>NC_133536.1:22632151-23882151 GCF_048544455.1 Silene latifolia
ACTCAATTGAACTTGGATGCAAAACTAAGTACACATTTTCACCAGTAATTTCCCAATTTGATAAGCACATTCAGTTTATAGCTACTCATGTTTACTAGTTGTGAAAAGTTTATCATGATGAATACACATGCTCAACAAATTTCAACATCCTAGCATGATTCTAAGGTCACTCCATACACACTCCTAATAACATGTGAGGCATTTGTACAAGCTTATGGAAAAGTAACTTAGGATATATTATCATCACCTTCAATATTAGAAACGAATAACTCAGTTAAACTTGTCAGACGGTCTCTACAGCTGTAATTATTTTGACATATTCTTCATGAATTAACACCACTACTATCATATTGAAGCTTAACCTTTACTTAAACAGTCATATACAACCCCAATTTTCAGATATAACAAACGAATTTCCACTTGGGGCACTTTTAAGACGGAGTTTTAAGGCAACTTTTTAAGGTGATAATCATCAAAATCCACTCTTCAACATGATATAAACAATATATCGTACTCAATTCCATCATCTAATCATTGTAAAACAATCAAAATTCAATTTCGATTTTTGTAAACCCTAGAAATTTCGGTTTCAATTTGGCAATTTCTAGTCTATTTTACAGCAATTAATCACAATAATCGAGAAAGGGAAGCATGTGAATCATATTACAATAATTAAAAGCAACAAATTGATCATATGAATCGAAATTTTCAAGTTATACAATCATCCTCAACAAATTTAGGGCATAAGAACATATAAATAAGGAAGAAATCATACCTTGATTGAGTAGTAAAGTAAAGGAACGAAATCAAACAAAGGAAACAACCCAAGAATCACAACCAACACAAAATGAGGAAAGCTTTTGAGAGGAATTAGGCTTAGGTTTCGAAATATGGAAGAAGAATGAGAAGAAATAGGAAGAATAGGGGTTTTAAGAAACCCGTAAGATTCACTGTACAGTAACCTACTCGATCGAGTGTCTTGGGTACTCGATCGAGTACCACCCTACTCGATCGAGTAGGTGCTATTTCGTCGCGTATCTGCAGAGATTTTTTCCACATCCCGACGTCATAGCTTCCCAACTAGATCGAGTGAGGTCTACTCGGTCTAGTAAACACTCGCACTCGGTCAAGTATGGTTAAGTACCGGTCAGAAGTACGAAGTAAATCGAAGATTCCTGCAAAAACAACATCGCGTGTCGATTCCAAACTAAGTTCGGAATTCGGCACTAATTATCAAGCTCATTCCCGCACTACTATTATTACTAAAGCATACCATATCGTCAAACAAATAAGGTTTATTCCACCTTACGCTACACAAATTACCCAACTCGGTTTACCTTCTACCGAATCATTCATAAACATAATCACGTCATCATATTACACTTAACTTACTTTACACATTACTACCGAACTCGCGTTCACTTCAACTTGAAGCATATAATTATCATTAATTCATTCTTTCACATATCATATAAATGCATACTCCTTCATAACAAATTAATCTATCATGTTCCAAATTCAGTCATAAGCAAATCATCTTACATAAATCGTTTTTCACGCAGCGGAAAAATCTCAACCAATAAACAAGGCATATACGCATTACTACATGCCATATTTCATAATATAACTCAACAATTCTTATAACTATTACACTATGGCTACCGTAGGACTTATAAACTCGCATAGTATTACCATTACCAACCACTAGAAGCAAACTCCAACATAATCACTTTCATATTACGGCATACACTTTCACATTTCACGCATTTCTATCAAATAAACTTTTGTCACGTATCCCGAAATCATCATACAAGCTCGTTAATCAAGCCAAAACTTCACTAAGCGTCATCCAAACGCAACCATTATACCCATCTCTATGTTAGCAAAGACTCGACCTCAGATAACTCCGACACTATGAACATACACATCATACATATACACACGGACTCCACATTCCCATACCATGTGACTGGCTTAAGTATCATGGGGCCAAGATTTTGAAATGAGGGCGCCTACTCACCCAAAACCTAGCATCAGCGGGGCTCCCATTACACATACACCAGGTTCATTTTATTAAACTAACTACGTTCATTATTTTCTTTTGTTACAGGTTCCAAAATCGTCTCTCTGATACCCTTTGTAACACCCCCATATTCAGAGGAGCCTTAACTAGGCCTTCCTTAGCATATAAGGGCATTACCATCTCGGTTGCCCGAGGACAGTAATAATCAAACGTCGATAAAAGAAATATTATGTTGTATTACAAGTGTTTTAAACCAACTGATGATATAAAAGATACAACTCAAAGACTACTTGCTAAAACTATCAAATCTCGTGAAGACTTATCCCTGCCCGGACTCCAGCTATCAACGACATCAACACCTGCTAAGACAGTCTGCTCACCATAAGGGATCACGGCAGACACATAAAACAAGAAGACAACCACACAAGGTCAGTACTGAGATAAAACACAACAAAGCCAGCAACAACTAACAACTCAGTGTAACACAATCAGCCACACACAAGCACACCCACACCGATCAATCTCCGTCACCGACTGTCCACTGGACCAGCCCTGCCAGTGGGGGACCGCAGCCGTACCCACCAAATCCCCGCTAATCATACCGAGCGATAACCCTGTCCCATTAATGTGCACATCCCCTTCCGTGGCGGGTTCCACGAAGGGCGAAACTAGGGCGTGAAGCCACTCCCGCAAGTGACTCCACTCAGCCGAGAACGCATCTCGAGTACCATAGACAGACAATCACAATCACAATCACAATATCAACATCAACAACAACCGTCAATATGAATACGACAACACACGACAACCACAAAACAACCACAACGACCAAAACACTAGACCATCTATAGAAACTGAGTAGGCGAACCTACCTTTAAGCAACTGCAACCAATCCATGCCAACATATGACATATCCAGCAATCAAGCAAAGCCTATAACCACAACACAACATCTATTACTACCAAGCAAACCCTAACTGTAAAGACAAAGATACGGATGATGATGACAACATACCTACAAGGAGAACCCGGCAAAAGACCGCTACCCGACTCAAACTATGCTCTCCTAAGGCACAAGGACCTTCAAAAGGCTTCCATGGAGGTTTTATGATGAAGGGAAGGGAAAGAGGCGACTGAAGGATAGGAGGAATGAGGCGGAAATGGTTTGCGGATTTAACAAAACGCGATTTAAAACCCTCGCTGAAAACTCGATACTCGATCGAGTACCACACACACTCGATCGAGTAACCCCCTACTCGATCGAGTAACCACACTACTCGATCGAGTAGCCTCTACTCTATCGAGTACCACTCATAACTCGCAACCCAAGATAGCTTTGGCACGTACTTCTAAGAACTATTCCCGCTCCCAAGGTCAGTCAACGCTGGTCAAAGGGTCCCTATAAGGGCGGGTATTACAATATCGGACTTGTTAATGGGTAAGTTTGTGATTACTGTGAATAAGAGGACAATGTACAAGGTCAGAAGTGTAGTTGTTGAGAAGGTGTTTGGGGGACATGAGGAAAGTTATAATTTTCTGCCTGCTTATGCTGAGATGATCAAACAGACCAACCCTGGTTCATGGGCACTTACACTACTACAAATGCAGGCTATAACAACGGTAAAAAAACCGATGTTATATAAAAAAGCGGACGTTGTTAAAGCGTCCGTTGTAAAAGGTTTTAACAACGGTTGGTTTTCTTAAGGAAACCGTTGTTAAAAATATTAACGGTTTTAAGTATAAAAACCCGTTGTGGAAAATGTGACTCAATTTTGGGGGGAAAGTTATAACAACGGGTTGTAATATACAAAACCGTTGTTATAACTAAAGACAACGGATTTTTTATAAATAACCGTTGTTGTTTGTTCTTAAAAAATAAAAAAAAAATTAAATTAAATATTACTAGATGCATGCATAATTACGGCCCGTTATAATTCCGATACATGCATTATTACGGCCATCACTGTGCATATGAACGGACAATATGGAATGAGAAGGGTTAGTAATAAGATTTGAAGCAGCATTGAGAGATATGATGATGATTATGGCACAACTTCTAACATATATATTAATTAAAAAACAACTCAACCCATACATTGCTTAGTATAAATACATGCATTATCTCAACTAACATTTCCATTATCTCAATATATACATCTCCAAACCCTAACTGCTAAAACAAACTCCAAATAAATTAACCCTACTTAATCTTTCAAAACAAACTCCAAACTCCAACAAAATGAATGATATCATCCTTAAGACTCTTACTATGATCGAGAACAACAACAGTTTCATCCGCCGGTTGCTCCATATTGAGGAAAGTTTCAGGAGCTACCTTGCGGATGTTCGATCCGTACAGAAGGACGCCAAAGAAGATGGCTTGACGGAGCAAAGAGCGATTGCGGCTATATGACGATATAGCAATGCACGAACGGAACTCCAAATAGCCAAGGAGGAGAGGACGGATATGATAGAGGAGAATAAGATCCTCTATGAAAATATAAGAATTGCATTTTTATTAATGTAATTTTTTTTTAATTTATGTATTTATAAATAAATATATATATATATATATATATATATATATATATATTAATTATGTTTATCTTGCTTCTTCATCTTGCTTCTTCTTTGTTTTACTAGCTAATTATGCGAACAATACTTAAAGAAATAACATAATGGTCGATAAAAACACATACATGCAAATGAAATAATTAGAAAAAGAAAATAATGACGATGAAACTAACATGAAACTAACAGCGACGGCGAGATTTACCTGATAATTACAGAACGTAAGAGACGATGAAATCAACTGTGACGGCGAGAAGATAAAGCGACGATGAGAAAGAGAGAAAGAGAGAAAGAGACGATGAGAAAGTGTGTGTTTTGTGTTTGTGTTTGTCTGCTGTGTTTGTGTTTGTGTATTAAGGTTTGTGTTTTGTGGCTGTAGTAGACTTGTGTTTGTGTGGTTTATAGTATAGAAGGTATTGACAACGGTTATTAAACAACAACCGTTGTCAAATATGTTTTAACAACGGTTGTAAAAAACAACCGTTGTCAAATAAGTTTTAACAACGGTTGTAAAAAACACCCGTTGTCAAATATGTTTTAACAACGGGTTTCAAAAGTAACCGTTGTGATTACTTTTCACAAACTTTGCGCCAATTTTGCGCCAAATTATTAACAACGGTTCCGCATGTGTTACCCGTTGTTAAAACTAATAACGGTTTTTATAACCATACCCATTGTAATTCATTTTAGTAAAATTCGCGCCATACATTCTACAACGTCTATTGTGATTTTCGTGAATAATCGTTGTTAAAGGGGCGTTGTAGTTGCCTGGATTTGTAGTAGTGTTATTACATAGCATTCCCCTTACACTGACAGGTTGACCTTTTTTAAGGGAATGTTTGTTGGCTTTTCTGCCTGGACAAAAGGATTCCTGAGAGGTTGTAGGCCAATAATAGGAGTTGATGGCTGTCATCTGAAGGGGAGGTTTAAGGGAATGTTATTGTCTGCATTATCTCTGGATGGCAACAATAACTTGTTTATCATTGCATATGCTATTGTTGGTAAGGAGACAACTGAGTCATGGAGTTATTTTTTCAGAAATTTGAAGATGGCATTTCAGAGGGAAGGTTGTACTAAGAGGGACTGGACTTTCATTAGTGATAGAATGAAAGATGTTGAGAAGGCTTTATCAAATGTGTTCCCAACTGCCACAAGAAGAATTTGTTCTCAGCATTTGTACACAAATTTCAAGGAGAAATGGGCAGGGCCTGGCTATCATGATCTGTTTTGGAAGGCTGCCAATACAACATCACCATTTGTCTTCAACAAAGCAATGACAGGTATAGCTAGACTTTCTAGAGAAGCTTTTGCTTACTTGTCCAATGTTCCCCAACAATGGTCCAGACATCAATTTGATCCACTAACAGCTTGTGATCATAATACCTCAAACTTTGTTGAGTCTTTTAATGCTGTGATTAATGACATGAGGGCCAAACCAATTCTTGTCTTGATGGAAGAGATAAGACAATATCAGATGAACAAGATAGCAGAAAGAATTGATATAGCTGAGGCTATGCAACCATATGATCCTACCCCATATGCAAAGGGTATTATTGAGTCTAATTGTTCAGACTCAAGGCATTGCAGAGTGATAAAAGCTGGAGGTGGAGAATTTGAGGTGGTTGAAGGTACCACAACTGTCTTTCCTGTAAATTTGAAGAATGAAACATGTTTGTGTGGGGCATGGCAGGTGACTGGGATACCATGTAAGCATGCATGTAGGGTCATCTATCACAACAAAGAAGAACCAATGCAATATTTGAATGACTACTTCTCTGAGATGTGCTATAAGTTAACTTATAGCAATATCATGCACCCTATGCCTGATAAGGATCAGTGGCCTGAATTTCAGTTTCCTATGATCCAGCCACCACTACATGAAAGATCAGCAGGAAGGCTAACTAGACAAAGAAAGAGGAAGCCTGATGAGAAAAAGAAAAAGAGAGGCAGCAGGTCCACCATCATCAGATGTTCTATTTGCAAGACAATAGGCCACAATGCAAGATCATGCCAAGGTGGTCCAACAACAAAGAAGAGAAGGACTGATGATGCTTCAACTTCAACAAATCAACCTCCAATCTGATTTAGAAGTTAATGTGGTAACATTTTATTTTAGTTGCTGAAAACATTGGATTTAACTTGACTTTTTGTAGGAGTTGTAATTGACATTATAACTGTGTTTGTAATGTCAATTCCAACTTCTAACTACTCATTTTTTGGGTTAGATAAATGGTAACTCTTGGATAAGAATTGGCAAGTCTGTTTAGATAAGTTGGTTGTTAGTAAGTTGGCTGTTAGTTGTTGAACTAGATGAATCATGTAAGTTTTTGGGTTAAACTCTTGGATGCTTGGATGCCAATGAGGTAATATAATGCATGAAATTTGTTTTAGGTTTCTGAAATCTTCTTTTTTTGATATCACAATGCTAGAACACTTATTTCATTATAATATAGACTAAAAACATATACATTATTATCCCTATTTTTAAACTCAATTGAAACTTTTTAGATAAATCTACAATTTCTCTTTTTAAGTCACAAATGATAGTTGTTTGTTCCTTCAGTTTCTTCTTAAACGCTTGTATAGCATTAACATCATGAAATTATGCAACTTCCTCACCAACCAACTCATTCATGTCTTCATTTTTGGGTTTGCACCATTGAAAGCATTCACATTCATCACATTTGTAGTACAATCTTGATGGATTTGCTGCCAAAGGTCCAGATGACCTTATGTTGAATCTCTTCTTACATTTAGGGCAATTTTTGTTATCAATTTGCACCCCTTTTGAATTAGATCTTGAATTAGATGATGATTGCATTATTATAGTAGGAATGTGTTTGTAGTAGTGTTTAAGAGTCATTGCTCCAAATATTAACATCAACTCTCTTTATATGCAATAACTACAGTCCAACGGCTACTTTTCTAGCCGTTAGAGGTCTTTCTCAGTAACAGGGGGCATTTGGTGCACAATTCTCAAACCTCAAGGGTATTTGGTGCACAAATCTCAAACTTCAGGGGTATTTGATGAAAGTCATATTAGTTAGTTGTAGTTAGTTACAAATTTTAGTTAGTTGGATATTCAAAAGGTTGTTGGGTTTCAACAAACTTTCCCCCCAAAATAGGTCAACAAGTCAATAAACCTACTGCCGTTTAATATTTGACAGCGTTAATGAAAAAGGGTAGATCGTGCACTAAAATGAAAGCTGAGGGGTACCATGTGCACAAACTTAAACGCAGGGGTACCACGTGAATTAAGCCAAATCTCAGGGGCACCACGTGAATTATCCCAAAATAAAAAGACAAGCAAAAATGCTACAAAAGAAGGAGTCGAACACGCAACATTTAACACAATTTCCTTGCATTTACCGCTGGACCATAACCAGTATACTACTATTTCTACTTCTTGTTTACACTTTATCATTTTTCTTTAACGAATGGGGGGATGCAAGTGCAGCCACCGCACCCCCGTATATACGCCAATGCACCTTACGTACGTAACCCTAACTCTCAGCCCAATTTATAGATTTAATTTTTGTCTAAGAGAAAAGGGAACAAAACAACGACTATGGATACGGGTTGTTTGGGTAGTAATAGAGGTTAATCAAGAGATTTATAGGATGACATGTCCATCATTTTAGAGGTTTGTCAACAAACATTTTATTGTTGGTGATGAGTGTTGAGGTTCATCGATGGGAGGGGTTACAAATTAGTAACCGGGTTTGTGGAAAGAAAATATGAGAGGAGAAAAAAGTATAGTGAATCATAATATAGACCTTGTAGAGGTTTATTTGTTATTGATATGAAGTTTGTAGTAAATGAGTTTGTAAATTAACTTATGTGACATGAGAATAAACCTCTTAGAGGTTCATCTATTGGTAGTGCCCTTAAAATCAATTTTGATGTTGAAAGTTAACTATGTTAGTGTTGACTGTTGAGGTCCTTAAATGTAAAATTTAAATGTTGCTGTCCTTAACTGAAAAATTTTTAAAAGTTAAGATCTTCATCTTACCCTTAACTCCAAAATTTTGCTCAATGAGTTGCGTTGATTTTGAAATTTTAATTTAACTCAACTTTATTCGAAGCTTAGATTTTTTGTATTATTTTCGTCTCTACACTTTTACCCGTTGCTTTCTTTGCTTGATCTGTATGTTGTCTTTAAATTATAACAAATCTCGCTTGTGACCTCTTACAACACCCTTCTCACTTACTCTCCCATTTGCAGCGTGTGAAAGGTCACAAGCTTGTGGCGAAATGTATAATCGAGACGGAAATACGGGAAAAAGGAAATACAATGGAGATTTGCTAGTATTATTTATCGATTGCTACGAGTATTGTTGTCGATGTATTTGTGAAGAACCAGGTGATTTCCATTGCTTCTGCTTGGTTTATATAACTGTGACTACTAAGTCTGGAGCCTCAGAAAACGACCTCCCGTTTCTGCTGCGAGATTCCTGCGTCTGTTCTACCAGAATAGAAAGTAGTTAGGAAGTAGTTGTTGACTTTTCTTCCCCCTTTTGTGTGAGATATTTTGTTAAAGTGTGTTTGTTATAGCTTTGATCCAATGGTCCACGTCAGTCCATTTCATCAGTTCTACACACTTTATTCCTCCCAATGGATGCTTGCTATGTCGCCTTGAATAAAAGATATAATTTTTATACCCAACAGTGATCGTTATACAATAATATATATGAACATGCACATGATAAGGGGCAAAAAATTCAAGAAATTTCATTAAGAAATTCAAGAACTCGTGTTGCGTTGCCTGAAAATCGTTACTGCAACAATTTCCCATGTTTTTCTTGCTTGCGAAAGTCTCACAATATTTTATGTAATTGTGCAATGTGTAGAGAATATTATAAGCGGGAGGAATAATTGCATTATTGAATTTTTGAATTCATTAATTACTAATATGAATACAAAAGACGTATTTTATTGTGTAAGATAGTAATACTAGTTTTCTTAGACTTATCAATATGAATAGTTTTTACACCCGTGCATAATGCACGGGTTCGAATGGAGATGACTGTTTCAAAAAGGTGAGTTGTTGTTACTTAAGCAAGAATATAAGTGGTGTTCAAGTCGAGAAAGAGTGGTACACCTTAGATCTGATTTTTGTTTTTTTTTTGTTACTGCTTAAATGGTTAATTGATGACCATGATGTGAATATTCAAAAGAAATATTTGTTGTCTTATTCCTCTTTTCTAAATCAAAAATAATTATTTGCTCAAGTTTAACTCGTGTTTTAATTACCATCTATGTTGAAATTAATAAGTTGTTTGTAATATCATTAGTATACTTGCTCTGAATTCCATTGCATTTAAAATGGAGAATCTCAATTTCATGTATATATTTTGTGAGATAGGAAAGGTTGGAACTTGGAAAAGAAAGGTGTGACAATGCATTGTTTGTAAAATATAATCACAAATCTGGTCTTGATGAAATTTAATCACCGACTTATTTGTACAAGATATAAATGTACTAGGTAGTATTCCGCGGTTCGCGCGGCCTATTTTGAAATTTAATTCTTATAAGTGAAGAAAAATAACATAATTTATATATGACCTATAATATTTTTACTTATAAATAAAAATAAATTAATTTTTCTCAAATTTAATTTTTTTATTTTTATTTTTAATATTTTAAAATAAAATACATACCATTTATTTAAAAATAATAAGTGATAATTAATTATGCTGATTAATGTTTTATAAATTATTTTGTGACTGATCAAATATCATATTAATTAAAATAATATTTATTTGAATAATGCAACAATTAACATTAAGTTCTCAAATTATATCAAATGATGTGAATATAATTTTATGTCATTTTTTTTTATGATAACGTGTGATATTTATAATTAAACATATAGAGTTTAAACTAAACTTATTCAAATGTTTTGATTGTATTTTGCATCTGTTATGTGTCAAACATATCAATAAAAATTGCACCTTTCGTCTTTTTAAACAACTATATATAAATGATGTTTAAGAGTTTAGCTGTAAAAAAAATAGGTTAAACTTTCTCAAATAATATTTTTTTAGGTTTAACTTCAAAGTATTTAAAATATAGCATATAAAATATTTAACTAAAAGTAATATTTAGCTAGTCATAATCAATATTTATACTTGACATATACGTATTTTAATCAAAGATATTAAATAAAAATGTAACATTTTTTTCTAGTTTTTTATGTCTTTTATAATACTATATTATTTAATAATCATTACTTTTATTTTGATTATTCAAATGCATTCGCGATCACTATGTACATACATACTCGTACACATACTCGTTATCACACTACTTAAACTTATCAAAATCTCATATGTATTCAATTTATCGCAAGATATTTTTTTTCATTCCCACATAAAAAATTATCTATTAGTAGCTTTCTTTAAGTTATGTTTTTAAAAAATACAATGACTCTTCCAAATATATTTTTCTTAGGATTTAATGGTCTAAGTTTTATAACTTTCTCAAAATATCTTTTTACGTAAACACAAAATATTATGAGGCACCCACTTTAATCATCTCTACAAATTGAAATATTTCAATAAATATAATGAAAATTATACTTAATTTGAAACATTTTTCGCATTAAACGTAATTATTTAAATTTTAGAATTTTTATCAAAATAATTTTTTAATAAATTTAGAATCAAATCATCGTAATTATTTAATGTAATTTTATAACAAAATTTATTACATTATAATTAATATTTTGCTGAGATTTATACAACATTTATTATGTATATATTTAATGTTTAGCTGTAATAAATACTTGTATTTAAAGTAGGGTTGACACTTGGCATATCCACAATGTTTCAACCCAGTTACACACACACACACACACACACACACACACACACACACACACACACACACACACACACACACACACACACACACACACACACACACACACACACACACACACACACACACACACACACACACACACACACACACACACACACACACACACAATACTATAGAGCAAAGTTCTCCTAAGTCCTTAATATCTTTTGAGTCCTTAAGTCTTTATTAGGGTCCTTGGATTAGGTAAATGGAGAGTGGAGATTTGCCTACTGTAAACTGTAAAGGCAATATAGGCGTAAAAAAAAAGGAAATAGGTTGAGGAGGAGAGAGGGTGTGTGTGTCAGTATGATTTTCTATTACCCACTGTGCACACACAAATACATGCATAATTATTCAACCACCTTCCTCAACACAATTCTAAACAAACTCCACAAGAAACGCAATTTGAAAAAAACTCATCATAGATATTCATCCTTACCGGCGATAATTTTGAACAAATAAAACTTCTGCAAATAAAAATCATACATCCTTCCTTTATCATCTTCCATTCTTACAGCCAAACAATAAGACCATATTCCAACGTAAAAATGACGGATTTGCAAATGATTCCATTTGTCGATGGTAATTTTTGAATTGTTTATTTATTTGCTTCATTCAACGTTAGGTTATATTTTTTTTTATCAAAAGATTAGGTTAAATATCAACAGTAGCTTAAATATGAAAAGGAACTGTATTTTAGGTTATTTTTTAAGCTTGTTTTTTATTATCTGAAATATGTAAATCCACTCTTTCAACATGAACTCCAGCATTATTAAGTTCAACATCAACTCTGTCAAGTTGAAGTTAAACTTGTCAAGTTGTTTCATATTTCAGTTTCTTATTTTTAAGAGTCAATATAGTATTTGCAACGTGACAGTAAAAAGACTACGTAAACAGAATAAAGTGTAACTGTAACATTCAAAAGTGTAATACTGACAGACGAAAGAGTAATTTCAGGATTAACAAAACTGTAATTATAATGGTCGTAAATGTAATTTTAACTACCAATGGTGTGATTTTAAGCAACAAAAGTATTATTGTAATTGTTATGGTAGATAATATAATTGTAATTGTAATCGTACAAAGTACAATTCTTAAAACTGTAATTGTAATTTTGAAATTCAAAAGTGTAATATTTGAATCTGTAATTGTAATTGGAAAATTTTTAATTGTAACAGAGAAAAGTGTAATTTTAACAACTATAAGTATTATTATAACAGACAAAACCTGTAAATTTTTAAACTGTAATTCTAATAGTAAAAAGTATAATTGTAACAGAGAAAAGTGCAGTTTTAACAACCAAAAGTGTAATTTTAACAGACAAAAGCTGTCAGTTTTTAACTGTAATTCTAATAGTAAAAAGTATAATACTAACAGACAAAAGTGTAATTTTAACAACCAAAAGTGTAATTCTAACGAAGCTATAATTTAACAAATACATGAGTTACTTTAAAATGTTATGAATACAATTGATAATAATTGTACTATTGACAGATAATATTGAGCACAATGGAAAACGAAAACCGAACGAGGAAGAATTTTGCAGGGACGTTAAAGATAAGTTCACCCCTATGTTGGTCGGGAATTTCTGGAAATAGAGGAGGCAGTGACATTTTATAGAATTTATGTTGTTGCTTGTGGTTTTGATGTGCGGAAGTACACGACTAAGAGATGGCGTGGCGGGGAAATAAAATCTAAACTGTTGGTTTGCAACCGAGAGGGGTTCAAACATAAGGGACAATTGGAGTGTAGTGGCCGCCAGGACTCAGGTAGAAGACATAAAGTCAGGCGCGTTGGGTGCAAAGCGAGGATTAGGCTATTTATGAGGAATGTGGAATTATTAATTGACAGATTCCACAGTGGCCACAACCATGAACTCGTATCAGCCAGAGATAGAGAGTTTCAAAAGTTGGCATGCAACATAACAGACTATCACAAAATGATAATCCTTTATAATTCAAGGGTGAGTATTCTACGTTTGCTGAAGTTAGCCTTCGCCTTCCTAAACTTACAGTTTTGTTGGTTAGAATAACACTTTGTTTGAGTCATTAGAATTCTACTTTTGTTTATTACAATTACTATTTGAGCCGTTAAAGTTACACTTTCAAATACATCTAAAAGATTGTCAATAATTAACAGCTGAAGATAGGAGCAACGAAGACTTACAAAATTTTGAAGGAGCATGTTAATGGGTTTGAAAACATCGGAGCTAGTTTAAATGATTTTAAGAACTTTCACAGAGATTTGAAATGCTACATTCATGAACGGGGCGGTCAGATGTTCGTGGACCACTTTAAGGAATTGGCTGTTAATAGGCCAGGGTTCTTCTTTGACTATGATGTTGATTCTGACGGTAGCCTTAGTAAAGCTATATGGGCCGACGGAATCGCTAGAAGGAACTACTCATTTTTTTGGGATGCAGTGTCGTTCGATCCGACGTATTCCACCAATAAGTATGACATGGCCTTCACACCTTTCACCGGGGTTGATCACCATAAACGATCAGTCACTTTCTGTGGAGCGCTGGTTGCTCATGAAGATGCAGACTCGTTTAAATGGGTTTTCACCCGTTTTTTGGCTGCGATGGGTGGGAAAGAGCCTAATTATATTATCACCGATCAGGATCCTGGTATTCTTAAAGCGGTGCCCTTGGTGTTCAAGACAGCGCACCACCGATATTGTATGTGGCATATCATGAACAAGGTACCAAACAAGTATGGAGTGACGAGAGAGGATTATTCTGTCTTTGTAAAGAAATTGAGTGTCATAATATGGGATGAAGACATTGAAGCGGCAGAGTTCGATGCAAAATGGGAAGAAATTGGCAGAGAACACATGGTTAATAACATTGACTGGTTTAAACAAATGTACGCTAAAAGGAAGCAGTGGGTTATGGCACATTGTAGGGACCTAGATATGGGGGGTGTTATGAGGACAACCCAAAGATCAGAGAGCGAAAATAGTTTTTTTAAGAGATTTGAGAGCAAGTCGGGAACATTAGTTGAGTTTTCGATGCGCTTTGACAGCGCGATGGACCAGCAAAGACACACACAAAAAGATTGACAACTGTAACAGACACACTTTCCCTATAATATCAACGCATCTAGCTATCGAAGTGCACGAGGCGCAAGTGTACAGCCATAGAGTATTCGAGGAATTTCAAGAAGAGGTCAAGTACTCAATCGATACTTGTAAAAGCAGAGGTTTTACTCACTACTACAAATCCAGGCAACTACAACGCCCCTTTAACAACGCTTATTCACGAAAATCACCATAAGACGTTGTAGAACGGATGGCGCGAATTTTACTAAAATTAATTACAACGGTTATGGTTAGATAACCGTTGTTATAAGTTTTAACAACGGGTCAAACATGCACAACCGTTGTTAATAATATGGGCAAAATTGGCGCAAAGTTAGTGAAAAGTAATTACAACGGTTATTTTTTAAACCCGTTGTTAATACTTTTTAACAACGATTTTTGTTTAACAACCGTTGTCAATACTTTCCATACTATAAACCACACAACACATATCAGCTACAGCCACAAAACACAAACCTAATACACAAACACAAACACAAACACAAACACAAACACAAACACAAACACAAACACAAACACAAACACAAACACAAACACAAACACAAACACAAACACAAACACAAACACAAACACAAACACAAACACAAACACACTTTTTCTCATCGTCTCTTTCTCTCTTTCTCATCGTCGCTTTATCATCTCGCCGTCACTGTTGGTTTCACCGTCTCTTACTTTCTCTAATTATCAGGTAAATCTCGCCGTCACTGTTGGTTTCATCGTCTCTTACTTTCATCGTCATTATTTTTTTTCTAATTATTTCATTTGCATGTGTTTTTATCGATCATTATGTTATTTCTCTAAGTATTATTCGCTTAATTAGTTTTGTCACTGTTGTTTTTCTGCGTTTATTAGCTCGTAAAACAACTTAAATAAAATAAAACAAAGAAGAAGCAAGATGATAGAGAGGAATGCATGATAAACTTAATTAATTAATATATATATATATATATATATATATATATATATATATATATAAATACATAAATTAAAAAAAGAATTACATTGATAAAAATGCAATTCTTAGATATCTATAGAGAGTCTTATTCTCTTCTATGATATCCATCCTCTCCTCCTTAGCTGTTTGGAGGTTTCGTTCAGCAGTTGCTATATCGTCATATAGCTGCAACAACTGCTGCTCTGTCAAGCCATTTTTTTTGGCGTCCTTGAGTGCGGCTCGAGCATCCACAAGGTAGCTCCTGAAACTGTCCTCAATGTGGAGCAACCGGCGGATGAAACTTGTGTTGTGCTCGGTCATAGTAAGAGTCTTAAGGATGGTATCATTTATTTTATTGATGAAGTTTGGAGTTTGTTTGAAAGATTAATTAAGGTTTGGAGTTTGTTTTAGCAGTTAGGGTTTGGAGATAGTGAGATAATGAAATGGTGGTTGAGATAATGCATGTATTTATACTAAGTAATGTGTCGTTTGAGTTGTTTTTTAATTAATATATGTTTAGGAAGTTGTGTCATAATCATCATATCTCTCTGCTTCAAATCTTATAACCCTTCTCATTCCATATATTGTCCATTCATATGCAGGGATGACAGTAATAATGGATGCATCGGAATTATAACGGGCCGTAATTATGATTGCATCTAGTAATATTTAATTTATTTTTATTTTTTATTTAAAAACAAACAACAACGATTATTTAGAAAAAACCCGTTGTCTTTAGTTATAACAACGGTTTTTTTATACTGTAACCGTTATAACTTTCCCACCAAAATTGACTCACACTTTCCACAACGGGTTTTTCTACTTTAAACCGTTGTTAATAGTTTTAACAACGGGTTTCTTAAGAAAACCAACCGTTGTTAAAACCTTTTACAACGGACGCTTTAACAACATCCACTTTTTTTATATAACAACGGTTTTTAGCCGTTGTTATAGCCTGTATCTGTAGTAGTGCCTGAGTGTGACTCTTTAGAGGTGACCACTGTAAGAGATGCAAACAGGGACAGAAACTACGAGGTCACATACTGCCCAGGTATCATTCTGTAGGATTTGTTTGTTAAAATTATACTTTTATCCGTGAAAATTACACTTTTGTTGATTAAAATTACACTTGTATCTGTTAAAATTACACTTTGTTTGCTTAGAATTTCACTTGTCTGTTAAAATAACACTTTATTTTGTTAGAATTACACTTTGAGTTGTTAAAATTACACTTGTGTGTTAAAATTACACTTTATGCAGCTACAATTACACTTTTGCCTTTTAAAATTACAATTTATATTTTGTGTTATGTAAGGTCTATCTGTCACTGCTATGCCGGTTAGAATTACACTTATGCCGGTTAGAATTACACTTTAGGGTATTACAGTCACATTTTTTTCTGACTGATTTAACTAACATATTACTCTATATTGATGAACTAGATACATTGAAAGCCACTTGTAGCTGCAGAATGCTTGAGAGGAAAGGCATTCTTTGCCGTCATGTCATATGGATTTACTCATCGAACGGAGTGAAGATTATTCCAGAACAATGTGTTGTTAATAGATGGTGTAAAGACGCAATGCTGTCTAAAATGTTCGATTCTAATGGTGAAGCAACTGAGTACGTTGATATAATAGATGGAAAGCAGATTGCGATGTCAGTAATGTGGTCAGAGATTCATCAGACAGTTGGTATGCTCATGGGCAAATTGAAGGATGATGTCGACAACTTTTCTAGTCTAATTAGACAGTTTAAGGAGAAACTGTCACCCTTAGGATCACCATTGAATAAACAACAACAGTTGGAGAAAATTCTTGGCTGTTCTCCTAGTCAGGAGATAACCATTTTGCTGCCTAAACAATCCAAAAACAAGGGAAGCGGAAAGAGAATGTTGTCAATGAAGGCAAAAGCAGTTGCCTTGACAAGGAAGCCAAAACGTATGTGTAAAAATTGTAAGCGATTAGCTAACCATGACTAAAGGAACTGCCCTAATCCTTTCGCAGAGCACCCACCGTTGTCGCCATCGTCAGAGTCATCGTCAGAAGAAGAAGAAGAAGTAGTAGTAGTAGAAGAGGAAGATGATGACATCTTAGAATAATCAATATAAAACCTAATAATCAGTACAATTTTTTTGGGATGTCTACGCAAAATACGAGGTACAACATGATGTTTCGTATTGTGTTTAGACATCAAACTGGCAGGAAGCCAACTGATCGCCGTTGGTATTATAATGTATTTTGTTGAAGTATTTTCAATTGGACGAAACAATTATAAAGTGCAACATCAGTGCTAGAAATTGTTCACTCTTCACTATTATTACAATTTATCTTCTTAGAATTACAGTTATCTAGGATTATAATTACAATGGCCTCGTATCTGCTTAGAGTAGGATTGTTATTATCAAAATTACACTTTATCTCATTATAATTACAGATTATGCGATTAAAGTTACACTTCATCTGTAGTAAGCCTTATAACATAGTTGGGAAAACAACATAAATGTTATTGCACCATCTATTAACAACATAAATATTTTTTCTTAAAACACCTTGTCTTACAGAATGTTGAAAGCTACCAATAAGCATCTGCTAACATTGTTTACACAAAAACTAACTGTCTACTGATAATGATACCAAGTATGAAATAGATGTTTACATAGGCAAGGCAATATTCCCACAAAAAGTTAACCACTCTCTTAGGATTGTTATTTTTTCACATTGGCACGGGGCAATTTACGCTTCTGTTGTAATTC
This sequence comes from Silene latifolia, assembly GCF_048544455.1. Taxonomy (NCBI): domain Eukaryota; kingdom Viridiplantae; phylum Streptophyta; class Magnoliopsida; order Caryophyllales; family Caryophyllaceae; genus Silene; species Silene latifolia. The sequence goes on from NC_133536.1 coordinate 22,650,400, forward strand.
CTTCCACAATTTGTCCTTGTTGCTAACAAAATCTTTGACCTTCTCGATGACACCTTCGCGTAAGACGTTCATGTCTGCTAGAACGAGGGTAGCTATTAGTTGGATCACCAAATAGCGCCTTGATTTCTTCTTCTCGAGGTCTTCATACTGAAAAGGAAGACCCTCATATAAGAGCATTGCCATCATGGTGAACATACCCGACTCTGGTTTGTTGAGAGTAGGTGAGTTCCCGCTAAAAGGTATCTGGCGTAACGCATAATTAGGAATTTCCCGTGCTCTATTGTTCACCTTTTCCTTATCCCGTGATTCCAAATAATCACTGATTGCGCTAGCCTTCATATGTACAAAATTACCTCAAAAATTTGATTGATAAAAAAAAAGCATTTGGGAGAAAGGGATGGACGATAACTTACAATTAAACGCGATGCTTTTCCAAACTGCGACTTTTGCAAATCAGAATGCCGCTGCCCGTCCAGCAGGTCGACTAAATGTGATTTGTGATTGATACATACGCATGCGAAATGGTCGTCAATGCAGAACGGGACAAAGATTAAGTCTGTTTTCAAACTGACGGTTTGCTCACTGTCGACGATGAAGGTGTCCCAGAGTTGGTACAACTTGTCATAGGTGCTGTCTGATTGTGTGCCCGGCTGTTCAAACGTTCCAAACAATCCCAACAGTATATCCTTTTAAAGGCAATAGTGAACATGATTAATGTGGTTACTTTGTCAGCTAAAATTACACTGTTGTTCCTTAAAATTACACTTCTGACGGTTAAAATGACACTTTTCTTGCTTAAAAGAACTAAAGTGAAACATTCACATAGTATAACTGCAATTTAGAAAAGTGGCATTCTAACTAACAAAGGTGTAATTGAAGTGGATATAAATATTATGCAACAGTTAATGTCAGTACCATGTGACGTATACCGAAGAATGACATCCTTGCATGGTCGCCATATTCCTCCTTTTCCAAATGGTTCATCAATATTGATCAGCACTCGATGACATTCAACGACATAAGGTTTTCAGGCGCCAAGGACATAATGTCAGCTCTCCGCAGCGTTGCGTGCCGGGTGTACTGCATCAGCTTGTTCACTGCACTCCATAATATTAAAGAACTCGTTAATTAAAATACACTCAATGTGAAAGTAACGTGAGTATGAGTATTATTAATTCAGATTAACCGACCGTTCCTCAAAATTGTGGTCATCTAACAAGCAGTAGTCGGCAACATGCTTTCTCTTTTGTTTAATATCATTGATTAACGCTTGGTTGCTCCGGAGCATCTTTGACACCACATTTGTACTGAAACCACCTCTACCACAGTCGAGAGAGCATCCCAACCCGTCCCCCTTTCCACGAGGCTGACTCTTAACAGAGGAGAGGGCTTTACCAGACGGAATGCGCATGGTAACAGGTGTCGCCTTCATAAAGGGCTCTTCTGATTCAGTTACGCGGGCACATTTTTTGGATTGCGGTCCTATGTCACCATATGTTTTCCTCTTACCAATGTTCAACTTTCTTGTCAACGGATGTCCAGCAGTTTCTTTGAAATAACCAACCCGTATCAAGATGTCTTCTCTGATACTGTTAATGTCACAGAGAACGAGTGTTGCAGCAATCTCAACACGGTATAAACTCATAGCATCCTCTTTCCCGAGGTCACATTGAAAAGGGTTTCCACGGTAAAACATCATATGTAGCATCATGAAAACACCACGGTCATTTCTCGAATACCCTTGACCTTGCCAACTGAACTCAATGTTTAAGATCTTAAACCCACTGACCTTTGAAACCTTAGACAACCCTTTAGAGAGCAAATACTTCCCCATTATATTTATTTGAACGTGAATACGCGTTAGTGTGTGAAAGTAATATGACCCATATAAATTAGCGGACTTTTGGAGTTCGCATACTTACCGAAATACGGGCTATCCCTCCGTAAGGGAGCGTTTCTAATGGGTCTTCGTATTTGCAGTTGTCAAGGTAGTCAATCTGCTCGGTGAGAAAGTTGATGCAGGCGCATCTGTAATGATCACCGTCACCAGATAACACGGGCAGAAAGATATGCATCGTGTGTCGCTAAGATCAATAAAAGGAATCCTTAAAAAAATGATTTAGATTATATGTTTTGTTACATACCATGTCCGTGTCAAGCTGGAATGGTGTACGACAGGTTTCAGCCCAAGCATCCCAGCCACCAAAAATGTCTTTGTCTTTGTTCAATACTTTCCCAAGCTTTTGAGCCTTCCAAATATACCTTGCGGGGTCCTTTAATTTGAAAAGTGTAAAATGCGTGATCAGATAATTAAAAGAGTTATTTTATAAAAATAAAGTGTAACTTTAACCAAAAAAAGTATAATTGTAACAGGTAACAGTGTACTTTTAACACACAAGTGTAATGTCAAAAGTATAATTTTAACTTTAAAAAGTGTAATTCTAACGGACAAAAGTATAATTTCAACGGACAAAAGTGTAATTGTAACATACAAAAGTATAATTTTAATTTTAAAAAGTATAATTTTAACGGACAAAAGTGTAATTGTAACATACAAAAGTATAATTTTAACTTTAAAAAGTGTAATTTTAACGGACAAATGTGTAATTTTAACTTTAAAAAGTGTAATTTTAACTGATAAAAGTGTAATTTTAACTGATAAAAGTGTAATTTTAACTGATAAAAGTGTAATTTCAGCAACTACTGATTAATATCGCTATTACTGGACTCATAGTAATCTCAGACAAAATCAAGAATCACTTACAGTGTGACTTACGCCAAAGAAACAACGGGATATGTCCGAAGGTTTCATGATGTGGTTGAGTAGCAAGCACCAACCATCAATAACACTTTTCATGATTTGCTCCCCAGGGTTCAAAGTTCCAATGTCTTCCCGGGTAATGAAATAAAACTCGCTAAATTGGATCAATCGTTCACTACAACAAAAACATTTACTTAGTCAACAAAATATATATAATTAGGAATGATAAGGGCCCCTTGTAAAAAATAATACACTTACAACTGGGAAAACGCGTCTGACTGATTGAACGCATAGTCAATCAAGTATTTCCTGTCACTAAACATTGGCACTAGGAGCTCCTGACTGAATGCTAGGTTTCTCGTCGCAAAGCACAATTCAGGAGCAGGTGCCCCACAATCAATAGAACACCCAAGGTTCTCAATGACGTTATTCATGCACGATAAGGGCTCGCTCGAGTGAAGTAAAAAAGGATGGTAGCTCAGATCACTGTGAGGGACGTACGGTGCCGGGATAGGAATGTCAGCGTTCTCTGCCTCTGGTACTACATCAGATGTTACCTCTCCATGGTCGATAGTCCCTTTCTTATTTACGGCAACCACATCGCACGCCTCATGTAGTTCTGTAGCAGAATAGATTGTGCTTGTACCTTCCAAAGACTTCACGCCACCATCCTCCACTACCGCATCTGTAATAAAAATAGTGTAATTTCATCATTAGAAAGTAAGTGTAACTGTAATGGTTAAAAGTGTAATTATAGCACACAAATGTGTAATTTCAATAAAGTGTCACTTTAACTATAAAAAGTGTAATTTTAACGGTCAAAGTAATAATTTTAGTGGAAAAAAATATAACTTCATCCATGGCACTTCAAAACTCTAAAGGTCAATGGATTACCTCCGTGATCCTTCAGTGCAGCCCCATCCACCACCTTCTCCACCACTTTATGAGAACTTGCATCCAGATTTGGCTCACCATTCTCCCACCCTGGCTGTTTTTCAGCATGCACAGATGTTGGGGCCTCCTGGAACAACGCGTTTACTTCCGCACTAGAATAGACGGTACTTGTCCATTCTACGTCCATAAATTCTTTTGCCTGCAATGCATATACACATTCCGACACCTCGTTACTCTTTAACGACCGCTCATCAGTCATGGCACATGCGCCGTTTCCGGGCCTCTCTAGAGAATGTTGAGTTTCTGCTAAGACCTGTTCCACTGCGCGCTCTGCTTCACTAATCTCAGCAGTCAAGAAAAGGAACTGAGTGACAGGGGGGTTAAATTATTTGTTCTGAGCTTTCACCAACGCATTTTACGCCTTTTCAGACTCCCCAGCATCTCAGGCCCTATAAATTCCAAAGATTTAGTCTCCACTTGTACATCATCGTCTAATGTTGCAGTACACAATGTTGTACTTGCACATTGGAGGCCAAGCTCAGCATTACCCTTCCCACTCTGGTCATCATCCTTGTCCGTCTCGGCATTCACAACTTCAGTCACATGGACAACCGTTCCCGTAGCATCAGCGGACATTTTCAAACATTCTGGTACCTCTCCAATTCCTTGAGCTTCTCTGGCCGGTATTTCAGCTCGGCGCTCTGCTTCACTAATCTTAGCAGTCGAAAATAGGAACTGAGTGACAGTTGGATCAACGTCGGTGGACTCATCCTCTTCAATTTTCTTATCAGCTATCTGAGGTTCCCCAACAACAGGCACCTCCATTTCCATAGTCTGCTCTTATTCCTTTCCAGCAGAAGCCAGCGCATAGAAATTCTTCTCAGCATCATCAACCTGTTCTTTTGAATAATACTCTTCAAGAATTTCCCGGTCAAATGTATGTGGTTCGCCAACGACCACCTCCTTCTCCACTACCCTCCTCCTTTTGTAAATGACGGAAATTTCCCGAGCATTACCAAAGTCCACATTGGTGTCGTTACTGTCATCCTCTCTATTAGCAACTTCCTTAAATTCAGCCGTGTTGTAAAATTGCACCGCCTCCATTATCGGTTTTGTAGACACCTCACGTGCTTTATCACTGGCTAGTTCATAACAATCAAGTGAGGCGGCTACCCCGCCTTCGAGGTCTCTACCAACATCTTCAGTAACATCTTTCTCATGCTCGTATCCATCATCCTTCACAAACTCACCATCCTCCTTATCCTCCACGTCATCACCATCCTCGTCCTCTCCCTCATCCTCATCACCATCGTCCTCCTCTTCACCATCATCACCACCCTGCTGTTCGTATCCCTCATCATCTACCTCCTCATTCTGCTCCTGAACACCTGAACTTTGTTGCAGCACAGGCGCTGATTTCACGGAATCATTTATTCGTTCAGCTATCTCCTGCATTTCCACAGTATAATCCTTCATCCTTTGGCTTTGAAAGAATGATTGCATGCATTGTGTAGCGACAAGGTCACTAGAATAGTTTAGACCTCTTGTTAACCTTTTGAGCGTCATGGTTGCATCTGCATATCATGAGTAGAAGATAGTAGCATTCCTTTGCATCTTCAAATAAAGCTCATGCACATCCTACACTCAAAAAAAGAATAACAGTGTACTTTAAAAGGTATAATTTTAACCTTAAAAAGTGTAATTCTAACGGACAAAAGTATAATTTTAACGGACAAAAGTGTAATTGTAACATACAAATATATAATTTTAACTTTAAAAAGTATAATTTTAACAAACAAAAGTGTAATTGTAACATACAAAAGTATAATTTTAACATTAAAAAGTGTAATTTTAACGGATAAATGTGTAATTTTAACGGATAAATGTGTAATTTTAACTTTAAAAAGTGTAATTTTAACTGATAAAAGTGTAATTTTAACTGACAACCGTGTAATTGTAGTGAAAGAAAGAGTAACTTTAAAACATGTTAAATTAGATTTGACAAATGAACAAATAACACTTACATCTACAGCCCGAGCTTTCAACTCCTCGTCATCATCAACACCAGATGGGAGGTTCAATCTCGATGAACTTCTTCCTGTCTGAAGTTGAAGGCAGTTGTAATGCCGCATCAGTAACCACATTGCCAATGGCCAACACTTTGCTATCATTACGCACACCACCAATGCTTAACACTTCCTTTTTAAGGCACCGAGGATACTTGACCAAGGACCAAGTTTGCCGACCCAAACGGTTCTTGTCAAGCTCACCATGTAATCTTTCAGAAAGCGTCTGCCGATCCCAGTGCTTAATGAGAGGGAGGCTGTGGCCGATAACTCTTACCACGGAAATCTAAACGTTGAAAGTACGTAATCATTAAGAAGGGGATACAACCGAGCAGGGTCTGTTTATTTTCACCAATAGCTGCCGCGACCTTCACCAAATTTTCCAGGACATAACTACACCAATCGTACTGCGTAATAGCCTTCACATCTTCAACGGCTCTCAAAAGCTTGAAGTCAATCCCGCTGTATGAAGTTGGAGTTAGGAATGATGACATGGTGAGTATAACAAACAGCCTGCATAATTGAGGACCTCCGTTTTTGTATTTTTTTTTAAAGATATCTTGGAAGACAATTCCTAAATTAACCCCTTCGTTAACCCCTTTGATGTTGTATGCTTTCTGCCATTTGTCTTTCAATTGCTTGTTCTCCGGCGCTTGAGAATCCTTTTGGCGGCCCGTAGGTACTAGATCAACTGTTTTAGGACCAAGTGGTAACATAAAACAGTCATACACGTCATGCTTGGTGACCATGAACTCCTTATCTTTAGAGGCTCGAAAAATATACGACTCGTTGCTGAATGCTTTGAGGAAATCTTTAACATGACCCATTGGATATGTTTTGAGCTTAAGCTCCAAAATGCCACCAAAACCAATCCTCCGTACCGCGTCTCGCTGGGCATCATTAAGCTTTTCAACCAGCTCAACAAGCTGCTTCGGTCGGCACTTGACAGACACCTTTGCTTTTTTGGTCTTGGCTGCTTTAGCCTCATCGTGATCTGACATCTGCTGAAGAAACCAAAATTAATTAACAATGTGACATATAGACCTTACATAACACAACAAAAAAAAAAAAAAAACTGTAATTTTAAGCTTTTCAACCTGCTCAACAAGCTGCTTTGGTCGGCACTTGACAGACACCTTTGCTTTTTTGGTCTTGCCTGCTTTAGCCTCATCATGCTCTGACATCTGTTAAAATTAAAAAAAATTAATTAACAATGTGACAGATAGACCTTACATAACACAAAATATAAATTGTAATTTTAAAAGACAAAAGTGTAATTTTAGCAGACAAAAGTATAATTCTAACAAAATAAAGTGTAATTTTAGCAGACAAAAGTGTAATTCTAACAAAATAAAGTGTAATTTTAACAGACAAAAGTGTAATTCTAACAAAACAAAGTGTAATTTTAGCAGACAAAAGTGTAATTCTAACAAAATAAAGTGTTATTTTAACAGACAAAAATGTAATTTTAACAAAAAAAAGTGTAATTGTAGCAGCATAAAGTGCAATTGTAGCAGCATAAAGTGTTATTTTAACAGACAAGTGAAATTCTAACAAAACAAAGTGTTATTTTAGCAGACAAAAGTGTAATTCTAACAAAATATATTTTAACAGAAAAGTGAAATTTTAAGCAACAAAGGTATAATTTTAACAGATACAAGTGTAATTTTAACGGTTAAAAGTGTAATTTTAACAGATAAAAGTGTAATTTTAATCATCAAAAGTGTAATTTTGACAAAAATGTGATTTTGAGCGACAAAACTGTAATTTTAACAGAGAAAGAGTAATTGTAAGCAACAAAAGTGTGATTTTTCAAAAAACTCTGGGTAATCTGAATGAATATGAAAATAACAATCAAAAAGTGCTAAAATATCTGGGTAATCTCAATTAACATGAAAGGTTAAAAATCTGAATGCTTGTGCTTCAATAGAATAGTACAACATAACACACTGAATGTATGTGCTAAAATACATAAGTAAATGTCCTAAATGTGCTAAAAATAACTGGGTAATCAAAATGAAGTAAGACAATACAGTGATCAAATAGAATAGTACAACAACAATGGCGAATGGCAACTACATAACAATTCCCAATAAATTAAAAAAAACGTCTAATCAAAATAAATGAAGAGAAAAAATAATAAAACTCTAAAAACCTCAAAAAAAAGTACCTTTTATAACCTACAAAAAGTAAGCTGAATGGACGAAAATGGCAGGTTGCAAGTGAGTGAAGAAAATGGAGAAAAAACCGATAATAAGGTAACAAAAAGCGATAGAATTGGGAGATTTTGAGAGCAGTTTCTTTCTTAGACGGTTGATATTATTGGGGTTTAATTTGGGGGAAATATTTTGGGGGAAATTTAATTTTGAATAATTGTGTGAAATGAGAAATGGGGGGAAGGCAGTGGGACGTATATGATGTTTGATTGACAACCTGCATGCATGCTCATAACCTATGAGAGGTAGGATGAGAGAGGTAATTGTTTTAGCCATTAGAATAATATTAATAGTTGTTTTTTACTTTTAATCTAAGCCATTCAAACACATGATCTAAGGGTAGACAATGGAACTTATGGACTCACATGTAAGAGGAGGACTTAGTTGATCTTAATACTATATATATATATATATATATATATATATATATATATATATATATAGAGGCGGGATCCGGTGAGGACGGCTAAATATTTGAGGATTGAGGACGGGATGAAATAACACACTTTATTCAATACAATACCACTCGCAAAAAATCAAACAACAAAACAAAAAAACGCGCAAAAAATCAAACACAAAAATTAGACGATTCATTTTTCATATTCTACTTCAACTTTCTCTCTCTAAAAACTGAAAAAAAAAATCGAAGAAAATACTGATAAATTGTTGAATCAATCAAGATTACGAAGGAATACGAATCATTGCTGCATATCATCGCATTTTTCTTTGAATTCAGGTACAATTTTTGATCTAAATTTTTCCGATTTCCCATTTTAGGTATATTTTGCAGAAATAATTGATCAATTGGTTTAAGTAATCAATATATTTGCTCTGAATCTTTGGTCGGATGTTTTTAGAACATAGACATGCATATAATTTGGGTAAAATACGAAAATGTTCATTCTAGGGTTTCAGAAAATGTTGTGCAATTGTTTTAACATTATCATGCAAAATTTTTCGCATGAACTAATTGATAAAATCGATTATTTTTCATCTACTTTCATATTATTGATCGTGTTTGTGTGTCTTACTGCTTCGCTAAAATTCTCAAATTCATTTAATTTGCGTTTGTATGTAACATCACATATAATAGATGAAGAACACGAGAAAAACGTATTATATTATAATCTGATATTGTATAATGTATTGTAAATCTTGTGATATTGTATTGTAAATGATGTGAGATTTTATTAGTTATACTGTGTAATACTATAACTAGTTGTGATATTGTATTGTAAATGTTGTGATATTGCAACTAGCTGTGATATTGTATTGCAGTCTGATATTGTATAATGTACTGGATGAAATATAAAACTAGTTGTGAAATTGTAATGGATATGTTGTGATATTGTATTCGATATATTGTGATATTGTATTTGTAGACATGCAAAAAAATTCATGTTGTATTGAATTTTTTGTGTTATGCAAAAAATGTTTTGTACTGACGTAAATTGTCTCAGTTTTTTGAAGAAATACAGTCATGAACACGCTGGCACTCACAGAAACTCCAACAGAAAAACCTTGCAAAAAGAGAAAAGCTATGAACGATACTAAGTCCCAAAAAAACTCCACAAAAAAAAACAAACCAACAAAGGGAGCTCCAAATGTGGTGACAGGAGATGCCTCTGATCATAACAAAATGATTGTGCAAAAAGAAAATGAGGATGGTTTAGAAATTATGGACGTGATTGAGCAAAATAGAAAAGGAACTGGTCGACATGAAAGTGAGCACAAATTTGTAACAAAATGTAGGCCAAACAAGCTGTTTGAGCTTATTTGTGAGCTTAATGATGAGCAAAAGAAGGCAGTGGAAGAAATTGGTTTTGGAGGCTTGTTGCATTTAAAACTTATTAAGGAGATTCCTAGAGGGATTGTGGAATTGCTTATAAAAGCTTTCAAGCCTACCAGCTACATGTTTAGGGCGAAAAAAATCGAGTTTTTGTTAAGCAAAGCTGATGTGCATGATGTATTCCTGCTTCCTAGGGTTGGTGCTAGGGTGCGAAAAACTATGACCGTCATTGCAAAGTGACTGCTGATGACGAATTGAAAGTTGAATGGCGAAGAAAATTTGGATTAGAGAGTAAGGCAGACCCTATTAAGTTGAACATTGTGCATGATAGATTAATAAGCTGCAATGAGTCGGGTGATGATTTCAAGAAGTTGTTTGTTTTATATAGCATGTCTATTTTCTTGGCACCTACAACAAATTACACACTGGATTTCAAACCGCTTAGGGTCTGTTGAAGATGTGCCAAACATAAAAAATAGTGACTGGAGTTTGTATGTTTTTGAGCGATTGGTAGAGGTCATTGGTAATTTTAAGGAGGGGACCAAAAAGACAAGTACTATTACTGGATGCATACTTGTATTAATGATATGCTATTTCCATAGGGTGAATTTTAAAGGAGATGTGTTAGCCCATAGCCTACCACTTATTCGACACTTTGGATCATAAGGAGTTGACAAAAAGAGCTAAAAGTGAGTTGGCGACAGGTGCATTGGGGAATGCTGTCCCTTCTCAAATTGTTTACCCTATCTGTGAGCAGCCAGTTATCAAGAAGATCGGCGACCTCAAACTCAACCTCGACTGAAAACCGAAATACCAAAGGGATACATGTTGATCAAATTGCCTCCTGGGATACAAAGTGACGAAGAAATAAGAGGAAGAGCATTAGATGTAAGACAAACTTTATAACTGTGTTACCTTTTGAGATAATTTTCTGATATTCTTAAACCTTATTAGTATTACTAGTATTACAATATTAATTGATAGATGTGACATTGATATTGTATTATGATTTTTAAAAATGCTAGGAAATTCATGAAATTTTTTTGAGAATGACGAGGGATTCAAAGATTGTTTTACAAAAGATACACTGATAATATGAAAGAGTTCAACTCAAAGATAGCTGGACTGTTGGAAATGATACAAAATCGATGAACTGGGTAGTGATAAAACCGAAGCAAATGAATGTCCTCCCAAGGAAGATACTGTAGAAGAGACTGGTGACAAAACTGTTGATGGCAATGATGATAAGGTAGAAGAAAATACAATCAAAAAAGATCAATTTGGCAGCCAAATTCATCAAACACTACCTTTTATGAAAGATCCATTCTACCATAGCTTTATCGACGGTTTGGTAATGAGGGCAAAAGAAATGTATGATTATTCACAAGGGATGCCATCATTCGACGTATGGACCGATATGTTGAAAGCTCGGTATAAAGAATTGGACAAGTCCTACGGTGGTTGTACTGATAAAGACCTCCAAACGGATTCTCAAGTGATCATTGATGACATGATTTATGGGGATATGAAACAGTGCCCTAATTTGGATGAGATATTAGCTGATGTGAATGAACAAACTGAAGAAATTAGTGAGGAAGTCGTATATTCCCGGAGAAAGAGCTCGCACAGGCAAGTGACAAAAATGAAAAAAGCAAAACAACAAATGTTCAAAAAGGAGGAACCACTGAGTCAAGGAGTTTACTTAGTGACTATTTGCTCCACTCAAATACTATACCGTAAATGTGCATTGTTGGTATCTCGAACTTAGGTTGTACCGAACAATGTGGACAACCGATAAGCAAATGAGACTACCGTCGAAATTCTTGCTGGGAAATAGACAGTTGTTTGAATCAGTTTTGAAGAAACGGAAAGAGGTCATGGATTATTGTTTCATTCATGATCATACAATTGAGAAATCGTAAGTCCATTTTCAAACATTTTAAAATTTAAAAGGCTTACTGCTATATTAAGCATATTAGTAAATTGATCTTTAATTTGGTTGATAATGTATGACAGAGAAACACTTGCAACATATGGGACTTACCATGTAATTTCAAGATCCGATATAGAATCATTATTGCCTGATGTGAAGATTGAGTCGTCTGTGATTGAATCGTGGTCAATTTTGATGAATGAGTTGTCAATAAAGGAAGAAGAAGCACCAAGATACCAAAAAGGATTTTCTTTGGGCTTGCACATGCCGTAAGTTCTAATTCTTAAAAGGGTGATATTTTATTGAAAACTGTGTATTATTGGGTGAAAAATTTAATTCACAACTGCAAAAGAAATTTAAACCATGACTGATGAAGATTGTTTCAAGAATATGTGATATTGTAATGCAATGTTTGTGATATTGTAATTTAAGACAATTTTTTCTTCAATGAAATATTTGTGATATTGTGATATTGTAATGCAATATTTGTGATATTGTAATGCAATATTTGTGATATTGTAATTTAAATCACAAACATTTAATTCAGATCGCAAAAGAAATTTAAACCATAACTGATAAAAATTGTTTCAAGAATATGTGATATTGTAATTCAATATTTGTGATATTGTAATGCAATATTTGTGATATTGTAATTTAAGTGAATTTGTTCTTCAGTGAAATATTTGTGATATTGTGATATTGTAATGCAATATTTGTGATATTGTAATGCAATATTTGTGATATTGTAATTTAAAGCACAAACATTTAATTCAGGGCTGCAAAAGAAATTTAAACCATAACTGATAAAAATTGATTCAAGAATATGTGATATTGTAATTCAATATTTGTGATATTGTAATGCAATATTTGTGATATTGTAATTTAAGACAATTTTTTCTTCAGTGAAATATTTGTGATATTGTGATATTGTAATGCAATATTTGTGATATTGTAATGCAATATTTGTGATATTGTAATTTAAATCCGTTAGTATGATATTGTATTGAAGAGTTTGTGTTATTGTACTGTATGACAGTTGTTATTGTAATATTGATTAATATTGAAAGGAACCTATTGTGTGATTGCAATGTTACAGACACCTCTAGAACAAATCTTAATGCTAAATGGAGAAGAATTTGAGAAGACAAAAGCACTTACTGAAGAAATAATAGCTGGAGCATGGGATATATGGCAAAATGTTTGCAGGCAGCCACTAAACTTAAATTCAGATCTGGTAAGACACTAGCATTGTCAAAATTGTTTGTGTTATGCCATTTATTTACTGATTAAACTGATAAGAATTTTTCATGCAAACTTTATTAGGTGTTCCTCCCTTTGCTGATAAGCGAACATTATTTCTGCATATGCATCAACTTTCAAAACGAGACAGTGGACTACTTAGACAATAGGCTCTATGACAACTTCGAAGATTCGAGTTTTTTTACCTTTTGAGTTGGTCAAGTCTTAAACTCAAACTTTATTGCAAAACTACAATTGATGTGTTTTATTAAATTGGAGGAATTTTCTTTACATTAATGAGATTCTTAATTGTTATCAAAATCTGTATAGGCAAAGACATTTGGAAGTTACATGTGCGAAAAAGGTTTAAAGCAAGGAGAAAAAGTGCAAATGTTTCCCTTAGTTAATAAGAAATTCAAGTGGCAATCAAAGGATTTTAACTTAGACTGTGGGGTATTTATGATGCTGCACATGATGTTTTACAATGGGGAAATATTTGATTGTGAGTTGAATGATGTAATGAAGAGGAAATTATATCGAAATGAGATAGCAAAGCAGATTGGTTTTCAAAGTGATTATAACCATACGAGGTCGGAAACAATGGATACTGTAACAAACTTCAACACATTAAAGGAATCGTTGGAACCAATCCTGTTGGAAAAAAGGAGGCTGAAAAGAGAAGAGGAAGAAAAAGAAAAAGCGATACCAAGAAAGTTTGTACACCAAAGTCAAAAATCAAAGGTTACTTACTTTTACTTAAGCGCTCATTTTTTTCTTAAACAACATAATTTTATTTGGTACTAAAACAGTAGCATCACCCGAATCTGTTCTTTAGGGTTGAAAATACCAGATGACAATGATTGCAATACTAGTGTCTTGGGTAGCCGTAGAAAAGGAAATTCAGATGGTCTTGGGTGCACATACAACAATCGTGGCAAAGCTGGTGATATTTTGGTTGTATCCAAATTTATGAGGAACAATCAAGCACTTTTAGCAAGCTTGTTGAAAGTAAGAAAAGAAGTACTTGACTACTTTGCTTATTGACGACCGCACATTCTCTATAGAGTAAGATTGAAAACTATTATGATATCCTCAACTATTTTAACTGATGTCCATCATTTATTTAGTAGCATATGGAAAGAATATTTCAACTAATGCTCATCCACTACAATTGCTTGTAGTGAATGTGTTGTCTTGTCTACTACGAAGAAGCAAAACTCCTCAGAGAAGATATACTATCAATACAACAGACCGTGAATGTCACGAGCAAAATGATTGAATGTTGGGCACACCTACTTGAATGACATTGAGTACAAGGACCACAAAGACAACAACTTTATCGTTTTTTGACTTCGTCACATGGTATGCAATATTATTTACAAGTAGTTTAGATATTTGATTTTAAAATATTGTAAATTTAATATTATTACAATGAATATGTGTTGTTATTGATTAACAACTATTTTGCAAACAGGATGTTGTTCACGCATTATATCAACAAGGAGGTGATGAAAGTCAGGATGAAACTCATAAAATGAGGATTTTTGAAGCTTGGGATACTTTTATTACCGCAAACAACGGTACATGCAACTTGACAAATTTGAGATTGTTTTCGTGCCAATGCTATTTGAAGACCATTACTTTTGTGTTTGTATAAACTTTAACAAAGAAAAGGTTGAAGTCCTAGACAATACATCCTATGATAAATGGGAAGATACAAGTGTTTACAAACCGGCGTATGTTGTGGTAAGTTGAATGCTTTAGTTGATAATGGAAATCTGAGAAATTGTTGGATAATATATGTGGGTTTAATCCGATGGTTGTCTTGAAATGTGTCAGGCTGCATGCATGAGTGACTATCTGGAAGCAAAGAAAAGGCCGAAAGTCAAGAAATAATAGGATTTAACATTGTTAACGTAAGCTTCAAATGGCAAAAACCGGAACTAAAGAACAATGAATCCGGCACTTTTCTAATGCTGCACATGATAAGGTATGAGGGAGAAGTATTTGAAGCAGATCTTGATGGAAAGGTTGGCCGCAGATACTATTGGGCACAAATGGCAGCAGCATTACTCTTGGCTGACATAAATGGAATTAGGGATCAACTCATTCAAAGAGTAGCGAGTTCACAAAGAATAAAGGAAGAAGTCCGCCTGAATCAAACGAAAAGAGATGCATCAATGAACAAAAAACCGTAAAAGGAGGCAAGGTCAAGATGTGCAAAAGCCGTGAATACTTTGAAATGCCTGTTCTTCGTAGTTCGCCTAAAAGGTAAATTAAAGAAAATTTAAAAATGGCTAATCGGATATAATAATGTCATTACTTTGTAAAGATATTCGTTCTTTGTTTTATTTGAATATGGAGATATTTTAATCAGTGCACATATTTGGGATTGCAGTGGTACTGTCAATGGGCAAAACACAAGTGGTGGTCAGAGGATCAAAACAGTTGCACAATATTCAAGAACAAGAGGTCGAGGTAGAGGTCGAGGACGAGGCACCAATGTAGGAAAATAGAAAGTGTGTAATCTGACTTAGGAATGAATGCATTGACAGATTGATTTGTAATAGGTAGACAAAAATGGTACAATCTAGATCGTTTGATAAGGTTTTGTAATGAAGATATATCAAATTAGTGTTAATGTGCTATTTTAAAAGGGTTCATGCAGCTATTTGTTGAGCAATCAAGTTATCTTACAGGTGTGATATTGGAATGAATGCATTGTGAGATTGTATTTTGTAATTCTTGGTATTTAAACTTTAAATCGAACAAAGGTGAAATTGGTACTTTTACAAAGATTCAAAATGACCGAGAAATAGTCACCCTTGACTGAGAAATCTCTTTTTAGAAACCGTGATATTATGTAGAAGAACAGCTGATATTGTATTGAATAAGTTGAAATTTTGTATAACATGATGCGTCTAATTATGTGGTATTGTATTGAATACCTTTTCTCAGAAACCTCCTTATTAGAAACCGTGATATTGTAATGAAAACAGCTGATATTGTATTGAATAAGTTGAAATATTGTATCACATGACACGTCTAATTATGTGGTATTGTATTGAATACGTTGTGATATTGTAAAGAATACTGTATGATATTAAGAAAAGTATGATATTGTATTCCCTAACTTGTGATATTGTATGGACGTAAAATGTCAGGATAATAATTATTCACACTTGTGATATTTATTTTAGACATGTATGATATTGTATTCGATATCATGTGATATTGTACAAATCTATGAGGATAATAATTATTCCCCAAAAAGTAAAATTTTGAATTGAATATTGTGCGGTATTGTATTGAACAGATCATGATATTGTAAAGAATAATGAAATTATTGTCAGACGTGTTGTGTTTATTTGATCCAAGTGTGATATTGTATTCGGTATATTGTGATATCACATTATACTCAAATGCAATATCATAGTTCTAACTATGAAATATCACAATATGTCCACCACAATCATTTTAATCAGTAAGTTCGAACATGGACATTGAAACATCGACTTCGATAATACATTTTGGAATCTTTATTTAAGAAATACCACACACCCGACAATGCAATATCACGACATGTACGGTAAAATATCGGATATCCGATAATCTTGTTTCAAAGCACTATGGAAGAAAATAGCACCTGTCTTACTATGAAATATCAGATGTCTAACAATGAAATATCACACTTATATCACTAAGTAAATCCTAACGTATGGAGTGTAATTGCTATAATAGTAATGAAACTATGACATGTATATCCTATATATATTGAGCTTCTTCAACAAAAAATCCTCCAACTATATATATTGAGCTTCATCAACAAAGAATCCTCCAACCAAGAGACGACGACACAAAAATGTTTTGGATGGCCTTGATGAACATGAATCAAGATATACAAGTCAATCATCATCCGAACTCCCCGAAAAATGCAAAATAGAACAAGTAGTTGTCAAGAAAATGAACAAGCACGATTGATACGATTTTTGGAAATAAGATCATAAACAGGACGGAGTAGTCGTCGGCGCTCAATATCAAAAGTATACAATTCCAAAAATAAAACTCATAAACAGAAATCGTATGGCATCTTACTGACAGAATTAATGTAAATAGAATATATTTATTTAGGTAGCATACCCGATTCTCGATGTCGAACAAAAGGATGAGGGCGATTCGCTTATCATGGTTAGCCAATTGTTTGCAATTTTTGCAAAGCCTTTTTGGCTTCTCTGCTTTGGCAATGCATTGTTGCTTTGTCGATATCATTCTCTTCCCACTACCCTTGTTCTTTGCCCGACGAGGCGGTAGAATCCTCACCTCAGTTGAGGAACTACATCCAAGAAGCATTTCCAACTCCTGCTCTTTTGTCATTGATTGTGCTTGTGGATTGAGTTTGATCCGAAATTGCTTCAATGTGTCAAAGAGGTCGGTGATCGATTGTTAGGCATAGTTCTCAAAGAAACGATAGTTGAGTAGAACTCTGACCATAATTTGCACATCTCCAGCTTCCTTACATCAGTGGCATCAAAGTCGTCAAGTAACTCACCATGTGAACCATATAGAGGGATTTTTTGTGCATTCTTTGTCCAAATGCATAAGTATGTACTTATCATGCAAAGTCCTAACTTGTTTCCCAGAGAAAACCCAAATAATGTGTCTGCAAATAATACCCTTCCTATTAAACAACTTACAAGAACATTCTCGCATCGGTGCTTGTGGAATTGAACACTACTTGATAACGCTTCGCATTCTAGCGTCGGAACAACAACGACCTCTGTATCAACAACAGTGGTGTGAAGCCACCAACACTAAGAGAACACATGGAGGCAGCAGCCTCTTGTTGAAAATCTTTGAAAATAGCATGGGTATAAACCTTGGACGCATGAGCTTCCAAGTGGAGAGACGTAGCTAATTGGGGCAAAGTATAATCACTGTCTCGATCATGTTGCTTTTGAGTATGGCGTTGTTGATCCATGGCGCTTTGAAAACGCATCCAAAACTCAACAAGTGTACCATGTATATTTTCAAAACGCTTGAAAAAGCTATTCTGGCTCTCCGATCGTTGAGTTGTTCGGAGAAGACATCCCATAGGAATATCACGATAATAAGCCGGGATCCATCTCCTTCTTTTTTTGTACATGTATGACAACCATGAATTTGCTTGCAAGTTATGTTCAAGAATTAAGTCGACCACTTTTGTTCAAATTCTGCAGGTTCCAAGTCGAGTCCCAAACAACGAGAATTCAAACGACTCACAAAATCAGTCTCCTTGGATATTGTAATTCCAATCTTGTCAGGGACCTTTTGCATAATATGCCACATGCAATATCTATGCTTAGCCTTCTTGAAAACTTTGGGTACACCTTCTTTATTCCTGGGCATTGGTCGGTGATTATACATTGCGGCTCGCACGACCCATAGCGTCTAAGAACTTCTCAAAAACCCACTTAAATGAATCGTCATCCTCATGAAACAACAATGCGGCGAAAAAAGTCACGACCTTTTGTGGTGGTCCACCCCAAAAAAAGGAGTGAAAATCATAGAATATTTATTTGTACCGTAAGTTGGATCAAAACTGACCAAATCACCAAAGGAAGAGTAATTTCGACGTGCCTGTGCATCACACCAAAACACACGAACCAAACATTTGAAAGAATCTACTTCATAAGCAAAGTAGAACCCTGGATTGGTTTGACGGAGGTTCTCGAAATTATCGATAAACAATTGAGCATCTTTATCTCCTATGAAACACTTGATATCCCTTCCAAAGTTCTTAAAATCAATCAATTGAGCACCAACATTCTCATAACCATCTGCATGTTCCTTAGAATATCTATATGCCGATGTAGGACCTAAATTAACTTTTGAATGATCAATAATTGCCTTCTTATGAAAAAGATGAAGGTGT
Organism: Silene latifolia; assembly: GCF_048544455.1. Classification (NCBI taxonomy): domain Eukaryota; kingdom Viridiplantae; phylum Streptophyta; class Magnoliopsida; order Caryophyllales; family Caryophyllaceae; genus Silene; species Silene latifolia. The sequence goes on from NC_133536.1 coordinate 22,669,209, forward strand.
CTCTTTTTTCTTTGAAATTCTTGATTTGTGAGCGAACAAAGTCGATGATTATGCCATTCACGAAACTGAGTTACAACATAAACATCCTTGATAAGGCGAAATTCAATCATAGCATCACAACCAATCCTAGTTAGTTTATTGTTCTTAATATCAAACGGCTTTATAAGTGGCTGCTCCACTACACTATCATGAACAATAGCTTTCCTTTTCTTACCATCTCTAAACCCTTCACGATTACAGACAACAAGTTTATAAAAGATGGCACCATCAGCATTTTTTTTTTTGAGAGGACTTCCTAGGTTCAAAACCACATGCTTCGCATAGACATTATAAAAACGATAGCGTCTTCCAATTTTGCAAAAAACTCGACCAAGTTGAGGTTTATCTTGAATTGCAACATTTCTTGACCACAATTCAGTACCACCAGGTGTGGATTCCAAAAACAGTTGATGTTCATGAAAAGAAACAGGAGGTTGTTCAATGCGGGGAGTAGAAGTAATCTCAAAGAAAATGATTATCGATAGACGTAGGTGGGGAGGACTTTCAATGCGTGGAATAGAAGTAATTTGAGACACACTAGTATCGTGAGAGATGAATCCAGAAGAAGGTACACAACTATCAGCATCTGAAAAAGAATGCAATATAAGAAGCAATTCAAAACATAACAGGTAATAAGCAAACAGTAGGGGGGACTAAATTTCGTATTGTAATAGTTGTGATATTGTATTGAATCTGGTGTGATATTATATTGAACAACTGTTATTATTGTAATATTGTGAAAGCAGATTCAAGGTCCGCAAACGAAGATAGTTCGATAATGCATTACAACAAAAAAACAGATGTAAAGTAAACAATAAGTTACAATGACGGCAAAATCAAGAGAAAAGGGAAAAGATAGGTAGCAAAAACAATATCAAACTTGAAATTTCATTCAAGACACCAATAAAACCGTAAGAAAAGTAAAAATATAGACAAATTCGGAAGAAACGAATTAACAACACTAGCAAATCCAAATATATGTAGGAAAAACAACAAGTAAAATAGAAATAAAGCTGCATATGAGGAAATTAAACATAAAATCGAACACAAAAGCAGGAAGAAGAAGAGAAATTCAAATATCTGTAACAAAAACAACAATTACATAAAAATAAAGCTGAAAATTGTAAATCTAAACATGAATTCATAATAAAAGTAGCGAATATGTTGAAAAAACAACAATAACAACAAAATAAAGTGAAATTAACAAATTAAGGAAAATCGAAGCGAGAAAGATGTACCTGACATAGCGAAGCAACGAATGTCGAAAGAAAGAAGAAATATTAATCAACGATAACAAAGAGAAAGAAAGAAGAAATAGTAATCAATGAATCGCGGAAGAAATAAGCGGAAAAGAAGGAATCCATGGATGTCGAGGAAGATGAATTTAGAGAGAGAAAGAAATTAATGATTTAAATTAGGCAATCGGTAAAACGACGAAAATTAGGGAAGCAGGGGGTATATATACAAAGAAACGAAATTACCAAACTACCCTTAATTCTATATGTTAAATATAAGACGTAGGATCTATTACTTTAGATGGCTTAGATTGATCCTCAATCCCTAAATATATGAGTTATACTCATATGATCCTAATTCTATATATATATATATATATATATATATATATATATATATATATATAGCTGTACACTTAGGGAGATATTGTAGTAACTTACTATGCGTCTATGCGAATATGCCTAATTAACCTACATAAAGCACAAGCATCCCCTATCTACCGAAAGAATATGTGAATTCACAAATTTTCCCTCCAAAAAGCTTCTTTTTAAATAATGAAGCTATTGATAATTTAATTGTATACACTAAATAAGGAAATTAATAATTATAATGTATTTCATTATACAATTATTTTTAATAAAAACTAACTTTTTTTATCAAATTTTATAATTTTCACTAAATACTAAATTATAGTATTTTAATTAAAATATAAATAATATAAACCTATAAATCATTAAATATTTTATTGGTGCTATTATTTGAGAATGACTTGACTCACACTATGAATAAACAAAACAATAAATCATTTTGATTACTTTCATGAAAAAAAAAGTTGAGAGGATTATAAATTGGAATCATTAGCTTTGTGGTATAAAAAAATACTTTTAAAAAAATTACATTTAAGCACATTACTCAATTCTCTTGGATTAATTTTCAATTTTAATTGTTTTTTCTCAAACAAAATACAATAACAAGAAAAATGAATATTAATGAGATATCACTATTATTTTATTGTTAAATTTTACTTTGTTTTCTTAAATAATTAATTTACAGTTCAATTTTTTTTTTCTCATATCAAAATATGATGACGTGAAATAAGAAAAGTTAATGAGGTATTAATTTAGCATACAAGATTAGAACTAAAAACTATATAAATACCGTACATTCATTGTGCGGAATCTAAACTAGTTTTAAATTACACATTTAGACTAAGCACTCCTTATTAACAACCAGTGGCGGACCTAGGGGTGCGCACCCTCAGTTTTTGGATTTTTTTAAAATAACGTTAACATTGACATAGTATATGCATTTCAATAAGATCACTATAATAGGCCTGACGCAGCGGATAGAATTAATGGTTATGTACCAAAAGGCGCGTGTTTGAATCTTAAGACTACCACTCTCCCCTACCCCTTCCTTTTTTGGTGTTCAATTACTCAAACTCAATCAATCAATTCAATTTGCTGTATTGTTGAAACCTTAGTTTGAAATTCTCAAGCTTCAAGTTCCAATTTTTTATTTTGTAATATATTTCAAGTTTTTTTTTTTGATAAATTTGATATCATAATAATTTTGTTTTGATTATATGTTGCCTATTTTTAATGTGAATGTTATTTACATTTACTTCAACTATATTGTACAAGTATTTTGGTCGAAAAATTCAAAATTGAGACCTAATTTTATTCAGTATAGCAAATTTCTAACAAATTATAGTATATATTATGTTTAATTTTTTTTTGAAATCAACAGCCCGAAGGCCTTACTCGATTAATAACTTATCAAAACGAACAGCAGAGTTTGCAGACGATGGTAGTCCATCATCCCATACAACTTTACCCGAAATACAAGGGAAACAATGACTTAAAGCATGAACTACACAATTATTGTTACGAAACACATGTGACCAAATGACTGACTGAAACTTGGTACTACAATCGAGAATGTCTTCGATCAATAGCGCGAACCCACTTCGTCCCGTCTTCCTTTCTTTAAGCGCTTCGATAACTTGTAAGCAATCACTCTCTACTTCAACATTTTGGATCCCCCGCCGCACCGCTTCCTCTAACCCATCAAGCACCGCACACGCCTCTGCCACAGGAACCTCCTATTGTTGCTCCCGACCCGTTAACACGCCCCACATCACATTGCCCTTCGACTCTCGACACACCACACTCGTAGTCACCCCATCTCCCTCCTTTGCCCATGCATCAACATTGATTTAACATAGCCATGCCGCGCTACCTTCCATCCTCCTTCCTCCCTATCCCCACCCTTCGACCTCCCCGCAACAGTTGAACCCCGCACCTCCCCCTCACTGTCCCCCACCCCCTCATTAATCACATCCTTAGCCCTTTTCACAACTAGCTCAGGTTCGACCGAAATATTATCAAAAATGACTTTTTTTCGGTGTTTCCAGATAGCCCAACACCCCACCATTAATTTAACACACTCCGACCCACACATCTCCTGCCAACAAGCCTCCACCCATTCCTTCACATCACCCCCCTGCTGCTCCGCCGCAACCTCAACCCCAACCCCCAACCCTTCTCAAACCCACTGTGCCACCCCACAATCCCGAAACAAATGTAAGCTTGACTCTATAGAAGAATGACATAAAGAGCAAAGAGAAGACTCACCTCTGACTCGTGCCACAATATTCGCCCTCGTAGCTAATGCTTCACTATACAGCTGCCAAAAGAAGAGCTTCACACGAGGCCAAATCGAAAAGTTCCAAAGTCTCTTCCAGAGCCGCTTAACTCTATCTCCATCCGAGCTGTCTGCCATATCCCCCACCACACCAGCCAACATCTTATACGCACTACGGACCGTGTATATTCCATACCGTTCCTGCCCCCAATACCATATATCTCGCGGTTTATTTGGGCTGACCCGAATATTTCTAATGCGTTCCCTTTCAAACTCCAGGAAGAAATGGCGCAATTTCCCCTCGTCCCACTCGACCCCACTCAGCATTAGCAGCTCCGCAACTCTCATCACCTCATTCCCCAGACCACACGGCGATATAATACGCCCAGTATACGAGTTGGGAATCCACGCATGGCCCCAAATCTTCGTATCCATACCGTCACCAATGCGCCATCGCAAACCTTGTTCCATGACCGTTCGAGCATCAAAAATACTTCGCCACGTATAGCTAGGATTATTCCCAAGCCGAGCTGTCATAAACTCTCCATCCGGGAAATATTTCGCCCTCATGAGACGGGTCCAAAGGCTGTCCGGGTTAGTTATAAGACGTCATGCCTGTTTACCTAGCAAAGCAAGATTAAATAGCTGAAAGTCACAAAAACCCATTCCTCCCACCCCTTTAGGCCGAGCCAACTTCTTCCACGCCACCCAATGAATCCCCCTCTTATTCTCCTCATGTCCCCACCAAAATCGGGCCACAATCGATCGCAACTCATCACAGAAACTTACGGGAATTTTGAACACACTCATCACATAGGTAGGGAGCGAATTGGTAACAACCTTTATGAGAATCTCATTACCATCCCTAGACAACATCTTCCCGCGCCACGAATAATATCCGTAATAACCTTTTTTGATCGACCAATCACCGTAGGCAAGCCCAAGTACCGAGCCTGCTCATCGACCTGCACAACCCCCGGCTTCGCCGCAACAAGATCCCTCCTTCCTCTATCCACTCCTCTACTAAACGACACAGTCGTCTTGTCAAGACTCACAAGCTGTCCCGATGCTCGCTCATATCTCCTCAAAATGTCATTTATAACTACTGCATCCTCCAAAGTGGCCCGTGTGAAAAATATGCTATCATCGGCAAAAAGAAGATGTGAAATAGTAGGAGCCGAATTAGCAATACAAATCCCATGCAGCGCATTATTCTCCCCAGCTCTTCGAATCATATTAGACAAGGCTTACGCACACAAAAGGAATAAATATGGAGACAGAGGGTCCCCTTGTTGCAGTCCCCTAGCTGGTCGAAACTCTTCGGATGGGAACCCATTAATAAGGACCGAGAAGGTCACCGTCGAAACACAGTCCATAACTCGCTCTATCCACCTCTCGTCAAACCCCATAGTACTTAGTACACGGCGCAAAAAAACCCACTCTACTCTGTCATACGCCTTAGCCATATCAAGCTTAATCGCCATATGTCCCTCCCTTTGTCTGCTATTCTTCATATGATGAAATAATTCGAAAGCAATCAAAATATTATCAGAAATCAACCGACCCGGAGTGAAGGCACTCTGATTCTCTGATATAATCTCCCCTAGGAACACTTTCAGATGATTAGCTAGGACTTTGGAAACCAGTTTATAGACCACATTACACAAACTTATCGGTCTAAAATCGCGGATTTTATCCGACACCTTTTTCTTCGGAATGAGAACAATATTGGTCTTATTTAACCCACTCGGAGATACCTCGCCTCTCAGGACACCAAGGACCATGCTCACGACATTCGGACCAATAATTTGCCAATACGATTGATAAAATAAACCATTCATACCATCCGGCCCGGAAGCTTTCAGAGGATGCGTTTGATTAAGAGCCTCCACGATCTCAGCTTCACTGTACTGAGCTTGTAAAACTCGATTCATATTGTCTGTGACACGCCCCTCAAGTCCGAGCAAAACATCATCGAAATTACTTGGTTCGGCCGAAGTGAACAGCTCCTGGAAGTAGTTATTCGCGACAAGGGACACGGCCTCATCACCAACCCGTTCCCGTACCTCATCAACAACTAGCATTCCGATGAAATTCTTCCTCTTTCTTTCCCCCGCTCTATTATGGAAAAACTTAGTATTTCGGTCCCCATCCCGTAAACAAAGAGCACACGAGCGTTGTCTCCAATATTGTTCTTGCATATAAAGCCCGGCCAATTCCGCTATTAATTTCCTCCGTCTCTTCACGGCTTCTTACGAACGGTCCCCCTCATTCAACCGGGCCAATTGTCTGCGTTTGACCTCCAAGGATCGATTTATCTTGCCTATACTAATTTTCTTCTAGGCTTGCAGCTCTCGTGCACACCTCCGCAAGGCTTCCGCCAAATCCCCATTGCCCCTAGCCACCCCACGAACCACCGCTTCCTCACACCCATCTTCCCCCACCCAAATTTGTTCGAATCGAAAACGACTCCTCGCCTTACCACCAATCTCACGTCTGTCAAAGACCAGTTTGATAGGTGTGTGGTCAGACCATTCATGATCAAGATGAAACAACCTCGCGTACGGGAAAAGATCATGCCATGAATCAGAGCATAACGCACGGTCCAATCGACATTGTCGATTGTCTAAACCAGCTTGACCATTATCGAACGTAAATGCATACCCTTCCCACGGCACATCTTTAAGCGCACAATCGTCAATCGCCGCTTGGAAGTTATTCATTTGCCATTGAGCCCGACTTCCCCCTTTCATCTCCGTAGAATCTCATTAAAGTCCCCTACACAAACCCATGATAATGAAGATTGCCCATGGAGAAGATGGAGAAGCTCCCATGAGAGATGACGGTCTGAAACAGCTGGCCACCCATAAAAGCCCCTGATTCTCCATTCTTTCTCTCCCTCCCGAACATGGAAATCCATGTGATTAACAGAAGCAAACACAAACCTACAATCCACCTCCCTCTTCCATAAAAACGCGAGACCCCCCGATCTTCCCATGCTATCAACCTCAATCCCATCATAGCCATCTAATTTCTCCCTCACCCTCCGTATATCACGACCACAATGTTTTGTCTCGCATAAAAACATCATGGCCGGGGCTTTCCTCCGTACCAAAGTACGAAGGGCATTCACCGTGTTGGGGTTGCCCAGGCCCCGACAGTTGAGACTTAGGATATTCATTGGGCCTGGCGGGGTTGAGTGCCCTCAACCTCCGCCTCAGGTACTAAGACGCGCCCGTCTGAAATTGTCTTTATCCGTTTCTCACCACCACTAACCAACTCCTCACCCCTGCCCCTCTTACTTCCACTTACGACACCTACCTCCCCCACCGGCTCCCTATCTCCCACCCTAGCCAAATTTTTCCACTCCCTTCGCTTACCTCCCCCTGCCACCTTATTATTCCCTGCCCCATTCATACTCCTAACCTCTCTCCCCATATCAGATCCCGTCACCATATCCACCTCCACAGCTGGCTCCCTCCCCGCCTTCTAACAATTCTGTTCAGCATTACCATCATCAAAGCCCTGCTCCTCGATAGTACCTTCCTCGTTCCCACCCCCCGTGTTCTCCTCCTCCCCTATAACCACACAATAGACCAAAAACGATATATGAAGTTTAATCATCTCAATTTTCTTCTATTGGTGGATGAAATATATGATATTTTGTCTCTTATAAGTGATTAAAAAGTTTAGATTATTTTAAGTCGATTAAAATTTGGTTAATTTGTTTCTATGGCACTTTGATTTTGACCGATCGGCTCGCTTTAATAACTCGGTTAAAATGTTCACCCCCGCTAGATGAATCCTGGGTCCGCCACTGTTAACAAAATACTTATATCATAATTATAAAACCCAAAGCACTATCCTACTCCAGCCAAACATCGTCAGGGAAAACAACCGAGTTGATGGCATTTGTCTCGCCTTCTTGAAGACCCGAGCTTCTAGCCACTCGCTAATGGCCATAATTCAGGCCTTGGCTCCTAAACGAGTCCCGTATCCAATAAGCATTACAGGACTCGGTGTTGTCGTACCCACTCAGGACGACTGCATGGTCATCATCGGTTTCCCGTTGTCTCAAATTGAGTATATATGTGTTTGGTCCTGAAAAAAAAACATGAAATTGATTGTGGCGTTAATAGTTTAATTAAAGTTGCATATAAATTATATAGTGTGGATCGGAGTAATACATGCATTAATAAAGCCAATTGTTCTTCATCTGATATCATAGCTATTACGCCAGGAAACTTAGTTAACGTTTCTAGTATTTGGTCTTCATTGGCATTGATGTCATAATGAGTGACGTTTGATAATTTAAAGACAAGACAACCTGGACTTCTGTCCTTAGGTTCTTCTACTATTTCTTCGAATTGGCCAGAATCGTAGTTCTCCTCTAAACTTAAACCATTATCGAGTATCCAGTTAATGGCAATATAATGCCCATTTTCGAGTATCAAAGCTGGATAAGTGTTTGTTCAAGGTCACCATAGTTCTGCTAAGTAAATAAACCAAAGAATAATAAATATAACATATTCGTGTTTCTTGACTGGAAAAAGAGGGCTTTTACTATATAATTATTTGTTTCAAACTATTTGTAAATTCAGATAATAACGAATAAAATACGTAAGGCCCAATTATGAAAAGTTGCGATATTTGATAAGATATTATGACGTATATTGATTATATATTATATACTGATTATATATTAGGCCCAATATATGTTTAGGCGAATTTTTTTTTAGTTTTCCTATTCTTTTAATAGATAGGAGAGGGTCAAATCTAAGAATTGGAAAAAATTGATGCCAAACATTAAATTGGTAAAGAAAACGAAATTTAAAAGTTTTCGCCACAAGTAGACCCTAATAATAAAAAAAAAGATATAGCTGTTCAAATGAGATAAATTACACGTTTATTCGTAAAATTCTTGGATTAATTATTATACGTTAAGTAATACTCCTACCTAATATAGGTTAAAATGACTTGGGGATGAAATAAAGAATCAAAGCGATAAATTACTTAAACTACCCTCCTTGATATTTGGGAGTGTATCATTTTAACAACAAAAAGTGTCATTTTCACTAAATAATACGAGTAAAAAAATATTACTATAATTATTTTATCTTTGATGTTGGCGAATACAATTGTGAACTAACCTTATCCTCAATTCCTCATTTTCGAGACTTACTCAAATCAATTGAGACCAGTACCAATATAACCGAGTCTCCTCTAGGGTTTCTATGAGGGTTTCGTCTAAGGTCTGTCTTTGCGCCCCTCCTTGTATCTGAAGGTTTCTTGATTGATTCGTGAAGCCTACGGTTTACCCTTTTCATTCTGCTATCACAAAACGCCCTTAGGGCTTTCCTTTTCGGTGTTGAGATGGAGAAATCTGGGGTGAGGGAGATAGATGGGGAGAACGAAAGTTTTGTTTGGGACGTGGGAGATGAGGACACCAACGAGAGTACAAAAAAGGCACTGCTAGTCGGAAAGATTTGGTCATTAAAGGCCATTAACGCAAAGGCGGCAGTCGACACCATGATAAAGCTATGGAACACAAAAGGATCTGTTATGGGGAAACTCATAGATGCGAAAGAAAAAATCTTTATGTTTAGTTTCGATGAGGAACGAGATAAGAATAAGGTTCTTGACGGACAACCTTGGCACTTTGACAAATTCATATGGTGCCTGGGCGAACCAAATTACGATGGGAAGATGACGGATGTGCCTTTATCCTTTGTGCCGTTATGGGCAAGGGTGTATGACCTGCCGTTGCGGGGTAGAACGAACGAGGAGAACCTGAGGAGATTGAGTGCACAGTTGGGAACGTTTGTAAAAGTGGATGGCGCTCCATTCCCGGAGATGGAGCGTGCAGTCCGGATTAGGTTCATCCAAGATGTCAGGAAACCCCTTAAGGCAGAAGTGGTTGTAGGGATGAAGACCGGAAAATATGAGAATTTCAAGGTCAAGTACGAGAGGCTCCCAACGTACTGTTATGGGTGTGGGCTACTGGGACACGGTGAAAAGGATTGTGATGAAGGTCCCTATGACGAGGGTGAGCTGCGTTTTGACGAGACACTGAGGGCGTCACCCTGGAAAGTAACCAAGACGGTGGTCGATGCCAGGACTAGCAAAGCTCGCTCCTTGACGGGGATATTTGATGCGGAGTTCAAAGCAAGGGAAGAGGAGGCTATCTCCAATATGATCAACAAGCTTCAACGAGTCGCTATAAAACCCAAAGGTATCGTTATGTCGCCTTCGCTAAATGAGATCTCTGGAATAAACAAGAAAACTGTCAGTGATAAGGACGTGGTAGCTATGCACGACATGGAACCACGAAAGGGCCCTGTTGACACGAGTACTCTTGACAAAGGCAATGGAGGAGGGACTTGTGATAGGGAGCATGGGGAAGGGAGAGAGATACAGGGGGTCACCCATCACACAGAACGGAGAGACAGTTTGGGGCATGGGGAGATGACAGGGGCTGAATGCGAGGAAGGTGAAGGTGGGTGGATGGGAAGTAGGCAGGACACGACAGCTGATGTGAAGGGAAGGAAATGGACGAGAAAGCAGGGGGTGAGGGGGAACACTTCTGAGCAGGGAGCTACTTTAAGCTGCCATGGGAAGAGGGGGAGAGAGGAAGAGGAGAGCTGTGGTGATGACGGAGTAAAGAAATCAAAATCTAGTAGGGGTGCTTTTATACCTGAGGCGGAGGTTGAGGTCGCTCAACCCCGCCGGGCACAATGAGTCTGCTATGCTACAACTGTCGGGGGCTAGGCAACGACCCGGCAGTTGTCAGATTGAGGGGGTTGCTACGGAGGGAGGCGGCGGATATGGTTGTTCTGATGGAAACAAAACTGAGTGCGGAGGAAATGAGAAAGGTAATTGTAAGGCTAGGAGGTTATGAAGGCGTGGGGACTGATTCGATAGGCCGCTCAGCAGGTGTCGCTCTACTGTGGAAGGAGGGAGTGGAGGTGGAAGTGATCTCATCCTCTGCCCATCACTTTGATGTCTCTGTAAAGGGACTTTTTGGCATAGACGTATGGCGTTTGACCGGATTTTATGGATGGGCAAGGCATGACGATAAGTGGCGGTCGTGGCAATTATTAAGAGAGCTGCACACAATGTCGAACCTTCCTTGGGTGATTATTGGGGATTTTAACGAAATCCTTTTTGAGCACGAGAAATCCGGAGGAAATACACGGGAACAGGCGGTCATGGATGCCTTCAGGGAAGTGGTAGATGAGTGCAACTTGCTTGATATTGGGTACAGTGGGAATCCGTTTACGTGGTGGAACAGGAGGGGGGAATCTGAGGCGGTTTTCGAGAGATTGGATCGAGCTTTTGTTACACCATCCTTCATCGAATTTTGCCCTACCATCATGCTAAAACATTTGGAATTCGATAAATCAGACCACATACCTATTAAACTAGAATTATACAAGGCACCGAGGACGGTAAAGACAAAAAAATTCAGGTTTGAAGACATGTGGGTGAAGGACGAGGCATGTGAAGGAGTCATCAAAGACGCTTGGGAGAGTGGGCACGAGGCGATGGGGAAGCTAGAATGGTGCAAGACTAAGCTTGTGGAGTGGAGTAGACAACGATATGGGAACTTGAGAAAACAGATTGAAGACACTAGGAAAAGGTTAATCTTTTTGGACTCGTGTGCGCCGACTACGGAAACGGTAGATGATAGGCGACAGACATGTACAAGGTTGGATGAGTTACTCATGGCGGAGGAGGGATATTGGAGGCAGCGGTCACGGGTCACCTACCTTGAAGAAGGTGATCGAAATACGTCCTTTTTTCATTTGCGAGCTTCAAATAGAAAGCGAAGAAATAGAATAGACAGGTTAAAGGACGAAGCAGGAGCTTGGGTGTCGGACGAGGAGGGATTGGAAAAACTAGCAAACAAGTATTTTAATGACCTTTTCGCATCCTCGAACCCGACAAGAATGGATGAGGCGGTCCAATGCCTATCTCAAAATGTGACGGAGGAGATGAATGCTGACCTCGTCAGACCGTTTAAGAGGGATGAGGTTTATCAGGCTCTATGTCAAATGAAACCTTCGAAAGCACCGGGACCAGACGGTCTAAACGCAAATTTTTTCCAATCTTATTGGCATATCTTTGGGAATGAAGTGGCTGACTTTGTGATTAAATGCCTTAAAGGTGAGGAGGACATAGCTCAAATAAATAACACCTTTATCGTGTTAATTCCAAAGGTTAAGCAGGCTTGCCATATGGGAGAGTTCCGACCAATTTCGCTGTGCAATGTTTTATATAAGTTGGCTGCAAAAGTAATTGTTAATAGGCTAAAACCCTTTTTAGACGAGCTAGTGGATGCCGAGCAAAGTGCGTTTGTCCCGGGTCGACTCATTACTGATAATGCTATTATTGCTTTCGAGGCTTTTCATTATATTAAGTCCCACAATCAAGGAAAGCAGGGATACATGGCCTTCAAACTAGACATGAGTAAGGCGTATGACCGAGTGGAATGGGCTTTCTTGGAACGGATTATGGTTAAGATGGGGTTCGAAGCCCGATGGATTAATATGGTCCTGCGGTGTGTCCGGACTGTCAACTCCGCTGTGCTGATAAATGGAAACCCAACGTCATATTTTCGCCCTCGACGGGGACTAAGGCAGGGAGACCCTCTCTCACCTTACTTGTTCATACTATGTGCTAATGTTTTCTCAAGGTTAGTTACCAAGGAGGTCGAGAGGAAAAACCTGGATGGAATTCGAATATGTCGCCATGCACCCACTCTGTCCCATCTTTTTTTCGCCGACGACACACTCATAATGTGCCGTGCCGATAAGAAGAACGGTGAAACGATAAAGCAAGTGATTGATTTGTACCAGGAATCCTCGGGACAGCGTCTTAATATGCAGAAGTCTGAGATATTTTATAGCCCGAGTACGACCGAGGAAGCACGAGAAGGAGTGAGAGAGAGCCTTGATGCTACAGTGGTCCATAGCCCGTCAAAATACCTAGGTTTGCCAGCGACGATAGGGAAGAATAAGACTCAAGCTTTTGCATCGCTCAAGGAACGTATATGGAAAAAGCTGAAGGGATGGAAAGAAAAATTGCTTTCATTTGCAGGTAGAGAGATCCTCATTAAGGCAGTGGCCCAATCGATCCCTACCTATCAAATGGGACTGTTTAAATTCCCTCTTAAGCTCTGTTCGGATATTGAAGGAGGATTGGCGAGGTTTTGGTGGGGCCATGGAGATGAGAAGCATCGAATTCATTGGATAGCGTGGGAGAAAATGTGTAAATCAAAGCGAGATGGAGGACTTGGATACAGACACTTTGAATCCTTTAATGTGGCCATGCTTGCAAAACAAATTTGGCGAATTTACGAGAATCCGACTTCTCTAGTCTCACGGCTGCTTGCTGCACGATATTTCCCGAATGGAGACATAGCTTCGGCTGGGCTGGGTCACCACCCGTCTTATATTTGGAGGAGTCTAATGGAGGCAATGTGGGTCTTCAAGGAGGGAAGTCGATGGCTCATCGGAGATGGCAGAGGAGTGAAGTTTTGGAAAGACCCGTGGCTAAACAGAGGGCCATCCTTTCGGCCTATATCACCTATTAGGGGAGAGTTCGAGAGCAATGTTGCGGACTGGATTAGTGATGGACCAAAAAGATGGAATGTTGAGAAATTGCAGCAACATCTTTTTGATTTTGATGTACAGGAAGTTTTACAAATTCCCCTAAGTGAAGGGGTAGATGAGGACAAGTTAATTTGGCACTATGATAAGAGCGGGAGATACACTGTCAAGACGGGCTATCACTTTATCCGATGGAAAAAAGAACAAAGGGAAGGGGGTGGGAGTTCGAGTGAAGGGTCGAAGGCGTGGGGCCATTTGTGGAAGCTTCGGGTTCCGCCAAAAGTGAGGAGCTTCGTCTGGAGAGCTTTCAAGGGAGCGTTACCGTGCGCGATGAACATTCAGAGACGGGTAAAGGAAGCAGACCCGACTTGTTTCCGGTGTCAGGGACAGATAGAGAGTGATGCTCATGCTCTAGTCTGGTGCCCACACGCACAGGTAGTTTGGGAAAAGGCGGGAATAGAGGTTAGTGATGTTTGGGATCGTATTTTGAACCTGCCAGACGTGATTGACTCCATAATCAACAATCATAGAGAAGAGGAACAGAGCAAGCTTGTTATGGTCTTGTGGGCCATATGGGGTCAGAGAAACAGGGAACTGCATGGGGGAGAGGAGTGGGACGCTGGTCGTGTGGTTGAGTCTGCGTGGGGATACTGGCGGGTGTGGAATGATGCACAAGGAGTTGAAAGGAAGAAGAGGGGGAGCAGCGGGGTGGAGAGTGTGCAATGGAAACCTCCTCGGGCAGGTTTCAGTAAGATTAACACTGACGCAGCGGTCCTTGGGCCAATGGGGTGCGGTTTGGGTATGATAATCCGTGACCATAATGGTAAAGTGGAATGGGCAGGAGTGCAGCAGACGAGGGATCGATGGGAGGCGAGTATCGCTGAAGCAAAAGCTATGGAATTTGGGTTAAGAACGGCAGTACAGATGGGGCTTGCAAACATAATCGTGGAAACGGATTGTATGGTGTTAGTGAGCATGCTGAAGTCGAAAAGGTTGCCTTCGAACTACTTGGGTAATGTGGGACGGTCGGTTCTAAACTTAGCTTCTTGTTTTAATGCTGTTGAATTTAGTTTCATTAAAAGAGATGGTAATAGGGCGGCTCACTGTCTAGCCCATCTCCTCCCGCTGAATTACACTACTAGAATGTGGGTCGGGATGGTGCCGGACTCTGTTTCAGATGCTGTACTCTCTGATTGCCTCTTGGGCACCAACAATGAATAAATAATATGACACGTTTTCCCTTCAAAAAAAATTCCTCATTTTCCACTTGCCACACAAAAGGGGTTATTTGGACATTACTTGAGGCGTATGTGTATAAATGCATTGAGCATAGTGAGGTTTTAATTTATTTTTTATGTAAAAATATTAGTTACGTATCTTTCTTTTTATTATGAGGTTTATTAAAATACTAGTGAATAGCCCGTGCGATGCACCGGGCTCTCATTAGGATCATCTGTATAAATATATTCTATAGTTGATAAAAAAAAGTTCAATTATATTTAAATCATTGATAAATAAAAGTTCGTGATTGGTATAGTTGATCATTAATAAACTATTAGTGCTTTTATCATAGAAGTTTTGTCATTTAGTAGTTATCATTCAGTTGTAAAACATCAAGTAACATTGTAAGAATATGTAGTTAGTTTTTTCATTATTGTTATAGGCATCACTGATTTTTAATTAAATACAAAACGTTATCTCCATAAACATAGTGCAGCTTACCAAATAAACCGCTCTTAATAATTCAGACAGACCTTTATGAGTTTTACAAATTATTTTAACCTATAACACGTAAAACTAAATGGTGTTACATAAAGCAACATGTATCATAATTATCTATATTTAGTGTGTTTAGAGAAAATGTTAGATCTCTTATAGCATAAGTTTACCTTGACTATCTACAGTTAAGAGTGTTTTGGTATATATACTTATCGTAAAATCAAATCCATACTGAATTCCAATAAATTAGTAGTCTCTAAACAACAGTACAAAAATATATGTGATTCTATTACATAGAATGCATGAGGCTTCCGTTAGGATCATCTTTTACAATATGCATGTTGAATGTTCTAAGAATTTGTTGAACAGTAGATTGTAAACGTTGGTTTAATTTACATTGTCATGGCTTGGTAATATAATTCTATTAAGTTGATAAAAAAAAGGGCCTAACTATGTTGAAAATAGGAACACACAAAACTATTGGGTTGATTTAGTTGATTATTGATGGATCAGTGGTCCATTTAACATAAAAGCTACTCCTTTTGGTTTACGTTAATTATATTATGTAGTTACCTATTTTATTGGTTTACGCACCACCGATTTTAGTCAATTTAAAACGTTATTCCCAAAAAAAAATGTGGTTTAATTCCTTAAAATGAACACATGATAACTGAGACTGATTTTTATAAGATTCACAAATTAGATTAACTTACAACATCTACAATATATTCCATTTTGTAAGCATACGACAGTGTAAGTGTTGAATGGTGGTACGTAAAACAACATGTATCTCAATTACATATGTAAACTGTTTGGAGGATTTTTGTTAGATCTCTAAATAATAAATTTGTTTTTAACTATCTAATACCATTAAGACTGGTTGTTCCCTATGAACTTCATGCGAAATATATAATACCAAATCTAATTTTGTAGATGTGGGATATATTTTTGAGTGAATTAATGATCAACTTTTCAAAGTCTGACCTCCAAAAAGCAAATAAATAGTTTTGTGTGGATTGGACGGAGTAGGATATTAGGATACTACTGTTAAACTCGATTAGTTTTAGATTAATTTTATTAAAATTATAACCCATTTTTGTTTATTTGAAATTTTGTCTATCAAGAAAATCAAGTATCATTATCTTACATTATTATTTATAATAACAAAATGAACAAATTTTCAAAAAGGAGTTTCAATTTTAAGAAAATGCCTTCAAATTACTAATTATATATGTACAATCGTTTCACTTCATAACCAATATATATGCAATTAGTTGTCTTTATTTAAACCTAATTTATTACACTAAGCAATACCTTATATTCAACTAAACTCATGCGATACCTCATAGTTAGCCATTAACAAAGAAAAGGATTTTGTTTTTCAAAACTCAGGTTACCAAAGTGGGAAGTAGTCGAAACCTCATGACACCAAAGCGGAATTATGCAAACCTCAGGGCACTAAAGTGGAATTAACCCAAACATCTGGGAACCAAAATGGAAATTTTCCAAAAAAAAAAACAAAAATTATGAAAAGCTACTGCAAAAATTATTGCACTTTTAAATATACAATCAGTGCATGACATAGTAATAACCAGCCATACGCAAACCGCGGTAAATAATTAAGTGAATAAAAACACATAGATGAATTTGAATTAAGAAAGTAAAAATTGATGTAACCGAATAATTTTTATTATACTTGGCAGTTCAATACATTTTTAACGTCTATTATGGATTTGATATGAATTTAAAACCAGTTTGAAGATAAAATTCGGTGATATAATAGCAGATTATATATAATCCGCACAAATTTTCTATATATTTATTGTAAAGTGATTCATTCATAAAATCATAGTTAGCTGGTTCTTGGATTATTAGTCCCGTAAAATTGTAATTCTTGACTTTGTTCATTTGTATTTAAATTTTTGGCTTGACAAAATCGATATGAACCTTATTTAATATTTTTAAATGATAGCTCAAATTTTTTTAATCTTATGTGAATATTATTGGTAATATAATCATATTCAGAATTAAAACTATTTCATGCCACTATTGAAGTTGTTTAATTCTAATATTGTCATTATAAAAAAAATTTCTCCTCCCGCCGCCATTGTCAAAGCCAAATGCTAAGTAAATGTCATTCCTTACTTCTTTTTCCTATTATGGCATGTTAATTTTTCTGAAGTATTTTTTTAAAAATAAAAATCGACTTTTTCTTATGATTTTTGGAAGATAATTAGGGGTTTGGTTATAATTAACAACTCGAATATTTTGTAAATCTTTTAAATATTCAAAAAAGTTATCAAATAAAAGTATCTTTATTACTACACGGGTTTCACTAAGTAGTTAAAGTCGAACAACTTAGATTTTGGAGAATATTTTATATTTGTAAAAAATTAGGATCTCTTTTGTTTTTTTCTCACAATTAGTAATTGTATGTTTATAAAATATGTAATTTAATACTTTTATATGTTATTATATGAAATTTTTTGCGTTATAAATATTTCTAAAATAAATATTTTTTATAAAATTATTTTTCTATTATTATTTTAGTATAGAATAATAAATAAATTATTAGATCCACTTCTATTAGTATTATTTTTCTCATAAATAATTGATCTACTTCTAGTAGGATTATTTTCTCATAAATTATTAGATCTAATTCGATTAGGATAATTTTCTCAAAATTATTAAGAGTGAAAGCTAGATCTACACTTATTAAGATAATGATAATAATTTTATATAAAAATTATTTTATATATAGGAATTCTAAAAAAGTTGGACCCTCTAATATCGCTCGAAAAGTTTCTGCTTTATATATATGTATGTATTAGCTAGATCTACACTTATTAGGATAATGATAATAATTTTATATAAAAATTATTTTATATATAGGAATTCTAAAAAAGTTGGACTCTCTAATATCGCTCGAAAAGTTTATGCTTTATATATATGTATTGATTTAAATTAAATAAAGTTAACAATTTGTGTTAAAATATCTATTGTATGGTGTAGCAAAAGTTTTGGACTTAATTTGTGCATAAATTATAAAATAAGACAGTTATAATTCATCGACACCATTTTTTCTAATTTTAGTAAGTATTAAGACCATTAACCAATATAACTACATGACAACAGTTATCTTAGCTTGCTTATAAGTCAACCCAAGTCCTAATGCTCCAAGATTATATCTTAAATAATGCACTTGGGTATCAAGTAGTTTTAGGTTTGGTTATGTTCCTTTGTTTGTACTTTAAGGTGACCTATGTGGTTTAAACTGTTTTATTAATCAAAGTTTATTGTTGTCAAAAAAAAAAAAAATAATGCACTTTCTCTCTTCTTAAAATGTTCCACTGAGTTTTTTACATTTGCTTTTTGTTGAATGAATAAGAATATCTCCATAAATTGATAATTACTGCTGGCTTATTCAGGAGTATAGTATAACTTTTTATGAAAGGCGGTGTTGCATTACATGACATATAAAAGTCAATAAACATAGTTCATCGGCTTCATTGAATTCTTTAATTTTGCTTTTTGTAGAATGAATAAGAAAGGGCAAAAAAGTGAATTACTTATTAACTGCTTGATTACCAATATTCAGGAGTAATTGCTTAATATTAATGTATGAATGCATTGAACCTAGTGAGGTGCTTCTCAGTTGTCCCAATTATTTATTTACCTATTTTATTTTGGGTGTCTTAATCAATTATTTATCTTTTTATTTTGGGAATGCTTTTGTTGAACAATTTGATCTTTTCCCTTAATTTGATCCACTTGTATCAAATAATTGGCGTTCTCCTCTTTCCTTGCTCTTTCCTATAATATTCATACATTAATGTATGAATGCATTTCTTTTAAACGCTTTAGATTATTTCTTGACACGATCTAACGCTCACAAGCAAAAATAATGGATGATGATGTGACATGAAATAATATACTATAATAAACATTTATTAGAGATAAATTTATTAGAGATAATGGACAAGAAATAAAGAGAAAGAAATGGAGAGGATCGTCTTTATTTCCTACAAGAATTGTATGAAAGTACTGTTGGAATAATGACTCAAAAAGTTCGTCCTACATGGAAAAAATAAAACAAGTTTTATGAATTTATAATGTTCCTCTCTACCTTCTTGTTTGGACTTATGATTAAACCTTTTGTGGAGGTCGATAAGTTCGGGCTGGGCCACACAGGCGCGCGCCTCGCCTCGCCACGCCAGGCCGGGGCTGGACCGGGGCCCGGGCTCTGGGAATATTTTTATTTTTCCTAAACATAATTTCGTTAATTTTTATGCTTTATCTGGCCTATATAAACAAGGCTTTGCAATAAGTTTTAGACACACAACAATCATATTTCTACATTCCTCTGATATTATTTCTTACAAAATATTCCTTGAGGTTTTTCTGGCAACGTTCTTGGTTGCTCTTGTCTGCGTCTTTGTCTACACCAAAGTTGCAGCGGTTGTGTTAATCCTGGAAGTCGAGTGCCATTGAGGCCGTGTGTAGCAGACGGGGCATTTTTGACTTTAGGACATTGGCTTTTTGTCACGTCATAACCTTACCTTTCTCCAGATAAGATAATTCCTTTATCTTTTATAATATTTGCATAACAATCTAAAGTAAAAAAACGTTTACATTATGACTGGTGTCTGATGGTATTCCCCTTTCTGTTGCACCTGATTCTCCTCCTACCCCTATCATTTCTGACATGTCTAAATTGGAGCTTTTCAACGGAAAAAATTATAGAATGGGGTCTGATAGAATGGAATTCTTCCTTGGTCAAATTAGAGTAGCTTATGCACTTATTGGTACTGTCGCTCCTGAAAATTCCGGGAGGGATTATGTACAAGACAACAAAACATGCATAGAAATGCTTTTGTATTACATGAATCCCAGTTTATATACAATTTATGGTAAGTATAAAACTGCAAAAGATATCTAGGAAGCTTTACAAACCAAGTATGGATTGGACGATTTCAGGACTAAAAAATATGTTTGTAGTCGTTGGTTTAGTTTTAAAATGGTTGACAATACACCTGTTTTGGATTAACTTCATGAGTACGAAAACTTGTGCGTTGAAGTCACCGTTGAAGGTATGAATACAACAACAACAACATCAGATCCTTAATCCCAAAATGATTTGGGGTCGGCTGGCTTGAATCATCCTTCCGAACCGTCCATGGGTGAACGCACGCCTCAAAATGCGAATAAAAAAGGGAGAATGAAAAACAAAAAAGGGAGAACGAAAATGTAATGGAAAGTCAAGGTAAACTTAGAGGTTTTAAAATCGAATTCCGGATTTCTTTTATAAAAACATAAAATTTAAATCGAGAGAAAAGATTAAAATAATTTTAAAAACCAAAATAGAATTAAGGATCCGAAATGCCTTAAAAGTAAACCAAGTAAAATCTATAAGAAAATGGTTGGTAAAAAAGTGTAATAAAGGAGAGAAGAATAAATAATTTAATTTCTTTAAATTAAATAAAAACACTAAATATGTCAAAAAAACATCAAATACTAAAAATCCACATGTATCATTTCCCTCCATTGTGCCCTCTCCATCACCATACTCTCCTCAAGCTCCAGAAATCTCCTATCGGGTTCTATCACTCTAGACCATGTCTGTCTCGGTCTTCATCTACCTCTACGGACCTGTTCTGTTCTCCAAGTCTCCAGCCTCCTAACTGGTGCGTCCATAGGTCTCCTTCTCACATGGCCAAACCATCTTAGTCGGTTTTCCATCATCTTGTCCTCTATTGGCGCCACCTTTACCTTTTTCCGAATCACCTCACTCCTTAACCGATCTTTCCTTGTATGTCCGCACATCCACCTCAACATTTGCATCTCCGCCACACTCATCTTTTGAATGTGACAATGTTTCACGGCCCAACACTCGGAACCGTAAAGTAAGGCAGGCCTAATTGTCGTGCGATAAAATTTTCCCTTTAACCTTTGGGGCATATCTTTATCGCATAGAAACCCTGAAGCACTCTTCCATTTCAACCACCCCGCTTTAATTCTGTGAGCCACATCTCCGTCTAACTCCCCATCTTTTTGAATAATAGATCCTAGATATCTGAAGAAATCCGACCCCTCAACAACATTCCCATCGAAAATAATACTCTCAGCCTCTGTCGATCTCAACCCGCCACTTTAGTGAACTGACACCTCAAATACTCAGTCTTACTCCTGCTCAGCCTAAACCCACGAGTCTCTAAAGTCTGCCTCCACAATTCCAACTTTCTATCCACCCCATCTTTTGTCTCATCAATCAACACAATATCATCAGCAAACATCATAGACCAAGGGATGTCGTCCTGAATTTCCCTTGTCAACTCATCCATAACTATAGCAAAGAGAAAAGGACTAAGTGAGGAACCTTGATGCACCCCGATGGTAATGGAAAATTCTTCCGTTCTCCCAACATTAGTGCGAACACTTGCACTAGACCCCTCATACATGTCCTTTATGAGGTCAATATATTTTCGAGACACACCCTTTCTCGCCAAAGCCCATCAAAGTAATTCTCTTGGTACCCTATCATATGCCTTTTCCAAGTCAATAAAAACCATATTCAAGTCCTTCTTCTTGTCCCGATGGTGTTCCATCAACTGTCTCATGATAAAAATCGCATCCATAGTCGATCTCCCGGGCATAAATCCAAATTGGTTATCCGAGATGTCTACACATCTTCTAAGCCTTTGCTCGATTATACGCTCCCATAACTTCATCGTATGACTCATAAGTTTAATTCCCCGATAATTAGAACACTCTTGAACATCACCTTTGTTCTTGTACAAAGGAACAAAAGTGCTTCTCCTCCAAGCTGATGGCATCTTGTTGCTCCTCCAAATCTTGTTGAAGAGCATGGTTACCCATTCAATACCTTTCTCCCCAAAGCACCTCCAAACTTCCATGGGTATACCATCCGGTCCCTCTGCTTTCTTTGACCCCATCTTCCTTAACGCCTTTCTAACTTCACTCTTTTGTATTCTACGCACAAATTCCCGATTAACCATGCTTGGTGTTACTTCTACATCCCCAAAACCTTGTTCCTGATGTCCATTGAATAAAGTATCAAAGTAAGAACTCCATATAGCCTTGCTGAAGGTATGAATATTTGTGAAAATTTTCAAGCAAATTGTTTACTTGACAAATTACCTACCTCCCTCCTGGCAAAACCGTCCTCTTCAAATATTTTTTTTTTCTAAAAACTCCAAACAGTTCTCAAAAGGTTCTAATCAATTTCATGGAACAAGAAATAATGCAAATTTCAAAAGGGAATCTAAAAGGGAATTCAAAGGCGATTGTTATACTTGTGGTAAGCCAGGACATTCATCAAGATTCTGTCCAGAAGGTTTCTCACCAATGGTAAGCAAAAATTTGTTAAATCTCAAGCACATCTGGTTGAATCTGACGATATCATTGCCGCGGTCGTATATGAGATTAATCTGATAAGCAATATATCTGAATGGGTCGTTGACACTGGAGCAACAAGACATATGCTCCAGTAAAGAGATGTTCAAAGACTACCTTGCAATATCCACAGGTGAATGTATTTTTTATGAGAAACTCGAGCACCGTGAAAGTCCTACGAAAGGACTTGGACATTTGAACGTTGCATCAATTAAAAGACTGAAGCAACAAAATATAATTCCTCAGTTCATTGATGGTATCAAGTTATACCTCGCAAGTGCACGATTGTCGTTGTACACTATTGAGGGTCGATCCCACGAGGAGTTGGGTAGACTACTAATCGTTCTAATTCTTGTACTTAGCTAAGTCAAGTAATAAATAAATGAAGGAAGTAATATAACAACTAAGCTAGCAAAATGAGATGCAAATAAACAAGAGAAGTAAAAACAAGCAAAAGGAGATTAAGTAGTAAATCAAATGATAAGAAATCCTAAAACTCGGTTCTCCCACGACTATTCGTAATTCAACATAAGGATTCCCTAGGCTAATCATAATGGTATAAAGGCAAGGGGAAGATGGCTCTAATTCGCCTACTAACTCCCTCTCGGGCTCATAATAGGACACTAGAACTACCCACCAACCCCCTTCTCGGGTTCGAAAGTCAGAATCCCTAACCAATTACCCGGCTACCCTAAGTGTAGATACCTCATTTCTGCACCTCCCGCAAACCACCCGGTGATGATTGGGCCGCATGTTTGATACGCGGAACGATTTGTGACAGTTCGTAAGTTTATTGTCAAGTGATCGCTCAAACATTTATGTCTACCTCTTAAATGTCATCTACGTGCCGATACGGTCGTTTTGGCAGTAATTAGAGTACATTTGGAGTCCGGGTCTAAAACCGTCTTCATTTTCTGACAACCATTAAAATGCCGAGTCAGAATGTTCTGGAATGTTCCGGATATTTCTATTCCATATTTTATAAATCTTTTAATCTTTGGTAAACAATTTCCCGTAATATTCACACAAAATATTAAGGAAAACCAAATTATTCCGTTATTCCATAAACTAAACACGGAAATCTTTCTTCCGCATGAGGAAACCACTTGGGAATAGACGCAGCAGGTGCTGCGCCTCTTCCAAGAAACGCAGTGCCTGCTGCGCCTCTTCCCAAGTCCTTTTCTGCGTATTTTTCATATCTTTTCATATCTTTTCGAGATTCACTTCCAAAGTTTCTCCGAAAAAGCCTACTTCCTCCGTATGATTAGTATAAATAGAGACCTTCGGTCTCACATATTTCTCATGCGAGTGTCCGTCCTTCTCTTCTCCCTTTGCATTCTAGACCACGTTCTTACTTTTTGGCGTCTACGTGCTTGAACATTCGACCACGTAAGCTCGGATCCTTCTGAGTACCAGCCTCGTTTTGCATGACCGACCAATTTGACCAACTCCATCATAATCAACTTTAATCAATCTTAATCGTTTTCCTCTTACAAGGGCACTTTCGTTACATTCGAGTCGAGCATCACTAATCGTAAACTTAGTTCATCTCGTTTCGTCAAACATGTAAGTCTGAGGGTGTAAATCTCTCTTTTATTTATTGTTATTCATTTGTTGTAATCATATTGTAAGATTTATGTCGAAAATACAATTAAAACCGATTTCTAAAACCCTTTGCTTAAAAGCCTTTTTACGGATTATCAGAGGACAACCGTCGAGAAAGGACGTAGCAACTGTTGCGCCTCTTCGAAGGGACGCAGTACCTGCTGCGCCTCTTCGTGAGGCTGCCGCAGTTCCTGCTTCCTTTCTTCTTCGTTCGTCCTTCGTTAATTCGTTCGTTCTTTTTTCTTTTACTTTCTTTTGTTCCTTGTTTTAATATAACAATCTGAACATAATAATTTGACACATATTGTTCATCATCATTAACATATAATTCATCTCATTAATTCCCGACTTAAATCCCAAGTAATTAATATTTGCGGGTTTTCGTCATTAAAGTCAAGCCGGGTTGTAGAAATTCGATTCATTCATATTGAGTTTCTGGAATTCGATCTTTGATATATTCTCACCTGTTTATTATCATATTCATCATTAGTCCGACATTAATTCATCGTATTTAACCTACTTATTTGTTTGATCCTTAATTTGTTAATTATTAATCTCATTAATCTTGTAAATAATTCGTCCTAATTAGTTTCATCCATGTTTATTACTTTCATGACCCTTAATCATATGTAAATAATCTGATAATCACTTTCATCCGAGTCAAATAATATAATCAAGCATTAAAATCACCAACGAGTATTAACGATTTGCAATTCCGGCTTCACAGCCAGAACTGAGCCAAGGAACAGACGCAGTGACTGCTACGCCTCTTCCAGAGGGCGCAGCTCTGCTGCGCCTGTTCCTGGTTAACTTCTGTCTCTGAACTCCCGTTTTGCCTTGACCTAGTTTAATTACGTATTTAATTAACTACTATTCGTATTATCACCCTAATTCCTGTTCATTAATTTGTTTATTCTTTCTTTTCCAAATTATCCGTTTTAGATGTATTTTTGACATAAATCATTAAACCCGATGTAATTATTGTAATTTTCATTATTGTAATTTCCTTTGTTGTATTTATCATTGTACTTTTTATTGCTTGTATGTCTTCACATGTAATTGAACTTAAATCCCGATTCGACCCAATTGTATGCTAAAACTACATGTTTCACCGACTTAGTATTAATCTTCACATGCTAGGATTAATTCTATGGATGTTGCATTGCATGCATATAATCGACAATATATCGATTATAGACGATTTTCCTTAATCATTAGTAGAGGCCGCTATCGAGGCGGGCGGGATTAGGTGTTCGATCAAAAGAGCTTCCTAATACGTACCCTCACCCCTTACTCCAGATCTCTATGAACATCCATGTTCATTGGCATCCACGAGAGTCATTCTAGACATAGAATGCTAAGGGTAACGAGTTCTTGGTGTTCATGTCACTACTTTGTGTCTTGACATGGCACGAGGTATTCGAACGGTTTCCAATTTTCCACAATAAATTGGTGGCGACTCCACAAATGCAAACGCTTGTTTCCCAAGCGCCCCATTGGCCCGTGTCCACAGTTTGGCGACTCCGCTGGGGATAATACACTTACGTGTAGCCAAAAAGGGTGAAACTTGAACAAGGTTAGGGAATAGTTTGTACAAGAGAATTGTCGGTTTTCATAACTCGGTCTTCCTAGATCGTTTTATTTGGCCTTCCTAGGCCCAACCCAACCCATTCGACCAATCGTCCCGTCTAAACGGTCCTAATTTTTATTTGGGCCTAAGGATGGATAGCGATTGACGTCATCCATACCATGGTACTTACTCTTGTTTGTATCAAGGACTTTCATTACTTGAGGAAATGGACTAGGAATCGGCCTTACTCTTGTTTTGTACGAGCCTCTCCACAGACTTCGGGTTTGATTGTTCGGTGTGGCAACCCACCCTTTAAACCAAAACCCTTCTAAATGCACTCAGCATCCCGTTATAATGCTTGTATATTGTTTGTACCATACGTGATCACCCTTTTCTAAACAAAACCATGACGATTTTTCAAAATCCTTCTTTAACATGTAAAATTTTGAACTTGGGCCTAATGTTAGCGCAAAACAAGCCGAAACTCTGTCCAAATATCGAGTTAAAGTTCGGGCCTCAAAACCCATTTAAAAACCTCACTTCGAGTCCACTCTTATAACTACACTAAAGTTATCTAGGACCAACATTTTTCAAACTTTGTCATTTCCTCAAAACTCACTGACACAAGTGGCACACTCCCACTTCACGATTCCAAACATTTCTTTTCAAGTAAGTGTGCTAGAGTGGTCGATCGTGTTTTGATTCATCGTCGATTTCTTATTCAGTTTCCAAGATGCCTGGAAGAAGCGACGTGAACTTCAATCAACTCCAGGATAGTAATGATCAAATCCTAACCGCGCTATCTCGTCTCCAAGTTACTCAAGACCAAGTGTATGATCGCCTTGACACCATTGAGGGCCGAATATATACCGTGGAAACGAGGATGCCTCCTCGAGAAAGTGAAATCGTTGATGACTTCGTGAATGACTTCGGGGATGAAAACCCTCCCATGGGTATGACTGCAGCTGAGAAACGACTCCAGTACTTAGAGGAGCAGTTGATATATCTTAAAGGGGATGACATTTATAGGGAGAATAACCGCAAATATGAGGCCGTGAGTTCCAAGTTGCCAACCAACTTCAACATGACGGATATCCCTAAATTCAAGGGGCATGAAAACCCTTTGAACCATATCCGTGCCTTCAAGGATTACATGTCTATCAAAGGCATTAAACCCGAGATGTTCTTAAGGATCTTTCCTTCATCTCTTGACACCATCCTAAAACAATGGTTCTATTCGCTAGATCACAAGAAAATTGCTACTTGGGACGATGCCGCAATCGAGTTTGCTAAACAATATGCGGATAATGCTGAAATCTAAGTCAACATGCGCACCTTAGAGGTTCTTACCCAAAATGACAAAGAAGGTTTCACCGATTTCCTAAGTCGGCGGAGGAAGACTAGTACTCAACTTGTTGAACGTCCGGATGAGGCTACCCTTGTGGAGAAATTCGTGGACAACCTAAAGCCCATCTATGCAAATCATTTGAGGTATCAAAACATCAAGACTTTCAAAGATTTTACCGTACTTGGGACAAGGATCAAAGATGACATTCATAAAGGGCTCTTGTCCAAAACGATAGGTCGTGGATACCAAGGCTCAACAAGTCGTTCTTACGGCTTTACTAGCAAGACTGATGAAGTTAACCTCCTTGAGCCATCTAAGAAGAGTACCCCTCTAAGGAAATTCACATATATAGGGGACACGTATTCCAACGCTCTAAAAAGATTGATGACACTCGGGAAACTTTAACCCATAGGCCCTACGCTTGAACCAGAAAAGAAATCCAAGTTCTGGGATGAGAATTCATACTACGAATACCATAGAGGTAAGGGACATGATACAGAGAAATGCTACAAATTGAAAAATGTACTTCAAGACATGATTGAAGACGGTTGCCTACCAATACCGCCTGGAGGTAAGCCTAACAACACTAAGAATCCTCTTGGAGTTCTAGTGATTAAAAATGAAGAATCTACCATAGATTGTTCACATCTCATTTCCCCAGTCGAAGATGAAGTTCTTGCAATAGAAAATGAAGGGAACTACTCCACCATTTCTCCAAACATCATTGATTTCATCGCATGCGCAAAAAGTGTGGATAGGCAAGTCTTGGAACTAGAGAGTGCAGTGACAACCTTACGTGGCCCCAACGCCACACCTAAAGAACGTGCACCACTAGTTTTCTCTCAAAACACCACAATGCAAGAAGTAGTAGCCATGGTTGATGAACTAGTCGACCAGATTATCCAATTAGAAGCTGAAATCGTAAGAATGAGGGAGCTTGCTACTATCAATGGAATATGGGCTGATGATGACGAAGATCTGTATCTCACTGAACACTACTTAGTCAAAATCAGTGAGGAAATAGTCCAGAATTGTGAAGATCAAGATGTAGATCACTGTGGACAAGGCCCTCGGGAACTGCGTCCGCGGGATCCACACTAGGCATAATCGACTCGAGGTTCTTTCGAATCGAATTAAGACAAATTAGAGTCGCCACCAAGTTTTTTGGGAACTTGGAACCGTTCAAGTCAACTTTACACCTTTCATCGAAAAGCATAAAGCCAATCGACTACGAGTGATTAAAGATAAAGACTTGTACCCTATATCACTCGATTTGAATGACTCTCGTAATCCAATGGTATTTAGACGGATCCACAAACCATAGATCTTGAGTAAGGGGTGAGGGTACGTGTTGGGAAGCCCATAAGGACACCCAACCCCGCCCGTCGATAACGGCCTCTACTAAGTCAAGTGTCGGAGTTCAAACAAGGTCATAGCTACGTACGATGTATGATATGCAAACGTTGTTTTAACCCTATCATGTGACAACAATTTCTATGTCGTTTTAGATGCAACTAAACTAACTTTGTCAAAGTTGTAATTTAGCATGTGGGTTAATTGATCTAACAACATACAAAACAAATCAAGCAAGGCTTAGGGGGAATGGGGGAGCCGTTGGGATCTACCTATTACAAACCAGGCATTTCATGCCGACACAACGACAAATTAAAGATACAACTCGATCTAATTACAATTGCTACATACAACTCAAAACACGACACAAAACACACGGCCATTGAGCCTTGAAAACCGTGCACATGAGGGTGGCCCACGGCTCACATGACCCACGGTCCTTGGGTCACTCCTCGTAATGCGTGCTCGCGCTTAATCTCATCGAATTAGACATAAGGCTACGCACCAAAGCATGCATTAGCATAAACCGGGCCATGTTGCTTTAAACAACATGCGGTTTACTACGCTCCTACAAGCCTTGGGGAACAACCGTCTAACCAAACAAGACCAAGGTTTTTGAAAAGGTTTTGACTCAATAAAAGAAAGCTAACTTGAAAAAAAATACAACTCGATAACAAACGATAAATTACAAACAATGAAACAACGAGGAAACAAACGGTATAAAAACAAAACGAGAAAGATAAATAAAACGGCCACCCCACGGCCCAAACCAACGGCCACCCTCACGGCCAAGACAAGGCCAACCTAGTTCCTAAGTTAGATTCATTGATTAGATCGAGTGATTGCGAAAAGGGATAAGAAACAAGTTAGAAAACGAGTAAAAAAACGATGTTGATTGATTGTCGCACGAGGGTGCATTCACACGGCCTAAAGGGTCTAATTAGGTCAAATTCGCTAATTAATTTAACTCATCGAGTGTCAATAAGAAGGTGCTAATCACGCACTCTTATACTAGCGAGAAATTAGGTGAAAGAGAGAGATGCATTCAATTATTTACAGAATCGTCGATTGATTTTATAACTTACGTCGAAGCCACCTATCGTGTCTAATTAGGTTATTAAATTAAATTAAAGTCATCTAAATACGTCATAGGTCAACAATCAGAGGTTAAACTAACATACAACGGGTCCTAGGGTATGTCGATTTGGCCGAAACAGTAAAGGGGTCGAAAGCGATGAAAGTTAGACAACTCGTTTTATTTATGCCCTACCTTGAACACGAGGATATGTAAATGAGACGGGGGTGTACGACCGACAGAAGTAGCGGTTTCTTTTCCCATCTCAAGTCAACGCGGGTGTTCGTGGTGGTACTTTAACTCATACTCGGACTAACTAGTTTCATAGTTAATTAAAACAAACGATAAACAAAACGAAAACAAACAAAAAACAAACTATAAAAAAAGGCATAAAAAAACGAAATAAAAAAGGAGAGAAAAGGGGATTTGATGCACCCTCAACCTACATGTATCGTTGACACCGTCTTGGGTCGTAATCGATGGTAGATTTTATCTCGAGAGGCCGTCGTCGACGAAGAATAAAGCAAACACGCGTTTTGGAAAGTTTCTGGACAGCGATTTTAAAACAGTGATATCTCCCTCGTTTCACGACGAAAATTCGATCCGAAAGATGTTTTGGAAACTAGAAAGAGAGGAGAACAAGGATCTTAAAGCAACCCCTGCTCGATTTGGGTTAATGGGCACGAAAAACGAGCACAAACAGAACTGGACAGACAAGAAGAAACCGCGAAAACAGAGTGTTATTTCACTCTGTTTTTCGAGGGATTTCGTGTACTCTCAAGGGCAATTTGGCTCGTAATTATTTGTCTAATATGTATATGGATGTTATGTGGTTAATTAGGAACAAGAAACTCGAATTTTTATGGAGTTTTGATGGAGGAACGAACGGGTTTTCGAAGAGGACACACAAACAGTTTCAGTTTGTGTGTCGGTTTTGTTTAGGGTTTTTGAAGGATGTTTAGGGTTTGTTTCTGAGGTTTAAAGCTTGTATGTGATGCTTGGATGTGTGGAGAACTTAGATCCATGAATGTATGGTGAAGGGGTGGTATTTATAGGGAGTTAAAATAGGTTAAAAGGGAGGAGAGGCAAATCGGGCTCAATGAACATAGCTGCTGTCCATCGGTTTTGGGAGGGGTTTCTAGGGTTCGTTTTGGGGGATTTCTTGGTGATCAAGCTAGGATAATATGGGTAGGATACTAGGGTATGGGTTAGGGTTAATGGGTACGGGTCTTGGTAGTGTTTGAAGCGGGTTTGGGCTCGGGAATTGGCTCGCAAAACAGGGGACTGTTTGCGGTTTGGGTGCGGGCTGCTTGTGGTTGGTTTTGAACGAGAATTTGGGCCATGGTATGGGGGTTCGAACATGGGTCGATGGGTATTGGTATAGGTGGGTTAGTGTACTCGAGATTCGTGCCAATTCGCAAGGGAAACGGGCTTAAAAACCGAGCTAAAATCGAGCTCAAAACACACGATGCAAAACGAGTTTTTCGCTTTTAAAATTGATTTTTCAAACCAATTAACAAATTGAAATAAATGACTTTTCAAATCAAATATACTTATAAAATGATTTTTCAAATCAAATATTTATTTTATTTTCAATAAAATAACTTAAGAAAATAAATTCAAAATAAAGCTTTAATTTAAATATCATTTAAACTAAATAAAAATGAATTCACTCAAAAAACACATTAATTTTAAATATCATTTAAAATAACAAAATGAACCCACTAAAAACATTAATTCAAATATCATTTAAATTAACAGAATGAATTCACTAAAAACGTTAATTTAAATATCATTTAAATTAATAAAATACTTCATCGACGACGCCCATTCTACCTCGTAAAACGAGCTCCAAATAATGACAATGACAACTAAAGAATACATGTGTCCTATCATCATCGGGTGTTTGTCGGGTTCTCTATAAATTCCAATATCGACGGATACGGGTATCTACAGAGCCCCCACTTTGACTGAGGCTTGGACAAGGCGAAAGTCAAAGTATACCCCAGTCCCTTTCGACCGAGGATTCTTCGGTCGTTTATAGTCCATTAGACTTGCGTATATAAGCTCGCCAACCATAAGAAGAGATCATACCTGAAACTTCGTTGGGGATTAACTCTTGCTTCACATTGCGTCGAATTATCATTGTTGGTCATCGACCCATGAACTGCATAAAAGGTGGGTTGAGCCTTATCCTTAGGCGCCTACGTATCCGTTTCTGACGGAATCAAACCCGCGTCGTAGTTCGGCAACTGCTGACACATGCCCAAAGTTTATCATCTGCTGGCGTATGTCCAAAATTCATCATCTACTGACATTGGCCCAAGATTTATCATCTGCTGGCACTTGTCTAAATGGGACGGGACTTTCCGAGGAGGTTGCCGTCGCTTTCATCATTTGCTTTCAGCTAAGGAATTCTTCCATTTCATACTCTTGTAATTGAATTGAATTCTTGGTGGATATCATCCTTTACATCTTGATAATGGTCTCTGAAGCCAACGGCTTGAGCCCCGATTTAGAACGGCTCTAAAGTCGAAGACTTTAGAGCCCCCAGTTGAAGCATATCCTGCTACATTTGAAACATAGAAAATGTACTAGCAATAATCACCACATAAGCACATTGGGATCATCAATCTTGAAATTGGATCATTTGAAAGGTTGGGTCATCGACCCGAAAATTGAATTTGAAATTTTTGAATAATTGGGTCATCGACCCGAAATTTGAGTTTGAAAGACTGGGTCATCGACCCGAAATTTGAACATGTTGAAAATTTTGAATAATTGGGCTATCGACCCAAATAGATTCTACTACTTGGATCATCTATCCACAATTCGCAAAAAGTTTTTGAAATTTTGAAATTTTGAAATTTTTGAAATCGAACCTTGACGGGTGAGCATGAGATACGACTCAGACACTCTGTATGACTTGTAAACAACGTGGGCGTAGCCCGCTACCGTAAAACAAAAAAGGAAAATAAAACCGCAAGTGTGCACGGGTTTTAATTCAATTATTGACTTGTTAGGGGTAGAAATGTAGATTGGCCATTCTGGCGCACCCAAAAGATGGCAAATAGGAATCACAAGGCCATCGGACTTGAGACACAGATATCGTATGGCATGGGCGTGCTCCCGAGGGCACATAGGAATCAAGATCACTTGGTATTGACAAGGTGGATTAAACTCACAGAGGAACAACGTTGGCTTCGCCCAGACACTAAACACAGATTAATTTTATGAGAACACTTAGACATCACATGTCACTCTTGTTGGGAACATTCTCTCACTCTTCTCCTCGCCTCCTTTCTTTTCAGCGAGTATTCATCATTTCTTGCCACCGCCTTCTTTCTTTTCAGCGGGCTTTTATTATTTTTCTTCCACGCCTTCTTTCTTTTCAGCGGGTTTTTTCATATTTTCTGTTCCCAACACAAACCCACATCTATGTGACTCAGCATCTTTGCCTACACCGTTAGATAAAGCTCATTCTGAGACTTGACATTACTCATCTGAACCTATATCCTTATCCTAGCCTACATCGAGTGCTAAGACCGACTCAAACAAAGGTGGCCTCATTTGGACTTGGTTAAGACCCGTAAGAAACCGACAAGATGACAACTTGGTTGATGAGTGGATTGAATCCCTTATTCTGAAGGACGGCCTACGTATTCGCGTGGAGCGAAATCAAATCCGACGTAGTTCGATCAAGGTGCATTAAATTGGCATTTTGATTGTGTGTACACACTCGAAGATTTCACCTAAGGTATCATGTCATATCCCATTCTAGCCTGTAAAGTACCGTTAAATCCCGTGTCTAGGGTTAGGTGTAAAAGGCTTGGATCTTTTGGGATGTGGAGCTTGGTAATAACAAGTTGGAATGGTTAACCATCATTCTGAAGGTTTGTTTTGTGGTGCTAAGGCCAAGGGCTATGGCTGCTGATGTGGCTGGAATGGGTGTCTCGGGTTTGATGAACCACGAGTGCAAATGGGTTGAAAAATGATGTGGGTTCAAATTTCCATGTCTGGACCCTAAAGGCTGGGTGTAACAACACAAGCGGAATAATTCTCAAAATTCCCGACTATCCCCTTGTAACTGTCTCAGGAAGGACTTAGAGGGTAAAGAGGTCACTACTTACACTTTTGGGCTTCGCCCATTGAACTTCAACTATGGGTACTTGATTTGACTTATGGCTTCCGTAACTTCGACATCCAACCAAAAGCATTCTGCAATAACTTCAACATCTTTTTTCTTTTTCTTTTTCTTTCATCACTTTTCTTTTTTCATTTTTTTTCATTTTTTCCTTTTTTCATTTTTCCAATTTTTTCTCTTTTTCTCATTTTTCATTCTTTTTCATCTTTTTTCTCTCTTTGAAAATGATCTTCTATTCATTCTCTTAGTCATAAATGGATACACCTTGAAAACTGGGCTTCGCCAAGTAATTTGGGTAGGAACTAACAATTCCTTGTTAGAACGGGTTGATATCTTCTCTCTTCGAGATGGGATGATTTTGTTGGGGAAAAGGCTTGCCTTCCGTCATCGATAGGGGAAACAAGGAGCTAGTCCGGGTTTGTCATAGAATCATCTAAAAGCTTGTCACAAACATTGGTTCAGATGGAGGTTTTCTACCACCAGACATGGAATAGGTAAAGGAATCAAACACGGGATCCTAGTGTACCTTACATTTTGAAACAGGACATATTTCTACCCCAGGGATGCCTTTGAGTGTGTTGTGCATTTTATCATGTTTCGGAATGATTGAGGATTGGAAACAAGACATATTTGGAAACGAAACTGCAACTTTTATTGGAATGATAAATGCTTAACAGACTCGAAGGAACGATTCCTAGGACACACCCTAGGTCATCGCGGAACAAACGACTCAACTTCAGGAAAAGAAAGTCCTAGACTCGACTCGACTAAGAAAAGAAAACAGATCCCGACTCATAATTTTCAAATCTGGTCTTGAGCTTTCTCTTGTTCAGCTGTCAGCTTAGATGCCCGGCTCTGGTCCTTGATCCCTTTGATGGTTTGCCTCCATCCCGAGGTAGTCCTCTGAGGATCTACGCCAATGATGGAGGTTGGCGAATCTAATTTTCTTTTATTAACTTCGTTAACGAGAGGAGTACATTCTAGAGCAAAACTCCCGACTTGAATTTCATTCTTCGGGTTTGGCAAGAATTCAAAGCAATCCACAAATATTTTCCCGATAAACACCCCTTTCAAGTGACATGGGTGGATAAGATGGGAATAATCGACATTGTCTTCAACAGAAACAAAGTTAGCGTGATCGCCAAATGGATTGGTGATGTTATTGGGCTTTATGGCCGGGATTGGGAGCGTTCCGTTCTCAATCATATCTTGAATTTCGTGCTTTAGTCTAAAGCACCTTTCGGTATCGTGTCCCTTCCCTTGATGAAAGGCACAGTAGGCATTCGGTTTGTACCATTTGCCTTGTTGATCAGCAGGTGGATCCGGAGTTGGACCAATGGGCTTCAACTTTCCTTGGGCCATGAGCCTTTGGAGAGCATAGGCGTAAGTGCACCCGATATCGGTGAATACCCTCGGAGCTTGGCGTGGAGGCCTTTTTGACTGTCCATCTAGGAGATTGACAGTTTCAACAAAGTGGGCCGCTGCGGGCGCTTTTGCTTTAGATGACGAAGCCCCTTGGTATCCCTTTGGCTTCTCGGCTTGAAAGAATTCGGACATCGTCCTCTACCTTTATCCCGATCCTTATCAATTCTTTGAAAGAACCAAAATTTTGGTATTTCGAGCATTACGGTAAAAACAGTCGTAAATTCTTCACGAACTTATCTACCATTTCAACTTCATCAGGCTTCTTAGCTAACTTCACGCTTTCGCGCGCCATCTTGCGAGAAATTCAAGAAAGCCCTCTTTCTCCTTTTGTGTCATAACCTCCAAAGTTCTTATGTTGGTTTGAATCTCAACATTGTCAAGATAGTGCTTAGAACTCCACCGTAATATCTTCGAAAGTGGGGAAGTTCTTAAGGTCAAGATTGTAGAACCACGCCTTCGGTGTTCTCCCGGAGATTGGGCAAAAATTTCGAGAGCATATCAGCCGGTACTCCCTTCAGTGCTAAGTACCCTTTATAGGCCTTAACATGGTGAACCGGATCTTCGGTGCCCTTGAACTTTGGGATGTCGGTGAGTACCATGTTCGTGGGCAACTTGTCTGAATCGGGGCATAGGCCCTAGCATTCTCATAGTGGATGTTCTTCCCCTGGGAGAGCTTCAAACGGTCCTCAATGAACTTGAACCGTTTCTCCGGATCGATCGAGGTGGGGTAGATGAAGCGGAGTCTTCACCTAGCTTGGATTCGATTGCATCCATTCGGGTCATCATGAGGTTCACGGCCTCAGTAAGCTTGTTAACAGCATCTTCCATTGCTTGACGTCGGGTTTTGGGCGGCCTTTCTACAAGAAAACCCCGTACTGAGTCAATATTTAAAGTAAGAGCCCCTGCACACTTAAGGACACGACCCCAACTTGACTCAAACACAGACTCGACTTGAGATTGGTTAACCAAAGGTTCGACTCACGGTTTAATTTAGACATCGGTTCATTTTAGACTCGACAAAAACGACATGACTCAAGTCATCATAACTCGATTCTAAACTGGACTTGGTGTGACCAAACCCGTGATTGGGCTAACATAGCCCATGGGTTCGCGTGAAACGTCCATAAGGGCCTAGCCTGGACGTTTTTGTGGACTATTCTAGACCAAAAGGTCAACCAACATGACTCAAAACCCAAGAGGTGAGTTTGGGTGACCCAACAAGGTCGTGTTCTAGACCCTTAAAATGAAACATACCCGGCCTAACATGGCCATGACCCGGACACGACTTGACGCATTTCATGCTTGGTTGAGGTTCGAGAAACATTTTGGATTGATTTTGAAAAACGAAGGATTGATTTGAAAATGAGATTTGAAATGGGCAGCATGCCGGCTATAAAAGCTCAATTTGGGCCGAAATTCTAGTCCTATTTGGGCGATTCCGCGTTTTGAAAATCATGCTAGGTTTGAAAGTAAGTTGTTCAAAAGTTCGGTTTTGAAAAGGACTTGGAATTTTCGAAAAAAAGACTCGGGAAAACATATTGCACATTGTCATTCTCATGCTATAAGGATGTATGCTCCTAGACATCTCTAAGTCTCGGCAAGTCTTCTACAAGAAGGTCTATGCCCTCCATCCTTTTGCGGTCTTATAAAGCGAGGTGTCTTAAGGTAAAGTACCTAGAAGATCGTCCCCATTCCCAAGAACCACGCGAGGCGAAGTGGAAGCGAGCAATGTGCGGCTTCCGGCATAGTGGGACGTCGCCCCCACGCATCACGAAGAAACGCCGGGACGGCCCGGCAAGTCCTTAAGGGTTTATGCATGAATCGTAGCACTATGAGTAATGTTTTACTTTCCAACACTTTCTTTTCAAGTTTCACCTCGGAGGAAAAGACCCTAGAAACACAAAGTGTAACTAGTCCTCTTTTCCCAGTGAGTCGCCAAAGTGTGGACAAGGCCCTCGGGAACTGCGTCCGCGGGATCCACACTAGGCATAATCGACTCGAGGTTCTTTCGAATCGAATTAAGACAAATTAGAGTCGCCACCAAGTTTTTTGGGAACTTGGAACCGTTCAAGTCAACTTTACACCTTTCATCGAAAAGCATAAAGCCAATCGACTACGAGTGATTAAAGATAAAGACTTGTACCCTATATCACTCGATTTGAATGACTCTCGTAATCCAATGGTATTTAGACGGATCCACAAACCATAGATCTTGAGTAAGGGGTGAGGGTACGTGTTGGGAAGCCCATAAGGACACCCAACCCCGCCCGTCGATAACGGCCTCTACTAAGTCAAGTGTCGGAGTTCAAACAAGGTCATAGCTACGTACGATGTATGATATGCAAACGTTGTTTTAACCCTATCATGTGACAACAATTTCTATGTCGTTTTAGATGCAACTAAACTAACTTTGTCAAAGTTGTAATTTAGCATGTGGGTTAATTGATCTAACAACATACAAAACAAATCAAGCAAGGCTTAGGGGGAATGGGGGAGCCGTTGGGATCTACCTATTACAAACCAGGCATTTCATGCCGACACAACGACAAATTAAAGATACAACTCGATCTAATTACAATTGCTACATACAACTCAAAACACGACACAAAACACACGGCCATTGAGCCTTGAAAACCGTGCACATGAGGGTGGCCCACGGCTCACATGACCCACGGTCCTTGGGTCACTCCTCGTAATGCGTGCTCGCGCTTAATCTCATCGAATTAGACATAAGGCTACGCACCAAAGCATGCATTAGCATAAACCGGGCCATGTTGCTTTAAACAACATGCGGTTTACTACGCTCCTACAAGCCTTGGGGAACAACCGTCTAACCAAACAAGACCAAGGTTTTTGAAAAGGTTTTGACTCAATAAAAGAAAGCTAACTTGAAAAAAAATACAACTCGATAACAAACGATAAATTACAAACAATGAAACAACGAGGAAACAAACGGTATAAAAACAAAACGAGAAAGATAAATAAAACGGCCACCCCACGGCCCAAACCAACGGCCACCCTCACGGCCAAGACAAGGCCAACCTAGTTCCTAAGTTAGATTCATTGATTAGATCGAGTGATTGCGAAAAGGGATAAGAAACAAGTTAGAAAACGAGTAAAAAACGATGTTGATTGATTGTCGCACGAGGGTGCATTCACACGGCCTAAAGGGTCTAATTAGGTCAAATTCGCTAATTAATTTAACTCATCGAGTGTCAATAAGAAGGTGCTAATCACGCACTCTTATACTAGCGAGAAATTAGGTGAAAGAGAGAGATGCATTCAATTATTTACAGAATCGTCGATTGATTTTATAACTTACGTCGAAGCCACCTATCGTGTCTAATTAGGTTATTAAATTAAATTAAAGTCATCTAAATACGTCATAGGTCAACAATCAGAGGTTAAACTAACATACAACGGGTCCTAGGGTATGTCGATTTGGCCGAAACAGTAAAGGGGTCGAAAGCGATGAAAGTTAGACAACTCGTTTTATTTATGCCCTACCTTGAACACGAGGATATGTAAATGAGACGGGGGGTGTACGACCGACAGAAGTAGCGGTTTCTTTTCCCATCTCAAGTCAACGCGGGTGTTCGTGGTGGTACTTTAACTCATACTCGGACTAACTAGTTTCATAGTTAATTAAAACAAACGATAAACAAAACGAAAACAAACAAAAAACAAACTATAAAAAAAAGGCATAAAAAAACGAAATAAAAAAGGAGAGAAAAGGGGATTTGATGCACCCTCAACCTACATGTATCGTTGACACCGTCTTAGGTCGTAATCGATGGTAGATTTTATCTCGAGAGGCCGTCGTCGACGAAGAATAAAGCAAACACGCGTTTTGGAAAGTTTCTGGACAGCGATTTTAAAACAGTGATATCTCCCTCGTTTCACGACGAAAATTCGATCCGAAAGATGTTTTGGAAACTAGAAAGAGAGGAGAACAAGGATCTTAAAGCAACCCCTGCTCGATTTGGGTTAATGGGCACGAAAAACGAGCACAAACAGAACTGGACAGACAAGAAGAAACCGCGAAAACAGAGTGTTATTTCACTCTGTTTTTCGAGGGATTTCGTGTACTCTCAAGGGCAATTTGGCTCGTAATTATTTGTCTAATATGTAGATGGATGTTATGTGGTTAATTAGGAACAAGAAACTCGAATTTTTATGGAGTTTTGATGGAGGAACGAACGGGTTTTCGAAGAGGACACACAAACAGTTTCAGTTTGTGTGTCGGTTTTGTTTAGGGTTTTTGAAGGATGTTTAGGGTTTGTTTCTGAGGTTTAAAGCTTGTATGTGATGCTTGGATGTGTGGAGAACTTAGAGCCATGAATGTATGGTGAAGGGGTGGTATTTATAGGGAGTTAAAATAGGTTAAAAGGGAGGAGAGGCAAATCGGGCTCAATGAACATAGCTGCTGTCCATCGGTTTTGGGAGGGGTTTCTAGGGTTCGTTTTGGGGGATTTCTTGGTGATCAAGCTAGGATAATATGGGTAGGATACTAGGGTATGGGTTAGGGTTAATGGGTACGGGTCTTGGTAGTGTTTGAAGCGGGTTTGGGCTCGGGAATTGGCTCGCAAAACAGGGGACTGTTTGCGGTTTGGGTGCGGGCTGCTTGTGGTTGGTTTTGAACGAGAATTTGGGCCATGGTATGGGGGTTCGAACATGGGTCGATGGGTATTGGTATAGGTGGGTTAGTGTACTCGAGATTCGTGCCAATTCGCAAGGGAAACGGGCTTAAAAACCGAGCTAAAATCGAGCTCAAAACACACGATGCAAAACGAGTTTTTCGCTTTTAAAATTGATTTTTCAAACCAATTAACAAATTGAAATAAATGACTTTTCAAATCAAATATACTTATAAAATGATTTTTCAAATCAAATATTTATTTTATTTTCAATAAAATAACTTAAGAAAATAAATTCAAAATAAAGCTTTAATTTAAATATCATTTAAACTAAATAAAAATGAATTCACTCAAAAAACACATTAATTTTAAATATCATTTAAAATAACAAAATGAACCCACTAAAAACATTAATTCAAATATCATTTAAATTAACAGAATGAATTCACTAAAAACGTTAATTTAAATATCATTTAAATTAATAAAATACTTCATCGAAGACGCCCATTCTACCTCGTAAAACGAGCTCCAAATAATGACAATGACAACTAAAGAATACATGTGTCCTATCATCATCGGGTGTTTGTCGGGTTCTCTATAAATTCCAATATCGACGGATACGGGTGTCTACAATCACCTCACTCGTTCAGGGCGCCCATACCAAAATACTTCTAAAAATGGTCCCATAGCAAACGGTCCAACCAATGTAGTCACACCAAGTGATAATGAAGAAGGCTCTACCGACCATCTACTAAAGCAACTACAAAAGACAAAGGTTGATCTTTCAGTCTGGCAACTAGTGTCAAGCTCACTCCCATATCGCCAAGCTTTACTGCAACCTTTGGCCAAACTAAATGTGGCACATAACTCCACACCCGACGACGTGGTCAACTTGGTCTTCCAAGAATCACCAAAGTTAAGTAATCCTATTACTTTCTCAGATGAGGATTTGCCACCCTTCGGCGCTAGTCATAACTTGGCTCTTTATATCACCGTCATTTGCTTAAAGAAGAATGTGCCAATGACCTTAATAGATGATGGCTCCGCAGTCAATGTCATACCCTTGAAAATGGCATATAAATTAGGCATGAAAGAATCAGATTGGACTCCTACCAATCAAGGTGTTCGCGCATATGATGGAACACGACGAAAGGTGGTGGGACTTGTTGACCTAATCATAGCCACAGGGCCGATTGAACGAAAGGTCAATTTCCAAATAGTAGATATTGAGGCATCCTTCAACATACTTCTGGGAAGACCCTGGATTCACGCTTCCAAAGCGATAACATCCACACTCCACCAGAAAATCAAAATCCCACTAAATGGTAAGGTGGTGACGATCACTTCGTCGCCCATCAAGGCAATCATCGAAAAGAATTCAAGCAATCAAGTCCTTAAAGATCAAGTAAATAAACTTGGGGGTTTCCATATCATAAATGTCATAGAGAGTGAATTGGCACCATTATACTTCAATCGATTCTCTAACCTAGTGGTCAACCACATACTCAAAACTCAGGGATACTTCCCGGGAATGCCTTTGAATCCTATCCGAAGGAGCACCATTGCCCCCCTACAAGGAGGATAATTCACAAAGAATACCCCTTGGATTAGGATACAAACCCACCAAAGAGGAAGTTCTCGAGATGCTCACTCAAATTCAAAACCGTAAGAATGTGGGAATCCAAATGCCACCCTATCTCCCTACCCTAAATGGATACTTCGTTAGGGAAGGAAGTCAAGAATTCTTTCATGGATTTCCCGAACCTTGGCACCATCTCGAAAGGAAGTTAGCCGGAATCGAGATCTTTCACGATTGCTACTTCATTCCTCCAGAAACGGTTCCTACCGTCAAGACTTGTCAAGCACCTTGCCTAGACGAACAAGCCATGAGTCTACTATTTGGAGAAGATCGATTTGTAGAACCGCGTAGGACGAGATCATTACTATGATACTTCAAGATGATCACTTCAACCCTACCGCGTTAATCACAAAAATCAACACCAATCAGCAGAAAGGATGGAGAAAATCGATCAAGTGAACAAACAATCAAGGAAGACTCTTCAAGCTCACTACTGGAGAAGGAGAGATGTTCAAAGGAGAGCCAGAAGACGATGAATTCGAGTCAGATTCAGAGTCGGAGTCAGTGTCGGAGTCTAGAGAAGTTCCTAGAGAGTCTCCTCCTATCATCATTCCCACTCCCCTCGTTTCTCGTAGCCTAGTATCGAATAGAAACAGTAGCTCGGAAAATGTCCCAACCGCTGTCCCTTTGCCGCCACTGACCACAAAACAGATGGCTTCTTTGTTTCAACTTTTCTCAAATCTTAATATGAATAAATCAGGTTCTGCTTACATTTCGTGGTATCTTGAATGCAATTCTGTTTACGGTGATGATGAGAATGACCCAGACCCTGACTTAATCGAAATACCTTCCTACATAGCCAAAGAAATACTACAAGAGGAGGAAGGGGGATCAGTGATAGAAGACACTGAACCCATCAATGTAGGAACTGAACTAGAACCCCAAGAACTTAGGATAGGGACAACCCTGAGCCCCACCGAAAGGGCCAATTTCATAGACCTTCTACACGAGTTCAAAGGCGTTTTTACTTGGTCCTACAAAGATATGCCAGGGATCGACAGGGAGATTGCAGAGCATAGAATCCCAATCAAACCAGGGTTCAAACCCGTGAAACAGAAGCTTTGAAGAATGAGGACATAATGGGCTCTCAAGATCAAAGAAGAAGTCGATAAACAATTCAAAGCCGGGTTCATCAAAGTTTCCGAGTACTCAGACTGGGTAGCTAACATAGTACCCGTACCCAAAAAGGATGTGAGAATCCGTGTTTGTGTTGACTTTAGAGACTTAAACAAAGCAAGCCCTAAGGATGACTTTCCTCTACCACATATCGACATATTAGTGGATAATACAGCGGATCACGCGTTGCTATCCTTCATGGATGGATACGTGGGATATAACCAGATTAAGATGGCCTTAGAGGACATGCATAAGACCGCCTTTGTCACTCAATGGGGAACCTACGGCTACACGGTTATGCCGTTTGGGTTAATCAACGCCGGAACTACATACCAACGCACCGCAACTACGCTCTTACATGACATGATGCATAAATAAGTTGAGGTATACGTAGATGACATGATTGTCAAGTCCAAGGAAAGAGAGGGACACATTGCGAACCTTCGCAAATTCTTCTCGAGGCTACGGAAGTACAACATGAGGCTCAATCCTCAGAAATGCGCATTCGGAGTGACATCTGGCAAACTCCTGGGATATGTGGTTAGCCAACGAGGTATAGAAATAAACCCTTCAAAGATCAAAGCTTTAATCGAAATGCCGCAACCTCAAACAGAGAAAGAAGTTAGGGGATTCCTAGGCAAGGTACAATACATCAGTCGATTCATATCGAAACTCACCATGATCTGCGAACCCATATTCAAGAAGTTAAAGAAAACAAATCACACCATGTGGGATGATGACTGTCAGAAGGCCTTCGACCGAATCAAGGAAATAGTAGCCAAACTGCCAGTGCTCTTGCCACACCAACGAGATCAACCTCTTGGTTTATATCTCACGGTAACTGAAACGGCCATGGGTGCCATGCTAGCTTAAAACGTAGGAAAAGAAGAAAGAGCCATCTAATACCTTAGTAAGAAGTTCTTGGAGTACGAGTGCAAATAAACACCACT
Organism: Silene latifolia; assembly: GCF_048544455.1. Classification (NCBI taxonomy): domain Eukaryota; kingdom Viridiplantae; phylum Streptophyta; class Magnoliopsida; order Caryophyllales; family Caryophyllaceae; genus Silene; species Silene latifolia. Next base: position 22,712,735 of record NC_133536.1, read on the forward strand.
CGAGAAGACATGCCTCGCTCTTGTGTGGGCAACGAAGAAGCTACGCCACTACATGCTTAGCTACTCCATCAAAATATTCTCAAAAATGGATCCTGTCAAATACCTTTTCGAGAAACCCGTTCTCAATGGACGTCTAGCGAGATGGACTTTGATGCTCTCTGAGTTCGATCTTAAATATGAACCTTTGAAAGTCATAAAGGGACGCGCCGTTGTTGAATTCTTCGCAGAGAATCCCATCAATGATACACAAATGATAGACACTTGGTCATTTTCGGATGAGGATATACTCCAAACAGATGTAGACTCCTGGGACCTCTATTTTGATGGAGCATCGAACTTAAGAGGATTTGGAATAAGGGTGTTGCTCATTTCTCCTGAAGGCGAGCATACACCAATCTCTGTCAAACTCGACTTCAAGGTGACAAATAACGCTGCAGAATACGAAGCTTGTCTCATTGGATTGTTAGCGGCAGTAAGTTTAGGCATCAAGAATCTTCGAGTACATGGGGATTCCTCTTTGATCATCAATCAAGTTACGGGATCTTGGAAAATCCGAAGCGAAAGCCTGGCACCTTATCAAGCCAGAATAGACCAAGTAGCCCAAATTTTCGATCAAGTAACCTACTTACATCTACCTCGAGAAGAAAATCAATTTGCGGATGCTCTTGCAAAACTCGCATCTTTGATTAAATGCCGGATAGTATGGTAGAAATGCCTTTATGCATGGAACGACGATCAGAGCCAGCTTATGTGCACTAAATCACCGATGAAGAGGAAATTACAGAAGAGCCTTGGTTCCAAGCAATCCTAAACTTCAAACTCAACGGCACCTATCCACCGGAAATGGACAAAAGGGGACAACGCGTTATCCGTTTACTAGCTTCCCAATACGTCCTCATGCAAGGAGAGCTATACAAAAGAACACCTCTTGGTATAATCCTACGTTGTCTTGATCATTCACAGGCATGAAAAGTGATGGAAGAAGTCCATGATGGAGAATGTGGCCCTCACATGAGTGGACCATGATGGCAAAGAAAATCACACATTTAGGATATTATTGGACCACGATGGAATCTGATTGCATCAAATATGTGAGACATTGCCATAATTGCCAGATCTTCGGGAATGTGCAACATGTTCCTCCCTCATTGCTTTACACCATGACATCTCCCTGGCCATTTTCTGCTTGGGGAATTGACATCATCTGCAAGATCACTCCAGTAGAACAGAGGTCACTGTTTCATCCTAGTAGCAATCGATTACTTCACCAAGTGGGTAGAAGCGGCTTCCTACACCAGTCTTACAGCCAAGAACGTGGCAAAGTTCATACAAACCAATATCATCTGTTGATATGGTTGCCCACATGAGATCATCAGCGACAATGGATCACATGTCCAATCTGAGACTGAGCAATTGCTAGCCAAGTACAAAATCAGGCATCACCACTCCTCGCCATATAGACCACAAACCAATGGCGCGGTAGAGGCAGCAAACAAAAACGTTGTCACAATTCTCAAGAAAATGATTGACAACTATAGAGATTGGCCGAGCAAGATACCCTTTGCTTTATGGGGATACCGTACATCCGTTAGGACGCCCACTGGGGCTACTCCTTTCTATTTGACCTACGGCATGGAAGCGGTACAACCAATTGAGCTAGAAATACCATCCTTGCGTATTTAACTCGAAAGTCAAATACCCGAAGCCGATTGGAAGAGGGATAGATATGAAGAACTCATCCTCCTGGATGAACGAAGGTTACGTGCATTACATAATGTGCAAACATATCAGGCGCGTATCAAACGAGCCTTCAACAAAACGGTTAAGCCAAGGAACATCAAAGAAGGAGATTTGGTCCTCAAATCCGTTAGGGCTCTTTTACCTGTCAATCCACGAGGAAAATTCAAACCCAATTGGGTCGGGCCATTCCTAGTCAAGTCCATACTTCCAGGGGGTGCGGTTAGGATCACAAACCTAGACTAATTAAAACGTTATTATGCCTAGAGTAGGAGCAAAAACGCGCCTCGCGTAACCTCACGTGTCGCTCTTGTGGCACGAAATAAACGGCCCCTGGCCAAGCTGAATCAAGCTAATATCATCTTGCTCTTGCATTTTGACAATTCGTCATTCTCATATCATCAAATAAACTAAATTGCATTTTCGAAGTAAGTAAAGCACATGCTTATTTTCTAAAATTCATTACAAGCTCTTGCTTAGAATAATTATTCTTTTACATTTACTCGAACTACGCGGAAGGGTTTGATTTCATTTTTTTACTGAATACGTAGGCAATCCTTCACGGGATACAACCCACTTAATCGCTTTAAATGTAAATAGAAGGACATCTGCAAATGCATTTGAAATTCGACAAGAATGATAAAAAGAAAACCACAACGGTTTCATAACCAATCAACCTCTTTTATTTCATTCATAATAATAATATGTTACATAATAAAAATAAATAGGCTAGGATTCTAAAAACCCCACCTTCTTATTACAATAATAATAATAATAATAATAATAATAATAATAATAATAATAATAATAATAATAATAATAATAATAATAATAATAATAATAATAATAATAATAATAAATAATAATAAAAGACATAGGCTACTCTTCCATTTTCCCTTTGCCTTTGTCCTTCTTATCATACTTCTTGTCGCGACCTCGAGCCGGACGCTCCTGCGCCATTTTCGACCTAATCACCAATGGTCTTTCTCGTGGTCTTGCTTTGCCATTCTTGCCAACCACTATCTCGACGATAGGAGAAGTCTTCGGTTTCTTCGAAGGATGAACAACTCGAAACTCGGCTTCTTCCTCTCCTTCGGTCAGATGCTTCTCCTTCTCTTTCTCCACCTCGCGAACCTTGTAGTCAATAGGTTCACGCTTCCCCAGTCTCTCTCATTCCTCCGGAGTAGCAGCTTTCCTCCACCGCATATAGGAATCTGACACCCATAGAGCACTGACAGAAGAATTCAAGAACCAAATGTTCCTCTGAGCCCATTTGATGGCCCACTCTCTTCGACTCTCCGTAGTAAGCGCCACGGCAGTTTGCGAGATAGTGTCAAGCTTTGGGATCACCTGCTTCAATCCAACCTGCCTCATCAACCTCTCCGGGAAGATGCATATCATAAACTCCAAACCGGGGATGCGAACAGCTCGGGTAGGATCCAGGGAAGATACTCCAGTAACAGATTTGAGGTGCCACCATAGTACGATCCATCTAATTAAGGGCCCATCTTCACTTTTCAACTTGTTTTCCCAGTAGTTGCACACTCGAGTGAAGTCCACCATGTAAAGCCTGGTCCTAATTGCAATCGAACGAGCATGGTAAGAAGGAACATTAGCTGGGGGCTCGATCAATCGAAGACGCTCCATAAGCCAAACCTACCAAAAGCGGGTATTAGAAGAAAAAAAACAAACGAAAAAAAAAAGAAAAAAAAAACGAAAAAAAAAAAACAACGAAAAAAAAAAGAGAAAAAAGAACAAAAATATTCTCTTACCTGCAGAATAATGGGACTTCCCAAATAAGGTAGGTCGCGATTGGCTTTCCTGTTATCCAAGCCCAATAGGATCTCTCCTAAACACAGACAAGCTGGGCTCCTGTGCAGCTCCATCAGGCTCAAAAGACGAGGGTCGCCCCTCATGTCCTCATCAACATGCCCTTGAAGGACATATATATGCAACAGGCAAAACCCGAATGCCCTTCGCCTTTCAACATAAGAAACAGTAGGATCAGCCTTATTGAAGAAGCGATCGATGAAATCCAACATTCGCACTCCTTTAGAAGTCACAAGACGGTCAACATCAACTCTGGCCAATCCAAGCAAGTCTCTAAACTTATTCTTATACCCTTGAGAAGTGGAGGGAATAGCAGGAAAATGTTCCGGATCCCAACCACCAATCGCGGCAATCTCCTCAGGAAATGGGCAAATGTCTCCTCCAGGGAAGGCAAATATGTGATGATTCGGGTCCCAATAGTTAAGACAAGCATCCAGAAACGGTTTGACTACCTTGATCAATTTCAAGCTCAAGAGTGCTCCAAAATTATAAGCACCCATGTCATACTTCTCCACACTAGAGAACTCATTTGTCCATTCTTTTAAACGAATTTCAAGAGTATTCATGATGTAGGCTTATTTTGGGAGTTTTGTGTAATAAGACGAAGAAAGACGGAATAATTATGTGAACAAAACCTCCTTCGACGTCTCTATTTATACTAAAAGTTGTTTCCTAAAATCCGTCAGAACGGACGCACTGGGGAACAGGCGCAGCAGGTGCTGCGCCTCTTCGAAGGGACGCGGCTCTTGCTGCGCCTCTTCCTCAGCTGTTTTTCTGTGATTTTCCGCGTTGGATCTTTCCTAAATTCCTCAACGAATAGTTTCCTATTCGTACGGGTTATTATTTTGGTAAACGCGTCAGGTTACCATATTTCGTGTTTCCTAATTTCGCGGGCACGCATCTCGAGACGATGTCGACATTTTCGTCATTTTAACACACTTGAACGTTCCTTTTAATTTTCTTTTTGGGGAATCATTTCACCAATTTAATTTCATTTATTCTTTTTTTACAGGTATTTAATCTAATTATATCATTTTTTTGAACTTTACCTCTTTTCCTTTTGGAGAATCATTTCACTCTCCACTTCAAACTTACATGTTTTTTTTTCTTTTTTTAAGGGGTAACCCTCCCTACCGTCCGGTCATTTCCGACCAAATTTTGCATTTTTGCCATTTCCGACCAAATTTTTGCATTTCTGGTCATTTCTCTGCTTTTTCGAGTCATTGTTTTGCGCTAATTTAGGCCATATGTTCAAAGCTAACCTACGGGTACAAACAAAGCAACCCAGCAGCAAAGGCACTCAGGCCGGCATATATACGATCAAAAAGGGATATGTACACCAAACTGGGGGCTCGAGCCCCAAAACAAAATCCAAATGTCCGAAAATGTATAAATGTACAAAATACAACCAAAAAACAAGAAACAACAAGAAAGCTACTGCTCGTCGCCGTCTAGCTCAGCAACTCTCGCCTCGAGAGCAGCAACCTCGGCGTCGCGAAGCTCGAGCTCCCTCAGCAAGCGAGCCGTCTCCTCTCGGGACTGGGCAAGCTCGCGCTCCCTCTGCAAACGACAAAAACTGGCTCATGTCAATCATTTCAAGCATAAAGGAAAATTAGAAAACTCAAAAATAAAGTAAACGGAAGGTTCAAACCTGACGTCCTCGGCCACCAGCAAGTGCCTCGATGGCGGTAGCCCGCAGCCGGTTGGCTACCCTCCACAAAGCCACGAACCGGAATGGCGCGACCTGCATTTCAAAAGGAAAATGTTTAGCAATGGAGCAAATTCGAGCAAATGTGTTCTTACACGAAAACTATACAGGCTAGAAGACTCACCCTCCGAATCAGATGCTGCCAATCGTCCAAACCAGCATCTCTCACCGCCACGTTAAAGTCACGTAGCTCAGAGATTGTCATCATCCCCGTCGTGTCGGTGTACTCAAGGGTCTCGGGGTACTCTGGAGGCTCGAGGCCCGCCGCCTCGACCTCCTGCAATGTCAAATGATTTCCGTTAACCGATGATCCTTCATCATATGCTCAAACAATCAAAAATGAAAGAAGGCAAAACACTTACCACAACTGGCCAGTACGCTAACCTCCCGTAGAGGAATGCCGAGTAGTCCTCACCAGGAAGGAGGAGGGCGTCACCACCGACGCCAGCTAGGTCAGCCTCCCCCTCAGCCTCAGAAGGCTCCCTAAACATCGTCCGAGGAGGATCGATAGGAACCGTCAAGACATCCCGAGAGAACTCCCAAGCCAAGCGCTCGCCCAAGTACCACACAGGACCCATCGACATCCTCAGCAGCAGCCGGCTCGAGCTCCTAGGTCGAAGGACCTTAGCCACGAAAGGAGGAGCGCCAGCGTACTCCTCCCAAGGCCTAGGCACCCACTAGAAAACCAAACGAAGGGTCATTCTTATGATCAGTTTTAAAAAAGAAAGAGAAAACACAGACAAATGTAAGGTAAAATACTCACGCCGTCCAGCTGAAGCGTTCACCTCCCGCCGACAGACGTCATGGAAGGAACGCCGACTCCTCATGCGGCACAGCAACCAATCCCTCACGACGGGATAGACCTTCTCCACCGGCTTTGTACTCTTGGGCGCGAGGCCCGAAAAGTAGGAGTACACCCACGCCTGTAAATCAAGATAATCAGCAACGATCTTTCGTAATTTGATAAGAACAAGAAATGATCTTTCATGAGAAGTAGTGAAGGTTCATACCTCCAACAGCAGGAGAAGTCCCTTTCTCCATCAACTCCGGACAAACCATGGCCCTCATGAAGCGGATGAGGACCACAAAACCAGCAGTGACCCAGTCCCAACGGCCTAGGTCGCTCAGGTCAGAAAGAAAGGGAAGAAGCTTCATTAAAAGCCTCTCTCCCTTGTCTCCGAGGTAAATCGAAGACAAGAACCACCAAAGCCACAAGCGGACTCTCTGCTCTGCAGTGCAGGGAGGAGCAACTGTAACACCCCCATACTCCAAGTGCCTTACCAGGACCACTCAGGTATGAAGATATTACCATCTCGGTTACCCGAGGCAATGATAATCAAATAAACAATGAAGAAACAACGTTTAAATATAAATACTTAGTGAAGAGTTACAATTCTCAAAACCAAATCAAAAGTATAATACATGTTCTCAAACGGACTGTTTACTGTTCTAACTGAAATGTAAGTAAACTACTAAGCTACAGCGGAAGACTCCTATCATCATGTCGTGGCAATCCCAGCTATCCCAGTACTCATCTCAATACCTGCTCAATATCTGCTCACCATCCCCGAATGGATCACCGCAGGTTTACAAAACAACAACCGGGGTCAGTACTAATCACACAACTCAATGTATATATCAACAATAAGATAAACAAACAGCTTAACTGTCACACACACACAGTCACGCCAATTCCAATCATCTCATTCACTGGCTGTCCACTGGACCAGCCCTGCTAGTGGGGGACCACAGCCGTACCCACCAAATCCACGCTCCACATAGTGAGCGATAACCATGTCCATTAATGTGCACATCCCTTCTGTGGCGGGTTCCACAGAAGGAGAAACTAGGGCGTGAATCCACTCCCGCAAGTGACCCCACTCAGCCGAGGACACGCCTCGAGAACCATAGACAACGGTCACAATCACAATCACAATACAATTACTATATCAAACAATCAATCTCAACACATCAACAATCATCCCATTATGGGACTAATACTGAGTAGGAAATCCTACCTGGAAAGCACACTATCAGACGGTCTCTACTGCTGTATTCAAAAAGCTTCCTCTACGAAACCTCCTCCTATCATACAACATGCAAATGCTACCAAATCACATACTACTCAAAACCCCCAAATCCCTATATTAGGGTTTAACCAAAACAAAGGAAAGACAACAAAAAGGGTACATAGATCTTACCCTCGACGCAAGGATCTCAACGGTATAATCAACGATGAGAACTGACCTTCCAAACTCCGGGAATTGCTAACAACGCGATTAGGATTAAGAACTTACTTGCTTTCTCTCTTAAACAGAAAATTAGGTTTTGCAAAAGTGGTTTAGAAACAATGACGGAAGGTTATATATCTTAATCGCATAATTAACAAAACCCGAGAAAACTCCCCCTAAAACCGGGTACTCGATCGAGTACCCAAGGTACTCGATCGAGTACCCCCCTACTCAATCGAGTATCCTAGTTACTCGATCGAGTACCCAACAGGTCAGAAAATTTTCTAAAACGCAACTTACCCTTACTCGACAGAGTAAGGCCTACTCGATAGAGTACCCAAAGACTCATAAATACGGAGTATTACAGTCTTCCCTCCTTAAAAAGAACTTCGTCCCCGAAGTTCAAACCACTGCTAAACAAAGGTACTCCCATAACACTCCCGACTCAACAACAAAACAAAATTCAACATAAAACATGTTACTAATCCAAACTCATCCCGACAAACATGCCGACACAACATACAAAAAGGGTGTAAAACTCTTAAAAACTGATCGCGATCATCTGCTACCCCCCTAAAAGAAACAAGGTTACGTCCCCGTAACCACACATACCTGATCAAAAAGAAATGGGTAACGCTCTTTCATAGCTTCCTCTGGCTCCCATGTAGCTTCCTCAGTCTCGTGGTTAGTCCAAAGGATCTTAAGCAAAACTGTCTCGCCACTCCTAGTCTTCCTAACCTTTCGGTCAAGAATCTGCTTAGGCACCTCAAGATATGATAAGGACTCATCTAGCTCTAAGCTCTCTGCCTCTAACACATGTGACGGGTCACTCACATACTTCCGCAGCTGTGATACATGAAACACATTATGCACTCTTTCTAACGCGGCTGGTAAAGCCAGACGATATGCAACTTCCCCAACTCGCTCTAAGATCTCATAAGGCCCTATAAACTTCTGACTTAGCTTGCCTTTCTTTCCAAATCTCATAACCCCACGCATAGGAGACACTTTCAACAGAACCTTGTCTCCAACTTGAAACTCTATGTCTCGGCGATGTAGATCTGCATAACTCTTTTGCCTATCCTGAGCTGCTCTCATCCGTTCCCTGATCATCTTAATCTGTTCCACCATCTCATGCACCATCTCTGGTCCTAAAACCACTGCCTCAGCACTATCGTCCCAACAGATTGGACTCCTGTATCTCCTCCCATACAAAGCCTCAAACGGTGCCATACCAATACTAGTGTGATAGCTGTTATTATAAGAAAATTCTATCAAGTCCAACCTCTGTTCCCAGCTACCACCAAAGTCCATCACACACGCTCGCAACATATCCTCAAGAGTCTTGATTGTTCTCTCGATCTGTCCCAGTCTGTCATCGCAGGGGATGAAATGTTGTACTCATCTTCAAAGTTGTTCCCAACGATTCCTGCAACTCCTGCCAAAACCTTGATATAAATCTCGCATCTCTGTCAGACACTATGTCCTTAGGGACTCCATGTAACTTAAGCACGTTCTTTCGATAGGCCATAGCCAATTGTGCTTTAGTCCATGTATCTTTCATTGGAACAAAGTGAGCCGACTTGGTCAGTCGATCCACTATTACCCAAATCATGTTGTTACCTTGTTGACTCTTTGGCAAACCCACGATAAAATCCATGGAAATGGATTCCCACTTCCACTCAGGTACCTCTAAAGACTGAATCTTACCTTGTGGTCGTCGCTGTTCCCCTTTAACTCTTTGACATGTCAAACAACGGGACACAAACTCAGCTGTCTCTTTCTTCATCCCAGGCCACCAAAACATTTTCTTCAAATCCTTATACAACTTATCTCCACCTGGATGAACTGAATATGGTGTACAATGTGCCTCTGTCATGATAGTCTTTTTCAACTCCTCATCATTAGGGACACACCACCTACCATCGAACCTCAAACTACCATCTGTATGAATAGAAAATCGGGACACTGTCCCTTTCTCTACTCCAGCTCTCCACTCAACTATCTTAGGATCCAACGCCTGTTTACCTCGAATGTCATCATAAAACTCAAGCTGCACTGTCATATCACCCATGGCATCTCCCTTCTGCATCATATGTATCCCAAACCTCGCTACCTCATCTCTCAGCCTCATCAAAGATAGAGTTGTACACAGAGAATGTACACTCTTCCTACTCAAAGCATCAGCAACTACATTGGCCTTCCCTTCATGGTAGATGATTTCCATGTCATAATCGCCAATCAACTCCATCCACCTCCTCTGTCTCATGTTCAACTCCTTTTGAGTGAAGATGTACTTGAGACTCATTGTGATCGAAAAATACCTTAAAGATTGCTCCATAAAGGTAATGTCTCCAAATCTTGAGAGCAAACACCACCGCACCCAACTCCAGATCATGAGTAGGGTAGTTCTCCTCATAAGGCTTCAATTGCCTAGAAGCATAGGCAATCACTTTACCGTTCTGCATCAACACACATCCCAACCCATTCTTTGAGGCATCTGTATAAACCTCAAAGTTCTCTATCCCTTCAGGCAATGCTAAGACAGGAGCTGTGGTCAAACGCTCCTTTAATGTTTGGAACGTCGTCTCACAACTCTCATCCCAACGAAACCTGTTCTCTTTCCTCATTAACGCGGTCATAGGTCTAGCTATCTTGGAGAAATCTTTCACGAACCGTCTGTAGTATCCAGCTAAACCCAAGAAACTCCTAATTTCAGCAACATTCTTTGGTGCTTCCCACTTTGTCACTGCCTCAATCTTCGCCGGATCCACAGCCACTCCCTCCTTAGAGATCACATGCCCCAGAAAAGCAACTTTCTCTAACCAGAACTCACACTTAGACAGCTTAGCATACAACTCATGCTCTCTCAACGTTTGCAAAACGATCCTCAGGTGCTCCTCATGCTCCTCCTTAGTCTTAGAATAGACTAAGATATCATCGATAAATACCACCACAAACTGGTCTAAGAACTGTCTGAAGATTCTGTTCATCAAATCCATAAACACTGCCGGTGCATTAGACAACCCAAACGGCATCACCACATACTCATAATGGCCATACCTCGACGTGAAAGCTGTCTTTGGTATGTCCACCTCTCTAATCTTCACCGATGGTACCCGACCTCAAATCAATCTTGGAAAAGACCGATGCACCACTCAACTGATCAAACAGGTCATCTATCCTTGGCAAAGGATACTTGTTCTTCACCGTCACTCGGTTCAGCTCCCTGTAATCTATGCACAACCTCAAACTCCCATCTTTCTTCTTCACGAAAAGAACTGGTGCTCCCCACGGCGATACACTTGGTCTAATGTATCCCTTCTCTATCAAATCATCTAACTGCTTCCTGAGCTCCTCCATCTCTTTAGGACCCATACGGTACGGTGCCTTAGAGATTGGCCCCGTCCCTGGCTTCAACTCAACGGTGAAATCTATCTCCCTCTTTGGTGGCAACCCCGGAATCTCGTCGGGAAAACGTCGGCAAACTCTCCCACCACCGGTATCTCATCAACTGTCAGACTCTCTATCCGGTCATCTCTCACATGGCACAAGATCAAAGGACATCCCTTCCTCAGATAAGACTTCAAGGTGACAGCTGCAATCAACTTAACTTTGGGTTTGACTAGAAACCCACGATAAGACACACTAACGCCCTTAGGACCTCTTAAAGACACTTTCTTTTGATGACAGTCTATCTTAGCTTTATACTTTCCCAGTCAATCCATCCCAACTATCACCTCAAAACCGTCAAAAGGAAACTCTAGCAAGTCTACAGGGAAATCAACTTGCCCAACTATCATAGGTACATCCCTATATAACTTCCCACAAGATACAGACTCACCCGAAGGTATAAAAACTTTCTCACCGATGGACTCATACACCCTTAAACCCAACCGTTTAACATGACTCGAAGATACAAACGACTGAGAAGCCCCCGAATCAAACAAAACAAAGGTATGAATACCATTAACAAGAAAAGTACCGGTGATAACGTGAGCATCCTCCTCAGCTGCTTTCTTCTCCATCATGAATAACTTTCCACTGGTCTTATGTCCACCTCCCTGGACAGTACTGGCTGATGTGGTCGGCTTAGCACCCGTCCCTTGATTGTTGTTGTTGTTCGTTGGTGGTTTCTGATAAGAATTACCGCCGTTGTGGTTGCCTCCACTGCAACTCGACTTCCCGGTTTGGCCATGATCCAGGCCGGTCTATTGCTCGCATAGCTCTGCGCAGGTCTCTGGAAAGTTCCCGGCGCACTTGTGCACTCATGTCTCTTGTAGCCTACACCACCACAGCTATAGCAGGTCACTCCCCAACTACCACTAACACTTCCACGGCCACGCCCAAAAGAAGCCCCACCACTGAACCCTGACCCAGAAGAAAACCCCTTAGACTGATTGTGGTTGCCTTTCTTGTGATTAGATTGGCCACCACCCTCGCTCTCGGACTTCCTCTTCTCACCACCCGACCTCTCCCGAGCCATCTCCACCAACCTCTCGCCTCTCCCGCCCTCTTATAAGCTTCCTTAACATCGCAAGGACTCCCACGGGTAACTTATCCATAATCTTAGGGTCAACCCCTCTCAAACCTCAACGCCAAATTCTCCTCACTCAAACCCATATCCTCGATACCTAGACTTATCATTGAACTGCACTGTGGTACTCGGCCCACGACATCTCAAATGGTCATCTTAAAATCACAAACTCTTCTCTCAACTTACTCCTCACATGCTCCGTCGAACTCCTTTCTCACAACCCTACGAAACTCCTCCCAAGGTATAGCAGGTAAACCTTGGTTTGTATATATCTCCTTAGCACTCACTTTCACCGTATCCCACCACTTGCCACCGCCTCCCTCGGATAGAACGCAGCTGTTCCACCTTCATCTCATCGGACAAGAACCAAATCTAATATGTTCTCCATCTCTCTAAGCCAACTATCAAGAAGGTTAGGCTCCCCAACTCCCTTATACTCTTTCGGGTTAAACCTCGCTATATAGAGGCTGATTTTAGAATGATCAACCTCCTTCTCCTTATCCTTATCCTTATCTTTCCCCACAGTCTTTAAAGCCTCTGTAAGAGCATCCTGATGCTCCAACATCTTAACGATGTCATCTATGTTCATAAGCTCAGCTCTCGCATACAAAGCAGTCTTCTTGGGTGGCATCTTGAAACTATATCAGAAAAGGGGTGGATATAAACATACGCACTAAACCTCAAAACAAGAAAACACGCTGCCCAGACCCCTACTCGATCGAGTTCCCAAACACACTCGATCGAGTAACAGGCTACTCGATCGAGTGCCCAACATACTCGATCGAGTGCCCCAACATCAGACCTCATACAGACCTTCTGATCTCTAACATACTCGACCGAGTAGCTATCGAGTGACCCCCTACTCGATCGAGTGCCCAAAAATAAGATTCTGGACTCAAAATCGTCAAAAACCCACCCGATCGAGTCAGTCCCACTCGATCGAGTCATGCTAACTCAGAAACGCTACCCGTATGCTATATCATATGCTAACATGCTAAAACTTTATAATATCAACGTTATAACATAACTAAATATACAATGCTACGCATCCTTTCATACGATTCACGAAATCATTATATCATGTTATTAAACGCCACATTGTAAACATCCAACATGTTTTCATTCCAACAACAAGTCTACATATATCATTAACCTTTCTTTCGCATTCTCAAATTTCTACTTCAAACATCCAACAATTACACACACTTCATCACATTCTTACACAAGCGAACCAAACAACACATACGACCTTGACATACACCCCCCCATGTGACCGGTTCAAAATTGTAGGGCAAGTTCGCGACTTTAGGACGTCTCCCAAGCCTTTGCATTAGCTCCTACAACTTTTACCCCGGGTTCATTTTAATTGACTCCCTATGTTCATTAGGTTCATTGGTTACAGGTTTCAGGATCGTTGCTCTGATACCATTTGTAACACCCCCATACTCTAAGTGCCTTACCAGGACCACTCAGGTATGAAGATATTACCATCTCGGTTACCCGAGGCATTGATAATCAAATAAACAATGAAGAAACAACGTTTAAATATAAATAATTAGTGAAGAGTTACAATTCTCAAAACCAAATCAAAAGTATAATACATGTTCTCAAACGGATCAATTTCGTCTTGTTCTAATCGAAATGTAAGTAAACTACTAAGCTACGAGCGGAAGACTCCTATCATCATGTCGTGGCAATCCCAAATATCCCCAAGACTCATCTCAATACCGCTCAATATCTGCTCACCATCCCCGAATGGATCACCGCAGTTTACAAAACAACAACCGGGTCGCACTAATCACACAACTCAATGTATATATCAACAATAAGATAAACAGATAGCCTTTAACTGTCACACACACACACATCACGCCAATTCCAATCATCTCATTCACTTTGGTCGTCCACTAGACCATACCCGCCATGGGGGACCGCAGCCGTACCCACCAAATCCCCGCTCCACATAGTGAGCGATAACCCTGTCCATTAATGTGCACATCCCTTCTGTGGCGGGTTCCACAGAAGGCGAAACTAGGGCGTGAAGCCACTCTCGCAAGTGACCCCACTCAGCCGAGGACACGCCTCGAGAACCATAGACAACGGTCACAATCACAATCACAATACAATTACTATATCAAACAATCAATCTCAACACATCAACAGTCATCCCATTATGGGACTAATACTGAGTAGGAAATCCTACCTGGAAAGCACACTATCAGACGGTCTCTACTGCTGTATTCAAAAAGCTTCCTCTACGAAACCTCCTCCTATCATACAACATGCAAATGCTACCAAATCACATGCTACTCAAAACCCCCAAATCCCTATATTAGGGTTTAACCAAAACAAAGGAAAGACAACAAAAAGGGTACATAGATCTTACCCTCGACGCAAGGATCTCAACGGTATAATCAACGATGAGAACTGACCTTCCAAACTCCGGGAATTGCTAACAACGCGATTAGGATTAAGAACTTACTTGCTTTCTCTCTTAAACAGAAAATTAGGTTTTGCAAATGTGATTTAGAAACAATGACGGAAGGTTATATATCTTAATCGCATAATTAACAAAACCCGAGAAAACTCCCCGTAAAACCGGCTACTCGATCGAGTACCCAAGGTACTCGATCGAGTACCCCCCTACTCGATCGAGTATCCTAGCTACTCGATCGAGTACCCAACAGGTCAGAAACTTTTCTAAAACGCAACTTACCCTTACTCGACAGAGTAAGGCCTAGTCGATAGAGTACCCAAAGACTCATAAATACGGAGTATTACAGCAGCCGTCTCCCTCTCCTCGATCACCACCAACACCGGGGTCTTCCCCGCGAAGTAGTCTCGCACGTAAGAACTAGGCACCAAGCCAGGTACCGCAGCCGCCTTCGGCGCCAAGTTCCAGCCAATCAGCCTCCTGGCCTCCGCCGAGTCAACCCTCATGGCCGTCTCTGGCCACTCCACCACCTCAGTCCCACACGGCAGACCAGAAATCATGTCGTAGTCCTCCAAAGTGACCCCCACCTTACCAAAAGGCATGTGAAACGTGGTGGTCGTGTCCCAAAACCGGTCCAAGAAGGCTCGGACGAGACTGAGGTTAGCCCGAAGCTTCCTCCTCGCAATATCCCTCTAAGCCTGCACCAAGGCACCGAACGCTCCCCGTTCGATCATGGCCCGCTCCTCAGCCGACAGCCTCTCGTAGCACCCCATCGCCGTCGTGTAACCCGAGAACGACCTGATGTTCCTGGCCTCCTATGTGGATTTGAAACAAAAGCTATCTTTTGCTCAAATTAAGAAGAAAAGGAGTGACAAACAGAAGTGAAAGAAGATGAATGAAGAGTTATGAATTCCTATTTATCAAGCTCTTCACCGTCCTGTAGGACAGGTGACCCTCCGCAGCCCAGAGCAGGTGCCTACTGTCCCAGGTCTCAGCCCATGCAGGTCTCAGGGCCTCCTCCTCCTCCTCGGCATCCTCCTCTTCTAGGACCTCGTCCTCAGCAGCCATCACCGCAGCGGTGAAAGCCTCCTCCAACGCCTCCTCTAGCACCTGAGAAGGGTCAACAACAGTGTCCACGTCCATGGGAGCCCTCCCAAACGTAGAAGCCTCGTCACCTACAAAAATTAAAGTAAATTTAGGCCGCGTCAAGTGACGACAAGCCTTGATTAGGAGATTTTCGAGTTTTCGAAGCTCCGAAATCGCTCTTTTCCCATCCACTCATGTGGTAATTTGGGTCAAGTCAAGCCTAAGTTAAAGCCTAGTCATGGGTTCGAGTCCGAATTTCGACAGCATTTCGTTATAACGGCGATTATGCCCTAGAAAAGTGTCCTGAAAAAGCCGTCACAAACCAAAATTCCGAGATGGTAGGAAGTTTACCCATCATACAAGGATTCCAGATATCAAGTTTCGTCGCAAATGGGCAATCCTAAGGCTATTTTCGAAGCGATTTACGGTTTAGCTGTGAAACCGTCTCAATTTCACTCAAATGCTCAAAACTCAGCAAAAATTCGAAACAAATACATGTTTATGATCCTTATACTACCAATTGGCCATTTACAAAGTCAATTTCTCAAGGCAAAATGATTTGGGGGAAAAGCCCCAAATTTTCGACTAATTAGGGTTGAAAACCCTAATTTTGTTGATCCCATTTGAGCAAATACAGAAGATAAATGCAAGATTGATACACATACCTCGATTAGTCATGGCAAATGCAAGCTATTGGATCAAATTTTGACGGAAATGGTTGGAATTTGAGAGAGTAATTGAGATTTTATGTTTCGAAATAATGAAATGAAACCCCTGTTTCATCGGGTTTTTACGCAGAAAAGACGCGCCCAGAAAAAGACGCAGCAGGTGCTGCGCCTCTTCCAAGGGACGCAGCTCTTGCTGCGCCTCTTCCTCAGCCTCCTTTCATACAAGTTTTCAAAAATTCGTTATGAGTTCGTTATTTTTGTGGGCCCATCTTTGGTGCGCCTCTTCCTTGATGCTACATCACATATTTGCTCCGTTTGACGTATGTTCTTCACCCGGATCCATATCTTCCAAGCCAACAGCAGATTATCGCCTTATTTCTTATCCAAGACCTAGCTTGTCACAATGAGCATCCCTCTTTGACAGGTGTTTCGACACGCCTCTATTCTGTTCCCCCAGCGAAAGTACACGGATAGACTTTCCCTCTCGAGACATGGAGATCAGTTCCCGATTATACTTCCTTAGCGAGAGTACACGGATAGACTTTCCCTCTCGAGACGTGGAGATCAGTTCCCGATTATGTTCCCCAGTGAGAGTTCACGACCGACAGTCACTCCCTCTCGAGATATAGAGATCAACATCGACCCCAAATACTTCCGAAGTTTGTTTGAAGCTGAACACAAGCAGATTTCTCCCAGCGGTTCCAGACTGTGTCCTGCTGTCTTCTCCCAATATCGCGTTTTGTTTTCCCTGGAGTTTCAAAGATTTTCAGGTATGGTTTCTTCTTATGGCTGGCGAGCCTCCTTACATAGTCTAATGGACTTTAAACGACCCTCCCAGATAGTCGACAGACTCTAAAATGTTCCCGACGACAGGTCCTTGGTTTAGACCCCTTGAGCCGCCTCGCATCGCCATAGTCGTCAGGTTGTAATCTTCGATTGACCTGATGGCTATACTTTGACTTTCGCCTTGTCCAAGCCTTAGTCAAAGTGGGGGCTCTGTAGATACCTCATTTCTGCACCTCCCGCAAACCACCCGGTGATGATTGGGCCGCATGTTTGGTACGCGGAACGATTTGTGACAGTTCTTAAATTTATCGTCAAGTGATCGCTCAAACATTTATGTCTACCTCTTAAATGTCATCTACGTGGCGATACGGTCGTTTTGGCAGTAATTAGAGTACATTTGGAGTCCGGACCTAAAACCGTCTTCATTTTCTGACAACCATTAAAATGCCGAGTCGGAATGTTCTGGAATGTTCCGGATATTTTTATTCCATATTTTATAAATCTTTTAATCTTTGGTAAACAATTTCCCGTAATATTCACACAAAATATTAAGGAAAACCAAATTATTCCGTTATTCCATAAACTAAACACGAAAATCTTTCTTCCGCAGGAGGAAACCACTTGGGAATAGATGCAGCAGGTGTTGCGCCTCTTCCAAGAGACGCAGTGCCTGCTGCGCTTCTTCCCAAGTCATTTTCTGCGTATTTTTCATATCTTTTCATATCTTTTCGAGATTCACTTCCAAAGTTTCTCCGAAAAACCCTACTTCCTCTGTCTGATTAGTATAAATAGAGACCTTCGGTCTCACATATTTCTCACGCAAGTGTCCGCCCTTCTCTTCTCCCTTTGTATTCTAGACCACGTTTTTACTTTTTGGCGTCTACGTGCTTGAACATTCGACCACGTAAGCTCGGATCCTTCTAAGTACCAGCCTCGTTTTGCATGACCGACCAATTTGACCAACTCCACCATAATCAACTTTAATCAATCTTAATCGTTTTCCTCTTACGAGGGCACTTTCGTTACATTCGAGTCGAGCATCACTAATCGTAAACTTAGTTCATCTCGTTTCGTCAAACATGTAAGTCTGAGGGTGTATATCTCTCTTTTATTTATTGTTATTCATTTGTTGTAATCATATTGTAAGATTTATGTCGAAAATACAATTAAAACCGATTTCTAAAACCCTTTGCTTAAAACCCTTTTTACGGATTATCAAAGGACAACCGTCGAGAAAGGATGCAGCAACTGCTGCGCCACTTCGAAGGGACGCAGTACCTGCTGCGCCTCTGCGTGAGGCTGCCGCAGTTCCTGCTTCCTTTCTTCTTCCTTCGTCCTTCGTTAATTCGTTCGTTCTTTTTTCTTTTACTTACTTTTGTTCCTTGTTTTAATATAACAATCTGAACATAATAAATTGACACATATTTTTTTCATCATCATTAACATATAATTCATCTCATTAATTCCCGACTTAAATCCCAAGTAATTAATATTTGCGGGTTTTCGTCATTAAAGTCAAACCGGGTTGTAGAAATTCGATTCATTCATATTGAGTTTCTGGAATTCGATCTTTGATATATTCTCACCTGTTTATTATCATATTCATCATTAGTTCGTCATTAATTCATCGTATTTAACCTACTTATTTGTTTGATCCTTAATTTGTTAATTATTAATCTCATTAATCTTGTAAATAATTCGTCCTAATTAGTTTCATCCATGTTTTTTGCTTTTATGACTCTTAATCATATGTAAATAATCTGATAGTCACTTTCATCCGAGTCAAATAATATAATCAAGCATTAAAATCACCAACGAGTATTAACGATTTGCAATTCCGGCTTCACAGCCAGAACTGAGCCAAGGAACAGACGCAGTGACTGCTGCGCCTCTCCCAGAGGGCACAGCTCTGCTGCGCCTGTTCCTGGTTGACTTATGTCTCTGAACTCCCGTTTTGCCTTGACCTAGTTTAATTACGTATTTAATTAACTACTATTCGTATTATCACCCTAATTCCTATTCGTTAATTTGTTTATTCTTTCTTTTCCAAATTATCCGTTTTAGATGTATTCTCGACATAAATCATTAAACCCGATGTAATTATTGTAATTTTCATTATTGTAATTTCCTTTATTGTATTTATCATTGTACTTTTTATTGCTTGTATGTCTTCACATGTAATTGAACTTAAATCCCGATCCGACCCAATTGTATGCTAAAACTACATGTTTCACCGACTTAGTATTAATCTTCACATGCTAGGATTAATTCTATGGATGTTTCATTGCATGCATATAATCGACAATATATCGAGTATAGACGATTTTTCCTAATCATTAGTAGAGGCCGATATCGAGGCGGGCGGGATTAGGTGTTCGATCAAAAGAGCTTCCTAATACGTACCCTCACCCCTTACTCCAGATCTCTGTGAACATCTGTGTTCATTGGCATCCACGAGAGTCATTCTAGACATAGAATGCTAAGGGTAACGAGTTCTTGGTGTTCATGTCACTACTTTGTGTCTTGACATGGCACGAGGTATTCAAACGGTTTCCAATTTTCCACAATAAATTGGTGGCGACTCCACAAATGCAAACGCTTGTTTCCCAAGCGGCCCCGTGGCCCGTGTCCATACTAAGAACATGCATTCTCCCAAGGTGGCTTAGTAATGGCTACGGTCATTAAGCCCTCATCATTTTTCGGGTCATCCAACTCCTTCTCTCGAAAGTCGAATTCAAACACAAGTTTAGAGGTACCCTCCCTCGGTTCTCCATTTCGGTCTCAACCTAGGTTAACAATAGGTCCAAATTCCGGGTACCCGGTTCGCAACCTAACCAACTCTCGTTGGTGGACAAGGGTCACAAATCGACAATTCCCAAAATCGGTCCATAAACCAAATCATTTCTCTAAACTACCCTCACCAATTTCCCCCAACAATTAGCCTTTATGAGAATCAATTAGTGAAATCACTCATGTCGGGCAAACCGAGTCCTAGTAAAAGACTACTCACTAATCATGGTTCTAAAGACAATAGAGATAACAAAGATGAATTCTTTAAACATAATCATGGTGGAAGGATAAATCCTACTACTAATCATGCAATAATCCAACACAAATCATGAAGGAAGACAATTTAATCTGAGAATGAATGTTGGTTAAACTAAAAGACACAAACTTTGACACTAGAAACTAAAAGAATCAATATTTAACACAGGAGAATCAAAGACTCAACCTTTGGGTGTAAACAACAATGGTGAACAAAGAAAAGATGAATAAGAGAGAGAATAACAACAATCAAACAACAAAGATTGGAATTCTAACATAAATAACTAAACAAAACTTAAGAGAAAAACAAATGTAAACAAATGAAATTAGGAAGAGAAATTATACCAACTCAATAACAAAGAAAAGAACTTGGATTGAAAATAAGAAAGGAGATGCCTTCAATCTTCTTACAACCCAATTTCTAACACTAATTATAGTATAATTATTGAAGAACTTGCTCTAAATAGGGAAAGATTAACAAAGTAATTAGTAAAGTTTGAAACTTAGAAATGGAAATAAATTGGATCTAGGGTTGTGTGTACAAATGGTTAAGGGAGGGGGTATTTATAGTCTTTCATTGGATTTAGAAAAGAAGAGTAAATGAAGCCCAAATCCGTAGCAGCTGCGTTCTACCGGTGGACCGGCTACCGGTCAGCCTACCGGTAGCGAGACCATTGCAAATTAGAGTTGGAATTTTGGGAAAAATAACTGACATGTGTGTTCTGTCGGTGGACCGGGTGCCGGCCTGCCGGCAGAACACAGTCTTCAGTACTTCCAAGTCTTCGTGGTTGTGTCTTCTACCGGTTGATCGGCTACCGGTCAGCCTACCGGTAGCGAGACCAATCAATTAATTCTTCTTCAAATCTTACTCAAGTGTGCTATTGTGCCCTGTCGGTGGACCGGCTGCCGGCCTACCGGCAGAACACATTCTTCAGCTTATTTTCTTTTCTCTTGGCAATGTCAGGTGGGGGTGTTCTGCCGGTGGCGAGACCGGCTGCCGATGTGCCGGCAGAACACAGCCTTCACCCTTTTTGAACTCCTTTTCTTCTCAAGCTAACACGAGCTAGCTCCTTCACTCGGTCCTCATTCCATCTTGCCTTTTCCAAGGCCAATTCCCTACAAAAGAGTAAGGGGAGTCATAATACCGAGGTACATGAAATAAAGGGCAAAACAGGAGGTAAAATGGCGTAAACTAACCACATATCATTCATGATAGGCTTTGTCGCACACCTAATCAAAGATAAAATTTCCCTAGACACAAATTAATGTAGTAATAGGGGTCGAACACAAGGAGACGGGAGTTGTTAACTAGTTGCTATGGGTTGAATTTTATCGATGTCAGTTTATCGGTTGTTGGTTGGCTGGGTGGTTATGCAAATAAAATGAGAACAATAATAAAGAAAGCGTCTAGAGAAATCGGGTCACACATGCAAATTACTAATTAGTCATGTTAATTTAGAAATGCATTGATAATGATAAATTTCTTAAGCTAAAGACACCCATCTCTCGATATTAGTGTCAATCATAGACCGGGCCCTAGATAACGCTATGATTGGTGTAACACCTTCATACCCAAGTGCCTTACTAGGACCACTTAAAGCATAGAAGTGCTACCATCTCGGTTACCCGAGGCAATGTATATCAAATAGACAATAAAGAAACATACTTTATTAAATACGTTTAAAGTTATACAAGTCAAAATCCCAAAACTGATAAAGTAAATACAACTGTTCCAAAAGTACTAATCCAAAATAGAGCAAAAGAATGTTTATGACACAGCGGAAGACTTCTAAACATCTCGTGGCGACACAACCCAGCTATCCCATGCGCATCAAATCATACCTGCTCAATAAATGCTCACCATCCCCGAATAGATCACCACAATTTTCAAAACATTTAAACCGTGGTCAGTTACTGTTTACAAAAAACAATACCACAAAAAACAATACAACAATCCAAGTTGATCAACCATCCATCATAACACCACACACCTAACTACACACTAAAGTATGTAGTCTTGCCAGAATACTCATTGCAACAAGTATTCCACATCGCCAGTTGGGGACCGCAGCCGTTCCCACCTAAGCCCCGCTCATCTCATCCGAGCGATAACCCATGTTCTTAAATGTGCACATCCCCTTCGTGGCGGGTTCCGCAGAGGGAGAATCAAGGGCGTAAAGCCACTCCCGTAAGTGACTCCACTCGGCCGAGGATGCACCTCACAAACCACAAATAATCATAGAACAACCACATTATACCACAGCAATTACTATATACCAATTCCGATATAATATAAACCAACAACAATGATCAACCACCACAATACAGTAAACAATAACCAAGTAGGAAAACCCTACCTAGAATAGCAACCACAAGACCGTCACAGCAAGCTAATCAGTAATGTTCCTCTACGAATCCTCCTCCTATAACATATAATTACATAATTAACGTCTAATCAACACCATACACCCAAAACCCCTAAATCTACCCAATTAGGGCGTTAACCAAACTCAACAGAACATTATAAATATGATACAAGAATCTTACCCTCGACGCGACGAACTCAACGGTGTAAAGAACAAGACAATCCGACGATCCTAGCCTTGGGATTTGCCAATAACACGACGAAAGCGAACTACGTAACTTTTTTTTCTTTTGAAATGTTTTAGAAAGGTGGAAAAGTGATTAGGAAGAATGACAAAAACCTTTTATATTAATCACGCGTAATTAACGAATCCCGGCTAAAATAACTCGTAAGACTCACTTACTCGATCGAGTAAGTGACTTACTCGATCGAGTCCCCTTTACTCGATCGAGTGTCACTCGTACTCGATCGAGTACCCATCAGGTCAGCTACTATTTCGTATAAAAATATACTTACTCGACAGAGTAAGCCCCACTCGATAGAGTACTCATAAACATAGAAAACTGTAGTATTACAACTGAGTTGTCCTACTACACATGCTTCGTCTAATTCAATTTTGTGTCTCTCGACTTATAGAATGAATTAACAAACTTAATCCACGATTACCGCCAATAACCAAAGATTAAACAATATAATGCAAACATGTTATAGAAATAATTTTATTTGATATCGTGACATCTCATTTTAACAATTGCCTTTAGTTATTTAGCATGGCTTCCTTAATCCCTAGACTAAGGAAATTACTCGGGCATGATGTATGTTATCTAATGACAAATTAATAATAAAAGTAATGCATGAAATGAAATTACCTTGATAATAGAAGAACTTGCAAATGATGAACAAGGAATGAAATGTAAATAACTTGTAATGGAAATTGAATTATAACTTGAAATGTGTAAAGGAAATGTAAACAACATGAATAAAAACTAAACTAATCTAAACCTAACCTAATAACTAAAACTAATCTGAAATTTAGAGGATTTTGTGAACTAGAACGTAATGGAAATTATTGTGTACAAATGACGGAATGTAACACCCTTTATATAGGACCAAGAGAGTAATAGAAATAGGGTGAAACAAGGTAACCCCGATCGGGGCCGTTGATGAGTGGTAATTTGGCCTCGCTTTCCCCCTTCTTCCCTATGCATTTTGTCCTAAATTTAGACGGTTTTGACCTCTTTAGCTTGCATTTTGTAGTTTTAGTCCCGCACTATGAGTTTATATCTTTTCATGCAGGTTTGGGACCCAAGAGGACTAAAGAAGCTAGCTAAGAACATCACGGGACAAGTATGGGAAAAAAGATTGAAGAAAGGCGAAAAGGGCTCCCAACCGGTCGGCCGGCAGCCGGTCAGCCTGCCTGCCGACCGGCTGAGAGTCCCTCCTGACAGCCGGTTCAGGGCCGGCAGCCGGTTGACCGGCTCAGCATACCTGACAACTCAATTTTGGCTTAAAGTTACAGTAGGTTTTGTGCCGATCCAAGACCGGCGGCCGGCCGGCCGGCTTAGACTCCTTCTCCCCGCATTTTTAATTTCCTAGTAATTTTTAACCTAAATATTTGTAAAACTATAAATACCCCCATCCTTATTCATTTTCGACACACAACCCTAGATCTGAAACTTTCCTTTAATTTATGCAATCTTTCCTTAATCAAAATACTAATACTTCCTTAATCAAATTAGTAAAATAAGCTTAGTAGGAGTTATTATCAATTGTTTACATTTGGTTATTGGGTTGTAATTGAGAGATATTGAAGGATTTCTTCATCAATTCAATCAAATCAACCATCTTTCCTTATTTTTGGTATATTTCTCTTCTTATTTACTTTGTTTAATCAATAGTTTACATTTCAAGTTGCCTTTTATGATCATTGTTGAAATTTATACCATGTCTTCTATTTTGATTACTTGTCTTTCTCCAATTATTTGTATGAATCATTTGAATATGTGTGAGTAGAAATCCTCCTAGGGTTTAGGGGGAGTCTAAATGGGTTTAACGGGTATGATTGGTTGATTAATATTTGGGTCTTTGGTGAGTTGTTTAGCCTTCTTATCCATGCACACAAGGTGTTTGATGAATTGTATGAGTAAAAGCACATGCCTTTGTTCATTATTTGCTTAATTCCCCTATGAAAAAAAGTTTATGGAGGGTCTTGTTGTATGTTTAGGAGAAGTATTGATGCTTAATGAAAGTTGGGTACCACCTTTAGGAAGGTCAACACATTGATTCTTTTTCTTAGGTTAACCCTTATAATTGGCCCATTAAATCACCATGTTTGTCCTTAATCCATTTAGATGAACCCGAAATTCCTAGTCTTTAAATCAATCGTTTACACTTCATCTCAATTGATTGTCTTAGTTTATATCTAGTAGTTTAAGTTTGATTCAACTCCCTTCATTCTCTAAACTAGACTAGACTCGCATTAGACTAAGTAGAAACCCCTCCATCCTTGTGGTTCGACCCCGATTTATACTACTAAATTGGGTAAAAATTTTGTTGGTGATAAGAAACAAGACACTACATACATCATGCATTTTTCATATCATCAGCCATGTGGTTTCTCATTATTCTTCTTAATTCCGTCTTAATTTCTTGCTTTATGGTAATCTGGAATCCAATGTTTGCGTGATTAATGGACCGGGGTATCTTAAGAGCTTCATTTGGCATCCAAAGTAGAATTCAAAGCTCATGCAAATCCATTTACCTTCTTGGACTTTATTTGGGCTTGAATATTCTTGCACCAACCCAAGTTGGTTTGGAGCTCGGGATTTCCATTTCTTCCCAAAATGCACATATACTTTCTGAAACACTTTTGCATGGTCATAACTTGCTTTCTATAGCCTCGTGAACTCCGATGTTTTCTATTTTAACGAAAAAACTACAAAAGCTCTAATTCCTACAAAATGTAACTAATACACGCAAAACACCTAGAACACGAGATTAGCTCACAAATACACTAATAAAAGTGCAATAATACTATAAAATCGAGCTAACATAAGGAGTTCAACTCTATATAAAATGGACTTATCAGTTCAGTAGCACCTGTTTCGACAAATGTGAGGTATGGGTTGAGTCAAAACATGCAAATACAACTTTCAACAAATGCGTTGATCGCTCTAGCTCTCTCCTTGAGCTGATTCACTCTGACTTGGATAATTTCAAATCCACCATGAGTAGAGGAGGTAAGCATTACTATATCACTTTTGTCGATGATTTTTCTAGATATACTAGAGTTTATCTGTTAAGCACTAAAGAAGAAGCCGAGGATAAATTTGTGATCTTTAAAACTAAAGTTGAAAATCAGTTAGATCGGAAAATCAAAAGAGTTCGATCTGATAGAGGTGGAGGATGTGAATGTAATCCTCTAAAAATATAGTGTGAGCTTAACGATATTATTGATGTGTTCATTTTATATATACTTTTACCCCTATTTTTAGCTCGATTTTTATTGCATATCATACTTTAATTAGTACATTTGTGAGCTAATCTTGTGTTCTAGGTGTATTGCTCGTATTTGTTATATTTTGTAGGAATCTAAGCGATCGGAAGTTTTTTCCCATCATCTTAGCAAACATCGGAATTTTCAAGGCTAAGTAGAGGCAAGTTTGATCATGGCATGACAATTTATAAGGAGTGTTGGTCCAAGCAAAAATGACACTAACTTATGTTAGTAGAAAAATGAAGAAATGAGCCCAAGTATAAAATCAAGTGTTAAAACCCAAGTAGAGAAGATAGGAGAATGCCTTGGATGCTCATCTTAGTATACTCTTTGGATGCTAATTGTGCAATTAACCGGGTATTTAAGAAGGAGCTAATGGCCAACATGGGATTCTCTTGGCAATTACTCAAGAATTGAAGGAAAATTAAGAGTGTGCTTAGGATGCCATTTCGGATTTCTTTGCAAATTTTACTCCTTTATTCTTATATAAAGGGTGTTGATCAACACACCTTTATACACCTTGACACACCATTCTATATACATTTTTTTCACATAATATTCTCTATAAGTCTTAGGTTAGTTTAGTCTTTAGTTTAGTTTAGTTTAGATTAGAATTACTTTTAGTTTTATGTTACAAGCATTTTACCTTAAGCATTTCAATATAATTTCCATTCAAGTTCATTAACAATTTACATTTCAAGTATTGTTCTTCCAAGTTCCATTTCCATTGCAAGGTAATCCTATTCATATTTTTATTATGTTCCTCATTTCATTTGTCATTAGTTTAGTTTATATTTTCATCATGTTAGAGTAGTTTCATTTGTCTAAGAAGTAAGGGAAGCCATGCATGATTAAGCTTGCCTCTACTTAGCCTTGCAAATTCCGATGTTTGCTAAAATGACGGGAAAAAGCTTTCGATCGCTTAGATTCCTAAAAAATGTAACAAATACGAGTAATACACCTAGAACACAAGATTAGCTCACAAAAATACTAATTAAAGTATGATATGCTATAAAAACCGAGCTAAAATGAGGAGTAAAAGTATATATAAAATGAACACATCAATTATTCATGAGTATACTACTCCTTTTTCACCTCAACAAAATGGTGTTGCCGAAAGGAAAAACCGATCTCTTAAAAATATGATGAAGGCCATGCTGATCAGTTCAGGCATGCCTAATAACTTTTGGGGTGAAGCTATTTTATACGCATGTCATGTCTTTAATCGTGTGCCTCACAAGAAAATTGGTAAGACCCCTTATGAATTATGGAAAGGATATATACCTAACCTGAACTATCTCAAAGTGTGAGAGTGCTTGGGGAAAATTGGGATTCCAAATATCCAAAGGACTAAAATTGGACCTAAAACCGTGGATGGAATTTTTATCGGTCGTGCAGATAATTCTGATATTGCAGATAAACATGCGGAACCTAGAAGAGGTAAACGCGTGGTAACTCCAACTAGTTTTGGACCAAATTTCGCTACTACATGGCTCGCACAACATGGATCTTTGAGTGAACATGAGGTATGTGCCTATGTACTCGAAGAGGACCCCGGAAATTATAAGGAAGCCATAAAATCTATCGACTCTACTTTCAGGTTAGAGACCATTAATAGCGAAATTGACTCTATCATGAGTAACAATACCTGGATTCTGACCGAATTGCCTGGAGGTTGCAAACCTTTGAGCAACAAATGGGTGTTTAAGAAGAAAATGAAATCTGATCGTTCTATCGATAAGTATAAAGCCAAGTTGGTAGTTTGTGGAAATCGTCAAACCAAAGGTATTGATTTCTTTTATACTTATTCACCAGTTACAAAAGTGCCTACCATTAGGCTTTGATCGCACGTATATCTATTCATAACCTTTTTGTTCATCATCAAATGGATGTTAAAACTGCCTTTTTAAATGATGACTTACATTAAGAAATTTACATGAGTCAACCTGAGGGATGCGTGGTTCCCAGACAGGATGACAAAGTGTTTAAACTCATTCAATATTTATATGGTTTAAAACAGGCACCAAAAAAATGGTATGATAAATTTCATAAAACACTAACATTTGATGGTTCATGGTAAATGATTCAGATGCATGTGTATATTCTAAGCATGACGGAAATGGCTGCGTTATTATATGTTTATATGTGTACGACATGCTTATTTTTGTTACAAATATGGATGTTGTCAACACTGCCAAAAAGTTCTTAAATTCTCGTTTTGACATGAAAGACTTGGAGAAGGCTGATGTAATTCTTAGGATCAAGGTTATAAGGACTCCTACAGGTATGTACTTCAGTCAGTCTCATTATGTTGAGAAGATTTTAAGAAAGTTTAATCAGTTTGAAAGCACGCCTTTGCATACACCTTATGATTCAGATGTCCATTTGTGCAAAATTCCAGGTAATAGTGTATCTCAATAGGAATATGCTAAAATTATTGGTAGTGTAATGTTTTTGATGAATTGTACTAGACATGACATTGCATATACCGTTAGTAGACTGAGTCGAGATACTCACAATCCTGGTAAGGACCACTAGACTGCCTTTATTCGTTTACTGAGATACTTGAAAGGTACAATGGATTGGGGTTTACACTATTCAAAGACACCTAATGTCCTGGAAGGGTATTGTGATGCTAATTGGGTGTCGGGAAATGATGATATTCACTATACTAGCAGTTACATTTTTACTATAGCCTCTAGAGCCATATATTGGAAGTCATGTAAATAAACATGTCTTGCTAAATCAACCATGGAATCTGAATTCATTACTTTAGATTTGGCAGGAGAGGAAGCTGAATGGCTGAGAAGTCTTTTGGCAGATATTCCATTGTGGGGGAAACCGACTCCATCAGTATCCATGCACTGCGATTCACAAGCTGCTATACGAGTAGCCAACAATCAAGCCTATAATGAAAAGAAAAGGCATGGAATTGTGAGAAATATGATCAAAGACAATGTGATATCATTGGAATATGTATGTTCAGAGAGGAATATTGCGGATCCTTTCATCAAAGGCCTTTGTAAAAAGTTAGTGCTGGAGTCAGCACTTGGAATAGGTTTAAAACCTGTAAAGGGGCGAATTGTGATGGAAACACATCTTAGTTCATCTAAGTTCAACGGGTTAAACTAAGTCACAAGAAACTCGAGATGTAGTACTACTACCATTCCTATTTAATAAAGTGATGTGATATTTTTTTTATGTACATTTATTGTACTTATGGATTTATTGTCATTGAGGAAGGTTGAGCAATAGCTCTTAATGAGTTTATAGTCCTTATGGATGGTTTGCGACAATCAAACCTGCTGAACTCACCTATGTGGATGTGGATATTTCTCGCCCTAACCCCAAAAGGCCCTTCAGGTTTTGGACCTCTAGAGGCATTAATTAAATAACCAGGAATTATGTGAAGGACACATGACAAGTTCAAGTAACATTTGTTCCTAACCTTAAAGTTCATGATGAGTTCATTGATTATGTGAGTTCTAACCCTAATTTGGGATTAAACAAGTGTGCAAAAATTCTCTTACCAACTCCATCTAAAGGCTAAAGGCCTAGTCCACCAAAATGTCGCTTTGAGAAAATTTGTATGTCACTAGATGTTGGTTAAAGTCCACAAGACACCTACATCTAAACGTTAAATCCCCGTTGCCTTTATTACCTCAAATTTTCTCTTAATTTCTTTTTTTTTGCCGTTGTAGGGGATTGTTGATTGAAATGAACATACCTCATTATTGACTGTCGAAAACAATAGATGACGAATGCAAAAGTTTATCCATATTTTCTAAATTTTTTTACTGTCGAAAACATTGAACTGAACTAAATTTTTTTATATATTAACATAATCTTTATCCATATTTTCTAAATTTTTAATACTAACAATTTGTTATCAAAAATTTACACGGTTACTTTAGTTTTAAAAAAACCTTTAATTCATTAATTAAACCGAACTAAAAAACATTGTAGTGGTAGTGATTCCTTGATTGGTAGGGATGCACTTTGTTATTAGATGAAAAACATAAAACATGAAAGAATTGCAAAATAATAACTTACCAAGATTTAAAAGATTTAAAAGATTTACAATATACAGACAAGAATAATAATTTGGGAAATTTTCAAATTTTAATTTTTTTTTTTTTTAAATTTAGACTCCCAAAATTATAACAAAATAAACTTGAAAAATTCTATCTCATACCCCATCACCGCCACATGGCATTATGTTACTCGTAGAGTCGCAGTGTATAGAATCCTAGAAGATTTTATACACTGAGTGTAACTGTAGTTTTTTTCGAACAAAAAAGCATGTAGCATCTTGGATTTGATCCCGCGTTGTCTGTTGATACTGTCGTTTAGTACCAAAAATAAATACCTAAAACAACTAACAGAAGCTAGTGGAAGTAGGGTCGATCTCCACAGGGAGATGGAAAAATGTATGCTAAACTAAGTCCGTCTGAGTAACTGTTTCTTGGGGGTCTTAAAGATTTGTTCTAATCTACGGAGATTAAAAGAGAAAGAAAGAAAAGAGAAATAAAGAAGAAATTTGACGAGTTTACCAAGTAGAGAGAAACAGCTAAGACAGACGGTTCACCATGATTCTCAAGAAGTCTAGTCTAGGGTCTTAGGTCAATGCAAATTCGGTCTGCAGGGTAGTGAAAAGGTCCTTCCGGTCCGCTATTGTAACACCCCGGATTTTTAATGACTTAATTAAGAGATAAAAGCGGAAAGAAACTAAGCCATTGCTATAAAAATGAATCCAGATCGGAGTGGATCACTTACACATGACTTAAATAATTTAGTCGAGAGATTTAATTACAAATTAAACCAACATTGAAAGCTCCTCTCATAACCCAGAATACCCTGTAAGGGTGTCTCCATCTAACTCGTTTTTGGTACCTGAAAAACATTTAAACAAAAGTCGTTGAGCGACAGTAACCTAACCATTCTCTTATCATCGCCTTAATCATTCAAAAGCAGGCATACGAACGGAAATGAAATGCATAAATAAGAATCACATAAAGCATACATCACATAAATTCTCTGATCACAACATTCTTGATATTCAAATGGTACGACAGTATTACTCAAAGATATTAAGAAACCATTTTAGTAATACAACAACACTTATAGAAGGTGAATACAAGTTAAGCACATGTGAGCACAACAAGTCCCAATCATCAAACATGTGACATTATTACCTTGATCTTCCTTTATCATGTAGTAACATTATTCACCATATAACAATTTCATCGGTAAGTCTAACATGCACCAAGTGAGTAAAAATTGTAGTCCTTTCTTTTTTAAAAAAAACATTTGTTATCTTAACAAATAAGCACGGGGCGTGACTACTAATGTCACACGCATACTCACGGCTTGCATCTCACCTTAAGTACGAATGTGAACATCAATGCCGCCAATCATACCGATTCTAGGAGGTTTATATCTCACCCCTAGTGCTCAGTAGGACCGGACAACTAAATTGACTTGGTTTAACAACCAGAATCGTGGGGAAGAACAGACTTCTAATTGATGGTCTCAAAGGTCCCATTTAAGTGACATGTCCCATACACTTCGAGGCACCAAGACAATCGCAACCGTCAAGGTCTACACACGATCGCAACCGTGAATTAATAATTGCCAAGATATCTGAAAGGTAGTAAAGCTGATCAAGCTTCTGTCAATATATGCGCATATACCCACTCCACAACTTCTTGGAACACGCAACTCCTCAGTGGCAGCTGGTCGACTACTATCCTAACGACAATCCCTCCACTCGCAGCTTCGGGATGTGCTGTCCGT
The DNA here is from genome assembly GCF_048544455.1 of Silene latifolia. Lineage (NCBI taxonomy): Eukaryota > Viridiplantae > Streptophyta > Magnoliopsida > Caryophyllales > Caryophyllaceae > Silene > Silene latifolia. Next base: position 22,744,454 of record NC_133536.1, read on the forward strand.
ACTTGTATAGCATAAGCTCTCTAAGCATTCTTCCATCACGTCGATCCCTAAACCTTACCAAGGTAGCGCCCAACATGTAACACGAAAGAATCACAGGTGTCTCATAGAGACGATGATACGTCGATATGCGGACCATCCCAACATATCAACAATACAACGGTACTTGGCTCAGAGGTCCTATTCAAGGGGCATACCCAAGTAGACAGGAAGAGATACCATGGCTCAGAGGTCTCATTTAAGAGGCATAGCCAGGTTACCGTTTACTGATATACTGGTTTCAGCGGTCCCATTCAAGGGACATGTCCCAGAGTGCTAGAAGTTTTTGAATAAGAAACGTAAACACGCATAAATTCATCTTGATTTATCTTTTCTGAAATCTTTAAGATTTGGCAAATCTTATTTGGAATTTATTATTTCTAAATTCTTTATTCGATGAAAGGCATTTAGATTTTTACTATAATAAGCTTAAGTTTATATTCTGTATTACATGAGTTTATTCCATCCTCATTTTAGTAAAAAGGGTGGTTACTTAATAAACACTTTATGTAAATCTTTTGAAAATACTATTAAATCATTTCAAATATTTTTACCAACTACAGGTGTAAAACTTTTCATAGAAGATATGAATTAAGTTGCTTAGTTATTAGTAACTTTCCTTGAAATTTGGAGAAACGTTTAAATCACGTAAACCATTTTGTTTTTGAAAACATTATCGAATACTTCTGATTTTCTAATCTTTAAAAGGATTGTTATTAAGCTTTAATATTTAATGAAATCAATTTAAGTCTTAGTTATATTTAAAGAGAAAAGGTATAATTCTTTTAGGCTAGTGGCTAATGGTTAATATGCTTTTACTCATTTAACGTTAACATCTCAAAAGACTACGTACTAATTAATAAAGTAAGTGCAAAACTCATAAGATAACATATCGAAACATAAGTCACATGGCCGTAAATAAATGTAGCCAATTAAGATATTATATAATTATATTTCCTAATCATATTTCTAGGTGAGAAAAATAGCACAACACTAAATCACTTGTTATCATGAATTTTTTTAACATACAAATCCAACTGATTGAGTAAATAACTAGCGCATATGTATATTTCATGCCATTGTTAATAATTTAGCAGTCTAGTATTTCTAATCAGATTTTTGTCATCAAACAAGTTACATAACTCATATTTAAACATATTCATTTACATAAGCATAACGAGTCTTGTAAAATTAAGGAGGGATAGAACAAGGTCGGGTTACCGAAGTTAGTGAAATAGGTGGATGTGTTTATTAACCCGATTTATTAAAAAATTTAATCGTTATTAATAATGTCACAAGTCCGTCTTGAATCCGTCATTAAAGCAAGAAAAGTCCAAGTCCGAATTACGTCAAGCAAACCTTGCATTACGAAAGGTCGAGTTAGTAAATCGGGTCAAACCCATATCATTAAAAGAGATAAAAAGGACTGAACGAGTTAAAACACACTATTGAACAATCCCCAAGTCGATTTAGGGATTTAGTCACCATAACCCACTTCTTCACTGGTTCCTGGTGGAATCTGCGGTGGCATTGACGGCGACAAGAGGCAAGGCATCAACGGCGGCTCTGACAGCGGTCCCGTGGCTGCGGTCGAAGAACGGAACAAGCAGGTCAGACGGAAACAGATGAAGGACGAAAAGAAGGGAACAAGGAAACATAGGCTTATGATGGTCGCGGTGATTCAACGGAGACAAGGATGACGATGTGGGCATGTTTGATGGTGGTAGAGACGGAGGAGACCGGTGATGGTTGAAAACAGACGAAGGGGAAGAGTGAGACGGATTATATGTATAGAAAAAAAGGATTTAAGAAGGAAGGAGGAGAAGGGAGGCTCATGGTGTCTAACGACCACGACGACGATGATGGTGGATGATGGCTGCTGACCATGGTTCACGGGGTGACGGAGGTGAAGGGACATGTGGTTTCTGTCTCCAAAACAGGGCAAAAACAGAGGAGTAAAACGGAGGTAAGGCTGCGGTTTGGTGGTTGAATGATGGCGTATAGGTGGTCTGGCTTCGCACTTGGTGGTGAAGGTGTTCCCGGTGGATTCAGAGGTGGTGTTCGAGTGGGTGAGGCGTGCGAGTTGTTTGATGACGGAGTTGATCACGGTGGAGTAAAGCTGTTTGGTTGAGTTTAGAGCGACATTGGTATCGATTTATGGTTGCAGGTTAAAGGTGGGTCGTGGTAACAATGGCGATAGGCCATTGTTTCTGTTTTTGAAATAGGGGAGAAGCAAAGGAACGAGACAACGGAGTGAGGGGCTCACGGCGGTAGCGAAGAAGAGTTGGTGTCGGGTCGATTTTCTGTTACATGAATAGGGTTGAGTGTTGGTTGGTGTCCGAAATCGGTGTCGACTCGGATCAGGTAGTCTTTATGAAGGTAAGAAATGGTGAGGCCAGGGGACAACGATGATTTTGATTGCTATGGACAGGGTGATGACAAAGAAACGGATGAAGGAGATGGTATAATAGGAGTGTTATAGACAAAAAATATAAGCAAGATGTGTATAGTGTAGTTATAGAAGTTATCGAACATATGTGACGGGGTGAAGGTAGTGACAAAACTATAAGCAGAGGGAAAGATACATGTGAATGTATAGTAATGCATGTGAACTAAGGCAGGTGAACTATGGAGGTGTATAGTGCTAGTGATAAGACTACACACTACAGAATGACTAAGCCAAATGTTTGATACACTATAAATATGAGTGTGATAAATGTTTGGGGTGATGTGAAGAAACATTATCGAATAGGGCAACGGTTGTCATAGTATTTTTATTTAAGACAAGCTTTTGATTATAACTAGTATAGCAACCCGTGCTACAGCACGGTAATTTTATAAAGGTATTCTAGAGATATATTCTATTAATATTATTTAAATAAATTGAATATGAATTTAATTTAAGTAAACGTAACCATAAGAAATATTCTATATATGGGGGCATAGTGATTGACGATAATATTTTTAGTGCTTGTGTAGAATATTGTAGTAGAAATATTCTATATAGGGATTGACTAAAATATTTTGACTATAATATATTAGAAGGGAATATTCTATAAGGGAATATTCTATAAGGGAATATTCCGTATGGGGGGAAAGATGAGCGGGAAACTTGAGCGGGAATAACACAGATGTGTTATTCTTTTAGTCTATAGGAGATTAAAATAAACGAAATCATTTATAAAATTTTAAATTGAGAACGAATTGCGATAAACGTAACTTAGTATAATTGGGAAATTATAAAAGTAATTTTAATTGTAACTAAATCAAATTAATTTGTAGCAGTTTAACACGGGGTGTTATGTAAATCTTTTAAATCCAAAGTAAAACGAAATTACTTATAGGATGTATGAATAATTTAAATCAAAATGGAAATGTGACGAAAATAATTTAAAATATGAGTGGAAAATTATAATAGCAGATTTATATATATTTAAGTCAAATTAATCAGTAGTGATTTAATACGGGGTGTTACAGCTATTCACCCTAAAACATTACTAACTTAGCTTCCGCCCTCATTAGCATGCTCTAATGTTCACTGCAGGTCTTACCCCTTCCAATCTTCCGATCCAGGTCAAGGCGTACCAAAATCAATCATCTAATTGCGTCGACTCAAGCAAACGAGAACATTTAAATGCAGCGATTAACAACACAGATCTAATTCGCACTAAACCCTAATCAGCTATTCATAATTCCCTTAAAATCATGGCTCCCCTATGTCCTAGCAAAGGAGATTAGCTATGCATAATTATTGAATAAACAACAACAACATATAAACTGAAAGAATTCAACATAGTAAATAGTCTAAGAAGAGAATAAAAAGAGGAGAGAGATTAAAGGAATAAGAATAATAAAAGCAAAAGTAATTAATAGGAATTCAGAGTAGAGAGTACCGATTACAAGGAAAATGGCAATAGAGAATTAGGTTTTCCAGTGTAAAGTTCTAAGGGAAAGAGTAAGAGAGAAAAAGGGAGAAGAAGTGGAAAAAAAAACTACTGACTGTCGTCCCTTCCTATGCAGTCTAGTTTTTAATTAGCATAATAATATTATAAACCTGCAATCACACAAGGAATAAAATGCGGAATTAAAAAACCTAATATCCATAAGAATGGACTTTTATTGTGAGCAAAGGAATTAAAAAGATAAGGCTAGGTTGGAAATTTGGATGGGTAGGGCGAGATGGTCACGGGTGGTAGGGGCTCGGTGGTCGTGACCTCGGACGGGTCCGAATCTCTAAATCCTCGATTCGTGCATGACAATGATCTAGGAGTGCCGCTTGAGCAGTCAATCGAGTGTCGAAATTACCAATTCTCAAAGTCATAGCTTTAACTGCTTCATATATCGTATGCATCTCAGACCCCATATCCTTTCCAGATTGTAATAGCTCATCACCAAACTTAACCAAACTATCCAAACCTTCGCTCATATGAGTAGATTCAGAGTGTGTTCGCACGGCTGCCTTTAGAGCGTGGTCGACTTGCGTGTCCAACCGCGACAACATGGTGTTTAGTCGCGCCGGGCTAACACTACTCGGTCCACTAGTATCAACTCTCCTCTCCTTTGCAATGAGATCAAACAACTCACATAATTTCTTGTCTTGCTCATTAATCCTTCCAAGAATAGAAGTAAAATTTGATTCCATCTTAGAATTCAACATCTCGAAACTCACATTGCTTTTTCCTCCTTTTTCTCCTTTTGTTTCAAAATACAATTCCGGGCCATTAATAACGAGTTTCATATAAGATAAATAAAGATCGTTCATCTCATCACTTGTTATAACTCCATAACTATGCGTCCCAATAACTCCTTTCTTCTCTAAAATTAGAGAGATCCAATTTCCATAAGGCAAACTCAAAGTAGAAGGTAGATCGTCCATCTTAGCCGTTACACTAGCATGTATAATTTTATGAAACACAAGCATAGGTAGACTAACCTTTTCTCCTTCAAGCCAAGCCTTCATAATAATCATCTCATGAACCCCAAATTTATCTCTACCTTCTTTGCGAGGAACAATAGTAGTCCAAAGAAAGTTCAAAAAGAACCTCAAAGATGGCGACAATTTGGTTGTTAAAATAGTTTTAGACGAAGTCGCATCTTGTTTGAAATACCGTTTCACTACTAACCTCTCATCAGGCGACATACTTCCCCATTCTATGCTTGGATTAATTTCGATTCCTCCTCTAGGAACTCGAGCCAAGTCGCAAAAATCACCAGTTGAGACACGTATAGATGTCTCATTAACCACAACAAGTAAATTTCCTTCCTTAAATTGAACAGTAGCATAAAATTGATATACCTCAATAGGAAAGACTGGACCACTTACAGCAACAATATTCTCCCAACCTTGATCTTTGAGAAAATTCCTAAAGAACCCAAGTGCTTTATATTGCTTTAACCAATCAACCGAATATACTCGTCCTGCGTGAATGCGGTATTGAGCAACTTGATTGATATTCTTTCGTTCTACTTGAGTTAATCGAAGATTATTCACTCCATTGTTAGTGTAATCATCCATATGTTGTGCGTAAAGAACACGTGAAGAACCATCTTGAAGTATATAGCTCTCATTTTTCGAGCTTACCTCAGTTTCCGAAACCAATTTTCCTTTACCTTTAATCAACCTTCTCTTCTTGCTAACAATAGGTAAATTGGCGGTGTCGGTGCGGTCGGCGGCGGGCCGTGGTGATCGTGAACCAGTCTCAGGTGGCGTGACGGAGCGGGTGGTTCTTAGGGGTGATCGGGTTACCTTCTTTCCAACAACAACGGGTTTCTTGGATTGAAAACGGGTTGTAGGATGATTTGCCATTATTAATTTTGAAGGTTTTGAAGAAGTATTAGGTGAAGAAGATGATTAAATTGATGAGAATTATGGAGGGGTTAAGAGGGTTTAAATAGTATTAAGGAGTTTGTGTTTTGGTAACCATAGAATTGTAAGGAAAGAAAATAATACCAATTTCTCTTTTTTTTTTTCGGTGCCCCTTTTTTTCGGCAACTTTCCTTCTTTTTTTTTTCGTGCTTTTTTTTTTTTAGTGCCTTCCGTCCTTTTTTTTTCGGCACAATTTTTTATTTTTGGTATTATCTCCTTTTTCTTATATGATAAGAATAAGAAAAGAATCCTATTTGTTGTGAGATAAGGAAAGAATCTTTTGTGTTGGTGTTTAGGTAGGATTGTAAAGAGGTGGTTACAAGAATATGGCAAGGATAGAGATTTGTGTAGGAATATAATAAGATAGAAATATCTTTATTATATTTAGGCATTTTATTGTAGATTTTGTCGAATGTTTTGTAAGAATATGTGATTATACAGAATATTAAATATTACCATACACATAAGCAAGATATAACACGTAAAATAAACATTATTTAACATAATTAAACTTGCAACAAAATATACGGACACAATCGTACAATCTCATCTTCCTGGCCAGTCATTCAGGTTCCCAAACATAATTATGACGGATTTAATTATTGCTAATTAGACCAATCTCTAGTCTCAATAACTCAAAGCGTTTTCTAGCTAACGGCTTAGTCAAGATATCAGCCCATTGCCTTTCGATACTACAAAATTCAAGTGAAATGTTGCCCTTCTCTACTTGATCTCGTAGAAAATAGTGTCTAATATCTATATGTTTGGTCCTCGAGTGCTGAGCAGGGTTCTTAGAAATTACTATAGCACTCGTATTGTCACACATAATAGGCATACGACCTACATTTATACCATAATCACATAGTTGTTGCTTTAACCAAAGTAATTGAGAACATACCAGATCCAAAGAGATACATACTCGGCCAAAAGAGAGACATTGCAACGGAATTTTGTTTCTTTGATCCCCATGTGATGATACAAGGTCCAACAAACGTTGCATATCCAGAAGTGCTTTTCCTATCTAAAGAGCATCCTGCATAATCTGCATCTGAATACCCTACTAGATCGAAATTACACTCAAGTGGATACCATAAGTACAAATTTGATGTACCAATCAAATATCTCAAGATACGTTCAACTCCAATCATATGTGACTCCTTAGGACACGATTGATATCGCGCACAGACACATACACTATACATTATATCAGGACGACTTGCAGTTAAATATAAAAGTGAACCAATCATACCTCGATATGTAATCTCATCGACACACTTACCATGTCCATCTATAGTTATCTTTTTATCAGATACCATAGGTGTATCGTAAGATTTTGCATTTTCCATACCGAATTTTCGAATTAGTTCCTTGATATATTTCTGTTGGTGAATATTTATACCATCCTTTGTTTGTTGAATTTGTAAACCTAGAAAGTACTTCAATTCTCCCATCATGCTCATTTCAAACCTAGAAAGTACTTTTTGAGAACTCTAGGCTCATTATCATTTGATTAACTCGCACCATCTGCAGACGAGGAATCATGACTTGTTCCCCCTGAGTTAGACTCGGGATTTTCTTCAGAAGCATCACTAACTTCATTATAATTATCATGATTTGGATCGGAAGTTACAACATCATTAGGTATAACTTCAAGATCTTTTTCCTTATTTAAGGAAGGGTCAATAGTATTATTAACTACGGACTCATCACTTCCCTTAGGATCGTTTGCAGAGTTATCTAGTTCATCATTGATACCTTGAATATCTTCATCTTCATTTAAAGGATCATTTCTTGCTAAAAAGAAATCGGGCTCATCTGGATCATCTTCTTCCTGTTCAACTTTATCAAACATATTATCTTCGTCAAAGCGAATATGAACACTTTCTTCTATGCGCAAGGTTCTTTTATTGAACACTTTGTAAGCTTTATTATGATCCGAATATCCCAGAAAAACAGCTTCGTCACTTCGGGGGTCAAATTTTCCTAAATTGTCTTTTCCATTATTGTGAACAAAGCATTTGCTCCCGAAGCAACGGAGATGTGATATATTGGGTTTTCTCCCTCTTAAAAGTTCATAGGGAGTCTTTTTCAAAATAGGTCGGATCATAGCTCTATTATGCACATAGCATGCGGTACTAACAGCTTCTGCCCAAAAACTTCTAGGGAGGCCACTACACAACAATATAGTATGGGCCATATCCTCTAGGGTTCGATTCATACGTTCCACAACACTATTTTGTTGTGGGGTTCGTGGTGCGGAGAAGTTATGTCCTACACCATTTTCCCTACAAAATTCTATAAACAATTGATTATCAAATTCCGTGCCGTGATCCGTCTGAATCGAAATAAGCCTTTTATCATATTTATTTTGGGCAAGCTTCATTAATGCCACAAATTCATCGAAAGTTTCATCTTTAGAGGAAAGAAAGATTGGCGAGACATACCTTGAGTAATCGTCGACTAGAACAAATATATACTTTGATCCACCACGGCTTCTAACTTTCATAGGTCCACACAAATCCATGTGTACCAACTCAAGTGGTCGTTTAGTGCTAAATACTCTTTTAGGTTTAAATGAGGATCTAACATGTTTGCAGCAGGCACATGAGTCACACATTTTTTCTTGCTCGAATTTAATTGAGGGCAAGCCTTCAACTAAATCCATAGACTTAAGTTTCTTTAAAATAGTTGGACTAATGTGTGCAAACCTCTTATGCCACAAGCTAGAATCATCTGAGGTTGCTTTCTTACACGAGAAGGAATTTGTATTGACAACATTTAAGTCTATCATATACACATTCCTCATACGGTGACCCTTAAGTAAAACATTACTAGTACCTTCAATTATGATACGACAAACATCGGCATAAAAAACAACTTTGTCACATAATTGAGAAATACTAAGTAAGTTATGTTTAAGACCACTTACCAGATATACGTTATCGATTGAATGGGAGGTTGAAATTCCAATTTTTCTTACTCCAATAATCTTACCCTTCTTGTTATCTCCAAAAGTAACCTTGCCACCAAAGAAGGGCTCTAGTGAAAGAAAAAGATTTATGTCTCCTGTCATGTGTCTCGAACATCCACTGTCGAGATACCATAGATTATTTTCTTTCACCATTTCCTGCATATGAATCAAATAAGGCTTTTAGGTACCCAAGCTAAGTTGGGTCCTTTATTGTTAGTGACTCTGTAAATTTGATCATTTCTAACCCATACTTGTCTTATTATTCTTTTGGCTTTAACATAGGGTTGCCTCGGTCTTTGTCTAAAAATCGAAACATAAGGTACTCTAGGTTTTGTTCTAACAAAAGTAGCTCTAGGTCTAATACCTTCATGAGACACTCTAGGTTTAGTGTTATGAACCTTAGACTTAAATGTATGCTTTTGATTCTCATTTATTTTGTCTGATTTTGGAGGAACAGATGAGTAATCGAAAGCCATACTCCATCTAAACTCATTATTACGTTCTTCATTGTTGTTAGATTCATCTATAGTTGAAACATCATCTTCCACTATGAAATCACAAGTCTTAACAGATTCGACATTCTTTTGCTTATCCAAAGCAAGTTTGACACAATATGTCCAGTAGAGCCACAGTAATTGCAAATCAAGTATTATGGAAGATTAACATATTTTCTTTTTCTGAAATCGTGATCAGAAGGATTAGATTTGCATTTATCATGGTCTCTACGGCTATAGCACTCATGACCAAGTCCCATCTTCATGTTATTATCAGATTGTTGAGTAAGGAAGTTTAAAACCTTTGTGCTTCCTTCCCACTTATCATGAACTTTTCGTGCATGTAAGAGTAATTCTTTCAAGGACTCAATTTCTTTTTCACATTTCGAATGATCTACACTTGAATCCTTGGAAGAGTTAACTTTCTCAAAATTTTCACGAAATTTATCAAAACGTTCATTCAAGACACGTTTCTCATTATCATGTTGTTTCTTAAGTTCAGACATACTATCACTAGCTTCTTTCAATTGCTTAGAGAGAAATGTAATTTCTCTCTTATGTTCGGAAACCACACTATCTTTGCCATTAAGTTCATATTTTAAAATCTCATTGACTTTCTTCATCTCAGAAGTTATAGCATCACTAGCTGTAACTTTAGCTTGAAGATGCTTAATGTTGAGTTTGAGCTCTGAAGTTATGGCATCACTAGCCTTAATTTTAGATTCAAGAGCATTTTTCTCAGCATTTGTCATGTCTGTAGTTATAGCTGGGGTAGCCATAACATTAGACTTTAGCTTTTTGGCTTTAGCTTTTAGAAGTTGGTTTTCCTCAGCAATGTCTAGAATTTGTTCCTTAAGGTCTCTTAACTCTAACTTCTGTTCATGACAATAATCAAGGGTTTCTTCAAAAGTCTTAATTAAAGAATTCTTAGGAAGTTTCTTAACTTGGTTTTTAAGTTCAAGAAAACTTACCTCTTCATCCTCTGAATCTGAATGTGAATTTCCAACAAGACACATCTCAGCATTAGAAGCATTACTTTCATTGTCGCTGCCGGAGAATAAGTCAAGACTGACGTTGCTTAGGCAAATATTGGCAGTTTCTTCTTCATCTTCGGATTCGCCATCTTCAGAGTCCAAGTCTCCCCCAACAATATGCCATAATAACTTGCTTGAATTCCTTCTTTGTTTTGTTACGTTGATCTTTGTCTTTTATTTTCTTCCATGTGGGGCAATCTTTGATCATATGATCATTATCACCACACTTGAAGCATCCACGGTTAGAGAAGGACCCTTTTGACTCAGAAGTTTTCTTGGAAGTTTGCTTTGATTTGTTATTTGTTTTATTTTGATTTCGATTGAAGAAATTTTTCCTAAGTCGTTTGACCAACAACACAGTTTCATCTTCAATATCTGAAGAATCATTCTTTTTGCTAGACTCAGCTTGTAAGGCCATTTTCTTGCTTGTACCAGCATCCTCCTCATCCTGATTTAGAGTAATCTCGTGAGCCATTAAGGTTCCGAGTAGCTCCTAATAGGATAACGAAGTTAGGTCCTTACACTCCTCTATAACAGACACTTTATGTCTCCATCTGCGAGACATACTTCTAAGAATTTTCCTAGCAATTTCCTCGGAGTCAAATGTTCTTCCTAAATTCTTTAGCTCATTAATGATACTAGAAAAGCGAGAGGACATGCTATCAACTAACTCGTTTTGCTCCATGACAAACATCTCGTATTTTCGTATCAGTAATGTCATACGTTGCTTTTTGACAACAGCGGCTCCCTCATAGGCTAATTCTAGACCATCCCATATTTCCTTGGCAGATGAACTGGTTGAGAAACGATCGAATTCAGTTGAAATCATACCGTTTTGCAATAAACTTATTGCTTTTGAATTCTTCTCAACCTTTCTATAATCCGCCTCAATATAATCCTCTTCCTTCTTTTCGACGGTAGTGCCATCAGTGGTTGCAAGTAAGATCTTATTCGGACCATTCTTGATAATCAACTAGCACTCACAATCGTTACACTTAATAAAATGGGTCATCATATTCTTCCATAAACCATAGTTCTTCCCATTGAATATAGGACACTTAAGGTGTTTGGAATCCATTTGATAAAAAATAAATGCAGCGGAAAAACGATAAATAGACTAAAAAAAAGATCAGACTCTAGCTGTTAGGCTATCAAGAGCACGAGGCTCTGATACCAATTGAGGAGTCTATTGATCGAATACGAAAGAGGGGGGTGAATTGAGTATTAAAAATGATGCCCACTTTTTCGAAATATATGATGTAAAATTAATTATTTGATTTTATTGATTAAAATCAACTAATTAATTTACTAATGATAAACGCAAAATCAAAATAACAAAAATAAAGAAAGAGAGAAAGAGAGACACACAGGATTTTTGAAGTGGTTCAGTTTCACAAGTCGAAACCTACGTCCACTATTCTCGATTAATAATTTTTAGTACCTTTCTACGGATTACAAAAATTATCAATCCGCTCGTATAATCAACACTATGATTATAACTCATATTGAGTATCGCTAAATACTCTAGATTGCTCTTACGTTACTAAGAAAAGCACAACAATAAATACTAATCTCACGTTATGCGAGTGAGTATAATATCTTTGTGAACTTAGTATCCTATAACGATTTCCTTTGAGTGATTGACAAATATGATGCGAAACTTTTGTATAAGCAATTTGTAAAATAAGAATTAAAGCTCAAAGAATTTTTGCTTAAATATTTTTCTCTTGAAAGTTGTAGATGTGTGTCACTATCTAAATGTTGAATGAAGAGAGGTATTTATAGTTTTTAGATTAGGGTTTAGAATATTCTGGAAGGTGTGAAACCCTAAATAACTTGACGAACAAGTAGGAGGCTAGGGTTTGGAGGTTTCGGCCTCTAGGGTTTCGGCCGGCCCATCATTGGGCTCTCATGAGTCCAATTTGGCCTCCACTTGTTCACAACAAATCGAATTAGAATTTAGTTGAAACCCTAGGTTGCATGGCGACATAAATATCGTGTTACAAACCAATAGTACATCCAACTTAAATTCTAATTAAATAATTCCAATTATATAAATACTCTCTTATTCTTATAAAACATTAAAAATATATTTTCCAAAAATTAACGCATCATTTTTGTCTAGCAGTAAAGTTATGGCTATGAGGTCATAACTTTACTAACCTTTAAATTAAACAAACTAAAACCATTACCGGATGACGACCTATACTATCTAATCTTCAGAAGATTTTCAGTAAACGAATCGTCTCTTCACAAGTCTCTCATCTTGAGTCTTGTGGTTGTTATTTGATCTTGATCTTGAATATTACGATCAAATGTCTTTGAAGTTGTACCTCCTTGGTCCAAACTTCAAGCTTGCGTCATTGTAATTGTTCCTTTCTATATTAAGATTTGAGCACACAATTACACGCATATGTTTATAATATTAAGTCCACATACAAATCATTACTGTCATTATCAAAACAACTAATTAGGACTAAAGGTCCAACACTACACATTTAGATCTTGAGAAGATCTTCAGTAAACGAATCGTCTCTTCACAAGTCTCTCATCTTGAGTCTTGTGGTTGTTATTTGATCTTGATCTTGAATATTACGATCAAATGTCTTTGAAGTTGTACCTCCTTAGTCCAAACTTCAAGCTTGCGTCATTGTAATTGTTCCTTTCTATATTAAGACTTGAGCACACAATTACACGCATATGTTTATAATATTAAGTCCACATACAAATCATTACTGTCATTATCAAAATAACTAATTAGGACTAAAGGTCCAACACTACACATTTATATATGTCGTTAAAAAAGATAATAACCTAACAACAATCACAATCAAGAATAATACACAATAATTTAACATTTTAACCAATATGAATATTGTATTTCTTTGAATTGGGTCCTTATCACTCCAACCTAAACCCATCAATGTACATTTCAAATCACTAGCAAACATGTACTTGTGATTTATTAATGAGGAAAAAAATTCGGCAGCAATTCCCATCCGTTCTCCAAATACACAATGTAGAATAAATAATTATTCCACAAATGCATTTAGAGAACATTAAAGGAATTATCACCAAACTCTTTCCTCATTAACAAATCACAAACACATATTTACTACCTAAGTGACTTAAAACGTACAAAGACAGTCCCAAAACGGGGACTATTCATAAATTACCCCTAGTGAGTAATTTTTGAATGGGTACTAGGTCAATATGAACAATAATTTTAACAATATTAAAAATAAAACATACAACAATGACTACTTTTTCCATTAACAAAAACTAACATGACTTATTTTTCATTTTACATATCTAGTCTAATTCATATCTATTCTAATTAACATTTAACAAAATTTAACAATAATCAAATTTACAAAAATTCCAATTTTTAAAAATATTATTAACAATAATTCAAATTTTTAACAATAAAATTACATAGCTATCTTAAGTCAACATGCATACATTAAAATTTAACAACATACATTTAAACAAAATTGGCTTCTATCCTAAGTCAACATGCATCAACACCAACAATAATTCAACAACAATTAAAACAATAACTAATAATCTAAATCAATTAAACTAATTTAAAAAAAAAAATTAAAAGGAGAAATACCTAATTAACTTGACAAAGGAAAAAAATGAAAATGAAGGATTAAATAGAACAAGGGAGCCGGCAGGGGTGGCGGTCGGCGGCGGCAGGAGGGGCGGCGGATGTACGACGGCGGCGGCAAGGCTGTGGACAAAAAAAATTAAAAATAAGAAAAGGAGAAGGAAAAAGATAAAGGAGAGAGGAAGATAAGATAAAGATAATTACCTTATAGTGACGGCGACGGCGTGGTGGTATTGGTAGTGGTGGTGGTGGCACCGGAAGTGGAGGAGGGTGGTGGTGGTGTCGGGTTTTAAGGAGGTTAGGGTTGGGACGATTTTTAATTGATTTGGGGGAATTTTGGTAAAGTGAGGAGAAAGTGTTCGCGTGTTTCAGTTAATAGGGACATCTGACGGAAATTCCGTCGGTTAAATAGAAATCTTGACGGAAATTCCGTCAGTTAATAGGCATATCTTAAATGACTTACAGATGGAATGCACTGTAGCATGTGAGTCCCAACGACGGAAATTCCGTCACTAATTGTAGGATACTGACGGATATTCCATTATATGTTTTTTAGCGCCATTGACTTTGTCAACGCGCCAATTAAAACTGACGGAATTTTCGTCAGGAAATGATATCGGCGGAAATTCGTCAAAAATCCGTCCGTAACCCGTGTTTTCTGACGGCCTCTTTTTTCCATCTGTATGCCCGTCACTAAGCCGTGTTTTCTTTTTATTGATAGCTGTACACAACGAATGAACACTCTTCCTACTCAGAGCATCTGCAACAACGTTAGCCTTACCCTATTGATAGATGATTTCCATGTCATAGTCCCCAATCAGCTCCATCCATCGTCTATGTCGCATGTTAAGCTCTCTCTGAGTGTAGATATATTTCAGACTCTTATGATCTGAAAACACCTTAAAGGTTGCCTCGTAGAGATAGTGCCTGCAAATCTTAAGAGCGAAAACAACTGCACCCAGTTCCAAATCGTGAGTAGGATAGTTCTCCTCATACGGCTTCAACTGCCTCGACGCATAAGCTATAACCTTCCAACTCTGCATCAAAACACATCCCAAACCATTCTTTGAAGCATCGGTATTGATGCGTGTATTTTATATAAGGTTTTTACCTCATTTTTACACGCATTTCTGTACTATTTATGTAGCATCTAGCTACAAATACCCCCGAATATTCTACTTTGGTTCGTTTTATGTAATTTGCAGGAATAAACCAAAGAGGAGCTAAATCGAGCCTAATTTGTCCCAACTGCATGCATTTATGGAGAATAAGGAGCCGGAGCTTGGAATCTAACATTTTGGAGACGCGTGAGCTGGTTCCGGAAGGTGTTTTAAGGTCTTACGTGCCAAGATAGCTCGATCGAGTAATTTATTACTCGATCGAATGCTTATTATACTCCCAGTTGCTCGATCGATCAATCCAAGTTAACGCAAGAGAAGACATAGCAAGAAGTACTCGATCGAGTGGTTTATAACCACTCGATCGAGTGGTTTGGCGTTAGTTTGCTCGATCGAGTGGTTTATTTCCACTCGATCGAGTGGTTTGTCCTTCTTTAGACTTTTTCCGCCTAATTTTCGTATGGGCTTTTGTAACTAGTCCATAGGTTAGATTAGGAAGGTATTTTCGTATGTAAAGAGAAAGGGGACTGCGTAACTTCTCTTCCTTTTTCTCTCTCTCTCTCTCTCTCTCTCTCTCTCTCTCTCTCTCTCTCTCTCATTCACTTTTACACTAGACTTTGCTACTGTTGATTGGATTTTGCTTTCTTTCTACTCTTTTGCTACTCAGATTCGGATTTGTATTGGTACTATCATTCTTCTTTAATCTCTTAATCTCAATTATTGCTTTATTTCCTTCTCTCCTTTGTTGTTATCAAATTGTTTTAATTCGATCTTTATTAGTTTTGTTATTATGTTTAGCTTCAATTATCTATTTATAATTATTGTTAGTTTAATGATGATGCGTAGCTAATTCCCCTCTGCTAAGACTTTAGGGGATCCATAATTATGAAAGGAAAGTAATCGAATCGTAGGGTTAATGCTGGTATACTCTTTGTTGTTAACTGCTGCAATTAATTGTATCTTTAATTGAGTCGACGCAATTAGGCATTTATATCTTAGTGACCCTTGACCTGGACCGAAAGGTTGGAAAAGGCAAGACTAGTAGCGAACATTAGAGCATTATAGTTAGGGCGAAAGCTAAGCTATTTATGCTTTAGGGCGAATTGAGACCAAAAGGAGATATTCACCGCTCCTCAGACCGTATCTGCATTGACCTGAGACCTAGATTACTTGACTGAATGATTATGGTGAACCGTCTGTCTTAGCTGTTCCCTCTACTTGATTTATCTTATTTCTCTTATTTTCTCTTCCTTATCCTTACCATTAGTTTAGAATCAATCAAATAAAAACCCCCCCATTTGGTTACCTTGACAGAATTAGACGAGGCTGACATTTTCCCATCTCCCTGTGGATTCGACCCGACTTCCCTAGCTATATTAGTTAGAGCCAGTTGGTTATTTTTGATAGGTATACGATGCGCCCTTACAAAAATTTTGGCGCCGTTGCCGGGGAGGTGCCGCAATTTTGTTGCTTTATTTAAGTTTGTTTCTCGTCTCAAGGAATTTATTCCTTGAGACTGATCTCATTTTTTGCAAAGTTTTTGATTAGCTTTGCAGGTTAGTTGTTGCTTTGTGAAATCTATTTGCCAGAATGCCCAAGTTAGCCAGCCATTCAGAGCCTACTGTGGATTCACTTCCAAAGGGTTTCCTATTACCCATTACTGATCAGGGAAACTTTGGAATCCACCCATCTTATATACAGCTGGTAGAGAGAAATCTCTTTAGGGGGGTACCTGAAGAAGATCCATGCAGGCATATAGAGCTTTTTACGGAGTATTGCTCTACCATTCCTCTTTCTGCTGGGGTGACACAGGACAAAGTGAAGGGAGCCCTCTTTCCCTTTTCTTTAGCTGATGATGCCCGGGAGTGGTTGAGAGATCTTGATAGGGAGGCGTGGTGTAACGACGGAATTCCCTTGCCTTGGCCTTTTACAAAGCGATATTTTCATTGCAGCGCACCAATACCTTGAGAGCTCAGATTAGTTCTTTTGAGCTGCTACCTACTGAAGATTTGAATGGGGCCTGGACTAGATTCAAGAAACTTGTCCGCTCTGTGCCTCATCACGGGTTCAAGAAATGGTTCCTTTGTACCCAATTCTACAATGGGTTATATCGGAGCGAGAGAGCTATTCTTGACAGCGTAGCTAAAGGGAGATTCACGAAGAATGTTGAAGATGACCAAGGGTGGCGTCTCATTGAAGAGATGGCTATTCATGTCTCTGAATATGGAAATCCCCGAGGTAGTGAGCAGGTTATTGAGTCAGCAGCTGCTGCAGTGGAAGGTCCTAGCAAAAGTCTAGGTAATGTGGAGATTACAGAAGTTTCAGGCGAGAGTGCTCAAGTTTGTTCGATTACTGAGTATGTTGAGCTATGTGGTAGATGTGGTATGGAAGGGCATGACCCTATTAGATTCCTGACGAGTACAGAGCGCATCCTCGCTTATCAGAAATACAAGCAAGGAGTTCCTTTTTCTCAACTGTACGAAGAAATAAGGAATGCTCCTACTCTTTATACGCCAGCGCCACAACCCGTTCCTCTTCCTGCAAATTAAGAAATTGCCGAACTGAAATCCTTTATGTTTAGCATAACACAACAATTTGAGGAGAAGTGCAATAGGAAAGAAAATGTCATAGCGGAGTTGAGAGAACAAGTCGCGCAATTAACACTCGCGAAAGACCAAGCCAAGCCTCTACCGACATGCGATTCAGCCAATGCAATGAATCTCCAAGTTGGCCTCACTCATGAAGGGCCAAAAGCACCAGTAGACGGGGTTTTGATAGTTGAAGATACCCCGGAGGATGATATAGATGAGTTTTTGGACGAAATAGTTGTTGCGTGTGGTCCAAACACTCGATCGAGTGAAAAGTCTACTCGATCGAGTGATTTAATTCATCCTGTCACTCGATCGAGTGATAATTATGGTCGATCGAGCAGGGCAGAAAATGAAGATGGTCGATCGAGTGATATTCTTACTCGATCGAGTAAGTTTGCTGAAGAAATCATTCGATCGAGTGATAAAAGTGCTCGATCGAGTAAGGCAGAAAAAGGGAATGGTCGATCGAGTGAGGAAAGTGCTCGATCGAGTATTTCTCAACATGAAATCACTCGATCGAGTGATAAAAGTACTCGATCGAGTACCAGAAGCGACGGAGATCCTATTTTACTATCTAATTCCGCTACCGTGTCATCTTCCCCTGCTGTGGAGACGTCACGTGTTGATAAGGGTAAAGAGAAAGTTGCGGGTCCACTCATTGCTACCAGAGTGCCCTTCCCAGGTCGTCTGAAGGATGCGAAGATCGAGCGACAGTACGGTAAGTTTGTGGACATTGTGAAGAACCTCCAGGTAACTGTCCCTTTTACTGAACTTGTTACTCAGGTACCTACTTACGCTAAGTTTATGAAAGATATTGTGACGCGTAAGAGAGATTTAAGTGAATTTGAGACAGTTTCATTTATGGAAGAGTCTAGTAATTTGCTTTTAAACAAGGCTCTACCCAAAATGAAAGACCCGGGCAGCTTTTCTATTACCTGTATAATTGGCAATGTGGTTATTGATAAGGCTCTTTGTGACTTAGGAGCCAGTGTCAGTGTCATGCCCCTATCTCATGCAAGAAATCGAACATGAGTCACCTTAAAGTGACCAACATTACCCTACAGATGGCTGATAGATCTGTTAGGAGGCCCTTAGGTGTCTTAGAGGACGTGCTCGTGAAAATAGGCAAGCTCTTTATTCCAGTGGATTTCATTGTTTTAGATATAGCTGAGGACACCCGGACCCCAATTATCTTAGGAAGACCATTCCTTTGTACAGCTGGGGCTGTTATTGATGTCAAACAAGGGCGTTTGACTCTTGCAGTAGGGGATGACGCGATCACTTTCAGTCTGCCTAGTACTTTGGCCCGGCCAATGATAGAGGATACTTGCTATTCGGTTGATATTATTGACGAGTCTATTTATGACTTCTGGTCGGGTTCTTTTATGAAGGACCCACTAGAAGCTCTTATGCTTTTTGATGAGTGTGCAGATAGCCCAGATGACGATGACGCTGTGTTGGATTTGCTTGTTGATGATTTAGATGAGCCTGAACTCACGGAAGCTGAGGGAGAGCAAGTGGAACAGATGATTAGCACTCTCTGCTCCATTGAGGTAAAGGTACCAGAGCGTAAGCCTCTCCCTTCTCATCTAAAATATGTTTTCTTAGACGATACTGAGCAATTTCCAGTCATTGTTAGTGCTAAGCTTGATAATGATCAGCTAACCTCTTTGTTAGCTGTACTTAAGGAAAACAGGAAAGCACTGGGTTATTCATTGGATAATATCAAAGGAATTAGTCCCGATATTTGTATGCACATGATAGAGCTGTAGGAAGATCACAAACCTTGCAGACATGGGTCGGCAGATCGAACCGGAGATGCAGGATGTTGTGATGGCTGAGGTAATGAAGTTGCTCGACGCAGGTATTATTTATTCTGTTGGTCACTCTAAATGGGTAAGTCCAGTGCAGGTGGTCCCGAAGAAAGGAGGGACAATTGTAGTTAAGAATGATAAGAATGAGTTAATACCTACTCGAGTAGTGACTGGTTGGCGGATGTGCATAGATTACAGACAGCTTAATGCCGCCACCAAGAAAGATCACTTTCCCCTTCCTTTTATTGATCAAATTGTAGAAAGGTTAGCTTCTCATAAATTTTTCTGTTATTTAGACGGGTATTCAGGGTTCTTTCAGATCCCTATACACCCAGACGATCAAGCTAAGACTACATTTACTTGTCCTCAAGGCGTTTTTGCTTATCGCAGGATGCCTTTTGGTTTGTGTAATGCCCCTGCCACCTTTCAAAGGTGCATGATGGAGATATTTTCAGAGTATATTGACTCTATTATGGAAGTTTTCATGGACGATTTCAGTGTTTATGGAAGTGATTTTTCTAACTGTCTGTCTAACCTTGAGAAAGTGTTGCAGCACTGTATTGAGGTTAATCTTGTCTTTGAATCGGGAGAAGTGCCACTTTATGGTCAACGAGGGAGTTGTCTTAGGGCACTTAGTTTCTGACAGGGGAATAGAGGTTGATAAAGCAAAGGTGGAAGTGATTCAGCAATTACCACCTCCTGTCAATGTTAAGGGGGTGAGGAGTTTCCTTGGTCACGCCGGCTTCTATCGCCGGTTTATCAGGGACTTCTTAAAAATTGCTAAACCACTTACACAGTTGCTACTTAAGGATGCCCCTTTTATGTTTATTGATGAGTGTCTTTCTGCTTTTAACAGGTTAAAGCAGGCTTTAGTCTCTGCGCCAATCATACAGCCTCTCGACTGGGACTTGCCGTTTGAGATTATGTGTGATGCCAGTGACTATGCACTAGGAGCGGTGCTAGGCCAACGGAAAGAAAAAACTCTGAATGCTATCTACTATGCGAGCTGAACTCTGGATGAGGCTCAAGTGAAGTACACTACCACAGAGAAAGAGCTGCTAGCTGTAATTTATGCCTTAGAGAAATTTCGCTCTTATTTAGTTGGGTTGGAAGTTACTGTTTTTACTGACCATGCAGCTTTAAGGCATCTCCTTGCTAAGAAAGAGGCTAAACCACGGCTACTGAGATGGATACTCCTTCTTCAAGAGTTTGATTTCCAGATCAAGGATAAGAAAGGAGCTGAGAACGTTGTAGCTGATCACTTGTGCGACTGATGCGACAAGAAGGGGAAGATTCTCTACCTATTGATGACTCTTTCCCTGACGATACTTTAATTGCTGTTATATCGTCTATTGTTAACCAAGAGCCTTGGTATGCAGATATAGCTAACTTTGTTGTCAGTGGCAAGCTGCCGCCTGACCTTTCTCATCAGCAGAGGAAGCGTTTTACAGATAACGCTAAGCATATTTCGGATGATCCTTATTTGTTTAAGGAATGTGCAGACAGTCTCTACAGACGGTGTATTCCGCAGTGGGAGGCCAAAGTAGTCCTGGAAGGCTGTCACTCCTCTTCATACGGTGGCCACCACGGTCCATCGCGCACCGTGGCTAAGGTACTTCAGTCTGGTTTTTACTGGCCTTCTTTGTTTGCTGATGCTAAGTCTTTTGTTTCAGCTTGTGATGCTTGCCAACGATCAGGGAACATTTCAAAGAGACATGAGATGCCACAAAATGGCATTTTAGAGGTTGAGGTTTTCGATGTCTGGGGCATTGATTTCCAAGGACCGTTCCCATCCAGTAAAGGTAACAGGTATATCTTAGTGGCTGTTGATTATGTGTCGAAATGGGTTGAGGCAATTGCCTCACCCCATTGTGATGCCAAGACCGTGATAAAAATGTTCAAAAAGATCATATTTCCTCGATTTGGTGTCCCTAGGGTCGTCATTAGTGATGGGGGAATGCACTTTAAAGAAAAGAAACTAACTTCCATTCTGTCTAAAGTTGGTGTCCACCACCGGCGTGGTTTGGGGTATCATCCCCAAACTAGTGGTCAGGTTTAGGTCTCTAATCGCGAGTTGAAAGAGATCTTATCTAAGGTAGTTTCTAAATCACAAAAGGATTGGAGTCTTAAGTTAGAGGACACATTATGGGCTTACAGAACTGCCTTTAAGACACCGATTGGTGCATCCCCTTATAGGCTAGTTTATGGGAAATCATGTCACTTACATGTTGAATTGGAATGTAAGGCTTGGTGGGCAATTCGTGAGCTTAACTTTGATCCTAATTTGTGTGGTCAGAATCGTGTTTTGCAGCTAGATGAGTTGGAGGAGTTTAGGCTAAATGCCTATGATAGCTCGCGCATATACAAGGAAAAGACGAAGAGATGGCATGACAAGAGAATTCTACCTCGGGAGTTCCACGTTGGGCAAAAGGTGTTGCTGTTTAATGCCCGATTGAGATTGTTTCCTGGCATGCTGAAGTCCAGGTGGAGTGGTCCTTATACGGTGACAGCCGTTACCAAATTTGGATCCGTGGAGCTCGAAGATTCCGAAGGTAGTAGGTTCAAGGTGAATGGGCAATATATGAAGCATTACCACGAGGCGAATGAAGCAGACAATTGTGTTGAAGTCCTGTACTTCGACGAGCTAAACGCGCCAGTTATTTGATGCCAGAAAGGTTGTGCGGGACCTCTTAAACCAGGGCTCTCCGGGAGGCAGACCGGACTGTTTTATTGTACTTTTGTTGAACATTTTATTTTTCTTTAGCTTTTTGTTGCGCTTTAGACGTTGTTTTACGAACTTTATATGCTCTCCTTGCTTTTTAACGCGTTTTTGCAGGTCCCGTTACTCAATCGAGTAGTTTTTCTACTCGATCGAGCACTTTTTGGGTTTTATTCACTCGATCGAGTGATTTTCTTACTCGATCGACCAGAGCCAAAATCGCGTTTACTCGATCGAGTGGTTTTCTACTCGATCGAGTCCTTCCATATTCCAATTTACTCGATCGAGCCATTCCAAGTTGCTCGATCGAGTAGTTACGTCATCCAGCCGCTATTTTCCGTCTATGGAGCTACTGCTTGACTTTCTTTGACCTCCCATGTTCATGGTCGGTTTGGGGAGGTCCCTCTATACGACATTTTGTAAGTTTTCCGACTCCACTTCTCCTTTTCTCTTCAGTTTGCATTTCTTTCCCTATTTTTGGTACAATGAGGGCATTGTACGGTTTGGTTTGGGGAGGTATGCATCCATATCTGTGTCTGCATGTTTTTTCTTGCATTTTTGCTTGCACGTTTAATTATCTTCGCATGCATTGTTGTTTTAATTAATTCAAAAAAATCACATAAAAATCATAAAATTCAAAAAAAAAAATCATGTTTAATTTGAGTCGGAACGTTTGAACATTGACGCTACATTGAATCCTTACTTGAGCCTTGCATATTCTTGACATTTAGTTGGCATGATTATGTGCATAATCTACGAGTTTTTGTTTCTCTCTTATCTGAACGAATAGACTTGATTCACTATATCGGCAAGCTACATTACATTCTGAGGTTAGAGCTTTATAAACTGGTGACATCCATGACCGGTTTCATTTAGGATGTGAGTAGTACTCTCTTTAAGGCATGTAACATCAATTTGCATAAGCATGAGTCTAGTCTTCTTAATACCTGTATGCATTCGGTCTGTGGATGGTGACACGTGTTAGGAGAGGCAGTTCCCTTTATTTCATTCTACCCATGAGCCCCACATAGCCAAATTGCCTTTTTGTCCTATTAGCTACTTTCTATAATACTTCCTACCCTAGCCGAGCTAGTGACGAGTAGTTGTTGGAATATTTTATTGCAATATGGGTATTTTGTCTGATTTCAGAAGAAGGTGGAAGAATTGAAGGGAATGAAAGAAAAAAGTGACGGAAGAAAAAAACGAAATGAAAAAGAAAAAAAAAAGAAACGAAAAGAATAAGAATAAGAAAGGAAGAAAAAGAAAGAGAAATCATGTGTGGAAAAAAATGAGGATTTGTATAATGATTTTCACTCCCATGTTTTATTTATATCTTATGGGGAGTTGACGAGTTTGTTTTGGTGTTTTGGGAGTAGAGTGCATGGTTTTTGCACCGTTTCATCTTGCTATATTGAGTACGAAGTTGGGATGCAGTTTATATTTGGATCCGTTGTTGCTAGCCTAGCTATTAACTCCACATATCCAAATTCATCTTAGCCCCTTCTTACCCATTACCTCACTTACCCAAATGTAAGTCTTCGGCATGTGTCTTGGTCATTAGTATGGTTGGAATGCATATGTACGGTTGTAGAGACTTAATTCATGTTAACTGCATGCATGTTCTTATAGGTCGAGTTAGGTGTGTGTCTTTACTTCTTTCTATCTTTCACAATTATACTTGAAGGAAAAGTAGATCTATATACTCAACATACTCATATATGTTTTACGTTAATTTACTCATAAAATTAATGGTGATCTTATGCATGCAAACTTTAAACAAAATATAGAAGAAATATTCATCCTTACATTGGAATTTCGGTTTCTAGGGCACAAGAGAGATCTCCTTCTCTCTTGTTCTTGTGCTTTCCTTTATGGATGAACAAAGACCCAAGTATAGGATCTCTCCCAAGGATTAATACCCAAAGCACACTCTTAATAAAATTAATATTATGAATACTAGACAATATTAATTTTGTAAGAAAAATTGACCCAAAAATTATTTGGTTTTTACTCCCAAAACCGGTTGAGAGAGAGGAAGAATAGAGGAAATTTTATCTTTCTAAAACTTCTTGTTTTTAGATGAATGAATAATAATATGTCACAAGTGAGTATACTAGTGAACATAAGGCAAAAATAATAAGAAAACCAACATGGTTTTCTTCCCCAAAACCGGGTGGGAGAGGAGGAACAAAAGGAGTTAATGCATGCTCTTGGTTGCCTTCACAAGAATATGTAGGCATGCAAGTCTAATTTAGTAGGTAATCATGGTGCTTACCACTAACAAAATCAACTTAATATAAGCCTAATCCTCCTCATATTTTCGGCACATATGGATAACATGGAATCCATTTTATTTTTGTCAATTTGTCAATATGTCACATGTCACATGTCACATAAAATTGCTATATATTTTTAACATATTAAAAATCAACGTATTAATAAAAATATGCCATAAACAAAATCGACTTAGTAATTCATAATTACTTGTACCAAAATATTTTACCAATTATAAATCACAACAACTTGTATTTATAATAATTCATTCAATTTCAATTGTTTCCTTAAACAATAATTTCATCTGAGTAATGAAACAATTCGATTACTTAGACCGCATCTCATTTAATCAAATTTCAATGAGACACGTAAATATTACTTCCAAAATCGTCCGTCAATTTTAAATAATTTAATTGACTCGTAACGTTATACGATCAATTAAATGATCAATTAAGAGTGTTGCCCTATAGGTATGACCTAGGGGATCAACTGATCACCACCGTCGCACGACGGTAATGTCAAACTCTAGTCAGCCAATCATTACCGATATGTGTGGACCAGTTGACAGTAAAAATTACTTCCCAATTGTATTCTTTATAATGAGACTTAAACATGTGATCATCATGATCAACAGTTGTGATCGCATTATTGTCGGAGGACACATATTCCAACAATCTCCCACTTGTCCTCGACAAGTGGGCGTCACCAATTCTCTTGTCCTATTACTATCTCCCACTCAATGCAAGGTGTCTTTCAGGTCGTACTTGCAAGTGATCATATCGAGAGTGGTTTCCTCGATCTGGAGAATAACTGATTGACCGGATTTATCCACCATGGACACATTCCGAGCATGGCCACGCATTTCCGGTTCATTACTCCTCGAGTGGCCCTGAGATATTGTTATAACCCTAACTAGGGGTGGACAATTCCTATCGCACTCATTCCCTTCAACTAGCCACAGCCATCATAACCCAAAATATGCCCATTTGACCCCATTTACGAAGGTCGTAGTAACACAAATCAAAGTTAATCTGAAACTGTGCCATCTTAAGCGAATAGTCTTTAGTCAAAAGAATCGACTCATTTGAATACTATAGCAGCTCTCGCCACGACCAGGCTATATAAATTTGCAAGAACTCTATAAGCGGTCATTAGGCCCGACAAAATGTTTCTAACAGTCTGCCTATGTGATCGATTAGTCATCTCACATGACTCTATGGCACTTGAACTTGTCATCAATCGCATCACACTTTAGTCGCTTCGAGACGTCACCTCATACAAGTGACTATGGGCAAATACTATGTTAATCTGTATTCACTTTAACGGGGTTCAATTGTCACTACAACCCGTTTGGATGTAACAATGTATAAATTAAAGATAAAAGACAAATGTGATTATGAACATGAACAAAAACAACACTTTTATTTCATTTCAAAATCTAACATAGACTTGGTACACGTTTAAGTCCCATGGACGCCATATGCCCATCATGTTTTGCCTGCGATAAAGACTTGGTGAGCGGATCGGCTATGTTGTCATCCGTCCCAACCTTACAAATCGCAATTTCCTTTCTTTCAATGAAATCTCTTATTACATGATATTTTCTAAGTACATGTCTAGATCTATTACTAGACTTCGGCTCCTTAGCTTGGAAGATCGTCCCACTATTATCACAATAGAGAGTGATGGGATCATTGGCGGTAGGTACTACTCTTAGACCTTCCGTGAATTGCCTGATCCAAACAGCTTCCTTAGCGACTTCGATGCTTTGCAATGTACTCGCCTCCGTTGTAGAATCCGCGATTCTGACTTCCTTGCAGCTTCTCCAGCTTACGGCACCACCATTGAGCATGAAAACGAAACCAGCTTGTGATTTCATGTCATCTTTATCTGTTTGAAAACTTGAGTCCGTGTATCCATTAACACGGAGTTCGGTGTCTCCTCCAAACACTAAGATAGAATCCTTAGTCCTTCTCAAGTACTTAAGGATGTTCTTGACAGCAATCCGGTGACTCTCACCTGGATTTCCTTGATATCTACTCGTCATGCTCAAGGCATACGAGACATCAAGACGTGTGCATATCATGGCGTACATGATTGATCCGACAACGGAAGCGTAAGGGATCATCTTCATGCGTTCAACATCATGGGGTTCGGAGGGAGATTGAGTCTTGCTCAATATAGTCCCAGTTACCATAGGTACCAAACCCCTTTTAGATTTGTCCATGCTGAACCGTCGAAGAATCTTATCAACATAAGACTCTTGACTTAGTGCCAATATCCTCTTGGATCTATCTCTATGGATCCGGATACCTAATATGCGTTGTGCTTCTCCTAAATCCTTCATTTGGAAGTGGTTACCTAACCACTTCTTAACAGAAGACAACATCGGAATATCATTTCCAATGAGTAGTATGTCATCGACATACAAGATTAGGAACACAACATTGCTCCCACTAAATTTCATGTATAAACATGGTTCCTCAACACTTCGAGTGAAACCATTCTCTTTTATCACATGATTAAATCGATGACTCCAACTTCTAGATGCTTGCTTAAGACCATAAATGGATCTCTTAAGCTTGCACACTTTGTTAGGATTTTTAGAATCAACAAAACCTTCGGGTTGTATCATGTACACCTCCTCTTCTAAATGCCCATTTAGAAAAGCGGTTTTGACATCCATTTGCCATATTTTATAATCATGAAATGCGGCAATCGCTAACAAAATCCGTATGGATCTTAGCATGGCTACGGGGGCGAAGGTCTCATCATAATGGAGACCTTGGACTTGGGTAAATCCTTTTGCCACTAGCTTTGTAGACATCGTCATATCCTTCTATGCCATTCTTGACTTTGAATATCCATTTGCATTGAAGGGGTCTTTCCCCTTTAGGCAAATCTACCAAGTCCCAAACTTGGTTTTCATGCATAGAATCCATTTCGGACTTCATGGCTTCAAGCCATAAGGAGGAATTTGGACTAGAGATTGCAGTCTTGTAGGTCGCGGGCTCATCACTTTCTATAAGTAAAACATCGAGTGTTCCATCTTCTTCGATAAGTCCCCCATATCGATCGGGATGGCGTATAACTCGGCCCGTTCTTCTAAGTGGAGGAGGGACAACCGCATTAGACGACGAAGGAACATCTTCTTGCGTCTCTACCTCGGTTTGTGGCTCTTGAACTTCATCAAGTTCAAAATTTCTCCCACTCTGTCTCTTAGAAATAAATTCTCTTTCTAAGAAGACAGCCTCGCATGACACAAACACTTTGTTTTCTTGAGGTTTGTAGAAGTAGTAACCTCGTGAGGTTAAGGGGTAACCTACAAAGATGCACTTTTCGGATCTTGGGGCAAGCTTGTTGTCGCTCTTAGACTTGACGTAAGCATCACATCCCCAAATCTTCATATAGGATATATTGGGAACCCTTCCCGTCCACATCTCACATGGAGTCTTTTCAGTGGACTTTGTGGGACTATTGTTTAAAGATCTAATTGCGGTTTGATCGAAAACTGCGGAACCCTAATTCCTGTTGGGAAATGTGTCCTCAACAATAGTGCGATCACATGATTTAAATATCATTATTAAATCTCATTACAAGAATACGGAAGGGATGATACATTACATATATAGTCAACTGGTCCACACATATCGGTAATGATTGGCTGGCTAGAGTTTGACATTACTGTCGTGCGACGGTGGTGACCAGTTGATCCCTTGAGGTCACACCTAAAGGACGATTCCCTTAATTGAAAAGGTTAATTAATTGTATGCCGATACAGATTAATTAATTCCTTAAAATTGAACAAATTATTATCATAAGAGAGAAAATGACATCTTATTCTAATGTGATTAAATAAGATTTTATTTAGTAATTTAAGAAGTTATATTACTAAAATTAATCGGTGTTTGCGAAACACGCGAGATGAGAATGATAAGTCAGTTATAATTTCAAGAGGTTGTGAATTATACTAACTAGTAATTAAATGACCATTTTATGAGAAAGTAATTTTATATTACTAGTCAATTTGTTAAATATGATTTATTTAATTTGTAAATGATATTTAATTTGTTAAATATGCATTTTAAATTAAAACATGACATAAGACATGTCACATGTCACATGACATACAATTGTACAATTGACAAAAATAAAATGGACTCCATATTACACTATGTAAACCGAAAATGGATGGACAATAAGAAGTTTTTGTCTTTTTCCATTTGTCTTATGCATTTGTCTAAAATGCTTGATAGTGACATGACAATGCAAAAGACTTACACCTTTTGTCTTGTGAAGACAAAAAGGAAAATAATTATAGTCTATGAACCATGCATGGCCACCGGTTTTTAGAACACGATTAGAGAGGATTTTCTCTCTAATTAATTCATTCTTACATTTTTATGAAAAACCTCCCTTCTCTCTCTTGTTCTTCATAAAAATTCCTTTTTGTGAATCAATTTGTTCAAAAATCAAACACTAATAATACTAGAAGTAGTATATGAGTATTAGTAATAGATTTTAAGGTAAACTACATTACAAACATCTAGTACATGTTTATTTGTGGGATTAAGGGATAGTCTTGGGTGCTACTAATTGGAGGGCTTCTATTTTGAGGTCATGTATGTTCATCCAATATTGGAAAGCTCAAGAACTAACAAGAAGGAGATCTTGTTGGTGCCCATTTGACCGAAATTCATATGGTGAGAAAATGATTTCTTCACTTATTTATTTTAGTTTGCATGCATAAGATCTAGAATTTATTTTATGACTAAATAAATTTGATACATATAAGAATATGTTAAAAATGAGATATAGATTTCCTAAAAAGAAAAATATCACATATATGAATATGTTAGTATATAGATCTACTTTTCCTTCAATCGGTATCAAGAGCCATGGTTGTTTGCATGCAAATCGGTTAAAAGTTTTTCCGAGTTATAAGAATAACATATAAAACTTGTAAATTTGTGTTATTATGAAATATCACGAAATAAATTCATGCATGTTAAGTTTCTGGTCCTAAAATGTTTTTAGGATATTTTGGTTAATTTATGGATTTTTATTGTTCATATTATACAATAATGGCATTAAAATATGATTTTATGAGTAAAAATGTCATTTTCGGACTAAAATTAGCTAAACTTCGAATTTTCCAGTGATTTTTGAATATATTGTCACATATATTATTTTGAGATGACCTGTAATTTTTCATAATTTTTGGACTTCTTATGCTCGAAAAATGGATTTTTCATTATTAAAATCGGATTTAAGTGAAAAATAGGTTAATATGAGATAAATTTCGAATCTGGTCATAGACATTTAGTATATTGTCACATGCAATTTTACAAGATGTGTGTAAAATAATAGGCTATAGTGAAGTCTTTTTGCATGATTTATGGATTTTTGAAGAAAAATAGCATGAATAGTGACTTTATTAGTGAAATATTAATAAAACATACTCTATGACTAAGGAAAAACATCATATGTTGCATTTTAATCTTTTTTAGATCTAAAATTAAAAAGTTGTTGAATATAATTTTTCTCATGTTTTTATGATTATTTAGTTAAAAACCGATAAACTGCAACATTGTTTTTCCGGATAAAATTCGAAATTTTTAACCTAAGTTTTTGAACATTATGAGTGTCATGGTATTTTTCCAGAATGTTCATGAGTTTAAATTTCAAATTTTGAATTTATTTGAAATTTTTGATATATTTGAAGTTTATAGCTTTTTATTATAATTTTAAGTCCATTAATGAATAATTTTTAGTAATATGAGTTAATTATGGTCAAATAATTAGTGAAGACTAAATTTTGAGTCCTAAGAGGTTAGGGTAATTAACTTATGCATAAATATGAATTTATGTAATTTTTGGTGATTATAAAATGTTGAATCACGCAAATCCGTAAAAACCGAGTAATATACGATATTGGCTAATTAAAGGCGATTTAGCATAAAATTGGGCATGTTCATACATATTATAATGCTGTATTTTCTTTATGATTGTCATAATTTTAATTTATGTAATTTTTGAATTATGTAATTTTTACTTAGTATGGCCTTAGTTTTTATTTGGTATTACCCGAAATGTATGGGAATATCGATTCGGTTGTAATTTATTGTGATCTCGTATCACCGTTTTGTAATTTAATAGATTTATTTTATTTTAGTTACAAATGTATAATAGGAAATTATGTAATTTTATTCATTTCGGAGTTCCCAAAGACGGATTTCCTAAAGATGGCGATACATAAAGACGGTGTTACCTCGAGATGCGTGCCACAACCGAAGTTCAAGGGACCAATGGAGTTGGTTTCCGAATGTGTAATAGTTAAATAGTTTTCTATTTTAGGAAGGCCATACTAGGATTTTATTTTTATGCTTTGCATTTTATTTATATGTCACATGCATCGCTAAATCGTCATAACTAAAACATGCATCCTCATCTAATCAAGTTTATCGACCGTGTCAATTACAATTATCGTAGTTCACCGCTTTAGTTCACTTAAAACGTGATAGATAATAAATTGACATGACCTCTCGCTAAAACAATCAATTGAGACATAGCCTTACCAAAAAGTAGAAACCATGAAAACCTATTTCGTGAGGGAGTGCACTCGGCCACACCGGGGTACAAACCTTGTTACGTAGGGGAAGTGGGTGATAAATGTCTATCCACCGAATTCATGTTGATAAGGGATGAATCGGCCACACCGTGCCCAAGTTAATGTGGGTTTGGATCATGGACACATTTACTCGAAATTTGGATTGAACTCAACAAAAGTTTTTCGATAAGGGTTTTATCGGCCACACCGTCCCCTTGTTGAATGTGTTTTGGGCTAAAGATAAATGTTAATGTAATATTATCGACCAAGAGTTCTAAAACTAGAATCGATTAAACGTTAATCCACCGAGTTATATTGATAAAGGATGAATCGGCCCCACCGTGCTTAAGTCGATATGAATTTGGGTCTTGGAATCATTTATCTAGTTGGGTAGAGGTCACTAGAAAAATGCATAAAACTTGTTTAAATTATACATTTTTACGAGTATTATTGTTAAAACGACATTTGTTTTACTCCTTCTATTTTGTTTTGTAGACCACTTCTTTTTCTCATAACAAATGGCTACACCAACCCCTAACGCCACGCCTCTCGCTAATTCATCATGGCTCTGATCCTTCATGGATCGATGTAAACTTGAAAAGAATGGGTCAAATTTCTCCGATTGGGATGCCCAACTCAAACTAGCCGCCCAAGGTGACGACAAGCTTCGTTACCTAACCGAGGCCTCTCCTCCCGAACCTACTACTAGGTCGACCGCCGCCACTAGGGAAGCATATGAGGCTTACCATAAGGAGTCCGCCGCAATGAAAAATGTCTTGATATTTGCGATGGAGGCGGATCTCCAAAGGAGAGCCTTTAAAATGGGCACCGCTAATGAGATTTACTCCAAGCTTGTGACAATGTTTTCACAAACTCCGCGGATCGTCCAATATGAGGCGGCCGCGGCATTCTTTGATCTCGACTTCAAAGAGGGCCAAAAAGTTAGCCCTCATGTGCTCAAACTTATGGAGCTTGTCGAGACCTTGAAGATTCAAAAGGTTGAAATCCTCAAAGAACTCATTGTAGATAGGATTCTACACTCCTTGTCCAAAGTCAAAGCGTTGTTCAATTCCGGGTGAATTTTAACATGCAAGACAAGGATGTGTCTCTTGAATAATTGCACAAGTTACTTGTGCAAGCCGAGAGGGACATGGGGTTAAATGTGAACCCTCCAAAGGATGTGCTTAACATAAGCACTAAGAGTAAGGGGAAGTTCAAAAAGAATGGGAGGAAGGGTAAGAAGCAAGCTCCCACTTTCACCAAAGCTAAAGCTAATGATGCTAGCACTTCGAAAATCAAGAAGGGTCCTCTTGATAAATGCCATTATTGTAATGGTATGGGACATTGGAAAAGAAATTGTTCCAAATACCTTGGTGATATTAAGGTGGAAAGATTACTCCGAAGAGGTAAATGACTATCCTTTCTTTTATGTTTCTGATTCAACTATGGTATTGTGATATAAAGTTGTGATAATGTATCTCCCTTTTTATTGTAAATAGGGCCTCCACCAAGCAAAGACAAAGGAAAAGAAAAGCAAGCTTAAGAAACCATCAAGGAGCTAGGAATAGCTTTCATGGAGCTTCGCTTTTTATTGTCTTATTTTAATTCATGTTTTGGATTTTTAGAACTTTAAGTTTCCGTGTTCGGCATGGAAAGGTATTTTGGATAATTGGTTGTATTTTGGATAATGGTGACTTGGTTTGCAACCCAAGTCACCCGTTTTATCATTTTATCCTTTTTGTTCTAAAAATTCATGTTTAAATGCTTGTTCTTAGAAACATATAACTTAAAGTGATCTAATAGACAAATATAATGACGGGATTCATTATATGTCCACATGCTTAAGGCTTGTGTATGATCATTTACAAAGTGATTTTGAGTCTATGAACTCTCTTAAAGGAATGTCAATCACCAAGTACACTTACGAAATCTAAAACTATTAGTCAATCTATGAGATATTTCTCCTTATACTTCAACATAATTATTTGTGTCTCATATGCTATCTTTGAATCTCTAGTGTATTTATTCTAAATATAGAGTGGGAGAAAAATGAGGACACAACACACGAGGCAAGATAAATTTGTGTACTTGTGTAAATGAGATCTACGCAAGAGAGAATGATTTGAATAAAGGTATATCTATTCACATAGTATACCCAAATAGATGAGATCTATGGTCTCAAGTAAGTTCTATATGACTTAAGAGACCAAGTGATGTAATCATAAGAGTATGTTCTCAAGATAACTACACGAGGAGACCAAAAGAAAGTTTTGGAACAAAATGACTAATATAAAGTCTTAACAAGAGTTTTGACTAGTTTATGAAATTTTTTTACCATTAGTTTCAAACCTTGATATTTACTTAAGAGCCTAAATGAATCAAAGTAACATCCTAGTAATAAGCGATATTTATTACTAGAGGTTGCAAGGATTGATATACTGATATCTTCAATAGCCAAGTTTTAAACCACGCAGATGTCATTACTTAACCTCATTATGAAAATGAATTGGTTAAACCTCCTTCCGAAAGGATATTTCGAAGGACGTGTTCTAGATATTATTTATATTTAAACAATGACATTGCTACGTATCATTATGACATGAACGAATTAAAGATTAAAATCTCTTTCCATAAGGTTAAGATGAGACCTCTTCAAAATAGGAATTTTGAAAGGATATGATGGGAACATATATGGCTTCATCTTAATAACTTTGCAAAAGCAACATACATTCCAATTTTGAAATGTTTTCGATTAAGTAATAAATTTCGAAACATGTGGAATTAAGTGGGAGTTTAGAAATTGTCATGTGAAGACATGGAATTTAGTGGGAGCTATCATCTTTTGAATGTTTACAACTCATTACTCATTAGGAATGACGAGCTAATATCTTCTTTCATAAAGAAGTATTTGAGTTTTCAATTCTGGATGAATATGGACTATGATGAATCCAATTACATCAAGAGATATTGGATTAGTATTAAGAAATACACATCGTATCAACATACACATAGGTTATTCATGTAAATGAAAATGGAATTGCCATTAGCAGTCATGGTCGTTCATTGAACCTAAGAACGGTTGATCTCATGATTATTAGTAACTAATGTTTCCGCCATTAGAATAATCATGCACATGTCCAATGGTGAATCATATGCATAAGAGCATGATGATTCATTGTTAAGCCATAATAGAAACGTCGTGAATTCTCGAGTAGAATCCGATGAGCAATTTTGGTGTTTGATAGAATACTCTGTTATGTGTCAAGAGGTTGCACATATTATAGAAAATCCGAGCACATATAAGGATTTATGAGAATCCTAAGCCTTTAAAGCTAAAAGGAGAAATAAGAAGTTTGGAATGATACTTAGTTAAATAAGAAGTTACTCAAAACTAATCCTTCCTAATATGCTAGGACTTGTGAGAAGTGCTAGGCTAATCATCTTGACAAATTGTTGCAAGACTCTACAAAACACATACCTAGTGCATTGCACGTGAATGGAGTACTTGATCAGTACAAGTTATATCATTCACCACAAATTCGTTCGTTATGTGATAATCAATAAGGAAGGTCTTTCAAGATAAAGAACTGAAACCAAGGTAGGGAACCTTGATGTGTACTTGGTAAGGTCCATGCTATGAGAAGATAACATGAACATAAAGGAAAATGCGATTATAAGAAGTTTGAACACATGGACACATGACATGTTAAACTTCTACTACAATCAACAAGTGTTTACACACTTACGATGTGCATCACAGGGTTATAATATGGTATTGACTGCCCAAGTGTGATGTCGACATTTGTCGTTTGAGTTGTTATTAACTCACTGTATACTTTGTTACATCCAACGGGTTGTAGAGACAATTGAACCCCGTTTAAGTGAACACGGATTAACATAGTATTTGCCCATAGTCACTTGTATGAGGTGACGTCTCGAAGTGACTAGAGTGTGATGCGATTGATGGCAAGTTCAAGTGCCATAGAGTCATGAGAGATGACTAGTCGATCACATAGGCAAACTGTTAGGAACTTTTTGTCGGGCCTAATGACCGCTTATAGAGTTCTGGCAAATTTATATAGCCTGGTCGTGGCGAGAGCTGTTATAGTATTCAAATGAGTCGATTCTTTTGACTAAAGACTATTCGCCTAAGATGGCACAGTTTCAGATTAACTTTGATTTGTGTTACTACGACCTTCGTAAATGGGGTCAAATGGGCATATTTTGGGTTATGATGGCTGTGGCTAGTTGAAGGGAATGAGTGCGATAGGAATTGTCCACCCCTAGTCAGGGTTATAATAATATCTCAGGGCCACTCGAGGAGTAATGAACTGGAAATGCATGGCCACGCTCGGAATGTATCCATGGTGGATAAATCCGGTCAATCAGTTATTCTCGAGATTGAGGAAACCACTCTCGATATGATCACTTGCAAGTACGACCTGAAAGACACCTTGCATTGAGTGGGAGATAGTAATAGGACAAGAGAATTGGTGACGCACACTTTTCGAGGACAAGTGGGAGATTGTTGGAATATGTGTCCTCCGACAATAATGCGATCACAACTGTTGATCATGATGATCACATGTTTAAGTCTCATTATAAAGAATACAATTGGGAAGTAATTTTACTATCAACTGGTCCACACATATCGGTAATGATTGGCTGACTAGAGTTTGACATTACTGTCGTACGACGGTGGTGATCAGTTGATCCCCTAGGTCATACCTATAGGGCAACACTCTTAATTGATCAATTAATTGATCGTATAACGTTACGAGTCAATTAATTTAATTAAAATTGACGGACGATTTTGGAAGTAATATTTACGTATCTCATTGAAATTGATTAAAATGAGATACGGTCTGAGTAATCGAATTGTTTCATTATTCAGATGAAATTATTGTTTAAGGAAACAATTGAAATTGAATGAATTATTATAAATACAAATTGTTGTGATTTATAAATTGGTAAAATATTTTGGTACAAGTAATTATGAATTACTAAGTCGATTTTTATATATGATGTATTTTTATTAATACGTTGATTTTTAATATGTTAAAAATAGATAACAATTTTATGTTACATATGACATGTGACATAAGAGAAATTGACAAAAATAAAATGGATTCCATTTTACACATATGTACCGAAATTAAGGAGGATTAAGGATAATATTGTGTTTATAATGTGAGTGGTAAACACAATGATTACCTACTAAACTAGCCATGTGTGGACAGCGGGCCGCCCACGGGGGCGCTTGGTGAAGGGGCTCGAAAACAAGCGTTTGCATTTTGTAAGGAGTCGCCACCAATTTTTATGGGAAATTGGAACCGTTCGAATACCTCGTGTCATGTCAAGACACAAAGTAATGACATGAACACTAAGCAATCGTTACCCTTAGCATTCTATGTCTAGAATGACTCTCGCGGATGCCAATGAACACGGGTGCTCACGGAGATCTGGAGTAAGGGGTGAGGGTACGTATTAGGAAGCTCTTTTGATCGAACACCTAATCCCGCCCGCCTCGATAGCGGCCTCTACTAATGATTAGGGAAGTTATTCGTACTTGATATACTGTCGGCTATATGCATGCAATGCAACATCCATAGATTAATCCTAGCATGTGAGAATTAACTAAGTCGGTGAACAATTAAGTTAGCAAACAATTAATGTCGAAGTTGGAATTTAAGATCGATTTACATGTGAAAACATACAAATGATAAAGGAAATACAATAAATATGAACTACAATAATGAAAATTACAATAATTACATTGGATAGGCGATTTATGTCGAAAATACCTTTAAAACGGATGATTTGAGAAAATGGAATAAAAGAATAAAAATTAATGAACAGATCAGAAGGCGATAATACGATTAATAGTTAGTTAATACGTAAACTAATTAAACTAGGTCAAGGCAGAAAAGGAGTTCAGGGACAGAATTCACCCTGGAACAGGCGCGAAGAAACTGCGCGCCCTCTCGAAGAGGCGCGCGAGACAGCTGCGTCTGTTCCCAAGGGTGAGTTCTGGCTGTGGCGAACGCAAATCGTTAATGTTAATTGGTGAATTTAATGATCGATTAATGATATTTACTCGGATGGAAGTGTTTAATGATTATTTACATATGATTGAGGTCATAAAACAAAAAACATGGTTAAGACGGAAACAAGACGGATTAATTATGTGAAGGGTCGATGTTAATGAATGATTAATTAGACTAACTAACGAATTATTAACTAAACATGATGAATTGACGACGGATTAATGAACAAACAGGTGAAAATATATCAACAATGAATCCCAGAAACTCAACATGAACGAATTGAATCCCTAAAACTCGAATTGAATTTAATGACGAAAACCCGCAAATATTGATTATTAGGGATTTGAGTCGGATTTATGACGATTTAAACATGTTGATGATGATGGTTAATATACATATGAATTATCAAACTATCATGTGAACGAATTAACAGACGAACAAAACAAAAGAAATAAAATAAGAACAACGAATTACGAGAGGACGGAGGAAGAAGAAAAGAAGCGAGAATCTGCGGCAGCCTCACGAAGAGGCGCGGCGGTGCTGCGCTCCCTTCAAGAGGCGCGCGGTTGCTGCGTCTTTTCTCGACGTCTGTCTACTGGAAATCCGCAAAAAAGGTTTTAAAGACGGTTTTAGAAATCGGTTTTAATGGTGTATTCGACATAAACCTTACAATTGTTATACAATAATAAAAATACAATAAATAAAAGAGAGATTAATACACCCTCAGACTTACATGTTGACGGAACGAGAAGAACTAAGAAGATCGATTAGTGATGCTCGACGCGAATGCAAAGAAAGAGTGCCCTCGAAAGAGAAAAACGATTTAACAAGTTGATTAATTAGATTGATTGAGTGTAGTGGTCAAATTGGTCGGTCATGCAACGGAGAGGCTGGTACCCGGAAGATCCGAGCTTACGTGGTCGGAAGTCCAAGCACGTAGGCGCCAATTAGTAAGAACGAAGTCTAGAATGCAAAGGGAGAAGAGAAGGGCGGACACTCGCGTGAGAAATATGAGGAACGAAAGCTCCTATTTATACTAATCACGTGAAGGAATAGGGTTTCGGAGACTCTTTGGAAGTGAATCTCGGAAAGATATAAAAAAGATACGTAAATCATGCAAAGAAGGGCACTGGGAAGAGGCGCGGCGACCACGTCGTCTCTTGGAAGAGGCGCAAAGACTGCTTTGCGTCTATTCCCAGGAGGTTTCCTCCTGCTTAAGAAAGATTTCCGCGTTTGAGTTATGGTAGGACGGAAATAATTCGATTATCTTTTGAATATTACGGGATATTATTTGCCAAAAGATAAAATTTGAGAAATATGGAATAGAAATATCCGGAACATTCCAGAACATTCTGACTCGGGATTTAACAAATATCGAAAAATGGAGACGGTTTTGACCGGACTCGAATGTACTCTAATTACTGCCAAAACGACCGTATCGGCACGTAGATGACAACTAAGAGGTTGACATTAATATTTGAGCAATCACTTGACGATAATCTTACGAACTGTCACTAATCGTTCCGCGTATCAAACATGCGGCCCAATCATCACCGGGTGGTTTGCGAGAGGTGCAGAAACGAGGTGTCTACACCATGCAACCCTAATGCTCATTGTGAAGAACAACTCTTGCATGCATTGGCTCCCTCCCATGCCCTCTTCCACCCGGTTTTTTGAGATGAAAAACCACTTTGGTTTTTCATCTTATTTTTCACCTAATATACACTAAAATGTAGTTAGTGTATTATTCATTATTCATTCACCAAAATATTTTTAGAGAGATAAAAATATTTCACCTTCATTTCTCCTCTCTCTCAACCGGTTTTGGGAGATAAACCAAATAATTTTGGGTTAATTTTCTTACAAAATTAATATTATCTAGTATTTATAATATTGATTTTAATTAAGAGTGTGCTGGACATAAAAATTGAGCAATACTGCGAAATACTGCTGCGCGGGATAAAATGAATTTGGACAATACTGCAAAATACTGTCGCGCTGGATAAAACGTGGGCCGGAACGAAAGAAAATCGTCGAAACGGACCAAAAGAACATAATAGCTTTGAAGAAGAGGTGCACCAAAGATAGGCCCACGAATAACGAACTCATAACGGATTTTTGAAAACCCGCAAGGAGGGAACAAAAGGAAGAGGCGCAGCAAGAGCTGCGTCTCTTGGAAGAGGCGCAAAGACTTCTGCCGCGTCTCCCCCAATTTGGCAATTCTGCGTAAAAACGCGAAAGTCAGAAGGTTTATGTTCATTTTATTCGAAACATAAATCACTCCATTCTCTCTCAAATCTTCACCATTTTCGTCGAGGTTGGGTTCAAAAGCTTGCTTAAAATATGACTAATCGAGGTATGTGCTTTAATCTTGCATTAATCTTCCACATTTGTTGAATTTTGAGCCGCGAACATTAGGGTTTTCGACCCTTTTGATCGAAAATTTGGGGCTTTTCCCCCAAATGGATTTATCTTGCCAAATTGATGCTAGAAATGGATAATAGGTAATGTTAGGAACATAACCATGTATTTACTTTGAATTTTCATCGAGTTTTGAGCCCTTGAGCGAATTTTGAGACGGTTTCACAGCTAGATCGTAAATTGCTTCGAAAATGGCCTTAGGATTGCCCATTTGTGATGAAACTTGATATTTGGGACCCTTGGATGATGGGTAAACTTTCTAACATCTTGGAATTTTGGTTTGTGACAACTTTTTCAGGACACTTTTTTAGGGCATAACCGCCATTACAGCGAAATGCTGCCGAATTTTCGACTCGAACCCGAGACTAGGCATTGACTCGGACTTGACTTGACTCAATTCATCACATG
Source organism: Silene latifolia (assembly GCF_048544455.1). NCBI lineage: Eukaryota > Viridiplantae > Streptophyta > Magnoliopsida > Caryophyllales > Caryophyllaceae > Silene > Silene latifolia. Next base: position 22,784,470 of record NC_133536.1, read on the forward strand.
AGTGATTGAATTGGTGGGAATATGGCCAAGGATGGCCAGAAATGGGGAATTCCGGGGCCTTGAAGGCTCTAAAACTTCTTAACAAAGGCTTGTCGTCATGGGACGCGGCCTGAATTTGCTTTAATGTTTGCAGGTGACGACGCTTCTACTTCTGGGAAAGATCCCATGGACATAGACGCCGCTGTTGTTGAGGAGGCTTTGGAGCAGGCCTTCACCGCTGCGGTGATGGCTGCTGCGGACGAGGTTCCCGAGGAGGAGGCTGCTGAGGAGGAGGAGATTCCGAGACGGGCCCACCTCGGCCGAGGAGGTCGTCAGCTGAGAGGTGCTCCTGCGTGGGCTGAGACCTGGGAGAGTAGGCACCTTGTGTGGGCTGCAGAGGGTCACTTGTCCTACAGGACGGTGAAGAGCTTGGTAAATAGGAATTCCCTAACTCATTACCTATCCTTTTCCATTTTTGTTCAAATTTCTTTCAAATTTGCTCAAAACTAAAGATAGCTTTATTTCAAATCATAATAGGAGGCCGGGAACATTCGGTCATTCTCGGGGTATACGACAGCGATGGAGCACTACGAGCGGTACGGAGGAAGAGAGGGGCCATGATCGAGCGTGGAGCGTTCGGTCCTCGGTTCAGTCCGGAGGGATATCGTGAAGAGGAAGTTGCGGGCCAACCTTAGCCTGGTCCGCGCTTTCTTGGATCGATTTTGGGATACGACTTCCACGTTTCACCCGCCTTTTGGTGAGGTGGGAGTCACCTTGGAGGACTACGGCATGATTTCAGTGCAGGTGTGGGACCGAGGAGATGGTGTGGCCGGAGACTGGCATGAGGGCGGATTCGGCCGAGGCGAGGAGATTGATCGGCTGGAACTTGTCGCCGAAGGCTGTTGCGGTGCCGGGTTTGGTACCCAGTACCTACGTTCGAGACTACTTCGCGGGGAAGACCCCGGCTTCGGTGGTCATCGATGGGAGGGAGACGGCTCCTCCTCCCCCCTGGTGAGCGGAGGGCTCGTCCCGTGGCTTTGGTGGTTCTTGTCTTCGATTTACCTCGGGGACAAGGGTGAGAGGTCACGACGAAGCTTCTCCCCTTTCTTTCGACTGAGTTCCCTAGGGCGTTGGGGCCGGGTCATTTCTTGGTTTCGCGGTCCTCATCCGCTTTATGAGGGCCATGGTTCGTCCGGAGTTGATGGAGAAGGGGACTTCTCCTGGCGCTGTCGGACCTGGGCTACTGTTGGAGGTATGAACCTTCCTTTAGACCAAAGTAAATTCCTTTCTTTTATCGAAAGATCGTCATTGACTATTCTGTTTTACAGGCGTGGGTGTACTCTTACTTTCCGGACCTCGCGCCCAAGAGGACGGAGCCGTTGGAGAGGACCTACCCCGTGGTGAGGGATTGGGTCATGTGCCGGACGAAGAGCAAGCGCTCTTCTCACAATGTCTACCGGCGGGATGTGAACGCTCTTCAGCTGAGTAGTGTGAGTATCCCATTTGTATTCATTCACACCTTCTTATACTTTGTTTTAAATTGATCGTAGGAATGAGCTTTGCCTTTATTTTACCGCAGTGGGTGCCCAGACCTTGGGCGGAGTACGCTGGAGCGCCTCCTTTTGTTGCTGAGGTCCTTCGACCCAGGAGCTCGAGTCGGCTGCTGTTGTGGACGTCGATGGGTCCTGTGTGGTATCTGGGCGAGCGGTTAGCTCGTCAGTGCTTCCGGGGCGCGTTGACGGTTCCCGTCGATCCTCCTAAAACGATGTTTAGGGAGCCTTCGAGGCCGAGAGGAGGCGGACTTGGGCGGCGCTAGTGGCGACGACCTTCTTCTCCCTGACGAGGATTACTCGGCATTCCTTTACGGGAGGTTGGCGTACTGGCCAGTAGTGGTGAGTATCTTTTGTTTTCTTGTTGGATCTTGATTTTCGAGAATTGCGACGAAAGATCATCGATTAACGAGGGCCATTTGTCTTTGCAGGAGGTTGAGGCGGCGGGCATCGAGCCCCCAGAGTATCCCGAGACCCTTGAGTACACTGACGCTACTGGGAGGACGACGATCTCTGAGTTGCGTGACTTTGACGTGGGCCGTGACGGATCTTTGGCCTAGATGACCGGCGATCGATTCGGAGGGTGAGTTCCTATTTTGCATAGTTTTCGTGTAAGAACACATTTGATTGAATTTGTTCAATTTTGCTGAGAATTACTTTTGAAATGCAGGTCGCGCCATCTCGGTTCGTGGCATTATGGAGGGTGGCCAACCGGCTGCGAGCTACCGCCATCGAGGCACTCGTCGGTGGTCGGGGTCGTCAGGTATGAATCTCATTTGTTTTTCCTTGATTTTTGGTTTTTCAATTTTGTTTGAATTGATTGACATGAGCCAATTTCTTGTTGTCCACAGGCCGGTCGTGAGCTGGAGCGAGAGTTGACCCAGTCTCGGGAGGAGACGGCTCGTTTGTCGAGGGAGCTCGAGTTTCGGGACGCCGAGATTGCCGCTCTTATGGCGAGGGTTGCCGAGCTGGAGGGTGCACAGCAGTAGTCTGCGTGGTTTTGTAGACTTGATTTTGAACATTTTTGGACTTGTTTGGGGCGCAAGCCCCCAGTTTACTTGTATTTTTGGACCTGTTTGGGGCGAAGCCCCCAGTTGTACATTTGGACTTGTTTGGGGCGAAGCCCCCAGTTTGCTTGTACATTTGCTTTTTTTGTTGTATATACGACGGCCTGAGTGCCTTTTGCTGTTGGGTTGTGTTGGTTGTACCTGCAGGTTAGCTTTTGAACAGGTTTGGTAGACAACGGTTTATGCCGTCATGCTGCCGAAATTTACATAGAAAAATCACGCAACACATACATTTTATATACACATAGGGCCTTTAATTAGCGCAAAATGAGACTCGAAAGGACGTGAAAATGCAAAAATTTTGCCGGAAATGACCGGACGGTAGGGAGGGTTACCCCCAAAAAAAAAGAAAAAGAGAAATCTGTAAGTTAGAAAAGGGAAGAAAAAAAAAATAGAAATTAAGAAAATGAAATAACTAAGTAAAAGTTGAAATAAAAAAGAATTAAAATGAAAACTAAATATAAAAGTGTGAGAAAAATGGCGGAAAATGTCGATGTCGCCTCGAAATGCGCGTCCGCGGATTTAAGGAAACCTGAAGCATGGTAAATTTCTCGGATTTACCAAAATAAAATCTCGTAGGAATAGGAAATTATTCGTTTATAGAATTAGGAAAGATTCAAACGCGAAATCACGAGTGAAGTGAGGTCAGGAAGAGGCGCGGCATGAGCTGCGTCCCTTTGAAGAGGCGCGCGGCCGTGCGCGCTGTTCCCAAGCAGGTCGGTTCTGACGGATTTTTGGAAACAGCAATTAGTATAAATAGAAGCGTCGACGAAGCTTTAAATCATATAATTCTTCCGTCTCTCCTTCGTCGCCTCACATAAAAACTCCCAATAAATTTTCAAGAGAGAATTATCATCATGAATACTTTGGAGATTCGCTTGAAGGAATGGACTAATGAGTTTTCGAACATTGAGAAGCACGATATGGGTGCTTATTGACACGTCTGTCGCGTACCTGTCAAAAATAAAACCTAACGGTCTCAACTAAAAATGTAGTAGAGGCAGTCGAGTATCGAATCCACAGGGAGGAATGCAACTACAGCTATCTATTTCTAATCCTATGGTAACAATTGGGTTTGATTGAATTTTTGGTTCTAAACTACGGAGAAAAAGGAAGAGAAATAAAGCAGAGAACAGTAAAGGCAATAAAACGATTTAAAACTATCAATGAGAGAGGGACATGTCGGGAATTCGGTTCACTACGGCGACAACAACTCAAAGACAAAAATGACTCGACGAACTAATGTGAGACGGATATTAGAAGGTCCTTTCGGTCCACTTCCCACCCTAAAATACCACTAACTTAACTTTCGTCCTCATTAGGGTAGTCTCATTTTTATAGCAGGCCTATTTAGTCCAATCTTTCGATCCAGGATTAATTGTAGCCGTTTAATGGGTGACATAGAAGCGTGCACTCAACTAGGTCGGTAATTACAGTTATATTGCTATAGTGACAGAGTCTCTTAGTCAATTCGTCTAATTCATTCACTACGTCGTCATTATTCTACCGCAGATCCCCTAATCCCAACATGAAGGGGTTTAGCTACTCATATTCGTAATAAAACTAACAAAGATGTAAATTTCAATGAGATGACATAATGAAATGATAATAAAAATTGCTAATAGAAATTAGGGCAGAAAGAGACAATAACATAAAACAAGAATTAAACAACAAAGGAAGGTTAATTATTATTAAAAGGGAAAGAGAATTACAATCCAGCAATTTCCGGCGTAAAGAACTCGAAATCCGACCAAGCAATCCGAAACGAAAGTAATGAGAAGGTTTAAGCAACGTAACTAGTTCTCCAGTGAAGGAAGGTAAAAAGATAGATCAAAAGATTAAGTAAAAGATGATGCCTAATTAACCTAGTAAACATAGGTTAAATAGCCAAAACCCCTAAGTGTTTATGCGGAAATACTAAAACACGGACTAATTAAGCCCACGAAGTCAAAAGCCTCTCGATCGAGTAGATTAGACTACTCGATCGACCATCAGCTCAGCAGAAACTCCTCGATCGACCTTCAGGGAACTCGATCGAGGACTGGTCATGTGTGGATCACTCGATCGAGTAAGCAGTAGCTCGATCGAGTCTTGGGAAGCTTAGGGATCACTCGATAGACCACCAAACAGCTCGATAGACCACCTGGGTCTTCAATTCAGCTCACGTCTTCACCAAAATGCCTCGTAAAGCGTGCAACGACACTTCTAAGTGCAACATCTCACTCTGGGATGGTCCCGTCTCCTCTAAATGCATGCAAAAGGACAGAAAAGAGCATGGTTCCGCTACTTTCGCGATCATTCCTACAAAAAGGACCAAATACACCAAAGTAGCCAATTCGGGCAAAATACTATAAAAATAGCATAGAAATGCATAGAAATACGTCTTTGAAATAGGCCAAAAAGACTATACATTAGGCACGTATCAAATCTCCCCAAACCAAACCTTTACTCGCCCTCGAGTAAACTCAAAACTAAACTAATGGAACGGAAATGATAACTCGTAGCTAACTTAACCTGTCTACTTGAACCACTTTAATGCAAATGAAAATCAACATTAAAGCTAGGCGAAATCAATACGCAAACGAATTATAAGTCGTTCGTAAATAAAGTCGACCTATCGACCTTGCAAGACCAACAAAACCGGACTCTCACGTGGTCACTCTTCTCTCATGAAGCAAAGGGCAAATGTTATATGTAAAAGAGAGAAGAAAGACAAATCACTCACCTAATTACGACCTACATAGCATGCATGCAACAAAAATGAAAGACAATTCAAGTACTAATGCACACACTCCAACCAATAATGTCCGTCACAAAGTAGGGTTGCAAATAGTATGGGAATAGTGAGGTTCGGTGAGAAAAGGCAAAACAAGTTATGGAAATGTGGAGGTAAAAGCGTCAAGCTAGTTCCTAACAGACCATACTAAACCATCCGGATCTCAAACTGACCGAAAGACTAACACAGTGCCTTCACTTGGCACAAAACTCACTAGATCGGAAGCACAATCTCCTCAAAAATGTGGAATAAGAGTGGAGGAGTCGACGGTCACAAAGTTCCCTTTTTTAAACACATCGTCTGAAACAACTTAACTGAAACAATCAACCCTCTTGTCGATTGTACATCTTCGAACATCTTCTCAACTCTGACAAGAGGGTCCAACTTTTTTTTTTTCAACTTTTTTTTTTCTTTTTTTGTACGTGAATCTCATCATCTTTTTCTTTTCATTTTCTTTTTTTTTTTTCTTCTTTCACGTTTTTCCTTTCTTTTTTTTTTTTTTTCTTTTTTTTCTTTCTTCCTCCTTTCTTATCACAAACACCAACTCCAAACAGAAATTACGGACCAAACTGCAATGGAAAACATACCACAAAAGAACAGACTAACTAGCTTGACTAGGCAGGCTTAGTTTGGAATGTGGCTAATGGGTCAAAAGGCAAGTTTTGGTCAATGTGGAGCTAAATGGGTGTAAGATGTAAAGAAAGGGGAATTGCAAGACCCTCCCTGCATGTGACACCAACCACAAACCCGAATATGTGCATTTGACGAGAAATTGAATGTCATTAATGTGCAAATGAGACAAACATGCTATGCAAGGAGTACTACTCTCAAAATTCCTAATGAACTGGTCATGAATGTCACCGATTATGGCTCTAAAACTCGAAATTTTTAAGTAGTTTGCCGTTTATTAGGTCAAGTCTAAACAATCGGCTATTATTTGAACAAAATTAAGTAGACTATGCGTATGACAAAGCTAAAACCATCAATTGAAGTGCAAGGCTCAAGTAATATGACAAGCTATAGTGCAATTTCATCACGGGAATCTACCGTTCCGACTCAACCTAAATGCAAAAATAAACGTGAAATTTTTTGAATTTTTTAACATTTTCTAAATTTTTTTTTTTTTGATTTTTGATTTTTTATGAAAATAAACAACAAATGCAAACTGAAAAATTAAACGTGAATGCAAAACAAATGCAGATGCAGACTCAAAAGGATGCAATACCCTCCCCAAACCAAAACGGACAACGCCCTCGTTGTCCTCCAGCATATACCAGCAGAAAAATGGGGGATGGGGGTATACAACCAATAAAATAAAAATAAAGGAGACGAAATAAAAAGAGTAAGAAAACATACAAAGCACGAACTTCCCCAAACCAGCCAGAAAACTGGGGAAGTGAGTAGACCAGTAGCTACTCGTCGTCGGCACCGCCGTCTCTCAGGTGCTCCGACTCAACAAAACAGTCTCCCAAACCAAAGAACAAACAAGGGGGAGACTCGGTCGTCATCTCCCGCTGATCCTCCTGGACCGGAGTGCGAACGGAGGGTCACTCTGCTCCTCTCTGGCGCTCTCTCGCTGATCGCGATCGCTCAGAATCCGCACCTCTCGTGCTACATTGTCTCCTCCGGCTCCTCCTCCGAGTCGAAGAAAACGGAGGGTACCCGTCCGCTGGGTATCGGTAGAAGGAAGGATGCGGCCACCCCTCTGGAATCGGTTGCCGGGCTCGGATATGGAACTCGTAAAGCGGGAATACAGCTAAAGCCATATCCCGCCTCATCTCAGTAAGGTACCGTGTCCGGTGGGCCTGCGAAGTGAAACGTCACGTGTGGGCATCTTCGATGCAGTGCGATAGCGCCTCTCCCATAACAACGACCTCGAGACGGGGTCCGGAAGTGATGGCTAGGCGCTAACTTTCTTTGGTGTGGTCTCGGTGGCAGCATACCGGTGCTGCTGAAACGGGCGTCCGTCCCACGGCCGGCGAAAAAGAAAAGGCCTGGTGGGAGTGAGGGTGATGGCACGTGAAGCTCGAACCGAGCTCCCATTTGTGCTAGCCGCGAGTAAAATCGTCCCTGCACAGTGAGACAAGTAGAATCGGTCTTTGCGGTGGTGACTAAGGCGGAGCTAGTGGCAACAGCAGGGACCACTCGCTCGAAAGAAGGCCGGAGGACGTACTAGTAGAAGAAAGAGAGCTCGCGTCCATCCCGCAAAGTGTCGAAAGGGCATGAATAAGAGACGATCTTTTAACCGTGGTTAAAACAACCCGCTAACCAACATGTGACAAAGAAATATGAGGCCCTATCGGTCGAAACAATCGACGTCAAAGATACAAAACCCAACAATTCCTCAAAAATTTTCGAAAAACAGCATGCGAGTGGTGATAATATGATAACACAGTGACTGCAAAAGGGTGAATACAGCATGAAAACCGAAAATGGGGCATGTATCACTCCGGGTAGTCGAGAGTAACCATTCACAGCGCGAGATTCCTAATAATTCAAAGCATGTAATGGCGATAGGGGACGGGAAATAGTTACAGCGGTTAACAACAGTGACAAGTAGGCGATAACCGCAAATAACAAAGCATGACAGCAAGACAACCGTCTGACAGTCGAAATTTCGATTCACAGGAACCCTAATCGCGAAAATCGCGCAAGATTCGAATTTAATATGTAGAAACAGTAAGGAATTGCGCAAATATCATCATCAAGCTAATCAAGGGCAATTAAACACAAATTAATCGAATAAATTCGACTATACATGGAATTTTCGAACCCTAATGTAATCACCTCAAAGAAATTCGAATTAAATCAAGAGAAATTGCAAGGAGTGTGATAGAGATACTTACTTGATGATGATTATCCTAAAACAAGCAATTAATCTTCAAAAACAAGCAACAAAGGCGGGTTTTCAATTGAAAAACCGCAAACCCTAATTCCTCTTAAAGACCGCAAAAACGAGCACAAAAGAAGGGAATTATAAGGGGCTATTGAAGAATTAAGAGCTAGTAGTAGAATGTAGGTGGTGGATTTGATAATTTTGGGCAAAAATTGGGGATTTGGGGGAAGAGGATGTCGCAATTAGGGAGGTGTTAGGAGAAATTAGGGACGAAATTAGAAAATGAAACGGAAATAAGGAGTTAAGTAAAGAAAACTCCCGTCCACTGTTCATGTCACTCGATCGAGTGATTTTAAGTCACTCGATCGAGGTCTTTTGGATGTCCCTTTGCTCGATCGAGTAGTCAGTCTCTCGATCGACCATTTCCTCTATGGCCTTCCTCGATCGAGTATCAAGCACGCTCGATCGAACCAACTTCCACTCGATCGAGTACAAAAAGTACTCGATCGAGGACTTCTTCGTGAATTTTCGTCCTTTCTTCCTTGAATTGCGTGCATCTTCCCCAAACCTGCGTAAAACATATCCAAACACATCCCAAAAATACCAAATATGCAGCAACACAGTCTATAGTCTTATTCTACGCTAAAAAGAATGTCTAAACTAATTGTCCTAATAAAAATGCAATAAAATCAATTCAAAGGAAATTCAAAACTTGTCTATTACACTTTGTTACACGGGCATTTCCCGTTTAATTCCCATTAGCTTTCGAGCCCCTTCGTGGGCTTTCGACTGGAGGACGTCACTTGCGATCTCGACCGTCCTCTTTGATTTCCATGAGCTTGAATTACTGTTTGCAAGAGGAGGAGGAACATAGTTCAAATCTATGTAGGTTCGAACTGTCCTTGTTCTCGTCGCTCTGTCAGCTTCCTTAGCCTTCTTGGCTCCAGTTTGATTGACAATGGTTCCACCCTGTCCTTTGACTGCTCCTTTCTTGCCTTCATCTGTACCTGCAGTAAGGAAAACAGACGAATTTTCCCCCTTTTTGCTCTCAGTATGAGGCGGAGGGTTAGCAATAATAGCAATATTCTCCAAATTTTCATCTGGAGTGTCAACAATAAGGTCAACAGAAGAGAGGGCATTGCAAGGCTGAGCCTGCATGGGAGCCCTCCGGAATTTGGACTGATGAAAGGTCAGCTCCTCATCCCCTACCTGGAAGGTCAAAGTCTTCCCCCCGACATCTATCACTGCACGGGCAGTGGACAAAAATGGTCTCCCTAAAATGATAGGGGTATGCTCATCTTCGGGGATATCTAGGACGACAAAGTCAACGGGAATAAAGAACTTCCCGATCCTAACAGGTACGTCTTCCGCTACACCTAGTGGCCGTGATAGACTACGGTCGGCCATCTGGACAGTCATATTGGTGCAACTCAGTTTTGTCACACCAAGTCTCTTAGCTAGAGACAAAGGCAAAACACTTACGCTAGCGCCTAAATCGCATAACGCATTGTCAATCAACGCATACCTATATGACAAGGGATCGAAAAACTACCCGGTCGATTGCTTAATAGGTAGCTTATTTTGAGATAAGGGTGACCCCATCTCAGTCAAGGCTACGGTCTCATTGTCATTTATGGTCCTCTTACGTGCTAAAATCTCTTTCATAAATTTCAAGTAAGAAGGTACCTTAGTCAAGAATTCAGATGAACGGCACGAAACTTCCAAACTCTTCAAAAGCTCAACAAATTTGCTAAACTGTTGATTAATCTTGGTATTCTGCAGCCGCCTCGGGAAGGGAACAAGAATGGAATCTCGAGTCCCTTGTTTCTTGCCTCCAAAGTGTCTTCCGGAGCAAGTTCGGTATCCTTCGGACGCTTCTTGCCTCTCGAACGAGGCCTTTCTGGTAATTCATCGCTTAAACGAGCACTAGCAGGCTCTCGTATAAGCTTCCCGTCAGTAATATCACTCGATCGAGCAATGTGTGTACTCGATCGAACACTTTCTTCAGCAACCTCAGTCGATCGAGCAACATCCCCACTCGATCGACCATCTTCAACTTCCAGTTCACTCGATCGAGCAGAGTGACTACTCGATCGAGGGCTTTCCTCACCAATTCCACTCGATCGAATCTGTTTTGAAGACACTGGACTTGATCGATCGAGTAATCGCTTCGTCGTGAGTCCTTTCCTCTTAGCGAGAACACCGGTCATTATCGCCGACAACTTCCCTTGGGTCTGATTTCTGCACTTCCGGTCCCTCGTAAGAAAGACCGCTTCTCAACTCTATCAAATGTACCGTCTCATTTGGGTTCTTGTCATTTTGAGTTGGCAAATGACCGGGCTTCCTTGAAGATTGATTTTCAGCCAGTTGAGCAACTTGAGTCTCAAGTGCCTTGAATGCCGTGTCCTTCTGTTGTAATTGCTTCGCAATGGACTGCATCATGGACTTTAACTCGCCTATCTCGCTCACCCCACTAGATGACGAAGCACCTTGGTTAGGAGGGTTGAAAGACGGAGGCTTCGATAGCCTTGTTGCTTCGGTGTGGAGGAATATAGGGTTCTTTCGCTGATTTGGAGTGGAAGTGGGATTGAGTACGTTGTCTTTGGTTACTCCACCTCAAATTGGGGTGGATATTTGGCTCGTAATGAGTGTTGTTATGCCCGTAGTGTTGAAAGGCGACATTTGCTCATAAGGACTAGGACAATAATCAGCGACATGTCCATCTACCCCACATCTCGCATGCACGAAAGGACCGTCTGTCATGGCATTAACCTGGTACATCCCGGCTTGAGAGCTCCCCTAGTTCATACTTGTCGAACCTAGCGAGTGGGGCCTCTAACGCACCCACCAAGAGGACTCAGCAGCTCTCCTTTGGTTTCCCCTTGAATTCCCGTATTCAGCCCTATGAGTGGCTAAATCATCTATGATTTTCCATCCTTTCGTCGGCCCCAAGTTGTCAGAAAATCGACCGTTGGCTGCAGCATCTAATATAGCCCTCTGATCATCATATAAACCATTGTAAAAATGGTTGCACAGACTCCATTTTTCAAAACCGTGATGCGGTATGGTCCGCACCAATTTCTTAAATCGCAGCCATGCCTCGTGGAAGTTCTCGTCGGGACCCCGTTTTTGAAACTCAGTTATCCGAGCTCTAATGGCAATGGTTCTCGAAGCGAGAAAATACTTCTTATAAAACGCCAATGCTAGCGAATTCCAATCTGTTATGCCGTGAGCGACTTTGTCTAAATCCTGTACCACTCCCTCGCAAAGATCGCGGAGTGAGAAGATGAACATAGTTTCTTTGATTTGGTCGGTACATCACGCCCGGTGGAGGTGGTATGGAGCAGCATTAATCAATGAAAGTCTCCATATGTTGAGCTGCATCTTCCTTCGCACTCTCCTCCGAACTGATTTTTCTCGACCATGCTAATGTAAGAAGGCTTAGGCTCGAACTTCCTAGCATCTCCAGGCAGTTCGAACCCTTTATAAAGATTGTCAGCGGTGGGCTCGGAGTGACTAGCAATGGTAGCTTCCTCGGCCATTTCGGGAAATTCTGGGAAAGTGATAGACTCAAGTGATGAATTGGAAACTGGAGAAGACGGTGGATTGTCTTCGAAAAGCTCGTTCTCGTAAAAGTTACCACGAGAACTGGGCTCTTCCTCGGCATGTTGCTCTTGAAATAGTCTCCTTTTTACGCGCAGAGATCTCTCAATCTCGGGATCAAAAGGTAGTAGTGGACCACCTTGCGACTGCGCGCATAAGACGAAACTACAAACAAGATATGAGAACAGTCTAAGGAACGATGTTCCTTAAACTAAAAAGGAGAATTAAAAATAAAACAGCTAGTAATTGGAACAATTGCCTCCCCGGCAACGGCGCCAAAATTTGACACGTCTGTCGCGTACCTGTCAAAAATAAAACCTAACGGTCTCAACTAAAAATGTAGTAGAGGCAGTCGAGTATCGAATCCACAGGGAGGAATGCAACTACAGCTATCTATTTCTAATCCTATGGTAACAATTGGGTTTGATTGAATTTTTGGTTCTAAACTACGGAGAAAAAGGAAGAGAAATAAAGCGAGAAACAAGAAAGGCAATAAAACGATTTAAAACTATCAATGAATGAGAGGGACATGTCGGGAATTCGGTTCACTACGGCGACAACAACTCAAAGAAAAATGACTCGGGCGAACTAATGTGAGACGGATATTAGAAGGTCCTTTCGGTCCACTTCCCACCCTAAAATACCACTAACTTAACTTTCGTCCTCATTAGGGTAGTCTACTGTTTATAGCAGGCCTATTTAGTCCAATCTTTCGATCCAGGATTAATTGTAGCCAGTTTAATGGGTGACATAGAAGCGTGCACTCAACTAGGTCGGTAATTACAGTTATATTGCTATAGTGACAGAGTCTCTTAGTCAATTCGTCTAATTCATTCACTACGTCGTCATTATTCTACCGCAGATCCCCTAATCCCAACATGAAGGGGTTTAGCTACTCATATTCGTAATAAAACTAACAAAGATGTAAATTTCAATGAGATGACATAATGAAATGATAATAAAAATTGCTAATAGAAATTAGGGCAGAAAGAGACAATAACATAAAACAAGAATTAAACAACAAAGGAAGGTTAATTATTATTAAAAGGGAAAGAGAATTACAATCCAGCAATTTCCGGCGTAAAGAACTCGAAATCCGACCAAGCAATCCGAAAACGAAAGTAACAGTAGAAGGTTTAAGCAACGTAACTAGTTCTCCAGTGAAGGAAGGTAAAAAGATAGATCAAAAGATTAAGTAAAAGATGATGCCTAATTAACCTAGTAAACATAGGTTAAATAGCCAAAACCCCTAAGTGTTTATGCGGAAATACTAAAACACGGACTAATTAAGCCCACGAAGTCAAAAGCCTCTCGATCGAGTAGATTAGACTACTCGATCGACCATCAGCTCAGCAGAAACTCCTCGATCGACCTTCAGGGAACTCGATCGAGGACTCGGTCATGTGTGGATCACTCGATCGAGTAAGCGATGCTCGATCGAGTCTTGGGAAGCTTAGGGATCACTCGATAGACCACCAAACAGCTCGATAGACCACCTGGGTCTTCAATTCAGCTCACGTCTTCACCAAAATGCCTCGTAAAGCGTGCAACGACACTTCTAAGTGCAACATCTCACTCTGGGATGGTCCCGTCTCCTCTAAATGCATGCAAAAGGACAGAAAAGAGCATGGTTCCGCTACTTTCGCGATCATTCCTACAAAAAGGACCAAATACACCAAAGTAGCCAATTCGGGGAAAAATACTATAAAAATAGCATAGAAATGCATAGAAATACGTGCTGAAATAGGCCAAAAAGACTATACATTAGGCACGTATCACTTATAACCTTGGGTCTTTATTGAGTTTGAAACTCATTAAGGTTGTAAGATCGTTCTTGGATGCTTGCCTTGATTATTGGGATCCAAATTATCATGTTTTTGCGTTCCCAGGAGGTGATATTTGTCCTTTTCCGGAGGAAATTGCTGCTATTGGCGGGTGGGACCCTGAACATCTACCTGCCATCCCTTCTACTGCTCAAGGGTATAAGAGCAAGTTTAGAGATTTGCTTGGACTTACTAGATTGGAGGTGGATCGCTTAGTTACCCCGAAAGGCGTGAGGATGTTAGATTTTATAGACCGATTCATCAACAGGGCCGACCCTCTTTGTTTCTTATGTTGCTAGGAGGAGAGCATTTGGCTTCGTTTGCTTTGCATGTATATGTCTTCCAGGGACATGTTGATGAAGATTTGAGAGGCGATCCTCGTCTTGGGTCTTATTGAGCAAATGGAGTCGCGCAGAGCCCACTTGTCTATGCCTAGGGAGATCATTCAGGTTTGGATAATAGGAAATCCAACCGTGATCTGCCGTTTTTGGGAAGTCCCGTTATCCTACAGGTAAAAGACACCTTTCTTTCTTTCTTTTTTTTTTTTTTTTTTTTTTTTTTTTTTTTTTTTTTTTTTTTTTTTTTTTTTTTTTTTTTTTTTTTTTTTTTTTTTTTCCGTTTTTCGTTTGTTTTTTTTTGCGGGTGTCTAATACCTGTTTTTTGGTAGGTTTGCCTTATGGAACGGCTCCGATTGCTCGAGCCCCCAGTTCATGCACTTTCCTATCATGCCCGTATGATTTCGATGAGGACACTACTGTACATGGTGGACTTCACCCGGTCTGCGACTATTGGAAGAACAAGTCAAGACCGATGATGGCCCGCCGATCGGGTGGGTCGTTCCGTGGTGGCACCTCAAGTCATCACACTGGGTGTCTTCTTTGGATCCTACTAGGTCCGTGCGCATTCCTGGATTGGAGTTTATGGTATGCATCTTCCCTGAGAGATTGATGAGACAAGTCGGGTTGAAGCGAGATGATCCCTAGGCTTGACACCGTTCCATGAGACTGCTATGGCGCTTACTACGAAAGCCAAAGAGAGTGGTCTATGAAATGGGCCCAAAGAAACATGTGGTTCTTGAACTTCTCCTCCAATGCCTTGTGGGTGTCGGACTCTTATCTGAGGTGGAGGAAGGCTGCAACTTCGGAAGAGCGCGAAAGATTGAGGAAGCGCGAGCCCGTTGACTACAAGGTGCGAGAGGGAGAGAAAGAGAAGGAGAAGCATCTGACAGAAGGAGAAGAAGAAGCCGGGTTCCAAGTCATTCATCCTTCGAAGAAATCGAAGACTACTCCTGTCGCAGAGATGGTGGTTGGCAAGAATGGAAGAGTCAGGCCTCGAGAAAGACCTTTGGTGATTAGGTTCGAAGTGGTGCAAGAGCGTCCGGCTCGAGGTCGTGACAAGAAATATGACAAGAACGACAAGGGCAAGGGAAAGATGGAGGAATAGCCCAAGTCTTATCTATTATTTAATTATTATTATTATTGTTGTAATAAGGAGGGATTTTTAGAATCCTAGCCTAATCTATTTTTATTATTTGTCGTATTATTATTATTAGAAATTGAATGAAATAAAAAAAGGTTAAATGGTTATGAAACCGTTGTGATTTTCTTTAATTATTCTTGTCGAATTTCATATGCAATGCAAATGTCCTTCTATTTACATTTTAAATATAATGGTGGGTTGAATCCCGTGAAGGATTGCCTACGTATTCACTTAGAGAAAGCGAAATCAAACCCTTGCGCGTAGTTCGAGTAAATGTAAAAGAATAATTGTTCGAAGCAAGAGCTTGTAATGAACATAGAAAATAAGCATGAGCTTTTGCTTACTCGGGGGGTGCGAATTTAGTTTGTTTGATGATATGAGGATGACAAGTTTGCCAAGATGCAAGAGCATAGTGACATTCAAATGGGCCAGGGGCCGTTTATTTAGTGCCACAAGAGCGACACTTAGGTTTACGCGAGGCGCGTTTTTATCCTATTCTAGGCATAGTATCGTTTCAGTTGGTCGAGATTTGTGGGGTTTGAGAACTCATTCCCATCTAGGTCTGTGATTCTAACCGCACCCCCTGGGAGTATTGATTTGACTAGATATGGTCCGGCCCAGTTAGGTTTGAATTTTCCCCTTGGGTCGACAGGTAAAAGAGCTCTGACCGATTTGAGTACTAAGTCTCCTTCTTTGATGTTTCTTGGCCTAACCCTTTTGTTGAAAGCTCGTTTGATACGTGCTTGATATGTCTGGACATTATGTAAGGCACGAAGCCTACGTTCATCCAGGAGGATGAGTTCTTCGTATCTATCTTTCTTCCAATCGGCTTCCGGGATTTGACTTTCTAGCAGAATACGCAAGGATGGTATTTCTAGCTCGACTGGTTGTACGGCTTCCATGCCGTAAGTCAAATAGAAAGGAGTAGCCCCAGTGGGCGTCCTAACTGATGTACGATACCCCCACAAAGCGAAGGGTATTTTGCTTGGCCAATCTCTATAATTGTCAGTCATCTTCTTGAGGATTGTGACGACATTCTTGTTAGCCGCCTCTACCGCGCCGTTAGTCTGTGGTCGATAGGGCGAGGAGTGATGATGCTTGATCTTGTACTTGGCTAGCAATTGTTCGGTTTCGGCTTGGAAGTGGGACCCATTATCGCTAATGATTTCATGTGGGCAACCATATCGGCAGATGATGTTGTTTTGTATGAATTTGGCTACATTCTTGGCCGTGAGAGCGGTGTAGGAAGCCGCTTCTACCCACTTGGTGAAGTAGTCAATTGCTACTAGGATGAAACAGTGACCTCCTGTTCCGGCTGCGGTTATTTTCCCGATTATGTCAATTCCCCATGCGGAGAATGGCCAAGGAGATGTCATCGTATAGAGCAACGAAGGAGGGACATGTTGTACGTTCCCGAAGATTTGACAGTTGTGGCAATGTCTCACATATTTGATGCAATCGGATTCCATTGTGGTCCAATAGTACCCTAGACGTGTGATTTTCTTTGCCATCATAGGTCCACTCATGTGAGGACCGCATTCTCCGTCATGGACTTCTTCCATCACTTTTGTGCCTGTGAATGATCAAGGCAACGTAGGACTACACCAAGAGGTGTTCTTTTGTACAATTCTCCTTGCATCAGGATGTATTGGGAAGCTAGTAGGCGTATAGCGCGTTGTCCCCTTTTGTCCATATCTGGCGGATAGGTACCATTGAGCTTGAAATTCAGGATTGCTTGGAACCGGGCTCTGTGCGATTTCTTCTTCATCGGTAATTTGATGGACATAAGCCGGCTCCGACCGTCGTTCGATACACAAAGGCATTTCCATCATGTAATCTGGCATGTTTATCAAAGATGCAAGTTTCGCAAGAGCGTCTGCAAATTGATTTTCTTCTCGAGGTAGGTGTAAGTAGGTTACGTGATCAAAGAATTGAGCGACTTGGTCTATTCTAGCCTGATAGGGTGCTAGGCTTTCACTTCGGATTTTCCAGGATCCCGTAACTTGGTTGATGATTAGTGACGAATCCCCGTGCACTCGGAGGTTTTTGATGCCTAAGCTTACTGCCGCTTGTAGTCCAATTAGACAAGCCTCATACTCTGCGGCGTTGTTTGTCACCTCGAAGTCGAGTTTGACAGCAATCGGTGTATGCTCACCTTCAGGAGAAATGAGCAACACTCCTATCCCAAATCCTCTTAGGTTTGATGCTCCATCGAAGTATAGGTCCCAGGAGTCTACGTCTGTTTGAAGTATATCCTCGTCGGGAAATGACCAAGTATCTATGGTTTGTGCGTCGTTGATGGGATTTTCTGCGAAGAATTCGGCGACGGCGCGACCCTTTATAACTTTCAGTGGCACATATTTGAGGTCAAATTCTGAGAGCATCATGGTCCATCTTGCCAGACGTCCATTGAGGACGGGTTTCTCGAAGAGGTATTTGACTGGATCCATTTTGGAGAATATCTTGACGGAGTAGCTAAGCATGTAGTGACGTAGCTTCTTCGTTGCCCACACAAGAGCGAGGCATGTCTTTTCGAGTTGTGAGTATTTGCACTCGTATTCCAAGAACTTCTTACTTAGATAGTAAATAGCTCTTTCTTCACTTCATACGGTTTGAGCTAACATGGCACCCATAGCGGTTTCGGTTACCGTGAGATACAAACCAAGAGGTTGATCTTGTTGTGGTGGCATGAGCACTGGTGGTTTAGCCAATATCTCCTTGATTCTGTCGAACGCCTTTTGACAATCGTCGTCCCACATGGTGTGGTCTGTTTTCTTGAGTTTCTTGAAGATAGGCTCGCAAATCATCGTAAGTTTCGATATGAATCGACTTATGTATTGCACTTTTCCCAGGAATCCCCTGACTTCCTTTTCTGTTTGAGGTTGTGGCATTTCGATCAGAGCTTTGATTTTGGAAGGATCTATTTCTATGCCTCGTTGGCTAACGACGTATCCTAGGAGTTTGCCAGATGTCACCCCAAATGTGCACTTTTGAGGGTTGAGTCTCATGTTGTACTTCCGTAGCCTCGCGAAGAACTTGCGAAGGTTCGCAATATGTCCCTCTCTTTCCTTGGATTTGACGATCATGTCATCTACATATACCTCGACTTCTTTATGCATCATGTCATGTAGGAGTGTAGTCGCGGTGCGTTGGTATGTAGCTCCGGCGTTGATCAATCCGAACGGCATTACTGTATAGCAATAGGTTCCCCATTGGGTGACGAACGCGGTCTTATGCATGTCTTCCATGGCCATTTTGATTTGGTTATAACCCGCATATCCATCCATGAAGGATAGTAATGCGTGGTCTGCAGTATTGTCCACTAATATGTCGATGTGAGGTAGAGGGAAGTCATCTTTTGGGCTTGCTTTGTTCAAGTCCCTAAAGTCAACACAAACTCGGATTCTCCCATCCTTTTTGGGCACGGGTACTATGTTAGCTACCCAGTCAGAATACTCGGAAACTTTGATGAACCCGGCTTTGAATTGTTTGTCAACTTCTTCCTTAATCTTTAGAGCCCACTCTGTTCTCATTCGTCGAAGCTTCTGTTTCACAGGTTTGAAACCTGGTTTAATCGGAATCCTATGTTTGGCGATATCCCTGTCGATCCCTGGCATGTCTTTGTAGGACCAAGCGAAAACGTCTTTGAATTCATTTAGGAGGTCTATGAAATCGGCCCGTTCGGTAGAGCTCAAGGTAGTCCCTATCCTAAGTTCTTTGGGTTCTAATTCGGTTCCTACATTGATGGGTTCGGTGTCCTCAATTACAGGTCCCCCTTCCCCTTCCTGTAGTATTTCTTTGGCTACGTAGGGAGGTATTTCGGTCGAGTCTGGGTCTTGGTCATCCTCAGTATCATCATAAACAGAATTGCACTCAAGATAACGCAAAGAGTAAGCAGAACCTGATTTATTCATATTAGGATTTGAGTAAAGTTGAAACAAAGAAGCCAACTGATCCATGGTCAGTGGCGGTAAAGGGACAGTAATTGGGGCATTTCCCGAACTACTGTGGCTACTTGAAAACAAGCTAGGAGAAACGAAGGGAGTGGGGATGACGACAGGAGTAGACTCTCTAATGACTTCTCTAGACTTTGACTCTGACTCCGACTCCGACTCCGATTCGAACTCGTCGTCTTCTGGTTCTTCTTTGAACATCTCTCCTTCTCCAGTGGTGAGCTTGAAGAGTCTTCCTTGATTGTTGGTCCATTTGATTGATTTTCTCCATCCTTTCTGCTGCTTTGTGTCGATTTCTGTGATCAATGCGGCGGGGTTGAAGCGATCGTCTTGAAGTATCGTAGTAATGATCTCATCCTGCGCGGCCCTAACAAATCGGTCCTCTCCAAACAGGAGGCTTACAGCTTGTTCTTCTAAGCAAGGTGCTTGACGGGTTTTGACGGTAGGAACCGTTTCTGGAGGGATGAAGTAGCAATCGTGAAAGATCTCGATTCCGGCTAACTTCCTCTCGAGGTAATGCCAAGGTTCGGGAAATCCATGAAAGAGTTCCGAACTTCCTTCTTGAACGAAGTATCCATTCAAGGTAGGGAGATATGGCCTCATTTGGACTCCTACATACTTGCGATTTTGGACTTGGGCAAGCATTTCGAGAACTTCTTCTGTTGTGGGTTTGTACCCTAGTCCAAGTGGTATTCTCGATGAGTTGCCTTTCTTGTATGGCGCGAAGGTGTTCTTCCGAGCCGGGTTCAAAGGCATTCCGGGGAAGTATCCCTGATTTTTGAGTATGTGGTTGACCACCAAGTTGGAGTAGGGATTATAGTACAAAGGTGCCAACTCACTTTCTATGACATTTACACTTTGGAAGCCCCCAAGTTCGTATATGGGATCCACAAGGACTTGATTATTTGATTGCTTCTCGATTATGGCCTTGATGGGTGACGAAGTGATTGTCACAACTTTGCCATTTAGTGGGATTTTGATCTTTTGATGAAGGGTGGATGTTACTGCTTTGGAAGCATGAATCCAAGGCCTTCCCAGAAGTATGTTGAATGAAGCTTCGATGTCCACTATTTGGAAGTTAACCTTTCGTTCGATTGGTCCCGTTGCTATGGTTAGGTTAGCAAGTCCTACCACTTTTCGTCGTGTACCGTCGTATGCACGTACACCTTGATTTGTAGGGGTCCAGTCCGACTCTTTCATGCCTAGTTTATGTGCCGTTTTGAGGGGTATGACGTTGACCGCGGAGCCATCATCTACCAAGGTCATTGGCACATTTTTCTTTAGACAGATGACAGTGATGTATAGAGCAAGGTTGTGACTAGCGCCAAAAGGTGGCAAGTCTTCATCTGAGAAAGTAATAGGATTACTTAGCTTGGGTGATTCTTGGAAGACCAAGTTGACTACATCTTCAGGAGTAGAGTTATGTGCTACATTCAATTTGGCCAAAGCTTGTAGTAAAGCTTGGCGATGCGGAAATGAGCTTGCCACTAGTTGCCAGACTGAAAGATCAGCCTTGGTTTTCTGTAATTGCTTGAGCAAATGATCAGTGGGGTCGTCTTCGTTGTCATTTGGTGTGATGACGTTGGTTGGACCGTTTTGAGTAGTGCTTTGATATGGGCGACCCGAACGAGTTAGGTGATCCACATCTTGGTCTTCACCATTTTGGACTATTTCCTTTACCAAAGAGTTTTCAATGAGATATTCGTCTTCATCGTCATCGGCCCAAACTCCATTGATTGCAGCTAGTTCCTTCATCCTCATAATGTCACTTTCTAGTTGTACGATTTGATCAACTAGTTTATCAACCACGGCGACTACTTCTTGCATAGTAGCATTTTGAGAGAAGGTCAATGGTACGCGCTCTTTAGGCGTTGCCTTGGGATCGCGTAAGATCATTACCATGTTTTCTAGTTCCAACACTTGTCTATCTACACTCCTTGCCCATGCGATGAAGTCGGAGATGGTAGGGGAGATGGTAGAGTAGAGTCTTTCTTTCTCAATTGCATGAATTTCATTTTCGGTGGGAGAAATGAGATGTGAGCAATCTAAGGTAGATTCGTCACTTGTAATCACTAGAACTCCAAGAGGATTCTGAGTGTTGTTGGGCTTACCTCCTGGTGGGATTGGAAGTCGGCCATCTTCAATCATATCTTGTAGCACGTGTTTCAACTTGTAGCATTTTTCTGTGTCGTGCCCCTTGCCCCTATGGTATTCACAGTAGGAATTTTCATCCCAGAATTTGGACTTCCTTTCAGGTTCGGGAGTAGGTCCAATGGGTTGGAGTTTACCTTGCTTCATTAGCCTTTTTAGAGCGTTGGAGTATGTATCCCCAAGGTTTGTGAATTTCCTTGGTGGGCTAGTTTTCTTGGATGGCTCGAGAAGGTTAACTTTGTCGGTCTTGCTAGTAGAGCCGTATGAACGACTTGTGGACCCTTGATATCCTCGACCCACCGTTTTGGACAAGAGTCCTTTGCGGATGTCATCTTCAATTCGTGTCCCTAGTACAGTTAAGTCTTTGAAGGTCTTGATGTTTTGATATCTCAAATGGTTGGCATATATGGGCTTGAGATTATCCACAAACTTTTCCACAAGAGTGGCCTCATCCGGGCGTTCAACTAGTTGAGTACTAGTCTTCCTCCACCTACTTAGGAAGTCGGTGAATCCTTCCTTATCATTTTGGGTAAGAACCTCTAGAGTGCGCATGTTGACTTGGATCTCAGCATTATCCGCATATTGTTTTGAGAACTCAATGGCGGCGTCCTCCCAAGTAGCGACCTTTTTGTGATCTAAAGTGTAGAACCATTGCTTTGGGATGGTGTCAAGAGATGAAGGAAAGATCCTTAAGAACATCTCGGGTTTGATGCCTTTAATAGACATGTAGTCCTTGAAGGCGCGGATGTGGTTCAAAGGGTTCTCATGCCCTTTAAACTTAGGGATATCCGTCATGCTAAAGTTAGTGGGCAATTTGGAATTGACGGCTTCATACTTACGATTGTTCTCCCTGTAAATGTCATCCCCCTTAAGGTACATCAATTGCTCCTCTAGGTATTGGAGCCTTTTCTCAGCTGCGGTTGTTCCTAGGACAGGATTCTCATCTTTAGACTCGTCATCGGAGAATTGTAGCACTCCACCTTTAGGGGGAGGTAGCTTTCCCTCTACATCAAAGATACGGCCTTCGATAAGCTCAAGGCGGTCATAGGTTTGTTCTTGGGTAATTTGCATTTGGGCTATCGCGGCTAGGATTCGATCATTACTTTCTTGAATTTGCTGGAGGTTCGTTTCATCACTTGACCCAGGCATCTTGGAAATTGGATAAGAGATCGGCGACGAATCAAAACACGATCGACCATTCTATCACACTTGCTAAAAAAAGTTTTGACTCGTGAAGTGGGTGTGTGCCACTTGTGTTGAGTGAGTTTTGAAGAAAGACAAGGTCTTTGAAAATGTGTGTCCTAGTCAACTGTAGTGTAGTTGTAGGAGTGGACTCGAGGTGAGGTTTGAAATGGGCTTGTGGCCCGAATTTTGACACGACGAACGGACAGAGTTTTGACCGGATTTTGAGCTAATTAAAGGCCCCATTTCGAAATCCTTGATTGAAAACGGGTTTTGATTTTTTGAAAATTCGTCATGGTTTTGTTTAGAAATGGTGATCACATAAGGTTTACACATTTATACAAGCATTATAACGGGATGCTGAGTGCATTTAGAAGGGTTTTGGTTTAAAGGGTGGGTTGCCATACCGAACCATCAAACCCGAAGTCTGTGGAGAGGCTCGTGCCAAACAAGAGTAAGGCCGATTCCTAGTCCATTTCCTCAAGTAGTGAAGGCCCTTGATACAAACAAGAGTAAGCATCATGGTATGGATGACGTCAATCGCTATCCATCCTTAGGCCCAAATAAGAATTAGGACCGTTTAGACGGGACGATTGGTCGAATGGGTTGGGTTGGGCCTAGGAAGGCCGAATTAAACGGTCTAGGAAGACCGAGTTATGAAAACCGACAATTGTCTTGTACAAACTTATTCCCTAACCTTGTTCAAGTTTCACCCTTAGCTACACGTAAGTGTATTTCCCAGGAGTCGCCAAACGTGGACAGCGGGCCGCCCACGGAGGCGCTTGGTGAAGGGGCTCGAAAACAAGCGTTTGCATTTTGTAAGGAGTCGCCACCAATTTTTATGGGAAATTGGAACCGTTCGAATACCTCGTGTCATGTCAAGACACAAAGTAATGACATGAACACTAAGCAATCGTTACCCTTAGCATTCTATGTCTAGAATGACTCTCGCGGATGCCAATGAACACGGGTGCTCACGGAGATCTGGAGTAAGGGGTGAGGGTACGTATTAGGAAGCTCTTTTGATCGAACACCTAATCCCGCCCGCCTCGATAGCGGCCTCTACTAATGATTAGGGAAGTTATTCGTACTTGATATACTGTCGGCTATATGCATGCAATGCAACATCCATAGATTAATCCTAGCATGTGAGAATTAACTAAGTCGGTGAACAATTAAGTTAGCAAACAATTAATGTCGAAGTTGGAATTTAAGATCGATTTACATGTGAAAACATACAAATGATAAAGGAAATACAATAAATATGAACTACAATAATGAAAATTACAATAATTACATTGGATAGGCGATTTATGTCGAAAATACCTTTAAAACGGATGATTTGAGAAAATGGAATAAAAGAATAAAAATTAACGAACAGATCAGAAGGCGATAATACGATTAATAGTTAGTTAATACGTAAACTAATTAAACTAGGTCAAGGCAGAAAAGGAGTTCAGGGACAGAATTCACCCTGGAACAGGCGCAGCAGGCACTGCGCCCTCTGGAAGAGGCGCAGCAGACGCTGCGTCTGTTCCAAGGGTGAGTTCTGGCTGTGAAGCCGGAACTGCAAATCGTTAATGTTAATTGGTGAATTTAATGATCGATTAATGATATTTACTCGGATGGAAGTGTTTAACAGATTATTTACATATGATTGAGGTCATAAAATAGCAAAACATGGTTAAGACGGAAACAAGACGGATTAATTATGTGAAGGGTCGATGTTAATGAATGATTAATTAGACTAACTAACGAATTATTAACTAAACATGATGAATTGACGACGGATTAATGAACAAACAGGTGAAAATATATCAACAATGAATCCCAGAAACTCAACATGAACGAATTGAATCCCTAAAACTCGAATTGAATTTAATGACGAAAACCCGCAAATATTGATTATTAGGGATTTGAGTCGGATTTATGACGATTTAAACATGTTGATGATGATGGTTAATATACATATGAATTATCAAACTATCATGTGAACGAATTAACAGACGAACAAAACAAAAGAAATAAAATAAGAACAACGAATTACAGAGGACGGAGGAAGAAGAAAAGAAGCAGGAACTGCGGCAGCCTCACGAAGAGGCGCAGCAGGTGCTGCGCTCCTTCGAAGAGGCGCAGCGGTTGCTGCGTCTTTTCTCGACGTCTGTCTACTAGAAATCCGCAAAAAAAGGTTTTAAAGACGGTTTTAGAAATCGGTTTTAATGGTGTATTCGACATAAACCTTACAATTGTTATACAATAATAAAAATACAATAAATAAAAGAGAGATTAATACACCCTCAGACTTACATGTTGACGGAACGAGAAGAACTAAGAAGATCGATTAGTGATGCTCGACGCGAATGCAAGGAAAGAGTGCCCTCGTAAGAGGAAAACGATTTAACAAGTTGATTAATTAGATTGATTGAGTGTAGTGGTCAAATTGGTCGGTCATGCAACGGAGAGGCTGGTACCCGGAAAGATCCGAGCTTACGTGGTCGGAAGTCCAAGCACGTAGGCGCCAATTAGTAAGAACGAAGTCTAGAATGCAAAGGGAGAAGAGAAGGGCGGACACTCGCGTGAGAAATATGAGGAACGAAAGCTCCTATTTATACTAATCACGTGAAGGAATAGGGTTTCGGAGACTCTTTGGAAGTGAATCTCGGAAAGATATAAAAAAGATACGTAAATCATGCAAAGAAGGGCCTGGGAAGAGGCGCGGCGACCCACTGCGTCTCTTGGAAGAGGCGCAAAGACTGCTGCGTCGTATTCCCGTGAGGTTTCCTCCCGCTAAGAAAGATTTCCGCGTTTGAGTTATGGTAGGACGGAAATAATTCGATTATCTTTTGAATATTACGGGATATTATTTGCCAAAAGATAAAATTTGAGAAATATGGAATAGAAATATCCGAACATTCCAAACATTCGACTCGGGATTTAACAAACTATCGAGAAAATGGAGACGGTTTTTGACCGGACTCAAATGTACTCTAATTACTGCCAAAACGACCGTATCGGCACGTAGATGACAACTAAGAGGTTGACATTAATATTTGAGCAATCACTTGACGATAATCTTACGAACTATCACTAATCGTTCCGCGTATCAAACATGCGGCCCAATCATCACCGGGTGGTTTGCGAGAGGTGCAGAAACGAGGTGTCTACACCATGCAACCCTAATGCTCATTGTGAAGAACAACTCTTGCATGCATTGGCTCCCTCCCATGCCCTCTTCCACCCGGTTTTTTGAGATGAAAAACCACTTTGGTTTTTCATCTTATTTTTCACCTAATATACACTAAAATGTAGTTAGTGTATTATTCATTATTCATTCACCAAAATATTTTTAGAGAGATAAAAATATTTCACCTTCATTTCTCCTCTCTCTCAACCGGTTTTGGGAGATAAACCAAATAATTTTGGGTTAATTTTCTTACAAAATTAATATTATCTAGTATTTATAATATTGATTTTAATTAAGAGTGTGCTTTGGGTATTAAGCTTTGGGAGAGATCCTACACTTGGATCTTAGTTCTTCCACTAAGGAAAGCACAAGAACAAGAGAGAAAGGTGATCTCTCTTGTGCCCATATAAACCGAATTTCCAATGTAAGGATGAATGTTTCTTCTTTATTTTGTTTATAAGTTTGCATGCATAAGATCATTTATTAATTTTATGACAAATTAAAATATCACATATATGAATATGTTAGTATATAGATCTACTTTTTAGAAATCTATATCTCATTTTTAACATATTCATATATGTTTCAAATTAATTTAGTCATAAAATTAATTACAAATCTTATGCATGCAAACTAAAATAAATAAGTGAAGAAATCATTTTCTCACCATATGAATTTCGGTCATATTGGGCACCAACAAGATCTCCTTCTTGTTAGTTCTTGAACTTTCCAATATTGGATGAACATACATGACCTCAAAATAGAAGCCCTCCAATTAGTTGCACCCAAGACTATCCCTTAAACTCACAAACTAATATGTACTAGATATTTATATTGTGGTTTACCTTAAAATTGATTACTAATACTCATATATTACATTAATAATTTTAGTAATCTTTTGAACAAATTTGAATCAAAACCTCATCTTTTTTATGAAGATTAAAGAGAGAGAAGAGAGGAAAAATACATGAACTTTTTGCATGTAATATTAGAATGAATGATGAATGAATTAAGAGAATAAAAATTCTCTATCATCCTCTCAAAAAACCGGTGGCCTTAGTCTATATTAGGACCATCATAATTTTTTTTTCTTTTTGTCTTCACAAGACAAGTAGGTGTAAGTCTTTTGCATTGTCATGTCACTATCATGCAATTTGGACAAATGAATAAGACAAATGGAAAAAGACATGAATTCGGTGGATAGACATTTATCACCCACTTCCCCTACGTAACAAGGTTTGTACCCCGGTGTGGCCGAGTGCACTCCCTCACGAAATAGGTTTTCAAGGTTTCTACTATTTGGTAAGGCTATATCTCAATTGATTGTTTTAGCGAGAGGTCATGTCAATTTATTATCTATCACGTTTTAAGTGAACTAAAGCGGTGAACTACGATAATTGTAATTGACACGGTCAATAAACTCGATGAAAGATGATGCATGTTTTAGTTATGGCGATTTAGCGATGCATGTGACATATAAATAAAATACAAAGCATAAAAATAAATCCTAGTATGGCCTTCCTAAAATAGAAAAAACTATTTAACTATTACAAATTCGGAAACCAACTTCATTGGTCCCTTGAACTTCGGTTGTGGCACGCATCTCGAGGTAACACCGTCTTTATGTATCGCCATCTTGAAGAAATCCGTCTTTAGGAACTCCGAGATAAATAAAATTACATAATAAATTACATAATTCTAAAATTACATAAATAAAATTATGACAATCATAAAGAAAATGCAGCATTATAATATGTATGAACATGCCCAATTTTATGCTAAATCGCCTTTAAATAGCCAATATCGTATATTACTTGGTTTTTACGGATTTGCGTGATTTCAACATTTTATAATCACAAAATTACATAAATTCATATTTATGCATAAGTTAATTACCCTAACCTTTTAGGACTCAAAATTTAGTCCTCACTAATTATTTGACCATAATTAACTCATATTTCTAACATTTGTTCATAAATGGACTTAAAATTATAATAAAAAGCTATAAACTTCAAATAAATCACAAAATTTGAAATAAATTTGAAAATTGAAATTTAAACTCATGAACATTCTGGAAAAATACCATGACACTCATAATGTTCAAAAAACTTAGGTTAAAAATTTCGAAATTTATCCGGAAAAACAATGTTGCGGTTTATCGGTTTTAACTAAAATAATCATAAAAACATGTGAAAAATTATATACATCAACTTTTCAATTTTAGATCTAAAAAAGATAATAAAATGCAACATATAATGTTTTTCCTTAGTCATAGAGTATGTTTTATTAATATTTCACTAATAAAGTCACTATTCATGCTATTTTTCTTCAAAAATCCATAAATTATGCAAAAAGACTTCACTATAGCCTATTATTTTACACAAATCTTGTAAAATTTCATGTGACAACATACTAAATTTCTATGACCAGATTCGAAATTTATCTCATATTAACCTATTTTTCACTTAAATCCGATTTTAATAATGAAAAATCCATTTTTCGAGCATAAGAAGTCCAAAAATTATGAAAACTTACAGGTCATCTCAAAATAATATATGTGACAACATATCCAAAAATCACTAGAAAATTCGAAGTTTAGCTAATTTTAGTCCGAAAATGATATTTTTACTCATAAAATCACATTTTAATGCCATTATTGTATAATATGAACAATAAAAATCCATAAATTAACCGAAATATCCTAAAAACATTTTAGGACCAGAAACTTAACATGCATGAATTTATTTCGTGATATTTCATAATAACACAAATTATACAAGTTTTATATGTTATTCTTATAACTCGGAAAAACTTTTAACCGATTTGCATGCAAACAACCAAGGCTCTTGATATCGATTTGAAGGAAAAGTAGATCTATATACTCAACATACTCATATATGTTTTACGTTAATTTACTCATAAAATTAATGGTGATCTTATGCATGCAAACTTTAAACAAAATAAAGAAGAAATATTCATCCTTATATTGGAATTTCGGTTTCTAGGGCACAAGAGAGATCTCCTTCTCTCTTGTTCTTGTGCTTTCCTTTATGTATGAACAAAGACCCAAGTATAGGATCTCTCCTAAGGATTAATACCCAAAGCACACTCTTAATAAAATTAATATTATGAATACTAGACAATATTAATTTTGTAAGAAAAATTGACCCAAAAATTATTTGGTTTTTACTCCCAAAACCGGTTGAGAGAGAGGAAGAATAGAGGAAATTTTATCTTTCTAAAACTTCTTGTTTTTAGATGAATGAATAATAATATGTCACAAGTGAGTATACTAGTGAACATAAGGCAAAAATAATAAGAAAACCAACATGGTTTTCTTCCCCAAAACCGGGTGGGAGAGGAGGAACAAAAGGAGCCAATGCATGCTCTTGGTTGCCTTCACAAGAATATGTAGGCATGCAAGTCTAGTTTAGTAGGTAATCATGGTGCTTACCACTAACAAAATCAACTTAATATAAGCCTAATCCTCCTCATATTTTCGGCACATATGGATAACATGGAATCCATTTTATTTTTGTCAATATGTCACATGTCACATGTCACATAAAATTGCTATGTATTTTTAACATATTAAAATCAACGTATTAATAAAAATACGTCATAAACAAAATCGACTTAGTAATTCATAATTACTTGTACCAAAATATTTTACCAATTATAAATCACAACAACTTGTATTTATAATAATTCATTCAATTTCAATTGTTTCCTTAAACAATAATTTTATCTGAGTAATGAAACAATTCAATTACTTAGACCGCATCTCATTTAATCAAATTTCAATGAGACACGTAAATATTACTTCCAAAATCGTCCGTCAATTTTAAATAATTTAATTGTCTCGTAACGTTATACGATCAATTAAATGATCAATTAAGAGTGTTGCCCTATAGGTATGACCTAGGGGATCAACTGATCATCACCGTCGCACGACAGTAATGTCAAACTCTAGTCAGCCAATCATTACCGATATGTGTGGACCAGTT
This sequence comes from Silene latifolia, assembly GCF_048544455.1. Lineage (NCBI taxonomy): Eukaryota > Viridiplantae > Streptophyta > Magnoliopsida > Caryophyllales > Caryophyllaceae > Silene > Silene latifolia. Next base: position 22,814,060 of record NC_133536.1, read on the forward strand.
GACAGTAAAAATTACTTACAAATTGTATTCTTTATAATGAGACTTAAACATGGGATCATCATGATCAACAGTCGTGATCGCATTATTGTCGGAGGACACATATTCCAACAATACTCACCTTTTGCCTAATTTTGAGTGATGAGCGACCCGTGAGAGTCCGATATCTTTTGAGTCTTGCAAGGTCGACGGTTCAGTAAGTTTGAAACATTGATTTAACTCGTTTGCACTTTTCTTTTGCCACTTTGTCAGTTGTTGCATTAAATTGGTTCTGGTGGGTGATTTGTAGCTGATGCGTTGGTCCCGTTCCACTGTTTATTCTTAGTTGCATTCACATTTTGCTTGGGGACAAGCAAAGGTTTGGTTTGGGGAGATTTGATGCGTGTATTTTATATAAGGTTTTTACCTCATTTTTACACGCATTTCTGTATTATTTATGTAGCATCTAGCTACAAATACCCCCGAATATTCTACTTTGGTTCGTTTTATGTAATTTGCAGGAATAAACCAAAGAGGAGCTAAATCGAGCCTAATTTGTCCCAACTGCATGCATTTATGGAGAATAAGGAGCCGGAGCTTGGAATCTAACATTTTGGAGACGCGTGAGCTGGTTTCGGAAGGTGTTTTAAGGTCTTACGTGCCAAGATAGCTCGATCGAGTAATTTATTACTCGATCGAATGCTTATTATACTCCCAGTTGCTCGATCGAGCAATCCAAGTTAACGCAAGAGAAGACATTGTAACACTCGGGAATTGTAGGAACGTTGTTGACCGATCTTGTTGACCAAATAGACCTTAGGGATGATTGGGTGAGGGATCAGACTGGTAATAGGGGGCGTATAGGTTAGTTACTCGACCTAGCGGAGGCCACTCGGCCGAGTATCACCAATACTCGACCGAGTGGAGTCTACTCGGCCGAGTATTCCTATACTCGACCGAGTATGGCTGCTGTCGACGCGTTATTATAAATGCGAGTTCGCGAGATTCATTTCTATTTTCTCATTTCCTCGACAGTTTCTCTTTCTCTAACCCTAGAACATCTCCCTACTCTATCACTCCATAGCCTCATACCTAAAAGGGATTAGCTTAAAACCCTACCATGGGAATGTCGGGATTCGCGGAGCAAGGAGGACGTGGGTGGTGGTTGTTTATGTCGTCACCGATGTGCAAGGTTAGGTAAGTTGCTGCCTTGTGTCCTTTTGATTGATTCTTTGAGTATAGTCGTGTAATAGGACATGGTTATTATTGTTAGGGTGCTTATTGGAGTCGTGCGCGGCTGTAGTTGGAAGCCTTTCATGCTTTGCGATGAGGTAGGGTCTCCCTACTCAGTCTACTGTTAACTGATTTGAGATTATGATTGTATTGTGATTCATGGTTATCCGCTGATCATCGGAGTATAGTGGATGTGGTAATGATGGCGTTGTCATGTGACAGCTGCGATGCTGTGATTGGGATTGTGGTGGAGTCACTTGCGGGAGTGGCTTCACACCCTAGTTCGCCCTCCGTGGAACCCGCCACGGGAGGGGATGTGCACATTAAGGGACAGGGACTGTTAGTCGCTCGTTGAGGAGCTGGACTAGGTGGGGATGGGCTGCGGTCACCCACTGGCGGCGAGGATTACCTGTTGCGATGGGTAATCTGGCAGGGCTACACACTTCGTGTGTAGTCGGTGTTTGTACGAGGTGATGAGTGTGGGATAGTGGATGATCAGCTATTTACTTTATTGTCTTATCTTATATTTGATTAGTCAGTACTGACCCCGTGTTGTTTTGTGGTATCTGCGGTGATCCATTCGGGGATGGTGAGCAGTTGGTTTAGCAGGTATTGTTGATTACTGCTGCTGGGATTGGAGGGATCGAGTCATCACGCTACTGGTCTAGAGTTGTAGAATCACAAGTGTTGTAATTGAACTTTATTCTAGAGACTTGAATAAAATGGTATTGTGACAGATATTCTATTAATGTAATATTGTCCTTGTATTGTCTAATTTGATCTACTTCCTCGGGAAACCGAGATGGTGACACCGTCATACACTGGAATGGTCCTTGGTAAGGCGTTCTGGTGTGTGGGGGTGTTACAAAGTGGTATCAGAGCCAGGTTTTTGGAACCTGAACTAACGAAATTAATGAACATAGGGTGTCAATTAAAATGAACCTGGTGTATGTACGTTGGGAGCCCCAGCCGATGCTAGATTTTGAGTGAGTAGGCGCCCTCATTTCAAAATCATGGCCCCATCGGACTTAAGCCAGACACGGGAAAAGGGTAGACAGTGTGAGTCGTGGATTGCTAAGTGTTGTGTGTTGTGTGCATCTATTGTGTGTGTATCTATTACTAGAGTGGTATGTGTAGATAGATGTGTGGAAAAGTGGAAGTGAATATGGAATTGTTGCAAGGTGTGATCAGTGACCAATTAATCAATTTGTTTTATGATAAATGTGTTAGGTGTGAAATTATTGTGTTACAAATGTGAATAATGTGTACGTCTGGTGATTAGCAGAAGTAGAAATGATGTGATATAGAGCTAAACCTGGTAGGTACCGTAATTAGATTGTGACATATGCTATATGGGTACAAAGAAAATAGTTTCTTGGCATAGTGAGGGATTGTTTCGATGATGGATGTATGTGACGTGTGTTAATGTGGTACAAATCGGCGTTAATAGTGACGAGCCTAATCCGGAACTCGAACGATGTTATTTGATTTTGCAGAACAAAGAAAAGTTACGACTCCTTCTCTATTTCGAAAATTAGATCGAGTAGATGCGAGTACTCGACCGAGTAGACCAAACTCGGCCGAGTATCAAGTTACATAACCGAGTACCCATTTTGTCAGAATAATAATCGATTCTGGTCTTTAAAACTCGACCGAGTAAGAATGGTACTCGACCGAGTAATGCACACTCGGCCGAGTACCCTAAATACTCGACCGAGTAGTGAACACTCGGCCGAGTATTCCCAACACTCGACCGAGTGTTGCTGTAGCAGGCCAATTGCGGGTTATACAAAAACCCTAATTTCGTGCCTTTCTTTCTTATTTCCGCCTCCCATCTTCATCTTTCCTTCTCTCTAAAACTCCATACTCTTCCTTTCTCAAGCTTTTGGGTAAAATCTTGGTGTCACACTTGTCCTTAGTTGCCCTAACTCAGTTTAAGGTAAGATTTAAACTCAAATTCCTTTATTGTTTTCAAAGACATTGTGTATTAGCATGCTATACTTCGATTTCTTGTTAAAAACAATTGAAATTCAGTCTTAAACTTATTAATTTTTCGAATTCGACTTCATATAGGCTTTGTGTACATTTTTGGTTGATTATTTTATGATGTAGGGTTATCAAAAACGAAATTCGCATTGTTATAGATGAGTATTCTCTAGTTTGAAGTGATTTAAAATTGGAACCATATGAATAGTAAATAGTTGGTGATTTTCTGATAGTTGTTTTAAAAATATTGTTCTTAAATCGGTATACAAGTGAAACAGTCCGTCTTTTGTGCTAAGAGTTTCCAATGTCAATCCTTTGTTAAAGATAATTTTCTTGCAGTATGGTGAAAACTAGAGGTTTACCCAACAAGAGACCTCGCGCGAATGTCCAACTCGAGGCTGGGCAAGGTAGCAGTGGACCGGTTGTACCGCCGGTGGAGGCACATCCATCGGTAATTTTTGCTAACTTCGATCATCGTAAGGCTTTCGTGGCTCTTATGCGTCGTCCTTTTCGCCCCACCCGTTGTGTCAACCCTAGTATCCTTGAGACTTTGGGGATTAAGGAGGACATAGTTCACATTTTCAAGATTTTGGGCATGGAGGGGTTGTATCACCTGAGAAAGAAATCCTACCCCCACTTGACCCTAGAGTTTTTGAGTTCTTTTGTGTATGATAAGAAGGGAAAGACCGTCTCTTTTCGTCTCATGAATGAGGATCATGAGCTTACCCTTGATGAGTTGGCTGACCATTTGGGTTTAGAGGCCGAGGATGATGACTACCTTAGTGACGTGGCCAAGAACAAGTGGCGCACCTCGCACCTTCCTTATTTGACTGGCAGACCCGCCCCTACCGTCGATGCCATGTTGATTAATGATATCCAGCACGTTTCCCTTCGTATGTTTCTAAGGATGTTGACCTGTCTACTTTACTCAAGAGAGGACGTGAGTAAACTCAACTCTCACGAAGTCATGCTCCTTGTGTCCTACCTTAACCTCCACCGCCGGAAACCGTTTTACTACAGTGCTCCTGGTATAGTGTGCTCTAGTCCGGGAGCGCATGGCACGATACGAGACCCAATTTGTTGCTTGGGGGCCATAGTGACCCGCCTAGCTCGGGCCCGATCGACCGACTTTGAGGCCCCACCTCCCGAGGGGAATGAGTATGTTGAGGTTGTGCCCACCATGGACGCCCAATATCGGCGTCGAACCGATGGTTGAGGAAGATGGATGATGGGTCGTATGCTTGGAGGGTGAGAGGTACTATGTGGATGGTGCTTCCGACCCACTCACCTCCCCCGTTGTTGATCATTTGGCCGAGTGGGAGCCTTGTGGCATTCCTGACACCGAGCCCCGCCTTACCGATCGACCCTCGGATCCTCCCCGACTTACCCGAGCCCGTCACTTTGTACATGAGGGACAAAGCGCAGGCACCTCCCCCACCTAGGGAGCGTCGTGGAGTTAGGCGACCTAGGGTAGACCCGGTTGTGTCCGAGCCCTCTTACTCGCCCCCGACTCTTACCCTTACCACCCCTACCAAGATTCGTCGTACCCTACGGTGCATGACCCTAGGATGCGACCTCATGAGCTAGCTGAGCGGATCTCTTCTACTTTGGTGCTCCGCAACCTACACGAGATGACCCTTAATCGGGGCATCGGACCGATTTGGCACAAATTTGTATGGTGGAGAGGACCGGGAGTGGATACGGGAGTGTTCCACGATTATGGGGTGGACCCGAGTTTCGGAGACCTCCGAGAGGAGACCGAGTTTGGCTACCTCGCGGACCGTGGGAGCCAACTCCGGCATCACCGGGAGGGGACTACTCGGCGGCAGTTTTCCAGTGCGGGGAGTTCAGTGCGGTGTACTTCGGCGCGGTGGTGGTGATGACATGGAGGAGGGTCCTCGTTCTTTGATCTTGGATGTTAGACTTATTTAGTTGATTTCTTAGATGTTAGACTTATTTAGTGGTGATGGACTTGTTTTGTTGTGTCGGATTTATTGCCTCTTCTTTAGATGTTGCTTTCGGTATTTGGTATCTTCTGTTGGATGATTGTATTTGGCCATAAGGCCGTTACTTGGTTAACGTATGGAGACGTGTTTCATGTCACTTCAGGTAGAAATTAGTTATGTATTAAACCATTGTGAAGAATTGTTGCAGGTTGTAGTGATAGCCAAGTGATATCGACAAAACGCTCTCTGGCGGGCATCACTCGACCGAGTATAGATTACTACTCGACCGAGTATAGCTCACTCGGCCGAGTATTCCTATACTCGACCGAGTAGAGCGTACTCGACCGAGTAGTCTTTCATACTCGGCCGATTATTGCGACTTCAGAGGGACATTGGAAATTTGTTATGAAAATTTCATAATTACGTGATAATTATGTGACAAAGCTTGTTAGATACTTATTGTACTATGTCATACTAAATGACGTCCCACAGATAGATCATAATTGTATCATGGAATTGTGATTGTTAGTATAAGCTATGAATTTATGAGTGTTTCGTTGTATAACATAGGTTGGTTACCAGGATCTTAAATTGTTTAGGGGTGGAATACCCTAGACATTAAATTATATGAAAAGTAACACTTTACTCATACAACGTGGTAACTGTAAGAGTCTTATACATATGTATATGTTTGGTTACAATGATAATTGCTCCAATGAGATTACGCATAGAGTTGTTCTTTCTTATTTATTCTATATATATATATTAATTGTCACGCTACAAGAATGTACATGTTGGCCGCTGAAATCATTGGTCTCTATAAGTCACAAATGTGTAAGGTCGTAAAACAAGCTGAGCTACATGAGTTTATAAGTAATGTCACCGTCTTGTGGTACGTTTTAGCGTTGGGTTTGGGAAAATGATTACTGGTGAACTTCGGGGACGAAGTTCTTTTAAGGAGGGAAGAGTAATGTCGCGGAATTAAGTATTTAATTATGTAAAATATGTGTTTAGTTATACCTATGATTTTGGAATTACATGTATGTAGTTAACATTCGGAATTTATGTTCATGTTTCCTTGAAGCAATAGCTATGTTGTATTCGGGTAATATAAAGGTTATACTATACACGGATGTCTCAACTCAAGTTTTATGATAAGTATTTTATTTGTGAAATATGTATTTTATTTATGAGTAAGTATTTAATTTTATGAAATATTGGGAATTATATGTATGTTAGGTGTTCACATTCGGAGTTACTGGATTACAATTATGTTTTCTTTAAGCCGCATCTATGTTGTATGTAAATAATATGAAAATTATATGGTGCATGGGTGTCAAGTATCATGAAGATTCGGTTCAGTTGATGATAATTGGTATACGTGCTCGGAATGTGGTGATTGTGTACTTAGGTATCTTATAAGGGTGTATCGCTTTGCTTTTGTATATTTAATATAAGCGTACGGAACGTGGTAGTTTACATTTGGGTATGGTTTCTTACATTGTGTAAAGCGTTTCAATTGCATACTTGTGTAAGTATAGAGTTGAATGCTGTTTTGACTAATCTCCGTATGTATATGTGTAAGTTGTGAGTAGCATTGTTTGGGAAGGTAGCGGTGATAAGCGATTGTTGTTGAATAAGATGGCTTGTTGTTGAATAAGATGGCTGATGATAATTGATGGATAGTGTGAATTTATGTACCTTTGGGTAGGTGGTTAAGGCCATGGTACCTTTGTGTCGTACGGGCTGAACTTCGGGGACGAAGTTCTTTTAAGGGGGGAAGATTGTAACACTCGGGAATTGTAGGAACGTTGTTGACCGATCTTGTTGACCAAACAGACCTTAGGGATGATTGGGTGAGGGATCAGACCGGTAATAGGGGCGTATAGGTTAGTTACTCGACCTAGCGGAGGCCACTCGGCCGAGTATCACCAATACTCGACCGAGTGGAGTCTACTCGGCCGAGTATTCCTATACTCGACCGAGTATGGCTGCTGTCGACGCGTTATTATAAATGCGAGTTCGCGAGATTCATTTCTATTTTCTCATTTCCTCGACAGTTTCTCTTTCTCTAACCCTAGAACATCTCCCTACTCTATCACTCCATAGCCTCATACCTAAAAGGGATTAGCTTAAAACCCTACCATGGGAATGTCGGGATTCGCGGAGCAAGGAGGACGTGGGTGGTGGTTGTTTATGTCGTCACCGATGTGCAAGGTTAGGTAAGTTGCTGCCTTGTGTCCTTTTGATTGATTCTTTGAGTATAGTCGTGTAATAGGACATGGTTATTATTGTTAGGGTGCTTATTGGAGTCGTGCGCGGCTGTAGTTGGAAGCCTTTCATGCTTTGCGATGAGGTAGGGTCTCCCTACTCAGTCTACTGTTAACTGATTTGAGATTATGATTGTATTGTGATTCATGGTTATCCGCTGATCATCGGAGTATAGTGGTTGTGGTAATGATGGCGTTGTCATGTGACAGCTGCGATGCTGTGATTGGGATTGTGGTGGAGTCACTTGCGGGAGTGGCTTCACACCCTAGTTCGCCCTCCGTGGAACCCGCCACGGGAGGGGATGTGCACATTAAGGGACAGGGACTGTTAGTCGCTCGTTGAGGAGCCGGACTAGGTGGGGATGGGCTGCGGTCACCCATCAAGGCAAGGATTACCTATTGCGATGGGTAATCTGGCAGGGCTACACACTTCGTGTGTAGTCGGTGTTTGTACGAGGTGATGAGTGTGGGATAGTGGATGATCAGCTATTTACTTTATTGTCTTATCTTATATTTGATTAGTCAAGATCTTGACCCCGTGTTGTTTTGTGGTATCTGCGGTGATCCATTCGGGGATGGTGAGCGGTTGGTTTAGCGGTATTGTTGATTACTGCTTCTGCTGGGATTGGAGGGATCGAGTCATCACGCTCGGGTCTAGAGTTGTAGAATCACAAGTGTTGTAATTGAAATTTATTCTAGAGACTTGAATAAAATGGTATTGTGACAGATATTCTATTAATGTAATATTGTCCTTGTATTGTCTAATTTGATCTACTTCCTCGGGAAACCGAGATGGTGACACCGTCATACACTGGAATGGTCCTTGGTAAGGCGTTCTGGTGTGCGGGGGTGTTACAGACATAGCAAGAAGTACTCGATCGAGTGGTTTATAACCACTCGATCGAGTGGTTTGGCGTTAGTTTGCTCGATCGAGTGGTTTATTTCCACTCGATCGAGTGGTTTGTCCTTCTTTAGACTTTTTCCGCCTAATTTTCGTATGGGCTTTTGTAATTAGTCCATAGGTTAGATTAGGAAGGGATTTTCGTATGTAAAGAGAAGGGGGACTGCGTAACTTCTCTTCCTTTTTCTCTCTCTCTCTCTCTCTCTCTCTCTCTCTCTCTCTCATTCACTTTTACACTAGACTTTGCTACTGTTGATTGGATTTTGCTTTCTTTCTACTCTTTTGCTACTCAGATTCGGATTTGTATTGGTACTATCATTCTTCTTTAATCTCTTAATCTCGATTATTGCTTTATTTCCTTCTCTCCTTTGTTGTTATCATAATTGTTTTAATTCGATCTTTATTAGTTTTGTTATTATGTTTAGCTTCAATTATCTATTTGTTATTATTGTTAGTTCAATGATGATGCGTAGCTAATTCCTCTCTGCTAAGACTTTAGGGGATCCATAATTATGAAAGGAAAGTAATCGAATCGTAGGGTTAATGCTGGTATACTCTTTGTTGTTAACTGCTGCAATTAATTGTATCTCTTTAATTGAGTCGACGCAATTAGGCATTTATATCTTAGTGACCCTTGACCTGGACCGAAAGGTTGGAAAAGGCGAGACTAGTAGCGAATATTAGAGCATTATAGTTAGGGCGAAAGCTAAACTATTTGTGCTTTAGGGCGAATTGAGACCAAAAGGAGATATTCACCGCTCCTCAGACCGTATCTGCATTGACCTGAGACCTAGATTACTTGACTGAATGATTATGGTGAACTGTCTGTCTTAGCTGTTCCCTCTACTTGATTTATCTTATTTCTCTTATTTTCTCTTCCTTATCCTTACCATTAGTTTAGAATCAATCAATTAAAAAAACCCCAATTTGGTTACCTTGACAGACTTAGACGAGGTTGACATTTTCCCATCTCCCTGTGGATTCGACCCGACTTCCCTAGCTATATTAGTTAGAGCCAGTTGGTTATTTTTGATAGGTATACGACTGCCCTGTCGGGTATATACTTCAAAGTTCTCACAGCCCTCAAGTAAAGCTAGGATAGGAGCTGTGGTCAAACGCTCCTTTAAGGTCTGGAACGCCGTCTCACAACTCTCATCCCATCAAAATCTGATCTCTTTCCTCATCAAGGCTGTCATAGGTCTCACGATCGTAGAAAAGTTCTTCACGAACCTTTTGTAGTAACCAGCTAGACCCAAGAAACTCCGAATCTCAGCAACATTCTTCGGTGATTCCCACTTGGTCACTGCCTCAATCTCGCTAGGATCCACTGACACGCCCTTTTTAGATATCACATGACCCAGAAAACCACTTCCTCTAACCAAAACTCGCACTTGGATAGCTTGGCATAAAGTTGATTGTCTCGCAAGGTTTGCAAAACTAATCTCAGATGCTCTTCATGCTCTTCCTTAGTCTTAGAGTAGACTAAGATGTCATCAATAAAGACGACCACAAACTTGTCCAAGAACGGACCAAAAACCCGGTTCATCAGATCCATGAAGCTGTTGGTGCATTCGTCAAACCAAAAGGCATCACTACAGACTCATAGTGACCATAACGAGACCGGAAAGTTGTCTTAGGAATATCCTCATCTGCTATCCTCAACTGGTGATAACCCGTCCTCAAATCAATCTTAGAGAACACCCCTGCACCACTCAGCTGGTCAAAAAGATCATCAATCCTTGGCAAAGGATACTTATTCTTCACCGTGACACGATACAGCTCTCTGTAGTCGATGCATAACCCCATGGTGACATATTAGGCCAGATATACCCCTTATCTAATAGATCATGTAACTGTTTCTTCAACTCTTCCAGTTCTTTAGGTGCCATACGGTACGGTGCTTTGGATATAAGACTTGTTCCCGGTTTAAGCAACACATTGAAGTCGATATCTCTTTTAGGTGGTAACCCCGGTATCTCATCTGGAAACACATCACTAAACTCTCCAACCACATATATATCAGATGCAGTCAGCTGCTCCGCGCGCCGATCTCTCACTTGGCAAAGAATCAAGGGGCATTTCTTCCTTAAACATGACTTTAAGATCATTACAGCGATGAACTTACACTTTGGCCTTACTACAAACCCCTTATAAGACACCCTGACACCCTTAGGACTCTTCAAAGACACTTTATTTTGTCGGCAATCTATCCTAGCATTATACTTACCTAACCAATTCATCCCGACGATAACCTCAAAACCATCCATAGGAAACTCTAACAAGTTGACCGTTAAGTCTACCCCTCCAACCAACATGGACACATCTCTAAACAACTTAACACAAGACACCGACTCTCCCAAAGGTATAAACACATCATCTATTACAAGCTCAAACTCCCCCAAACCCATAGCCAAGGCATGACCCCTTGATGCAAAAGAATGGGTTGCCCCTGAATCAAACCAAAACAAAAGACAGTGTACTATGAACGAGAAAGGTACCGGTAACTATATGAGCATCATTCTCAGCTTCCTACTTGCCCATCATGAAGAGCTTCCCGCTGCTTTTCTGACCTCCGCCCTGGACCGAGGTGTTAGAAGTAGTCGGCTTAGCTGCCGAATTCTGAGTCACACTGTTGTTCGGGCGCTGATAAGATCCTCCACTGTTACGGTTGAAGCCGCTATTGTTGTTGTTCTGCCCTCCATGGTTACCCCGAGACCTAGATGGCCTGTTGCTAGCAAAGCTCTGGCTCGGAGTTTGAGAGAAACTCCCCTGGTAAGCTCCTGAAACCCCTCCAACTTTGATACTGGTGCAATCGTACCTCTTGTGGCCTATTCCCCCACAGTTTTAGCAAGTGAGATTGGAGTTGTCACTAACACTCTGATACGTATTGAGCGCAAATGAAAAAGAATAAAAAGGATATTTGTTTCGATATCTTGTGAAGAGATCGAACCAATGGGATATTTGTTTCAAGATCAATAATAATCTTGAAAACAATTGGATATTTGCTCGGGTTAGACGTATAACTCGAACAATGGTGAACTATAATCAAGACCTATTGATTATAACTCGGGAATTCGATTAAGAACACATCTTAAAACGAACCATGTTTGTTCTGTATGCAAGAAAACGAGTTTTGTGAAACTCACAAGTTTTTTTCTAATTCTCAAATTGTTGGATTCATCGATCTTACAAATGAGAGAAATTGGACAATAAATAGGCTGATTCACAAGCGTAACCTTGGGCTCCAAGGCGAAAATTAAATGCTACAATTAATGCTCTTATTGGAAATTACAAATAATAATTAGAAGGCTTAGGATTCTTAGGTGCATCGAACAAAGCCTTCGACACATTCTTGCTGATCCGTGCACCTGTTCGAACAACAACATCGAACAAGGCCTGACATATCCGACTTGATGCGTAGTTATTAATGTAACACCCCCATATCCAGAGGAGCCTTAACTAGGCCTTCCTTAGCATATAAGGGCATTACCATCTTAGTTGCCCGAGGACAGTAATAATCAAATGTCGATAAAAGAACTATTTTGTTATATTACAACTGATTTAAAACCAACTGATGATACAAACGATACAACCCAAAGACTACTCGCTATAACTATCAAAACTCGTGAAGACTCATCCCAGCCCGGACTCCAGCTATCAACGACATCAACACCTGCTAAGACAGATTGCTCACCATAAGGGATCATGGCAGACACACAAAACAAAAAGAGAACCACACAAGGTCAGTACTGAGATGAAACACAACAAAGCCAACAACAACTAACAACTCAATGTAACACAATCAGCCACACACAAGCACACCCACACCGATCAATCTCCGTCACCGACTGTCCACTGGACCAGCCCTGCCAGTGGGGGACCGCAGCCATACCCACCAAATCCCCGCTCATCATACCGAGCGATAACCCTGTCCCATTAATGTGCACATCCCCTTCCGTGGCGGGTTCCACGAAGGGCGAAACTAGGGCGTGAAGCCACTCCCGCAAGTGACTCCACTCAGCCGAGAACACATCTCGAGAACCATAGACAAACAATCACAATCACAATATCAACAACCGTCTGAATCTATCAACAAGACACAACAACCGCAATACAACCACAACAACCGACACACTAGACCATCTACAGAAACTGAGTAGGCGAACCTACCTTTAAGCAACTGCAACCAATCCATGCCAACATATGACATATCCAGAAACCAAGCAAAGCCTATAAGCGCAACACGATCACCTATTACTATCAAGCAAACCCAAACTTTAAAGACAAAGGTACGAATGATGATGATGACATACCTAAAAAGAGAAACCCGACAAAAGACCGCTACCCGACTCAAGCTACGCTCTCCTAAGGCACAAGGACCTTCAAGGGGCTTCCATGGAGGTTTTATGGTGAAGGGAAGGGAAAGGGGCGACTAGAGGATAGAAGGAATGAGGCGGAAATGACTTGCGGATTTAACAAAACGCGATTAAAAACCCTCGCTGAAAACTCGATACTCGATCGAGTACCACACACACTCGATCGAGTGGCCCCCTACTCGATCGAGTAACCTAGCTACTCGATCGAGTAGCCTCTACTCTATCGAGTACCACTCTTAACACGTAACCCAAGATAGTTTTGGCACGCACTTCTAAGACTATTCCCGCTCCCAAGGTCAGTCAACGATGGTCAAAGGGTCTCTAAAAGGGCGGGTATTACAGTCTTCCCCCCTTAAAAAGAACTTCGTCCCCGAAGTTCAACTCACCTAACTCAACGCACAAGACACGACATCACTATTCTTTCGGCACAAATCACCTACTTCCCTGAAACACCATCCCACATGTCATCATTATCTAACGCTCTATTCATATCGACTCTTACAGCTATCATATAAACATCATCATTATCAATTGTCACTTTATATGTCTACATCCACCCTTACAAACTATTATATATAAAACATCAACCTCGCAATGCGTACCAGCACAAACGACGATCACCCATCATATGGTAACAACTATCGACCAGAAACATATCCCGTAACAACTTCATATTGTACAACCAACACCACCACGTTACTCGACAACGCGATTCTATTACGACACATTGCACCACAACTATCTCTTTATGACATACTATCACATTCACTTCAATAAACTAAAGTAACCACTTACACTTCATATAAGCAATGTGATCAAAGTACTAGAAAATTTTGTAATTGAACAACAAAACACTATAAACGCACAACAACATAATTTCAAAATCAAACTTTTTATTTTGCGACGTTACTCTTCCCCTCTAAAAGGAACTTCGTCCCCGAAGTTCACCACCAAAATTACCACACATATAACCTATTACTTGTATCACAGCATAAATTAGACCCATATTATTTACTATGGACATTACTCACTAAGCCTATACTTGCTAAATTAGAAATCATACATAAACCACCGGAATAACTAGCCGACGTCGATACAGCACGTTAATATCGTATGCACAAGCGTATGAAAGATGTAACTCCGATGAATAGATCATAATATGGCATTAAAGCAACAAGAAACCATCACCACTTCACTATTTGTGACGAAAATGTATATAAAACTCAAGCACGACTTCTAACATATGAAATTAACGGTTCAAAGGTGTTACTACGCACTAATAACCACGTTAAACATCATACTTGTAATTATAAAACAATTGAACACTTTTAATTTTCGAAAACCTCCTGTAACAGTGCTACTCGATCGAGTATGTAAGGGTACTCGATCGAGTGCCATGCTACTCGATCGAGTGTCTTGGCTACTCGATCGAGTAGCCCGAGATCAGAATGCATCAAACCTGCCATACCTGTAGCTACTCGATCGAGTATAGGGGTTCTCTGTCGAGTACCTACAGGTCAAATGCCTTATAAAACCTATCATAAGCTAACACATATATACATAACTGTCTCGTAACTTGAGTCGGGATGACTCCCCGACTCCCAACATCCTGCAACAAGGTCAACTATCAAATCCGGCCTTATGGCCAACAATACAAGTCCATAAACCAAGTTTCAACGAAAACAACTACCAACATCTAACAACACTACCGACATCTAAAACCAACATCCATAAACAGAGATAGAAACGAGGAGTATCACTCCTCCTGCTGCTGCTACTCAACCATCACCTCATCATCACCACCACCACCTCAAGACGTACCCGCTTCCGATGTCCCAATAACCTCATCAACCCCCGCTCCCACTCCCGGACCGACATGCCATGGGGTCAAACCACCGTAGGGAAAGGACTGAGGTGTCCCCCACGTCGACTGATCCACCCCGTAGGAGTGGAAAACCCCACCATAGTCCCCAACACCACTCCACCCAACCGGATGCGGTACCTCGGTCCCAATCCCCTGAGTGTACGCCATCTCATGCATATTCCTGAGTGTCAAAGTAGATGACACTCTCTCTGCCAAGTAGCTAGATCGCGTCTCCGGGGTGTCGAGGTAAGGGTAGCACGGGGTCCTCTCTACTGCTGTTGTGGCGCTACCGGCCGTGGCCTAGTCTCCGAGGTCCTCTCCCTCACTCGGCGGGGTCCTCTCCCCAACCTAGGTCTCTCCTCCCTGACCGCCGCGTTCTCCCCCTTCTTTGGCTCGGGCATCACCTCTAGGATCGCATCATCGATGAGGTAGGTCTGCAACTGACGGGGCGCGTCATCATCCTCCTCCTCCTCGTCGGAGTCAACAGCTGTCACCACCGGCTCTAACGGCTCGGTCGGTGGAAGGTGCTCAGGAGCCGGAATCCCCATCCAACTCACGCCCCATACCCTCCAAGCTAGGCTACCGTCAGCCAAAGTTCCCAACCACTTCAGGTCAAGATAGTAGTCACGGTCCATAGTAGGCACTGGGATAGCCAGAGGCACGTACTCCGGAGAAGCCTCAAAGGAGGTTAGCTTTTCAGCTAACCGAGTGGCGATAGCACCACAACTCAGGTACCGGGAAGAGGCAGTAGCCATCAAGTCAAGGGCAAACAGACGATGGAAGGAACATTAAGGACCACTTTCCCGGCCCGCTCCGGGTTCAAGTAAGACATCGAAGTAACACCTCATGGTTGTTCACCATCGATATCCGGTCGATCATAAAGGAGGTTCGAGAGGGAACGAAGAAAGATCCTCAATGTGACATGCTGAACATCATTAATCAGCATGTTACTTGAGGTGGGAGCTGGTTTCCCGGACAGACAAGGCATTAGGCGGCACCGCACTCAGCAGGGATATCAGTGATGGAGTCCTTGGGAGGCTTGGCCAACCCAAGGTGAGAAGCAAATTGGTCCATAGAAAGCAAGAAACTAGTGTTCATCAACCGAAACTCAACGGTCCGCAGGCAAAATGGGTCATAGATAAAGGAGCTCATAAACTCCAAGGTGAGAAAAGGGTAGGAGTGTTTCCTCAGCCTATACAACCCCGTAAAACCCAAAGTCTCGAATATGTGACGGACATCCGTCTCTATTCCCAACTCCTCCAAAAGTGTAGTATTTATACACCTCGTCGGCCTCATTTTGCGTTTTTGCAAAACTACAAAACGCTCTCTCTGTTTGAAATCCACAAACACAACAGAAGGGTACTTCGAAACTGCGGGTACCACGGGTCCACTCCCTTCCCCCATCTCAGGTTGGGTAACCCTCCCCTGTTTACTCTGACGGGTCCCTACGTTCGGTCTCGGCATCTGTTTCAGCATATAATTTAAACAAACTTGCATAAACATGTAAAGCACATACTTCACGTAGTTTGAATTTTACACACTCAGCCAAGTACACCAAATTCATCAACAAGTTCGACATGTGAAGCACATAATTCATGCCATTAAACTTTGAATACTCAGCTAGGTACACACATTCACCAACAGTTTCCTCAATTTTGACATATAAACTCAGTTTATAGCTACTCCTAACCATAGTCGTGAAAGATTTATCATAGTGAATACACATGCTCAACAAATTCTAACATCCTAGCATGATTCTCATGTTACTCTATATACACACTTAACAACATGTGAAGCACTTGAACAAGCTCATGGAAAGTAATTTAGAACATATGATCATCATCTTCAATTTTAGAAACAAATAACTTAGTTAAACTTGTCAGACGGTTTCTACAGCTGTAATTATTTTGACATATTTTCATCAATTATCATCACTACTATCATATTGAAGTTCAACCTTTATTTAAACAGTCATATACAACACCAAATTCCAAATATAAATCACGAATTTCCATTTGAGGCACTTTTAAGACGGAGTTTTAAGGCAACTTTCTAAGGTGAAAATCATCAAAATCCATCCTTCAACATGATATAAACAATGTATAATACTCAATTCCATCATCTAATCAATGTAAATCAATCAAAAATCAATTTCAATTTTTGTAATTCTAGAAATTTCGGCTTCAATATTGGCAATTTCTAGCCTATTTTACAGCAATTAATCACCAACATTCATACAAGGGAAGCATGTGAATCATATTGCAACAATTGAAAGCAATAATCTATCCATATGAATCGAAAATTTCAGATTGTATCACTATTCTAACACATTCAAATCAATAAATCATGTAAATTAGGAAGAAAAGCATACCTTGATTATGTAGCAAAGTAAAGAAACGAAATCAAACAAAGAAATCAACCCCAAGAATCACAACCAACACAAAATGAGGAAAGCTTTTGAGAGGAATTAGGCTTAGGTTTCGAAATATAGAAGAAGAATGAGAGGAAATTGGAAGAATAGGAGTTTTAAGAAACCCGTAAGATTACTTGTACAGTAACCTACTCGATCGAGTGCCTTGGGTACTCGATCGAGTACCACCCTACTCGATCGAGTGCCTTGGGTACTCGATCGAGTACCACCCTACTCGATCGAGTAGGATCTATTTTATCGAGTATCTGCAAAAATTCTTTCACGTTTCGACGTCATAGCTTCGTAACTAGATCGAGTGAGGTCTACTCGGTCTTGTACGCACTCGCACTCGATCAAGTATAGTTAAGTACTCGGTCAGAAATACGAAGTAAACCGAAGATTCCTGCAAAAACAACATCACGTGTCGATTCTAAACTAAGTTCGGAATTCGGCACTAATTATCAAGCTCGTTCCCGCATTACTATTATTACTAAAGCATACCATATCGCCAAACAAATAAGGTTTATTCCACCTTACGCTACACAAATTACCCAACTCGGTTTACCTTCTACCGAATCATTCATAAACATAATCACGTCATCATATTACACTTAAACTTACTTTACACATTACTACCGAACTCGTGTTCACTTCAACTTGAAGCATATAATTAACATTAATTTGTTCTTTCACATGTCATACAAATATAAGGTATACTCTACATAACAAATTAATCTATCATATCCAAATCCAATCATAAGCACATCCTCTTACATAAATCGATTATCACGCAGCGGAAAAAAAAAATTTCAACCAATAACAAGGCATATACACCTTACTATATGCTATGTTCCGTATTATAACTCCACCATTCTATAACTATTATCATTGGAATTACGGCAGGGTTTATAAACTCGTATATAACTACCGTTATTATCAACTTAAAGCCAACACCAACATGCTCACTCTTTTATTATAGCATACACTTCCACGTTTCCACGCATTTCTATCAAATAAACTTTTGTCACGTATCCCGGAATCATCATACAAGCTCGTTAACCAAGCCAAAACTTCACTAAGCATCATCCAAACGCAACCATTATACCATCTCTATGTTAGCAAAGACTCGACCTCAGATAATTCCGACACTATTAACATACACATCATACATATACACACGGACTCCACATTCCCACACCATGTGACTGGCTTAAGTATCATGGGGCCAAGTGATACGTTCATTTTATATAGTCTTTTTAGCCTATTTATGCACGTATTTCTACGCTTTTATCGTAGCTTTATGCTACGAAATGCCCCGAATATGCTACTTTGGGTTATTTTGTCTTATTTGCAGGAATGGACCAGAAAGTAGTGAAATCAAGCCTTTTACCGTCCGTTTAGCATGAATTTAGAGGAAGAGTGAATTTGGAGCGGGAATGTAGCTATTTTGAGATGCGCAAAGAAGAAAGATAGCTAGGCGAGCAAAGGAAGAACTTCAAATTGCTAGTGCCTACTTTAGAGAGCCATATCTCGAGTTCTACAACTGATATTCAGGTGATTCCAATTGGAGATGAAAAATTGTCCTCTTAGCTTTCCAACGTCACTAGAATTACCCTGTTTTCCCAAGTAACAAAGAAATGGCAGCCGTTTGAAGTTCAGTGCGCAAAGCAGGAAACTGTTGCTAGAAAGTACTCGATCGAGTAGAATTTTGTTCGATCGAGTCCTTTATCTACTCGATCGAGTAGTTGCATTTATTGATTTACTCGATCGAGTAGATTTTCTACTCGATCGAGTGGTTTAAGCTTTAGTTTACTCGATCGAGTGGTTTTAAATCACTCGATCGAGTGGTTTCTCTTACGGGCTTGGGCTTTTAGCTTAAATCCGTCATTAGGTTGAATAAAATCCTATTTTTCTTATAAATAGGAAGGAGAGACGTCATTTGTAACTCTCCCACACACAATACACTCATACTTTGCTACTCAAGTTTTTTCCTTCCGATTTATTTCAGTAATTACTTATTTCCCTTTCTTTTCCTCCTTAATTTATGTTTATGTTTATTACTTCTTCTCTATTTCTTGTTCTTGCTTATTTAATTATGTCTAGCTAATTCCTTTAATATGTTAAGACTAGGGAAACCGTGGTAGCAATATGTTAGGTTCGACATGATTAGATTAGTTTTGTGACAAGAATTGTATTAAGCAATATAATTGTGATTAGGTTGAATGAATGCATGCAGGAGACCGATTTATTTAGTTACCCGCGACCTGGATCGAAAGATTGGAAGGGAAGACTTGCTTAATTACAATAGGTGATACCTAATTAGGGCGAAAGCTAAGTTAGGGAGACCCTAGGGCGATTAGAGACCGAAAGGGTATAATCGTAGGTTTAAGGACCGAAAGGTGACGACCTCGCTCTTCTTATCAATAATTTAATCGACTCAGTTGACCCGATAGTGTAGTTGCCACGGTGGACCGATTCCTAGCATATTTCTCTCCTTTATCTGATTTACCCCCGTTTTTCTTCATTATTTTCTCTTGCCTTAATCTATTTAGTTTAGTCAAAACAATCAAAACCCCCAATTGTAACATTAGACAGACCGAAGTAGACAAATGAATAGTGATCGCCTCCCTGTGGAGATCGACCCTACTTATCGCTAGCTTCTGTTAGTTATATTTAGGTATTTATTTTTGGTACAGAAACGACCGTATCAAATTTTGGCGCCGTTGCCGGGGAGGCAACTATTTATTTATTTGTTTAATTCTGTCTGTTTTTAGCCTCAGGGGATTTTTCCCTTGAGGCAGTTCTTATCTTTTTCCTTGAGTGCTGTTTTGATAGGCCTTACAGGTACTACCTAGACAGTTCTAGGTGAAAGATCGTCAAAGGGAAGGCTTGAGTACCTTTGACCCATCACTTATGTCCCATTATATGGCGCACTGTGTGATTTATCATGCGGAGATGTGATTCTGAGCACAATGCGCTTCTTTGTATGGCGTAAAATGACGCAGTCCACGAGTTCAAGCGTTGGGGACGTGTTAGCCATTCCCCCGTAGTTGTGCCGCCACATCCAAATATCAATGGCCACCGCAACAAGATCCTCCTGATATACAGAAAGAAGAGATTGCGGAGCTGAAATCTTTGTTGGAAATACTTGCATCCAAAAGGCAAGAGAGTGATAGACGCATGGAAGCTCAATTCATTGAGCTGGAGTCACAAATAGCTCAACTAGTCTGATTCGGATAGTTGGCAACCGAAGAGGTGTACTTCATCGAGAGCGGTCCTTCCCATGAAGAAACCGTGTTGCCCAATGCTGAGGATGATTTTTATGACTCGGATGACGAATTTCTATCATACTTCAAAAGTTTACACGAGGATTTCAGCGATGTACAGGAAGAATCACTCGATCGAGTGACTTACAATAGTCGATCGAGTGAATTTCCAGAAGAACCAGTCGATCGAGTAGTTCAAATCACTCAATCGAGTGAAAATCAGGAGGAAAGTACTCGATCGAGTGATAATTCTGCTCGATCGAGTGAGTTGGCCAGCGAGAGCAATGATTTGTTGCTTGGGTTCGTTTTAGACGATGATTTTGATGATGACAATGGTTATGGTGAGTCTCCCCTATTCAAAGCCGAGTTGGATGCACTTGAGGCCGCGATTTACGAGACAAATTCCACTGAGGGCGACGAAAGGACAGCTGAGTCGGTAATTGCTCATAGCGCGGAAGAGGTAATAAATTCCTTTATCTATGATTCCCTCGTTGAGAGCAACCTACCTGAGGTAATTAGCGATAATTTTATAATTGTTAATATTCAAAGTACGCTAGCTCGTTTGACTCGTGCTTCTAATGTTATACCCCCTCCCATGTGGACGTTTAATTGAACGAATTTTCACCGTCCTTGTCATTTCAATTTTGTTAATCTAAAACGGAGCCCTAACTTATTGTCAATTGCTCCTGCGCTCCTTTATTTTGTGGATAAATTTAGGAGCTCCCATAGGAAATTTGTTAGACTTAAACGGTTGTTTAATTTTATTTCCTATATTTTTATTCCACTGTGGTGCTACTTACATTTTTGTGTAGCACATGCGCAGATTTATGATCTAATGTCAGCGCTTTGAGCTGTTTTGATTATGACTAATTTGGAGCAAATGGATGAAAAAGAAGGTCGAGCCGGGACCATGTCTCGAAACTAGCGCTACCCGGGAGGCAACCCGGAGATTTTTAATTTTTAGTTGTTTTTCAAACATTTCTTTTAGTCGTGTGTGTAATAAATGGTCTTCGCACCATAAACTATATCAAGATGCTTGTTTTGTTAGTTTGCGGGCGTTTTCATTGCGCCTTTGCAGGAATTACTAAGGATCACTCGATCGAGTACTTTTTGTACTCGATCGAGAGCTTTTTGCTGCTGAAGTCACTCGATCGAGTACCTGCAAAAAAAAAAAAAAAAAAAAAAAAAAAAAAAAATTACTCGATCGACCACTATTCCTCTCGATCGAGCTGTTTTGGACGCCCATTGTTTGGATAGCTTCTTGTGACGATGTTTCAGAGCTATTAGTGACCTCCCACGTTGCTGGCTGGTTTGGGGAGGTCCCTTATTCGCGCAATCTTGTAAGTTTTCCACATTTACTCTCTTTCTCTTTTATTTTGCGTTTCCTTTCCATGTTTTGGTACAATGAGGGCATTGTACGGTTTGGTTTGGGGAGGTTGTGCATCCATATCTGTGTCTGCAAGCTATTTTTATTGCATTTCTGTTGTCACGTTTAATTTTTGTATGCATTGTTGTTTATTTTCATAAAAATCAAAAATCTCATAAAAATAGAAAAATTACCGAAAGATCAAAAAATTTCACGTTTATTTTAGCATATAGGTTGAGTCGGAACGGTCGATTTCCATGATGAAATTGCACTATTATTTGTCCTTTTGCTTAAGCCTTGCAATAAACTAATATCTTTAGCCTTGTCTTATTGCATATCTACGAGTTTATGTTGAATTTAGCTGAACGAATAGACTTGACCTGAAATTTTGGCAACCTACTTATAATTTCTAAGATTTAGAGCCTTATAAACTGGTGTCATTTGTGACCAGTTTCATGTAGGATTGTGAGTAGTTACTCCTTGCATAACATGTTCATTAATTTGCACGTATATGAAATTCAATTGTTTTTTGCCTTCATACATTCGGGTTAGTGGTTGGTGTCACATGCAGGGAGGTGCTTACAGTTTTCCCTTTCTTTCATTTTTACCCATTTAACTCCACATTAGCCAAATTTGTCTATTGACCCTTAACTACATCCCAAATTTTGCCTGCCTTGTCAAGCTAGTCAGTGTATGTTTTGGGTATATTGTTTATCGTGCCGAGTTTGGTTTGTATCCTCTGATTTGGAGTTGGTAATTTATGAAGAAAAGAAGGTTGATGAAAAAGAAAAAAAACGTGAAAAAGAAAAAAAAAAAGAATCGAAAAAAAAAGGAAGAAAAGAAACCGTGATTTAGAAAGGAAAAAAAAAGAGTTTGTTTGATGAGACGGTTTCACTCCTATGCTTTATTTACATTTATTGAGGAGTATTTTCAGTTCGGTTTGGTGAGTTTTATGCCAAATGAAGGGCATATGTGCTTAATTCATAATTGAGTTGGAAATGGATGTTGTCATATGGTTCTGTTTAGGTACTAGCTTGATCACCCATACCTCCACATTCCCATAAATGTTTTGCCTTTTCTTACCCATTGCCTCACTTTACCATATTTTTGTAAGCCCTCGGCTGTGACAGGACCTTGTTTGGTTGGAATGTGTGTACGGTAGTTAGAATTGTCTATCATATTAGCTGCATGCATGTTTATGTGGGTCGTAGTCTAGGTGAGCGACTATTTTTCTTTCTCTCTTACATATATATGTTCACCCTTTGCTTCATGAGAGAAGAGTGACCCGTGAGAGTCCGATTTTAAAGGTCTTGCAAGGTCAACGGTTCAGCTTTATTATAGACATCTTACAACTCGTTTGCGTTTGACTATTTGCTATAGGTGTTAGTTTGCTGCTTTAAATTGTTTTAAGTGGGCATTTGTAGCTAGCTCTGAGTTATCTTTTCTGTTCCGTTAGTTGCATTTTAGTTTACTCTAGGACGAGTAAAGGTTTGGTTTGGGGAGATTTGATACGTGCATTTTATATAGTCTTTTTAGCCTATTTATGCACGTATTTCTACGCTTTTATCGTAGCTTTATGCTACGAAATGCCCCGAATATGCTACTTTGGGTTATTTTGTCTTATTTGCAGGAATGGACCAGAAAGTAGTGAAATCAAGCCTTTTACCATCCGTTTAGCATGCATTTGGAGGAAGAGTGAATTTGGAGCGGGAATGTAGCTATTTTGAGATGCACAAAGAAGAAAGATAGCTAGGCGAGCAAAGGAAGAACTTCAAATTGCTAGTGCCTACTTTGGAGACACATATCTCAAGTTCTACAACTGATATTCAGGTGATTCCAATTGGAGATGGAAGCTTGTCCTCTTAGCTTTCCAACACCACTGGAATCACCCTATTTGCCCAAGTAACAAAGAAATGGCAGCCGTTTGAAGTTCAGTTCGCAAAGCAGGAAACTGTTGCTGGAAAGTACTCGATCGAGTAGAATTTTGTTCGATCGAGTCCTTTTTCTACTCGATCGAGTAGTTGCATTTATTGATTTACTCAATCGAGTAGATTTTCTACTCGATCGAGTGGTTTAAGCTTTAGTTTACTCGATCGAGTGGTTTTAAATCACTCGATCGAGTGG
Organism: Silene latifolia; assembly: GCF_048544455.1. Classification (NCBI taxonomy): domain Eukaryota; kingdom Viridiplantae; phylum Streptophyta; class Magnoliopsida; order Caryophyllales; family Caryophyllaceae; genus Silene; species Silene latifolia. The sequence continues at coordinate 22,837,778 of NC_133536.1, forward strand.
TTTCTCTTACGGGCTTGGGCTTTTAGCTTAAATCCGTCATTAGGTTGAATAAAATCCTATTTTTCTTATAAATAGGAAGGAGAGACGTCATTTGTAACTCTCCCACACACAATACACTCATTACTTTGCTATCAAGTTACTTTCTTTCCTGGATTTATTTCAGTAATTACTTATTTCCCTTTCTTTTCCTCCTTAATTTATGTTTATGTTTATTACTTCTTCTCTATTTCTTGTTCTTGCTTATTTAATTATGTCTAGCTAATTCCTTCAATATGTTAGGACTAGGGAAACCGTGGTAGCAATATGTTAGGTTTGACATGATTAGATTAGTTTTGCGACAAGAATTGTATTAAGCAATATAATTGTGATTAGGTTGAATGAATGCATGCAGGAGACCGATTTATTTAGTTACCCCCGACCTGGATCGAAAGATTGGAAGGGAAGACTTACTTAATTACAATAGGTGATACCTAATTAGGGCGAAAGCTAAGTTAGGGAGACCCTAGGGCGATTAGAGACCGAAAGGGTATAATCGTAGGTTTAAGGACCGAAAGGTGACGACCTCGCTCTTCTTATCAATAATTTAATCGACTCAGTTGACCCGATAGTGTAGTTGCCACGGTGGACCGATTCCTAGCATATTTCTCTTCTTTATCTGATTTACCCCCGTTTTTCTTCATTATTTTCTCTTGCCTTAATCTATTTAGTTTAGTCAAAACAATCAAAACCCCCAATTGTGACATTAGACAGACCGAAGTAGACAAGTGAATAGTGACCGCCTATCTGTGGAGATTGACCCTACTTATCGCTAGCTTCTGTTAGTTATATTTAGGTATTTATTTTTGGTACAGAAACGACCGTATCACCAAGATTTTGAAATGAGGGCGCCTACTCACCCAAAATCTAGCATCAGCGGGGCTCCCAATACACATACACCAGGTTCATTTTATTAGACTCACTACGTTCATTATTTTCTTTTTGTTACAGGTTCCAAAATCGTCTCTCTGATACCACTTTGTAACACCCCCATATCCAGAGGAGCCTTAACTAGGCCTTCCTTAGCATATAAGGGAATTACCATCTCGGTTGCCTGAGGACAGTAATAATCAAATGTCGATAAAAGAACTATTTTGTTATATTACAACTGATTTAAAACCAACTGATGATACAAAAGATACAACCCAAAGACTACTCGCTATAACTATCAAAACTCGTGAAGACTCATCCCAGCCCGGACTCCAGCTATCAACGACATTAACACCTGCTAAGACAGACTGCTCACCATAAGGGATCATGGCAGACACATAAAACAAAAAGACAACCACACAAGGTCAGTACTGAGATGAAACACGACAAAGCCAACAACAACTAACAACTCAATGTAACACAATCAGCCACACACAAGCACACCCACACCGATCAATCTCCGTCACCGACTGTCCACTGGACCAGCCCTGCTAGTGGGGGACCTCAGTCGTACCCACCAAATCCCCGCTCATCATACCGAGCGATAACCCTGTCCCATTAATGTGCACATCCCCTTCCGTGGCGGGTTCCACGAAGGGCGAAACTAGGGCGTGAAGCCACTCCCGCAAGTGACTCCACTCAGCCGAGAACGCATCTCGAGAACCATAGACAAACAATCACAATCACAATATCAACAACCGTCTGAATCTATCAACAAGACACAACAACCGCAATACAACCACAACAACCGACACACTAGACCATCTACAGAAACTGAGTAGGCGAACCTACCTTTAAGCAACTGCAACCAATCCATGCCAACATATGACATATCCAGCAACTAATCAAAGCCTATAAGCACAACACAATCACCTATTACTATCAAGCAAACCCTAACTGTAAAGACAAAGGTACGAATGATGATGATGACATACCTAAAAAGAGAAACCCGGCAAAAGACCGCTACCCGACTCAAGCTACGCTCTCCTAAGGCACAAGGACCTTCAAGGGGCTTCCATGGAGGTTTTATGGTGAAGGGAAGGGAAAGGGGCGACTAGAGGATAGAAGGAATGAGGCGGAAATGACTTGCGGATTTAACAAAACGCGATTAAAAACCCTCGCTGAAAACTCGATACTCGATCGAGTACCACACACACTCGATCGAGTGGCCCCCTACTCGATCGAGTAACCTAGCTACTCGGTCGAGTAGCCTCTACTCTATCGAGTACCACTCTTAACACGTAACCCAAGATAGTTTTGGCACGCACTTCTAAGACTATTCCCGCTCCCAAGGTCAGTCAACGCTGGTCAAAGGGTCTCTAAAAGGGCGGGTATTACAATTAAATAGTCGCTAAGCGATACGCATCATTCTCTCTTTCTTCAAAAAGAATCGTCCCGATTCTTATGCCTTCCAATGTTGATTGAAATTTTTTTTTTCAGATGAACAGTACCACGCGTGAACAGTAATTTTTTCTTTTCTTTATTTTTTGAAAATCGTCACGCCTTGTTACTAGAAACTTGCTCCTGAGATGCAAACCTGATTAACCCCCAAACTACCTGCTTGAGTTTAACCCTTGAACTCCAATCGCAATCAGAAATTCAACTAACAACTTGGTTTTAGCACGCCTAGGACCGTCTAGATTTGAGGAAACCAAGAGTCGGGGCTCTGATACCAGATGATACGTTAGCGGAAGCGTTAAATAGAATATGATTCCACAAAGTGGAAATAAATTAATTAAGTACTCTTTTGTGGATTTTTTGTTCAATAATTAAATATCAATTGAAAATTAAAGATATGATTGCATAATCTCGACCTTGAATTTATACAAAATGAGGTGCTTAATATTAGACGGCCTTGCCTAATAATTAAACGATTGATTTCACCAATCGCAGGTAGAAAATCAAAATAGAATTAAATTACTTCTCAACTCTTGTATTAAAATTCAACGAGAACTTCAATGTGTCATTTGTATTGAAAATTTGATGATCAAATGAATTACAAAATCACTTATTTATAGTGATTTAGGAAATGAATGTACGTAAACATGAAAATGCACACCACTTATTATATTAAATAAAGGTACTTTGTTTATTTCCAATAAACTTGCGAGATACTTAAACTTCATGAGTTACTAACATTAACTTAATTGATTAAGCCTTCTGTTTTCGGTGAAAATGAATGTGTTGCCTTGGACATAACTGTGCATCTCATGCGCAATTAAATATACCTAGTGGAGCTAGAACTCAAAGAATAATTGTTCTCCTCGGTTTTGAAAAACCTTTAAATATTTAAGGTAATCTTCATACACGACCCAAACAAATCGAACATATTGTCGGAACCGCCATAATTGTTCAACTCTTAGTTTAATCTTATATCTCCAGTTGTATAATGACCCATTTAATTTTTAGTCGCTTCAAGTACGCCTTGTATTCGCATCATACTCCTCTTCTTAGAAATGAATTGTCCCAATTCTTGGAGCTTGTATAAATCCTCCGGGGTCAAAAATGAATGATGCATACCAGAATTTTTTAACCATATAGAACGTTTGATTAGTTTTATAATTCTCGAATCAGGAGTCATACAAATTTGGTGTGTGAATCAGGACACTGAATAAAGATGTATTTATCCTACTTTGGACATGAATCCTTGTGTCTTGAAAACACACAAAACTATTATCCTTCTCCTCATGCTCTACATTTTTTGAGAATTTTTTATTTTCAAAACTTTCAATTTTCAACTTTGGAAAAAAAAAGGAATGACAGCTATCATAGTAGAAGAATCCGTAGAAATACTCTTAGCTTCTTCTTCCATAATATCCAAATTTGATTCAAGAGTAAAGATGTTAGTTTCAACCACTTGAACTTTCAAATTATCATTTTTTAAATTAGAAGTGTCCTCTTTAGCATCAAATTTGTAATCAAAACAACTCACAGTCGAAAGAGGCTTACAACTTAACTCTTTTAAATGATTTTTCATTACTTCCATTTTGGCAAATGATGGCTTCAGTTTGGCACGCTCCATTCTTCGAAACACATATTCTAATAACCATCACATCACCAACATTAACTAGGACGTGAAGCCACTCCCGCAAGTGACTCCACTCAGCCGAGGACGCGCCTCGCGAACATCATAAACAACCATCACATCACCAACATTAACTCCAACACTCCAACAACGATCAGCAGATAAACAATCGTACAACGATACAAACATATACTTATAATGATTAAACAGTAAACCGAGTAGGAAAACCCTACCTTCGCACAACTGCAATGAGACACAAGCAAGGCAATCTAGAACGGTTCTCCTACGAAGTCCTCACCTAACAATAATCACATAAACTCCAATTACCATATGCAAAACCCCATTTTCCCCCAATTCATAAATCAAGACAAACCCTAAAAGATTAATCAGTAAAACTAATGAAATCAAGGACTTATCGACACCAACGATGTAATGAATGATGAAGAAGACTTGCTAACAATCCACACACTTGAGAGAGATTTGGAGAGGATTAGAGTTACATTAAAGTGTTTAGGTTTTATGAAAATGATTAGAAACTGTTAATCCACGATTATATAACTCTAATCTTTTCTAAATCAAACCGCGGAAATAAAACCCGTTAGACCGGATACTCGGTCGAGTATTCCCATACTCGGCCGAGTATTCCTGGGCAGTAAACTTTTCAGAAACACACGACACACCTACTCGGCCGAGTAAGCCATATTCGGCCGAGTACAGACTTAGGAAAAACCGTAGTATTATAATTACAACAATTTATCTAACTCTTTTCTTAGTTATATTTTAATTTTTTCTTAATCAAACTTTGTTGCGCTGAAATCTTGGGTTATTATTGGAGATTTGGTGACAAAATCTTCTATTTTTTCAAGGATTCTTCTTATTTCTCCATCTAATATTATTCTCATAGTTACTTTGTTAATCATGTTTATGTTTAATTCCATGCTTTGTTCAGTCACTTAAGTTATGCTAACCAAATTATGCGTGAGTAGTGACCTTGCTAGGGTTGAAAGGGGATTATGGGAAGTAATCAAGGATTATCTATGAGTATAAGTGGATTTGTTTGATTAATGTTTTCATTTTCATCATGTGTTTGATGAAATGTTTGGTTGATTAAATCACATGTTTCATTGCTTATTAGATGCTTCTATAAGATCGAAAGCCTTAGAATACACAGAAGCGTGCTTATTATTGGTCGTGAATTGAAGACTAGTGTACGCAAGAGCTAACTAGTCGGACTTAAGATAGTCGTAAGACTGAAAGGACGCGACTCGATATCCGGATAGAACCCCAATCGACTTTTCCCGACTCAATGAAATCCCTAATTACCTCATATGATATCGACCAACCTTAATTTCCCTAATTTGATTGCCAATGCCGTGTTTTAGTTTAGTTATTATTTTAATTCATTACTTTGGTTTAATTAGCGTCATTTAGTTTATTATTCAAAAACCCAAGTTAGGACGCCACACTTCTACTTTAGACATATTAGATGATTTGAACACCCTGCATCCTTATGGTTCAATATTCGACTGAACATTGCTTCTTGCTTGTGTTTGTCTCTTGTTTAATTTGAGTGTTGGTGGATCGTAACGCCATTGTAACCTCTTGTTATCCTATACTCATCTCTCCCTTTAGGTTTCTAATTACATTCCACACAATAATGTTATCAGGGGATGTTTAGTTGGCACCATCGAAACAAATTGAAATGGATTTGATCCATTCAAGTGTTAGGTTGAAAAATTTTGGATTCCAACCCCTTAGAATCTCATACCCGGCCCACCTCATCCCCTTGCATTCAAATTTCATTCCTCCATGTTTATTATAATGAACCAAACAAGTATTAAAAGGTATAGAATTTAAATCCCATACTTCTATGGTTTTTCATTTCATTTCATTCCATTTCTAACCATTTAACTAAACAACCCTGATTATCTATTTCAAGATTGAACCAAACAATTACAAACAAGTATGGGGCTCTTTCTTCATACCTCCATGGTATTACACTCCATTCCAATCAATTCCAAAACTTTGAACCGAACGGCCCCTTAATTCTTGTTTGATTCACTCTAGTATCGTAAGGAGGGGGATTGGAGTTTGAAACCTGAGAGGTAAGGTGAGTATGAGATTTCAAGGGGTTGGGTGGAATCTAAATCAATAATAAATTGCATCAACCAAACATTAATTCCAAAACTTTGAACCGAACGGCCCCTTAATTCTTGTTTGATTCACTCTAGTATCGTAAGGAGGGGGATTGGAGTTTGAAACCTGAGAGGTAAGGTGAGTATGAGATTTCAAGGGGTTGGGTGGAATCTAAATCAATAATAAATTGCATCAACCAAACATTAGAATGAATCAAATCCATTATATTCAATTTCAACTCCGGCAACCAAACACCCTTAAATAATGGATTTGACACTTCTTTATTATTAAGTCCATACCACCCACGAAAATAACAAATTAGGCTTGACTTGTTTTTTAAATGTTTTTTTTTTTTGAATTTTTATTGTCACTACCTGCCAATATACACCGAACCCTAACTTGATCAACTATAATCTATGACTAGTTTTTTATGCATATGTTACGAGGTACAAGAATGTTAATATTATTACTAGACTTAATATGATGCATAATATCGAATGAGTTAATTTTTCATTACTAATAAATTTTATCTGCAAGCGCCTAGAATAACAAGTCTATAAATACTATTAAAAGGATACCCTATAATGTTCAATTAAGTCCACGTAGACAATGCCACGTAGGATAAAAAAAGCCACACGGACATTTGAAACTCACGTCAGCCACATAACCCAAATGCCACACACACATGCATACCCAATTACCCCGTCTCTTATCATCATTGTTCCTACCGACAGCCACAATCTCCCTTTTTCCGCTCATTTCGTTAACCGGCATTAATTTATTATTACATGACATTAATTCAATTCATTTATCTATAAATTAATTTAGGTCACTTATCTATAATATGAAACGATATTATCTATATTCTTAAATGATTTTTGTATATTAAATATATTGTTTTCCCAAATTTATGTAAACTTTAAAAATTTACATCAAAATTTCATAACTTATAGTTAATATTTTGACATTTTAATTGAAATTTTTGTGATAAAACATGTTAATAAAATTTATAATTAATAATTAAAATTGAATTTTCTTGTAATAAAACATATTAATAAATTAATTAAAACATATTAATTAAAACTCTTCATATTACTTACCACCCACCATTTTTATTAACATTTTTTCCTATTTAATTTATTTTTTTAATTAAACATGGAAATAAATTGATTAAAACTCTTCATAATACTTAACGCCCACCAAATTAATTAAATTTTTTTCCTATTTAATTAATTTTTATAATATAATATGTTAATAAATTGATTAAAACTCTTTATATTACTTAACAGTTAACACCCATAATTTTCATTAACATTTTTTCCTATTTAATTCACCTCTTGAGTTTCTCGGCAATCAATTATCTAATTAAATAATACCACAAAATAAATTAAAAATAAAATTAAAATATTGGAATTTATGGTTGTATAATGGCTATAAAACCTATAATAGTTTCTATCTATAAAATCTTATTAAAAGACCAACTTAAAAAATGTGACATTGCAAGTTTAATTGTGATTTGGCAACTTTTAATGTGACATGGTAAAAAAAAAGTTATATGGATTACCAATTTAAGAAAATTAAAAAATCTATAAAATTTTATTAAAAGGCCAACTTAAAAAATGTGACATTGCAAGTTTAATTGTGACGTGACAACTTTTAATGTGACATGGTAAAAAAAAAATTTATATGGATTACCAATTTAAGAAAATTAAAAAATATAAGATAAAAAAAATTAAAAAAATATAAGGTATAAACACAAAAAAAAAAAAAAAATTGTAAACCATTGATCTCCTCTCATAATTTTTTTTATTTATTTATCTTATTTATTTAACCATTATTTCCTTTATTTAATGAAATGACCTTTTAACTTTCCTTTCTTTTTCTTTTTCTTTTTGGTGAAATGTGAGTAGTATATATATCCTAACGAGGGAAGAATTACAAGATAAGCAGAACTTTTCTTTCATCACTACTATATATACTCCGTATTTATGTACCATATTTTTTTTTATTTTTCTTTCATTCATAAAATTTTGAGAGAATTTTTAATAGAATTTTTCATATATATAATTATTATATTTACCCTAATTTTCAATTTTATTCAAAAAAATAGCACCTAAAGTATACATAGAAAAGTAAACTAATTGTTTCGTTTTTTATTTTTCTTATGTTTTGTATTAATTTGTTATTATTTTTTGTGTTTGAATTAATATTGTAGGAGAATGAATTTCCAACTTTATTCAAAAAATTGGTAGGTAAGGTATAGCTAAAGAACTAAATTAATTATTTCGCTTTTTATTTTTATTATGTTTTGAATTAAATAGAATTTTATTAGTTATTTTTTTGTGTTTATATTAATATTGCAGGAGAATGAATTTTCAACTTTATTCAAAAAATTGGTAGATAAACTATACAATGAGAACTAAATTAATTGTTTCACTTTTTATTTTTATTATGCTTTGAATTAATTAGAATTTTATTAGTTATTTTTTTGTGTGTTTGTATTAATATTATAGGAGGATGACATACTCACATATCAATAACAATGCACGAGATTCGAAATAATGGTTATGGATCTTCTTTACAGATTTTTTTCTTGGTTTGGATGACTCTTTCATTTTTGTCAGTTTTTCTTTTTTCTACAATAGTGTATTAGAAATATCGAATGGTAGAAAAAATCTTTAATAAGTTGTTGACATGTTGTTACATTATTGTCCTCGCTCTTTCCTACACTTTAGTGTTCTTTGTAACACTTATGTTTTATTTTTATTTTGTCAAACAGGTTACAAATCAAATTGTTTAGCCAAATTATTAATGTAGGATGCACATGTCAATTTGATCTTATCATAGTGTTATAATATGCATAAATAGTAATTAGTTAGAAACCGATTCTTATTCTCCAATTCATTCTTTCAATTCCAATGTTTTCAAGCCTTTAAATCATTTTTTTGTTTTCCATCAAATATACTATTCTATAACTCACAATATTTTTTGGATAAATATTTTTTTTGAATGATTTGTTTATATTTTATTTTCTCCTGAATTAGGAAAGGCTAATATTTTGTATGAAGTATAATAATATTGTTTTGATTATAATTTTTGATGACTGATCGAATATGAAGAAATTATGTTTAGAATAGTATATGCATAAATCTCTATTTATTGCGTGATTCCGAGAAATGCGTAATTAGGTTTGCTCATCTTATACTAATAATAATAATAATTATTAGAGTTCACCTATAAAGTTTTGATCCTTACTTTACTCTCTTACTTTTTTTCCCAAATCTAATCTTATATATACTACGGAGTATATTATTATAACACAAAATGTGATATTTAAATATATGTAACCTTTCCTTGGGATTATTTGGAATAGTTGTTAAAGTTGCTCACATAAAAGTTCACGACTGTTTCTTTGCAAGATAAACATAGGGCCAAGTACTTTAAAATGCACCAAAACGACAATAAAAACAGTATCTTCATTCAAACAATAAAGAGGCAAAATGCAATGTTTATTGGTGAAAAAAATCATTCATATTCTATAATTTTTAAGCCGGTCAAAGCAATGGTTAAATAATAAAGAGACGATTGAAGAATCACTGATTAAAAAGACAATTGAAAAACCATTAATTAAACAGGCAATTGAAGAATAATTAGCAACTCAAACGAGAAAATTGAGAGTCATTGATTTTCTTTCTATAAAATCTCATCAAAATATCAATTCATATTGTCTTATTTGATACCAGGTTGTCCAAACCAACATTACCCGTCCTTACAAAAGTCAGTTTTTTTGTTCTCTCTGTAATTTAGAGTATTTTATTGGAATTTTGTGTCTCCTTTTTTCTTTTCTTTTTGTTCATGTATTTATATTTAATAGTCTTAATTGGAGGTGCCTCTCAGGAGACCGTCTCTCAGGAGACCTACTCTATAAAATCACCCCATCATCAACATTGACATATAACTATTTATGACAAAACTGACCCGACTAAAATGACATGTCCCAAATTACCCGACCCGCACCCGAATCAAACCCGAAACCCGAGTTGACCACAACCCGAATGTTTATTCTCGCAAGTTGGTCGTTATCCCAAATAACTAAAAACAACCTATCCAAGGACCGAGAATGATCTGAATTCAAAATATCCCGACCCTACTTATTGCAATCCCCTATAACTCAAACCCAAATTACCTGACCCAAACCTGTCCCGATTGTCCCGTTTGCGGGTCTACCGTCTACACATGATGTAAGTCATGTAACAACATACTTCCTCTCAGTCACTATAATGTTCTCTCGTTCCCGAAACGGATTATTCAACTAATGTTCCCCTTTTTATTTTTAGAAACTTTTACGTTTATTTTATTCATTCATCTCTTCTATCACCATGCCCCACACAACTCTTTTACTCGTATTTTATTACTTTTTTTTTTTATGTTTTGCCCCACAATTCTTTATTTAACTACTAATAATCCATCCCTCTCTCTTATTACCAACCCACACAACTTTTTTACTTTTATTTTAATATTTTTTCTTAAGTATTGTGCCCATATCAAATGGGAACAATGTAGTGACCGGGAGGCAGAAATTTTTTTTTACCAAATGACCTCATATAAATTAGCGTATAATATCTCAACCCCTCCTAAAACCCTCTCCGCCCTCCCACTTCTGCCTTCTCCTAAACCCTAAAAAAAATTGTGTAAGTTTTTTCTCTATTTTTTCATAATCGAATCTTTTTATTGCTTTATTAGCATTTATTTACTTTAATTTCGGCGCATTCCAATTTAAATTATTGATATTTGTATGGTTTAATTGTAACAGGTTGTAGTATTAGTATTAGTATTAGTTTTCTGTATTAATTAGGGTTTGTAATGGGGAGTAAGAAAAGGGGAACTAGTTCTATTGACGATAATGTGGTTGCTGTAAAAAGGGATGAATTTGTCGAAAAAATCGATTCGAAGAAGAAAAAATTGAACCAGGAGGAGAAAACTGATGATGGTGAAAAGGGGGAAATACCCATGGAAACAAAAAAGAAAAGGAAAATGTTAGATAAGGAGCGTCGTCGGGTTGAATCCCAAGCTAATGAATTGAAACCTGTTAAAAGTGTAGTGAATTCGGTAGCGAATGTGGAAGGGGATGCTGAGGAAATGGAAACGGATATGGGTGTTAGGGATGATCAGCCTGTGTTTCATATTGATGTGTTTGGTGATTTGGCATCGGGCAATGATGGGAAACGAGAAGCGGCTGCTGAGAGGTTGGCTGTGGAGTTGAAGGAGGTGCAAAAGGCTTTTGAGAAAGTTGGGAATACGGGTTTGAATAATGGTGGGTCTAAGTTGGAAGCTGAGAAGGATGATGGTTTGGATAATTGTGCGGAGTCGGTTAGGTATGCTGTTAGGAGGCTTGTTCGAGGTGTTTCTTCGTCAAGAGAGGTATAACCCGTCTCTCGTGTTATGAAATATTGTTACTCCCTCTGTTCCAATCAATTGTTTACCTTTAATTAAAACAACCCTTGCCACACGGAGTATAATAAGTGGAAAGTATTGCTTTTGTTCTGATTGATTGTTCGAATTTTAACTATTTTAGTTGTCTGTTTGGCAAGTGCTTTGATGTTCAGCGAACTAGTTATCGCGCTTCTTAATGAAAGATAGTATGTATATAATGGAAGATCAAATAATGTAGCTTACATGTAAAATCCAGTATTGAAATCGAAGTGTCTTTTTGGGCTCTCTTTTGTCGAGTATTGTATTATGTTGAGGTTGTTGGTTAATGGAAAATGGTTATGCTCAAATTCAAACTGCACTTTTTAGTTTGGTGGCTGTGTTTGTCTTCATGTTGGTTGATCATCAACATGAAGGAATGTTTTTTTTTTGTTTCCCTTCCTGTTGCTAAACTTGCATTCACCGTTTTTCATATTTCCATGACCTATGAATAATTTGATTTTGTTGTTTCAGTGTGCAAGGCAAGGTTTTGCTTTAGGCTTGACTATTTTGCTCGGCACAAACATGACAGTTAGACTTGATTCTGTGATAAAGCTGGTAGATGATTTATTGGAAGTCACTTCTTCAATGAAAGGCCAGGTAGGAAATCTGCTTTTAAGATTTAAAGACATACTCTGACTATATTTTTGTTGTGTTATTGTAAAGCTTAATTTTTTGTTCGCTTTGCTTTGTTGCAGGAGGCAAGGGATGTTCTATTGGGTCGTCTCTTTGCCTATGGTGCCGTTGTAAGATCTAGAAGACTAAAGGAACAGTGGGATTGTAATAGCAATACTCCATTAATTAAAGAAGTTACAAGACTTCTTATTTCACTGGCATCAAAAAAACGATACTTGCAAGAACCAGCTGTTGCAGTCCTTTGGGACTTGATTGAGATGGTGAGATATTCCATCCCCATATTTTAGTTTGAGGATCTCCAACATCTTTAATAAATATTATGTAGCTATTATCTACCTGTGTTACTCAGCATAACAGCTTATGAACGTCAGAAAAAAGTTTTTGTTTTTGTTTCTTCTGTTAGAAATTTCTTCGATTAATCTTCATGTCGGTGATCAGTGTTTGGCACTGAACCCGTAGAATTTAGCCGCGACCATCTAAATTGTGGATTAAATATATTAAGCCATTATCTTCCTTTTCAGCTGCCTAAAGAAGCTGTACTGAAGCATATTCTTGATATCCCGGGAGTTCGAGAATGGTTTAATGGAGCAACTGATTCTGGAAACCCTGATGCTTTGCTTCTAGCATTGAGAGTTCGTGAAAAGATAGCTACTGACAGTGAAATTTTCGGTCCTCTTTTGCCTCGCCCTTTCAGCTCCAGCAGATTTTTCACTGTTGAACATTTAAACTCCATTGCTAAGTGCTTGAAGGTGATTCCTAGTTTTTTTTTTCTTTGTCGCAGTCTCTTCTCATTTTTTTTGTTTTTCTTGATGCGGATGATTTTTTATTTTATTTTATAGAGGGTTGTTCTATGATGTACCCTCCAATTTTTTAGTTTTCTACCATATTACCCCTCCGTTCTATAAATCATCTATAATACCCATCAACTTATTTAAGTAATCTAAACCATAAACTAAGCTTGTCTTTCCGTCTAATTCTCTGTTAAACTTCTGACATGGACTGATGAGCTGGATTGCTAGCTTAACTAAGTGCAGCGTTTCTACTGCCACTTTCAAAACAAAAATTCCACTTCGTTTGTTTAGTTTTCACCTGTGCATTCATTCTATCTCTTACCTCCCTTTAATTTGATTAGTTCTCATTTTCTTCGTTCTCCTCTTTTTTTTTTTTTTTTTTTTTTTTTTTTTTTTAATTATTATCTCTATCTCCCTCATATTTCTTCTTTTCTCTACCATTCTCATATACTCCGTATCTTCTTTCAGTAGGTCTTGTTTAAGACCGTTTTAAGTTAAGACATCTCACATGCCTCCTCTTATTATTGCTTATTTAATTCGGTAATGAGTATCATTTTAACTTAGGATGGTCTTAACTTAGAGTTTGTGATCTTTTTTTTTTTTTTTTTTTTTTTTTTTTTAAGTTTCTGGAATTGGATTAGGTTACGTGAGTTGTTTCTTTACTGCAATCTGAATTGAATCAGATTACTGATTTTTATGCAGAGGTAAGTTGGTGGTCAAGCACAATCGAATGCAAAGCTTAGTAGTAATTCACCAAACAACATAAAAATACTCCACCTATATTGCAGGTTGATTGCAATATGAAATCTCAATAAACCATGTTCCAACTACAAAAATTCAAACATAAACCAGTAAGTTTGTTACAAAATGAAGTTTCCGCATTTAAGTAAACTAATTCATCAATTAACTTTAGCAAATCAAGTTTAGTTGGTTCTCTTTTTCCTCTTGTTTGTTATTACCCGACTGTCAGCTTCTTCGAATTGTTTTTTTTGCTGAGAATAGCTTCTTCCAAATTGCCTAGTGACCTGAATGATGGACCTTCCGACGATAACCCCAACGCTTGCCTGGTTTTCCTCTTTCGAACTTTACCTTGCATTTCGTCCCTTTCTCTTGCACTGTAACCACTTTTACATGTCCTGGAGTTGTGCTCAAAACATTTGCACTTCTTACGCTTGATGGATATTGATCTCTTACCCTTCTTCTGTTCCCCATGCTCTCTCCTCCTATTGATCTTTAAGTGCTGGTGGTTCAATGCTGGGACTTCAAATGATGGCCATTGTTCAACATCATGTATTGGATTTTTTGATAAACCATAGGCTGCTTTATACCTTCTAATAGAAAACCAGTCACTCACAAAACGAGCAGGGTCCCTATTGGCAAATATAATAACTCTATTAGCATGCCTACATGGAATTCCACTAAGGGGGTGTTTGGTTCAAACACAAAAGGTATGAGGTATGGGTTTGGAATGAGCCAAACTCATACCAAGTGTTTGTTTAGCAAACATAAGGGTTTCATACCCAATGTTGTCAGGATCGAGATTCTACTTTGGATCGATAGGGAGGGTAGGATCGAATCGGTAGAATCGGATCGTAGAATCTTAAGATTCTACAAACTCACTAAATATAATTTTTTATTTGTTAAAAACATATAATTGAAAATCAACACACTTATTTATTAATATTTATTCATAAAATATTGGTAATTAATGATTTTAGTATCATTGTATGAACAGTTACACGAAATTTGGGTTTTACGGTGCCATTATATAAAAATATATATTATTTTTTTTATTATGAAATCGGATCGTAGGATCGTATTATGATTTTATCTCTAGAAATTTTCAAATTAATAGGATCGTAAGATTTTACAACTATGATAGAATCGTAGGATCAAGGATCGGTCAAGCATTTTTGGATTGTAAAATCGTAGAATCGTTGGATCGAATCGCGATTCTGACAACAATGTTCATACCCATACCTCAAACCCATGAGGTATGGGTTTTTCATACCCAAGGAGGGGGGTGGGTATGAGATTGATACCTATGGGTATCAAATTAAAACAAACAAAAAAATGTGAAAATAAAAATTATGGCAATATTGTAAATGAACTTTTATATAGTTATTGATTAAAATTTTTTTTTCATGATTTTATAATATTAAAAAATATTATTTAAAATACTATATTTTATATATTTTAGCCTTAATTGAGTTTCAAACCCATACCACCATGAATTGAAACAAACATCTGGAATGAGGAATGGAGTTCCAACCCCATACCACCCAGGTATGATTCCTGATTCCAAACCCATACCCACGCGCGAAACAAACGTCCCCTAATTTGCCATTGCCCACAAGCACAATACCCATTGATTAGTGAAACTGGCAAATCCCATCCGGTAATACACTAGCATGAATTCTCCACTCACAACCCGATGTTGCACACTCGGCAGTATACCTCCTACTGTCAGCCTTGACAACAATAACATAAAACCCTTCTTGAACACAGTTTAGCACATCCTTAAAATGATCCTTATCCATAAAAAGCATCCATGGCCTCAGCTTAATAGCTCCAAATGCTTTACTGTCATACATTTCCCCATTATTAAAAACTAGGCACAATATCCATCTTCACCCCCTGTCCATTCTATTTCTTGAAAGGGAACATAACCATCATCTACATATCCAAGAGTGGAAATTACTAAGTTATCCTCTACATCCAACTCAGTTTGCTCATCCTCCTCCTCACAGTCATCTTCATCAAAAGGGATATAAGAACCATCTGTATCAGATTCATCCCCATCATTATCATAATGAAATCTTAAGCCTCTAGTGACCCTTCTACTATTTCCTTCACTTCTACTAACACTTGCTTCTCTTTGGAGTCTTAGGAACATAAACTCCTCTCTTCATCGCAGTAGATTTGGGTAGTTTGACATTATTTGTAGGTTGAGTTTGGTAGGAGAGGTATTTTTGTGAGGGAACTAAACCTTGAGTAAACGAGTGATTTGAGTAGGTGAATTTTGGCCCAATCCTGCACTTCTCCTTGAAGAAATTATAACGACATCACATATCTTGGGTGTAGGTGAATCATGTATAATTTTGTCAGGCACGTCATTAGTGGAAGGCTCTGGTGAATTACGAACATGTCTAGAAGTTCTCCTAATTTCTAATTTGTTCCTCTGAACACCATCTAGAGATTTAGGAGTAGAAATAGTTGCAGATTTAGAAGCATCACAAGAGTTAGTATATGCCCCAGCAGGTGCCCCAACAGTTATGTTAGAAACTCGACGCTCAGAACCTTGATTGTTTACGTTTATTTGCCTGGCCATTACTAGATCATTTGAAGGTTCAATATCTGACCCAATCCAAATATTAATCAGTTTATTTCCATTACACCTGCTAAACATGTCCATTAGTCCATTATCGTCCACTAAAAGAATAGACTCCTTTTGGTTAATGTAGCTTAATGATGGGTGCTTAGGCAGAGTAACCCCATGCTTTTCTGCCTCATCGTATTGACCATTGTTAATGTCAATTAGTAAGCATCTATCTATATCATCTACAGGAACATCAACATACTCACCTCTATAATTCATCCTTAACATAAAATCCTTCATTTTCTGCAATAGTAAGACATCACAAAATCACTAATCACATTTATATCACCGTTGAACATAACTGAACACAAAAGTTCCAAACTTTTAACATAATTTCATCGTATTTGGCAGAATTTAATTATAAAGAACAAAAGAAAATGATTGTAATTAATACACATAAACAAGTTAAAGTATTGGGAGAACAATTTAAAAAAAACAAAAGATAGCATGCATACCTTAAATTTAGAGCAAACAAGAGAAATTACGTGGTGAGATAGGGTTAAGAGGGCATGAAATAAAGAAGACGAAATGGGATTATGGGAAGAGTTAGGAATGCAGAGGCAGTTGAATAAGATACGGGGGTTTAAACTTGGAACTGAAGAGTTGGGGCATTATACTGCCTAATTCAGCAAATAATATGAAATGATCCATGTCAGTATACTAATAGCCAGTTCATCAGTCCATGTCAACCATTTAACAGAGAATTAGACGGAAAGATAAGCATAAGCTTAGGTTATGGTTTAGATTACTTAAATAAGTTGAGGGGTATTATAGATGATTTATAGAGAGGGGTATATGGTAGAAAACTAAAAAAGTAGAGGGTACATTATAGAAAAACCCTTTATTGTTTAATTTTTTAATCCTATCTTATTGTTCTTTTCCAATTTTTTACAAAAACAAATGCAGGAGTCAACATTTTGTCAGCCACGAGTTCATGGTATCTGGCCTCTCCTAGTCAACATGCTCTTACCAGACACGGTATTGCAAGACGCTAATTGTTCCTCTAGCAAAAAGCATAAGAAGAGTCGCAGAGCAAGCTCCTCTGATGAAGATAGCGAAGCGAAACTTAAAATTTTTAACGAGGTGGTCCTGGAAGATTCTCTTTTGACAGGATCACATGACCGTAAACACTTAGTTTTTGATATTTTGCTTCTTATGCTTCCTAGACTCCCAGCTTCTTATCTCCCAATTGTTCTTTCCCTCAAGTTTGTTCAGTGCCTCATGGATGTGTTGTCCACAAAAGATTCTTGGCTGCACAAAGTTGCTATCAATTTTCTTATGAAGGTATCGGACTGGGTAGAATCCGATGACATTCGAAGAACTTTTGTCATTGTGGCTCTGCAAAAGCATAGTGGTGGGAGGTTTGATTCTATTACTCGGACAAAAACCGTAAAAGACTTGATGACAGCTTTCACTACCGAATCTGGCTGCATGCTCTTCATACAGAAACTGAGTAGCATATTTATTGATGAAGAGCCTATAGTAGATGAACCTTCTGATGAGAATCAGCCAATGGATGAAGAATCTGAGATGGTTACTGTTCAGGCACATGGGTCTGCTGAGAGCTCTAGCAGATCTGATATTTTGAAAAGTTGGGTTGTGGAGTCGCTCCCGGGTCTGCTGAAGTATTTGACGCTAGATCTTGAAGCAAAAGCTAAGGTGCAGAAGGAAGTGATGAAGTTCTTGGCTGTACAAGGACTATTTTCTGCCACTCTTGGCACAGAAGTGACATCTTTTGAACTGGAAGAGACATTTAGGTGGCCCAAAACGCCAATATCTAGTGCTCTTTCCAGAAAGTGCGTTGACCAACTACAAGTACTGCTTTCTAATGCTCAAAAGGCTGAGGGTTCTCATGCTTTGACAAATGGTCTTGAGACAAATGACCTTGGGTGTTATTTCATGCGCTTTCTTGGCACGTTCTGCACTATTCCTTCTGTTTCCTTTGTCCGGCCATTGAGCAATGATGACGAGATAGCATTCAAGACGGTGCTAGACATGGAATCAAGGCTCTCTAGAGAGGTATACCAAATTTCCATTTCTGTTTATTTTTATTTAGGGGTTGTCATTCACTCATTCTTATGTCTTTGAGGGTGATTAAGTCAATCTACTTTAGATTGAATGGGTGATGTAGTTTTAACTTTTGTTTACTGTAAAAATGTATGGCCTAAAATTATACTTTAGTGCAGTTCTTAGCAAATTTACATATCCAAAATATTTGTGGATAATGCAAGTCCCAAGGAGCATGATACTCCGCAAGTTTTATTTTGCTCTTTTGAAAGTCCTTTACAAGTTTGGAGTTGTCTTTTGCTACTATAAGTATCATCGCAGAAGCATAACATCTGGGTACAATTTAATTGCTTTAATGTTGACAACAACGACAACATTACCCCCGTGCGTCAATGGTTCCCGCATATTGCTACACGATCTCTTTAATAGTAAAGAAAAATCACTTGTACTTTAACAGTAATTTCCCTTTCTTCCTTGTTATGATTGCATATGTTTGTCCATCTTTTTGAGACACCGTGAAATTATTGATTCCAGGGGAGGAATTGTGGACTTAGTGCTGAAGCAAACAAGGTGCATGCATTGCGTTATCTGCTTATTCAGCTACTGCTTCAGCTACTTCTTCGGCCTGGTGAAATCGCTGAAGCTGCTTCTGAACTTGTAATATGTTGTCGTAAAGCATTTCCTGTTAATGATGATGCCGAGTCTTCCGGAGAGGAAGAGTCGCATGATGGTGAATCACCAGCATTGATGGATGTCTTAGTGGACACTCTGCTCTCACTGTTGCCACAATCATCTGCCCCTTTGCGGTCTGCTGTTGAGCAGGTAATTGTTTTGCTAAAGAAACTCGTAATTGTTGAATTAGGGGACGCCTGGACCACACAAAATACACTACCCCACATGAAGTTGAATTTGGACCACACAAAAGCTTTCAAATAAGGAAATAGGAAGGAACATGTAAACTAGGAGGGAGTATTTTTTTTGTGCTGTTTTTTTTTTACTTATGCCCCTCCTGTTCCTTTGCTTTATTATTCTATTTTACATATTTTGTGTGTTTAATATCCATTTTAGGGTGTTGTACAATTTTTTGTATTAAAATACAAAGTTTGTGAAAAAGGGCTTGCGGGCATGAGCCTTGCACCTTCACTTCTTTCCTTGCACAGGCCTTCAACGCATTGGTGTACCTCATATCTTTTAAAACGAAACTTGGACTTGTTGCAACTACTACGTTACCTTGCCCCTCAAAGGCCCAGGATAAAGAAGGGTTGGTTGTATGCAAAAATTACGCAATTTTACCTTGTAGGGGGTGTATTTATATGGTTGATGGAAGTTTGCGTACATCTAAATTGTAGACCTAGCCAGACTAGGCCACTGTTGCTGTCAATCTCCTTGTAATCTTTTTACCTGAAGTTCATTTTGCCTGGTTCTATGATAAGAAGATCTAGATTGAAATAAACAAGTTATATTTGTTTTTATGTGAATGCCTACAATTACATTTTCCAGCTCTTAAGTCATCTAATGATGCTGTTAGCCATAGAATTCAATCCGGGTGCGCTGCCTCGTTGTTAGAAACTGCCATATCAAGTGTTGACATTGGCGTTTTACGGTGGATGCACGTGCACCCACTCTGAGAAATAAACTTCAATGCTATGTGTATCAAATTGACGTAGGTGGTTGAGTGGTAGAGTAATTTATATGTTCTAAATGTCCCAAGGTCGAATCTTCTACTTTGCAGTTTTTGTTTTTGCAGTCTACACAGATAATGTGTTACAGTTAATGTATCAAATGACATTAATATAATATCATTGTTAAGTCTTGTAGCTTATGTATGTGATATGTGTAATGCGCTAGTAGCGCTACATTCAGTGCAAGCAAATGAATTTAATTGCAAAATAATTGTTTGAATTTATTAAGACTGTTAAGAGTATGGTATTTAGATTTATCCCAAGTATTTTCATTTGGACAAATCTTCTCATGGATTGTTACAGTCTTGGGAAAAAAGTACCGAGAAGAGATAATATTAATAATACGGATTAGTAAATAAATAATGTACTTATTTTATTCTCTAGTTAGATTATTTCTTACCTAGACATTCGTTGTTTATCTTATTATGATATTGTACAATCTATTATTAATAAATCTAATCATCAAATTGATAAGATGATTAGATTTATTCCCACATTGCATTAACATGATAACTCCCTCTGTGCTCCACCCCAATCGTTTGTTTACCTTTTATATACTCTTTGTTGGGGTATAAATTTAAAATAAATACTAGTAAATGACTGGGAGGGACAAGGGAGTAGGGAACTACACTTTTAAACTTCAGAAATTTTTATGTCGAAATTGAAACTTTCGTAACCGGAAATATAAATCCGGACTATAATGCGTCATCTTATGGACTCGTGATGCGTTAAATTTCCTCACCTCCACTATCTAAATCCTGGAATCGCCACTGAGTGTCGAACCAAGATTTAACACCATGCTTTTGACCACCTACATATATGTTGGATAATGAATATTGGAACATATATGCTGTCTGGATGATTTGGTTGCATTTGTCGTCACTCCTTGTGATTTGATTGCAAAAAATTGGTAGAACCGTAGAAGGGTCAGATGTTCTGAAGGGTTTCGAGATAATTGAAGTTTGCTTTTTTGTTTCTATTCTTGCTTGCTATAATAGTATATCCTAAAGGACTCACGGCCTCCTTTTGCTGCTCTATCTTTCCATCTTTGTAGGTGTTTAGATACTTCTGCGAAGATATTACAGATGATGGGCTCATGCGGATGCTCCGAGTAGTAAAGAAGGATTTGAAGCCACCTAGACGTATTAATATTGCAAAGGTAAAAGAAAATGAAGAAAATGAAGAAGAAGTTGAAGAAGAAGAAGAAGATGAAGATGATGATGATGATGATGATCTTTTAGCTTTGGAAGAAGCCGAGGAGTCTAATGAAGCTGGAGATAACTCTGGGGCTACAGCTCACGCCGATGCATCTGATGAAGAAGTTTCTGATGCTGATGAGGACGATGATAATGATGATGATAGTGACAATGATGATGACGACGACATGGATGATGAGGCTATGTTTCGGTTTGATGCCTTAGTTTCAAAGATTTTTCAGGAAAGAAAGAACAAAACCGGGGGTAACTCAGCCCACGCCCAACTTCTGGTTTTTAAATTCCGGGTTCTTTCGCTGGTGGAAATATATCTTCATGAAAATCCAGGTAAATCTTAACATAAGATGCTAACTCTAGACGTTCCCTTGTATTATTCATTCAATTGGTTTCTTGAGAGTCGATCTCATATTAATGCAATGTGGGAGTAAATCCATTATCCACAAAAACTGAATTTTGCAGATGTTAGCTAGCTTAGCTAGTAGAGCTAAAGTCATGAGGGTGATATTCATGACTCGGGTTCAAAACATGTCAGCAACATATTGCCTTTGTGGATCCCTTTACACCGAAAACAAAAAACTATAAATCATTTCCGACATTATGACTACCTTGCTACAAAAAAATTCTTCCTTGTTTTTATTATCTGATGCTGTTACTATTTCGTCCATTACTTAATACTCTTTATATTGTACAAGTAGTAATTTGTTTTTTTGGTCCCTTTGCAAATCAGGCTCAACTAGGGTTCTGACAGTATATGCAAAATTGGTTCAAGCATTTGTAAGACCCAGCGCAACTGAAGGTAGCGAGCAACTAGCTCAACGTATATTGGGAGTTTTGCAAAAGAAAGTCTTCAAGGCGAAGGATTATCCCAAGGGTGATGATGTCCAACTTTCTACCTTGGAAACACTTCTCGGAAAAAGCCTCAGGTTGGTTGCCCGACGATTCTACAAAAAGAAAGCTCCTCAAAAGAAGAAAACTGTCAGTCAAAATCGATTCAAAACGATTAATTCCCTTGCCCAACAATCTACGCATTGGATCCTAAAAGTCATTGATGGAAGAAAATTTCCTGAAGCTGAACTTGGTCGGGTTTTTGATATTTTCAAGGTTGCCATAAAGAAATATTTCAAGAAGAAGTCATCCCTGCTAAAGCCAGAGTTCTTGAAAGAAGTAATCAAGAGAAGGCCTTGGATCGGGCAGCATCTCTTCGGATTTCTTCTCAAGGAATGTGGGGATGCCAAGTATGGTTACCGGCGTGTGGAAGCTCTCGATTTAGTGCAGGAACTTTTCAAGTCCGTCCTCGTGCAAAGTACTCCAGATGGGCCAAAAAAGATCTTAAAGCCTCATCTATCAGAGCTTAGTCACTTAGTACATCAGTTGGCGGTCCATATGCCGGAAAAACAGGCTCGGCGAGCTGAAGTAAGAAAGTTTTTGGGTAAGGCCCTCCAAATTGTGTCCACCAACAACTTGGCCAAATCATTTCTTAAAACCCTGGATCCAGATGCTCATGCTATTTGTGAATCTCAATTTGGGGAGACATTTCTTGCTCTCAAGAAAACCGAGAAATGAGGTACCGATCCGGAGATCCCATTTGACTATCGCGATTGCTGGTATTTAAAACGCATAGTATGTCGTGAAGAATTTTGACAGCGGTATTTTACTCTTGGGTGCCGGGTCCTTGGTAACACCAGTTGCGATTTGGTAGCCCGGGAGTTTTCTGATGTGCTACCTTCTGAGGTCTCATAGATCATAGATATCGTATTATCATGCAATAGGCTACAAATGCTTTAAATTTGTATACTTTTTTTGCTTATATCTTGAGTTTCATCAACTTTTTGGTTAAATTTATGTTTTTAAAAGACGCTTGAGAATTAATTTATTTTGTTTGCAATTTAACTTCTGTTTTGAAGTCGGAGATGATACACTTGTTGCAATTCATAGTGTATGACGATGGTCTCTGTTTATATTCCTTTTGGACATTTTTGAATCTCCAATCAATCAATTGGTTAATTAATTTGTTTAATTTATCATGTATTAAAGGTAGAAGATTCTATGTAATAAATCCACATTGCCATTGTATCGTGGCTAACACGTCCTTGGCAATTCCATTGTGCTCTCAGCCTCTCCTCTTCGATCGTCCATTCCTTTCAACCGTTCAGATTGTGTTATATCAATATGGAGCGGTCCACGATTATGTATGGTTAATAGAGTATAAAAGGGAAAAATATTATTAAATGGATTCGTGAGAGAAAATGTTGAGGAAAAAATGGAGAAAATCCTAATTATTTGATTTGATAGGGCTTTTCTTAACAAAGGACATACCGAATATTTGTTTATTTTTGTCAATTAAAAAAAAAGTTACTCTATTAACATTAATTAGAAATACTCGATGACAATATTTAAAAACCCTAAAGTTGTTATTTATGACGATATTTTTAGATTATAATCGTTTTTGAGTTATATTTTCTTTTCCTTTGTTCGTAGATAATTTAATAGAGTAGTTCATGAGCTAACTACTTTTCATCCTTGGGCACTAGGTAAACAATCTTGGAAGGAGGAGTACTCTTCAGACATCTGACATCTTCCATATTCGAATTCCTTGTGAGTAGGTCTTCTGAGAGACGGTCTCTTAATAAGCTTTATTGAGAGATCATTGTATAATTTTAAGAAAAAGTGGTACTAAAAGTAATAAAATAGGTACAAATCATGATTAACGATAAAATGGGTACATTTATTAGGTAAATAGGTACGAAATTACAATGTTACGATCAACAACAAAATGGGTACGAAATACAAATAAAAAGGTAAGAAAGATTGGTCTTTCAATAATTTAGTAAGAGACCGTCTCTCCCAAGTTTTAGTGCTTGTTAGATAGACTACAAGTTTCAAAACTTAATATACATTTACTCATTTAAAACGGCTTTAATGTTTCTAAAACTAAAGAGCTGCTTTTAGAAAATCTAAAAAAAAAAATACATGTAACACTTTTTTTTTTTTTTTTTGGTGCGTAAGAGGGGCTTAGCCCCGATACTAACTTCTAGCTATTACACGCGGAGTTGTGACTCCAAAGACGTCCTCCCTAAGGATAGGACGGAGTTCATTAAAAGGAATATCTAAGTGCGTAACTAAAGTACTAGCGTTAACTCCTTTGTTGGCCAAGAAATCAGCTGCTTTGTTTGCCTCTCTGAATGTATGTTCCAGCTTAACTCTCCATTGTCCTCCTCGTATTAGCTCCTGGCAGCGTTTAACGATGAATTTCAACCCATTACTAACCAGCTGGTCTTCATTGATAAGGTTAACGCAAGGAGAATTGTCCATATTGATGAGAAGCTTTGAAATATTGAGGGATGTAGCTCTTTCTAGACCCGCTAGTAAGGCTAATAATTCCGCCTTCATTGAAGTACAATGCCCACAAGAAAAGAAGTAAGCTGTAATGAAATTACCCGTTTCATCGCGAAAAATACTTCCACCTCCTGCTGGCCCGGGGTTACCTTTTGAGGCTCCGTCAGTATTTAAGAGTGTCCACCCGTGGGGAGGAGGTGACCACCGGATAAATATCTCCGTTCTTGGATTGCGTGGGATAGGCACAAAAATGCTGTGACGATCTAAGGCTTGCTTTGTAGTATGGAATTGTTGGTACAGGAATTCCCGTGGGTGTATAGGGTTTTCAGAGTCCCTCCCAAAAACAATATTGTTTCTCCACTTCCATATCCACCAACATGTGAGAGCAAAGTACATAGGCCAGTCATCGATGGATGATTCAATATCATTGCTCGCGTTTTGCGTGAGCCAAGTCAGAAAAGGAGTGTCAAAGAAGAAATTATTGGATGGATCAATCCCGACTAGTTGCCATACTTGTTTCGAAACATAGCAAGATCGAAGCAAGTGTTCTACTGTTTCTTCTGAGGCGTGACATCTAGGACACAACGGGTCGTCTCCCATATTTCTTCTAACTCGATTAACATTAACCATGAGCCTGCCATGCGCCGCTAACCACAGAAAGACCCGAGCCCTTTGTTGAACCGGCAGACGCCAAATTGTACGCCATACTGGTGGTTCAGGGAGCTGGTCATAATCGATCCCCTTCAAATAACCTAAAGCGGATTTAATAGTGAACTTACCCGACGAGGAGCCCTGCCAATATAATGAATCCTCCAAGCTTGGATCGTTAACAAGGGAGATAGATGCGATTTTGAGAAGCAAGTCCTGTGGCAAATAGTCGGCAAATATATCCCATTTCCAACCGTTGAATTCGCACCACATCTCGCTGACTGTTGCCCCTAGGATATTTTCTGGAATAGGGGCTATAGCATTGTCTGACAAACAGACCCCATCGACCCAAGCATGATCCCAAAAAAGGGTCCGTCTTCCATTGCCGACAGCCGTAGCTGTGCCCCTCACTATGGTCTTTGATTGTGACGATATCCCAGCCCAAACGTTGGACATGTTACTCTTCGGTTGAAAAATATCTATGTCGCACCTGTTGTTGCAATACTTAGCTCGGAGAACTCTTGACCATAAACTTTGAGGCTCAGCTAGAACTCTCCATCCAAGTTTTGTAAGAAAAGCTGCATTTGCTTGTCTCGCTGAAACGATACCCAACCCTCCTCTTGACTTCGGTTGCTGTACGGTTTCCCAATTAATTAGATGTATTGATTTCTTAGTCTCATCTCCTCCCCAAAGGAAACGTCGCGCTTTCTTGTCGATGGAGTCACAGATCGTCCGTGGAATTTTAGCCGTCTGCATACTATAATTAGCCATGGTTGAGAGGGTTGATTTAACTAATGTCTCTCGTCCTGCTAACGAAAGTTTCTTCGTGGACCATCCCGCCAGCCTGGTATTAATTTTATCCTCCAGATGCTCGAAAGTATGACGCGTGACTCGGCCATTAATGGTGGGCATACCAAGATAGGTACCTAGATCCTCCGTTTCTTCAAATCCGAATGCCGAGCTGACCTTGTGTCTAGTATCTACATCCGTATTACTCGAAAAAAAGACTCTTGATTTTGTGACACTAATCTTTTCGCCTGAAGCTTCACAAAAATTATCGAGTACATATTTCATAACTAGTGCCTGCTCCTCATTCGCTTCCCCAAATAAAACCATATCGTCTGCGAAGAACAAATTGGTAACTCTAGGTCCATTTCGACCAATGGTGATGGGTCTCCAATTTTTATTATGCACCTCGAGATCGATAGCCTGTTGTAGCTTTTCCAAGCACATAACAAATAAGTACGAAGATAGGGGATCACCTTGTCTTACACCCCGTGAAGGAGTAAATTGCTCAGTCGGTTCTCCATTCCAGAGAATTTGCATTCTCGTAGTGGTGACGCACTCCATGACTACATCAACTAGTAAAACTGGAAAACCCATGTCCTTCAAAGTGTCATGGATGAATGACCAACGGAGCCTGTCATAAGCCTTCTTTAAGTCGATTTTTATGGCCATAAATCCTTGTTTACCTTTTCGCTTCCTCATAGAATGAATAGCTTTTTGAAAGACTACTATATTATCCGTGATTTGTCTACCCGGCACAAACCCGCTTTGAGTTTCTGAGATTAAGTGTGGTAGCACCCGTTTTATCCGGTTAGCAAGTGTCTTACTGATTATTTTATAAGCCACATTACACAAGCTGATAGGCCTAAATTGTGATACTGTCTCCGGAGTAGTTACCTTGGGAATAAGAACCAAGTGTGTATCGTTGAGTCCCTCCGGCATTCCTTTACCTTCTAACGCTTTAATTACCATCGAACAAAGAGAGTCAGCAACAGTATCCCAATTTTTCCGATAAAATAAAGCTTGAAAACCATCCGGCCCCGGCGCTTTCAACGCTCCCATATTATTAATAACCTTTTCAATTTCCGCAATAGAGAACGGTTTCGTTAGCCACTCCCAGTCCTTGTTAGAGAAGTCTTGAAATAAATTCCAAGGCAATTTATCTTCAAATTCTTCTGATTGCTCCTCAGTATATAACCATCGATAAAAATCAACAATTAGTTTCTTCACTTCAGATGGTTCGTCGACCCACACATCGTCACTATTTTTCAGGGATGATATTCGGTTCCTCCATCTGCGGACAAAAGTGCTTACGTGAAAATAAGATGTATTTCGATCACCATCTTTTATGAACTCCATACGGGATTTTTGGTACCATAGAGCTTCTTCTCTGTCAAGGATTTCGTCCAATTCCCGTCTAAGTCGAGCTTCTAATTTGATAAGGTAGGGAATTCGCTGCTTCGACAATTCCCTTTGGCATCCTTCAATGCGCGCTTTAAGTTCTCGCTTTTGTCGGAATATATTACCAAAGACTTGTTTATTCCAATCCTGCAATTTTGTCGAAAGTTCCTCAAGCCGAGTAGGGAAAACTCCTTCTTTTGGCCAATTCTCCTCCACGAATTATTTAAATTTTTCATGAGACATCCAGCAAGCTTGAAATCGGAAAGGTTTGTTAACAGCGGCCATGGGGGCGAACCCATTAGGGGAGATCATTAGCGGGCAATGGTCCGATTGAAAAGCCGGGAGATGTTTAACCATCGCGTCTTCAAATAAGGTCCCCCACTCCGAGTTGCAAAGGGCTCTATCAAGCCTGGCGCTTTGTCTCGTTTCAACTGTATTTCCTCGAGCCCAAGTGTGAGGTGGGCCCGTAAAGGCAAGTTCAATAAGTTCACAAATCTCAATCCAATCGTTAAATTTTTCGCACCTTCTAGCCATGTTTCGATCACCGCCGTGCCTTTCATTCAACGACAATGTGAACTCAACAATACAAAACTACTACAAAATTTATTTTTCGGACTCACTTTAAAAATAACTTGATAACGGGTTAAATGAGTTATCATAGAGACACTATTAGTTACAAACGAATCTACTCCTCTCTTGTCTTTTTGTTTTTTTGATTTAAAAAAAAAGATGAATAAGAGAGTAAATACTCACAATTCACGATGTATTGTGATACAATATGACGTGGAGTATTCATGAAAAATATTGTTAGTTTCAATTCTCTCACTAGTTAGGGCGTTATATTTGTTACACTATAAATCCTAAAGATTTTAAGTGACTTCTGAAAGAGAGATAAATAATCTATATTACTTCGTCTTTATTTCCTTCAACTCAAATTCACTAATGAGTTTAATGTTATGTCTCTTTTTTATTCAATTTTTTTATCCAAACATTGAAATAATTTTGACCAGATTACTCGAGCAGAAATTTATATTAGATTGATTGAATTATGCTATTGCATCATATTCAATTTGACCAATGAAATTAGTTCACCGTTTTTCTTTTAGTTGTTAGCCTAATAGACTTGTTAGCATATCTCGTGCTGATTAATTGTTATCTATTTTCTTGTTGGGATGATATATTTTTTTATAATTTTATGATAGTGCTAAACATGTGAGCAAAGTCTTTATTTATTACTCTCTCAATCCCCTTATTTTTTTTTGCATTTGATTTTGCTACAAAAGACCAACAAGAGAGTAGAAAACTATTTACAGATATATGGTAATATGGACAATAAGTTGCTCTAGTATATAAATAAATAAATGAAGGAGACATAATTAAATAAATAAATGACAAAGTATAATTGTTTTCTCTTTCTGTTTTGGAGTAGGTCTTGTGAGAGACGGCTTCTCAATATATTTATTGAGAAATTATTTTACAATTTTAATAAAAAACGATACTGAAGATAATAAAATAAGTAAAATGAGTACATTTATTAGGTAAAATATCTACGAAATTACTATGTCACGATCAATAACAATAGAGTCACAAAATACAAATTAAAGGGTACAAAAGATTGGTCTCTCAATAACTTATTAAAAGAATGTCTCTCATAAGTTTTAGTGTTCTGTCAATTTGTTGGTCCTTTTGCCAAACGAGTAATAAATAACAAATGACTGAGAGTCTGAGACGAATGAAGGGTGAAGAACACGCGATATTGAGTTCTCAATGAACGAGTGAGACATACCCTTGTTGCCAAAGTCCTCCAGTTGTCTTCCCTCCACGTAATCACCTGCCCCACTTTTTTTCCCTTCCTCCTCTCAAACATTTTTTAATCATTTTTCCATAAATTCTAAATATAAAATACGTAAAATTTCACCCCTCTCTCTCCAAACCCTAAATCAAATCCAAATTCATTTCAAATCCATCCCAAATTCATCAACCACCCTTAATCTCCCTCCACGTGTCCCATCTCTCCAATCTCCATCGTCCATGACAACTATGTCCGATCATCAACACGGGCAGGAGAGAGAATCAATATCCACCGTCAGATCCTCAATCTACCCGAATCAACGATCATGATCCTGCCCGATCTCCCTCTCGGTCAGCTCTTCTCTGCCTTTAAGTACTCCTCGTCTCCCCCTTCTCTTATTCATCTTCTCAAAGGGTAAACCCTAATCACCACCTGAAATTACAAAATTACCCTCATCATTTTCAACTAGTTTATTATTACCACGTGAGAGATCGGGTGTTGTCGAGGGGTAAAATTGGAATGAAATTTTGCCGCGTATGGTGGTTAGTTTAGAGCTATACGACGCCGTTTTGATGGCGTAAACGGCGTCGGTGAAATCAAACACTAATTAATTGTTCAATCAATTATGGCGAAATCCCCCTTTTTTTCGAACCCTAACCCTAACCCTAGCCAAAACAATAATCATCATAATAATTCCTCTTCGAGAAAGCAATTCACTCATCAAATCAATAATAATGGTGATCATGAATTGAATCCGAATGATACGATGTCGTTTAATCGAAGAGGTTCAACTTCGTTTTCGCATTACGTAAACTTCGACATTTCAGCTTACTCGAAAGACGAGTTATACAAATTGAAGGTGCAATTAATCTCAGAGCTTCACAAGATCCGAACTCTATCCAATCGAATCGATAAATCGGGCGAATCGAAGAAACGTCCTTCTCCATTTCCCCAAATTAACCCTAACGGGAAACAACAGCACCTAACGCCACCGCCAGCTCCACCGCAACAACCACCGTATGCAGCGAGTCAAACGGTGATGAAGATGTGTTCGACGGTGTTGAAGAAGCTGTCAAATCAGAAAGCGGGTTCGTGGTTTAATACACCGGTTGATGTTATCGGTATGGGACTACATGATTACCACACGGTTATCGATCGTCCCATGGATCTCGGGACGATCCGAAAGAAGATGGATAAAGGAACTTATATCACGCCGGAGGAATTCGCTGTTGACGTCAGGCTGACGTTTAACAATGCACTTAGGTATAACCCTAAGGGACATGAGGTTAATACGCTTGCTGGACAGTATTTGGCGTTGTTTGAGCAGTGGTCTAAGCCGATTTTCGCTAAATTTAATGCCGAAAAACAGCTGCATTTCCAGCAATTGGATGGAAACAAGAGGGTTCCGCCACCGCCACCGCTACAACAACCGCAACCGGTGCCAGTGCCGGTGGCGAAACCAGTGAGGGAGAATGTGAATTTGGCGGTTGTTGAGGATGAAGTTCAAGAGAGTTCTTGGAGTAAAATCCAGTCTCCTGAGCCGCCGCCGCCTCCAAAGGTTTTAAACGCTGTGAAGAAGCCACCAGAGTCGAAACCAAAGCCGGAAGCTCGAACCCCACAGCCAGAAATAGCGCCAGTGGTTATGCCGGCAGTGGTGGAGAGAAGCGGAGGAAGAGGAAGGCCGCCTGAAGGAAAGTTACCGAAGCCGAAAGCGAAGGATCCGGATAAGAGGGCAATGAGTATGGAGGAGAAGCAGAAGTTGGGTAATGGGTTACAGAATTTACCAGAGGAGAAAATGTCGCAAGTTGTGAATATTATTAGGAAGAGGAATGGGCCTTTGGATCAAGATGGGGACGAGATTGAGCTCGATATTGAGGCGGTTGATACCGAGACTTTATGGGAGTTGGATCGGTTTGTGACGAATTATAAGAAGATGGTTAGTAAGATTAAGAGGCAGGCTTTGATGGGTGGTCCTTTGGGGAACAATGTAGGTCATAGTGATGATACTAATCAGGTATGGAACTGTGAAATCTTAGTTTAATCGGGTTTTTGTTTTGGTACATTGTTGAATTTGATTGATATTTGTCGAATTTCGTAAATTGTATGATTAATTGAATGTGTGTTGCTTGATGATGGTATTTGCAGGGTGGTATGAGTGATAAGATGGTTGAAATGTCTTCGAAAGCGAAAAAGGGAGGTGGAGATGTTGGGGAGGAGGATGTTGATATTGGGGATGAAATGCCGGTGAACAATTTTCCGCCATTGGAGATTGATAAGGATGATGATAGGCAACATGTTGGTGGCGGTGCTGGTGGTGGAGGTGGAGGTGCTAGCTCTAGTTCTAGTGGTTCTAGCAGTGATGATTCCTCGTCTAGTGGTATATACTCGTGTTAAAACTCGATCATCTTTCACTGACGTCAACTAGTTTAGCTCGTAAATTCATTATGATGGTTGTCCTCTTTGATATGGAAATAAGGAATGACTGATTGTTGGTCTCATTTTACAGGTTCAGATTCAGGTTCATCTTCGGGCAGTGATTCGGATGTCGATGATGCCCAATCGCGAGACAAAGAATCCAAAAACTTTCAGAGCTGAATTTAATTGCAGTAAAGGATCTTTCGAGGTAGTTTGGGATAGAATTGGCATCATTTTGGGGTTGTTTTTGTAGCTCCCTTGTTACTTGGTGAAAAAACAGTGTGGCTTGTTGTTTGTTGGAAACCTTCACCACTGAAATGTGCCTATTTTGCTTAGGGTTGTAGACTTGTGTACAGATGAGAAAATGAAGATGATTCTCTCAATGGTTCGCTTTTTGTTGGTTTCTCGTGTGGGCGAGCGATAAATGTGAGAATGAAGAAATCAGATGTTTTTGAGGAAAGGAAAAGCTTGAAGAACTGTAATGTAAAGATGGTGGTGATGGTGATGGTGACGGGTGACGAACAGAAACAAAGGAGTTTGTAGGGTAGAAAGTAGAAAGTAAGTAAGGTTGTAGATCAGTGAAGAAATGTTAGATGAAAATGAAGTTGAACAAGGAGGGAGCTGTTACTGTTAGGTGTAGTTAAAATCTGAGTAGGATTTATTTTCTTTGATTTGTGGAAGATTTCTATTAGAAATGGTTAGAAGAAATTGGGGAAAGTTGGGGGATACTTTGTACACATGACAACACCTTTCTCCTTAATACAAGAGGAAGATTTTAATTCCGAATCAGATGTTGGCCGTTCCGTCCCTCTTTATCGTTTGCCCCAAAAGGCGCTCTCTTTTTTGCTTTGTTCGTTTTACACCAATATATACAAGTAATGTTTGTTGCGATTTTCTTTGTACTTGTCATTGTGAGGCGTAGGGACTAGGATTAAAATCGAAAGTGACCGACTGTGAGGCTAAAAGCAGTTATTGAATGATGAAGAGGTTGAGGAAGTCGCATTGTTTTTATGTGGTGTCGAACATGTTACCCTTATGCAACTTCGTTTGTTTGCTTAGCTGCTTGATTTGCTGGTCCAGCTAGGTCTGTGCTTTTTTTTAGTTATATACTGTAGTAATACTATGACATGATCTGCCATATAAATTATGAATATCCATTTGACATTGAGAAATGCTCTGTACTGCCTAATCGGTCAATCCCCTTGGCATGTTCATGAATGGTTTGATCTGATTTATTTGGCGGTCAATGTAGCCGTTCAATACTAAGATCCGATGGGAGTGGATTCAAGGTAAAATAAGAATGAAAACGAGGATGAAGAAGAGAAGTACTCCGTCTATGAGTATATGACAATTAAAACAATAACGGTTGTAGTCAGTTTACTGCATTTCTGAATGTTACATCTAACTAACTATGGGGAACTGGGGAAGTAGATTGTATAGCAGCAATTCTTACATTTTTCAACTACAGGTCGGGAGGGGAATAATTATCGAACAAATCTGTTAGTTTATGATATTGTAAGATGGAATGAGATGCTTTGAACTTAAAGACAAACATAAGCCGTGTCTACTTATATCTTGTAGCACAAATTTGAACCCAGGTTAAGCGTGGGTGCCTGGGTTCGAATGTGGACATGGGAGATCCACGTCTGAGCGTAGTTTTAGATGTGAGAGATCTACACCAGCATATACGGAGTATGTTTTTTTTCTTTATAATTTTACTGACACGTGAATTTGTTAAAATAGTTGTTTAGATATAATTATTCTATGTAATTTAAATTTAATTTTTTAATATGCCAATATGTTTATATTGATAAAAATAAAAAGAATACTTGTTACCACTATAAAATATCAAAAATATAATTGAGCCTGTAAATAAAACTAGTACGGAATACTTTGTATATGGGACTTGTTAGCTGAGCTAATAGGTTTGTTAATCCCAATTGCTAAAGGTCGTCGATACATTACTTCGAATCGTTGACAAATTTAATGAACTTTGGGCAGGGCAGTTCATTAATAGAGTCACAAGCTCGGCATATTTCACCTTCATAGCGAGGGCTAGGATGTGACGGAGTCATTGGTGGGGAGACCCTGATGCTTATTGCCCGCCTCGCTCTTGTGACATGCTATGTTTTCTCTAGTTTGTGGATCACGGTCGCACACACTAATCCCTAATCCCTACAGGTGCTCGTAGTAGGACGACCGCCCTACCTAAAGCAATCATCATATCGGTCCCTAAGCCTCGTTGCTGGAAAGGCTCGGCTTCGAAACCGTACGTGGAGCTTCCGCCTCATACGACTCCTCTAGGGATGGAAGTAAAAATACCCAAGCCCAAGCTTGTGCGGTTAAGGTTGTTGTACACGAAAATATAATAAAGACTGTGACAACACAAAAAGAGAAAAAAAAAAAAAAAAAAAAAAAGAGAGAAGGTCAAGGACCAAGGGTGCGATGTGAGAAGCGTAGGTCGAAGTAGCAGGAGTATGCGACAAGCCGACAAGCAGTTGCATCCATGATCGGTGTGGGAGATCTTTTGTAACTAGATGAATTCTAAGTCCTGGAATCCTCGCGAATAAAGCGTGTGTGCCACTAGTGCCCAGTCTTCGAAAAGGCAGAATGCTGTTATAGAATCCTTGGAATAGACCAGATACCGCGGGGTGATAATAAGGCGTTCTTTATCTAAATTAGTAAGGATAGCTGGGCTAACTTTCCTAGTCTTTCTTAAGCGTTGGTTTTGCTTCGACTTCAATACATTCTAGTGGGCTTCTTTTTCTAGGGCTAGAAATGGAAGGGAGACGTTTTAGCCTTAGCGGAGTTACTTCTAAATTTTTGGGTGATTCATTAAAATTATCGACGATTTAAAATATAATTTGTCAACGACATTTAGGAGCATCCACATCAATACTTCTAGGCTGCACAATTGAGTTGCATGCCAAACACAACACTTTCTAATTTTTGAGCCCTGGCTTGGCCCATACCAAGATCCAAGGGGATATAAGTTTTTTTTTGAGAAACAAGGGGATCTAATATTTGGGTAAGCCTGTAAAATCATCACTCCCAGTCTCCCAGCCTGTAATATTTGGCTTTAAAGGCATAAATTCTTATTTAAGACATAAAGCTGGTTAAATAGGATAAACAACAAAGTATATTGTGATTTAGGAATGATAAAAAGCTTGTATCGTCTAATAATATGAGTTAGTATTTGACCCGTTTAATACTTAACAGTTAAAACGAATATGACCGTTAGTTAGTATTATGTTTTACTTAAGACGGATATGACCGTCTTAAGGGAGAGAGGAATTGAGGACTCCCCGCCATTTCTTTCTCTAGTTTCTTCTATTTTCTCTTACGGAGTATTATTTGATGATTTAAACTTTTTATTTTGTTCCTAAAACGAAATCATCAGCGTTAGTAGCAAATAAAGATGATCCTAACTGCCTTTGCTTATAAATTAAAGGAAATCATGTCCTAATAACTATGAAGATGATGGCATGTTGTAGATTGAAGCCAATGCATGTTCTGATAGCTAAAGATGATCTTGAGCCATATCTACGTCGGTCTATCTGTTCCGTTCAATTGTTTACCTTTATATTTTAGAAATGTCTTTTATGGTTAACTGGATTCTCCACACTTAAGTTAGTCCACTTGTCATCCAATAATTGGTCTACTTCTCTTTTCTTGGTCTTTATGTCAAAACCAAAGGTAAGCACAAATGACCGAGACAGAAAAAGTATATGATAATAGACGATTATACACCTTGATTTCTGATATTCCTTCATTGATTACATATGCTTTATTATGTGTTGATATTTCTTCGCTGATTACATATGCTTTATTATATTATTTATATGTCACAGACTTCTTCTAGACAATTTTGTAAGTTTAAACTTAATTAAAACTTTACAAAAGTATTTTGTCGATTTAACATTTATAAGCCTTCTACTTTGAAACATCACCGTATCACGGTAACATTAGCATTAGGTGATTTTACACGAAATTTGTGATTTAATATAAATTTTGGAGATCTCCATTTTTGAAATAATGGTCAAAAATAAAATATTTGTCGTTTTGGGTCGGTTTTGAAAATATTTGTCACAATGGTGTCCACGTAGGCTCGGGATTTCTGGACCTAAAACACGCCACTACCAATGGCGTGTTTATAATGAGTACGGAAAGAAACTTCATTAAAAAAATGGACTAAAACAAACACGCCATTGTGAATGGCGGGTTTCGGTGGGGAAACACGCCACCCCTAATGGCGTGTCTTGTGTAATTTTTTTTTTTTTTTTTTTTTTTTTCTTTTTTTTTTTAAAGTTCAGTCAGTTGGGAGAAAAAATTGTTGTAAAGACACGCCACTACTAATGGCGTGTTTCCTTCACAAAACACGCCATTAGTAGTGGCGTGTTTCAGGTCTAGAAATCCCGAGCCTACGTGGACACCATTTTGACAAATATTTTCAAAACCGACCCAAAACAACAAATATTTTATTTTTGACCATTATTTCAAAAATGGACTCGGTTATATTTTGTCTTTAAACATTTTCGGTACAATAGAGGCATCCTCATCATGGTCCTTTCTATGGCAAAAAGACATTGTGTGCTTTTCATTATGTGTGTACACTTTTCCGTCATTTTCATGCGTAAACTATGAAGCTTTTTCCTTTGGTCATCTCATGCATTTTATCTGTCTCCATGTAGGTTTATTTTACAAACTTATTTAAAATTCGTGACTTTTATACTGTGAGTATTCATTTAAAAATACGATTGATAAAAAAAAAAAAAAAAAGCTTGAAATTTGATCATAGTACAAAATGATCTTCAGGTGATAGTTAAGGTCCAATCAATGATCTTATAGTCTAACATAACATTGTTTGAGAAAATTTAATTGGATCAAATATTTCTAAAATGAAGAATTATAAATTTGCAGCTAAGATGCAATAAATTTGTACAAAATACTTGAAATTGCATGGTCAAGGGGTCGGAACACGTTTCTGACGGTCTAACAAATGAGTTCCATAAAATATTTAATCAATAATCAAATTCATATTTATTAATCAAATTAGGGCGTGCTTGAGCTATTTCGAGCCTGTTCGAACATTTGAGCTTGAGTAGATATTATTTGGCCGAAAATTACTCGTATTTTGTTGAGCAGATTTAGTTCATTTTACACTCAAAATACATAGAATAATAGAGGCAGTGGAGAAGAAAAATAATACTCCGTAGTAGAGCAATAGAAAGACGCTAGAATAATGTAGGCAATGGCCAAGAGCCCAAGACACTCACGGAGTCACGGGTATTGGCAACACGCCTTCGCATAACAATATAACATGTCCCACTTCATTACATCGACCTTTGACTCTTCATACACTTGTTACTCACTTCCTTCATAGCAATTTGATTTTTGTTGAATTCTAGGACTCTTATTTGACCAACACAAATAAGGGAGAAATGTCAAGTGCACGATATGGAATCTACTCATCTAGAATTCTATATCATCTTTCAAAATATCTATTAGACTTGACCCGTTTAATTTATAAATAAATTGAGTTTTGATGATGCATTTTTCAAATTTACAAGGGTTTCGATCGCAAATCCTTACAAAATTAAGGGACACGTGGTTAACCTAGAATCCGGCTCCGGTGAATTGGAAATTACCGATGCAACAAAGAGTTCAGATGTTTTTATGTCTCGCTGCACATGGTAGGCTAATGTGCAATGTGAATTGAGTAAGAAAGGACATGTCAGACGACCTGCTTTGCCCTCGATGTCAATTGACAGAGGAGACCATAGAGCATCTTCTTCGTGGCTGCCCGGTTTTGAAAGAGACGTGGGATCATTTAGGTGATCTTGCTTCCCTCGATTCCTTATTTACCGTCCTGTTTTTGGAATGGTTGTACCAAAAATTTAAATGTAAATAAAAAAATTAACGAGTTTGAGGGTTTCTCCCCCTCTAGAGTACCAAAAACAAAAGTATTTGAAATATTCAATCTTGTATCTTAATTTTCTTTAACATCAACTACACAAAGTATTTGCAAACAATTGTGTGCTTGCTTACTTTTCTAGCTTCAAGATTAGAAGACAAGATGATTAGTCAATGACACGGGACAAATGAAAAACGATTAGAAGAATGAAAATTATGAAACATAAAAAGCAGGATTCAACAATTAACAAATGAGAAAACTACAAATATGGGTCATGAAATAATAAACCAAAAAAAATTTGTGTCCTCCGAAAAAACCGTACTCCTTACATCTAAGGGTAATCTACCAAATAAAATATTACTCGCACCTGTTTTATTTGTTGTTCCCTTTTTTTTTACAAGGATTAAGAAAATCAATTTGTACCACACAATACACATGGCCCCACATCAAATTAATTTTAGACCACACAAAGTTGTCCAAAAAAAGAAAAGAGTGAACAAAACTTGAATTGGATGGAAAAAAAAAAGGAAAATAAATGAAATAAGAGGGAATATAAAGATTTAAGTGTAAAGAATACGTCATCCAAGACAATACAATAATTTTTCATAAACCCAAATCACTATCTCACTAGAAAAAATAACACCTTTCATGAACAATTCATCAAAATGTTCAATAACTATCACCAAATTCGCCATGTATAAAATGCACTAATGTCTCTTTCTCACTATTTGACATTGCATAGAGTTTGGAAAACAAGTCATATCCATGATGACAATTACCGTGTAACCTACTCATCATCCCAAGCCGACATCAACACATCAAACTTATTTTGATTACTATTGCTAAAAATAATGTTGTTATTGAATGTGGATAAAATATAAGTGTCCATGTCCAAACTCCAAAATGACAAAAAATTAGAGATAATTTTGAATTGTGATATTTTCCCGACTAAAGTCGTAAATAACACCTTATACCAATTAAGAGTCCTAAACGACATCTTACTAAATACTAATTAAAAGTACAAGAGGTATAATGTTTTGTGAAAATACTCTTTTCAAAAACATTTTCTTTTTCTTCCCGTGTTCATGTTGCGTTTTTATTCGTATTTTCAAAGTATATATATCTCTTTTTTCCAAGATCTTTTTGTGTCAAATCCAAACATAAAAAAAGGGACAAAGATATCTCAAACAATATTTTGGATTTAAAAAACCGTCTACATAAAAAA
Source organism: Silene latifolia (assembly GCF_048544455.1). NCBI lineage: Eukaryota > Viridiplantae > Streptophyta > Magnoliopsida > Caryophyllales > Caryophyllaceae > Silene > Silene latifolia. The sequence goes on from NC_133536.1 coordinate 22,876,600, forward strand.
AAAAAAAAAAATCATACAAGTACTATCTGTCTATCTTACATACGAGGAATTATAAACCTTCGGCTCAAACATTAAAGTATATATCTGTAAATAAAAACAAAATATTTCCAACATTCACTTTTTTTATTCAAAACAACAAGAACTAAACAATCGATTTTTACTACTATCGGCTATGAAAATACACCTCATAAACAAATCTTTAACTACTAATAAAACGATTTTACCATAAAACAAATCACCTCATAAACAAATCACTAACTACTAAACAATCGATTTTTACTACTATCGACTATGAACTTTATTCCGCCAATACATACCCAAAAAAAATAAAAAATAATGATAACAACAATACACCTCATAATAATAATATAAAAAAATACACCTCATAATAAAAAACACTAGCTACTACGGAGTAATAAAACGTTTTTACGATAAAACCATCTTTTCATATAAAATAAAACTACTTCAAAAATAAAAATTATATAATTATTTAAACACTTAAAAATTTAACTTACATTTTAAATAACATAATTACTTTTAAATCACCAAATTACTCGCAATCATACACCGCCGGAAGAAGGGGAAACATTCTGAACAACCTTTCCATCTCCAGAATTCCTCCCATCACCAACTACTCCCACCGCAGTCGCCCCCGCCGTCATTCCCGAATACGGCGGTGGCGCTGCAGCGTAATAGAATTGCCTCCCAGTCACAGTATCATACCCTACCTGCGCATAACCAGCTGCACTCTCCCCTGGCCTCACCCCCGCCGCCGCACTCACAGCCGGCATCGCCGGCGGCATACTGTACACCGGCTGCATCCCTTGTACCTGATAATACCCCTGGTTCGCCTGCACTTGACCGCTGATCGCCGGTGGCTGCATCACTGCCGGCGGTGGGTACACATTTGCCTGCGGCGGCGCGTGCATCATGTACACCTGTTGTTGTAGAAACTGCTGTTGCTGCTGTTGTTGTTGCTGCTGCCAGTATGCCGCCGAAATATTCGGCGGCAGATTTTCGTCAACTGTCGGTGAGTATACGGCTGACGGTTGTTGCTGATGCTGGAGGTGGTGAAATTCTTGAGCCGAGATCTGAATCCGGTTCATCTCGTTAACCAAATCCGGTTCAGTATGACCCGGAATCGGACTGGGAACTTGAGCCGGTACCTGTACCGGAATAGGCACTTTGTTATCCAAACCGAACAAGAAATCAACATTGTTGTGAACCGGCATCGGCATCGGTGGAGGAGGAGATGCGATCATCGGAGGTTCCAAAACGACATCGTTTTGATTCAAATAGTTGACTTGTTGATGTTGGTTTTGCTGCTGCTGTTCCTGATGATGTTGATTAATAGCAGCAAATGCATCAACAAATTTAGGAGTCCGGTCCGGTTCATTATCCGGTCCAACTTTACCCGGTTCAGAAGAAACAGAACTAAACCCACTCCCAAAAACCCGGTCAGAAAACAAAAACAACCTCAATCTCGCCGGCTTAGAAGAAGCCTTACACAAGCGATCATACTCATGCATCATATGATCAAGATCATCATCATTAGTAACGGAAATAAGCGCATCAAGGTCTTCACCGGGTAGCTGATACTTAACCGTGACAACAGAGGTAGCACCGGATTGTTGTTCAGGCAAGGAGGTAATAAGAGAGGCAAGTTTAGACAAGAGGGCGGAGAATTTAAGATTACGGTCAACAGCAAGGATTTTGGTATCGCCACCAACGTAGGAGAGGAGATTATCGTAAGAGCGAGGTTGGATTTTGCCGTTGTAGCTAACCATGAATTTAACTCTGTTTTGGTGCGGTTGAGGTTGAGGTTGTTGGTCGTCCCAGGAGGGAGGAGGGTTTTCGAAGTCGGGTTCGCGAGAGTGTGGGGACGAGTCGCCGGAGTCGGGGTAGGAGAATGATGGGTAATTCTCCATTTTTTTGTAGGGGATGGAGAATGAAATGTTTGTGTGGGGGTGGAGGTAGATGGATGTATACTCAACAAGGGAGTACTCTGTATATATTTGTGATGTGTGATTGGATGTAGTGGCGAGTGGGTTGTGTTTGTGTCATTATTGCTTTTCGGAGGACTATGCCAATATGGTTGATCGTTTGATATTTGTGATATCACAAAATCTCATCGAAGACGGGCGATATCCATCACAAGCTTGTGACGGATACCGCTTTCTTTCACAAAATGTCTATTGAGAGGTGAATGGAAAGCACATGGGGGGTGCCCCACCTTATCCCCTCTCCCTTTTTGTGAGAGGTCACAAGCTTGTGATGGGGTTAACCCGTCACAAGCAAGACTAGTTGTTGTGATATTGAGGTTCCGTTTGGTTGAACTGAATTTAATGGAGTTGAACTAAATTGAACTGAATTGACGTAAGTGTATAGAAAACTAGTATAGTTCTCGTGCTACAACACAGTATTTTTTAGATTTATTTTATAAAGAAACTTTCTTATTAAATTAATTGCATAAATTAACTATACTTGCAGTTTAATATTATAATGTACGGAGTACTAAATATAATCTTAGTAAGAGGTAGAAAACGAAAGTCTACTACCATCAAAGGACACTTTAAGTTAAGTTATTTTTGTCTCAAACTATTTTTACTTTACTGTTAAAAATAACACTATAATGTTATATCGTTACATGATATGACATTAAAATAAATTTAAGTGATGTAAGATCTAATTAAAATGTGTATTACCTTATAACGAAAACATGTAAAAACAGTATACTACGCATTTAAAAAGACAATTTACAATAATTAACTAATATTTTTATTTTTATTTTTTATTTTTAATAAAAAAAATACATAAAAATTTGTTTTATTTAGAAAATCATATTTAGAGTCTAACTGATGGTGAATAATATAAAAAAGAGATTTGCGTAACTTTAGAGTGTAATGGATGAAGGATAACATTTATGGAAATGATTGTATAATAAATTAGGGATAATAATTATTTCTTGTAAAAGAGGTAAAATATAAATGTATTATTCTTTCCATGTATAGTTTTGAGAGTTATTTTCTTAGGCGGGAAAACTACTAAGAGTTTTTATTCTCTTAGTAGTAGGGGGAAGGTGAAACGGAATGAAGCTAAAGTGAAATTAATAAGGTTGAATTGAACTGAAATGAAATGAAATTAAAGTATAAAAAAATGGGGCATGAGTTAGTTTTGTTAAAACGGTTTTACATTAGTATAGTTGTAAAACGAATTCAAATAAATTTTGTGTTATACTCCCTCTGTCCCGGTCATTTGTTGTCCTTTTCCATATTAGGGTGTCTCAATCATTTGTTGTCCTTTCTATTTTAAGAATGCACTTGATGAACAATTTGGTCATTCACACTAAATTTGTTCCACTTGTCACCTAGTAATTGGCCCTTTCCTCTTTCCTTGGTCTTTGTGCCAAAATCAAAGGACAACAATTGACCGAGACGGAGGGAGTATAAAAGTTATTATTAAAAGATTTCGTTTTACAGATAAAATTGTATAAAGTCACCTTATCCATAAGTATTTGTGATATTTTTATTCGAATGATAATGTTAAAGTTGAAAAGTATTTGAATGATTTGCATGCTATTAATTCGAAGGATAATGTTTTGTGAAATGTTCAGTAATAAAGTGATTTTAGTCTAAAATTGCTAAACGATTCAATTGGTTTAATTTAGTTGGGAAATCAAATTCTATGAACTCAATCTTTTTATCTCTATTGATTTTTCATAATTAATTGATTTCTCATTAATAGAGTCATATGTATTACGGGCCTTGGACTAGATTTGGTTGTATTACATCCATCTCATATTTCAGTGTTCAGTGATAGTAAGTCCGCTCTTCAGATTGCTCAGACTCCGATGTTTCATGAACGTACCAAACATATAGAGATCGATTGTCATTACGTGCGTGATGCCATCCAATCCGGGCTCATTGCCCCCTCGTTTGTGTCTACCAAGGTTCAACTAGCTGACGTACTTACTAAAGCATTTGGTGTTTCTCAGTTTGTAACTCTAGTTAGCAAGTTGGGCATATTGAACCCCTATGCTCCGACTGCGGGGGGGGGGGGGGGGGGTAATAGAGTCATATTTATGGCCTAGTCCAAGGCCCGTAATACGTTGTAACCCTAAGCCTCTTATGTATTATATATTGATATGAAGTGAAATGGAAGAGGCAGGCAATTGATTACCAATCTTAACACTCATTTTTTTGGAAGGATATTGATTTCAATTAGACGATGATAAGACCATTCTTTTTTGACCTATATCATAAACAAATTTCTTCCCCCCAAAATGTAGCACCTCGTTACATATCCCTTATTTGGATAATTGTATCACTCTACTATTCCTCCAAATAAACTTCCTTAATCAAATACTCTGATTTTTTTTTTTAAAAAATTGTTCCAATTATCTCTTTCTCGACTTTTTATAAGAAACAATCTCACGATAAATGTACGTAATTCAGATAGAATTTTAGTAATTACCTTTAAAAAAATGATTATTTTGAAATAAACAACACTTCATCAATCTTACAATTTGAGACACTATATTATTAATTTATAAGTACAAATTCTTGTTTAAATTGGATTTTAAGATTGGCCATATCAGTCTTAAGCTTGTCATACATATACAATAAGAGCATATTTGACCGGTTTCAATTTTATGACTGTTCCGGGTGTAATTCCAGAGCAAGTATAGTTACCACCCTTGGCTTGTTGAATGATGTCTTGAGTTGGATTCTCCTTTGGTCTCAATCGTTCCTCACGGCCTCTCCTGCAACAAGGAACGAACTGAGGGCTTGGCTTTGTGCCAAGCGTACTCACTCCGACGCTCAAGTCAGTAAACTTAAGAGATAAGTTGTTACTTGGCTGAATGCGTATTGTAGAGAGATAAGGAAGATATTACCAGGTGAATAGTGTATTTAGGTTTAGTTGTGGATTAGTTGGGATCCTTTCCTCAGTGAAGGTTGAGGAGTATTTATAGGCTTTCACCTTTTGTCACGTAGTGGCCAAGTGGCTAGCAGGTGGAAAGACTGATCTACCCCTCGGCCGAGGGGCCTATGGCCGGCCGGCGGATCCTGTTGCCTCACCGCCGAGGGGTCTTGGATATGAGTACGCGGATATGTGTCCCGGCTGGCAGGTTGCCATGCCGAGACCCAGGCTGACGGGCCGATGGGCTGCATCGGCTAGAGTGTCCAAGTTGTTGACTTGCTGTGGATATCTTTGACCTTGCTCAATCATGTTGACTTGGTCAGCGGTGCAGAATATGCCCCATCAATTTGCCCCCAGCGTAGTCTATGCCGTGGTATGGGCTCCGATGTATGTTTGAGCGTATATTCTGCGCAAGTAATTTGTAAAAAATTTTCTGCATCGGCTTCTTCTGCGGCGGCTTCTTTTACCTCGGCCTGGTCTTTCTTAGGCCGTACCATATCCCCCTCCACATGGATGCGTAAAGGGCATCCGATGTGGAAAAGAAAGTGACGCCGCCGAGACCAGGGGTTGAGAGTGCTTAGGTTGTTTTTGATTGCCCCGTGCCGCCGCGCTTTTTAGCTTGGTTGATTATGTGGCCGGCGGAGAGCGGATGCTTGGGAGTTTGTTGAGGAAGGTGAATAGGCAAGGAGATATGAATAGGCGTGTTGAAGACGCTTGGTCACTGTTGCATTGATTGACGTCTAACTGTTGCAACGATTGACATCTCGTGGTTGCATGTCCGACACGTGTCCGCACGCCGATTGGTTGACGCTTCATGGGTCGTTCTCCGATTGGTCCTTCTTCATGGGCTTTTCCCTATAAATAGGCGTTATCCCGTGAATTTGGCCACCAATTTCATTCTCTAAAATTTTCCTCCGAACTTTCAAGGGTTTTCTTCGTCTTCGATTTTTCGAATTGTTATTCCTACGAGTGTTTTCTTTAAGGTAAACAAACAAACTTCCTTCTTATTTTGTTAAGTAACTATTGCTATCATGTCTTCTCAAACGCTGGGGCTAGCACTTCGCACCGGGGTGCTAGGTCTCCTTCTCCTGAAGTTGATCCTCGAGTTTTGGAGGAATGGGATGACTCCGATGAGGTTGATGACGATTTTGGTGATGATGCTTTGAAAAGGCTTGCCCTAATGAGGAGAGGCGGCGCGTTATGGATCACGGCGACGCTTGTAAGGTCACCTTGACCGTGCTTGGACCCATAAGCTTGCCCGTTGTTCCGGCGAGAGACTTTTCGAGGACCATTTCTTCTTTGGCGAGGGGTACGAGGTCGTTATTCCTAGAGAGGGTCAAAGCGGTCTGTTGTTCTCCCCAGGTCATACTTGGTGTATACATGCGGCATTTGGAGTACGGGCTCCGGTTTCCGCTAAATGAGTACGTTATGGCTATCATTAGGGCCATGAACGTTGCCGTTGCCCAACTACACCCGTTGGCCATGAGGACCATAGTCGGTTTTGTTTGGCTGTGTCTCTTCAAGGGGGAGGCCCCGACGGTGAATTTATTCCGCCAGCTTCATTATCTCCGCCATCGATACCTAACCGTGTCGGATGGTACGGTGTGCAAACGGAGCATGGTTATGCTTCGTGACAAACTTACCTCCTGCAAGGACTGGAGGGATCGGTGGGTGTACGTTAAGGTGCCGGATGATTATCCGCCGCCTCGCTTCTTCCAAAGACCGGTTAATTTGCGGTGCGAGACTAAGGCAGAGCGTGACAAGTGGGTTTCATACAAGAAGCTCAAGATGGATGCCACCGTGTCTACCTTAACGCGGATGAGAAGTCGGCGATGAGGCTCTTTGAGACGGATGAGAGTGGCTGCCGAGAAGATGGATTCCCCGACGCGAGATCATTCTTCGGGATGAGCCGCTTTGCTATGTCGGTCTCATACCTGCCCTAGCGCGGGGTGAGTGGGGTCGGTGCAAGGCCCATCATTGCTCTCAATGTTCTTGTTCTTCGAACTTTGATTTATTTCTTCCACCTAACTCCTGCTTTGTTTCCTTTGCGACCGCTTTGGGCGGACTGGACTCGAGAATATCCTCCGGAGGATGGGGCTGCACAAAGATAAGACCGTTGCTAACTTGCATCCCAAGGCTCTTACCCATGACCGCAGGACGTCGCCGAATGAGCTTATGGACCAGGCGAACAGACGCTTGAATGCGGTGGAAGCCCATGCGAGGGTCGTTAGTCAAGTGCCGCGCCGTACGCGAAGAACAAAGTCTTCGGCGGTGGTGGCGCCGACATCGCCTCCACCCCCATCCCCCCTGTTCGAAAGGAGACGGTGGAGATTGTTTACATCTCTAATGGGGATGATTCGACGAGGAGGAGGGGTCTCCCCTTGTCCGTAAGAGAAAGCGGACAACCTTTACCGCCGCCGTTGCTTCGGCCGACGAGGAGATGTGCCCTTCGGCCAAGAAGGCCAAGCACGATCGATCTATCCGGTGGCTCGGTTAGCCGATTCATCAGCGCTGCCGATGACAGCTCTTCGGCATGTCGATGTATGTTGATACTGATGCTTTCTTTTAAATTTTGTAGATCAGCCGCTGTCAGTCGCCGCTCCTGTTGAGCAGCAAGTGAGTGAGAAACCCGCGCAGGCTGATCATGACGTCGCCATTGGGTCCTCATCCCAGAAGGTTTCCCTTTCCCGACCGCAGACTAGCGGTCGAAATGTCACTGTTGACCCTTCATCCCAGAAGGTTTCCCCCTCCCGGCTCGTGGCGGAAGGTGCGAGGTTGGTCGAGGAGCTGGCGAGGTGGAACGAGCTGGTCGGTGCTCGCATTATAGAGCAAGAGAAGGCCGTGGCTCGATCCCGCTCTTGAGCTTGATGTCACTAAGAAGGTGGCCGCGAAGGCGAGGCCGGATCTCCTTAATGAGCGAGAGGCTTAGGGGAGGCCGAGAAGGCGCTCTTGGGCCGAGAGAAAGCTCGGGGAGGACGCCGAAAAGGAGGTCCTTCTTTGAGAGAGCCAAGGCCGAGGCTGCTGCGCCGAAGCCGCAAAGTTCTTTGGAGAAGTGTGACCTTGTTCGAGGCATGCCGACCTTTATCTCCAAAGAGAGGAATGAATTTAGGAGCAAATTTCGAGATCCGGGGGAAGGTGATCCGGAGCAAGGAGGCCATCATCAGGCAAAAGGAGGACGACATTGAGATGCTCCAAACCAAAATGCTCCCCGACCCGTGTTCCGACCCGGATCCGGCCGAAGCACCGCCAGGGAAGTAATTGAGGAGCTTTTTCCTCTTGAAGGTTCCTTTCCGTGGGACAAATACGACAAGCTGTTCGACGATAAGCTCGAGGCTAAGGAGAAAGCCGTGGAGGAGAGGGTCAAGAAGGCGGCGAGAGTGAAGATAGAGCAAAAAGCGGCCGAGGAGGCGGCAGCTATCGCTGAGAAGGCCAAGGCGGCCAAGGCGGAAGCCGATTGGGCAAGGGCAGTTGAGGCTGCTGAGGCTAAGGCTGCTGAGGGAGCTACTGGGTTGCCCCTTGAAGAAGGTGCTGCTACCGCTGCTGATGGTGAGCAACGGCAGACATAGGGAGATGATATCCGTAGCCTTTTGTCTTTTGGTTTGTCCTTGTAATTTCTTGTAATTCGTTGAACATATTTTTTAATAAGAGCTCGTTTCTTCTGCCTCCGGCCTGGCCGAGGTTTTTACCTTACCTCTTTTTCTTGCGCTAGTGTTTGAGCCTCAACTGTACTTTTAGCGTCTCTGTCTTCGTCTGGGTTGTTATTAATTGAGTGTCTCTTTTGTTTCCGCCTCGGCTTGGCCGAGGCAGTCTAGAGCGCGTATCTCAATCGTGTTAACGCTTCTAAGGCATTTTGATTGTTTTGCGAGTATTAACTGCGATGGTCGTGATTGCCGCTCTTGTCGGTGTGACAGTGTGAGCCGGCATCTGCTTCTTCATGAATCTGCCGTGGCGTCTACCACTTGGAGTGACTGCGACGGCGTCCAACCTCTTGGGGTGACTGCCGTGGCGTCTACCACTTGGAGTGACTGCGACGGCGTCCAACCTCTTGGGGTGACTGCCGTGGCGTCTACTACTTGGGGTGACTGCGACGCGCTGTTTCTTCATGAGATCGCTGCCGTGGCGTCTACCACTTGGAGTGACTGCGACGGCGTCCAACCTCTTGGGGTGATCGCCGTGGCGTCTACTACTTGGGGTGACTGCGACGGGCCTGTTTCTTCATGAGGCTAGTGGCGTCTACCACTTGGAGTGACTGCGACGGCGTCCAACCTCTTGGGGTGACTGTCGTGGCGTCTACTACTTGGGGTGAGTGCGGCGGCGCTGTTTCTTCATGAGATCGCTCTTTGTCGGTATGACAGTGTGAGCCGACATCGCTACGGATAAAGATCGCCGCTCTTGTCGGTATGACAGTGTGAGTCGGCGTCTGCTGCTTCCTAGCGGCTGGGGGAAGAGTGAACATTTTGATGGAATACTTGGATGATTTTTCATTTAGGTAAAAACATGCGTCGGGGTGCCCACAGCTGTTTTGGACACCTCCGCCGCTACATAGGTTATTCCCGAGATTACCAGCGTCCTAATGGCCTCGTCGAAGGCACAACGTCCTAGTCGGCGCTAGTTACATCCATGAGGTCGCCCTCCTGTTGTAAGGATAGACCTTTCCCTTTCTCTGATTTCTTGGCCACTTTGAGGGATTGCATGTTGCATCCTCTGGCGGCTATCTGGACGTTGACCACCTCGTCATTCTCGTCTTTGGAGATGAGCTTATGCGCCTCCCCCCGGTCTGAGACATACATCAGTGTTAGGGTCCGGATGGACATCACTGCGTCAGCCTCGCTCAGGGTGACTCGGCCTATGAGAACGTTGTAGGCGGACGAGCCGTCGATGACCACGAACTCAGCTAGGACATTTTTAGCCGCATTCTTTTCGCCGAACGTCACCGGAGTCCGATTGATCCCAGTGGTACCAAGCCGGCCCCGCAGAAGTCGTATAGTGGGTTGGTGCAGGGGCTCAAGTCCTTGACTTTCAGGCCGAGGCTGAGGAAGCACTCCCTGAACATGATGTTCGTGTACGCGCCTGTGTCAATCAGGCACCTCTTGACCAGGTGGTTGGATATGTCCAAATTGACTACAAGTGGGTCGCTGTGAGGAGCGATGACTCCTTCGTAGTCCTTCCTTCCGACGGTTATATCGGGGATGTTGGAAGCGGGGATCGCTGTGTTGGGCACAAAGTTGATGGCCTGATATAGCTCGTTCAGGTGCCGTTTGTGCCCATGAGCGGACCCTCCGTTCTCGTTGCCCCCGATGACAACATGGATCACCCCTATCCGTTCGAAGACGGATTTCTTACCCGAGCCGGCGTCGGTCTTTTGGCCTTTGGCAACGTACTTGCCGAGGCTCCCCTTCCGGATCAGCTCTTCAATGGCATTCTTTAGATGCCGGCAGTCGTTGGTTAAATGGCCGGTGTGGCCGTGGTACTCACAGTACTGGCTCGTGTCACCGTCACTTTTTGGCTTGGGGGGTCTCTCCCACTTTTGGCCCTCGCTTTTGCTCAGGGCAAAGACCTCGGCGGCTGATACGACGAGAGGGGTTTTATCACTATACCGCCTCTGATGGTACGTTCCCGAACTCCACCCGGCGCCCGTCGAGTCCTGTCTCCTGGCAGGTTTGTCCGACCGTGACCTATTGTTCTCACGGCGTCTTTCGTCGGTCCGTGACCCGTTGTTGTCACGGCGTCTTTCATCCGGGTTGTCCTCCCGGTGACTCTTCTTTTCTGAGTGCTCGGCCTCGCTGGGGCCTACCCAGGTCTTGTGATAGTCTTCTACCTTGATGGCCTGGTCGACCATCTTTCTAGCGGCGTCCAAGTTCAGTCCTCCGCACTTGATGAGCTCATTTTTCAAGTCTCCCCTTGGGAGGCCCTTCATCAGCGCGAAGGCTGCCAATTCGGGATTAATTTCTCGAATCTGCTGGACCTTTCCGTCGAACCTCTTCACATAGCTTCGTAGAGACTCGCCCCCCTCCTGCTTGATAGTTAGGAGGTCCGATGTCTCCACGGCCCTTCTCTTGTTGCAAGAGTACTGGGCTAGAAAGGCGTCTCTTAGGTCGGCGTAATAGTATACCGAGCCGTCGGGAAGCCCCTTGTACCAACTTTGAGCCATCCCATGCAAAGTTGTCGGGAAGACTCGGCACTGCACCTCATCGGGCTGTTCCCATACCGACATGTAAGACTCGAAAGCCTCGGCGTGGTCGGCCGGATCACCGTCTCCCTTGTATGATAGAGGTGGTAACTTGAGCTTAGTTGGCACCTGGACGTCTAGGACGTAGGCGTTGAGGGGTCGTCGACCGCGTATCGAACGACGCGCGGCGATCGGCTCCTCGCATTCCTAATCCGGCTCCTCTCCTCGTAGCGGGAAGGACTTCTTCTCCGACTCGGACTTCTTCTCCAACTCTGCTGAGTCGGACTCCTCTGGTTCCTTTGGGGTAAGCCTCGTTCGTGTTGCGGGGACGCTGTCCTCCCATGAGTGCGGGAAGGACTTAGGTCTACCACGCCCACTTTGGGCTCCCCGCGACTTGGGCGGGTCGGCTTCTCCCAGGTGCTCCGTTCAAATTTCTCGAGTCACGTTTCGGGCCCCGGTCTCTGGGCGTTTTCCGCCGCTCTTGTCGGCGTGACAGTGTGAGCAGGCGTATTACTAATTAGGTCCAGGACCATCTTTAGTTTTGCTATGTCAACCACGTGTCCCATGATGGTGACCTGGTTGGCTGGCAGCGGTGTGTCCGGCATTATTGGCATGCCGAACTCCGGTTGGATTACCCCGCCGGTGGAGGGCTGCACGACTCCAGAATTGTTGAAAGTGTCATCGTGGTAGAATGCGGTTTCGTCGGTCACGACTGCGTCTTGTTGTTTTGACATCTTCTTAGCTTTTTGGGTGGGTTTTTGTTGTTTTTTTTTTTGTTTGGGAATGAATGTGACTAGCTTCTAGTGTCTTTTCCCACAGACGGCGCCAATTGTTCCGGGTGTAATTCCAGAGCAAGTATAGTTACCACCCTTGGCTTGTTGAATGATGTCTTGAGTTGGATTCTCCTTTGGTCTCAATCGTTCCTCACGGCCTCTCCTGCAACAAGGAACGAACTGAGGGCTTGGCTTTGTGCCAAGCGTACTCACTCCGACGCTCAAGTCAGTAAACTTAAGAGATAAGTTGTTACTTGGCTGAATGCGTATTGTAGAGAGATAAGGAAGATATTACCAGGTGAATAGTGTATTTAGGTTTAGTTGTGGATTAGTTGGGATCCTTTCCTCAGTGAAGGTTGAGGAGTATTTATAGGCTTTCACCTTTTGTCACGTAGTGGCCAAGTGGCTAGCAGGTGGAAAGACTGATCTACCCCTCGGCCGAGGGGCCTATGGCCGGCCGGCGGATCCTGTTGCCTCACCGCCGAGGGGTCTTGGATATGAGTACGCGGATATGTGTCCCGGCTGGCAGGTTGCCATGCCGAGACCCAGGCTGACGGGCCGATGGGCTGCATCGGCTAGAGTGTCCAAGTTGTTGACTTGCTGTGGATATCTTTGACCTTGCTCAATCATGTTGACTTGGTCAGCGGTGCAGAATATGCCCCATCAATGACAAATATTGTCATCCTAACAAGGGAGGGGGGGGATTGGATTTGAAAATTTCGAAATTTTAAGTTAAAATTTATGATTTTTTTCGAGATCTCTCTATATTACTTCCTCCATTCAACTCCACTCTACCATCTTTCCTTTTTCATCCATTCAAGTTCACTCTACCTATTTCCTAAAAAGGAATATCAAATAACCATTTTGTCCTCATACCCCATTACTTATTTACAATATTTGCCCCTTATACCCCACTACTTCTACATCAAACTCCACCCTTTTCCACTCATACCTCACTTAATTACATTATACCCCATTATTTATTTACAATATTTTCCACCTAACCCCACCCTTCTTAATATTTGTGCAAAATACAAATAGGTAGAGTGGAGTTGAATGGAGGAAGTATTACCTTTTCGTCCTCGTTGACTTCAAATCGTGACTCCGCATCCTAATACATTAACCTGAAAACCATGGGCTTAGGAAGTCGGACCACAGGGTCACAGCCAGCTCAAATATATCAGTATATGGCGTATATTATTGAATATAATAATCAGAGTCAAAGAGTGAGAGCATCAATTGGGAGTCGTAATGTCTTAATGTAAAGCAAGCATGTTAGTGTTAATCGTTAACCCCTTTTTTCCGCAGGATTTAGGGACCTTAAGTTATAGGGAAGAACAATTAAACAAACAGCTTAATTTTGACTTTATTATCTGTAATTAGCAGTTAGACAGCTACCAATATGATTCCTAGTACTTACTCTCTTAATTTTTCATCATTAGTTTACTATTTTGGATCAGCTAACATGCATTGCTAATCAATTTCACTAGTTTAGTGTTATTGGTAGAATGGTAGTTACCTCGGTTTTAGTAGTATTACCAATTTCGACGTTGACTGTTAACCGTCTGCTCCGTTTCATCTTGTTTGGTACGTAAATACGGAGCATAGTAGACTAACCAGTATAGGCCCCATGCAATACATGCACGGTATTTATAGAATTTTACTTTTTAGTATACTATATTTACAGAGTGTAAATTAACCGCTCATTATTTTTTAACGTTTTTCATCATTATATTTTGATTTGAGAGAAAAAAAAACAATTTAACTAATACTCACAACATGAAATGTGTATTTTAATGAAAAAAAAGTTTTTACACAGATTTAATGATATTGTTTTATAACTTTTTTAATAGCATATCTTTTAACTACAACTTATCTTATCGAGAACGAAATTTTTATGATAAAAAAACCTAGAAGCAAATCTTAAATGGGGAATTATATTGAAATCGGAAAGAAAAAAAAAATTATATCAAAATAGGGGAAATATTTTAGGCGGAAAACTTTAAGTTTTTCCTATTCATTTAGTATAGAGGGGAAATATTGATCTAATTATAGTGGCGAGCGCTAATCCCCACCACTGTTCAACTATTAATTGGATCTTTATGCATTGTGAATTTGTGATTTGGCTCCATTTTAAATGAATTTTAATGGAAAAATGAGATGACAGTATTTGTTGGTACGTAAATACTAGATTAAGAAATATTAAGATGAATTCAGATTAAAAATAAATAAATTGTACGGAATAGTTGTTAAGAAATCATCTCAACAAAAAACTTAGGCTTATAATTAGAGTCTTAAAATTGATTTTATACTTTGAAAAATACTTGTATCTTCTTGGCGGGCGTCTTTCTTACGCTTAAAGTCCTCCTCATTTGATTGCAAGGACATCCTCTCAAAGAACACAAGTATTTTCCTTATACTCTAACAGGAGTATTACTACTTCATTATCATCTGTCATTTTATTATCAGACAAGTAAGACTGTTACTACGTGCTATTGATAATTTGATACAGTTAGTCTTGCTGAAGACGGGTCGGAGTAAGTGACGGGTAATGTCACTCACAAAACGGATAATAAGACGGTATGACAAAAAATTTCCTTGTGGATTTTAAAAGAACATCTTTGTCATCTAAAAAGAGGTGGGGAAACTCCAAAAGGCAAGCTAAGTGGGAGCAAGTGAAGCTGGAGCCAGCTATCGAAAACAGCCAACTAAATTACAGTTTATAAAACCTTCAATCACTCAATCTCACTTTTACACCATTCTCCCGCCTATATTCTCACACATTTTTTTTAGTACACAAATTCTCATTTGTGACGGACGCTATCCGTCACAAATGAGAGACGGGCCAAATCGATACCATATTGTATGAATATGGATAAAAATTAACCCATATTTATATTAATTAGTTTATAGCTGATTTGACAATACCAACAAAACAAATAATAAAAAATAAAATAAAAAGACAAGATGGGAGCTTTCCCATACAAGGCAGACGACATCACATCTCTTTATTTTTTCTCCTTTGCTTAGCTAGTAACCACCATCACCACATCTCTCATCCAATTGTGATTTTCAAAAGCCAAATTTATTCCTCCTTCTAAAAACATCATCTTATCAACATCAAAATCTTCGTCTTCAACAATAATCCAAAATAACATGGTAATATTTCCATCATGATCTTCATCTCCTAGTTTCCTCAAGACAATGGGTAAAAAACAATGACGAAAAAAAACACTCCCAAAGAAGCTTGCGAAAAATTCAATCGAAGGTAAAAAGTTGATTATTGTGTTGATTTTTTTTAATTTATGTAGAAAGTTTAAATCTTTATATTATTTTTTACTCAAAAATTGATAATTTTATTAGGTTTTTGTTTGATTTATTTTAAAAAAATTTGAATCTTTTGTGTTTTAATATGTAGATCTGGGATTGTAATGTCAAAAACAGTAGATTTTATCCAAATTAGAGAGGTTTGAAATTATAATCTTACTTTCATTTGTAAAAAATGGTCACATAGGTTTAATTATTAATTTTTGTGGTGTATTAATTTTTATTTCATTTGGAAAAAAATCTTAGTTTCAAAATCTTAGTTTCATTTGTAAAAATTTTAGCAATTTTTTATGGTTAATAATAGATTTGTTTGTGGTGTATTGCTAATTCATTTTCCTTGTCATGTAGAGGCGCTAGACGCCCGCCGTCGTTGTTAGCTGCTGGCACACAAAAGAAAAGCAAGAGACTGATATGCGCGGAAGATGGTATGACTGTAATCTGGATATATTTGCTATAACCTGAGAAAAATGTGACCTCCTTAGTGTTGATAATGTGACCACATTTGCGACAAATGTACCTATATGTTTGACCTCCTTATTAGGGTTATGTACCTCTGTTTTTGTGGTATGACCTGGCCTTAACAGGCTAACATTTATGCTTAAAACATGGTCACATATGTTGTCATCTTTAAAATGTGACCACTTTTACGATTAAATGTACCATATCTCTCTGATGAATAAATCTTAAGGTTCTAACATATCCTTGTGACATGTCTTTGTGATGAAATGTGACCACCTTAATGTATGAATATACCAATATGAACACATCTTAACATGGTAAAATAATAGACTAGATAATCAGAAATTGGTAACACCAAAAATCATTATATTATTTGTACATATCTTTGTTAAGGTGGTGACATTTTCAAAAATCATGTACATGTCACCATGTTTGGTTTATTATGTTTACATGTTAAGATTTGAAGTGCTAGTTAAAATGGTAACACTGAACTCTAAAAGGGTTACACTAAACGATAAAATGGTAACATATGTGAAAGATTAGTAGCTGACAAGATAAACCAATTTTCAAGCTTTGGTTAAAAGGGTAACACTGAACACTAAAATGGTCACACTGTACACTACAATAGCAACATATATAAAAGATCAGTACATATGACAAGAGCAACCAAATTTTAAACTTTGGTTAAAATGCCAACAATGAACTCTAAAATGGTAACAGTGCACGCTAAAATGAATCAAAGATATGTACCTATGTTTGAGGAAAGTATCAATATTATTAATTTGTTAACATAATTAGTGAATGTGACCACCTTATCATAATTATGTAGCTATCTTAGTCTGATTATTCAATTGTCATCATAATAACATATTTGTTTAATCATGGTCACATATTTGTTTAAAAGAGAATGTGTCACAATGTTACCATCTTAGTGTGTAGCAGCACAAGCTAACATGGTTACATTGTGTCATATTGTCTTATGTCACCACGTTACTACATCAATGTTACCACCTTAGTGTGTATCAACATAAGTTAACATGGTTACATTGTGTCATATTTTCACATGTCACCACATTCTTCAATAAATGTTACTATTTTAGTGTGTATCAACATAAGCTAACATGCTTATATTGTGTCATATTTTCATGTCACCACATTCTTCCATAAATGTTACCATTCTAGTGTGTATTAACATTAGTTAACATGGTTACATTTTGTCATATTTTCTCTTATCACCACATTCTTCAATAAATGTTACCATGTTAGAGTGCATCATATAAACTAACATGGTTAAATTGTGTCATATTGTCTTAAAGTTCCAAAGATTGTTATTGTGGTTACATTTACACGTAAGGGGGTAACATTTAGGGCATACAAATGTATATGTCATCACTTATGTTCATGCGAAAAAACATATGTTTAAATGCTAATAATGGTAAACTTGTGACAGTTTATCCGAAACGAGACATCGTCTATGTCAGTGACACATTCAACAAAATGCCATCAATTGGCGTCGTTCAATGTTGACAGTTATGAACTATCTCATCACAAGATGTCAGAATGTAGCTGACGCAAGAGTCGTTGTGGATAAGCTGTTTATTAAGGCTAATGAGGACGTTCAATTGTTACTTTCTAACCTTAATATGGAGGAAGATCAACCAACCGTAGATGAGACCGTGCCTCCTATTCTTGACCCCTTACGTTGTACGACAAAGGGGCGCATTCAACGAAAAAAAAGGAACATGGGCCAAAGAAGAAGGCTAGGAAAGGGACTGAAGTTCAGAGTACTATGTATCAATATTTGCTCCATATGTTACCAATTTAACTAAGAAATGTATAATGCTTGCTTTTTTGGAAGATTTATAAAAATGTAAGTTTTCCTAACACAAATGACCAAACATGATCACATATATGTTACGGTTGATTTTGTGACCACCTTAACTAAGGAATGTACCAATGTTATGTTTTAAATTATTCTTAAATGTAAACATAATAGACTAATGATGGTGACATATAAGTGATTGTTGAAAATGTTACCACTTTAAGTGAAAATTGTACTTATGTTTGCTTTTGTTAAAGGTCATAAAAACACAAGTTTTGGCAACATAATGAGTAAACATGATCACATATATCTTATAGTTGAAGTAGTGACCATATTAGTTGAGAAATGTACCAATATTATGTTTAAAATTATTTTTAACATGTAAACAATATAGACTAAACATAGTGATGTATAAGTGACCGTTGCAAATGTGCCCCCCATACCAAGGATATGTATCAATATTTTTTTTTGTGTTACAAATTATTCTTAACTAATATAACACAATATAATAAACCTAACATGAAAATGTCATCCCCTTACCAAAGATATGCATTGTTTTTACCTAAACATAACATGATAACATCTCCTTGATAACGTGATAACATTTATGCACATCTTCAAAATGTTACTACATTACTGCTAACACTGTCACCACATTTGTCTACATATGTCATAACATTGGTACGTCAAAACTCATAAGGTGGTTACAAAACAAGGATTGTTTTACAATCCCTAACACCGTGAATGACAAAAAAGGTGTGACCCAAAATATTACATCATTAACAAAACCACCAACTACTAAGCCTTTATTATTACAAACCGACAGTTACATTAACGGGATGTGCGCCTTCTTCATTTCTTTTTGCCAGGCTTTGGGGGATGGTTTGGACCTCCTGGTGGATGATCTTTAGCACGGGTGTACCTCAGCTCGTGTGACGATGCATTTCTACTGCTATTTGACGATGTAAGCGTGAGACCAACCTACACATCAATAAATATATATTACATTCAAGTCCATTGTAATATGTATCACATGCTAAAATAGGTACATCGACTTAATTAAGATCATCACATTTTCACTACTAAAAAAATATATGTCACCATGTTCTAATTATTCATGTCACCGTATTAAGCTAAGCTGATTACACTACTATAATGTTCGACTCACTTAAACACATCTACATATCACAACTATAATAGTCACATTTTAACAATAAAATAATAACATTCTTAAACTGAAACACTTAAATAAGAATGTCACCATCTTTAGTCATAATGTCACCATATTAGTTCAATATTTTCTTCCATAAGTCCACCGCATAGTCAAAACGATCAAGCACATAAGAGCACCAGTCCATGTATGGAATGGCAGCTACATTTCTGAATTAGATTATTGCTATAAGAACACTCATGTCACCATTAATTCCAAAAATGTTACCACTTTCAGATGCTGTTACTTATAATCAAGCACATCCAAAAACAAATATGTCACCATGATCTAATTATAAATGTCACCATATTAAGCTAAGCTGATAACACTACTATAATGTTAAACTCACTTAAATACATGTACATATCACTACTAAGATGGTCACATTTGAACACAAAAAATATGTCATCATACTTCCTAGTTATTGTTACCATTTTCAAATGCTGTCATATATAATCAACCATATCCTAACATAGGTACATTTACAATAAATATGCTGAGATAGTCACATTTACAACTATAAAATATGTTATCATTTGCCTACTTATTGTTACCATTTTTTTAATGCTTCACGTTCCATCAACCACATCCTAAAATAGGTACCCCAATTAATAAAGATGATCACTTTTCTTTTTATTATTAACAGACATGTCACCCTTTCAGAAGCATACATGTCACCATCTTAAACTTTACTTTTAACACTACTCTAATGTTCAACTCCCCTAAACATACCTACATATAACAACTAAGATGGTCACATACTAACACTCAAATATATGTCATCATACATCCTAATTATGGTTGCCATTTCGAGATCTTCATTACTATAAACAATAACATCATCAAATGGGCACATCAGCTGACCAACATTATGACATATTCCCAACTAATATATTTTTATAAGTGACGCCATATGTGACCATGTTGTAACCTTAGATGTTGCCTTGTTCAGCTTAGACGAACTCGAGCAACAAAATGGTGATAAAAAAACTCTGATAAGAAGATTACACTTTTAACTAAACATATGAACATTTTATAAGTGATATCATATGTGACCATGTTTAAACCTTAGATGTTACCCGGTTGAGGTTAGACGACTCAGGCAAAAAAATGGTGATAAAAAAACTATGATAAGAAGGTTACATTTTTAACTAAACATATGAACATTTTATAAGTGACACCATATGTGACCATGTTTTAACCTTAGATGTTACCCTGTTGAGGTTAGACAAACCCAGGCAAAATAATGTGATAAAAAAACTCCGATAAGAAGGTTACATTTTTAACTAAACATATGAACATTTTCCGAATACATGGTCACATTTTCAACTTACCGTCTACTATGCTTGCCTGTCCCTTGCTCTTCTTTCTGCCACTCATTGCAGCTCACATTTTTACAACTTTGTCAAGTACATCTGCATTTCAACTACGATAGCATGTCCTTTACTGTCTACTATGATAGCATTTCAAACATGGTTACATTTCGAAAATAAAGTGATAACATTTTTAACACAAATCATATGTCACCATTTTCATTCATTGATGTTATCAGAATAACATTCATTCACACACATTCCAACTAATATGACAACATTTTAAATACGGTTACATTTCGAATCCAAACAAACATATTATGTAATGGTTACATTTTAGTCTAAGGTAATAACATTGTTATAGAAACTCTCATGTCACCATTTTAATCATACATGTTTTCACTTTAGAGGCTTTGGGGTAAAATCATACAACTCGTATAATAATTACATTTCCTAACTAATGTGGTTAAATTCTTAACACAACCATATATATCACCATATTTGTTCATATATGTAATTATAAGAGATTTTGAGGTAAATTCAAATAAACATAAATATAATAGTACTATTACAGAGTACAATGATGTTATTCTCTTTCTCACCAATTTTTTGTTAGTTTGTGCAGAAATGTTAAAAAGAAGATGAAGTTGTAGAGGAGAGATAATATTAATTGCTAAAAAAACACCACTAAAAACGCCCATATTTAACATTAAGATCAGATTTTAATATTAAATCAATACCACCATCATAACATCAATAAATGTCCCAGTTTTTTACAAATAAAATTAAGATTTTAAGATAAATTACGACTTATAAATTAACATAACAAGTTCAACACAATACCTTCGGTTTTCTTGGGTAGAGTTGAAGATGTTATCACCTTAACTGGGCCGAGTTGAAGATCTTGATGTCGAGATGAAGATTGCCAGGATGAAGATAGGAGATGAAGATCTTGATGAGGGAGATAAAGATTGTGAGATTTTGTTTTTTAAAGAGATGTTGATTTTTATTTTAGGTCAAAATTTTATTTATTTTGTATTTTCACAGAGAATAATGAACTAGAGAGAAAATTGAGTTTTGAAAAATGAAGGAGAGAGGAAAGTGAGAAAGTGACGGAGCAAAGTACTCAATCAACTATTCTGAGCTACAGCATGGGGAACTCCCCTTTTTCTTCTTTTTATTTTATTGAGTTTTGTCAAATCAAGTGGAAATATAATAATACTAATATCAGGCCCACTAGTATCCATATTAGGTAATATGGTATCTATTTGCTCCGTCTTCTCCTTGTGACGGATAGCGTCCGTCACAAGGGAGACTAATTGTTTTTAGTATGTTTTGTTTTATTTTCTCTTTAATTTTAATTTCCTTTTGTTTTTGTATTGCATTCATTTTTGATGCATGTGTATTGTCCATATACTTCACATGCTACACTTCATTGCGAAGCTTTAATGCCTATGTCAAGTGTATATGTCCCATGCTTGTATAGACATTCTTAATTATTTGCCTTTTGACTTGTGTACCATACTCTATCATTAAGGCCTAAGGGCTAATCTTAAATCTTAATCATTGTTTGCTTAAAGATAATATTTTCAATGGAGGGAAAAGGCCAGTAATACATTTAAGAGCGGATAATTATCGAAACTTATGATCTAGGCATCTAGCGTTTATAAGTAATCAACTAGTTCTTTTACCCGTGAAAATCACAGAGTCGTTTATATTTAGACCTATGTATGTGTGGTTTAATTTTTTTGCACATTGTATAATACTCAGGAATTTTTTATTGCTCGTAAATAATACGAAATTTTAATTTTTTTGCCACATGGCCATAGCTCGTCATTAAGCAATTAAAATTGTTAAAAGTTCAGACAAATTTTAAATATTCTCTAAGTACCACAAAGGCACAAACCCCGATTTTTCCTATACGTCTTGCATGTTACTAATGTGATCCCACTCTGCCAGTACGTCATTTTTCAAAAGTGAAACAAACAACACATATGAACAATAACATTATTGTGATGTTATTATCTTGTCACAAACTTACAACATGACAATTGCTGATGATAACTTTGCAATTTGATCCTTTATTGTTGTCAAAGCACGATCTTATTATAGAAGTTGACTTAAATGAGCAAAATTTAGAATCCACTAAAGTTATCACAACAATCTTCAAACAATTTGCAATCATATAATTGCGTTACTCCTATAGCTCTATATTGCTTTCTGGCCTTGATTATTATTGCCGCCACACCATCACCGTCACCGCAAGTGTTCCTCATATTCCTCATTCAAGTACAACAATGGAGTTGGAATCATTCAAATCTGCAAAAATTAAAATTAACGTTGAACAATTACAATGTTAAAAGCAGAGAACCATATCAAAGAATATAAAAGGTAAACAAATGAATGAGACGGAAGAGTATTACACTAAACCATAAGTTACACTAAGATTGGCTAGACAACTCGATCACCTTACGCATAGAAAAATAAAATGAGACTTTTAAATCTAAAAAACTTGAAGCAAACCTTGTAAAGATGCAATTTAAATCTGATAAGAACATACCAAATTAAATTACTCACACCGCCACATATGCCAATTACAAAGCGCAAAGAAGCAAACAAACAAACACACTTTCAAACGAATTGGAACTATTTAACGTTCTAATAATTTTCAATTGACAATTAAATTAAAGAATCACTATGGGAATATTAAGGAGTGAAAGACAGGAGAGAAGGCGACATACCAAATACTATGGAACGGATAGAGAGCCGATTTCAAGACCCATGGCTAAAGACTTTGCATGTTCTTGCGTTAATTTTATACTCGTATTGTGTAACCGTCCATTATCAAATTTCAATCGTCATCCCAATGTGATGGTGTAATAATTTTATGGTGGACTAACCGCTTGAATTTTAAGGAAGGTGAATTATAGAGTAATTAACGTGTTTAGTTAATGGCCCATTAAAGTAAAGAAATTAAGCTAAGCAATTTTTATTGCCGTTTGGAATGTCAAACATCAAGATTTAAGGGTGTCAAACTCTCAATACACTCAATAGTCAATAGTCCTAGAGATGGTTTCACGTTGTTTATTTGGTTGCGCCACGTGGCAGTTAAGGTGAGACTCAATATACCCTTTTTATATTATTATTATATAGATAGATGTGGCATAGCGTTAATGACGTGGCTTTTTACAATCACACGTAGCTTTGTTGACGTGGACTTTATGAGCCATTTTAGTTTAGGCTTTTAATAGTATTTTATAGATATCGGTGGTTACCAATAATACAAAATAAAACTTCATTTTTGAGATCGAAATAAACGTGAACCAAGAGCAACGACTTTTGTTCATGGCCAAAACAAAATGCTTACGAAATGAGTTTTAACGGTCGACTTTCATAATCAATAACATTATTATCATGCAGATTGCAGGCATCACCATTTATACTCATTTTCTTGTAGTACCTTTCTTGGCCTGTGGTTAAGGAGTTCGGATCCTTGTCCCATTTTCGTGTCTCATCTTATGTCTCATTATTCTCTGGATCTCTCTATATTTGTCATATCAGCAATAACCATTAAAAGTAATTACTTAGATATTAAGTATTAAAGGACGAGGTTTCAGTAGATTAAGACAGTAAAACATAAGATGAAACACGAAAATGGGACAGAGAATTCAAACTAGTGGTTACAAAGGGTAGGCATATAGGTATTAAGCTTCCGGGCTTGATTAGCTAGAGTTGGCGTACGGTACAAAAATGTGCTATATATTCCAATATTACACGTTGTTTAGGTAGCTTAAGCCCTAGTGACGAGTGTAATTTTCACTCTGTAAGCATTATTTTATTATATGTTCTTAATCGTCGACCCATTAATTGTTTGGAGATCTAGCACTAATATCAAGATCTCACATAACGGGTCGCTTGAAATAGAGGTAATTATTATCGGAATAATATACATAAACAAGAAAAAAATAAGAAGAGATTGTTAGTTAGTGACGGTTGTGGAGGGTGAAAATAGGAGGTGAATGAGGAATCCTAGATCGGTGAAACCGTAAACCAGCTGACAATTCCAGAACTTCAAACTTGGAACTCGGTTGTTTCAAACACGTTAATAACAGAACATACGATCACCGTTCACCATATACATACCAATTGACAGTTTATTCAACGAGGAAATTTCTTAATACCTTCATGTGTGATCTAACAATTTGAACACTCAATCCCAGTTTCGATCCAAGGTCAAGACAAGTTAAAAATGGGCACGACGACGAATGATACCAAGACATCATAACGAGTCTCAATACCACCCATTTAGAGGTGGCAATTGAATCAAATTTGGTCGGGTCAAGCTGGCTTGACTTATATAGGTTCGGATCATACCGGGTTAGCTTACCCTTTTTATTTGGAGTGAGTTGAGTTCAGGTCAGACCATTTCGAGTAGATTGATGTATCGAGTCGAGTCGAAACGGATTTGGGTCTGGTCATTATCGAGTGTAGTTACTTTATCTCATTACTTCGATTTTTCACCATTTATAACTTTAGTTTTCAAGCATCATTTGGTTTACTTCGTTATTAAGTCAAACGTATCAAACTAAACACTAGATCACTTTCATTTAGATCAATATTAACCTTAATAATTATCAGGTCGTCAATCTTATGGGGTCAAGTTCAGGTTAAGTCACTGTCCAGTCATATCGGTTGTTGGGTCGTAAATGGATTTTCGGGTTCTGGCGAGTCGAATTTCGAGCGGGTCGGACCGGGTTTGTTGGATCGAGTCAAATTTGTCAGCTCTACTACAAAATAACACGTACTTGTGATTAGGGATGTCATTGGAGTGACCGAGGCGATGATAGACGACTAGACGTAGGTTTCTCCGCACCTTGTGCCCACCAAGCAATATACCCATACCCGCCTCACCAGGTGGAAATCTACCCATACCCGCCCAATTTATTACCCACTACTATCTTAATTTTATTCAATAAACCAAATATAGTTTAATCACTACAAATTTCAAAAAAACTTCATATTATGTTTATGACTTCAGATTTTCAATAAAAAGTTTTTAGAAAAAACTTTATAACCGTCATAATAATATTATTTTTTCAATAATAATGATGGGTAAACATAGACCGAGCAAAATTAACCAGCGCCGACATCCCAACTCAAGATCCAAACTTGATCCGAGCCTGAATTGACCCGGCCCAGTATAATCCGAGTCGAATGTTTATTGTTGCGAACTGATTATTATCCATAAATAAATTTGTTCCGGGCGTAATTCCAGAGCAGATATTTGTTACCACCCGTTGCTTGTAGAATGATGTCCTTGGTTGAATCCTTCTTGTCTTTATCGTTCCTCTCGGCCTCTCCTGCAACAATGAACGAACTGAGGGCTTGGCTTTGTGCCAAGCGTACTCACTCCGACGCTCAAGTCAGTAACTTAGGGGATAAGTTGTTCCTTGGCTAAATGTATATTGTAGAGAGATAAGGAAGATTATACCAGATGAATAGTGTTTCTTAGGTTAAGTTGTGGATCCTTTCCTCAATGAAGGTTGAGGAGTATTTATAGGCTTTCACCTTTTGTCACGTAGTGGCCAAGTGGCCAAGTGGCTAGCAGGTGGAAAGACTGATCTACCCCTCGGCCGAGGGACCTATGGCAGGCCGGCGGGCCCTGTTGACTCGCCGCCGAGGGGTCTTGGATGTGAGTACGCGGGTATGTGCCCCGGCCGGCAAGTTGCCATGCCGAGACCCAGTGACAGCCGATGGGTCGCATCGCTAGGGCGCCTAAGCCGTTGACTTGCTGTGGATATCTTTGACCTTGCTCAATATGTTGACTTGGTCAGCGGTGCAGAATATGCCCCATCAATTTGCCCCCAGCGTAGTCTATGCCGTGGTATGGGCTCCGATGTACGTTTGAGCGTATATTCTGCGCAAGTAATTTGTAAAAAATTTTCTGCATCGGCTTCTTCTGCGGCGGCTTCTTTTACCTCAGCCTGGTCTTTCTTAGGCCGTACCATATCCCCCCTCCGCATGGATGCGTAAAGGGCATCCGATGTGGAAAGGAAAGTGACGCTGGCCGAGACCAGGGTTGAGAGTGCCGGTTGTTTTTGATTGCCCCCGGCCGGCGCTACTTAGCTCGGTTGATCATGTGGCCGGCGGAGAACAGATGCTTGGGAATTTGTTGAGGAAGGTGAATAGGCGGAGAGATACGAATGGGCGTGTTGAAGACGCTTGGTCACTGTTGCATTGATTGACGTTCGACTGTTGCAACGATTGACATCCCGTGGTTGCATGTCCGACACGTGTCTGCACGCTGATTGGTTGACGCTTCATGGGCTGTTCTCTGATTGGTCCTTCTTCATGGGCTTTTCCCTATAAATAGGGCAGTTATTCCGTGAAATTGGCCACCAATTTCATTCTCCAAAATTTTCCTCTCTCTAAACTTTCAAAGGCTTCTTTGTCTTCTATTTCTCAGAGTTGTTACTCCGGCGAGTGTTTTTCTTCAAGGTAAACAAACAAACTTCTTCACTTTTTATTTTGTTAAATAATTATTGCTATTATGTCTTCTGCTGACGCCGGGACTAGCACTTCTGCGGCGGGGGGTTCCCCGTCGCGTCTTGATGGGGAGGGGATACTAGACGCCATCCCGATAAGGTTTGGGGGCCCTAGGTCTCCTTCTCCCGTAGTCGATCCACCAATTTTGGAGGAACGGGAGGATGAGGGTGACGATGCTGATGAGGATGAGGGGACTCCTTCGATGGTGGGAGGTCTGTCTATCCCGGATCATGGCGAGCCCCGCACGACCGGTCTTGACCGTGCTTGGTCCCATAAGTTCGCCGATTGTTCCGGCGAGACATTTTTCGGAGGCCATTTTTCCTTCGGTGAGGGGTACAAGATCGTTATCCCTAAGAAGGGTCGAGCGGTCTGCTGCCCTCCACCGGTCACACCGGTGTGTACATCGGGCACCTGGAGTATGGGTTGCGGTTTCCTCTGAATAAATACGTCATGGCCATCATCAAAGCTATGAACGTCGCTGTGGCCCAACTACATCCGCTGGCCATGAGGACGATAGTTGGCTTTGTGTGGCTCTGTCTTTTTAGGGGGGAGGTCCCGACAGTCAACTTATTCCGCCGCCTTCATCATCTATGGCCGTCAATCGCTGGTAAAGTGGGTTGGTATAGCGTGCAGGCGGAGCCAGGCTTCGTCTCCGTGTCCAAACTTACTTCTTGCAAAGCCTGGCAACGGCGATGGGTGTATGTTCAAGTGTCGGAGGACTACCCCCTGCCTCGGTCTTTCCAGAGCCCTGTTTACTTGCGGTGTGAGAACCGGGAAGAGTATGAGGAGTGTACTTCCCGGGGTAAAGTTAAAATGGACGCTTCGATGGTCCCTCTTACTGAGGATGAGAAGCGGGCGATGCAGCTGTTTAATGCTGAGAAGGGATGGCTGCCCCCGACTCAGATTATTCTCCAGGATGAGCTGCTCTGCCACGTCGGCCTCATACCGGCCCTCAGCCAGGGTGAGTGGGGTCGGTGTGAGGCCCATCTTTACCTGTCATGCTCTTGTTTCAGAGTTCTGTTTTACTTCTTCTATGTAACCTTTGTTTGATTTCTTGCAGACCGGTTTGGCCAGGATCTGTCTGAGAGGACCTTGGAGAGGTTGGGGCTTGACAAGGACAGGAAGGTCGTTAGACAAAGATCCTACGGCCGACTTGCGTGATCGTAGACCGTCTCCCAACGAGCTCATGGATAAGGAGCAAATCACCGGATCCGGCGGCCCAGCAAGGGTTCTCGGGGCGTGCCAAAGAGAACAAAGAAAGCGGCGTCCGGGTTGGCGGCGTCGGGCCGGCCTACCTCTTCGACCCCAAAGGTGGTTCGGGAGCTGTGGAGGTCATCGAAATCGCTGATGGGGCGGTGACCGTTGCTAAGGTCCTTTCTCCTCCGAAGAAGAGAAAAGAGCCTCCGTCTGCTTCCATCGTTGCCGGGGAGAAGACTGACTCAGCCGGCCCTCGAACGAAGAGGGTCCAGACTGGTACGGATCTAACTTGTGGTTCGGATTTAGGCTGGTTCGTTGGACATCCCAGGGCACGACCGGCTTTCTCGATGTGTCAATGCATGGTGACATGGATGCTCTGTAAATTTTTTGTAGATCCTCCTTCGGCAGGTCCGCTCTCACCGAATCGGCAAAATAGGGAAGCACTGAGAAGGCTATTGAGAAGGCGGGTGACAGAAATGTCATCGTTGACTCCTCAGCCCAGCAAATTCCTGCCTCCGAGCTTGTGGCAGAGGGTGTGAAATTGTATAAGAGGCTGGCGAAGTGGACCCAACAAGCCGGCTCCTACATCACGGAGCAGAGAAAACCATGGCCCAAGTCCGCGCCGATCGCGAAGCTTAAACTTGACCTCTCTCGCCGCAAGGGGGAAGCCGGGAAGGCTAAGTGATCTCTTCGCTGCCAAGAAGCGCGTGGAAGAAACTGAGAAGTTGCTAGCGGCCGAGAGGGCCAAGGTTGAGGAAGCTGATGCCGCCACTGCCAAGATGATGGAGGAGCGGGACAGGTTCAAGGATGGTTACGACGCCGTGGTTGCCAAGGGGGAAAAGTGGAAGGATCTGTTCCACAACCAGGCGGAGGCGCTCAGGGACGCGCAGGCTGCCCTTGCTCAAAAGGAGAAGGATATTGCAATGCTTCAAGATGATCTCCTCCCTAAAATGTGCGCCCAATTCCGGGACCAGGCCGAGGAGGCGACCAGGGAGGCAATAAGAAGGCTCGTCCCCGAGGGCTCTTTCCCGTGGGATAAATTTGACCAGCTTTTGGACGAGATGGCTGATGCTTTTGCGGAGAGGCGGGCTGCGAGAGAAGGCGGAGGCGGCGAAGGCGGCTCAGATTGCTGAGGCCAAGGCGGCCTATGATGCAAAGGTGAAGGAGGGTGACAGGCTAAAGGCACTTGAAGATGTCGAGCCCTCTTCTGAGCCGGCCACCGAGGATGCTGCTGCTGCTGATGGAGGGCAGCAACAGGCATAGGGAGACGAGCGGTTGTGGACAGCGGGCCGCCCACGGGGGCGCTTGGTGAAGGGGCTCGAAAACAAGCGTTTGCATTTTGTAAGGAGTCGCCACCAATTTTTATGGGAAATTGGAACCGTTCGAATACCTCGCGTCATGTCAAGACACAAAGTAATGACATGAACACTAAGCAATCGTTACCCTTAGCATTCTATGTCTAGAATGACTCTCGTGGATGCCAATGAACACGGGTGCTCACGGAGATCTGGAGTAAGGGGTGAGGGTACGTATTAGGAGGCTCTTTTGATCGAACACCTAATCCCGCCCGCCTCGATAGCGGCCTCTACTAATGATTAGGGAAGTTATTCGTACTTGATATACTGTCGGCTATATGCATGCAATGCAACATCCATAGATTAATCCTAGCATGTGAGAATTAGACTAAGTCGGTTGAACAATTAATTAGCATACAATTAAGTCGAAGTAGGATTTAATGTTGATTTACATGTGGAAGCATACAAACAAAGAAAGAAATACAATAATTATGAATTACAATAATGAAAATTACAATAATTACAACGGATAGGCGATTTGTGTCGAAAATACCTTTAAAACGGATGATTTGAGAAAAAGAAATAAAAGAATAAAAGAATAAAACAAAGAAATACGAACAAGTCAGAAGGTGATAATACGATTATTAGTTAGTTAATACGTAGCTAATTAAACTAGGTCAAGGCAGAAAAGGAGTTCAGGGACAGAATTCACCCTGGAACAGGCGCAGCAGACACTGCGCCCTTTGGAAGAGGCGCAGCAGACGCTGCGTCTGTTCCAAGGGTGAGTTCTGGCTGTGAAGCCGGAACTGCAAACCGTTAATGTTGATTGGTGATTTACTGGATTGATTACGATTTTAGACTCGGATGGAAGTGATTAATGAATTATTTACATATGATTGAGGTCATAAAACAGTAAAACATGGTTAAGACGGAAATAAGACGGATTAATTATGTGAAGGGTCGATGTTAATGAATGATTAATTAAACTAACTAACTAAACGAATTATTAACTAAACATGATGAATTAATGATGGATTAATGAACAAACAGGTGAAAATATATCAACAATGAATCCCAGAAACCCAACATGAACGAATTGAATTTAATGACGAAAACCCGCAAATATTGATTATTTGGGATTTAAGTCGGATTTATGACGATTTAAACATGTTAATGATGATGGATAATACACATGTGAATTATTAAACTATCATGTGAACGAATTAACAGACGAACAAAACAAAAGAAATTAATTTGATACGAATTACAGAGGACGGAGGAAGAAGAAAAGAAGCAGGAACTGCGGCAGCCTCACGAAGAGGCGCAGCAGGTGCTGCGCTCCTTCCTTGAGGCGCGGCGGTTGCTGCGTCTTTTCTCGACGTCCGTCTACTGGAAATCCGCAAAAAAAAGGTTTTAAAGACGGTTTTAGAAATCGGTTTTAATGGTGTTTTCGACATAAACCTTACAATAATGATACAATAATTAAAATACAATAAATAAAAGAGAGATTAATACACCCTCAGACTTACATGTTGACGGAACGAGAAGAACTAAGAAGATCGATTAGTGATGCTCGACGCGAATGCAAGGAAAGAGTGCCCTCGTAAGAGGAAAACGATTAAACAAGTTGATTAATTAGATTGATTGAGTGTAGTGGTCAAATTGGTCGGTCATGCAACGGAGAGGTCGGTACCGGAAGATCCGAGCTTACGTGGTCGGAAGTCCAAGCACGTAGGCGCCAATTAGTAAGAACGAAGTCTAGAATGCAAAGGGAGAAGAGAAGGGCGGACACTCGCGTGAGAAATATGAGGAACGAAAGCTCCTATTTATACTAATCACGTGAAGGAATAGGGTTTCGGAGACTCTTTGGAAGTGAATCTCGGAAAGATATAAAAAAGATACGTAAATCATGCAAAGAAGGGCACGGGAAGAGGCGCAAAGAACATCGCGTCTCTTGGAAGAGGCGCAAAGACTGCTTGCGTCTATTCCCAGGAGGTTTCCTCCTGCTAAGAAAGATTTCCGCGTTTGAGTTATGGTAGGACGGAAATAATTCGATTATCTTTTGAATATTACGGGATATTATTTGCCAAAAGATAAAATTTGAGAAATATGGAATAGAAATATCCGGAACATTCCGAACATTCGACTCGGGATTTAACAACTATCGAAAAAATGGAGACGGTTTTTGACCCGGACTCCGAATGTACTCTAATTACTGCCAAAACGACCGTATCGGCACGTAGACGACAACTAAGAGGTTGACATTAATGTTTGAGCAATCACTTGACGATAATCTTACGAACTGTCACAAATCGTTCCGCGTATCAAACATGCGGCCCAATCATCACCGGGTGGTTTGCGAGGGGTGCGAAACGAGGTGTCTCTGAGCCCCCACTTTGACCGAGGCTTGGACAAGGCGAAAGTCAAAGTATAGCCATCAGGTCAATCGAAGATTACAACCTGACGACTATGGCGACGCGAGGCGGCTCAAGGGGTCTGAGCCAAGGACCTATCGTCGGGAACATTTTAGAGTCTGTCGACTATCGGGGAGGGTCGTTTAAAGTCCATTAGACTACGTAAGGAGGCTCGCCAGCCATAAGAAGCGATCATACCTGAGATTTCTTCGAACTTCGCGGGGAAATAAGAGATATTGAAAACAGCAGGACGTCGGTAGAAACTGCTGGGGATCCACTTGCGTCGGTCTCAAGCGAACTCTGGCGAAATTTGGAGGTTGAATCTGCTTGCGTTGGCCTCAAGCGGACTCGGGGTTGGAGAATATGCTGACGACTAGGAACATCTTGATCGTCGTAGGGGAAACCTTGAGTGAACAGTACTGCAAAATACTACTGCGCTGGGGATAGACGACTAGGAACATCTTGATCGTCGTAGAAAGAAAGTCTTGAGTGAGCAGTACTGCAAAATACTACTGCGCTGGACATAAAAATTGAGCAATACTGCGAAATACTGCTGCGCGGGATAAAATGAATTCGGACAATACTGCAAAATACTGTCGCGCTGGATAAAACGTGGGCCGGAACGAAAGAAAATCGTCGAAACGGACCAAAAGAACATAATAGCATTGACGAAGAGGCGCACCAAAGATGGGCCCACGAATAACGAACTCATAACGGATTTTTGAAAACCCGCAAGGAGGGAACGAAGGAAGAGGCGCAGCAAGAGCTGCGTCTCTTGGAAGAGGCGCAGCACCTGCTGCGTCTGTTCCCCAATTTGGCAATTCTGCGTAAAAACGCGAAGGTCAGAAGGTTTATGTTCATTATTTCGAAACATAAATCACTCCATTCTCTCTCAAATCTTCACCATTTTCGTCGAGGTTGGACTCAAAAGCTTGCTTAAAATATGACTAATCGAGGTATGTGCTTTAATCTTGCATTAATCTTCCATATTTGTCGAATTTTGAGCCGCGAACATTAGGGTTTTCGACCCTTTTGATCGAAAATTTGGGGCTTTTCCCCCAAATGGATTTGTCTTGCCAAATTGATGCTAGAAATGGATAATAGGTAATGTTAGGAACATAACCATGTATTTACTTTGAATTTTCATCGAGTTCTGAGCCCTTGAGCGAATTTTGAGACGGTTTCACAGCTAGATCGTAAATTGCTTCGAAAATGGCCTTAGGATTGCCCATTGGTGATGAAATTTGATATTTGGAACCCTTGGATGATGGGTAAACTTTATACCATCTTGGAATTTTGGTTTGTGACAACTTTTTCAGGACACTTTTTAGGGCATAACCGCCATTATAGCGAAATGCTGCCGAATTTTCGACTCGAACCCGAGACTAGGCTTTGACTCGGACTTGACTTGACTCAATTCATCACATGGGTGATTGAATTGGTGGGAATATGGCCAAGGATGGCCAGAAATGGGGAATTCCGGGGCCTTGAAGGCTCGAAAACTTCTTAACAAAGGCTTGTCGTCATGGGACGCGGCCTGGATTTGCTTTAATGTTTGCAGGTGACGATGCTTCTACTTCTGGGAGAGATCCCATAGACATAGACGCTGCTGTTGTTGAGGAGGCTTTGGAGCAGGCCTTCACCGCCGCGGTGATGGTCGCTGCGACGAGGTTCCCGAGGAGGAGGTCTGGCGAGGAGGAGGAGATTCCGAGACGGGCCCACCTCGGCCGAGGAGGTCGTCACCGAGAGGTGCTCTGCGTGGGCGAGACTGGGAGAGTAGGCACCTTGTGTGGGCTGCAGAGGGTCACTTGTCCTACAGGACGGTGAAGAGCTTGGTAAATAGGAATTCCCTAACTCATTACCTATCCTTTTCTATTTTTGTTCAAATTTCTTTCAAATTTACTCAAAACTAAAGATAGCTTTGTTTCAAATCATAATAGGAGGCCGGAACATCCGGTCATTCTCGGGTATACGACAAATGATGGAGCACTACGAGCGGCCGGTTTCGGAGGAGGAGAGAGCCATGATCGAGCGTGGAGCGTTCGGTCCTCTGGTTCAGGTCTGGAGGGATATCGTGAAGAGGAAGTTACGGGCCAACCTTAGCCTGGTCCGCGCTTTCTTGGACCGATTTTGGGATACGACTTCCACGTTTCACTTGCCTTTTGGTGAGGTGGGAGTTACCTTGGAGGACTACGGCATGATTTCTCAGTGCCGTGCGGGGATCGAGGAGATGGTGTGGCCGGAGACTGGCATGAGGGCGGATTCGGCCGAGGCGAGGAGGTTGATCGGCTGGAACTTGTCGCCGAAGGCTGTTGCGGTGCCGGGTTTGGTACCCAGTACCTATGTTCGAGACTACTTCGCGGGGAAGACCCCGACTTCGGTGGTGATCGATGGGAGGGAGACGGCTCCTCCTCCTTGTACAGCTGAGCAGAGGGCTCGTCTGTGGCTTTGGTGGTTCTTGTCTTCGATTTACCTCGGAGACAAGGGTGAGAGGTCATGTCGACGAAGCTTCTCCCCTTCCTTTCGACCCGAGCTCCCTAGGGCGTTGGGACCGGTCATCACTGGTTTTGCGGTCCTCATCCGCTTTATGAGGGCCATGGTTCGTCCGGAGTTGATGGAGAAGGGGACTTCTCCTGGCGCTGTCGGACCCGGGCTACTGTTGGAGGTATGAACCCTCCTTTAGACCACAGTAAATTCCTTTCTTTTATCAAAGATCGAAAGATCGTCATTGACTATTCTGTTTTACAGGCGTGGGTGTACTCTTACTTTCCGGACCTCGCGCCCAAGAGGACGGAGCACGGAGAGGGCCTACCCCGTGGTGAGGATTGGGTCATGTGCCGGACGAAGAGCAAGCGTTCTTCTCACAATGTCTACCGGCGGGATGTGAACGCTCTTGGTGAGCGGCGTGAGTATCCTATTTGTATTCATTCACACCTTCTTATACTTTGTTTTAAATTGATCATAGGAATGACCTTTGCCTTTATATTGTCGCATGGGTGCCCAGGACCGGGCGGAGTACGTGGAGCGCCTCCTTTTGTCGTTGAGGTCCTTCGACCTAGGAGCTCGAGTCGGCTGTTGTTGTGGACGTCGATGGGTCCGTGTGGTATCCGGGCGAGCGGTTAGCTCGTCGGTGCTTTCGGGGCGCGTTGACGGTTCCCGTCGATCCTCCTAGGACGATGTTTAGGGAGCCTTCTGAGGCTGAGAGGGAGGCGGACTTGGCTGGTGCTAGTGGCGACGACCTTCTTCTCCCTGACGAGGATTACTCGGCATTCCTTTACGGGAGGTTGGCGTACTGGCCAGTAGTGGTGAGTATCTTTTGTTTTCTTGTTGGATCTTGATTTTCGAGAATTGCGACGAAAGATCATCGATTAACGAGAGCCATTTGTCTTTGCAGGAGGTTGAGGCGGCGGGCATCGAGCCCCCAGAGTATCCCGAGACCCTTGAGTACACTGACGCTACTGGGAGGACGACGATCTCCGAGCTGCGTGACTTTGACGTGGCTGTGACGGATGCTGGCCTAGATGACTGGCAGCATCTGATTCGGAGGGTGAGTTCCCGTTTTGCATAGTTTTCGTGTAAGAACACATTTGATTGAATTTGTTCAATTTTGCTGAGAATTACTTTTGAAATGCAGGTCGCGCCATCTCGGTTCGTGGCATTATGGAGGGTGGCCAACCGGCTGCGAGCTACCGCCATCGAGGCACTCATCGGTGGTCGGGGTCGTCAGGTATGAACCTCATTTGTTTTTTCCTTGATTTTTGGTTTTCCAGTTTTGTTTGAATTGATTGACATGAGCCAATTTATTATTGTCCACAGGCTGATCGTGAGCTGGAGCGAGAGTTGACCCAGTCTCGGGAGGAGACGGCTCGTTTGTCGAGGGAGCTCGAGTTTCGGGACGCCGAGATTGCCGCTCTTATGGCGAGGGTTGCCGAGCTGGAGGGTGCACAGCAGTAGTCTGCGTGGTTTTGATTTTGAACATTTTTGGACTTTGTTTTGGGGCGAAGCCCCCAGTTTACTTGGATTTTTGGACCTGTTTGGGGCGAAGCCCCCCCAGTTGTACATTTGGACTTGTTTGGGGCGAAGCCCCCAGTTTGCTTGTACATTTGCTTTTTTGTTGTATATACGACGGCCTGAGTGCCTTTTGCTGTTGGGTTGTGTTGGTTGTACCTGCAGGTTAGCTTTTGAACAGGTTTGGTAGACAACGGTTTATGCCGTCATGCTGCCGAAATTTACATAGAAAAATCACGCAACACATACATTTTATATACACATAGGGCCTTTAATTAGCGCAAAATGAGACTCGAAAGGACGTGAAAATGCAAAAATTTTGCCGGAAATGACCGGACGGTAGGGAGGGTTACCCCCGAAAAAAAAGAAAAAGAGAAATCTGTAAGTTAGAAAATGGAAAAAAAAATAGAAATTAAGAAAATGAAATGACTAAGTAAATGTTGAAATAAAAAAAG
The DNA here is from genome assembly GCF_048544455.1 of Silene latifolia. Taxonomy (NCBI): domain Eukaryota; kingdom Viridiplantae; phylum Streptophyta; class Magnoliopsida; order Caryophyllales; family Caryophyllaceae; genus Silene; species Silene latifolia. The sequence continues at coordinate 22,912,508 of NC_133536.1, forward strand.
AATTAAAATGAAAACTAAATATAAAAGTGCGAGAAAAAATGGCGGAAAATGTCGATATCGCCTCGAAATGCGCGTCCGCGGATTAAGGAAACCTGAAGCATGGTAAATTTCTCGGATTTACCAAAATAAAATCCCGTAGGAATAGGAAATTATTTGTTTATAGAATTAGGAAAGATCCAAACGCGAAATCACGAAGTGAGGTGGGGAAGAGGCGCAGCATGAGTGCGTCCCCTTTGAAGAGGCGCAAAGAGTGCCGCGCCTGTTCCCAAGCAGGTCGGTTCTGACGGATTTTTGGAAACAGCAATCAGTATAAATAGAAGCGTCGACGAAGCTTTAAATCATATAATTCTTCCGTCTCTCTTTCGTCGCCTCACATAAAAATTCCCAATGAATTTTCAAGAGAAAATTATCATCATGAATACTTTGGAGATTCGCTTGAAGGAATGGACTAATGAGTTTTCGAACATTGAGAAGCACGATATGGGTGCTTATAACCTTGGGTCTTTATTGAGTTTGAAACTCATTAAGGTTGTAAGACCGTTCTTGGATGCTTGCCTTGATTATTGGGACCCAAATTATCATGTTTTTGCGTTCCCAGGAGGTGATATTTGTCCTTTTCCTGGAGGAAATTGTCGCTATTGGCGGGTGGGACCACTGAACATCTACCTGCCATCCCTTCTACTGCTCAAGGGTATAAGAGCAAGTTTAGAGATTTGCTTGGACTTACTAGACTGGAGGTGGATCGCTTAGTTACTCCGAAAGGCGTGAGGATGCTAGATTTTATAGACCGATTCATCAACAGGGCCGACCCTACTGTCTCTTATGTTGCTAGGAGGAGAGCATTTGGCTTCTGTCTGCTGCATGTATATGTCTTCCAGGGACATGTTGATGAAGATTTGAGAGGCGATCCTCGTCTTCTGGGCCTTATTGAGCAAATGGAGCTGCGCAGGAGCCCAGCTTGTCTATGCCTAGGGGAGATCATTTTGGGCTTGGATAATAGGAAATCCAACCGTGATCTGCCGTTCTTGGGAAGTCCCGTTATCCTACAGGTAAAAGACACCTTTCTTTCTTTTTTTTCGTTTTGTCTTTTTTTTTTTTTTTTTTTTTTTTTTTTTTTTTTTTTTTTTTTTTTTTTTTTTTTTTTTTTTTTTTTTTTTTTGCGGTGTGTCTAATAATACCGTTTTTTGGTAGGTTTGGCTTATGGAACGGCTCCGATTGCTCGAGCCCCCAGTTCATGCACTTTCCTATCATGCCCGTATGATTTCGATGAGGACACGGTACGTACATGGTGGACTTCACCTGGTCTGCGACTATTGGAAGAACAAGTCAAGATCGATGATGGCCCACCGATCGGGTGGGTCGTTCCGTGGTGGCACCTCAAGTCATCACTTTGGGGTGTCTTCTTTGGATCCTACTAGGTCCGTGCGCATTCCCGGATTGGAGTTTATGGTATGCATCTTCCCGAGAGATTGATGAGACAAGTCGGGTTGAAGCGGATGATCCCTAGGCTTGACACCGTTCCTGATCGCTGCTATGGCGCTTACTACAGAGAGCCGAAGAGAGTGGTCTATGAAATGGGCCCAAAGAAACATGTGGTTCTTGAACTTCTCCTCCAATGCCTTGTGGGTGTCGGACTCTTATCCGAGGTGGAGGAAGGTCAGAACCCGGAAGAGCGCGAAAGACCGAGGAAGCGCGAGCCCGTTGACTACAAGGTGCGAGAGGAGAGAAAGAGAAGGAGAAGCATCCGACGAAAGGAGAAGAAGAAGCCGGGTTCCAAGTCATTCATCCTTCGAAGAAATCGAAGACTACTCCTGTCGCAGAGATGGTGGTTGGCAAGAATGGAAGAGTCAGGCCTCGAGAAAGACCGTTGGTGATTAGGTCTGAAGTGGTGCAAGAGCGCCCGGCTCGAGGTCGTGACAAGAAATATGACAAGAACGACAAGGGCAAGGGAAAGATGGAGGAATAGCCCAAGTCTTATTTATTATTTAATTATTATTATTATTGTTGTAATAAGGAGGGATTTTTAGAATCCTAGCCTAAACTATTTTTATTATTTGTCGTATTATTATTATTAGAAATTGAATGAAATAAAAAAGGTTAAATGGTTATGAAACCGTTGTGATTTTCTTTAATTATTCTTGTCGAATTTCATATGCAATGCAAATGTCCTTCTATTTACATTTTAAATATAATGGTGGGTTGAATCCCGTGAAGGATTGCCTACGTATTCACTTAGAGAAAGCGAAATCAAACCCTTGCGCGTAGTTCGAGTAAATGTAAAAGAATAATTGTTCGAAGCAAGAGCTTGTAATGAACATAGAAAATAAGCATGAGCTTTTGCTTACTCGGGAGGTGCGAATTTAGTTTGTTTGATGATATGAGGATGACAAGTTTGCCAAGATGCAAGAGCATAGTGACATTCAAATGGGCCAGGGGCCGTTTATTTAGTGCCACAAGAGCGACACGTAGGTTTACGCGAGGCGCGTTTTTGTTCCTATTCTAGGCATAGTATCGTTTCAGTTGGTCGAGATTTGTGGGGTTTGAAAACTCATTCCCATCTAGGTCTGTGATTCTAACCGCACCCCCACAGGAGTATTGATTTGACTAGATATGGTCCGGCCCAGTTAGGTTTGAATTTTCCCCTTGGGTCGACAGGTAAAAGAGCTCTGACCGATTTGAGTACTAAGTCTCCTTCTTTGATGTTTCTTGGCCTAACCCTTTTGTTGAAAGCTCGTTTGATACGTGCTTGATATGTCTGGACATTATGTAAGGCACGAAGCCTACGTTCATCCAGGAGGATGAGTTCTTCGTATCTATCTTTCTTCCAATCGGCTTCCAGGATTTGACTTTCTAGCAGAATACGCAAGGATGGTATTTCTAGCTCGACTGGTTGTACGGCTTCCATGCCGTAAGTCAAATAGAAAGGAGTAGCCCCAGTGGGCGTCCTAACTGATGTACGATACCCCCACAAAGCGAAGGGTATTTTGCTTGGCCAATCTCTATAATTGTCAGTCATTTTCTTGAGGATTGTGACGACATTCTTGTTAGCCGCCTCTACCGCGCCGTTAGTCTGTGGTCGATAGGGCGAGGAGTGATGATGCTTGATCTTGTACTTGGCTAGCAATTGTTCGGTTTCGGCTTGGAAGTGGGACCCATTATCGCTAATGATTTCATGTGGGCAACCATATCGACAGATGATGTTGTTTTGTATGAATTTGGCTACATTTTTGGCCGTAAGAGCGGTGTAGGAAGCCGCTTCTACCCACTTGGTGAAGTAGTCAATTGCTACTAGGATGAAACAGTGACCTCCTGTTCGGCTGGGTTATTTTTTCCGATTATGTCAATTCCCCATGCGGAGAATGGCCAAGGAGATGTCATCGTATAGAGCAACGAAGGAGGGACATGTTGTACGTTCCCGAAGATTTGACAGTTGTGGCAATGTCTCACGTATTTGATGCAATCAGATTCCATTGTGGTCCAATAGTACCCTAGACGTGTGATTTTCTTTGCCATCATAGGTCCACTCATGTGAGGACCGCATTCTCCGTCGTGGACTTCTTCCATCACTTTTCGTGCCTGTGAATGATCAAGGCAACGTAGGACTACACCAAGAGGTGTTCTTTTGTACAATTCTCCTTGCATTAGGATGTATTGGGAAGCTAGTAGGCGTATAGCGCGTTGTCCCCTTTTGTCCATATCTGGCGGATAGGTACCATTGAGCTTGAAATTCAGGATTGCTTGGAACCAGGGCTCCTGTGCGATTTCTTCTTCATCGGTAATTTGATGGACATAAGCCGGCTCCGACCGTCGTTCGATACATAAAAGCATTTCCATCATGTAATCTGGCATGTTTATCAAGGATGCAAGTTTCGCAAGAGCGTCTGCAAATTGATTTTCTTCTCGAGGTAGGTGTAAGTAGGTTACGTGATCAAAGAATTGAGCGACTTGGTCTATTCTAGCCTGATAGGGTGCTAGGCTTTCACTTCGGATTTTCCAGGATCCTGTAACTTGGTTGATGATTAGTGACGAATCCCCGTGCACTCGGAGGTTTTTGATGCCTAAGCTTACTGCCGCTTGTAGTCCAATTAGACAAGCCTCATACTCTGCGGCGTTGTTTGTCACCTCGAAGTCGAGTTTGACAGCAATCGGTGTATGCTCACCTTCAGGAGAAATGAGCAACACTCCTATCCCAAATCCTCTTAGGTTTTATGCTCCATCGAAGTATAGGTCCCAGGAGTCTACATCTGTTTGAAGTATATCCTCGTCGGGAAATGACCAAGTATCTATGGTTTGTGCGTCGTTGATGGGATTTTCTGCGAAGAATTCGGCGACGGCGCGACCCTTTATAACTTTCAGTGGCACATATTTGAGGTCAAATTCCGAGAGCATCATGGTCCATCTTGCCAGGCGTCCGTTGAGGACGGGTTTCTCGAAGAGGTATTTGACTGGATCCATTTTGGAGAATATCTTGACGGAGTAGCTAAGCATGTAGTGACGTAGCTTCTTCGTTGCCCACACAAGAGCGAGGCATGTCTTTTCGAGTTGTGAGTACTTGCACTCGTATTCCAAGAACTTCTTACTTAGGTAGTAAATAGCTCTTTCTTCACTTCCTACGGTTTGAGCTAACATGGCGCCCATGGCGGTTTCGGTTACCGTGAGATACAAACCAAGAGGTTGATCTTGTTGTGGTGGCATGAGCACTGGTGGTTTAGCCAATATCTCCTTGATTCTGTCGAACGCCTTTTGACAATCGTCGTCCCACATGGTGTGGTCTGTTTTCTTGAGTTTCTTGAAGATAGGCTCGCAAATCATCGTAAGTTTCGATATGAATCGACTTATGTATTGCACTTTTCCCAGGAATTCCCTGACTTCCTTTTCTGTTTGAGGTTGTGGCATTTCGATCAGAGCTTTGATTTTGGAAGGATCTATTTCTATGCCTCGTTGGCTAACGACGTATCCTAGGAGTTTGCCAGATGTCACCCCAAATGTGCACTTCTGAGGGTTGAGTCTCATGTTGTACTTCCGTAGCCTTGCGAAGAACTTGCGAAGGTTCGCAATATGTCCCTCTCTTTCCTTGGATTTGACAATCATGTCATCTACATATACCTCGACTTCTTTATGCATCATGTCATGTAGGAGTGTAGTCGCGGTGCGTTGGTATGTAGCTCCGGCGTTGATCAATCCGAACGGCATTACTGTATAGCAATAGGTTCCCCATTGGGTGACGAACGCGGTCTTATGCATGTCTTCCATGGCCATTTTGATTTGGTTATAACCCGCATATCCATCCATGAAGGATAGTAATGCGTGGTCTGCAGTGTTGTCCACTAATATGTCGATGTGAGGTAGAGGGAAGTCGTCTTTTGGGCTTGCTTTGTTCAAGTCCCTAAAGTCAACACAAACTCGGATTCTCCCATCCTTTTTGGGTACGGGTACTATGTTAGCTACCCAGTCAGAATACTCGGAAACTTTGATGAACCCGGCTTTGAATTGTTTGTCAACTTCTTCCTTAATCTTTAGAGCCCACTCTGTTCTCATTCGTTAAATCGAAGCTTCGTTTCACAGTTTGAAACCTGGTTTAATCGGAATCCTATGTTCGGCGATATCCCTGTCGATCCCTGGCATGTCTTTGTAGGACCAAGCGAAAACGTCTTTGAATTCATTTAGGAGGTCTATGAAATCGGCCCGTTCGGTAGAGCTCAAGGTAGTCCCTATCCTAAGTTCTTTGGGTTCTAATTCGGTTCCTACATTGATGGGTTCGGTGTCCTCAATTACAGGTCCCCCTTCCCCTTCCTGTAGTATTTCTTTGGCTACGTAGGGAGGTATTTCGATCAAGTCTGGGTCTTAGTCATCCTCAGTATCATCATAAACAGAATTGCACTCAAGATAACGCAAAGAGTAAGCAGAACCTGATTTATTCATATTAAGATTTGAGTAAAGTTGAAACAAAGAAGCCAACTGATCCATGGTCAGTGGCGGTAAAGGGACAGTAATTGGGGCATTTCCCGAACTACTGTGGCTACTTGAAAATAAGCTGGGAGAAACGAAGGGAGTGGGGATGACGATAGGAGTAGACTCTCTAATGACTTCTCTAGACTTTGACTCTGACTCCGACTCCGACTCTGATTCTGATTCGAACTCGTCGTCTTCTGGTTCTTCTTTGAACATCTCTCCTTCTCCAGTGGTGAGCTTGAAGAGTCTTCCTTGATTGTTGGTCCATTTGATTGATTTTCTCCATCCTTTCTGCTGCTTTGTGTCGATTTCTGTGATCAATGCGGTGGGGTTGAAGCGATCGTCTTGAAGTATCGTAGTAATGATCTCATCCTGCGCGGCCTTAACAAATCGGTCCTCTCCAAACAGGAGGCTAACAGCTTGTTCGTCTAAGCAAGGTGCTTGACGGGTTTTGACGGTAGGAACCGTTTCTGGAGGGATGAAGTAGCAATCGTGAAAGATCTCGATTCCGGCTAACTTCCTCTCGAGGTAATGCCAAGGTTCGGGAAATCCATGAAAGAGTTCCGAACTTCCTTCTTGAACGAAGTATCCATTTAAGGTCGGGAGATACGGCCTCATTTGGACTCCTACGTACTTGCGATTTTGGACTTGGGCAAGCATTTCGAGAACTTCTTCTGTTGTGGGTTTGTACCCTAGTCCAAGTGGTATTCTTGATGAGTTGCCTTTCTTGTATGGCGCGAAGGTGTTCTTCCGAGCCGGGTTCAAAGGCATTCCGGGGAAATATCCCTGATTTTTGAGTATGTGGTTGACCACCAAGTTAGAGTGGGGATTATAGTATAAGGGTGCCAACTCACTTTCTATGACATTTACACTTTGGAAGCCCCCAAGTTCGTATATGGGATCCGCAAGGACTTGATTATTTGATTGCTTCTCGATTATGGCCTTGATGGGTGACGAAGTGATCGTTACAACTTTGCCATCTAGTGGGATCTTGATCTTTTGATGAAGGGTGGATGTTACCGCTTTGGAAGCGTGAATCCAAGGCCTTCCCAGAAGTATGTTGAATGAAGCTTCGATGTCCACTATTTGGAAGTTAACCTTTCGTTCGATTGGTCCCGTTGCTATGGTTAGGTTAGCAAGTCCTACCACTTTTCGTCGTGTACCGTCGTATGCACGTACACCTTGATTTGTAGGGGTCCAGTCCGACTCTTTCATGCCCAATTTGTATGCCGTTTTGAGGGGTATGACGTTGACCGCGGAACCATCATCTACCAAGGTCATTGGCACATTTTTCTTTAGACAGATGACAGTGATGTATAGAGCGAGGTTGTGACTGGCGCCGAAAGGTGGCAAGCCTTCATCTGAGAAAGTAAATAGGATTACTTAGCTTGGGTGATTCTTGGAAGACCAAGTTGACTACATCTTCAGGAGTAGAGTTATGCGCTACATTCAATTTGGCCAAAGCTTGCAGTAAAGCTTGGCGATGCGGAAATGAGCTTGCCACTAGTTGCCGTGAAAGATCGGCCTTGGTTTTCTGTAATTGCTTGAGCAAATGATCAGTGGGGTCGTCTTCGTTGTCATTTGGTGTGATGACGTTGGTTGGACCGTTTTGAGTGATGCTTTGATATGGGCGACCCGAACAAGTTAGGTGATCCACATCTTGGTCTTCACCATTTTGGACTATTTCCTTTACCAAAGAGTTTTCAATGAGATATTCGTCTTCATCGTCATCGGCCCAAACTCCATTGATCGCAGCTAGTTCCTTCATCCTCATAATGTCACTTTCTAGTTGTATGATTTGATCAACTAGTTTATCAACCACGGCGACTACTTCTTGCATAGTAGCATTTTGAGAGAAGGTCAATGGTACGCGCTCTTTAGGCGTTGCCTTGGGATCGCGTAAGGTCGTTACCATGTTTTCTAGTTCCCACACTTGTCTATCTACACTCCTTGCCCATGCGATGAAGTCGAAGATGGTAGGGGAGATGGTAGAGTAGAGTCTTTCTTTCTCAATTGCATGAATTTCATTTTCGGTGGGAGAATTGAGATGTGAGCAATCTAAGGTAGATTCGTCACTTGTAATCACTAGAACTCCAAGAGGATTCTGAGTGTTGTTGGGCTTACCTCCTGGTGGAATTGGAAGTCGGCCATCTTCAATCATATCTTGTAGCACATGTTTCAACTTGTAGCATTTTTCTGTGTCATGCCCCTTGCCCCTATGGTATTCACAGTAGGAATTTTCATCCCAGAATTTGGACTTCCTTTCAGGTTCGGGAGTAGGTCCAATGGGTTGGAGTTTACCTTGCTTCATTAGCCTTTTTAGAGCGTTGGAGTATGTATCCCCAAGGTTTGTGAACTTTCTTGGTGGGCTAGTTTTCTTGGATGGCTCGAGAAGGTTAACTTCGTCGGTCTTGCTAGTAGAGCCGTATGAACGACTTGTGGACCCTTGATATCCTCGACCCACCGTTTTGGACAAGAGTCCTTTGCGGATGTCATCTTCAATTCGTGTCCCTAGTACAGTTAAGTCTTTGAAGGTCTTGATGTTTTGATATCTCAAATGGTTGGCATATATGGGCTTGAGATTATCCACGAACTTTTCCACAAGAGTGGCCTCATCCGGGCGTTCAACTAGTTGAGTACTAGTCTTTCTCCACCTACTTAGGAAGTCGGTGAATCCTTCCTTATCATTTTGGGTAAGAACCTCTAGAGTGCGCATGTTGACTTGGATCTCAGCATTATCCGCATATTGTTTTGAGAACTCGATGGCGGCGTCCTCCCAAGTAGCGACCTTTTTGTGATCTAAAGTGTAGAACCATTGCTTTGGGATGGTGTCAAGAGATGAAGGAAAGGTCCTTAAGAACATCTCGGGTTTGATTCCTTTGATAGACATGTAGTCCTTGAAGGCGCAGATGTGGTTCAAAGGGTTCTCATGTCCTTTAAACTTAGGGATATCCGTCATGCTAAAGTTAGTGGACAATTTGGAATTGACGGCTTCATACTTACGATTGTTCTCCCAGTAAATGTCATCCCCCTTAAGGTACATCAATTGCTCCTCTAGGTATTGGAGTCTTTTCTCAGCTGCGGTTGTTCCTAGGACAGGATTTTCATCTTTAGACTCGTCATCGGAGAATTGTAGCACTCCACCTTTAGGGGGAGGTAGCTTTCCCTCTACATCAAAGATACGGCCTTCGATAAGCTCAAGGCGGTCATAGGTTTGTTCTTGGGTAATTTGCATTTGGGCTATCGCGGCTAGGATTCGATCATTACTTTCTTGAATTTGCTGGAGGTTCGTTTCATCACTTGACCCAGGCATCTTGGAAACTGGATAAGAGATCGGCGACGAATCAAAACACGATCGACCATTCTATCACACTTGCTAAAAGAGGAAAAGTTTTGACTCGTGAAGTGGGTGTGTGCCACTTGTGTTGAGTGAGTTTTGAAGAAAGACAAGGTCTTTGAAAATGTGTGTCCTAGTCAACTGTAGTGTAGTTGTAGGAGTGGACTCGAGGTGAGGTTTGAAATGGGCTTGTGGCCCGAATTTTGACACGACAAATGGACAGAGTTTCGACCGGATTTTGTGCTAATTAAAGGCCCTATTTCGAAATTCTTGATTGAAAACGGGTTTTGATTTTTTTGAAAATTCGTCATGGTTTTGTTTAGAAATGGTGATCACATAAGGTTTACACATTTATACAAGCATTATAACGGGATGCTGAGTGCATTTAGAAGGGTTTTGGTTTAAAGGGTGGGTTGCCATACCGAACCATCAAACCCGAAGTCTGTGGAGAGGCTCGTGCCAAACAAGAGTAAGGCCGATTCCTAGTCCATTTCCTCAAGTAGTGAAGGCCCTTGATACAAACAAGAGTAAGCATCATGGTATGGATGACGTCAATCGCTATCCATCTTTAGGCCCAAATAAGAATTAGGACCGTTTAGACGGGACGATTGGTCGAATGGGTTGGGTTGGGCCTAGGAAGGCCGATTTAAACGGTCTAGGAAGACCGAGTTATGAAAACCGACAATTGTCTTGTACAAACTTATTCCCTAACCTTGTTCAAGTTTCACCCTTAGCTACACGTAAGTGTATTTCCCCAGCGGAGTCGCCAAACTGTGGACAACGGGCCGCCCACGGGGGCGCTTGGTGAAGGGGCTCGAAAACAAGCGTTTGCATTTTGTAAGGAGTCGCCACCAATTTTTATGGGAAATTGGAACCGTTCGAATACCTCGCGTCATGTCAAGACACAAAGTAATGACATGAACACTAAGCAATCGTTACCCTTAGCATTCTATGTCTAGAATGACTCTCGTGGATGCCAATGAACACGGGTGCTCACGGAGATCTGGAGTAAGGGGTGAGGGTACGTATTAGGAGGCTCTTTTGATCGAACACCTAATCCCGCCCGCCTCGATAGCGGCCTCTACTAATGATTAGGGAAGTTATTCGTACTTGATATACTGTCGGCTATATGCATGCAATGCAACATCCATAGATTAATCCTAGCATGTGAGAATTAGACTAAGTCGGTTGAACAATTAATTAGCATACAATTAAGTCGAAGTAGGATTTAATGTTGATTTACATGTGGAAGCATACAAACAAAGAAAGAAATACAATAATTATGAATTACAATAATGAAAATTACAATAATTACAACGGATAGGCGATTTGTGTCGAAAATACCTTTAAAACGGATGATTTGAGAAAAAGAAATAAAAGAATAAAAGAATAAAACAAAGAAATACGAACAAGTCAGAAGGTGATAATACGATTATTAGTTAGTTAATACGTAGCTAATTAAACTAGGTCAAGGCAGAAAAGGAGTTCAGGGACATAATTCACCCTGGAACAGGCGCAGCAGACACTGCGCCCTTTGGAAGAGGCGCAGCAGACGCTGCGTCTGTTCCAAGGGTGAGTTCTGGCTGTGAAGCCGGAACTGCAAACCGTTAATGTTGATTGGTGATTTACTGGATTGATTACGATTTTAGACTCGGATGGAAGTGATTAATGAATTATTTACATATGATTGAGGTCATAAAACAGTAAAACATGGTTAAGACGGAAATAAGACGGATTAATTATGTGAAGGGTCGATGTTAATGAATGATTAATTAAACTAACTAACTAAACGAATTATTAACTAAACATGATGAATTAATGATGGATTAATGAACAAACAGGTGAAAATATATCTGTTCCGGGTGTAATTCCAGAGCAGTTATTTGCCACCACCCGTGCTTGTAGAATGACGTCCTTAGTTGAATCCTCCTTGCGGTCTCCTGAAACGATGAACAAACTGAGGGCTCGGCTTTGGGCCGAGCGAACTCACTCCGACGCTCAAGTCAGTAACTTAGAGAGGTAAGTTGGTGTTACTTAGCAAAATGCGTATTGTAGAGAGATAAGGAAGATATTACCAGATGAATAGTATATTTTAGGTTTAGTTGTGGGATCCTTTCCTCAATGAGGGTTGAGGAGTATTTATAGACTTTCACCTTTTGTCACGTAGTGGCTAAGTGGCCAAGTGGCTAGCAGGTGGAAAGACTGACTTGCCCTCGGCCGAGGGACCTATGGCAGGCCGGCGGGCCCTGTTGACCCGCCGCCGAGGGGTCTTGGATATGAGTTCGCGGATATATGCCCCGGCTGGCTAGTCGCCGTAGCCGAGACTCAAGTGACAGGCCGACAGGCCTCGTCGGTGAGGCTGTCTAAGTCGTTGACTTGCTGTGGATATCTTTGACCTTGCTCAGTATGTTGACTCGGTAAGAGGGTGCAGAATATGCCCCATCAATTTGCCCCCAGCGTAGTCTATGCCGTGGTATGGGCTCCGATGTATGTTGAGCGTATATTCTGCGCAAGTAAAAATTTTCTGCCCCGGCTTCTTCTACCTCGGCTTGGTTCTGCTTAGGCCGTACCATATCCCCCCTCCACATGGACGGGTAAAGGGCATCCGATGTGGAAAAGAAAGTGACGCTGGGTTGAGAGTGCCGGTTGTTTTTGATTGCCCCCGGCCGGTGCTACCTAGCCTGGTTGATCGTGTGGCCGGCGGAGAACGGATACTTAGGAACTTGTTGAGGAAGATGAACAGGCAGAGAGACATGAAGGGGCGTGTCGGTCGTTTCCCTCGTCACTCCCGGCTTTGGCCGAGGCAATCGAGTTTACGTCCTTGTCTGCTGTTGTAAATATGTTAGCATATCGGCTCGTTCCCCCGTCACTCCCGGCTTTGGCCGAGGTGATCGAGGTTTTGGCTCGATTGCATCTTTCGGCTCGTTCCCCCGTCACTCCCGGCTTTGGCCGAGGTGATCGAGGTTTTGGCTCGATTGCATCTTTCGGCTCGTTCCCCCGTCACTCCCGGCTTTGGCCGAGGTGATCGAGGTTTTGGCTCGATTGCATCTTTCGGCTCGTTCCCCGTCACTCCGGCTTTGGCCGAGGTGATCGAGGTTTTGGCTCGATTGCATCTTTCGGCTCGTTCCCCGTCACTCCCGGCTTTGGCCGAGGTAATCGAGTTTTGGCTCGATTGCATCTTTCGGCTCGTTCCCCGTCACTCCGGCTTTGGCCGAGGTGATCGAGGTTTTGGCTCGATTGCATCTTTCGGCTCGTTCCCCGTCACTCCGGCTTTGGCGAGGTGATCGAGGTTTTGGCTCGATTGCATCTTTCGGCTCGTTCCCCGTCACTCCGGCTTTGGCCAAGGTGATCGAGGTTTTGGCTCGATTGCATTTTTCGGCTCGTTCCCCCGTCACTTCCGGCTTTGGCCGAGGTGATCGAGGTTTTGCTCGATTGCATCTTTCGGCTCGTTCCCCGTCACTCCGGCTTTGGCCGAGGTGATCGAGGTTTTGGCTCGATTGCATCTTTCGGCTCGTTCCCCGTCACTCCGGCTTTGGCGAGGTGATCGAGGTTTTGCTCGATTGCATTTTTCGGCTCGTTCCCCGTCACTCCCGGCTTTGGCGAGGTGATCGAGGTTTTGGCTCGATTGCATCTTTCGGCTCGTTCCCCGTCACTCCGGCTTTGGCGAGGTGATCGAGGTTTTGGCTCGATTGCATCTTTCGGCTCGTTCCCCGTCACTCCGGCTTTGGCGAGGTGATCGAGGTTTTGGCTCGATTGCATCTTTCGGCTCGTTCCCCGTCACTCCGGCTTTGGCCGAGGTGATCGAGGTTTTGGCTCGATTGCATCTTTCGGCTCGTTCCCCGTCACTCCGGCTTTGGCCGAGGTGATCGAGGTTTTGGCTCGATTGCATCTTTCGGCTCGTTCCCCGTCACTCCGGCTTTGGCCGAGGTGATCGAGGTTTTGGCTCGATTGCATCTTTCGGCTCGTTCCCCCGTCACTCCCGGCTTTGGCCGAGGTGATCGAGGTTTTGGCTCGATTGCATTTTTCGTTCCCCGTCACTCTCGGCTTTGGCCGAGGTGATCGAGGTTTTGGCTCGATTGCATTTACCGGCTCGTTCCCCGTCACTCCCGGCTTTGGCCGAGGTGATCGAGGTTTTGGCTCGATTGCATCTTTCGGCTCGTTCCCCGTCACTCCGGCTTTGGCGAGGTGATCGAGGTTTTGGCTCGATTGCATTTTTCGGCTCGTTCCCCCGTCACCTCGGGGGGCCTTGCCCACTTCTTCCCCTCATTCTTGCTCAGGGCAAAAGACCTCGACCGGTGGAGGGCTACGCAACCCCAGAATTGTGGACGGTATCATCTTGGCAGAATTCGGTTTCGTCGGTCACGAATACCTCCTTTTGTTTCGACATCTTCTTAGCTTTTTGGGTGGGTTTTTGTTTTGTTTATTTTTTGTTTGGGAATGAATGTGACTAGCTTCTAGTATCTTTCCCCACAGACGGCGCCAATTGTTCCGGGTGTAATTCCAGAGCAGTTATTTGCCACCACCCGTGCTTGTAGAATGACGTCCTTAGTTGAATCCTCCTTGCGGTCTCCTGAAACGATGAACAAACTGAGGGCTCGGCTTTGGGCCGAGCGAACTCACTCCGACGCTCAAGTCAGTAACTTAGAGAGGTAAGTTGGTGTTACTTAGCAAAATGCGTATTATAGAGAGATAAGGAAGATATTACCAGATGAATAGTATATTTTAGGTTTAGTTGTGGGATCCTTTCCTCAATGAGGGTTGAGGAGTATTTATAGACTTTCACCTTTTGTCACGTAGTGGCTAAGTGGCCAAGTGGCTAGCAGGTGGAAAGACTGACTTGCCCTCGGCCGAGGGACCTATGGCAGGCCGGCGGGCCCTGTTGACCCGCCGCCGAGGGGTCTTGGATATGAGTTCGCGGATATATGCCCCGGCTGGCTAGTCGCCGTAGCCGAGACTCAAGTGACAGGCCGACAGGCCTCGTCGGTGAGGCTGTCTAAGTCGTTGACTTGCTGTGGATATCTTTGACCTTGCTCAGTATGTTGACTCGGTAAGAGGGTGCAGAATATGCCCCATCAATATCAACAATGAATCCCAGAAACCCAACATGAACGAATTGAATTTCTAAAACTCGAATTGAATTTAATGACGAAAACCCGCAAATATTGATTATTTGGGATTTAAGTCGGATTTATGATGATTTAAACATGTTAATGATGATGGATAATACACATGTGAATTATTAAACTATCATGTGAACGAATTAACAGACGAACAAAACAAAAGAAATTAATTTGATACGAATTACAGAGGACGGAGGAAGAAGAAAAGAAGCAGGAACTGCGGCAGCCTCACGAAGAGGCGCAGCAGGTGCTGCGCTCCTTCGAAGAGGCGCAGCGGTTGCTGCGTCTTTTCTCGACGTCTGTCTACTGGAAATCCGCAAAAAAAAGGTTTTAAAGACGGTTTTAGAAATCGGTTTTAATGGTGTTTTCGACATAAACCTTACAATAATGATACAATAATTAAAATACAATAAATAAAAGAGAGATTAATACACCCTCAGACTTACATGTTGACGGAACGAGAAGAACTAAGAAGATCGATTAGTGATGCTCGACGCGAATGCAAGGAAAGAGTGCCCTCGTAAGAGGAAAACGATTAAACAAGTTGATTAATTAGATTGATTGAGTGTAGTGGTCAAATTGGTCGGTCATGCAACGGAGAGGCTGGTACCCGGAAAGATCCGAGCTTACGTGGTCGGAAGTCCAAGCACGTAGGCGCCAATTAGTAAGAACGAAGTCTAGAATGCAAAGGGAGAAGAGAAGGGCGGACACTCGCGTGAGAAATATGAGGAACGAAAGCTCCTATTTATACTAATCACGTGAAGGAATAGGGTTTCGGAGACTCTTTGGAAGTGAATCTCGGAAAGATATAAAAAGATACGTAAATCATGCAAAGAAGGGCCTGGGAAGAGGCGCGGCGACCGCATCGTCTCTTGGAAGAGGCGCAGACTGCTGCGTCTATTCCCAGGAGGTTTCCTCCTGCTTAAGAAAGATTTCCGCGTTTGAGTTATGGTAGGACGGAAATAATTCGATTATCTTTTGAATATTACGGGATATTATTTGCCAAAAGATAAAATTTGAGAAATATGGAATAGAAATATCCGGAACATTCCGAACATTCGACTCGGATTTAACAAATATCGAGAAAATGGAGACGGTTTTTGACCCGGACTCCGAATGTACTCTAATTACTGCCAAAACGACCGTATCGGCACGTAGACGACAACTAAGAGGTTGACATTAATGTTTGAGCAATCACTTGACGATAATCTTACGAACTGTCACAAATCGTTCCGTGTATCAAACATGCGGCCCAATCATCACCGGGTGGTTTGCGAGGGGTGCAGAAACGAGGTGTCTACAGCGGTCGTCACCAGACTCACCCGGCGTCTCGGATAGCTTTAGCTGTTCGGGGGCCAATTATTGAGCCTTCTCTCCCTGCCATCTTTTGGCGCTTCAAATCCCAAGTCTGTAACCTTTTGTTTTTTTTGTTTCCTAGCTTTTTGTAAAGCTTTGGTAGGTAGAGTTTAGGCTATCCTTATGGGGACGGCCGTCGTCTGTACTCTCCTTGCAATCATTTTCAATAAAGTTTTATCTTTTCGGTCCTCGGCTTGGCCGGGACTTTGATTACGAACCTTTACTTATTTTCTTGCGTTATTAATCGAGTGCCTTCGTTTTTACCGTCGGCATGGCCGAGTCAGTTAGAATGCATATCTCAACTGCGTAACGTCTTTATCACTTCTTTTAGCGTACCGGTCATTGTGTCCCCGTCGCTCTCGGCTAAGGCCCAGGTAATCGGGGTTATGGCTCGATAGCAATTCTTCTAGCGTATCGGTCATTGTATCCCCGTCGCTCTCGGCTAAGGCCGAGGTAATCGGGGTTATGGCTCGATAGCAATTCTTCTCTTTGAGTGCCCGCCTGGTGGCAATTTTGTGGAGGGGACAAACACTCTGATGGAAAACTTGGGTAATTCATTTGCTTGTTATGATCGTGCGTTGGGGTGTCCACAAGGGGTTGGACACCTCCGCCGCTATACAAAGTATTTCCTTAAGTTATCGGTGTTCCAATGGCTCATCAAAGGCACACCTCCCATGTCTGTCAGCCGGTATGTGCCCGGCCTCATCTCTTCAACCACCTTGTAGGGACCCTCCCAGTTGGCCGTCAGTTTACCATGAATATTTCCTTTGTTGGTGGCAGCCGACTTCCTTAGGACTAGGTCTCCCACTTTTAGGTCCCTTTTGTGGACTCTTCGGTTGTAGGCTCTTTTCATCCGGTTTTGATATACTGCCAAGTTGAGGCGTCTTTGTATCTCGGCTTTCTTCGACCAGGTCTAAGGAAGCTCTCGGCCTTCCTCGTTTTCAACTCGGGTTAAAGGTAGCCGTTCGAATGTTGGCACCGTCGCTTCAATTGGTAGGATCGCCGGAACCGTAGACTAAGTGGAAGGGGGTGTACCACTGTTGCTTCTTTCTCCGTGGTCCGGCGGGACCACGGGGACACCGGGTAGTTCATCCGCCCACCTTCCCTTAAGGTCTTCAACTGTCTTCTTCAAACCGTTGAGGATTGTTTTGTTAGCCGCCTCCGCCCTTTGCCCGTTGCTCGTGGGTGGCGGACGGAGGAGTACGCAAACTTGATGCCAAGCTCTTCTAACCAGCTTCATTATCGTCGCTCCAAAACTCTCGGCCGTGGTCAAATACCATAACTTGGGGTAATCCGGCGAGTTATAACATTTTCCCAGATTACCTTTCGACGGCCGCTGTGGTCTTCGCCGGTGATCTGCTACGACTTCAACCCATTTGGTGAAGTAATCAACGGTGACGATCAAGAACTTCCTTCCTCCGGAGGCCGTTGGGAACGGCCCTAGCATGTCCATCCCCCACTGTGCGAAAGGAAGGGGACTAAGCACCGGTTGTAGGTCTCGGAGGGAGCGTGTATCACCGGGGCATGCATCGACGGTTCGTGCACTTCTTGGTCTTTGTTCGGAATCTTGAAGCATGGTGGGCCGAAGTAGCCAGGCTCGGAGAGCTTTGTGGGCTAGTGTTCTTGCCCCCATGTGGTGTCCACAAATGCCTTCATGAATCTCTGTCGATGCTCGATTCTGCGTCGGTGGACCGACACACTTCAAGAGTGGTCTTATTACGGATCTTCCGTACGCCTCCCCTTCGAACACCAAGTACCTGAGGCGATCCTTTTATTTTGGCCGAGGGATTGCGGTCCTCCCAATTCACCCGTGAGTTTGTATTTCATTATCGGAGTCATCCACGTTGTCTCGGTCTCTATGTTGCCCACCATGCCGACGGTCTCGGTGATGCTCTTCGCATTCACGATATCTACCAAAGACGGTTCGGTGACATTCTTGATGGTTGAGCTTGCAAGTTTGGAGAGAGCGTCGGCCCGGTTGTTCTCGGATCTGGGAACGCATTGGATTTGGAAAGATTTCAATTTCGCTATGTCGGCCTTTACCCTCTCTAGGTACCTTATCATTCCGTCGTCCCGAGCCTCAAACTCCCCTCGATTTGGTTAGTAACCAACGGTGAGTCATCTTGACAATGTGTTCTGCTCCGGCAGCCCTAGCTAGCTCGACTCCGGTTATCACCGCCTCGTATTCGGATTCGTTGTTCGAGGCCGAGAAGGTGAATTTCAAGGCGTACTCAAACTCGTCCCCGTTTGGGCTGATGATAAGGATGCCGCTCCGAGCTTTGTTCGTCGTGGAGGAGCCGTCGGTGTAAACCTCCCATATGCCTGGGTTTGGCTCTTCTTGATATGTGCATTCGGCCAAGAAATCTGCAAGTGCTTGCCCCTTTATCGAAGGCCTTGGTTTGTCTTGAATGCCGAAACCGGAGAGTTCCACGCCCATTTGATGAGCCTGCCGGATTGTTCGAATTTTTCCAAAGCTTTCTCCAATGGCTGATCGGTTAGGACCGTCACGGGGTGTGCGTCGAAGTAGGGTTTTAGTTTCCTCGTGGCAACGACGACGGCGAAGGCTGCCTTTTCAATTAGTGGGTAATTTCTCTCGGCGGCAACAGTGTATGGTGACAAAGTAGATTGGGTGTTCTTGTTTGTCTTCTTTCCGATGATCACGGCAGACCGACCGTGGCCGAGGTAATCGCTATGTGTAGGTATAGCGTCTCCCCGATGTCGGCACAGACGAGTTGGGAGAGTCTGAAGATGAGCTTTCGGTTGCTTGAAAGCCGTGCTCTGTTCCTCCCCCCACCAAGTCTTTATTCCCCTTCAACACTTTGAAGAATGGGGTGCTCTTGTCGGTTGACCGAGAGATGAAACGGGCGAGAGCCGCCATTCTCCCGTCGGCATCATAACCTCTTTTCGATTCCTTGGTTCCGGCAGTCTAGGATTGCTTGGATTTTGTCTCGTATTTGCATCGATGCCTCTGCACCGACAAGTTACACCGAGGAATTTACCTGCCCGGACACCGAAGTTGCATTTCATTGGGTTGAGCTTCATTTTGTATTTCCTTAGTGAACAAAATGTTTCGTGTAAATCGGCCAGGTGCTCGCTGTCAGACTTGCTTTTCACAATAGCATCGTCGACGTAAGCCTCAATGTTTCGCCCTTTTGATTTTGGAACACTTTGTCCACCGATCTTGTATACGTTGCGCGGCGTTTTTTTCAAACCAAACGGCATCATTTTGTACATGTATGTGCCGTTAACGGTGATGAATGCGCATTTAGGCATGTCCTCCTCCGCCATGAATACCTGGTGATACCCCGAGAAGGCGTCTAGCGGGCTCGGCATGGTGTAGCTGCCGTGGCGTCGATTAAGCTATCTATTCGAGGCAAAGGATAACAATCTTTGGGGCATGCTTTATTAAGATTGGTAAAATCTACACACATTCTCCATGCTCCCGATGATTTCCTTACCATCACAACATTGGCTAGCCACTCAGGATAAGTGCAAGGCATAATAAAACCCGCCGTAAGTAGTTTATCTACCTCGGCTTTGATGGCCTCATCTTTCTCGACTGAGGAGTTCCTCATCCTTTGCTTGACGGGGCGAGCGGTGGGAAGTACGTTTAGCTTGTGAGTAATTACCTCCCGGCTCACGCCCGGCATCTCGGCCGCTGAGTAGGCGAAGACGTCCTTATTTTTCCTTAGCAGGTCCAGGAGTTCGGCCCTGAATTTTGGTTCCACGTTGACACCGACGGTTACGGTGCGGCCTGGATCAATCTCCACCTCCTCTGTCTCTGCTCCTTCAACCATGCTGATGGTTCGGTCTTTCTCGGACCTGGGGGTGTGCTGTATCTGGAAGGATTTTAATTTTGAAGCGCCGGCTCTCACCCTCTCTAGATACCTTGTCGTCCTATGGTCCCGAGCCTTGTACTCTCCTTTGATCTGGTTGGCCAATAAGAGCGAATCTGTTTTCACCACGACATGCTTCGCCCCGGCGGTTCTGGCTAGCTTAACTCCGGTTATCACTGCCTCGTACTCGGATTCGTTGTTTGAGACCAAGGATGTAAGCTTCAAGGCGTGCTCAAACACGTCTCCGTTCGGGCTAAAAATAACGATGCTGGCTTTCGAGCTATCCGTCGTGGAAGGGCCGTTAGTGTGTATCTCCCATACGCCGTGGTCCTTCTCGTTCTTCGAGACGAGTTTATGTGCTTCCCCCCGGTCCGAGATGTATATCAATGTCAGGGCCCGGATGGATATCACAGCGTCGATTTCGCTCAAAGTGACCCGACCTATGAGAACGTTGTAGGCAGACGTGCCGTCGATGACTACGAATTCGGACATAACATTCTTGGCTGCACCTCCCCCGCCGAACCTTACCGGCAATCTGACTGACCCCAGGGGTACCAGACCGACCCCAGAAAAGCTGTACAACGGGTTGGTGCAGGGGCTCAATACCTCAACCCTCAGACCGAGGCTGAGAAAGCATTCTCTGTATATAACGTTCGTGTAGGCGCCTGTGTCAATCAGGCACCTCTTCACCAAGTGGTTGGCTATGTCCAGGTGGACTGTAAGTGGGTCGCTGTGAAGAGCGATGACTCCCTCGTAGTCCTCCTTCCCGATGGTCATATCGGGGATGTTGGGAGCGGGGGTGGCTGTGTTGGGCACAAAGTTGATGGCCTGATATGGTTCATCCAGGTGCCGTTTGTGCCCATGAGCGGACCCATCGTTCCCGTTGCCCCTGATGACAACATGGATTACTCCTACCCGTTCAAAGACGGACTTGCTATTTGACCCGCCGACATCCAGTTTTTGGCCTCCGGCAACATATTTGTCGAGGCTCCCCTTTCGGATCAGTTCTTCAATGACATTCTTCAGATGCCGGCAGTCGTTGGTTAGGTGTCCGGTGTGGCCGTGGTACTCACAGTACTGGCTCGTGTCACCGTCACTCCTCGGCCTAGGGGGTCTTTCCCACTTCTGGCCCTCGTTCTTGCTCAACGCGAAGACCTCGGCGGCCGATACGACTAGGGGGGTGTGATCATCGTACCGTTTTTTGTAGTATGTTCCCGAGTTCCCCGGCATCCGCCGAGTTCATTTCTGGCGACTTGTCCGACCGTGACCTATTATTCTCACGACGTCTTTCATCGGACCGTGACCCGTTGTTGTCACGGCGTCTTTCATTCGGGTTGTCCTCCCGGCGGCTCTTCTTTTCGAGTGCTCGGCCTCGGCGGGGCCTACCCGTCTTGTGATAGTCTTCTACCTTGATGGCCTGGTCGGCCATCCTCCCAGCGGCATCCAAGCTCAGGCCTCCGCACTTGATGAGCTCATTTTTTAAGTCTCCCCTTAGGAGGCCCTTCATCAACGCGAAGGCCGCCAGTTCGGGATTAATTTCTCGAATCTGCTGGACCTTTCCATCGAACCTCTTCACGTAGCTTCGTAGAGACTCGCCCCCCTCCTGTTTGATAGTTAGGAGGTCCGATGTCTCCACGGCCCTTCTCTTGTTGCAAGAGTCTTTGGGAGAAAGGCGTCTCTTAGGTCGGCGTAATAGTATACCGAGCCGTCGGGAAGCCCTTTGTACCAACTTTGAGCCATCCCATGCAAAGTTGTTGGGAAAACTCGGCACCAGACCTCATCGGGCTACTCCCATACCGACATGTAAGACTCGAAAGCCTCTGCGTGGTCGGCTGGATCACTATCTCCTTTGTATGATAGGGGTGGCAACTTGAGCTTAGTTGGCACCGGACTTCTAGGACGTGGCGTTGAGGGGTCATCGACCACGTGTCGAACGACACGCGGCGATCGGCTCCTCGCATTCCTAATCCGGCTCCTCTCCTCGTAGCGGGAAGGACTCCTTCTTCGACTCGGACTTCTTCTCCAACTCTGCCGAGTCGGACTCCTCCGCTCCTTTGGGGTAAGCCTCGTTCGTCTTTGCGGGGGGACGCTGTCCTCCCATGAGCGCGGGAAGGACTTAGGTCTACCACGCCCACTTTGGGCTCCCAGCGACTTGACCGGGTCGGCTTCTCCTAGTGCTCCGTTCAAATTTCTCGAGTCACATTTTGGGCCCTGGTCTCTTGGGCGGTTTCCGCCGCTCTTGTCGGCGTGACAGTGTGAGCGGGCGTATTACTAATTAGGTCCAGGACCATTTTCGCTTTTGCTATGTCAACCACATGTCCCATGATGGTGACACTGTTGGCGAAGCGTGGCGTGTCCGGTATTATTGGCATCCCGAACTCCGGTTGGATTACTCCGCCGGTGGAGGGCTGCACGACTCCAGAATTGTTGAAGGTATCATCTTGGTAGAATGGGGTTTCGTCGGTCACGACTGCGTCTTGTTGTTTCGACATCTTCTTAGCTTTTTGGGTGGGTTTTTGTTGTTTTTTTTTGTTTGGGAATGAATGTGACTAGCTTCTAGTAGCGATTCCCCACAGACGGCGCCAATTGTTCCGGGCGTAATTCCAGAGCAGATATTTGTTACCACCCGTTGCTTGTAGAATGACGTCCTTGGTTGAATCCTTCTTATCTTTATCGTTCCTCTCGGCCTCTCCTGCAACAATGAACGAACTGAGGGCTTGGCTTTGTGCCAAGCGTACTCACTCCGACGCTCAAGTCAGTAACTTAGGGGATAAGTTGTTCCTTGGCTAAATGTATATTGTAGAGAGATAAGGAAGATTATACCAGATGAATAGTGTTTCTTAGGTTAAGTTGTGGATCCTTTCCTCAATGAAGGTTGAGGAGTATTTATAGGCTTTCACCTTTTGTCACGTAGTGGCCAAGTGGCTAGCAGGTGAAAAGACTGATCTACCCCTCGGCCGAGGGACCTATGGCAGGCCGGCGGGCCCTGTTGACTCGCCGCCGAGGGGTCTTGGATGTGAGTACGCGGGTATGTGCCCCGGCCGGCAAGTTGCCATGCCGAGACCCAGTGACGACAGATGGGGCCGCATCGGCTAGGGTCGCCTAAGCCGTTGACTTGCTGTGGATATCTTTGACCTTGCTCAATATGTTGACTTGGTCAGCGGTGCAGAATATGCCCCATCAAAATTAATAAATAGTTGACCATGAAGAGTTAAGAACGATTAACACCTAAGAGGGGGAGGGGGTGAATTATGTGTACTTTTAAAAATGTTGTCTTTGACTTGGTTATTTGATAACACAGGTAAGAACTATTAAGCACAATACTTGAGAAACTTAATCGAATTTAAGTTCACAAGAAATACAACAGGTCTATGTCACAGTGTGATTGACTGTGACATAGAGCATATAGCAAGATTAAAACGAAATAAGTAATGATAAATGAATCGTAAAATTAAATAGACAAACAAGACGATATTTAAAAAATGGTTCAACCTCTACTCCGAGGCCTACGTCCAACCGTTATTTTATTGCTTGTTTATAAATTTACTCACACTACTAAACCCCTTACAATGAAAATAACCCGCCAACCAACCCCGGTTGCAACTCAAACTTAAAGCTACTCCGCTCCAAGAGTTTATAAGTTCTATCTCACAGGTTTACAGAGTCAGAATCTCAGTGGTTCACTTAAGAACATGGAGATTACAATTAAGACTTAAACACGAGATCATGGAACAAACTCATATGTCACAGTGCAGCGTACTGTTACATGGAGACATTTCAGCACTTTTGAAAACAATTGAATACTTTAAGACTTAAAACGTTTTTGCAAATACTTAAAAAAAACAAAGCTTTTGACTCAGAAATGATTTGCAAAATACTCAAAATGTTCTTCAAAGTCTTGGTCATAAATGAGAATTGAGATGGCTATTTATAGAAGAAGAGGTGTGTGAAGGAAAGATCCTAAAAGCACTTCTTCACTCTATTATCCAAAAGTAATAAGATTTATTCTCATTAAGGAAATGCTTATAGAGAACAATCAGTTTGCAAGGCTCAAGAAATATTCATTTTGAATGCATGGAGTGTTCTCTATAATTTTTTATGGGAACTCTCATTTTTGCTAAAAGTAGAAAAAGGAGAAGACCCATTTTTGGAATTAAAATCGACTTGTAAGAACAAGATTGGTATCTTTTGAATCAACTAGAAAGCATATTCTTTTTGTGCTTCAGATTTATAAAACCCTATCTTTTGAAAACAAGAAGTCTTATGGAAGTTTAAGCTTTGCATTTTTTCGAAATTTATTTCCTTTGAAAATTTCTCCATACGTTGTAACAGAAACCACAGTACGTTGCACTGTTGCATGGTTTTACTATCACTTGACAAATTGAGAATGTTACACTAACTCATTTACAACATTTGACTTAGGCTAGGGATATTCTTCATCATGATCATTCTTGCATCATCTTGAGGAGTAATTGTAAGCTTCAAATGCTATTAACAATAACTAAGAAGCAAACCATTAAATGATAAAGAAACTTGGCATCATCAACCAAGTGTGGTCTAACAGACCAAAAAATGATCCAAACCGACCGAAATAACCCGAACCCAAACCAATTGACCCGTTTGCCAATCTAGGTGAGCGGATATGAGATGAGTATGATACAAAATCAACTCTGCGTCTCTGCCCCATCACCAATGACGGGTGCACTATTGTACCATGTCCGTCACACCACCCGCGAAAGCTCTATCTATATCCGTTTCAATTAGGGCAGGTGCGATGCAAAACTCACTTTATATCCGTTTCATTGACATCCGTACTTGTGTTGTGTGTGATCCAACCCTCCAATCTACTTTCTCACTGTCGTTCACTTCTAGTGAAGAGTTCGAATCCAACACCGGAAATCAGATCTTTGCCTTCATCTTCCATCTCCCAAATACTCTGATGTTTACCACAAATCAAACCCAAAATGCCTCTAAAACCCACAAAAGCACTAATCACATCACTAATCCTCTCAACCTTCATCCTCTTCTACCTCTACACCACATTCCTCTCTTTATCCTCACTCAAATCCACCAAATTCCCCAACTTTTTGCCACATTCTTCACAAAATCACTGTAATTTATTCAAAGGAAACTGGATATTCGACCCGAATAACAAACCCATGTATGATGAAACATGCCCATTTCACAGAAACGCATGGAATTGCCTTAGAAATAAAAGAGAGAAAATGGGTTTAATCAATTCTTGGAAATGGGTGCCTGAAAATTGTAGTTTAGGAAAGATTGATCCTTTTGAATTTCTAGGGTTTATGAGGAATAAGAATATTGGGTTTGTTGGTGATTCATTAAATGAGAATTTCTTAGTGTCTTTTGTTTGTGTTTTGAGAGTTGCTGATAATGGTGTTAAGAAGTGGAAAAAGATGGGTGCTTGGAGAGGTGCTTATTTTCCTAAGTTTAATGTTACTGTTGCTTATCATCGTGCTGTTTTGCTTTCTAAGTATCAGTAAGTTGATGTTCTGGCCTTTTTTTTTCGATTAGTTTTCGATGGTGGATGGATGTTACTCTCTCCGTCCCGGCCATTTGTTTACGTTTGGTTTAAATAATGTGGTGAATAATAGAATGTGAAGAATTGAGTGGGACGGAGGGAGTATTAGATTTGTTTGTTGTAGAATTATGGTGTTAGTGAAAGTGTGTTTTTTGTCAATTGTTGAAAGCTAGTGCTTGTGATGATATTTATCTAGCCTTAGTTTTGATGTAAAAGTAGTCATTTAGGCAATGTTTCAGCGGATTTTGAGTTGCAATGATGCTACTCCCTGTCTCAAAATCATTTGTTTACCTTTGATTAAAATGTTGTCGAAAAGAATAGAAATTGTGAATAATTGAGCGGGACGGAGGGAGAGTTAGATATGTTTGTTGTTGAATTATGCAGTTTGAGTTGCTGGTAGTTTGGGATCATAGGGTTTGTGTTGTGCAACTATGGTGTTGGTGGAATGTTCGTGTTTTGTCATTTGAGGAAAGCTAGTATGGTTGTTATGATATTCACCTAGCCTTAGTTTTGGTGTAAAGGGTGTCATTTAGGCAATGTTGGTTTCAACAGGTTTTGAGTTTGTGCCAGTATCTTAATCTACTGCTCGTATTAGGGCATTTCCGGGTTAATGCTTTAATTCCTATTTCTGCATTAATCAGTAGAAGAAGAAGCTGCTAATCGCTTACTTCTGAGTTCATTTTCATTCTCGCTTAGTTTGCTGTAGAATTATGAAACTATAGTGTTGGCCTAGAATTGGAGTAAAGGGAGTCATATAGGCAATGTTGGTTTCAACAGGTTTTGAGTTTGAGCCACAAGTATCTTAGTCTGATACTCGTATTAGGAAAGATTTGAGTTAATGATTTAATTCCTAGTTCTGCATCCTTCAATAGAAGGAGTAGCTGCCAGTCACTTACTTCTGAGTTCATTTTCATTCTAGCTCTTACTGTAAGATATGATAAAGAAACCGTTTAGTAATTAGTACACATGGTACTTATGGTTTTTTTGGGTCAATGAGACAAGGAATTACTCAGAGCTGCAGTTAGGCGTTTTTCTAAGGCACAGAATGGTTGACCTAACCAATTATGATAGAGTTCAGCAGCTAACATGTTCTTATCTATCTAGACTTAAGTGTTGAATGAAAGTGCCTCATTGTATCAGACTGTTCAGACGTCAAAAATGCAAGTATTGAGGTTAACCTGTTTACATTTCTCATGCTTATTGAGTCATTGATTATAGTTTTATAAGGCCTACTAATTCAATCCAAAAAAATGGTACTTGTGATCTTATACAAGAATCTGTTGTTGCATTCCGAAGAAGTGTGAATTTGAAGAAGAAAAGTTGTAAGAGGTTATGAGTCCCACTGAATGATTTAACTGGCCGGCTAAGATACTGCAGTATGCATTCTGGTAGAAGAGAGTGCCCAATATTTGTGTAGAATTTTGTGCTGAAGGATGAAAATGTAAACGCCTACAGGCTACAAGCACATTTTATGCGGTAGTGGCAAGCAGACGAGAAATAGTTTTCTGTTTCCTGCCCCTGACATGCTGATGCCGGTGGCTGCACATATGAATTGCTAGAGATAGTTGCATTGGAAGAAATATCTTGTGTATATAAGGATTTGGTTTATACTTTAGAGTCCCTCGCTTTCTCTCGTCAAAGCTTATTGCCCCTAGTTTTGTACTCTTACTTAAAAAACTTTAGGTTAGGTCAGATTATAGTTGGTTAATGAGACTTATTTGTCAAGCCATATCTTTCGACTGTACTTTGCATAATTTTATTCTAATTTTTTTTCTTGAACTGCCTGAGATAAATACCTGATTTATGATTATATGATGTAGGTGGCAGGAGAAGCAATCGGATCAAGATGGTGTGAAGGGCATATACAGAGTGGATGTTGATACACCTGCAAATGAATGGGTTCACGTTACCAAATTCTATGACGTCCTTGTCTTTAACACTGGCCATTGGTATTTTACTATACTTGTATAACAGTTAACTAGGTTTCACGCTAAATTATCTCATGTATTGATGATGATTAAAAGAGGTTACTAACTTTTTGGTAAGAAAAAAAGGTTACACCGTTACAAACATTTTGATAACAAAAAGAGGTTACTAACTAATATGGATCACTATCAGTGGTAAAATAATCACCGAGAATAGAAAGATCACTACCGAAGATGGTTATTGCTTTATTGGCGATACTTAAAAAGACTAATAATATATAATATTTTTTTTTTAAATGATCGCAATTTGCGGGAGCCATTGAGGCACTGGGGTAATGTTGTTGTTGTTGTTGTTGTTGTGATGTTTTTGAGTAAAGTGGTTGTACACAAAGTCTGTGTAAGACGGCCTTACACAAGTGTGCGTGGTCTCAGTAATTTGAATTTCGATTTGATTAGGTGGGGTCCTCACAAATTTCCAAAAGAGACGCCTCTTGTATTCTATCAGAAAGGACGACCCATTTCACCGCCCCTTGATTTTATGGATGGCCTTAAAGTTGTATTACAGAGTATGATCTCATACATTGATAAAGAAGTTCCTAGTAGCACACTCAAGCTATGGCGCCTGCAGTCTCCTAGACACTTTTACGGTGGAGAGTGGAATCAAAATGGCAGTTGCTTGTTAAACGAACCCCTTGAAGAATCTCAGGTATTGATTTGCTAAAATGCTCAGAGATTCCTCCATTTGTTAAAACTTTGTGAGCAGGAACTCATACTCCCTTTTTTCTCTATATCTTCCAAGTCTCATTTTGAAATGTTTATTTGGCTTTTTTTTCGCAAAGAAATGACCAAACTACTATATGAGGATAGAAGATAAAAATATGTTGTTGTACACCCAAGTTTTTTTTTTTTTTTTTTTTTTGTTGGAAAGAATCAAAGAAACATAGGGGGTACGTCACAGAAGCTATGTATCCTTGAGTATCGAAATTTTCATATCACATCTCCTAGTATTACTCTTGCTCAATAAAATGTGAAAATATGCGCCGGCTTCTTGTTTAGTTTTTATTTTTACCCTTTTTTATGTTAAGGAAGCCATAGTGGCACTTCTGGTGCAAACGGGATTCTAGTCATGGTACTTCCCCTCATGGATTCTTGTAGCTAAAGTGTGAAAAGCCGAAACTATCAGGCCATCAACGCATTATATCATGTGCTGATATCTCAATTTGAGTTGTTTTGCTTTTCCTTTGGGAGAATAAAAGTTTGAAATTTGTTTGCTTCATTATTGAATACGAGAAGACAAGTCGAAGTTTTTGTCAGTAACTAATACCCAGATAGCTTGACTTGTGGTTTGATCCCAGTAACAACGGAGTCAACAAAGAAGCAAGACAGCTTAATCAAGTGATCAAGGCAGCACTACAAGGAAGCGATATCCAGATGCTAGACTTGACTCATCTTAGCGAGTACAGAGCAGATGCTCATCCCGCTATCTGGCTTGGAAAGAAGGATGCAGTTGCCGTGTGGGGCCAAGATTGCATGCATTGGTGTCTACCCGGCGTTCCTGACACTTGGGTTGATATACTGGCAGAATTGATTCGAAGACATCTAGGTGGCGATACTTATTTAGTTTAGAGTTTTAACATTGTCAGGTTGACTCGCCAAGTGAGAAGCTCGACTTCATCTTGTTTAGACTTCAGTGTATGTATGTAAGACACACTCCTAAGTCCTAACAAGTAACAACAAAACATAGATATGATTCATTTGAAAGATCAATAGGCATTTTTTCTACTTTAGGTCGCAAGTCTAATTCCCTTTCCTTTATAATTGTACCGGTATTGTACTCCTTCCACGCCAGAATTAATGGTGTGCATCTTCTCAGATACAGATACTATCACCTTATATATTCTTCGTTTATTTTGAAGATTTTGAGCATCTGGAAATTTTTGGCCGACTGACCGTTAAAAAAAATATTTTGGTTTTTGCCGTGCTCTTCATCTCTGTTTTTACAAAATTACGAAAGCATAATGAAGATTGTCTTTGGTTTTTGTAACAGCAGATTGGTTGGTACAGACGAGGATTCGAACATTATAATGCATTGCATTCAATTGCGAGAGCTAGGGGAATTGCAACCATGGAAACTGGCATAATCACAATCAGTGCAACTATAAGACCTGGGAGAACATATTCAATCTTTTTTTACAGGAGCTTTCATAATTGTTAATAGAAAGTTACTGGTGGTGTAAGTAACCAAGTATACTTGATTTCTGAAACCTGTTGAAGTAGTGAAATGCTAAAGCAAACGCACAACTTCCGCTACACTACGATCATTGACCACCAAAATCGTCAGCTAAGACGGAGTATCTCGTTAACTTATTCAAATTTGAAAAACCTGGACAATCAGCTATAATTGTCAAAGAGAGAACTATATACCTAAAAAGATAATAAACTGAGTATAAACCAATTAGAAGTAAAGTTGCCTGCATTGTGCAACTGAAGCATCATGAGGGCAATATGGACATTTGAATGTCCTGCTGTTCATCTTTGACATTTTCATGATCGATTGCCTGCACAAGACATGCCCACAAGGCAACAACATGGGCGGGTTATCTGGAGCTCCTTCCTCCCGACTAACTGGGCAAACAAACGTCGAATGAAAAAGAAATTCGTTACCGAGCTCCAATGGAACTGCCAATTGCTTCATTATGTCCCATTCATGTGGTTTCGTAGCCATAAGAGTTGCCAACTTCACTAGAATCGGTAATCCTTCAAGACCTGCTTCCAAAGTCACAGTCAATGGGGACCGAGAGGGTTGACCCAGTATAACACAGAACTCTCGTGACAGCTCGTCCGCTAATGTTTCCCATGTTGTTGAAGACAGCATCTCTTTGTATGGGCATTTGTCAAGCTTTTCAATCCACAAAACACAGATAGTAAGTTTTTGTACTTCATGCATGTGTGAAGAAGAGAAAGGAGAAATGTGTAATTTGACATAGTGGAGAGCTTCGTCTCGTTTTCCTTGCTTCAGTAATTCTACAAAGTGGTGTTGGTGAAGTTTCAGGGCTAGGCTTGAACCATTCTGTTTGAGCTTTTCGTGATTTGCGGATGCCCAATTTAGTGCAGGCTGTAAATTTTTGGCATGGATTGCCTCCAAAATTTGATATAATTGAGTAAAATGAGTTTGCATAGCATTGGGATTTGGTCTGCCAGCCTCCTTCATCAAACACTCCCCAATATCGAACAGTCCTTGCCGGAAGAAATGATTTGAGACGATCTCATTAATAGTCTGGACATCAAAATCAACGTTTCGATATGCCTTGGATATGTCTGGATTAAATACCTTTTCAAGGAGCTTAAGATATTTGGTAATGTTTGTGTTCAGCTCTTTCTGGGTGCTTTCTAACTCTTTTCCCGAACCAATTGCTTTAAGCTTGATTTTAAGCTGTGTCAAAGTGGACTTGTGATCAACCATAAGGGAGGGGTCTTGATCTGACTGCAATGTTACCAAAGCTTGTTCGATTTCATTGTTTATTGTATCAACCACTTCATAACATTTTGAGGATGACAGCTTTTGCTTCTTCGCTACATGCTCGAAAGATCCACGCAAGGCACTCAGCTCCATGACACGCACCACCTAACAGATCCTGCAAGGGAAAGAAAAGAAAAAGATGACAAGATTGTATAATTACTGATTGAAAAATACGTACTACCTTAAGCTACATACCCAAAAGCATTTCCTCCACCTGTTCAAAACATTTTTAGTTGCATATATTGGAAGAAAAAAAGTGTGGTGTTTTCCTTTTAGCAAAAAAGTGTACAGGCGAAATTAAGGAAATCCAAGCCGCATTTATGTGTATGAATAAACATCAGACCACATATTAACACATTCGTAAGGATGATCTTTGGTCTAAGAGGCTAAGAAACAAAAACACTCATTCCAGGAACCTAAAACAATAAGTAGATGAGCTAACCAAATTTACACGCTAAACGGAAACTCTAGTGACAAATACATGAAAAGGACTCTTATGTTCAAAATTCCTAGCTACAGAGTATTAAAAGACTGATACAGCTCTACCAGAATTACAAGCTTCACAAGGTGCTGCCTTTCTTTTTGAAAAATTTAAGGCTTTAAGCAACTGCAACAAATATGTACAGAAATAACCAATGGGGTTACAAGTTACAACAGTTAGGACTAATTTGAATGAAAGAGGATTTGGAGGGAAATTGAGATTAAGGAAAGGGACGGAAGCAATTTTCTTTGAACTAAAATCATTCAAAGATAGGAGACATTTGGAAGAAAATGAACCCCATCCATTCCTTCTGTCCTCTTTTGTATTCAAACAAAGGGTTAAAAACAATGCAAATGCCCTACTTTCAAAGTGTAGGATGTCTTATACAGATAACCGAGTAAATCGAATACTAAACACTTCCTTCAAACAAACCATTAAACATACCTTCAACCACATCAGTGAACTACCAGTCTACCACTTTACCCATGCAACAGAAACAACCTCCCCCCACCCCACAAGAAAAAATGCCAAACTTCTACCCTGCAACAGGGACATCCCCCCATTCAAAATAACTTCTTCCTTTTACCATGAAACAGATAATAACTACCACTTTACTCTTTTCCTTTCTCACAAACCACAAACTTCACAAGTGTGACTTTGGTTAATTGCAAAAGCAATGATAAAATGAATTGAAAGACACATCTACACAACATAAATACTTATTGTAAACCGCCTTACAACAACAAGAACCTCAATCCCACAATGAAATGTGGTCGGCTGACATGAATCATCCTTTAGAACCACCTAGCGTGAACATCATCGTAAAAACAATATGAATATTCCATTTTTAAGTCTGCTAAGGTAAACCACGTCTGTCATGAACCAAACCATTACCACACCAAAATATCGCTCACATAACTCCGGCAAAGCATGCAACCAACTTATAATTTACTCCTTCCTCCGTGAGCCCATGGTATTGAACTGTGTACATTTTTCAAAATATGTGCCGAAAAATTGGAATATTTCATCACCTATCCAATTTCAATTCCACAATTTAATCCTTCAAAGATCACATATCCAATAATTGTATCCAACATCCTTCTAGATTCAGTTATCAAAATTAGGGTTTATTTATTTCGTCACAATCATAAAATTCCTTCATAATACAATCCACATGCAAAATATACCACCAAATTATTCACAAGACGCTAAATTTACAAAACAAAATCATACGAATCACACAAACACGAAAGATACCAGAAATCAAAATCCAAATTCCAAATTCTAAATTCATCAACGAAATCGCGAAGATAATAAACATGATCATCATCATCATACTCTGATAACACGAAATTAAAGGCACAAATAGATTAAAGATTATGCAAAATTGTAAAATTGAATAAAAAAAATTAGGGATGAGAGACGAACCCTAGAAATTGTGGATTGAATAGTGGAAGTCTGGAAAATTAGGAGTCGCAAATTTGAGCGGGTATTTGGTGCGAAACGTATCAGCTTCAATAGCGTGCGAAGTTTGTACTCTCCTATTTTAACTGTTTTACGGCGTATGTGTTGTTATCCAATTTGTGCAATTATTGCTTGTGAACTGTGATTAGTTTTTTTTTTTTTTTTTTTTGACGTGAATTGTGATTAGTTAGTGCTCCTATAAAACGATCATATATACTCCTTATAAATCGTCTTATATTTTTTTCATATTAAGAATTATGGTGAGATGATTTTATAAAGGGATTAATGGGTTATGATAAATATTAAATACAACTCAATGGGTTGTATTTAAGAAACTAAAAAAGAAATAAACACTTAATATATCTATTAATTGCATTGATTAATGCGTAATTTATTCTCTTATTTCTAAATTAAGACCAAATTTAGAAGGGTATTAAAACCTGTTCCGGGTGTAATTCCGGAGCAAGTATCGTTACCACCCGTGGCTTGTAGAATAATGTCTTTGGTTGAACCCTTCTCGCTCCTATCGTCTCTCTCGGCCTTTCCTGCAACAATGAACGAACTGAGGGCTTGGCTTTGTGCCAAGCGTACCCACTCCGACGCCCAAGTCAGTGAACTTAGAGGTATAAGTTGTATATTAATTGGCTAGGGATGTATTGTAGAGAGATAAGGGAGATATTACCAGATGAATAGTGTATTTTAGGTTTAGTTGTGGGATCCTTTCCTCAATGAGGGTTGAGGAGTATTTATAGACTTTCACCTTTTGTCACGTAGTGGCTAAGTGGCCAAGTGGCTAGCAGGTGGAAAGACTGACTTGCCCTCGGCCGAGGGACCTATGGCAGGCCGGCGGGCCCTGTTGACCCGCCGCCGAGGGGTCTTGGATATGAGTTCGCGGATATATGCCCCGGCTAGTCGCCGTAGCCGAGACTCAGTGACAGTAAGCCGACAGCCTCGTCGGTGAGGCTGTCTAAGTCGTTGACTTGCTGTGGATATCTTTGACCTTGCTCAGTATGTTGACTCGGTAAGAGGGTGCAGAATATGCCCCATCAAATTGTTCCGGGTGTAATTCCGGAGCAAGTATCGTTACCACCCGTGGCTTGTAGAATAATGTCTTTGGTTGAACCCTTCTCGCTCGATTGCATCTTTCGGCTCGTTCCCCCGTCACTCCCGGCTTTGGCCGAGGTGATCGAGGTTTTGGCTCGATTGCATCTTTCGGCTCGTTCCCCCGTCACTCCCGGCTTTGGCCGAGGTGATCGAGGTTTTGGCTCGATTGCATCTTTCGGCTCGTTCCCCGTCACTCCGGCTTTGGCGAGGTGATCGAGGTTTTGGCTCGATTGCATCTTTCGGCTCGTTCCCCGTCACTCCGGCTTTGGCCGAGGTGATCGAGGTTTTGGCTCGATTGCATCTTTCGGCTCGTTCCCCGTCACTCCGGCTTTGGCCGAGGTGATCGAGGTTTTGCTCGATTGCATCTTTCGGCTCGTTCCCCGTCACTCCGGCTTTGGCCGAGGTAATCGAGGTTTTGGCTCGATTGCATCTTTCGGCTCGTTCCCCGTCACTCCCGGCTTTGGCCGAGGTGATCGAGGTTTTGGCTCGATTGCATCTTTCGGCTCGTTCCCCCGTCACTCCCGGCTTTGGCCGAGGTGATCGAGGTTTTGGCTCGATTGCATCTTTCGGCTCGTTCCCCCGTCACTCCCGGCTTTGGCCAAGGTGATCGAGGTTTTGGCTCGATTGCATTTTTCGGCTCGTTCCCCCGTCACTTCCGGCTTTGGCCGAGGTGATCGAGGTTTTGGCTCGATTGCATCTTTCGGCTCGTTCCCCCGTCACTCCCGGCTTTGGCCGAGGTGATCGAGGTTTTGGCTCGATTGCATCTTTCGGCTCGTTCCCCGTCACTCCGGCTTTGGCCGAGGTGATCGAGGTTTTGGCTCGATTGCATTTTTCGCTCTCGTTCCCCGTCACTCCGGCTTTGGCGAGGTGATCGAGGTTTTGGCTCGATTGCATCTTTCGGCTCGTTCCCCGTCACTCCCGGCTTTGGCCGAGGTGATCGAGGTTTTGGCTCGATTGCATCTTTCGCTCGTTCCCCGTCACTCCGGCTTTGGCCGAGGTGATCGAGGTTTTGGCTCGATTGCATCTTTCGGCTCGTTCCCCCGTCACTCCCGGCTTTGGCCGAGGTGATCGAGGTTTTGGCTCGATTGCATCTTTCGGCTCGTTCCCCCGTCACTCCCGGCTTTGGCCGAGGTGATCGAGGTTTTGGCTCGATTGCATCTTTCGGCTCGTTCCCCGTCACTCCGGCTTTGGCGAGGTGATCGAGGTTTTGGCTCGATTGCATCTTTCGGCTCGTTCCCCGTCACTCCGGCTTTGGCGAGGTGATCGAGGTTTTGGCTCGATTGCATCTTTCGGCTCGTTCCCCGTCACTCCGGCTTTGGCCAAGGTGATCGAGGTTTTGGCTCGATTGCATCTTTCGGCTCGTTCCCCCGTCACTCCGGCTTTGGCGAGGTGATCGAGGTTTTGGCTCGATTGCATCTTTCGGCTCGTTCCCCCGTCACTCCCGGCTTTGGCCGAGGTGATCGAGGTTTTGGCTCGATTGCATCTTTCGGCTCGTTCCCCCGTCACTCCCGGCTTTGGCCGAGGTGATCGAGGTTTTGGCTCGATTGCATTTACCGGCTCGTTCCCCCGTCACTCCCGGCTTTGGCCGAGGTGATCGAGGTTTTGGCTCGATTGCATCTTTCGGCTCGTTCCCCGTCACTCCCGGCTTTGGCCGAGGTGATCGAGGTTTTGGCTCGATTGCATTTACCGGCTCGTTCCCCGTCACTCCCGGCTTTGGCCGAGGTGATCGAGGTTTTGGCTCGATTGCATCTTTCGGCTCGTTCCCCCGTCACTCCCGGCTTTGGCCGAGGTGATCGAGGTTTTGGCTCGATTGCATCTTTCGGCTCGTTCCCCCGTCACTCCCGGCTTTGGCCGAGGTGATCGAGGTTTTGGCTCGATTGCATTTTTCGGCTCGTTCCCCCGTCACCTCGGGGGGCCTTGCCCACTTCTTCCCCTCATTCTTGCTCAGGGCAAAAGACCTCGACCGGTGGAGGGCTACGCAACCCCAGAATTGTGGACGGTATCATCTTGGCAGAATTCGGTTTCGTCGGTCACGAATACCTCCTTTTGTTTCGACATCTTCTTAGCTTTTTGGGTGGGTTTTTGTTTTGTTTATTTTTTGTTTGGGAATGAATGTGACTAGCTTCTAGTATCTTTCCCCACAGACGGCGCCAATTGTTCCGGGTGTAATTCCGGAGCAAGTATCGTTACCACCCGTGGCTTGTAGAATAATGTCTTTGGTTGAACCCTTCTCGCTCCTATCGTCTCTCTCGGCCTTTCCTGCAACAATGAACGAACTGAGGGCTTGGCTTTGTGCCAAGCGTACCCACTCCGACGCCCAAGTCAGTGAACTTAGAGGTATAAGTTGTATATTAATTGGCTAGGGATGTATTGTAGAGAGATAAGGGAGATATTACCAGATGAATAGTATATTTTAGGTTTAGTTGTGGGATCCTTTCCTCAATGAGGGTTGAGGAGTATTTATAGACTTTCACCTTTTGTCACGTAGTGGCTAAGTGGCCAAGTGGCTAGCAGGTGGAAAGACTGACTTGCCCTCGGCCGAGGGACCTATGGCAGGCCGGCGGGCCCTGTTGACCCGCCGCCGAGGGGTCTTGGATATGAGTTCGCGGATATATGCCCCGGCTGGCTAGTCGCCGTAGCCGAGACTCAAGTGACAGGCCGACAGGCCTCGTCGGTGAGGCTGTCTAAGTCGTTGACTTGCTGTGGATATCTTTGACCTTGCTCAGTATGTTGACTCGGTAAGAGGGTGCAGAATATGCCCCATCAAAACCCATTGGGTTGTATATAGCATTTCCCTTAATTAATTGGTAAGATATGTGAGATTGTTTTGCAAAAGGGATTTAATTAATCGGCAAAATATGTGAATGATGAAGATTAAGGTAGAGTTAACAAACATTTAATCAATTTAAAATATGACATAGAAGCAATAGAAGATTGCATAGTAGAGTTTGATTCTATGGCTCATTGCTCAAGTAGGTGTAAGGCACATGAGTAGGTCAAGTAGGCAATCAAATGAATACTCCTCTGGACTAGTATAATTCATCTGGGTAACTAGGGGTCGTTTGGTTGCATATAGGAATTTGTATTGCCTAAAAAGTCATAAAACACGTGAATTTTTAGAATTCACGTGAATTGCAAAAAATTGTTTGGTTGTCATGAAGGAAATGCACTTCATGTAGGCATTCTCACTTACCTAGGGGGCCTAGGTAAGCAACTTCCTCCATTATAGAGGAATTGGAATTCATGAAAACTTTCAATTTATGTGAATTGAGGTAACCAAACAACATACCCATTTTGCAATTCACATAAATTTAAGTTCCTGCATTGTTTAGTGGGTAACCAAACAACCCCTAGATTGTGACTTGTGATTGATCAGGTTTTTTTATGTAGGGTATGATTTTTATTTTAAAATTTTAATTAAATGAATACTCGTAAATTAGTAGGTCAAGTAGGCAATTAGCACCTAGGTAGCACGGACACTTCTCCTAATCAGCCGTCCCGTGTCCGACACCGTGTCGGACACCGACACTCCTCGGACACACGTCAAAACGTGTCGGACACCTATAAAGCCGTGTCTAATTTTCAACATTTATTCGGGCACGTGTCCGACACGTGTCCATGGTATTTCGGCCGTGTGCGACGCGTGTCCATGACATTTGGACATCATTTGGGGTGAATGATGTTCTTTAAGCGTGAAATGAGCTATTGAAAGAGATTGATTAAAAGATTCGTTTGGATGGTAAATTAAAATGAGTTAATATCAATGGCAAGTTTTAACTTCACTTATTTAAATTTAATATCAAATATTTTTATAAAAAAAAATTGAACGTTTATAATTATAAAATATATATTTTATTACGTGTCCCGTGTCCTAAATTTCAAGGGATGCCGTGTCACGTGTCCGTGTCGTGTCCGTGTCCCGTATCCGTGTCCGTTTTGGTGCTACCTAAATTAGCACTTGTGTGTATCTAAATGAGTTAAACAAATCACATTGCGTTATTTATACTAGTATATTTGTAGTAATTTGGTCATGTTCACGTTAAGTGATTGATGTTACGTTTATCGGTGGCACACTACAACGCTACTTATTGTGTTTGTGAGCTATAAATTAACAGGGCCGGTCCAGGGGCGAATCTACAGGGGGTGATGGGGGTGAACCCTCACTCCCATTAATTTTAGAAAAAAAAATTAAAATAGTTAAAAAAAATATTACCAATTGTATTTTAGTGATGAAGATGAGCCGATGATAGAGGAGATGCAAGGATTTTATTTTATTGATCGTTTTCTGGGTTTGGGTCGGGATTTTTTCTGGGTTGGAGATAAGGATAACAGGGATGAAGACGAAGGATGATGATGAAGTTTGTTTTCCTGTTTTACCAATTGTATAGGGTGGGTCATGATTTTTTTATGAATTAATTTTTGTAATATTATTTATTGTTTAGTGGTGGGACCGTGGAGATGTGGCTTATGGGTAGACAAATGGATCGTGTTTTTTATTTAACTAGCTTGTTTTTTACATTCTTATTAACTAGTATTGGTATCCGGGCCTTTCCGAACTACCTTTATTTATTAAAATTTATTTTCAATTAAATAAAACTACTTAAAGTTGCATAATCATAAATTTATCACCAATATATTTTTTTATGACATATCTTAAAATTACGATCAAATAAATTATGAGACAAATTCACTACTCCTGCTATTTATATTTTACTTAAATTGATTAGCTAATTTTTTTTCATAAAAACCGTGGAGGTAAATCTTGTGCAGATCAAATTTGTGCATAGTGTGAGCATTTCAATTTTATGAATATATCCAAATAAAAGATTATATCCATTTATAGTTCAAGATACACCTATAGAATAGACTATAATAATAAACCCCAAGTCTATATTCTTAAATTTTACGCGGGAAAATTTGGAAATTCACCTATTATTTTAGTGAAAAATTCTTGTGTATTTCGGGAGGACGGTACTCCTTACACTCGAGCTATTAAAATATTCCATTTTGTGAATTGTTTTTGAGTGTAAGGAGTACCGTCCTCCTGGAGTACACAAGTATTTTTCTATTTTAGTAGATAGGGGATTATTATATCGACCGAGATTTTTATCATACTATTAAGTATTAATAAGTAATAACGTTGTTTTACCCATATTAGACATAATATAACATTAGAAATATATATAAATAAAAATATAGCCAAAAAACCTTGTAAAACAAAAATCGACCGCGATGAGCAATTTTGGTCCGCGACAAGCGGTTCGGGAGCGATTACGTGCCACCTCGATCGCGACCGATACTGAGATTTAAAACCCTGACACCCGTCACCCCCGTTCTATAAATCCTAGATTCGTCATTGGGCCGGTCCTGTACATTTTGAGGCCCTAGGCAAAATTGTAAAATAGGGCCCCTTTAAAAAATTTGTTCAAGTAATTCACGTGTCATATTCCAATACAATTCAATCTTTAACGACATTGATTAAAAAACGTGTGTGTTGCACCAATACTTTTTTAGATAGAACACAAGACCATCTACAATTTGCTAAGATGGTTACCACTAGACTACTTTGCTAATTGTGAATTCTACATGTAATAATTCTAATTGACAAAAAGCTTAGACTACAGCCTACAAAGTCAACTTTTAGTTCCGTAATTGGGCCCCTATTAAACATGGGCCCTTGTCAAAAAACCCAGCAAACATGCCTTAGGGCCGGCCCTGTAAATTAATAAGAATTTATAAAGTTTAAGTTGAACAACTTTTAAGGATTTTGCAACGTAGAAAAATGGAAGATATATATATATATATATATATATATATATATATATATATATATATATATATATATATATATATATATATATATATATATATATAGAGGAAGGATCAACTAAGGCCAAAGATATATTTGAGTCCATAAGTTCTATTATGAGCCATTGGATGGAGGGAGATGGAGGGATGAGATGAACCCACCAAAAGTCATTATACAAGCAAATTAACACACTTTACTAATCCATCCTAATTAACCACTAATTTACTATATATTTGTTTTCTACCCACCCATTTCTCTCTCATCTCACACATTTCACTCTTCTCTTCTCTCAAAACCTAAAAAAAAAACCCAAAAAATCCAAATAAATAAAAAACCCAAAAAATCCAAATAAATAAAAAAAACCCAAAAAATCCAAATAAATAAAAAAACCCAAAAAATCCAAATAAATCAAAAAATCCAAATAAATCAAAAAACCAAATAAATCATTCATTTCTCTCTTCCTCATTCACCACCACCCACCACTATCCCACCCGACACCACCCACCGCCCACATCCACCGCCACCTCCACCACCGCCGTCGGTAATTATATAAACTCCTTTTTTTTTTTTTCCAGATTTTGCGTCTCGGTTTATTTTCGTCACTTTTTTTTTTTTTTTTTTTTTTTTCGATTTTGTGTTAAATTAGTTGTTTGGGGTCGGTTTATTCTATTTCTTAATTTTTGTTAGTTTTTGTTGTTATTTATTCTTTTCAAATCTATTCTTATTATACGTTTTTTAAATAAAAATTTCGGGTTTTAAATATCGTTTTTTTTGGTGATGTACTTTTTTTCAACTAAGATCTACTAAAATATTGACTAAAGTTATACAAATAAGGACTAAAGCTATACAAAAATTGACTAAAGTTATACAAAAATGAACCAAAGTTATACAAAAATAGACCAAAGTTATACAAAAAAAGACTAAAGTTATACAAAAATTGGACTAAAGTTATACAAAAAATTGGACTAAAGTTATACAAAAATTGGACTAAAGTTATATAAAAATGAACCAAAGTTATACAAAAATGAACCAAAGTTATTCAAAAATCGACCAGAGTTATACAAAAATACACCAAAGTTATACAAAAATTGGACTAAAGTCATACAACAATGGACTAAAGTTATACAAAAAATTGGACTAAAGTTATACAAAAATGAACCAAAGTTATACAAAAATGGACCTGTTATACAAAAATGCGACGATTATACAAAAATTGGACTAAAGTTATACAAAAAATGAACCAAAGTTATACAAAAAGGAACCAAAGTTATACAAAAATGCACAGAGTTATACAAAAATGCACCGAGTTATACAAAAGTTAGTCCATTTTTGTATAACTCGTGCATTTTTGTATAACTCCTGCATTTTTGTATAACTCCTGTTCATTTTTGTATAACTTTGGTTCATTTTTTGTATAACTTTAGTCCAATTTTTTGTATAACTCTCGTATTTTTGTATAACTCTACAGTCCATTTTTGTATAACTTTGGTTCATTTTTGTATAACTTTGGTTCATTTTTGTATAACTTTAGTCCAATTTTTTGTATAACTTTAGTCCATTGTTGTATGACTTTAGTCCAATTTTTGTATAACTTTGGTGCATTTTTGTATAACTCCACGATTCGATTTTTGAATAACTTTTGTCTTTTTTTGTATAACTTTGGTCTATTTTTGTATAACTTCACCCATTTTTGTATAACTTTAGTCCATATTTGTATAACTTTGGATCATTTTTGTATAACTTTAGTCCATTGTTGTATCACTTTAGTCCAATTTTTGTATAACTTTAGTCTTTTTTGTATAACTTTGGTCTATTTTTGTATAACTTCAAATTTTTGTATAACTTTAGTCCATATTTGTATAACTTTAGTCCATTTTTGTATAACTTTGGTCCATTTTTGTATAACTTTGGTTCATTTTTGTATAATTTTAGTCCAATTTTTTGTATAACTTTAGTCCAATTTTTGTATAACTTTATTCTCTTTTTGTATAACTTTGGTCATAAAATGTATAACTTTAGTCATAAAATGTATAACTTTAGTCGTAAATAGTAAAAAAATCAAACAATAAATATGAAAAATTTGAAAAAAAAAAAAGAATAGTAACAAAAACCAAAAAAACTCATAATAACAAAAACAAAAAACCAAATAACAATAATAAAACCAAAAAACCAACAACCCAACCAAACCCAAAATCTAAAATAAAACAAATAACAATAATAAAACCAAATAACAAAATACCAAATAACAATAATAATAAAAAACAATAAACAAAACAAAAACAAAAAAAAATCAAAAAAACAAAAAAACACATAAAGGTGTTTAGGCGGAAAAAAAAGGACGAAAAAAAAAGAAAGAAAAAAAGGAGGAAGAAAAAAAAGGCGGCAGGGAGGAGAAAGGAAAGAAAAAAAGGAGAAAGGAAGAGCAGGGAAAGGACGAAAAAAAAAGAAAGAAAAAAAGGCCCTGCAAATTCGACCCATAAAAAAAGGAGAAAAGGAGGGAGGCGGCATATGGCGGTGGTGGTTTGTGGCAAGCAACCTTCAGATCTGGCGAGAAGGTGGCGGCACGAGCAGATGTGTGTGGTAGTGGTGCGGTGGTGTTGGTGAATGAGGAAGGGACGGCCGCGTGTGGGTGGTTCGGGTGTGGTGTGTGGTGGGGTGGTGGTGGGTCGGGTGTGGTGTTTGGAGGAGGGGTGGTTTTGGGTTTTTTTTTTTTTTTTTTTTAGTTTGGTGCGGTGTGGTGCGGCGTGGTGGAGTGCGGTGGAGTCGGGAATGGTTGGTGGTGTTGGCGGGTCTGCTGGTGTGTGGCGGGTTGTGGGTCGGGTGTGGTGTGTGGTGGGGTGGTGGTGGGTCGGGTGTGGTGTTTAGAGGAGGGGTTATTTTGGGGTTTTTTTTTTTTGTTGTTTTAGTTTGGGTTTTTTTTATCAACTGGTTTTTTTTTTTTTTTTTGTTTAGAGAGGGTGGGAAGAAAATGAGAGAGAAAGAGTGAATGTGAGAAATGAGAGAGGATGAGTGAATGAGGAAGTGAGTTGGGAGATTAGAATGGTGGTAGAGTTGTACACAATTAGGGAAGGAGATTAGGGAGGGAGATTTGTAGCCCTCCATTGAGATGTAATCTCATCCCTCCATCCTTCCATCCAAAGCGCCTTATAAGGACTTAGGGCGCTTATATGATAGGGACCTTAGAAGAACCCTTCTTCTATATATATATATATATATATATATATATATATATATATATATATATATATATATATATATTTTTTGGCAGCTGCGAGATTACTCATAATAACCATAGACTAACGATGTATCAATTCATTTGAAATAAACAAGAACAAAAGATGGAGCAAAATTGAGCATGGCATGAGATGGTCTTTTATGAGAGGGAAAAGAGGCTCAACGGTGAGCCACCCGATTTCCGTCCCGTCTCATATGAGACCAGACTACTCACAGCCTCACAGCTAGCCAAAACAATTGCTAAATGCAATGATGTCAGGATGAGGCCCAATTCCAATATGAGACCACTCATAGGCGTCACAACTAGCGAAAACAGTTGTTAAATGCAATGATGTTGCGATGAGGCCCAATTCCGATGAGCAGCAGACCCTTCGCCATGAGGTACGCTACCGAAGTTCCCCACATAAATATAGCATACTTATCAAGTGTAGCGAGTACGAGTACATATAACATACTGATCAGAATGAGTTGACAAAAGTAATTGCATTTTCTTCTGTCAATTCATTTGATAAATGTGTCAACTCATCTTGATGAATATGGCACCGCCATATTTTGATACATACGTACGAGAGTATGGAGTACATGCCACAGCGTCCCGTAAGAAAGCAAGAAGAACGCTCTATTAGTCTTCTAATTTACCAACTAGGCATCGATTTAGATTCAAGAATAAAATCGGAATTAAAATAGCACAAAGTTCATTTCTTGAAATTCCAGTAATTAACACGATTTTCAGTAGACAGAGAGAAATGAAACTATTATTAAGACCCGACAATAGATGGAACTAAACACCCGATACCAGAAGTAGACAGACACATCACTGTGGCGCATCTGAATTAGCCGGAGTGAACTTTATGGAGACGCTGTTGACACAGTGACGCTCATCTGTGGGAGTGCCAAATCCTTCACCTTTGAAGACATGTCCTAGATGTCCACCGCAGGCGGCACATGTGATTTCAACTCTCCGACCATCTGGGTCCGGCTGAAACACAATAAACTCTGTGTTAGTATTCGTATGGTGACATTTCCTCCATTATTACAAGGGTTTTGTATGAATAAAATTCACTACGTTGACCTAGGATTGGACCTATATGTCAATTTGGTGGCCTGAATTATACTCCGTATATAAAACCAGCATTTCGTTCAAATAACAAAACTAATGATAATATAGCATGCACGGGTAACTATGACCTAACTAGCCAAACGTCCAACAAGTAAAAGAGAAACTTACAGTGCGATTTATGGCTCCAGGAAGACCCTCAAAGAAAGCTGGCCAACCACAACCAGAGTCGAATTTTGTTGTAGATTTATAGAGAGGGGTATTACATCCTGCACATGTATAGATT
The DNA here is from genome assembly GCF_048544455.1 of Silene latifolia. Taxonomy (NCBI): domain Eukaryota; kingdom Viridiplantae; phylum Streptophyta; class Magnoliopsida; order Caryophyllales; family Caryophyllaceae; genus Silene; species Silene latifolia. Next base: position 22,956,531 of record NC_133536.1, read on the forward strand.
CCTTCCTCGGAAAATTTGTTATATTGTCCAGTTCCAGCCCTCCTGCAGCAATGATTATGATTACTTGAAAGTAAATACTCCGTAATGCAGAGCAAACTAAGGCACCAAATGCACTATACACAACAAAATCTAAACAAAGCAAATTTGCGATCACCAGAAAAATGGTTGTTGGCATAACTGGATAACCCTCATCTAAAATCTCATTACACAAGGAACATAACCCAGGTCCTAGGCAGTAGGCAGTCAATAAAAAGGACCAGATGCTCTAGAATTCATTAACACGTCACTAATAAGAAATAACATGTTCCTGTTCAAGATAGCGAGAAGGATCTCCGAACCTTTTAATCCAGTTAGGTCATGATTACAAGAACAAAGTACCTTTCAGGCTGTGCCCTAAAATCTCTATAGTTTCACATGTTACAAATTTCTGAAATTAATTTGTGACCCATGCAAAAATAAAGGTTTGGTATATGTCCTGATGTCTATGATCATGTGAAAATTCAGATGAAGAATCTGATATTCGACACAATAGACTGTCACCAAAAATACCTCATGTCCTCAACACACAGATCTCTCGCCTAAAAACTACCCATTTTACTTTGATGGATATACATTTGTACATATTTCTAGCACTAATTAATGCTCATTATTAACCCATATACACGGTAACTAATGAGCACGGTTAATAATGAACATTAATTAGTGCTAGCAATATGTTATTGAATCCGCAATCCGCTTACAAGCATAGGGAGACTTACTGATACAATTTGTGCAAAAGGATTACAGGAATCCCCCACGTACCAATTCAAAATCATCCGCTGAGCTTGAAAGGATAAGAGTTATACCCAATTGGATGACACTAAGCAAGCTGCATTAGTTAAGAAAACATTCATAACAAATGCTTGGTTCTCATGGATTTCTGATTTGGGTGTTCTTATAAATTTTGCTCTAAATATGGGGATTAGCTAAGGCCATCCGGTGCACCAAATAGGAATGAGAAGTCGGGAGAGGGGCGGAAGAGGGTGACAATTGACCACTCAAAATTCACAAACGACATGATCATTCTTGCATTGTTTTTTTATACTTATAAAGAAGTGAAGTAACGATTTTTTGGAACTAATCCAAGTGTAAACATTCTGAATAATAACTCCCTGACATTATTTCATTGATAATGATAACATTACGTTAAGGTGGCCTTACACAAGAAGTGTGTAAAACAGATTTACTAAGGAACTAACTTCTCATTAAAATAGGTCCTGATATTTGAATTAGTAGATCGGTTTTACACAATGTTTGTGTAAGGCGACTTTACACAAGAATGAATAACAATACATTTTAGTCATTTGATGGAGCTTGCTGCATAACAACTACAACTTGACTTAGCACCTAAAGACCAACAAAGTGACAAACTAAACACATGTTGCTAATAAACCACAGCAACATTACCCCAGTGCCTCAATGGCTCCCGGAAATTGCAAGTTAGGGGTCAGCTGTACGCAGCACGCTTCTGTTAACCAAAGACCAACAAGTGAACAAACTAAAAAACATCTTGCTAATAAACCATATCAACATAAACGGCAGAATTGCACGTGCCTAGAAACATGTATTTTTGACAAAACTCGTGCCACCCACAATCAAATTTGCAATCTTTACACCAATTACTCAAGCACCAGACACTGAATTAGTTAATCAAGCAAGATACAAAGGTTCATCCAACATACAATCATACAAAATTACAAACATAACATGCAAAATCAAATACGATCTCCGTCTCAATCAATTGTTTACCTATTTTTATTCTCTGTGACGGATATTTAAATCAAATGTAACCAAACTGAAAGATCACAAAACAATAAATAAGAAATTGAAAAAAGGGCATACTCAGTTCCTTTCTGCCTAAGAATATAAAACTGTTCAGGAGACAAAACAGCACGCCACTCTTCTTCAGATTTCTGAACAGGTCCAGGAGCAGACGACGCCATTGTTAAAAACCTTGAATTACTCTTCTGCAATAGATACCCAGATGATAAAATTGGGTAATTAGTGGATTTTGATACCAAAGTTTTAAACTTTGATTGATTTGAGCAAGTGGGTAGTGAATAATTTGTGGGATTTTTATGATATGGTGGTATATACGAAGATGTAACGTAGTTTAATTTTGGTAAGTTTAAGAGAATTTTCCTAGAGATGGTGGTGGTTGATGAGGAAGGAAAGGGTGAGGTTCTTAGAATGTGGACTCCCATTTTCTTGAATTTTGCCTGGATAATGGTCGAAATGCATAAAGATTTTGTTACTATGTGTGCATGATTTTGTGTTATGTTCTACACTTAGGGGTGTTTGGTTGGCTCTCTTGGAATGGATTGGAATCGATTTGCTCCATTCCAATGTTTGGTTAGAGTCTTTTGGAATAGAGTTAGATACCCAATGGATTCTAACTCCATTCCAACCCCCTAGAATCTCATACCCAACTTCCCCCCTTGGTATCTAACTTCATGCCTCCCTTCTACAATTTTAGATGAACCAAACAAGTTTATAAAGGAATAGATTTAGAACCCTATACCATTATGGGTTCATATTCCAATCCATTCTATTCCAACCAAACGCCCCCTTACTAGTTACTAGACTTACTACCTAGCTAGGATGGTTTTGTTTTCAAAATCTTTGAATTGGGCTAGGATGATGTTTTAGTATGTTATCGGGTCTCCTATGTAGGGCTATTTATCGGTGCGAGCCAGCTCGGCCTAGTCCGGTCATATTGGCCATGCTTTTATAGCCCGGCCAAGCCATGGATAAGCCGGTGTTATCCTCGGGCCAAGATAGTGTTGGCTTGGCCCGACCCAATACTAAAAATAAAAATAAAATATAGAGGCCCACCCAAGCTTGACCATGTCCCGTTACTTAGTGGGTTGAGCTTGAACTGGACAAAACTGGCACGACCCTAGCCCGGCTTGTCTTGGGACGGCCAAGTGTGTATCATGCATTAGCGGAACTTATGAGTAAAATTATTTTGTAACCTCATTTATCTCCTTCACAAATTCTCATTTGTGACGAGCATATCTGTTGTAAGATTGCAATGGGTCAAGTACTACTTATGTGGGGTAGATAAGATAAAAGTAGAGTGCCTAGGGAGTAGCAATATGTTTTGTCTTATCTACCTACATGGGTAGTAGTACTTAAACCGCCGCAAGCTTATGACGAATATGTCCGTCACAAGGGAGACTTGTTGTATCTCCTTATATATATCCTTGTCTGAGCCTGAAAAACTACCCTTGAATTACGAGCGATCATGATGAAATAATTAACTTTATCATACTATTGAAACAACGATATGGTCATCTCTTTTGAACTAATATATCTCATATTTTAAATATAAGTTTGTTTACATTGTTTAATTTGAATAATCACAATCAACTAATTCAATCTACCATAAATAAATATATTTTGAAGTACTATATAATGCAATAAAAAACAATTCTTAACACTACGTTTTCAAACTTTTTTCATCTAATGGCCCTTTTTATGTTCATCACCTTTAAATTTGGTTAGAAATTATTAAACAAAAGCTTTAGTAGTTGTACCCCATTTAAGTTAGCTCAACCTATAACTTTGTCAGTAGATCTCATTTCAGACAACTATTTAAATTATATATGGCCAGTTTGAAGGTTTCAGACCGAAAAAAGTTGCCTAAAATGAGAATTTGTGTAACTTTGTACACAAAACTCTCACTTGAGATATAACCTTAAAACGGGTTAAGTATTACACATAAGACAATAAAATATAGAGGCCGTTTGGTTCAAAGTATTGGAATAGATTCAAATCCATTCCAAAAGCTAAAGACGGATATATCCGTTAAGGAACACTTACTGAACTTTGTTTTTTTGGTGTAAACCATCTGAACTGATTCGAGCCGGGTAGGACCACTAAGGCGATAAAGCTCTCCCTGATGAGTTTTAACACTGTTGCGTTCTCGGGGCTCGAACACGAGACCTCTGGTTAAGTTAGAGCAACCCTTGTCAGTTGATCTAAGTGCTCATGGGTACCTACTGAACTTTGTAAACATGACATTTTTTTTTGACAGCGTTAAGAGTGTATTAGAACATCCACAATGGTAAGCAACAACCCTAATAGCTTAACTCTCCACATCACATTTTTGAGCTAGAACACTTTTAAGCTACAAACTTTCCCAATGGTTAAGCTATAAGAATTGTTGCTTAAATTGACTTATATACATTTATTTAATTGGCACATATCTCTTTGTGGGTCCATTTGAGCTACTAGCTCCATGGAGCTAGTTGCTCAAACTAAGCTAGTTCATGTGAAACTCTCCAATGGTTGAGCAACTAGCTTGAAACTTTTAGAATTTGCAAGCAAGTCCTTTTGTTCAACCATTGGAGATGCTCTTACATTCTCATGGCTTGGCGTGCGAGGCCATGTGCTACCCTATTTAGACGCCTAGGAATAAAGTTAAAGGATAAACAGTGGAACGACGAATAGAGGCTTGAGATGTCCTTTAAAATGTCTGGGACAAGATAATGTTCCTTCTCTATCCCGATTAGTTAATTCAACATCTGAAAACAATCCGAGAAAACTCCCAAATGCAACACATTACTACTGCTAGCCCACTGCAAGACGTTTTTAATTCATAACGCTTCAACTTGTAATACAGACTCAGCCTTCAACTTTATACCTCTTTGCGTATAAACAACCCCCTCTCAGTGTATGCCGCCCACCCGATTGCTGCATCAAAACCCCTTTCCCAACCCGTTTTTACTCTTGTACCGCAACACTAACCTCGTATTCCCACTACATACACAGGGTGTCTATTCCAAATCACAAATTGGCTGGTGCAATTAGCTTCTTGCGTCAATGCATGAGTACCCTCATTCAGAGTCAAAATTCTCTCCATTTCCTAAAAGTAATGGAGAGGCAAGTTCCTTTTAACGGCCCGAATTGCATCTTGCCAATATCGAACGGTTGCACATTTATGCATAGAAATAAAAAGGTTAATAGTATGTAAAAGGAAAATATTATTAAATGAATTTGTAAGAGTAAATGGAGGGAAAGAAATGAAGAGAATCGCAATTGCCTCATTTGTGTTTGAAAAAGACGCAAATACTCATAGTCAATATCATACGTATCCTTGAAATTATAGAAAACCCATGTGAAGAGTTTGAGTGTAAGCAGGAAAAGAATCATGAAAACATGATCCTAAAAATCTGACCATTTTTATGCTCCGCATGACTAGACAAACTCAATCATCATCATCATACTTTCAAAAACATTCATCATCATACTGATTTATAAATCTGTTAAATTTGTTTTTAACATCAAAATTCTGTTAAAATTGTTATTATTATCATATTTCCCAAAACCCAATCTTAACCAAAAAACCATAATAATAATAATAAAATTAAATAATACTAAATATTTACTAATTAAAGTTTTTCCAACTTTATTTTGGAAAGCAATCAACAACTTATCCGCCTACTACGGCATTGATATTGACATAACACCCAAAAATAATCAAATCTTTGAACCCAATCTTAGTGAAACACTGAAAAAAGATCAATTTTTTTTTTACAAATTTCACTCTTTTTTCTTCTATGTTTTTGTCCTTATACTGTCTTTTGTGTTTTGATCACATCACATCACATCACATTTAAGAGATAATAACAAGTTCAAACAGTCAAATTACCAAGAACAGTAAATAAGAATTTGGGTTATTTGTGATAGAGATGGGTGAAGAAAATAGTAAATCAAAGGAGGAAACAAAGGAATCCTCAGTAGCTGTTGAGGTTGTTACTGAAAAGGAGACAAAGATTGAAATTGGGCAAATGGGTGTTCCTCAGATTAATGATTCTACTACTATGAATCCATCCTGGTTTACTCCTAAAAGGTAGTTCTCGACGTAATTTTCATCTTGGGTCGTTCGGAAATAGTCTATTTGTGTTGTTAATATAAGGGTAAGGCTGCGTACATCCGACTCCCCCTTGCCCCGCAATTTGCAAGAGTAATGTTGTTGTTGATTTGATTTTGCCATTTTGGGTTTTCAATTTTATCTGATTTGGGTTGGTGAAAGTTTGAATCTTTGCAATTGGGTAATTGTTTGAGGTGGGATTTATGTAATATGGTGTTGTTTTAACTGTAACTATGGTAAGTTCTTAGTGGTTAGAATGTAGCTGTGATGTTCTGCTGGTAATTATTGATGATGGAAAGTTTGGATTTTGGTGCTTGGTGTCTCAGTTTATTTATGTATTTTTACACTGGCAGTTGAAACTTGGGATTACTTGATGCAGGTAAATTAGGTAAATGTGTTGTATGATCGAAAGTTAAGAATTTTGATGCTCAGTAGTAGTGTTTGAGTGTGTTTAGGAAACAATAATGAGGAGGTTGCTGCTGCTGCTTGATACTTATTGTGTGGATTTATGCAGGTTGCTTGCAATTTTCTGTGTGATCAATTTAATAAATTATTTAGACCGGGGAGCGATTGCCAGCAACGGTGTGAATGGAAGTAGGCGGATTTGCAATAATGGCACTTGCACTGGTGGCAGTGGCATTCAGTAAGCATTATGAGACTGATACTAATATTTGCACATTGTCTAGTGATTAAGCTGTAAAGTCATTACCTTTCAATTATTTATTGGCTCCCACGATATCCAAAAAACAAGATTGGAAATGGGATGATGGGAGGCGGAGCTGTAAGCCCGTAAATTGCTCATCCTGCTGTCCCTTGTTATCGCTAGTTTACTCACTGTATTTTCAAGACTTCCCTCTTTGTGTTTCCTTTATTTGATCTTGAAACTGTATTTGATGCATCCAGGGGTCAGTTTGACTTGAACAATTTTGAAGATGGTGTGATATCATCTGCGTTCATGGTCGGTCTCCTGGTCGCTTCACCCATTTTTGCTTCATTAACAAAGAGGTGACTGATTTCTCTAATATTTTTGTATCTGTATTCCTGTTCCCTGGAAGATGTTGTGGACTCGGAGAAAGTTGTAGTCTCTATGAAAGAGTGGACATTTTGAATTACTTGCCAAAAACTTGGACAATGGAAATGTTGACCCTACACAAACATGTACAATAGCCAATGAGGTATTGGGCCATTGGTTTAGACTGACAACACGTGGACAATAGGTTGCAGGTTCAGATTTCAAAACCTCCTCCCCCTTGTAATCGGATTGCTGTCGCGGCTCATTCGACACCAAAAAGCCTGAACATTATTACATAACTCATATGAATGTTATTGAAAATAGTTCCACTCAAACTTTTGCTGCTTGTACCTAAGCTGTGGCTCATGGAGGCAAACTCTTCAAATCAGACACTGAGGCTTGATCAGCATTCAGCCCAGTTGTAAACATGTGTCGATTGATTGATGCCAAGGAAACTGATACCTTGATCTAAGGGTCAACCATGTCGAACCTGCTAAGTGTAAAATCTATTTTTTTTTTTTGGCGTTAAGAGTGCCAAAGACTTACACTATTTGATTCTAGATTAAGACGGAATAAAGCAAAATGACTCATTAAACTTGGAGTTAGAGGTTTTGATAGAGGTCAAACCATGTCTAGTTGGATAACCTAAAGCCAAAGGACAACAGGCTTACTCCATCTATATCATTATTGTGTGTGTTGGCGTGTTTTGAGCCTTGATGGTTGTTCTAGATATTGACGCTTAACCATTACTTCGTATGTCAAGTGGTCTGTCTAGTGACTGATTATTTGGTGTTCATTGAACTTTTGGCAGAGTGAATCCATTCCGGTTGATTGGTGTAGGCCTATTGGTTTGGACTGCTGCTGTAGTTGGTTGTGGATCTTCGTGGGACTTCTGGTCCATTTCCGCTTTTCGCATGTAAGGTCCGATCTGGTGCACTACTGTATTGTCCTTCTGATTAGTTTACTTACATAATGTTTGCTTTCATTAGGCTGGTTGGTGTAGGTGAGGCTTCATTTATCAGCCTTGCAGCCCCCTTCATTGACGATAATGCCCCTGCCACTCAGGTATCCTTTATTCTCCTCCTTCATAATTTCAAGAATACATGCATGAGACCGTTCCACTATGAGATGGTCCTTACCGATCATCACCCCTATAATTAATAAGAAATATTTTAAATATCATGAGTAAGTAGGACTGTCACGCGGAGTGTTTCTTGTTATTTTTTTTCTTTTTGCTTGGGCATGACTGTTTTATCCAGGATGTGCATCTGACAGTTTGTATTTCTTTGTAATAGAAAACAGCGTGGCTCGGACTGTTTTACATGTGTATTCCAGTTGGATATGCAATTGGCTATATTTATGGAGGGTTGGTAAGTTTGCTGAACTTTATCGGTTCTATATCGCTTTACCCTACGATTTCATGAGTATTACGTCATCCATTTGCTCCATTCCTCATCTCCTAAAATTTGTGCCAAAACTAAGTACTCCCTATAAAGAAATCCATATAACAAAAAATATTCTCTTACTTTGTCTTACACTAGTAAGAACCTTCACCATAGGTTAGAATGACCAAATTCATTGGCCAGGTACATTCTTTCTCTTCTCCTAGATTTACTGTATCCCCAATTGGTGTATGAATCTTCCCCGTAGGTAAGAATGACTATATTTATAACGGGTTTAAAAACTAGTTATCAGAGAAATCCGTGGATTGTGGCCATCAGGAAAAATGTGTAAAGGTCGACTTTACAATCAAGTACAAGCATATAGGCGGTTGACTCTACAATTAAGCGTTGTGCTTCCTAATCGCAAAAAGAGAATATCTTGCCAATAACATGTTTTCTATGAGCAATGGTCCGTGGTTTGTTGCGCTAATAGTGATTACCCAAATTTCTATCATTGGATATTCTAGGTTGGAAAGCATCTGGCTTGGAGGTGGGCTTTCTTTATCGAGGCTATTTTGATGGTTCCCTTTGTTATTTTTGGTTTCGTTATGAAACCAGTGCCATTAAAAGGTTTGTGGATTTCTTCTAACATGAGTAATTAAGCTTATAACGACGCTCCTATGCGCTTATATAGCCAGCTTTCTCTTGTTTGGCGAGCAGGATTTGCTCCTATTGGATCCAAGAAGGCATCGTGTCCGGTAGAGACAGACGCCTGTGATTCAAAAGGTGGGATATAATCTGATCTCAGTTTTTATGGATTTTTGTAAAGTTATCTGAATGCTCAAGAACATACCATCTTATTATTAGCTTCTTCTTTTGTGACTCTTTGTTATATTCAGATGTTCTAAAAGCTGAAAGCAGCATAACACCAGACGAAGTAAAAATTGATCGTCTAAATGTTCATGAAGCTTCCGAGTAAGTTTTGACTTCCTATGCTTCATTTCCATTATTCCCGGCTTTGTTTTTACTGATCCTAATTGACTTAGCGCTCAAGAACATACCATCAGTGTCCCTACCTCACAATATTTTCTACACATCACACACTCATTTGGATTTAAGAGCAGTGCCTACGCCTCTGAAATTCGTCGACACCATTGTTTACTATCTAGAAAAAAAAACTTTTAGAATAAACTTAATCTTTGACTAATGCCACATCACTTGTACTTTTATATGTTATGTTATCATTATCTCGCCCCTCTTTGAAATTATTTTTAAATATTTTTGGATTCGGCACCATCTGCTACAGATCAGGAAGCGAGGGAAATGTTTTTATGAGATTTTTTAAGGACATGAAGGTGCTTTGGGTTGACAAGGTTTATGTCGTCAATGTTCTAGGTACAGTCTATTCTTCATTCTATCCCGTGACGTATATTGCCAACTTTATGCCCAAATTATTTAGCTTGTGATAGTCTTTCGTGTGATTCTAAGTCAAATGCTATCGTTTCTATTTAGCCTGTCAATAACTCATTACTGCTTTTCCAGGTTACATTGCATACAACTTTGTTATCGGTGCATACTCATACTGGGGACCAAAGGCTGGCTACAATATTTACAATATGGTGTGTTCTCATTTTAATCTGTTCTGGAGATTTTTCTCTCCCAACATTACCAAACTCTCTAGTCATAGGAGGACATTTACAATGTAATTGGGTTGTTCATTGTCATTTACTTTCTGGTCTGCAAATCGTAGGAAAATGCTGATATGATCTTCGGAGGGATTACAGTCGGCTGTGGGTTAGCTGGGACTATTGGCGGAGGTCTCCTTCTCGACTACATGAACTCTACAATTTCAAATGCTTTTAAGGTAGCACAATTCTCTAACAAGATGCTGTCACATATTATCTTTTGTGAGACCGCTCCATTTCCCCGCTAACTAACCACTATTATATTCATTGCATCCTCACAATATTTATATGAGACGGTCTCAAAGGAAAGTAGCTTGTGCATGTAAAACTGCTTTCTCATGCACTGCTATGTTTTTCTGTGTTATGCCAGAAAAATAGGTCGTCAACAGCTCTTCTTTTATATGAACGCACTTAAAGCATCTTTCTTAATCCTTTTTTTGGTAAAAAAAATGCAGCTTCTTTCAGCATCGACGTTTTTGGGGGCAGTATTTTGCTTTAGTGCCTTTTGTTTCAAGCGAGAGATGCTTTTCCTCATATTTTTTGCAGTTGGCGAACTGCTTGTCTTTGCCACCCAGGTATCCAGTGCCTCCGTTTTTTTGTTGTTTGGTTCAACTCATGAGATGTAATACAAAGTGATTTTCCTAGTGTAGTTTTACGCAAAACCCAAATATTCCCACATGAAGCCTAGGTTACGGCGTCATACCAAAGGAAAACAAAATAGCAACCTTAATGGCAAGAACATAGAAAATATTAACATTGTTCCAGCACCTTAAGGGCGCCCGTAAATAGCGGAGTAGGGGTCGGATGTACAAAGTCTTTCCCGTGCTAACAACATAAAGAGTTGGTTCCAGATAACCCATAATAAAATTGCGTTGAATAATGCATTTAAGGGCGCCTAGGGCGGATACTTCCAGAAAAAGTGCAACTTGTTTAGTGAGCAATTTTCTCTATGCCATCATAATTCGTGATAAAAAAAGCAATCAGTATTTGGCTTCACTGGAAATGGACACTATTAAAAAAAATTGATACATATTGTAGGAAAAACAATTTATTACGCTTGTTGATGTTTGTCACATTTTGTAGGCTCCGGTGAATTATGTTTGCCTGCATTGTGTTAAGCCAAGTTTACGACCACTATCTATGGCCATGTCGACAGTTTCAATACACATCTTTGGTGATGTGCCTTCATCACCCTTGGTGGGAGTTCTCCAGGTAAATGTTTAGCTTAAACAATTACTCCCGTACTTTCTTTGGGTGTAAATGGAACCGCAAAGGCAATTTCAATGTTAGGCAGGCTTCAAACCCGGGTCATGACTCATTGAGTAGTATACCTCAATGACTACCAGCATAGCTGACATGTGCCAAACTTCAACATCATTTGGCAATAAACAAGGCCCTACCAACTGAAGAATCTTCATGCCAATTTTTCATAAATCCTAATTCAGATGACAGCTTTCAAGCTATAAATTATTGGTGTTAGTTACAACATCCGACCCCCCTTACCCTGCAATTTGCGGGAGCCATTGGGGTAATGTTGTAGTTACAACTTACAACTTACAACTGAGTAACTTAATGTGGGATTTGTTGTTTTGCGATTTCCTTTTTCCGTAAGCACCAAACTCATCTGGCATCCATAGCTTATATACTTGGATTAAATGTGATGCAGGATCGTGTTAAAAATTGGAGAACGACTGCTCTTAGTTTGACGTCAATTTTATTTCTTGCTGCGGCTATATGGTTCATAGGTAAGACCGTCACTACCTCCATCGGGCATGTAACTGTCGAAGCAGTGTGTTGACCCTAATACATTATACATTCATCTGTGACTACTATGTGAGACGGTTGTATGCACACAACTAAGCCATTAAATTATCAATCGAGGAATACAACCTTAGTGATTTGGTTGTATGCATACACTCACATCTGATTTCTTGTTTAGTGCAACTGTTGTATGCTGGTAATGAATTCACAACTCCATGTATGCTGCAGGGATCTTTTTGCATAGCACTGACAAATTCAATGAAGACGAGAGTGAACATACTCTCAACGAAACCAACGCCGCAAATAAAGCACCCTTGCTAAATGAGGCAACAAATGCAGCATAACTGCAATAGCTCTATAAGCTCATAGTTACAACCATTTTTTGGGTGGAGAAACTAACACGCACAGCCGCACAGGCTTCGACAAAAGTGTACATAGCGTTCCGTAGAACAAATAATAGAAATATGTTAGTCCTTTCTGTTTTTTTTCTTTTTTTTTTTTTTATCTGAATGTATTTTCATCAATTATTTAATTTATAGAAGCCAATGTTTTGTTTTCAATTAGCATGGTGTTCTTATTTTGTATAGTTTTTCAGGCTGTATTAAACATGGCATTCTGATTGGCTAAATGATTTTTTTTCGGTGTAAAGGGAGTCACGAGGGCGATTTTGATGGGATATTAAACAAGGGTTTCTGATTGGGTAAATGATAGTACTATGATAGTTTGATTGCTGAGTATATGTTTCATTTTCATGTCAACTTTTGCAGTGTCAATATTCCAAAAGCATCTTGTGTAACCCAATGCACCAAACAATTATCTTCATGCCAAGCATCTTTTCTGCCCTACCAACTTTATCTCGAGAACCAAAAAGCAATTTTCCACATTAAAATAGCAAATTTTTTGGATAGTGTTTTTCTACTATGTCCTTTGGAAATTTTGACAATTATTGGTTTGATGTGGTGATTCGAAAAAAAATAATTATGTGAAATCGATTGCTTCGACAAGTACTTCATCGGTGTCATTTGATTCCTTCTCGTTGGTTAAATACTATTCACAAATGAACTAAAATATAAAGAATTAATTAATGAAGAGCTCTTAGACTAGTAGTTAAGACTTGAGACTATACCCCTCTCCCCCTATATGTGTTGGCTTTGCACCTCATTTGACACTAAAAAAAATATAAAGAGTCGGTTAGGATGGAGATCTTTTGTATGATGTATCGTTTTCTCATACATTTTGGTTTCAAGCTGATGGACAAAGAAACATGAGTAGATTTTATCCAACTCTAACTTAAAACGGGGAATAAAAATAACGATGATCCTGAAAAGGAGATATATTTATTTTTATCCAATCATAAATGTCGACTGATCCAAAATTACTTTTTTCCGATTTTATCGGGTAAATTTGGCTACGAACAAGAATCAAAAGAAAGGAGAAAGGTGAAATGGAATGGATTTACAATAATTGATATAAGGGTTACCCAAGGAATGTACATAATCAATGTCATAATTCTGCTAACCACCAATCATACAACCATTTGAGCTAAGTTGAGCAAAGTTCAAAAAATAGCACTTTTTATTTATTGGGATGAATAATCTACTACTACTACTACTATTCTAACCTTGAACAGATCTTGCTGCACATGATCCACCAAAAAAAAAGCAAGTTTTTGGCATATTTTGCATCAAAATTTATGCCAGATGTTGGGTGATGATGAATTTTCCATCTTCATGAAATTCTGAAATCTTGAGGTTGTTAGATTTACCAAAGCTTGATTAATAAGGACTAAGTAGGAGGAAAGAATCTGTTGAGATTGAAGGGCAATGTGTAGAATTCTTCATTTCGATTATCGCCACGAAAACTTCTGAACTTGACCCACCATGGCATTCCTCTATCTTTCTTTGATCTTTCCACTTCTAATGTGTTGTCTAGGAATACCGCGACCATTAAGCCTACTGTCGGAGATGATATGAATATGGTTGTCACGAATGCATTGAACTGCCAATAACGAATCATGTTAGTAACCAAGTAGACCAGAACCCGAATATGACAAAAAAAAAAAGGTACAAACTCGAACCAGACTGCATCAGAATAACCTGTAATGGTCTAACCAAAATCTGACTCGAGTAGTTGGGTAAAACTCACCCATCCTGCATTGGTCCGAATAAGTCCATGATGAGGAAAATACTCGACGAAGAACTGAGGTATAGAGATTCCCAGAAAGAGTGAGAGACCGGTTATGAACAGATTCCTCATTGAGTTCATGTTCGTAAATTGTAAAAATGATAGTCCAACAGAAGCTGCAAAACAAACATCGCAGTTGACGAAGGGAGATATAACAAAACTTGGATAAACTGTTACGCTTAGCTGTGAATTGTAACACGTACCCACAAGACCAAAGAGAACGCAGTATACAGCAGCAAATATGGGTAAAGGTATTGATGCAAAAACAGCGCCGAATTTGCCTGCAGCAAATTGGATCACTGATTAGTTCACAGCTTTCAGGGATGGGGGAGCATAAAAACTTATATGAGGCGGGCTTACACGTCATCCCAACACATTAATCCCATACTTAAATTAGGAATACATAAGGATTTGGGTTGGTGTAACATGTAAGGCCGTCTCATACAAGGCTCAAGTCTATGAACATGGAAACCGTTAAGAGTCGGAGCTTTCAATATGCAAAGTTAAAACTAATACCAACCTAAAATAGAGAAGAAGATCATGAAACCAGCTGAAATTTGAACAACTCTACGGCTTCCAACTCGGGTTAACCCAAGCAATCCGACATTTTCCCTGAAAGTTGATGTGAGTTTAGGTTGTTCTGTTATAGGAAGTCAATAGAAACTCGAGTGAATAATAATGGCTTATATAACAGTTCTTACACAGAAACAGTAGATCCACTGCATGTTCCAAATAGACCATCTAGCAGAACTCCAATCCCCTACAAGGAGAACACATATCTTCAGGTTCTGAAATTTTTGAGGCAAGAATTTAGATGAAAATCTTATATCATACGATGACAGACAGTGCATCCGAGGAGGTATCTGGAATAATAAAGTAATTATATTCATCATTCTAGATACCTCGAAGTCCAAAAACGCACAAGTAATACAAAGTGTCAAAGGAACAAGTCATGACTTTTATCTATAAAGATTTACCTGCCATCCGATGCCCCGACTCAGGACATAAGCTGGTGGAGGGGTGGCAATCGCAAGCCTGGATGCTGCCTTATAAGCCGCTGTTGACTGCATCATTTATCCAAGAGAAGTGTCATGTGCTGATGTAGAAGTCACTAAACGAAAGATTACAACAGAAAAACAAACTGCAACCAGTCTCCTGGGAGACGGTTTTCGTAGAACTGAAAGCCTCACTCATTGAACTTAATATTTCATGATAGTCTTATCATATTCATGAGACTGCTTCATATGAGAATTTGTCGAACTTTCTTTAAAAATTCTTTTTTCTATTGCAATCCTCATCCTACCTCAACCATTGATACGAATACAGCTGACATCATGGCAAAGCAATGGCCGGCTGCAAAAGTAGGAGGGCCCCATTGCAATGGATATGGAAATTTAAACCTGCAGCAAAAATTGGCTTCAAAATCATGGAATTAATCTCAAGAAATAGTGTGTTGGCTTCAAAAGATGATTACCATGGAGCGGTTGATATGAGATTTGCTCTGTCAGTCCGACAACTATTTTTAGTACGAATGGGTGTATGTCTATACGCTCCAGCTGCTGTTAGGATAACAGCATAAATCCATACAATAGAGATACATATAATAATCGGAAACCTCTCGAAAACTGGTACATCTCTGAAAGGTCTCACATGCTTCAGATACTGCAGTGCACACAGAAGCTCAGTAATTAAATCAATCAACGGCCATTAATATCATAATACTGCTCTATGCTTCAACTTACCTGGGACATTCCAATCACTAGGAGCAGCATTGGAAGACCTATCTCCACACAGTTTCCTAACTGGAATGAAAGACATAAAATAGTGAACTTGAGAGCAATCAAATGATATTCAAGAACGAAAGCAGTGCATCTCTTACTAGCACCTACCGCGGGAAATCCATGTTGAAACAATCCCAAGCCCACTAATCCC
Organism: Silene latifolia; assembly: GCF_048544455.1. NCBI lineage: Eukaryota > Viridiplantae > Streptophyta > Magnoliopsida > Caryophyllales > Caryophyllaceae > Silene > Silene latifolia. Next base: position 22,972,404 of record NC_133536.1, read on the forward strand.
ACCACGGGTGCCATTCCCAGAGGGCTAAAAAACCTGTGAGGGAAGTAATCATATACACCCATCATTATCGAAATAATACATACCAAGCAGCAAAATAATTCAACAAAAGAGCCTTAAAACCGAAATGATGATTTAGGGCCAGCAAACATGAATTATCATTTGAAACCATTAAAAACACGTAGAATAATAGAGAGGAAGCAAGGAAAATGCGACAAAAATAGTCAGCGTATAAATAAACCTAAACGTCATAAAATTGTGGAGCTTTTTTCTTAAAAAAAAGGAAGCAATGGAAAAACTGATATAATCTTCGCTTCCAGAAGACATACCGTGAAAAAAGGCCCCATAACTGACTGTAACCTAAGATGATCTGTATACTTGAAGCCACAATCAGAGCTCCTTGAATAGCTCGCATAGTTTGTATAAATCTCTGAATACAACAAAGTTGTGTATCAGCATTCAGCAATTTTTAACTACTTTCAGACCACTAACTGTAGTGCCAATATAGAGAAACTGTAAAGCAACACAATGCGGTTGCTTTTCCTTGAATGCTTTGCATGCTGCTCTATACTTTCAATATCTCAGTCATTCATAATTCTATAACTAGCTAGATTTGTGATTTAAGTCTTTTAAACATGATATTAAATCTAGGTTAGAGACGATCATGGAATTGGTAGCCACAGTCAACTCTTGGTTGTGCTGCCCTAAATGCGGCCGATACTGCTTCAAATGTTGTCACAATAATTTTGAGAAGCTTCATAACTCGATTCTGATGCGGTATGACTAACCAGATTTAATACCATGGCTATAAATAGAAACGAAAGAAATGCAAGAAAAAAATTCAGAAAATTAGGGACTTCCAAAGAGTTAGATCAAGTGAAAAATGAAACTTACGTCGTGACTATCAGGAATAGTCTGCAGGGATGAGTCATTGATGATGTAAGCTATGGGGATGATATAAGAAAAAGATCCTCCAACTACTGCTGGTAGCCTTGTCCCAAATAGTGCTTGCAGTAGTGTGTTAATGCCCGCCACAAATAGCAGAGTTTGTATAACCCGAGCCTTGTCACCCTAGTCATTTGATCAAGGTGTCATATAATATGTTCAACAAAGGCATAGTAGTGTAGCAAGCCAAACTGAATTAACTTTAAAAGGTTGGTGCTAGAAGGGCAAATAGCTTACATCAGATCCACCCATTGCAGGGACAAGCATTGTCGGAATCATTACACTGGTACCCAGCATCAATATGTAGTTCTGAAATGCTAGAATGATGGTTTCAGCTGCAAAATATTTCTCCAACACATCAAATAAACGTAGAGTCGTAGACAAGTATTTACCCCCCACAATGCCACAAGTAATCCGAGTATCTCATCCAATAAGGCACAGTGAGTTCAACTACTCGTATCATAACATACTAATGATGAGTTGATGATATAACTGATGGGAAACTCTCAATTTGACTAAGCAGTACAGCATCAAAATCTATCGCCAATTTAGGAAGACAGGGCTTCCCAATATTGGCAGATTTGGACGGACGACAAGCATACACAACCTCGAATACAGAATTGTATCACATAAATTTTAACCTCCTTGATCCTCAGCACTGTTTTAAGAAACATCGACCAGACTCCAGAACCAGCGTTTTAACTGTTAACATATTTGATGAACCTAAAGACTTGTATAAGATTGTCTTAGTCCTTACACTAATGTAAACTGTTTGTCTTTCGACCCAAAAACCATGGATTAAAACAATTACAACATCTAGAGTAAGGCATCCTCACAAGAAATTTGCTTACAATTGTTATTCCATTCCTATTTAATTCGATTTTTGTACAATCAAATCTAACCCGTCCTAAACGCCATGCATATTATCTCGTAAAGTCTACAAAATCCAATACCGAGTTAAGTTGAATACATACAGAACACGATAAACAATTTATCCGAAAGCATACTTAAATTTCATGACAAACCACAAAAATCCGATCTTTCTCACTAGTTGATGCAAGAAGGTTCGATAATTTTCCAACCCGAGTTAAAATTAAGAGATCAAGTAGGAACTTCATCCAATTTATGTGACGTGAAAATTGCAGCCATGACGTGAAGTAACAAGTGAAACTCCTAACTCTTAACAGAAACCAAATTTCATGGTCACACATTAATCATTTCCAAAAAAAGCTCTAGTTTCTAACAACATTGTATTAGTGACAAAATAACAAACGGATAAATTAATTTTAAATTGGCGTAATTCTCTAACTAACCTGCCTAAAAAATCTCCTAACTACTTATTTTACTGATCATTCAAATTAATTAATTAAAATTAATGGATATTTTCTATTATTATCCACAATCAAAATAAAATGTAATATTATTATGTGAATTATTATCAAACAAACTAATAGGGAAACTGTTAGGTACGGTACCACATTCTCACATGCCCTCGTGTGTTAATCTCACATAATATTTTACAAAAAATATGTGATAATTTATCAACCAGTTATTCTTGTTTACAAGGAAAAGTGACTTGTAACATCTCACAATCACCTCTCATCTTAAATACCGAGTACGAGTATTATTTTTACTGGTTGTGAGACGTCAGGGGCTTGTCACGCGTAATAAATGATAATTTGGGTACCAACAAATGGCAGATAAAATTTGACAAAATGCATAATGTAGGCATTTTGAACCCACTTGAGAAATGACAAACATGAATGAAGCTTTAAACATGTGACACAGTAACATTAATATAGAAGCAGGCAATTACCAGTCATAAAAAGCTGTGACTTTTGACTATAAAACCCCGACAATTTTAATTAAATAAACTATAATAAAATTCATCATAATCTTAAATTCTTCCATTTAATTTCATTCCATTTCCCACAACTATTTTCAAATATTTGGACCACCACTTTCCGTCTCAATTACTTGTTTACCTTTCATTAACAAATGACCGAGACGGAAAGAGTATAATAAGTGCAATTTCTAAAAACTCAAAAAATGATAAAACCCAGAAAAAAAAAATGTAAACCCATTATTTATTTTCAAAAACCCAGTAAAAATGAAGTCTCTTTTGAAGCCTTTTTCAATGGTGGTGGGACATTGATGTTCAAAATGAGGAGATAATAAGGTTTATGATTATATAAAGTGAAACACACTCGGTTTAAATCCCGTCAGCATCAAATTTCATATTTGCCCTTGTGGTTCCCGTTACGCAGGAAAAAAGAAAAAATAATTATGACTAAATTGAAATTCATTTATTCTTTTGAGGTGAAGAAAAAAAAAAAGTAAAAAAGATAGAAAAGTACCCCAAGGAGGATTGGAGTCTATGCAATATTCAAGGTCTTGGAGTTGTTCCATAGGAAGATGAGTTATATCCGCCATTGTTGAGAGCTTCAAAGCTCTCTCCAACAAAAGAAAAATAAAAAATAAAATAAAGAGATAAATAAATAGTGTGGAAAAGAAGGAGAATATTTGTAGAAGAAGAGTGGAATAATGAAGAAGAGAAGTAGTAGAAGAAGAAGAACAAATTAAAGTTGGAAAAAAATAAGATACTCCGCAGAAAGTAAAGGAAATTTGATAAAAGGAGAAAAATAAACACAAGAGTGGAATACTCTCAAAACTCTCCTATATACTCGTAATTTAATATTGTTATTATGTGACTGAGTAAGTCAAATTAATTTAAAAATGAGTCGGAAACTCGGAAATGACGTTCTGTCACACGTTTGTTTTTGGCACAAAGACGAAGTAGAGTGCATGGGAGAAAACAATTTTTAATATTTGAAATGAATACGTAAATGAATAATTGAGATATCGAGATAAAAAATAATGTAAAACTTAACGAAACGAGTGATTCTAAAAAAAGTTAGAGAGAAATTAGTACGATAAAATGGAAACTCTCCTATATACTCCTAATACAATTTTGTTATAACATTATTGTACGGAGTAATAATATAAGAATAATTGAGTAAGTCAAATTATTTATATAAGTGAATCGGAGGTAACGTTATGTCACACGTTTGTTTTTGGCACAAAGAAAGTATATTAAGGAGTAATATAAAAAAGCGAAAAGTAACGCGTATATGAAAGAAAAACAATTTTTAATACATGAAGCGAATACGTAAATAAGTAACCGAGATAAAAAAAAATCCGGTAGAGGAGTACATGCAATAAGTTGGAAGGAAACTCAGTGTTCTTGTACTTATACGGAGTATTATTCTTTGGACCAGTCTTACTATAATTCTATATAAACTGAATTTCCTTTGTATGCGCAAAGTTCAGTAAAAAAAACATACACAAATTTGTGTTGATTTTGTTATTCGTGTTCGTTTTGTTTTACAGATTTGAATTTTCAGATGTGGTTTACAAGAATAACCTCTGTTATGTACATTAACTACGATAGTGACCTTGCAGTTGAACAATTTATTTGAACTATCGAGTACAAATAAAAAGAGCCATCAACTTAATTAGAGGCCGTTATGAGTTATGACCTTCGACATTTGTGTGAAGCGCCCTTTAGAGGCCGTTATAAAATTGTGTCAAGCTCAGCTCGAGTTTTTTTTTTTTTTTTTTTTTTTTTTTTTTTTTTTTTTTTTTTTTTAAGGTAACAAAATTAGATTAATTTTTCTAGGGCCGGGTTCTCCTAGTCAGACCCGGGCCGGGCCAGGGGAGGGGCGGTCTTGGTCGGGCCATACCGGGTTGGGATATGCTCGACCAGGACCAGGCCCGAGGCGGGCCAGGCTGACGGGCCTTACCAATTTATTTTTATTTCTTATTATTTTTGCTAAAATGACGGGCCAAGGCCGGGCCGGGCTGGAATTTTAGGACCAGGCCCGGGGCCAGGGCGGACCACGACCGGGCCGGGCCAGATCAGGCCAAGTTACATAAAATAATGGGCCAAGGCGGGTCGGGTCTGAGCCGGGCCGGGTCAGCCCGTGCTGATGGCCAACTCTAGGACCAACTATATCATTCTTTCGAATGAGTGAGTTAAGTTGAAGTCACCGACTTTCTAACCACATCGAAAAGGTAGGACATGATTGTTCAATAGAAGGCATAAAGTCAGCAATTTTATTGGCTTCACGAAAACAATGTTTAATAACGACAAATTAAGCATATTTGAACAATATTTATAAAGAATTTTATGTAAACTAACCTCATAAAAAAAAAGTTAAAAAAAAATTACGTTCTTTCGTCCAGAGCGAAAAAAACCAGTTCATACCAGAAACGGAAATCCATAAAAAACTTGGGACGAAGTCTGGACTAGAATTTTTAATTTCGGTTCTTATCGAGTCGATTCTGGTCCGGAGCGGATTATGCATACACCTACTTTCCATTATGACCGGTAAATGTACTACCATATGCATCATCACATACAACAAATTTATAGGACACGCCAAAAAATCTAGGAACCAAAAGTTGAGTAAGAATAAATCTATACTGGAAATAAGACAATAAGGCAACATTACACAATCAAACTCAATGTAGCTAACTTAACTTGAGACGAACTCGAGATGTCATCATCTCGGTTTCCTGAGACAGTTAATCGGAACTACAATTAAGTAACATTTATATAAATAACATATTTAATGAATGAATAACAAGTGTGAATTATACATTTACAACTCAACTAAAGTTTATGTCATCTACCAACTAAGCAACTCGACTCCAAATGTCCATAGCTCGCCCCGTCTCCCGCTAGTTACCAAAACCAAACCTGTACTCAAATTGTTTCCCATATGATTGGAAATATCATATGGATCAACACAGACCACCTCAATTAAAGCATGTGACAATTACACATAACCAACACACGTTAGTTTCAATGATACAAATACTCAAGACAAGACTCGTAAACATGAATATGATATGCAATGATGAAACACATATGACACAATCTCCATCCACCACCACTCCGCGTCTCCATATATCCCGGTGACGGCACCGCCCACCAGACAGCCGGACCGCAGTCCGTAAAACAGGTACACGTCCGTGGTACCGGGCGCTAACCGGACCCCTGCCATGTGTCGTGGCACCACGCGAGCCCATCCGTACTCAAGTTATAAACGTGCACGTCCCTCTTGGAGTGAGAAGCTCCAAGAGGCGACTCAAGAGTAAGACGGTCTCCCGACCCATCTTACGTCTCCTCAACAACCATGTATCACCACCACAACTCCGCCAACAACCTCCAACATATACAACAAACACGTGTATGCAATATGTAATACAACATGGCAAGTATGCGACTCCTCATGAACCACAATCTCAGTATATGTCATGAACAAGTTTTCATGATAAACCCGACTTATTGAGTCACCATATTCCATTATCATGCTATAATGCGACTCCGGTATCAACATAAGACTCACAAAATCCCCAATATCATGATAAGATGAAATACTACCTCTACCATGGAAATAATGACAATGGACAAACAAACAAGCATTCATATTACCAAAACCGAGTAGAAAAATCTTACCTTATAGCATACTCCATAAGCAACTCGAAACAAGCAATATCCGCCTCATAAAACTATCTCATCCTACACAAATCACATAATAACTATCACAACACATCTTATCCTCTTTTATAATACAAAACCCATTATTATTACCCATTAATTACCCATATTACCCATATTACAAATAATTACTAATTAATAACTCCCATAAAAACCCCAAAAAGTTAAGGTTCATAAAGAATTAGGTATATCTTACTTACGAGGTGACAGGAAGAATGAGAAGGGCGTAAATCTTCAAACTCAAGCCTGGAATCCATTGCGGAAGGTTTAGGAGGGTTTTAGAGAGTATTTGGAGGCCTAGAGAGGGGGAATTAAATGATTTAAGGTTAGGTGGGAAAAGGTTTCGACATAGGTTATATCGCCTATTGACACGGTGCACTTGGTTCAGTGCCAGACCACTCGGTCGAGTACTGCTCGTACTCGGTCGAGTGTCACCCACTCGGTCCACTCCATCCTCCACTCGGTCCACTGCGCACTCACTCGATCTAGTATAGGTTACACTGGCTCTATTGCACAGCCATACTTTGCCCATAGGTATCCTCTCGTCGAGCCCAAGAGTTCTCTCACGTATCCCAAGGTTCGTTTAAAAGTCTCAAAATATCGAGGTATTACAAACTCGACTAACCACGTCTATCTTGTCGATCAAATAATCCTTGCCTAGATTCTATCTTGCCTAATTTCTAACTTGTCTAATCATTTCTTACCCTTCGTTCCGCGTGTGCACATCCTTATTCTAACCTCTACAAGGGAACTAAGGAGGTCCACAATCAACGAGAGTAGTATAATTAACAATAATGAAACTAACATCGAGATTAGTATAATTAACAATAATGGCATCGGGAGTTGTAACAACGAGAATAATGAAATCAACATACAACAGTATAACTGCAAGACTAGTGAAAATAATAATAGTTGGAACAATAGTAGTAAAAGTAACAATAATAGTAACAAAAGTAGTAAAAGTAAGTAATAACAATGGGAATAAATAAAGTAACAGTAGTAATAGTAGGAGTATTTGTAATACCCAGGATATTTAAGAACGCTGTTGACCGATCTTGTTGACCAAACAGACCTTAGGGATGAATGGGTGAGGGATCAGGTTTGTAACATGAGTTTTATAGGATTGTTTACTCGACCTAGCTAAGGCTACTCGGCCGAGTATCACCCATACTCGACCGAGTAGAGCCTACTCGGCCGAGTACTCCCGTACTCGACCGAGTATGGCTGCTGTCGACACGTTAACATAAACGCAAGTTCGCGAGATTCATTTCATTTTCTCATTTCCTCGACAGTTTCTCTTTCTCTAACCCTAGCCTATCTCCCTCTCCTATCACCCCATATCTTCACACTCTAATGCTTTAGCCTAAACCTCCACCATGGGAAGGACAGGATTCGCTGGGGAAGGATGACGTGTGTAGTGGTCGTCTATGTCACCGTCGATATGTAAGGTTAGGTAAGTTTCTGCCTTGTGTTCTTTTGAGTGATTCTTTGAGTATAGTCGTATAATAGGAGATGGTTATCATTGTTAGGATGCTTATTGGAGTCGTGCGTGGCTGTAAATGGAAGTCTTACATGCTTTGCGATGAGGTAGGGTTTCCCTACTCGGTTTACTGTTAATTGATTTAATATTGTGATTGTACTGTGTATGATTGTTATCTGCTGATCATCGGAGTATTGGTGTAGTGGTGACGGTGGTGTTGTTGTGGTATTGTGACAGCTGTGAGGCTGTGTGTGTTGTGATAGCGGTGGAGTCACTTGCGGGAGTGACTTCACACTCTAGTTCGCCCTCCGTGGAACCCGCCACGGGAGGGGATGTGCACATTAAGGGACAGGGATTGTTAGTCGCTCGTTGATGAGCTGGACTAGGTGGGATGGGCTGCGGTCACCCACTGGCGGCGAGGATTACCTGTTGCGATGGGTAATCTGGCAGGGCTACACCCTTCGGGGTGTAGTCGGTTATTGTGCGAGGTCGTGAGACTGGGATAGAGGATGATCAGCTGTTTACATTGTTATTCTGTCTTACATTTGATTAGTCAGTACTGTAACGCCCCGTAAATTTCGGACCGTTAATATATTTCGAAAATAATTAATTAATCAAGTAAAATTTGACATTAGTGTATTTAAAGTAAAAATAATTCAAAGAAATATAATTTTATTATATTTTGAAGAAAAGTATTTATTTTGAGAGTTTTGAAATGTTTAAAAATAGTTTAAACCGTGTAAAATCTTTTATTTCGAATTAAGGGCGTATCGGGGGGGGGGGGGGGGAATGACAATTCTTTTGAACGTTGGGTAAACGAAATTGGAAATGGGTCGTATGAATACTCAATTTTCTTGTAATCTCGTGTTTAAAAACTTTGGTCTTGACGGAATTTGCGTTTGACTTACGGATTTAATTATTATTGAAACGAGTCAAAACCGACTCGTAAAAATCCCGACTAAAAATCCCGCACCTCCTTTCCTCCTTTCCTTTCTCCCTTACACGGCTCCCCTCCCCTTCCTTTTCTTTTTTTTCTGATTTTTGCCTTCCTTCATCTTCATCCTTGTTCCAAAACACCATTTTCACAAATTTCAAGCCAAAATCGTCATAAATTCTTCGTTTCTTATCGGTTTTTCACGAAATTTACCTTTCCGGAATCCCCTCGCCGAGATCTACAACTTAGTATGTTCTAATTTCAGTTTTCATTAAGTTGTTTTAAGACCAATTTTCGGAAATTCGGTTTTATGTGCTTATTATTGTGTTTTAATTGTTTATTTAGGTGAAGGATTAGAAGACGAGTTTGGGGACTCGTATATTATCGAAGATAGCGGATAGTTGCTAGTTAGGGTTTGGGTTTGAGGTGCTAATTGCTCTTTTTTCTAGCTTAAGGTAACATATTTCGAGTTACTCGACGGATTATCGTCACAATCTTTGTTGTTTTTGTATGTTTTGTAATTTTTGTTGGTGTAGTAATTTTCACATGTTTAGAATGGTTGCATGCATGTCAATTGTTAGCTTAAATTATGCCTTTTGTTAGTTTAAATTAACAAAGTTGAATTGGGAACGATTAATTAATGTTCAGACGGTCTTTTACTAAATAAAAATGGAAAAAAATGGTGGTGTAGGGGGACGGGCAGCAGGCCGGCCCGTGGCAGGCCCACGGCTAGCCCACGGTTGGCCCGGGTCGGTCCGTTGCTTGTTTCGCGGTTTTCCATGCAAAATTTGTCATTTAAGGTTTATTAATGACATAGATAGTATGAGTACACTTTAGGAATTGAATTATATTAGTAATAAAAATTATGTTAATGGTAAAACTATGCTTATATTAATAGTTATCACATGTTAGGATAGTTTACAAAATGAAATTGTAATTAATAGGCTCAAAATGAATTTTATAGCGATAATTGTAATGTTTTGTTGATTGTCTTGAAAAACCGAGCCTTAGTCCCTTTGACGATGCGATGTCGATTAATTGAGTGATTGGTCACCGCAATTTGACCCGTGCACTGTCGCAGGTGGGGTTGCGGGTAAAAATTCGGTTGAATGAATTAGATAATCGGCCTTTTTCTTGTTTTAGGCCATTTATTATCTCTCTATTTCACATGTGTAGTTAGTTGAATTTAAACAGCTTCTTATTTAGTTAGTTGAATTTAAATAGCTTCTTATTTTGTAGTAATGGCCCTAGATTCCCCTAAAGCCTTTAATATTGTTAAAATTGCTAGAATTGGAAGTTAGTATTGAATTCTTATTGAGGACACTTTGTTGGATTTGTATCTTTGAGTAGACAATTATATAGCCTTTCACATGATAGAATGTTAGAATTTATGTTGGTAAGTAGGACTTTTTGCCCTCTTATGGTTAAGTGGGTGTCTTACTTGACTTGTGTGGTGAGTCTTGTGTGGTGTGGGCTAAAGTGTTCAAGCTGGGACTAGCTGGGACTAGGTCCTAGGTGAGTACTTCGGCCTTCATCATAGATAGGTCTTTATAGTTTTTGACGAGTATATGTTCACTGCTTGATAGCCTTTGTGTTCCTGACTAGTGGATGTTTATCCAAGTTGGGGCATGACCTCAGTTACTTATTTTGATAGTAAGTGGTCAGCTTAAGTACTAGCCAACTCTTCGGTGGTGTCCTTAGGGTACTCACTTCACTTTGTTTTAAAAAAAAGTTGTGGGTCTTGGGTGCGGTGGTGTGTATCCGCATGTCTAGGTCTGCGCAGATTTTAGGCTAGGGTTGTGTTGTCTCTTGGCCATGTTTTATTAATATTAACCGCTGAGCCAAGATACCGGTTCGATTACCTTCCCTACCTCGTGGTATAGACTCGAGTTACAAAGTGACTATTGACGGTGCTAAGAACTTATGCCTGTCTTTGATATATTGCCCTTTCTTGTTTGATGATTCTATGAATCATAGAAGGTGAGATGCAAGCCGGCTATGGTTGATAGAGTTTGGATTACAATTTGTTATATGTTTCACATGTTAGTTTAGTTTGGTCAGTTTAGGGCTCATATGTTAGAATAGTTGGTAATTGAATTATTTATCATCTTGTTTACATGTTTTACTACATGTTACATTAATTTTGACGATTCGTGGCTGGGAGGACTCGAAGTTACTCCCCAGTCCCCACTGAATTGTGGCTTTCGTGTTTGTATAAAATGCGATTGACAGGTTGTTGATGCTTTGTTGGGGTCACAGACGAGCTAGTAAGCAAGGAACCTTGGACCTAGTTTGGTTTTCTTTTGTAGAAACCTTTTATCTTTTGGTTATGTATATAACCTTTTAACTTTTGGTTTGTATATAATTTGAAAGGACATATGTCTCCCTTTTCCATTTTGGGTTTGTATCATTCTACTTTCTTATTTAGCTATGGCATGTAAAGTAGTTCATCAGCTTTTGCAGGGTCTTGGCACCCGCTTCTGGGATTGTTGGACTTCTTGAGTTGGATTGGTTGTGAATGGTTTAGGAAGAAATTTTTTTTGAAATTGCAGGTTTTTGACTAGTTGAACCATTTACAAACATATCCTACCAGTTTTTCCGTAGAATTTACGCATTTAAGTAATTAGATAACGTTTTTTTTTTAAGGGTGTCACAAGTACTGACCCCGTTGTTGTTGTTTTGTAAAACCTGCGGTGATTCATTCGGGGATGGTGAGCAGTTGGCTTAGCAGGTATTGTTGATTGTGGCTGCTAGGATTGGAGGGATCGAGTCATCACGTTACCGGTCTAGAGAGGCAATGTCATGAGTGTTATGGTTGAACCTTTATTACAAAGACGTTGTATTGAGTTGTATTGTATAAGATATATTAATATTTACAATTGTTCTTTTATTATCTAATTTGATCTACCTCCTCGGGAAACCGAGATGGTGACACCGTCATACACTGGGATGGTCCTTGGTAAGGCATTTTGGCGTACGGGGGTGTTACAGTATTGACTATTGAGTATGACTCATAATTTGGTTATTAAACTACTTCCTCGTATTCTCTAACATCTTACACATTTTCTAAAATGACAAATTCACTAAGATCTTCCAATTTTTTTTATTAGTCTATAATTTATAGTTTTTATGATTTGTGACCCCACATTCCTCTCTTACTTTCCATTTCTTCCATTTTCCACCTCAAATTTCATTCCTCTTAAAAACTACGGAAAATGTATTGTGTAATGACATAGTGAATAGGAGGGAATATATCTTAATTCTTAATTACGATTTAAAGAAATGTCATAATAATAACAGTGTGAGTAATTAAAGTAATAGTAGCAGAACCGGAAATAATAAAAGTAACAACGAGAGTAGTGGAAATAGTAGTGATAACAATGAAGTAATGAAAGTAAAAGTAGTGACAACGGAATGGAACATGTTTGTAGTTTGGTTTACAAATTTAGGAGGGAATATCTTAATTCTTAATTACGATTTTAAGAAATGTCATAATAATAACAGTGTGAGTAATTAAAGTAATAGTAGCAGAACCAGAAATAATAAAAGTAACAACGAGAGTAGTGGAAATAGTAGTGATAACAATGAAGTAATGAAAGTAAAAGTAGTGACAACGGAATGGAACATGTTTGTAGTTTGGTTTACAAATTTAATCTTAATTATAATTTTATTTAATGTCATACATAGTGTACTATAATTGTAAAAGTATAATTAGGCAAAATTGGTCTTATTATATTTAATACAAAACCAAATTGAAAAGGTAAATTTATTAGGTAGCTCGGGCGGGCATCGTCAAAACTACCATAAAATCTTATCTATATAAATACAGAAACATTTTAAGCAATTTGGTGCATCCACGTCATCACTAACAAGTTTCTTTTTCTTTTTTTTTTCCAAAAAAGTTGTAATGGTGGGCCCTTTTGTACGTACAACTGAATTAATTTCAGTGTGCTTTACCGTGTTTATACGCTGATTTGATAATATGTTGATTAGTATATTTTCAATCTACCAATATTAAATAGTAAACATTATATATTACTAAATATGTCCAATTTTAATATTAATATTTTTCGTAATAAAAAGAAAATAATAACAAAACTGTGAAAATTGTTCATCATGAATATTAATTATTTAAATCCCAAAAAATAATGATCATCATCTATAATACTCATATAATATGGAAAATAAAAATGAAGAACAATTTTAACAACAAAAAAAGGCAAAAACTTCCTTAAAAACGTATAAAAAAATGTTGTATTTAATTAATAGCAGGATATTAAAGCAACAATTATATATAAAGAAAATTAAGAAAATGCTAACAATGAAATACTAATAATAGTTAAAACTCTAATTAATATCGGGAAAAAAATGATTTGAAAAAGAAGAAGAGAAAAACGAATTAAAAACGGGATAAAGAGACATATCTCTTCAAAAAAATTCACCAATGACATTATCAATAAAACATTTACCAATATGGGTATGAATTCTTAGTAAAAGTACTCCGTATAATTTTGGTCCAAACTTTATAAGAATTAATATCGACCCAAATTATTACATAAGACCATATTATATATTATGCATAAGACTAGCCCATTAACAAAACTTCAGCAAAATTAATTAAAAATTAATAAAAAAAATTATTTCTATAAGTTAATATCTTATATTATACCCGTGCAATTTTAATCATTATATCAATGTTTTTAAAAACATACCCGTGCAATTTTGCACGGGATGAAAACTAGTTATGGTTTAATCTAAATGCATGATTGGAGAGTTAAGATGAATAGGTTGAGAGACGATGAGAGATAATGAGATAGATGGTTTTAAGTTGGGTTAAAGTTTGTAAAGGATGTGTTGGTGTGTAAGATAAAGACAAATAAACGTGTGAATTAGTTATACAAAAGGGAAAGTTAAACTCATGGGCACCATATTAGTGTAGAACCCGCGCAAATGTGCAGTTTGTTTGGATAATAATGTTCGAAGACGTTAAATATTATACCTTGTTAACACGCTTAAACGGTATAAGAGAGAATATTTGATAGTTTTCTTGTACGAGTTGGGCTACGGGTCAATGAAGGAAGGAGTTTATTGAAAGTCGGAAATCAGTTTAATTGTTCTCGAGAATGATTAAATGTATTTCGAGCTTTCATTAAACGAGTGAGCTTCATTGGATGATACGAAATTACAACTAAAGGATGCTCGTGTTTATCGACTACTTGTTCGACGCTACAAATAACTAAGCAAAAAGAAAATAAAAAGGCTGGTCCGACTTATTTGGCTCACATCTTAATATTCTTTATTATATGGTTTTATGATTATTATTATTAGCTCCTTAATAATGTTTATTTATTGTCTATCTTAATTATTGTAATAATAGCTATTCTTAATAGCTAGACCTTTAGTTTTCCAATTGGAGCATTGTAAGGCTATAATAGCCAATCCAATTTGATTGTAAAACACAGAAGTTAAAAAAAAGAAAAGAAATCAAAATTGTTCAATTGTTACGTTAGGTTAACGTTCGATTGTTTTTTGAATTGACGCGTTCGATTCACCCTTGTTATTGTTTGACGCGTTTTCAAACTTTAACCCGATTCGTATTCAATAGGTCTTGAATACAATCACCATTGACGTAGCTATAGGTCTAGTTACGGCAAATATCTTTGTTTGTGTTATGTCCGCTGCGAAATCGCATCATTTTCACACCAAATAAGATTGACGTTTTAACTGAACCTAATTATATAAATTAGTTCATTATTTAAAAAAAATATTATACGATTAAATTTACCAAATGAATGATTTCAAGTAATGATTTAATTATAAAATAAAAATAGAGAATTTGCAAAAGGAGATAGTCAGCTTGTATTACCTTTGTATCAAAAGACAGGAAATAGAATTATTTTAAAAAACACAAAATTAAAATATCTCATTAATGTTTATTTACAAATTAAAAACGGAATTTATTTTCGCAGTACACATTTTACTCATTTCAGTACTTTTTGCACCTTATTTTCCATTTGTATACCCCTAGTCAGAAAAAAGCTCTAACCCTAAATCCCTCGGCCAGTAACTATGAAACGTTGTGCCAAATCAATCAAAATTGTCAATTCTAGATGATAGCTTGAATATAGCACAACTAATTAATACGTTAATTATGATCTATTAATCAAGTCAATTTTGTTTCTGATTTTTATTTAGAAAATTTATTTTTAATTAGGCTTTGTGGTAATTTTGGGTTGTTGGGTAGAAGTGGGTCAGCGACAACAGCGGTGGACCCGGTGGTGGCCTAACGACGAGGGTAGCACAAGGGGACGACGATACCTAGATAAGCACGAGGTAGCGTTATGTGGGTTTCTTATAGGATATGGTGGGCCGGTGATTGTCGGGCGGATAAGGTGGCAAGACTGGTTGTAACACCCCGTAATTTCGGACCGTTATTATTTTGCGAAAGTAATTTATTAATCAAGTAAAATTTGATATTAATGTATTTGAAGTAATAATAATTCAAAGAAATATAATTTTATTATATTTTGAAGAAAAGTATTTATTTTGATAGTTTTGAAATGCTTAAAAATAGTTTAAACCGTGTAAAAACTTTTTATTTCGAAATAAGGGCATATCGGGGAAAAATGACGACTCTTTTGAAAATTGGGCAAACGATTTTGGAAATGGGTCGTATGAGTATTCAATTTTCTTGTAATCTCGTGTTTAAGAACTTTGGTCTTGTCGGAATTTGTGTTTGACAAACGGTTCTAATTGTTATCGAAACGAGCCAAAACCGACTCGTAAAATCCCAACTAAAACCCGCTCCCTTCCTCCTTTCCTTTCCTTTCCCGCGGCACCTCCCTTCCCCTTCCTTTTTTTTCTGATTTTTCTTTTCCTTCTTCATTTTCTTGAACCTTCTACCAAAAACCACCATTTTCATCTTAATCCAAGCTAAATTCATCATAATTTCTTCGTTTCTTGTCGGATTTTCGCATAATTTATATTTTCGGAATCCTCTCTTCAAGATCTACATCCTAGTATGTTTTAATTTCAGTTTTCTTGATGTTGTTTTAAGACGAATTTGGACATATTTCGGTTTTTATACTTATAATTGTGTTTTTATTGTTTATTTAGGTGAAGATTTGGAAGACGAGTTTGGGGACTCGTATATTGTTAAAGATAGTGGCTAGTTGTATGTTAGGGTTTGGTATTCAAGGTGCTAATTGCTCATTTTCTAGCTTAAGGTAACATATTTCGAGTTACTCGACGAATAATCGTCACATTCTTTGCTTTTTGTATGTTTTTGTGATTTTTGTTTGAGTAGTAAATTTTCACATGATAAAATGGGTTGCATGCATGTCTAATGCTTGTCTTTTGTTAGTTTAAGTTAACATATTAGTATAGGAATGATTAATTGATGTTTCAGACGATGTTAAACTGAACAAAAATGGAGAAATGGAGGGACGGGGGTGGCGGCAAAGCGAGTTCCGGCGAGTCCAGCAGGCCACGGCGCCTTGGGGTTGGCCCGGGTTGGCCCGTTGCTTGTTTCGCGGATTTTCATGCATTACTTGTAGTTTCGGGTTTATTAATGATATGTTTAGTAAAAGTAACATGTGGGTAGTCTTAGGAAATGAATAAGGTTAGTAGTAAATAAAATTTTGATGATGAAGTATGCTTATTATGGTAGTTGACACATGTTAGGTTAGATTATAAAATGAAATTGTAATGAATAGGCTCAAAATGAATTTTATAGCAATAATTGCAATGTTTTGATGATTGTGCAAAAATCGAGCCTTAGTCCCTTTGACTAATTCGATGTCAGTCAATTGAGTGATTGGTCAGCCGCAATTTAACCCGTACCTGTCGCAGGACTGGGGTTGCGGGTAAAAATTCGGTTGGATGAAATTTTGTATGAATTGGATAATCGGCCTTTTTCTTGTTTTAGGCCATTTATTAAGTTTTTAGTTCACATGTGATGTTGGTTGAATTTAATAGTTTCTTATATTGTAAAAACGGCCTTAGATTCCCTGAAACCTTTAATATTGTTAAAATTGCTAGAATTGGAATGGGTATTGAATATTTCTTGCAGGTTGTTGTGTTTGTCATAGATAGGTCTTTATAGTCTTTGACGAGTATATGTTCACTGCTTAATAGCCTTTGTGTTCCTGACTTGGTGGGATTATATCCAAGTTGGGGCATGACCTCGTTACTTATTTTGATAGTAAGTGGTCAGCTTAAGTACTAGCCAACCCTTTGGTGGACTTCTTAGGGTACTCACTTTGTTTTAGAAAAATTGTGGGTCTTGGGTGCGGTGGTGTGTATCCGCATGTCTAGGTCTGCGCAGATTTTAGGCTAGGGTTGTGTTGTGTCTTGTCCATGTTTTGATAGAACCGCTGAGCCAAGATACCGGTTCGATTACCTTCCCTACCTCGTGGTATAGACTCGAGTTACAGAGTGACTATTGACGGTGCTATGAACTTATGCCTGTCTTTGATATATTGCTCTTTCTTGTATGGTGATTTTATGAATTGTAATAGGTGAGATGTAAGCCGGTTACAATTGATAAAGTTTGGATTACTGCTTGTTATATGTTTCACATGATAGTTTAATTTGGTCAGTTTAGTATTCATATGTTAGAATACTTGATAATTAGATTGTTTATCATGTTGTTTACATGTTACACTACATGTTACATTAAAAATGACATTTCGTGGCTGGGAGGACTCGAAGTTACTCCCCACTGAATTGTGGCTTTCGTGTTTGTATAAAATGCGATTGACAGGTTGAAGATGATTAGATGGGGTACACAGACGAGCTAGTGAGCAAAAGAACCTTGGACCTAGTTTGGCTATTTTTGTAGTAAACCTTTAAATAGTTGGTTGTGTATATATTTTGAAGGGACATATGTCTCCCTCTTTTGTTTTGGTTTGTATCACTATATTTTCTTATCTTTAGTTATGTTATGTAAATTAGTTCATTAGCTTTTGCAGGTTTTGGGCACTCTTAGGTTGGAAATGTTTGTGAATGGTTTAGGAAAGGTTTTGAAATTACAGGTTTTATCTAGTTGAACCAATTACAAACATATCCTGTCAGTTTTTCCGTAGAATTTACGCCTTTATCTTTTGCTAGAAATGAGGGTGTCACACTGGTGGTGATGATATGGGGGACGGGGGACGAGTAGCTTTAGGATGGACGGGTGCAGGTTTAATGGCAGGTGGAGTAGTGGCTGAGAGGTAGGAGATTGTTGGGGTAGTAGGCGTAGTACTGACTACTGATGGTGTACTACATTGTTTCAGTAATTTTCATTTTTTTTCAAAAAAATTTTTAATTCAATTCTTAAAGATTGGAAATAATATTATCAACGTAACTTCTTCTCATTGTCGTTGATAACGGTGGTACAAGGGTGGTTGACGCTGGTGGTTGATGACGGTGGTATAAGCTTTGTGAAATTAGAGGGGAATGAATGTTTGAAATTAGAGAGAATATATTAGAGAGAGGTTAGAGAGAGAGAGTGGTAGGAGAAATGAGAGGGGTATAACTGTCAACAACGTACTAAGATGAGTAAAATGCGTACTGCGAAAATCAGCACCCATTAAAAATTAGTAGTAGTATCTCTTATTTATGGTATAGAATTAATATGATATAATCAATCAATCAATACTATATACTAAGGCCCTGTTCTTTTGGACTTAAAGTCACTTAATATAAGTTCACTTCAGATCCTATAAGTTCAGTTCAGTTCAGATCCTATAAGTTCAGTTCAGATCCTATAAGTTCGATTCGATTCGAATCCTATAAGTTCGATTCGATCTTATAAGTTCGATTCGAGATCCTATAAGTCCATTCGATTCGAGATCCTATAAGTTCGATTCGATTCGAGATCCTATAAGTTCGATTCGGATCTTATACCTCACTTAATTTAAGTTCACTTCGATCCTATAAGTTCGATTCGAGATCCTATAAGTTCGATTCGATTCGAGATCCTATAAGTTCGATTCGATTCGAGATCCAATAAGTTCAGTTCAGATCCTATAAGTTCAGTTCAGATCAGATAAGTTTCAGTCCAAAAGAACAGGGCCTAAATCCAGAAACCAAGGGACTTCGATGTAATTAAAGAAAGTTATACAAATTAATTATACTATATAGTTTTAAATCACTAGCACCGTGTGATAGACCCGATTAAGGGATCTCAATGCAAATATTATATAGTTTGAGTTAAAATTAAATTATATAGAAACTTGGTAATTTTCCTAAACATTTGTAAGAGACTAAAACATGGTCAATTTTCTTAAAATAAATTAATTAATTAAGATGATCAATTTCCTTAAAATAAAATAATTAATTAAGTAGAGGTAGCTCGGGTGAAGCCGGGCACCAATACTAGTTATGATATAATGTGAAGATCAGGACCAATCATAGAGTATTTCACTTAGGCGAAATTTTTTTAGAGAGCTCTTATTCTTTTAGTAGAAGAGGATATAGAAAGAAAGTTAATTCGAAAGGTATTGCCAAAGTACGAGAGTAGCATGATAAATTTCCGTAAAATTTAACCAAAATCTGGCGGGCAAATAAAAAACATCACAAATTCTTGTTTGTGACGGCACATATCCGTCACTCTTGAGTGACAGATACCATTTTACCTCACAAAGTACCCACTTTTTCTCTCTCTGCAACACTATTCATGTGGTCCCCTTTCTCCACTAACCCATTTTGTTACCATTTTATCTCACAAAATATCTGCCACAAATGGTAACCCTTCACAAGGGAGACCAATTGAAAAAACATATACTCTTCATCTTATTTATTTTTGAGTAAAAAACAAACATACCTGGATCGTGAATCCATTTTTGAAATAATGGTCAAAAATAAAATATTTGTCGTTTTGGGTCGGTTTTGAAAATATTTGTCAAAATTGTGTCCACGTAGGCTCGGGATTTCTGGACCTAAAACACGCCACTACCAATGACGTGTTTATAATGAGTAGGGAAAGAAACTTCATTAAAAAATAGACTAAAATAAACACGCCATTGGGAATGACGGGTTTCGGAGGGGGAACACGCCACCCCCTATGGCGTGTCTTATGTAATTTTTTTTTTTTTTTTTTTTTTTAAAAAAAATTGTTGTAAAGACACGTCACTGCTAATGGTGTGTTTCCTTCACAAAACACGTCATTAGTAGTGGCGTGTTTCAGGTCTAGAAATCCCGTGCCTACGTAAACACTATTTTGATAAATATTTTCAAACCGACCCAAAACGACAAATATTTTATTTTTGACCATTATTTAAAAAATGGACTCCTGAATCGTTAATTAAGTTTTAACCTTGTGGTGGTAATTGAAAGCGGTAAAAAACAGCACACGCAAGTGGAACAGAGAGGTCAGGCACGTGACAGGGGTAATGACAGTAAGAAAATGTACTATATATACCAAGTAGCAAGATCTTATCAGTGAAAGAGATCAAATAGTAGTACGGTAAAAAATGATATCATGGTCCAGAAGCCTAACCTATCTTGGCTAATCTATACGGAGTACTCCATATCTTTGTGATTGAGCTACGTGACTACATCTAACAAATCAGTCAAATCTATCTACCAAATTTTGTCCATCAATACCTCATTATGATTGTGTTACATACTTGTACATGATACGTACATCACCACTGCAAAGCTCAACTTGTGACCTCTCACAAACTCAACTCGACTTTTCCCCACTTGCCACTTTTTTTTTTTTTTTTTTGATCGCATAAACCGGATATGTTCGTCATAAATAAGAACTTGTGTTTACTTATTTTAATAATTTTTTTCCAACTTTTTATAAAAAAAATTTCATGATTTTCGTTTTGTAAATCTCACATATGACCCATATGCGTTTAAGTGGAAAATTTTGTATGATATATGGAGATTTGGTCTCCCTTAATACGATCGTATCCGTTTTTAAGTGAAAAATCTCATATGATATATGGAAATTTGGTCTTCCTTGAGATGGTAATATCAGTTTCATATGACATAGAAGTTTGGTATCCCTTAAAACGGATAGGTTAAATACTAAACCTAATAGGTGGATGAGGCGATAGTTTATCATTCTCTACACATTTTGCTTTAGGTTAAATACTAAACCTAATAGGTGGATGAGGCGATAGTTTATCATTCTCTACGCATTTTGCTTTTTGTATCATATTTCTATTTGACCCATTTTATTGTTTAAGATAGTTATGTCTGCCTTAAAAAGGATGCTCCATTTTTTTTATTTTATTTTTAATGTTTTTTCCTTATGACCCGAGGCTGACAGGCTCGAAGTCTATTAGGAATGGACTCAGGCCAAGAATGCTCCACAAGATTTTGCTCTTGGGAAGGCTTGAACCTGAGTCTCCTGGGTATTTCACCCAAGTTTCAATTAGTCTTGCTGAAGACGGGTCGGAGCAAGTGACGGATAATGTCACTCACAAAACGAATAGGGGGGACAAGGTGGGGGCACCACATGTGCTTCCCTCTCTTCTCTATTTGGGTCATTTATGAGGGAAAATGGTATCCGTCACTTTACGTGCCGTCACAAATGAGATTTTGTGATTTTTTTTTCTTTTTGGTTTAAGGCAAAAGTAGATAGGCTATTAAATAGCCATGGCAGTGTAGCTAAAGGTGTCGTCACTACTTGAAAGTGTGGTACCTTGTGTGCATAGGCAACTCAGGATTTCAGGAACTGCTTGTAATTTTCCCGGGAAACGACGGAACGAATATTATTTGCTCTCGTTAAAGCGTCAACGTCTATAATACTTCCTCCATTTCATTTAATTCCATACATTTGCTTTATACACGTATATCAATGCTCGTTTTCTTTTGTTCATATCTTTAGTTACATATTAGTAAAAATTATAAAAATTTATTATTTACAATGTACTCGGTAAGACAATTAAAACAAGATCTCACATGATTATATTTTATGCTATATATTAGAAGTTGTATCGAAAATTCTCCCTACCTGTGAATAGTGCTCAAAAAGGGAAATGTATGGAATTAAATGAAATGGAGGAAGTATAACACAAATTAAAATGACGGAGGGTATCCGTCGCAAGCTTGTGACGGGTACCGTTTTCTCTCACAAAATACTCATTGAAAGGTGCGCGGAAAGCACATGGGGGCTGCCCCACCTTATCCCCTCTCCCTTTTAAAAAGAGGTCACAAGCTTGTACGGGATTAACCCGTCACAAGCAAGACCAGTTGTATAACACAATGCCTTCCCAAATTTGGCCTCACTTTAATTACCTTTGTTGGTGATTTCAATCCTAATATTTTCTATGAAAAATAATAATATGACTCGACCCACAATAGAATTGATCCAATTCGAATATGAACATATATTTGAAATGACTCGCGTAAAAATTGGAATCATATGATCCGTTAACATGTTTAAATCCAAGAGTAAGTTAAAACTCATCGATAAAATATACAAAGGTCGACATGAAACGAAAACTTGGAAAAAAAATATTCTCGTAGTTATTTTTTCTTTTTATTGTCTCTTAACATATTTGACCCACTTTTTTTAGCAATCCTCTTGTATATCCAGCAGTGGCGGTTATGACGGGGTGTAGGGGATTCACCCGCACCCCCTTTGTCAAACATAAATACAAATTTGTTTGGTAAATGAGCATATAAATTATGTTGGTTTAATGGTTTGTGACATGTTTTCTCACCTTAATGGTATAACTTGATTTTTCGTTGTAAAAATTTTTTACGCATTCTCATCTATCAAATCCTAGAATCGCTCCTGATATTAAGAGAATAAAAATTCTCAAACATTTTCTCTCCAAAAGAATCTTATCTTAATAAAAATAAGAACATTTAAAGGATTTATGTGCAGCCACTTCATCATAGCAAGTTTTTTTAAAAAAAAATTCCAAAAATACGGGTCCCACAGAGAAAACTACGGAATTAATTACAAAATAACGTATGTTCTGATGTTATTTGCGAAATTGTTCGGAACGTACTAATTTAATTATTCGAATACAACAACTAATGTAGTCTACCATGAAATTTTCCAACATTTGGAATGATATTAGACTATTTTCGTTAATTCTACAATTATGTTTCTTCAATTTGATTGTAAACTCTTTTCAAATTTGATAACTATTTCCATTTTATAGCGATATTTATATTGTTTGCTTTTTATTATTTCCCATATATTGTATTTATTATATACTATATACTACTCCCTCCATACCACACCAATGGTAACATTGACTTTTTCACACTTGTCGAGACACGTTTTGCAACGTGAATATCTTTAGTTACATATGATTAAAATTTATAAAAATTTGATATTCTTATAGCATTCATGACGATAAATCAAACAAGATCTCACATGACTATATTTTGTCTTATAGATTAAGAATAATATCGAAGTTTCTCTACGACCATGAATAGTGCCAAGATTCTCAATGTTACCATTGGTGTGGTATGGAGGGAGTATATACTATATACTATATTTCATGTTACAACACCGAATTTGTGGGGTTTATATCACATATTTAAAACATGTGCAAGTTTCAATCCTTGCAAATTTAGCACGTGTTTTATTCTATTATCAATATATAAAAGAAATACAAATTAAAATATCCATGCATATTACTTAACATTTTTTAAATATTTACAGTGATTTCAGTGATTATAAATTCATACCCGTGCAAATTGCACGGGTTGAAAACTAGTTTGCTTTAATAAGGAAACAAAACTTTCTTTTTATTAAATTGTTATCTTTTGATTAACATATAATTTTTTAATCACTATAATATTTTTTGAACTAATTTATATTCATTTAATTAAAATTAAACAAAACTGGGGTATAAATCTAAAAATTTGTATATGAAAAACTTATAAATTGATATTATTAGTTTCGTATAACAAACATTAACATGTACTTAATTAGTATAAAAAAAATTATGAACTGAAATTATTAATTTCATGAAAACAAAATTCATTAAAACTATTTGAGAAAATTTATAAATTGGAATTATTTATTATTTACGGAGTATGTGGTAAAAAAAGTTTCATTAAAATACATTTTTCATGACTCTACTCAATTCTTTTGATTAGTTTTCCATTTCATTTTTTATTCTCATATTAAAATATGAAAAATTAATTATGTGTCAATTTAATATTCATAAATAAAACATTTATTATTATAAAGTAATTGAACTATATACCGTGCATGCATGCACGGGATTCATACTAGTTCGTTATCAAATAAACTTTCTGTTTTAGTTTGTTTCTAGTTAGGTATTTGGCCGAATAAGCCTCACTTTCTCGGTACAACGAGTAGGTCTGCTTTGAGACGTTCTCAACATAAAACAAGAAAATGTTGATATTTTTAATAGAAACTAATCATAATAATAAAATGTTATAATTAAAGTTGTCAACAAATTGACCCGGAATTTCCCGATCAAGTGAAGTTTATTGATTGGAAACATACTATGAGGGTTGATATGCTTTGTTATCTATAACGTGCACTCATTGTAGTAATATTTTAAAGAAATATTTACATTTTATAGATGATTATATATTTGTCCGTTTTATTTCCGACGGAAAAGATCCGTCTATAACGTGCACTCATTGTAAATAAGTCGAATTGAATGGGGCTTTACATGGTAGTGAAGACGGTGGACAATACACGAAAGTCAAAGCGGTGCATGGGAATTTCACGTGCGGCTTTTAAGCTGGGCTCGTATTCGTAATACAAACAATCACACTTCATTCCAACCCAACATTGATATTCGCTTTCACATAGAATCTTTGTTCTTCGTCAATTCACATGAACCCTAATTCTCATTTCAGACGGATTATTCCGTCTGAAGCTTTTAGACAGTTTTATGTGACCATTTTTATGATAAAATATAATTGTTTAAACCGAGTGACATTTTTATGGCAAAATATTACCATTTAAACTAGATTATATTTAACTATAAATAGGTTACATATAACTTGTCTGAATCCTTTAGACGAAATAACCGTATGAAGGAAGACCTGCTGTCGTGAAATCAATAAATTTGACTTCTTTATTTTATGCCAGCTTCTCATGTCTAGATGCCCATACAATACAAGAGAAACTAGTCAAAGTCTAGCCCAGGCGCAGTTCTGCATCTCCAATGTTTCACTGGGAAGATGTAGTCTGGGCCTGGTGTTACAGAAGAAGGCCTAGCCCAGCTGAAGTCCATGATTGGTGTCATACAAAAATCGGTAGCCCGTTGATAGATACTCCCTCCGTTTCTGTTATTTGTTTGCCTATTATTTCAGTTAATTGTTTGTCTTTCTATTTTAGGAATGCTTTTGATAGGTAGTTGAATCTTCCACACTCAATTTGGTCTACTTGTCATCTAATAATTGACGCCCTCCTCTTTCATTGGTCTTTGTGCCAAAATCAAATACAAACGAATGAAAGGATGAAAGAAGTATATCGATAATGTGAGAGTTAAAGCCTAGACCAGTACATGATGTATTCGAACCAGACCACGAGCAACCACCTCAATTATAAAATGTATATCCATCTTTATATGCGTGGTGTGTTAGTGTTATGCTAAATTGATAAAAGTAGGTTTCGAATACAGCATGAGTCAACTACAATATTATCGACACCGGACACCCTTACATTTAGCTTCAGCAGTAAAATAATATAAGGTGAAATGACTCTTGGACGAATAAAATATATATCAAGTTGTCTCTTGGAAATGTAGTTGTCGAATGTGGATCGGCGAGTGTCACGAGTTAGGACACTTATTTCAATCGCGTCTATATAGCCATGTAGGAATTAGGAAACAAGCTAAGTTGCCTTCGAGTCTTCGACGCTGTAGGTGAAGGTCGTATAAAATGGTCTCTTGAACGAAATAGAATATACATTTTAGGATAGGCATGTGATTCTCATTTGGGTGTTGTATTAACCTTATGCTTAGTCGTGATATTTTTAGGATAAAGCTTGGTATCACAGTTTTCACGACGTATTTTGTGCTGTGATTATTATAAAGCTTCTACAAATTACAAATTAGTTCTTTTCTAATTTGGGTTTAAAAATTCTAACTTTAATTAACATCTAACACACGGATTCATATTGTAAGCCTTAGTGGTATATAAGTGTTGAAAGGTGTCTTGTCGTGCTCTTACCCAAACTCAAAATTGTCATGATTCCCGGATTTCGCTAATAGATTTGAAAGATTCGAAGGTCAAGTATGCACAACTACGCACGAACCTTATGTTATTATGGTAATGCCACTCACGTGTCTATTATGACCAATCAAGTGGGTTGACCCGATCCGACAAGTAGAACATTTTTTCATGAGAACGTCTAGCCCGCAGTCCAATCCGACCCTCCATTTGAGGCAATTTTGGGTCATTCTCCCCTAGTATGACCCGCTCAAAAGAGTCTTAGTTCAACGCTTGCCCAACAAGCCTAAACCCTCCCCCACGAGCAAGTCAAGGCCAAATCGACCCTATTCCACCGGCCCTCCCCAGTCCCCATAGTTCGATTCAGGGTTCAGTGGCCCAAGCCCACTCCAACCCTAGGCCACATCTACACGTGTCACACTTGTGCTCATTTTTGTAACGCTAGTCGATGTCGTCTTACGTACTGATCCGTGCCCCTCCATTCAATTGTGTTGGACTATTGGTATGTCGACAGCCCGAATCCCGGCGCAGTCGATTAGAACAAGGGAGAAAATTGGAAACGTAGAATAACATGAGTATTCATCACACTTACTTGGCGGCACATTTTAACTAACCACCGACACCTGACATGTGCAGGATTACCAACCTTGAACCAATCTCAAACACTTCAAAATTCCAATCAAATAAACCCAGAAAAATCAAAATCCAAAACCCTAATAATTCCCCAGAAATCCCCAATTCTTTTTGTGAAGATTATGTGAATCCAACCTAATATGGGATCATCATCAACAGAGATAGAGATTGTCCCAGATTCAATCAAACAAAACCATAATCCAAATTCAACAACAACATCAACAATTGAGCAAGTTCCTAAAAATCCCCAAATTGTTGTAATTAGTGATATTTATACAGCTTCAGTATATGGTGACTTAGAAAAACTTAGAAAATTTGTAGAAGATGGGGCCTCTCTCTCTAAACCTGACCCTAATGGTTACTATGCTTTACAATGGGCTTCTCTCAACAATTTCCCTCATCTTGTTCAGTTTATAATTGAGGTATTTTCTGTCAATTGCAGTTTCTTTTCATGCAATGCTTGTGCTTCTTTTTAGTGTGAAGTATCAGTCATTCGATGCAGTTCTTGACGCGATTTTCATCTTAGATAATTCGGAAACAGCCTCTTTGTGCCCAACAATTTGCAGGAGCCCTCGAGGCACTAGAGTAATGCTATTGTTCTAGAGTAAATTTGAGCTATCAATGGCATGGGTTTATTTGAGTTTTGCTTGGCTTTGTTGAAATTTAGGTAGTTTCTCTCAATTTGGTATAGGTTTTACCTTAGTTTGCTTAATCATCTTAGTAAAAGTAGCAACTTTTATCGGTTTGTGAGAGGAGAAGATTGGAGAAGATCCAAAAGAGACTGTCCATAGCTCAATGTAGCATATTATTGGAGTATATAGTATCTGTGATTCTGAGTATAGTACATCATTATCTTTTTCAGAGATAATTGATCTGGGTTTAGCTTGGTTTTACCAAATTTTATTGAAAGCTGTGATCTTGCTCTCATTTCATTGATTAGGAAATGATTTGGCTTTACTTAATATATTGCTGATTGTTGTAAAATTCTTATCAATTTGGGCTTCGAAATGATCTTCTAGGTTTGCTATGAGTTATTAGTTGCGAGCTTCCATGAATTTGGAATTAAAAGAATAAGCGAGATTCTGCTATTTATATTTTATCACAAACGTACAAGCTAGCAATCTTGTGCACAGTTTTTATAAGAAGGAAATTGACAAGAAAATATAGAGTTTGCTTGTTAATTACCGAAACTAGTGAACATATGGACATCATTTGATAGGAAAATCAAGTGGTTCTATTAAAGTATTTGGTTAAAGAAGCCTGCCTGAGGTGCGCTTAAGCTGAAGGCTTAGTGAGGCACTAGCCAAACGAGTCTGCCTGCGTTAAGTGCACCTTGTACATAAGGCAGGGCTAGCGAGACATACTACTATGCAATTTCGAGTTGTTTTCTTCTTCCGTTCCTTACTCTTCTCTTTGCCACTTCTTCCCTAGCTCTTATTCATTTACATGTTAGCTCTCTTTAAAATCTCAGAAAGGGCTTCGTTGCACAAACTTCCATTTTAAGAATACAAATTTCTTTGCAAAACAGCATTTGTCGTGTCTATGAGGTGCCCATGTTTCCTCACTTCACCATGCCCCCCTATCGCCTTAGCGCGTCCTTTTAAAACTAGGAATTTAGTGGCCATTACTTATTCAGTGATTAAAGGATGTTGATGTAGTGTATTTGATATTTATCGCTTTTTAATTGATTAATCTCCAGAAATAAAGTTTGATTTTTTGTTTTCACAAGTTACTTAGCCCATGAAAAATTATGTGTATTAGCGTATAATTGAACACACTGATTTTCTTGGTCCAGTTTTTATACTTTAACTTTAACGTGACATTTTATGTGAACTGTCTCTGAATGATTTTGGGGCTAAGACGTTCTTCTTGTTATAAAATTAAGAGAAATTCTATGTTGTACCCCTGAGTTTTTACGATTTCCATGTTGTACCCCTGCTTTTTTATATTCCACGGTGTACCCCTGAACTATTTACTTCGTCTACATAATGACCTCTTTCAACTCTCTCTTCACTTGTTATCTCTCCCCAATCGTTCTTTAACCTCAAATCTCACTAATTAATATCGTATCATCTTCTTTTATGATAATCATCACAAACTAACTTTAACCAATTACAAATTACCTTTAAAACCTCTTTAAAGAAGCATAAAACAATAATGAAAGTTTTGTGCATTTTTGGACATGTTAATTGATTATTAAGCGAGTTAGTGGATAATTGGTTGAGCTAATAAGTATGCAAACGTGTTAATGAGTGATTGGTGGCTGAATGAGTGAAGTAATCGATCAACTAACGAATTAAGTTAACAAAGACAATCAATAAGGTCATGCTATAGACTATAGTATAGAGTTCAGGGGTACAACATAGAATTGCAAAAAAAGTAGGGGTACAACTTAGAAAACTCAAAAACTAAAGGGTACAACGTAGAATATCCCTAAAATTAAATAAGCCGTCTGATCTACAACAAGCTGTCCTGCAAGTTACTATGCTTAAGACAGCATGTTTGTGGTTAGTAGGGGTAATGGCAAAAGGGCTGGATGTGATGTAAAAGAGCTTGTCAGCTTGTGTGATTTTTGAAGCTGGAACCAAGTCATTTTATTTGTTTTAATTCCTATTATAGTCTGCTGTTACTCAAATGTGCAGGATTGTGTACAAGGTTATTTTAGTGAGATTGTCTGTAATACTTTGGAAGTTGATTGTTTTCTTGCATTTTATGTATCTGCGTCGTGCTTACTGGGATTCATTTTAATTTGGTTTTTAACTTGACTAAAGCATGGTGGAGATGTGAATGCCGAGGACAATGGCATGCAAACTGCATTGCATTGGGCTGCTGTTAGAGGTTCCACCGCAGTTGCAGATTTGCTGTTGCAGAATGGAGCGCGAGTTGAGGCTGCAGATGTTAATGGGTACAGGGTAATTGCTTAATAGATTGCTTTTGTATTTAGCTAGTAGGAACTGCTATGTGCTAGTGTAACCCTTTGTTTGGATGGAGAGAGGGAAAGGGAGGAAGTTAAGGGACGCCTCATGTTTGGGTGGTGAGGTGTACAATTACCTCCAACATATATTTTGAGGAAGAACTCTCTTTCTCTATTCCCCCTTCCCTTCCATGCTTTTCCTTTCCCTTCCTCCATTCCCCGTCCGCCCTCCATTCCCTTCCTTTCTCAAATGCTATCCAAACACATTGCAAATGCTTCCTTTCTCAAATGCTTTCCAAACACACTGCAAAGGCTATTTATACTTTTTTAAAGGAAAACTTTCACTTTGGTAGCCTCAACTCTCACAAATTCAAGGTTGGTGACATGAGGTTTGTACAATTCCTCACTTTGGTGAATTGTGGTTTAAACAATTTCTCAATTTTGATGACCTAAAAGGTGACATATTCAAATTATAAGTAAATTGTAAGGTGAATTTCATGTAGTTTTACGACGAAAACAGTTAATTTTATGCTTATAAACATTTGTAGTATATAAATTTTTGCTTATGTGACACTTAGATCACCAAAGCGGGAAATAATTCAGATCTCATATTCTTATGTCATCAAAGTGGAATATGTGAAAACTCAGGTCGTCTATCTGAAATTAGCTTAAATCTTGATGGACCAATTTGAGTATTTTCCTATTTAATGTTCCTGTTTCTTATCTGGTAATCTGTGTTACAGTGAGGTAGTGGTATCTATTGAGTTTTGGTTAACTTAGCGGCCTTTCTATGTTTGACAGGCTGTTCATGTTGCTGCTCAGTATGGGCAAACAGCTTTCTTGAATCATATTATTGCAAGATACAATGCCGATTTTGATGCTCCAGATAATGATGGGAGAAGTCCTCTGCATTGGTATGTTTCAAACACACATTTGAGATTACGTTGAATAATAGTTGCAGATTATTGCTCTAAATAACATAAACTTTCCCAACACCCTTGTACCATCAATGTGAACCTTTCACTTTGACCCCATTTATCTAAAGATATAAACCGTCTACTATGGGAAAAATGCTGGATAGCACTCTAAGACTTCAAGATAAAAAATTCTAAATATTTATTGGAAAGAGGTGTGACCTAAGTATTTAATGAAGTAATTTCATTTGTGTCATTACACATTAATAACATAACATTTTAGTCACCAAACTTGTGTCCAGAAAGATTTCAGTAGTTGCTAGACTTCAGTTTGAGGTGTTGGTGGCTTGGTGTTCCATAAAAAGTCTCATTGTGTTGCTACACAAGAGTAAGGCTGCCCACATCCGATCTCCCTTACTCCGCAATTTGCAGGAACCCTTGAGGCACTGTGTAGTGTTGTTGATGCATTTGATTAATGCTTACGTAGTCTTGCTATGGAGTGTTAGAGTTGATGACTTGGGACTTTGTGTGATAAGAGTTTAATGATTAATTCGTGCCAATGATACAATGACTGTAGATTTGAAAGTTTATAGAACTTTGATCAATCTCTCTGTTTTAGCTTTAGGTGTTTTTTTTATTTTAATTTTCCTAACGAAATTGAAGTCATATGAATCTATGAGCTAACTTAATAGTCTTACACTCTTACATATTATGCTTGATGCATGGCTGTCATTATCTCTATGGTCCAGACTCCAGAGTCCAGACCTCGGATGAGGTTTTACATTTTGAGGAGTTCGATGTGTATGTGCTTCTGTAGATGAGTAATACTTCAGTGTTTGTTCTGATCCTGCGCTTGTCAAAATGAGGATTAAGCTCTCTGTATGAAAACATTTTTTTTTCCTTTTTTTTTTTGTGTGCGGAATATCGGATTTAAGCTTGATGACATCTTTCTTGAATAAAATATTTTCTATGTTTTTTCGTTTTTGTGATCATACCTATCTTCCCTTGTTCATTCCATCGGCCTTCTACTGCTACTTTGCAAGTTGATTATTTGTCTGTTAATTAGGGCTGCTTATAAAGGGTTTGCTGATACAATCAGATTGCTTCTGTTTAGAGATGCTATCCAGGGGAGACAGGATAAAGAAGGTATGTAATTTGTGAGCTACTTCCTTTTTCTTGGAAAGTTTGCATAGGAAAATTAGTTGCGCATTAATAATGCTAACTCCATCCCAGATGTATCATCCTTATTTGACTACTGTAGTCAACCAATGTCAACTTAGACGGTTACTTTTTCCACATATATGTAGATTTACAATGCAACATTTGTCATGGTTGATTTACCATTCCACTACTTTTTCGTTCTTCCATTGTTTCGTGTTATAAGTATTCATACATTTCTAGGTTCTTACTATTCTCTTCAATTTGT
Organism: Silene latifolia; assembly: GCF_048544455.1. NCBI lineage: Eukaryota > Viridiplantae > Streptophyta > Magnoliopsida > Caryophyllales > Caryophyllaceae > Silene > Silene latifolia. Next base: position 23,004,337 of record NC_133536.1, read on the forward strand.
CATAAAATGTAAGAGTTAATATCGTAAAATGTATATCATTATTTATGTATTTTTTTTGTCATGAAACTAATGATATAAGTTCATACTTCATACATAGTACTTTTTTCCAAATTATTTTTGTAATATCAAAAGTCAAAAGCTTACCTCGAAAGCGAAAACTGCGTGTAATCTGAAACAAAGGGAGCATTCGCATTAAAGGTTTGTGACCAAAAATGGGGACAATAGAAATAGTATAGAGAGAGTATTAAACAAGGAAATTGCACCCTGCACTCTCTAGTGTCAGTTATTTTAGTATTTTAACCTTTTAGTTAGTGGTAAAAGCATCCTATATTATAATTATTCGGAAAATGATCATACATTTCAATTTTAGAATTTTAAGATTTCTTTGAAGCATTATATTTTATTACTGATTAGCCAAAACAAGAATAGTGAGGGGTATTTATAAACCTTTCATTTATACTCCTATTTTATTTCTGTTTTCAGTAGGAGTTCAGTGTTAACAATGCATTTCTGTTAAAGGTTCAGACTTTAGATAAAATAACTGCCAAAACAAATAGATAAACATGAATCCATTATTTTAGCAAAAGACATTACCAAACACTAGTATGCCAATATTGATCACTCAGCCAAAGAAACTAAATTGATAGTTTCGTTGAAATCATTGTCACAGTGGAGCTTATATAACCTATAGGATTGGAATTCTAAATCACAGCGAGTACTAATAATTGGACATCTCAGTCAAAATAGTCTGAGATGGTAGTGTAATTTTTACACAATATGCTAACTTCGTGTTGCTAACACAAGGGTAAGGCTGCGTACATCCGACCCCCCCTTACCCCGCAATTTGCGGGAGCCATTGAGGCACTGGGGTAATGTTGTTGTTGTATGCTAACTTCGTCAACGGTCAAAATTTTAAATTATCCATCTAGTGCTGAGTGCATTTTCCTCTTTAAATTGCTATACATGTAGCAACGACCAAATTCATTAATACTCCATTTTACTCTCTGAAAATCCTTCTTGGTCTCTCACTCTCTTAAACTTTCTGTCTTCCACATTTATAGTAGCCGAGTGCAAGTATAGAAGTACGAGCAAGTTAGATAACACAAGTCTATGCATAAGTCTCTCTAATGACATTTAGAGTCAACTTCACTTATTTTACATTCTTTAACTTCTGATGCTAATTTGCTTTTTTAGGCTGCACTCCTTTACACTGGGCTGTCATTAGAGGACACATAGAATCATCCAATGTACTTGTGCATGCGGGCACAAAGGAGGAACTGGTGGTCAAAGATAGGGCTGGATTTACCCCCGTTCAACTGGCACTTGATAAAGGTCATCGGCAAATCGCTCTTTTGCTTGTACGTAATTTGCAATGATATAAACTAGTGTATAGCCCTACTAGCTGTTTAAGAGATTTTCAAATTGGCTTTTGTTTTCTGTGCTTGGGATTTGCTGCTATATTGTTGTCTATTGGTGTAAAGAGAGGCCATAGGTGGAATTTTGATGTTGACAAGCTTAAACTTAGGTCATGAGTTGATACAAATGTGATTTAATTAATCAGAAGTTTAGTCGAATAAAACTAATTCTAGGATTAGATTTAATTAGCTGTTACTTTGTTGAATAAGTTTAGCAATTAGATTTAATTATTTGGTTGTTATGAGTTGTTAGATTAACCTTAGCTAGTAGATTTAATTATTTTATTGTTTGATTAAGTTTGTTTAAGTCTTGTGTTAGCATAGGACGTTTTTTTGTTACCTATAAATAGCATTAGTTTGTATCTTAATTATTCATTCAAGTTATTTAAAAAAACACAGATTGTGTGCAATTGTGCAACCCGGATTCGATGAGTTTTCGATCCAACCTTTGTTACAGTTTGACGCGTTTTCAAGCTTTAACACGGGTTATAGTCAATAGGTCTTGACCATAATTCACCATCGTTCAGATGATAGGTCTAATCTGAGCAAATATCCCTCATGAAGCCTACCTCGTCCCTCGACATAGAGAGACACGAGTTTGATCCTTCGCCCCAACATAGTTTGTTAGTTTAATCGCTTCCGTACTCGTATCATGAGTATTACCCCTCAATGACTGTACTGGCTAAGCAAGCTCACTTGCTCACTTATTAGTGCGTATGTAGTGTTGCTGAAACTGCTATAAAGGCAACACAATGAGGTCAAATGTAACTCGCGGTTTCTTTTGCCTCCCTATGTGAAGTCCTTTCCCTTTGTTGAAAGGCTAGGGCTTTTTTTTTTGCGCCATTTGCTGAAACATGAGAGCTTTGTTTCAAAATTTAGTCTGCTGATTTGTTGCTGTTGGTGATACAATGTTGTTTGTATTCAGTCTAATGCTCAGCGAGCACACAATAAGCAGCTAAAAGGCACGTGTTGTTCCGGGAAGATGATTGGCGGTTATGCACCATTTTTGTTTTGCACCATCTTCAGTCTCATGATAGTCTTCATAAACTCAGTTCTCTTAGGTGTGTGATGTTTTAATTTCTTTTTATAAGTTGATTTATAGTTGACAATTTTTGCTAACTTTTGGACTGCCATGAAAATATATTGCCAGCTCCCAACCTTCCCAAGGTAACTGCTGTTGTTGCGCTTTGGGGATGGATAGCTGTATCTCTGTGTGTTGGTGCATTGATGATGTTTTATCGTTGTAGCAGGTAATTTCTTCATTGACCTTATTATTAGGTTCTTTATTTGTGATTGGAATGTTAAAAGGGATTGTTTGATTTTTGCTGCCTAACTGAATAAGCAGGCTAATGTTTCCGACTTTCCTCTGTTTCCCTGTTTCTTCTTTTTTTTGGAAAGGGAAGGGGGAAAGGGGAGGGGGAATTTGCCACGAGAATTTGTTTCTAAGTAACTCTTTATTGCTACTGTAATTAATTAAAACGTTAAGGAGACTATTTTGTTTCATCATCTTATTTTAAAATTATCTGTGTAGCCTCCACTCATTTTATTGAATTTGAAATATATGATTTTGGATGTTTTCACTTGGGTATGTTGTATTGGTTTGAGTCACTTTTAGTAGCAAATATAATTGCAGAGCTTTTTGTTGATAAAACAGGTAATTTATGGCTTGCTTTTTTGTTGCAGTAAAGATCCAGGTTACATACAAAGATCTGTAAAGTCCAGGGAAAACACGGAAGTTGAGGTATAGTACTTTAATACTTCCTTTTGTCCAGTACTAACATCATTACCTCAGTGCCTTAATGGTTCCCGCAAAGGGTAGGTAAGGAGGTTTCCATTGTACGCAACCTTACACTTAAGTTAACTATGTAGGGAGGTTGTTTTCAAATGACCCAAAATGAAAGGTTATGTCAAGTTAATTGCATCTAACGACTTCCATTTCACAATTAAAAGAAGCACAACCATTTGGTCACGTCATTTTACTTTATCCCGTCATAATTCATAACTAAAGAAGTATGAGTTTTCGGTTCCAGTGGATATGGATTTATTCAATAGTAAAAACTAACTACTACTCCCTCCGTACCAGACCAATGGTAACACTTACCTAATACGGCCGTACCACACCAATGGTAACATTCCTTATTTGGCCCACAACATTACCAAATTACCCTTATACCCATTTGATATTTACATAAAATGCCACTACATACCCCACCTACCAACTCACAATTAAACCCACAATTACATACCCCACCTATTTTCTTCCCTCTTTACCCCTTCTTTTACCCTCTTTTCTTAAAAACCCCATTTTTTTACCACGTTATCATTTGTATGGTACGGAGGGAGTAACAACTAACAAAAATAATCAAATGCCGATGTTTCCCCAATGATCACTTTGCAATTTACCTAAGAAAGATTCAAGTAGTATTCAACTAATGTCCCGAGAATGTTTACAATAGGAAAAAGCAATCCTTTTATCTGAAAATAAATAAAGTTTAGCTATTAGGGCAAGGCAATTGTTGGATGTGTTTGGGAACCTAAAATTGAAATTGAAATACGTTGTTAGGACATTTTTAGCGTTGGAGAAACTTCCATATTCGGAATTGGAATTCGGCTTTATACTTTTTCAATTCCAACCTAGTTAAATTTTGGGGATCTCAAATTCCTACCCCAGAGTGGTCATTTCAATTCCATCAGTGCATCTGAGTCCATCACTATCCTATCTCCTATCGTAGACCTGTCAAATAGGATGTGATCCACCCTTAACCAGACCTGCCTAGCCTAATTCCAATTCCATGGGCTTCCCGGAAGTCATTGAGAAATTGAAATTCGGAATTGAATACCACGTGATCTCCAACCAGGTTTATGAAATTGAATTAGAACATTTAAATTTCTACCCTTGACATCATGACAGTAAAATCAATTTGTTGTTTCCAAGCACTATTTGAGTAGATTGTACCACCAATTATAATTTTGGTTCGTAAAACAATTTGTGACTCAAGTAGTAATGGTGAACTTTTGTAAGGATAATGGTGTGTATAAATGTATGGTGCTGAAAAACACATCGAATAAAAGGAAGAGGAATGACAGATTCAAGAATTAGAAGAAGTTGTTTTCAAAGCTCATAGTCATCTTTGCATTTACTTCACCTTGTCTGTACAAAAGATTATATTAACAAAAGATTATATTATTTTAATTCTATACTAGCTTTTCGCTGGCAAATGCTTCCAATTATTTACACTATTTTTTCACATTTGGTTGGTTTCAGGATCCCTTGTTGAATATCGATGTCAATAACACCTCTGTTTGGACGGGAAATTGGTCTCAGCTGTGCCCTACGTGCAAGGTCTGCGCTATTACGCAAAGCGTCTTCTATTAAAAATCACGAATTTAAAGTTTTAGGGGCAATTTGTTTTGTTATCTGATTCCTCTTTTCTTTCTGTTATGTTTGCAAAAGGTCAACTGAACAAATTAGCATGTTTTTTTGATTCCACAGATAATTAGACCCATCCGCTCAAAGCACTGCCCTACATGTAAACACTGCATAGAGCAATTTGATCATCATTGCCCTTGGATCTCTAACTGTGTGGGGAAGGTTAGTTTTTGATGCAGTTTTGCCTAGTTCTTGATTTTATAATTTGGATTATTTATCGGTGACAGAACTTTTCTTCATTAACCTTGACACTATTTCATACAAAATGTACTCCATTTTCTCTGATTTTTAAAACATTTCTATTTTGGTGCATTTCTTTGATTTTTTCCACTTGCTCCTTTTTAGTCTTTTGAAAATTTATAACCACTTTTGAAGATTTCATTTGAAACATCAGTAATCAATATTCAATCCTCCTTGAGTTCAGCTCTTTATTATCTACGCCACTTGTCAAGGTTGTCCACATTTAAAGTTGCTACTTGAACTATTTTTCTCTCTTTTTTTCTCCTTTTTTTTTTGCCAAGTTATCCGTGGTCATTATCATTTGGGACCTCACAATTCTCCCGAACTTGCATTTTCCCATCACATATTATCGATCTTCGTAACTACTTCGCGCAAGGAGACAAGCAATCGAAACACAGAGGCAATATTTGTTTAAGAAGTCTATATGTTACAATCAGGAAACTTGTTTTTTGTTCACTGAATTATTTAGATGCTCCGGTAGTCAAGTGTCTCTCCTATATACTACCAGCAGGCAAAAATGCTGATAGGAACCAACTTCATTGCTCCATGATCCTCGAAGGTTAACACAATGGGCGTGTCAATTGTCCATAACAATATATTGAAATAGTTTCTATTACCCTTCTTACTATGGCATTAAAAACTTTTGCTGTACTTAAGTTAGCAGATCACAATGCAAGAAGCAATGATAAAATATTTACACCAGCAGTAATGAGGGTGGGGAATAGCGCGCCCTGAGTGGTTTTAAGCTTTTACAAGGAAGCAACCAACATAAATAGTTATAGTTTCATTCACCTTGGCGGCTTAACAGCAGTTAGACTGGGGGAAATTTCTGAATTAGTTGCTTGTTCAGTGAATAGCTTTAAATCAGAGGTAGATCCATAGTATCCAGCCGCATGCCGGATGAGGTCCGGCTCCAGCAGGGAACAATAAAGCAGTTTTTTTTTCTTCGCATTTTGCCCAATTATGGTTTTATTTCTGATTTTGTTGATGACCTAGAAAATCTTAATAGCCACTCCTTTTTAATAGAATGATACCTTATTTAGTCAAGTCTAGTCCATTTGAGGTTCTGAATCATGTACTATGTAGGCAACTAGGCATCATTTAAATGCAAGAATTTATGATCATAATAAGGTGTAACCATGCACTTGTCCAGCTCTTCTTTTGGTGCTCCATATTTAGAAATCTAATCTATGGCTTATGCTAACATCGCTTAGGTGCATGTTCTTCTTTACTAAATGCAATGATCACGTTTGCCTACTACATGGCATTTGTGTGCTCATGCTGAAGAGATAGGTTGGCCTTGTTTGTAGTTTTGTGTGAAATGCTTTTTGATTGTAGCGGAGTTTTTAGATAAGTAGTAGTATGTAATATACTTTAATTCATTTCATTGAGCTGAGTACATGAAAGGATGATGGATTATCACAAGACTAATGAAGTAATGAAGACCACAATTACAAGAATACATACACTTAGCACTTAGATCAGTTGATAAGAGATTGATCTAGCTAAAGGAGTCATCGTGTTCAATTCCCTAGGCATTGAACGATATTACAACTCAGCATGCAGAGCTTTGCTGCTCTTGTCGCTTCCTACTCGGCTTGAATCTTGACTAAACCTGATGGTGGGAAAAAAAATCTGAAGAACAAACTCCTTTCTATATGACATGTTTTGTCTTTGGTATGAGAATGCTCCTCAACTGTCAAAGTAGTAGAAAGGAAAAGGCGAAAAGGCCTCTCTGACCTTCGTCAAACTTTCTAGTGGTAGTATGTATACAATTCAAGAAGAGGAATGAACGTTTCTTATTCTTGACTGAAAACAAAACTTTTCTGTATTCAAATTGGTGTGATCTTATGAGAATTTTAAATCATATTTAAAAGGCACTTCTCTGAGTGAGTATGTATTATCCTGTACTTTCTAGTAGCATTTGGATTGACCATGTTCATATTGGTGCAGAAAAACAAATGGGATTTCTTCGTTTTCCTTTGTCTGGGATTTGCAACTTCAACCATCTCTGGGATTGTAGCTTTTCTAAGTATGTTACTTAGCGACTTACAGATGCGCTAGTTCCAAGATTATTCCTTATTATGATGACATTTTTCCCTTTAATTAGATGATAACACTAATAAAATTGCAGGAATTTGGATGGTTGTGCCACCAATGTCATCTGGACAAACATGGATGCATTATATTGCTACTCAACATCCTGGGTTTATCGTCTTTTTGATCCTGGATTTCATAATATTCACTGCTTCTACAACTCTGTCAGTCTCTCAAGCTAGCCAGGTACCGTAATATTCATCTTGTAAGGGTAATTTGGTTATTTTTGTTTCCCTGAAAGGGACTTAGAGCTTTGGTGCCGGTTTACTTAATAAAACGTGAGCTCTTTTGGTTGGATTAAAGAGACTACTCCATTTCTTGTTTCTTGGCTGTCACAACCCTGTTTTGTTGGATGATATTGACAACGTAATAGAGCAGTGCAATTGAGCTCTCTTGTGCCTTGATATTTTAGCATTCTACGTAGTATCGTTTTTTCTTCTTTTTTAATTTTTATGCCCGGGAGATCGACTATGGATGCGATCTTTATCATGAGACAGTTGATGGAATACCATCGGGACAAGAAGGACTTACATATGGTTTTTATTGACTTGGAAAAGGCATATGATAGGGTACCAAGAGAAGTACTTTGGTGGGCTTTGGCGAGAAAGGCGCTGTCGCGAAAATATATTGACCTCATAAAGGACATGTATGAGGGGGCTAGTGCAAGTGTTCGCACTAATGTTGGGAGAACGGAAGAATTTCCTATTACCATCGGGGTGCATCAAGGTTCCGCACTTAGTCCTTTTCTCTTTGCTATAGTTATGGATGAGTTGACAAGGGATATTCAGGACGACATCCCTTGGTGTATGATGATGTTCTTGATGATATTGTGTTGATTGATGAGACAAAAGAGGGGGTGGAGAGAAAGTTGGAATTGTGGAGGCAGACTTTAGAGACTCGTGGGTTCAGGTTGAGCAGGAGTAAGACTGAGTATTTGAGGTGTGAGTTCACTAAGGTGGCGGGGTTGAGATCGATAGAGGCGGGGAGTATTATTTTCGATGGGAATGTTGTTGAGGGTTCGGATTTTTTCAGATATCTAGGATCTATTATTCAAAAAGATGGGGAGTTAGACGGAGATGTGGCTCACATAATTAAAGCGGGATGGTTGAAATGGAAGAGTGCTTCAGGGTTTCTTTGCGATAAAAATATGCCCCAAAGATTAAAGGGAAAATTTTATCGCACGGCAATTAGGCCTTCCCTACTTTACGGCTCCGAGTGTTGGGCCGTGAAGCATTGTCACATTCAAAAGATGAGTGTGGCGGAGATGCGCATGTTGAGGTGGATGTGCGGACATACAAGGAAAGATCGGTTAAGGAATGAGGTGATTAGGGAAAAGGTAAAGGTGGCGCCAATAGAGGACAAGATGATGGAAAACCGACTAAGATGGTTTGGCCATGTGAGAAGGAGACCTATGGACGCACCCGTTAGGAGGCTGGAGACTTGGAGAACAGAAAAGGTCCCTAGAGGCAGAGGAAGACCGAGACAGACATGGTTGAGAGTGATAGAGCACGATATGAGAGTTTTGGGGCTTGAGGAGAGTATGGTGACGGAGAGGGCACAATGGAGGGAAAGGATACATGTGGATTTTTAGTATTTGATGTTTTTTTTTGACAGATTTAGTGTTTTTTTATTTAATTTAAAGAAATTAATTTATTTATTTTTCTCCCCTTTATTACACTTTTTCACCAACCATTTTCTTATAGATTTTACCTGGTTCATTCCAGATCCTTAACTCTATTTCGGTTTTTAAAAATCGTTTTAATCTTTTCTCTCGATTTAAATTTTAAGTTTTTTTTATAAAAGAAAGACGGAATTCGATTTTAAAACCCCTAAGTTCACCTTGACTTTCCATTACATTTTCGTTCTTCCTTTTTGTTTTTCATCTTCCCTTTTTTTATTCGCATTTTGAGGCGTGCGTTCACCCATAGACGGTTCGAAAAGATGATTCATGTCGGCCGACCCCAAATCATTTTGGGATTAAGGCTCTGATGTTGTTGTTGTTGTTGTTTAATTTTTATGGCGTGTTCCTTTTTCAACCCATTTACTCGAATTTCTGTCGATTTTAAATTGACATTTTCGGATTTGAAATCTCTCTTTTACTCTCACTAGTTTCTTTTCTACTTCAACAGATAGCTCGGAATATCACAACTAATGAATTGGCAAATGCTTCTCGGTACGCATATCTTCGTGGACCAGAAGGCCGATTTCGAAATCCATACAACCATGGCTGTAGAAAGAACTGTGCTGATTTTCTGATACAAGGTCACACTGCTGATACTGAAATTGCATGGCTTCCATTACGCCAAGTTGCCCATTAGAGCTTTTGTCTCGTCTGTTCCATTGAAACATTGCTCACTAGTTCAGTAGTGTACTAATCATTTTTAAATCCCATGAGGGGGTAACATATAGTACTAGATACATTGCTTAATTCCCATGACATTTTCGCAATTCGACATTACCCTTGTATACCCCCTTGCGTCCTTGGTAAATGATTCTAGCTCGAAAATGAAAATCGTAATATTGTGAGTACAACACAACATATAGTTTTATAAATATCAATACGACTGTTGGGCAAGTATACTATTAACTCTTCATGCGATTAAGCGGTGTGTTTTGTATGAAAAAACAGTCCTTGTATTTTGTAGTGTGATTAAAGGTAATTTATAAAGCGATTAATTTCTAAAGTTGTGTATATATAACTACTGTGAAGTAGAAATAAGATCATATTAAGCGATTATACAACTAATGGATTTCTCTTAAATTTAAATTGCAGTATCCTATATACTTAAGATTCTACCAAAAATCGGGATTAGATAGACCATAGCGTTTTGGATCGTATAAGCTCCTATGATCATGAAATCAAAATTGAGATTTTCATGAGCAATCTATATCTATCTATCTATATTATTAAAGGAAGCTTTTTTCGAGCGATTCTAGAGACTCCAACTTTTACCGACTACCTATTTGATATATTAAATATTTATGCGATTAAGATATACTCTCATTTAAATCTGTAACTAACGTTTAAAGTCAAGTTAGCCGAGTCTCAGTAGGACACGGTCACTTGGCCAGAAAAAAACTAAACGAATAGATTGACTTTGAGGTACCGGAATTCAACTAGGTTGGAAACACCACTAACCTATATAAATAGTATTGGCTTCAATGTTTTTATTATATACGGAGTAATATATTTGCATACAACTACGTGGTGTTATTAACTTTAGATTCAGAGACGACAGCTACGGTAATGAGCATTAACATTAGGGCACGAACCAACCCGCCATTTCCTAGGAACTCAATGGGGAATTTCGTAGCTGATATGATAAGCAATGCAACATACAAGGGCCATTCCCAGAGCTTGTTGGGGAAATTCATAGTACCATTTTGAAGGCCAAATCGAGAAATCGAAGTGTATCAAGACGTAAATGGAGTAGAGGAGATACTTAAAGATCGAAGGATTGCGGAACAAACCTTTTGCCAAGCAAATCCGAGTGTGTGCCATGTTAGTAGTTGGTGTAAGTTTGGATTTAGTAAGGCAGATTTCAGGTTGGGGAAACCGAATTGGATCGTCCCAACATATAATGGAAAACTTCCGATGTTTAGGAATTACATCTTCTTTACTGATTATTATGATGATTTAAATGAGGACGGAATTCTTGGAGGAGAAAGAGATGCAAGTCTTGGAGACTAATCCACGATTCCTTAAATTTGCTTCCCCTTATTAATTATTGAATTGAAATGTCTTTTTAATCCAGTATATCATTATTTCATACGGTACGATAAAATCGTATAATTAGTTACTCAAAAGGCAACAAGGCAAAACAAGGCTGACAATCTGCCATGAGAAGTTCTGAAGTTTGATATTAATGAAAAAGGATTTATCAAGTCTATCTTATTGTTCAAAGGAATGGGGAAGTTAATATTGGTCTTATTTACATGATCGAGAAAAGTTCATTATATCTACAAGTTTATGAGGATGAAATTTGACTACAAACATGTGGATTTTGTTAAGTATCTTTAATGTGAATACTTTTTTTTGCCAGTCTTAATGTGAATATGAATATTGGTATTCATTACTCCAACTTATCATCAACTTAGCCCGGTAAACTATTCATCACAACTTCTTCTTCCCAGTTTTTAGCAATATAGGGAGTATGTAGTAGTTCCCGTCAAATTGAAGACTACCAGATTAAAAATTGTAAACGTAATAAATAATTTTGTTAAGAATTTGTGTAATATGATAATGAAAAGATATCTGAATTTTTTATTTGATTATAAACTACTCCCTCCAATTTCATTTATTGTTCCTCTTTCCCTTTCCATCCATTTTCCTTATTGTTCCCTCTTTCCTTTTTTTTTTTTTGAAATCCCCTCTTTCCTTTTTTGGACAACTTTGTGTGGTCCAAAATCAATTTGATGTGGGGTCATGTGTATTGTGTGGTCCAAATTGATTCCCTTATTTCTTATGCCAAAAAGAAAGGGGAACAATAAATGAAATTGAAGGGAGTATTAGATTAGATACTACATCCTAGAGTCCAACGTTTTTGAATGATTTTCAAACAACATCAAGAATCCGGATTTTGTGACATAATAAGGGTTAGTTACATAGTTAATAAGATGATGACTCTCCGGGTAGAGTTTGTGAGCTAAAAAATAGAATATGCATCAATTTTTTTTACCAATTTTAATAATATAATTAACTTGAATTTGGGTAAGTATAAGGATTTTAATATGTAGTTTTATAAAAAAAAAATTCTAATTTGCATGAGTTTGGTGAGTGATGGGATTGTTTATAATACTATTATCTATAGTAATGAATTTAATAATGCCGAAATAGAGTTCATGATTGCAAAAACTACTTAACATGCCGCTATACTTTTTATTACTATTTGAAGTTGTAATTATTTTAATTATAAATAAAAAGATGACAAAACGAGAAAATTAAAAAACCTTATATTAAGATCATTTTCCCTATGACAAGAATTTGAGTAGTAAACAAAAGGGTTTTCGTACCAACAGTGTAACGGGTCCTACAACATACGGGATTTGCAAATGAGTAGATTACCATCTTATCCTTCCTATTTTTTTTATTATCAAATATAATATTTTATCGGGTTTCGTTATATATTATAATGTTCCTTATCGATCACTAACTTTACGTACTATTATCATTATGTATTATTTATATACGAGATAACATTCACAATGGCAGTCCGTTCTCATTTTGCTCGCTTCATTCAATACAGTTCAGCTCATCTTTTCATAAGTTAATTAGAGTATCTGTTCTTTCTGGTTTAATTTTAGTTCGGTCCAGTTTAGTTCAACTCTATTTGGTTCGAATCATCTTTTCGTAAATTAGTACTTCTTCTTTCTGGTTTAATTTCAGTTCAACTCTAATCAGTTCAGCTCATTATTTCACAAATTAACTTTTATTTCAGCTAAATTCAGTTTAGCTCAATTTCGTTTAGTTCTGTTAAGCTCAACTTCATTTAGTTCCGTTCAGTTCAACTCAACTCAACTCAACTTTCTTCAACCGAAAAAGAACAAGGCCTAACTCTTACTTCAGCTATATTCAGTTCAGTTTAACTCATTTCTTCAAAAAATAACTCTTACTTCACCTTCATTCATTTTAGTTTAGTTCAGTTCAGTCCAACTCCTTTTAGCCGAAAAAAACAAGACCTAAAGCCATTATATCGTACACTTATTGTGAAAATAAGTATAAAGACTCACTTTGCCCTCACGATAAGAATAAGATGATCAAGAAAAATAGTTAGAATGATCACTCAGTAACTTACTGACATATCATCTCTGCTAAGTATTTATGCTTCATCTTGATCATTTTGGACAAGACATTGTCATAGTTGATTTTGAAGATGTAACAATTGATTATAAAGACTCTCTACCAAATGGCCCGGGTATTGCCCGGGCATTAAATCTAGTATATATATAAAAGAGAGTTTTTTCGAGCGATATGAGAGCGTCCACATCATCAAAAATCAATTTAGGAAAGTATAATTTTTGATGTAAAAAATAAAGTAGAGAATCTTTTAATTATTATAATATGTATATTTCCTAAATTATATTCAAGTGATATTTCTAATTTTTATATCAAACTTTTACATTTCATTTGCCAAAAAAATATCGTTAAAAAATTATGAAAATAATATAATTAGCTTTGTGGTAAAAAATGCTATCGTTAGAGTATATATTTCATATTATTTGCACATATTAAAGATGGTGTACTTCTTAATATGTAAAATTGTGTACTTTTTAGTATGTTTTGTCCCACATTGGAAAATAAGTAGGTGTGGTGAATATACTACATATTAATAGTAGAATTGTCCCACATCGAAAGATTAGTATAAGGTAGTGTGATCCTATGATTATAAATAAGAGACATATTTGAAACTTATGTATCAACCCAAAATTTTTTGAGTCTCATAAATATTGTTTTAAAGAGCTCTCTTAAGATTTTCTATTACTATCTCTACGATATGATATAAAAAATAAAGTGGAGATTCATGATAACTACTCGGGAAAGAGTTAAGAACATGAACAAGAGAAGCAAAAATCACTTAATGTTGGTGTCATATAGGCAACCTATAATGAACAATATTACAACATACACAAAGTTAAAGCACAATACAAAACCAAGAGTTTTACTAATGGTTGTCTCCTAAGACAGTACAAAACTAAAGATTTTACTAATGGTTGTCTTCTGAATGCACTAATAGAGCGTTAATGTGTCGTTATATGTACGATATAAAGATCCCTATCTAATAATCGTCGATCGAGACTAAGTGGTTTTACCTTCAAAGAAAAATAATACGTATACAATAATGGTTTTTTTAAGAAGAGACATTTACTTCTTGGTATGTTATATGTTTCACATTGAAAAATAATGTAGGCATGATGAACATAGTACATCTAAATAATTAAATTATGTATCTCACATCGAAAGAATAGTATATAAAAGATATGTACTTTTTAGTAGGGTGAAATTTAAATAGGAGGCATCCTAAAAGATATGTACTTTTTAGTATATTATATATCCCACATTGAAAAATAATGTAGGTGTGGTGAATATATTATGTATAAATAATAGAATTGTCTCATATATATACATTTTCTATATTATATTAAAGTGATGTTTATAATTTTGACAAAAACTTTATATTTCATTTGACAAAAAAATATCGTATGAAAATTATATAATTAGATGGTGACAAAAAAATGCTATCATTAGAGTGTAGATTCTATTATATTTTCTCATTATTAAATCGAGTTGATGTCAAAGTAGGTGCGAAAAAAAATGGTGTACTTAGTATGTTATGTGTCCTACATTGAAAAGTAATGTAAGTGTGGTGAATATACTATGTATATATATTAGAATTGTCCCACATCGGAAGATTACCATAAGGTAGGGTGATCTTATGATTATAAATAGAAGTCATAACCCAAAATCTTTTGAGTCTGTTAAGTATTGTCTTGGAGATCTCTTAAAGTTTATATTATTAGTTTTTACCTATAGATTTTATATGTCCCACATTAAAAAATAATGTAGGTGTGGTAAATATACTACGTTTAAATAATATAATTAGAATTGTATTAAAAAAAAATTCTATTATTAGAGTATAGGTTCATATCATTTGCATATATTTTAATTATGATAAAAAAAATAGAAAACAAACGTATGAATATTAATAGATAACATAGTATTTGCTTATTATTAAATCGGGTTGGAGTCGAATTAGGTTAAAAAAATATGGTTTACTTTTAAATATGTTATTCGTCTCACATTGAAAAATAATGTAGGTGTGATAAATATATACTACGTATAAATAGTTGAATTGTCCCACATCAGAAGATTATCATAAGGTGAGGTGATCCCATGTTTATAAATAGGATTTATCCTTGGAACTTAGGTATCACCCCAAATATATTGAATCTCT
This sequence comes from Silene latifolia, assembly GCF_048544455.1. Lineage (NCBI taxonomy): Eukaryota > Viridiplantae > Streptophyta > Magnoliopsida > Caryophyllales > Caryophyllaceae > Silene > Silene latifolia. The sequence continues at coordinate 23,019,471 of NC_133536.1, forward strand.
CAAAGTATACTTATTATATAAGAGACTTTAAACATAATCTTGAATTAAATGTTAAATTTTTAAAGTTGTAACATTTTTTAGGTGGGAGGAAGAGCGATAAAATGGTAAATATTACAACGAAAATTTTTCATTGTACCCTCGAATTTTGGTAGATTACACATAATACCCCTAATTTTAAGTTTCTACATATAATACCCTTGTGTTTAATTTTTTCATAATGTCGTTACTCCTATGAGTAACTGAGCATGTCATACTATTTGTGTTTTATTATTTAGGTATTAAATGTCAGTTTATTAAATAAAATATGGAATTAGGAATTAGATGATGAACTATTTGTGTAATAGATAACAAAAGAAAAAAGAGTCACAAGTCATAGGAGTAATGACGAAAGTTGTCAAATGGTATTCTGGGAAAGAAAAAGGTGAACACATGGGTATTATTTTTAGAAACTTAAAATTAGGGGTACCATGTGTAATCTATCAAAGTTCAAGGTTACCATGAGAAATTTCCAATATTATAATGATATATGTTCCGGGTGTAATTCCAGAGCAGTTATATGTTACCACCCGTGCTCGTAGAATGACGTCTTTAGTTGAATCCTCCTTGCGGTCTCCTGAAACGATGAACAAACTGAGGGCTCGGCTTTGGACCGAGCGAACTCACTCCGACGCTCAAGTCAGTAACTTAGAGAGGTAAGTGGTTGTTACTTGGCAAAGTACGTATTTTAGAGAGATAAAGAAGATATTACCAGATGAATAGTGATTCTTAGGTTAAATTGTGGATCTTTTCCTCAATGGTAGTTGAGGAGTATTTATAGACTTTCTGATGTGACCATAATTGGCGCATATTTAGCCCCCGAATTACCATTGTTTTCATGCTTTTTAGTGCCTATTTGGGTCATTTCTTATCTTTAGTTCTTTGTTTTGCATATTCTTTGAGATTTTGATCCCTTGGTAGGAAAGGAGTAAGAATCTTGCATTTTCATGGCAAAACAAGGCTAAATTGATCATATTCAATGACCAAGCATCAAGGAGAGACAAGACTAGAAGGCCTTTGTACATAGCATAGTAGAAGAGCAATGTTGAGAAAAGGATCCTTGAGTCCCCAAGGAAATCCCCAAGGAATTCATGAAGAAAAGGGAAGAAAAGAAGAAGAAAAGATGCTGACAAACAATCCGAACGGATTGTACACAATCCGTCCGTCCGCCCAAGCACAATCCGAGCGTCCCGCAAAGGAATCCGCTCGGATTCCCCCTCGCCAATCCGAGCGTCTTGCCCAAGAATCCGCTCGGATTCCTCAGCCCAGATCCGGCCGTCCCGACTCCCATCCGCACGGATTGCGGACAAAGACGTTTGCATTCTTCTAGCAACGATAAGAGAAGCCCTTCTCTCGGAGAATACCGGAGTCTCCTTGCTCAACTTAAAAGTGTAATTACTAGTTTAGCCCTTAGTTAACCCTAATGCATCCTCCCTAATTTTCACTATAAATACCCCATTAGTCCAATTAGAGGAGCATGTTCTTCTTATCAATAATTAGTGTAGTTAATATCAATCAAATCTCTCTTCAATATTGTAATCAAATATTAATCAAGTTTTAATCCAAGTTTTAGTTCTTTAATCTCTCTCTTGTTCTTACTTTATTTTGGGTAATTGAAGATTATTTGGGTTATTATTGGGAGATTGACAACCTCTCAATCTAGGATTCAAGTACTTCTATTATTCTTGCTTTATTATTGGAATCATTAGTAGGTATAATCTCTTAATCCCTTTTTAATTATTGCTAATTACTTTCATTTATTCATCATGTTTCATTATGTTAGTATGATTGACAACCTTTATAGCATGATCAATATGATAATGAGTGAGTAGTCTCTTAGCTAGGGTTTAATGGGTGATTAGGGGAAACCAACATGGGGAATGATTCATGCTTAAATTAATATGCTTTCATATCTTATTTGCTTGCTTGTTTTGATCTTAATACATGCACATGTTATATTTGATGAAATGCTAAGCCTATGAATCCTTGCATTTACTATCATCTTCTATCCTTTCAACTTGACTTGTAAGACATAACCCAACTCGAGTCTTGTTAGACCATGCATGTGTTAAGTAGGGAAGATTAAGTCGACTTGTAGGTGTTGTACAATCCAAGAGATTCGGCTCCGGGACCCAAACTTTCCTAGGATTGTAAGATATAACCCAACTCAATCCATCACAACAATAATTGCTTGCTTATAATTTGAGAACATGTTTGTATGATCATATCCCATGATTCCCCTATGACCCCATGACACCCTAGTGCCTTTAATCAATTGTTTACACCCCTTATTTTATTTACCTTGTTAGTTTATTTTCATTGCTATCTTAGTTTAGTAACCTTCTACATCAACCCAATTTGTGACACCCCTAGACACCACTAGTTACAATAGAATCTTCATTTCAATACCCGTCCCTTGGGATCCGACCTTTACTTGCCTCTTTACTAATTGTAGAGTTGTTTGTGAAGTATAAATTGTGTTTTGTATCGACCATTGACCAACGACCACATATGCTTAATTGTGAACACGAAATGGACTCGATCAAAAATGGCGCCGTTCTTAGGGGACGGTGTTTAATTGATTTAAGATTTCTTTTATTGTTTTTAGTTGTGTCTTTTTCACCTTGGGAAGTAAAACTCCTCAAGGTTTGTTCTAATTGTTTTCGAGTTGTTTGATATTTTGCATGTCTAGAAGGTTACAAAGAGATTTGTTACCTTTTGACCGTGAAATCGAGAGAACCTTGACGAATAATAGGAGACTTGTTAGGAGGAATTTGGGAGGTGTTGGTGAAGTTGTTCAACCCACTAGTGAGTTTGTCAATCCTTTCGCAATAGAAGGAGAAGAAAACCCATTAAACAATACCACACAAAATCCACCTACAATGCCTAAATTCTCGTCACACTCTATACCCACCGAGGAGGATTTACCAAATGGTACTCCTACCCCACAACATCTTACCGGAAACTTTATTGCCAAGTCCGCCTTCATTCAACTAGTTGAGAGGAGCCAATTCGGGGGAATGCCTAGTGAGGACCCTCATTCTCATATGGAAACCTTTTGCGATTATTGTGAAGCTATCTCTCAAACGGGTGTGACTCAAGACCAAATAAGATGGGTCTTATTTCCTTTTTCGTTAATCGGCACCGCAAAGCAATGGTTGAAGGGCCTTGATAAGGCCACCCTTGGAATAGATTCTTGGAAGAAGCTAGCTCTAGCTTTCTACAAAAAATTTTACCCACCGGAAAAGACCAATATGCTAAGAGCTCAAATTACGGGTTTTAAGCAAAGGGATGAAGAATCTTTGTATGAAGCTTGGGAGCGGTTCAAAGGTATTTGTCGCTCATGTCCTCACCATGGACTTAGCGAATGGTTTTTAGTGCAACAATTTTGGAATGGTTTATATGAAGATTCTAGGAACATTCTCAATATGGGATCAAATGGAATGTTCACCGAAGTTGATGACAATCAAACATGGAACAAGATTGAGGAAATGGCGGTCCATAATTCACAATATAGTAGGCCTCGCAAGGCTACTAGAGGAGGAAAGTATGAAGTGGACACCGTTACTCAATTGGGTGCTCAACTTAGTGCTCACATTGACACAATCAACTTGAAGTTTGAACAAGCTATGGCTAGACTTGAGGAAAACTCAAAATCATCAAAGCATCATGTCAATGCCATGACGGCATCCTCATCAATCCCAAGCGGGATATGTGAGAATTGTGGAACCTTGGGTCATGACTCAAGTGAGTGTAGGGGAACAACCGAACAAGTTAATGCTTTCCAAGCTTACAAAAGTGGTACCCCTTATTCAAATTTTTACAATGAAAACACCAAGTTCCATCCAAATCTCTCATACAAAAGCCAAAATGTCCAAAACCCTCAAACAACATACACTCCACCACCCATGAGAAATCAAAATCAAAGACCCTTTTACAATCAAAACCAAGGTTACCAAAATCAAAATCCATACAATCACCACAATGACCAAGGTTTTGATGTCCAAAAAGCGGTCCTCCAAATGCAAAAGAATCAACAAGAATTTTTCACCCAAATGCAAAAAGATAGCCAAGCAAAAGACACCACCATCAACAACATTCTAGCTCACACCAAGATGTTGGAAACACAATTGACCCAACTAGCATCTTCGAGCTCACAAAGACAAAAGGGGCAATTACCACCTCAAAGTAATCCCCTAGACATGAAACGGTTAGTGCCATTCACTTGAGAAGTGGTACAAGATATGAAGCACCAAAGAAGCAAGTTGAGGATGAAGTTGTGAGAGCTAGTGAGAATGAAGTTGTGGTGCAAGAAGGGGAATCATCAAAAGAAGAAAGCTCAAAAAAAAATGAAGACAAAGCCAAAGAAAAGGAGCCCATTGTGATTAGACTTCCTTTTCCAAGTCGTCAAGCCAAGCCTAAATTTGATGATCAACTTGGGAAGTTCATGGAGATTGTGAAGAACTTAGAAGTCTCAATTCCTTTCACGGAATTAATCAATCACGTTCCGGCCTATGCAAAGTACATGAAAGATATCCTCACAAAGAAGAAGTCGATCCGGAAACTTGAGACTATCGCCTTCACTAAGGTGAGTAGTGCAATACTTCAAGGGAGTTCACCTCCAAAGTTAAAGGATCCGGGAAGCTTCTCAATACCGTGTACCATTGGCGACACAACGATCAACAAAGCCTTATGTGATCTAGGGGCTAGTGTGAGTGTCATGCCGTACTCGGTAAGTAAAAGGTTGGGAATGGGAGAGCTTAAATGCACCAATATCACTCTTCAAATGGCCGATAGATCGACGAAGACACCATTAGGGATATGGGAAGATGTCCCCGTGCGAATTGGGAAGTTTTTCATCCCGGTGGACTTTGTCATTGTTGATATGGAGGAAGATTCCAACATTCCAATCATCTTAGGAAGACCTTTCCTACACACCGCGGGTGCGGTGATTGATGTGAAACATGGAGAGCTCACTCTAGAAGTGGGAGATGAAAGCATAACTTTTAATCTTGACAAGACCATGAGAGCTCCTCGTTTGCATGAGCCATGTTTCATGATTGATCATTATAGCCGAAAAGATGAAAAGAAGAAATCGGAACTCCAATGGAGAAAGAAAGTTGAAGATGCTCCATTCAAAGAGCAAGTGAATTTTGACAAGGAGAGCTTGCAAAGCTCATCAAAATCAACCAAGGAAGAAGATGATGGCCTCATTGGCCAAGAAAAGAAATTGGGAGAGTTGTCTCCATCTAAGCAAGAGATTTTCAATGATCAACTCAATGAAGTTTGTGGTCTTTGGGACGACGAATTTGAAGGGATCTTTAATCCCTACATTGGGCATGCCATCGATCATGATCAACAACAAGGGCCACGGTCTATTGAGGACCTCTACCATAACAATGAACAAGCTTTTGATTACTTCTTCAAGGTGTTGAGCAACATCAACAACACCTTGAACATGCCCCCTTGACATCTCATCAAGAATGAGAGTTTGGTGGAGTCCTCCCTAAACCACCACTTGTAAATATTTCTAACTCCCTAACTTACATTTAATTTTTGTATTGCATTTTTGTCATTTTTGGATTTATTTTTACTTTGATCAAAATAATTGTCATGTAAGAGAGAAGTGAGGGAGGGACTAATAATTTTAATTGTTGTGTAGTGCTTTACCTTAGTGTGGGGATGGCAATTGCCTAGGCTATTCATGCCTTAGTAGTGCCCCCACAATGAAGAACACAAGATTTGAAAGAAAGAATGATAAGGGAATGCGTTGGTGCACGGATGGAATCAATCTGTGTACACAGGACCAATCCGAGCGGATTCCTGAGAATCCGCCCGTCTGAAGAAGATCCGAGCGTCCTGATGAGAAGACGCCCGTCTTGGGCTGAGCTGAAATTGCAAAAATTCTTGACTGTTGAAGAATCCGAGCGGATTTCTGGAAAGACGCCCGTCTCACAGAATCCGTCCGTCTTGTGAACAATCCGTCCGTCTTGCGGTGAAGAAAAACAAAGAAAAATCTCTGGACAAGAATCCGTCCGTTCTGCACGAAATCCGCCCGTCTCATCTCAGAAGAATCCGAGCGGATTCCCCAGAATCCGCCCGTCTTTAGGCGGGATTTTGAAATTTTTGAAGTCAGAGAATCCGCACGGATTGCGCCCAATCCGCACGGATTGTGCCTGCGTCCTAAAATTGTCGAATTCTTTAAATACCCACCCCACCTTCATTCATTCATTCATTCATTCATAAACACTACCCATAACATCAAAACCCTCATCCTCTCCATCTCAAAAACAAAAACCCTCAACAAAACTCACCAAAATCAAATCAAACCATCTTTCAAATAACAAATCAATCACTCCATCTTCATTAACAATCAAAACCAAGAACAAAATCTTCACCTTTGAGTCGATTTTTGTTCTCATAAAGGCAAAGCCTTTCACCTTCAAAATCGATTTGGGCATTCTACAAATTGAAGATTTTTGATCTTTTTCTTGGTTAGTTCATCAAATGGCAAGAACAAAGGGAGCAACAAAGGCACCAAAAGCAAAGGCTCTCTCTCAAAGGCAAAAAGCTCTACAAGCAAAGAAAGCTTTGGCAATGGTGGTATCAACACCAAGCTTGGTAGTGCAACAACAACAACAAATTCCTATGGAAGCATCACCCTCTACTCCGGTAATTAATCAACTCTTGCATTATCCGGAGGTAACATTCATTTCCGATTCCCATAGAAATACATTTGTCAAGTTTGCTATGAAACAAATTCAATCCACCAAATTCATATGCCAAGATGCTTTAGAGAAGTTGGGTGTTCTTGAACAAACAAGAGTCTTTTTCAATGCCATGGGTTTAAAGAAATTGTTTGAAATGAAGGAAGTAACATACCCCTACCTTGTCTTGGAATTCTTAAGTTCTTTAAAAGTGACAAAAGTTGAGAATAGGGAAAATATTGAGTTTCGTCTAGCTAACACTAGTAGACGCATTACCTTTCCGGAATTGGGTGAAATTTTGGGTCTTAGCGATGAACATAAATTTTATAAGCAATATGGGAAGTATGATCCCGAGCCTCTTTGGGAGGCAATCTCCGGGAAGAAATTTGAAGATTTTAAAGCTTGTCGTGCTCTTTTGGTCCATCATCCGGGCATAAGAATATGGCACAAAGTTGTGGGAAATACCATAATTGCTAGGAAAGACACCAATCATTTCACGGGACTCGATTTTATTCTCCTTGAATCAACTTTGAATATTGGAAGAATTCACACCAAGCCTTACAATTCTTTGAGGCTATTGGTTGATAGATGGCTCCATATAGATAGTGGGAAGAAGGGTCAAACCGTTATTGTTAATGGCGGCCTTGTCACGGTCCTAGCCAAGCACTTTGATCCTAATTTCAATAAGGATAGCAAGTACAAGGCTAAGGATGGTGGCCATCTTATTGATATGTCCATCTTGATTAACAAGTTTAAGTGGGTTGCTCACAATCCCCTTGATACCAAGTATGGGTGGCTTACTAGTGAGGCTCGATCATTCACTTTACCCGCAAAGATTTGCCGTCTTAGTGTCCACCGGACCAACTATTTACTTCCCCTATCCGAAGAAGCCGAGTACATCATTCAACAACAAAAGGGTGATCATGAAACTCCCTCCTCTTCCATTGTTATACCGCCTTACCCCTTTGTGTATGAAGAGTTCAAACCGCAAGGAGTTGAAATTGGAAAAGACTATGTCACTCTTCTTATGCAAGCCATGCACAAGCAAGCTTATGAAGATCGGAAGAATGCATATTTGGCTCAATATCCTCCCCTCCTACATCTAGCTAGGCAAGGACTCCTTGATCCATCTTGTCCTTTGCCTAGTTGGGCGGATAGAGAAGCCTTATTTCCGGGTGCATCAAGGGACGTGGTAGAAGACAATGAGGTTGTTGGAAATGGTGAAGAAATTGATGATAATATTGAGGAAGAAGCAAGTGGAGATGAGGAAGATGATGGTGAAGAAAGCAAGGAAGAAAGTGCCAAGGAAAGTGGCAATGTGACCACTTCTCATGAGGGAAGTGGTGATGATAATAGCATGATGGAAGACTAGCCTTGGAGACTCCTACACTCCCATGGTTTGTCTATATCTCTTTGTATTTTATTTCATTTTGATCATTGTTGGTTTAGTCCTAGCAACACCAAAGGACTCACACCTCGGTTCCATTGAGGTGTTCTTTCTTTATTGTTCCCATTTTTGAAAATCCAAAATGACAATCTAGTTTCATGCATAGCATAGTGTGTGCATGAACTCCCCCATGCTTTGACATTAGCAATAGTGTCTTAGTTGGTTTGGGGAAGTTAATGCATACACAACGGGAGGTAATCTAAATTATCCTCTCCGTCATAACAAAAACCATGCATCATGTAGTATAGCTTAGTGTAGAATTGCATTTAGTATAGAAATCATGCATCATCTTTGCATAATTTCCATCATTTTGGCCATTGAGGACAATGCCCATATTAGTGTGGGGATGGGAATTCTAACACTTAACTTTTATTCAAAAACCATAAAAATTGAAAAATTTCAAAAAAATCATAAAAATTGAAAAATTGAAAAACCAAAAACAAGTTCATTTCCTTTGTATATATTGTCTTGTATATATTGTGTTTGTTCATCCTTGTTCACTTTGATTGACTACGCCACATCCGAGACATGAGGATATTGAAGACCGCATGGTATGATCTTTCCAATCTCCTTTTTCCTCTTTATATTAATGACTATGTGGCTTTATTTTGATTGATGCGGTAAAAACAATGTGAACTTAGGATTGCATTTAGTTTATATGTCATATTAGTTGGTAGAATCATATGCATTAGGATGTTTATATGCTAGTTGCATCATGGCATGTAGTTGCATGTTAGAAAATTTTGCGAAACCGTCTACTTGGGAAGCTTGACAAGTGTATATAGGCCCTAGTAGATGCTTTTTATTCTTAAGACTTTGCTTGTTAGAATACTTGTAAAACACCCTAGGATGTGTCATGCTAGTATCCTTTGACCCATGGTTTAAAGCCGAGTCAAGAGTACCTTGTGGTGTGATAACTCCTTGGCTACCGTTTATTCCAAGGTGACCCTTGAAACCATGCATACTTCTATCATTCATCCATGTTCTACCATATTTTTGTCATCAAAGGGAATGGGCACAAAAAGAAAATCAATTTGAGTTCAAAGAAATGAAAAATGAAAGAAAGTTTGCAAAAATGCATCAAAAGAAAAGAGGAGCAAAAATAGAACTCCTAAAACTTCAAATACAAGGCACCCTCGTTACTAATTGGGGTGACTTTGAAAATGTTCAAAAAGAAATGGCAAAAAGAAAGTGTTCTCAAATGTTATATGCCACAATAAATTGGGGGGAAAACAAAAACAAAGCAAACTCCCAAAATGAAACTCAAATACTATCGATCCCTTTATCCATCATATCCATTTTTGTGCATGGTAGAGAGGGGACGACCCTTCTTCTTGTCTAGGCAAGAGGGGGAATTCCGCGATCCTCCAGTGTTTCTAACACCATAGGGAGTCTACTCTTGACAAAAGCATTTAACGATTGAGGACAAAGGTACCCTAGCTTGACACAACTTGGAGGTGATTTATTGGTATCCTTCTAGGCTTAGTAGTTTGAACAAATTGCATCTATGAAGGATTGTGTACCCTTGAATTGCTTCCCTTGTAGATAATTTCCGCCACTTAGATGAGGAAAGTGGCTATTCTCTTGTAGATGCATCCATTATGTGTTTTTGTGTGCTTAATGTTTGGATGTGTCGCCATTTTGGCAAGACCCACCTTGCCTTGCAAGAAGGCATCCTACCTCATGGTTGTCTTGTTGTGAGTTGAAGGGGCGGAGTGAGACCCGCTAATTGTCTCATATCGGCTATTATTATTAGGTTAGGTTAGTATTGGTCCTAGTCTTTGTCACCTCTTTACTCGGGACGAGCAAAGGTTCGGTTTGGAGATATTTGATGTGACCATAATTGGCGCATATTTAGCCCCCGAATTACCATTGTTTTCATGCTTTTTAGTGCCTATTTGGGTCATTTCTTATCTTTAGTTCTTTGTTTTGCATATTCTTTGAGATTTTGATCCCTTGGTAGGAAAGGAGTAAGAATCTTGCATTTTCATGGCAAAACAAGGCTAAATTGATCATATTCAATGACCAAGCATCAAGGAGAGACAAGACTAGAAGGCCTTTGTACATAGCATAGTAGAAGAGCAATGTTGAGAAAAGGATCCTTGAGTCCCCAAGGAAATCCCCAAGGAATTCATGAAGAAAAGGGAAGAAAAGAAGAAGAAAAGATGCTGACAAACAATCCGAACGGATTGTACACAATCCGTCCGTCCGCCCAAGCACAATCCGAGCGTCCCGCAAAGGAATCCGCTCGGATTCCCCCTCGCCAATCCGAGCGTCTTGCCCAAGAATCCGCTCGGATTCCTCAGCCCAGATCCGGCCGTCCCGACTCCCATCCGCACGGATTGCGGCCACAAAGACGTTTGCATTCTTCTAGCAACGATAAGAGAAGCCCTTCTCTCGGAGAATCCCGGAGTCTCCTTGCTCAACTTAAAAAGTGTAATTACTAGTTTAGCCCTTAGTTAACCCTAATGCATCCTCCCTAATTTTCACTATAAATACCCCATTAGTCCAATTAGAGGAGCATGTTCTTCTTATCAATAATTAGTGTAGTTAATATCAATCAAATCTCTCTTCAATATTGTAATCAAATATTAATCAAGTTTTAATCCAAGTTTTAGTTCTTTAATCTCTCTCTTGTTCTTACTTTATTTTGGGTAATTGAAGATTATTTGGGTTATTATTGGGAGATTGACAACCTCTCAATCTAGGATTCAAGTACTTCTATTATTCTTGCTTTATTATTGGAATCATTAGTAGGTATAATCTCTTAATCCCTTTTTAATTATTGCTAATTACTTTCATTTATTCATCATGTTTCATTATGTTAGTATGATTGACAACCTTTCTAGCATGATCAATATGATAATGAGTGAGTAGTCTCTTAGCTAGGGTTTAATGGGTGATTAGGGGAAACCAACATGGGGAATGATTCATGCTTAAATTAATATGCTTTCATATCTTATTTGCTTGCTTGTTTTGATCTTAATACATGCACATGTTATATTTGATGAAATGCTAAGCCTATGAATCCTTGCATTTACTATCATCTTCTATCCTTTCAACTTGACTTGTAAGACATAACCCAACTCGAGTCTTGTTAGACCATGCATGTGTTAAGTAGGGAAGATTAAGTCGACTTGTAGGTGTTGTACAATCCAAGAGATTCGGCTCCGGGACCCAAACTTTCCTAGGATTGTAAGATATAACCCAACTCAATCCATCACAACAATAATTGCTTGCTTATAATTTGAGAACATATTTGTATGATCATATCCCATGATTCCCCTATGACCCCATGACACCCTAGTGCCTTTAATCAATTGTTTACACCCCTTATTTTATTTACCTTGTTAGTTTATTTTCATTGCTATCTTAGTTTAGTAACCTTCTACATCAACCTAATTTGTGACACCCCTAGACACCACTAGTTACAATAGAATCTTCATTTCAATACCCGTCCCTTGGGATCCGACCTTTACTTGCCTCTTTACTAATTGTAGAGTTGTTTGTGAAGTATAAATTGTGTTTTGTATCGACCATTGACCAACGACCACATATGCTTAATTGTGAACACGAAATGGACTCGATCACTTTCACCTTTTGTCACGTAGTGGCCAAGTGGCCAAGTGGCTAGCAGGTGGAAAGACTGATCTACCCCTCGACCGAGGGACCTATGGCAGGCCGGCGGGCCCTGTTGACTCACCGCCGAGGGGTCTTGGATATGAGTTCGCGGATGTGTGCCCCGGCTGGCTGATTGCCCCGGCCGGGACCCATCTGACAGGCCGACAGGCCTCGTCGGTTAGGCTGTCCAAGCCGTTGACTTGCTGTGGATATCTTTGACCTTGCTCAATGTGTTGACTTGGTCAGTGGGTGCAAAATATGCCCCATCAATTTGCCCCCAGCGTAGTCTATGCCGTGGTATGGGCTCTGATGTATGCCGAGCGTATATTCTGCACAAGTGAAAAATTTCTACCCCGGCTCCTTCTACCTCGGCGTGACTCTGCTTAGGCCGTACCATATTCCCCCTCCACATGGTTGTGTAATGGACATCCGATGTGGAAAAGGCAATGACGTTGGCTGAGACCAGGGTGGAGAGTGCCGGTTGTTTCTGATTGCCCCCTGGCCGGTGCTTTCTGGCTTGGTTGATCATGTGGCCGGCGGAGAAGCGGATACTTAGGAATTTGTTGAGGAAGATGAACAGGCAGAGAGACATGGAGGGGCGTGTTGAAGACGCTTGGTCACTGTTGCATTGATTGACATTCAACTGTTGCAACGATTGACATTTCGTGGTTGCATGTTCGACACGTGTCTGTTTGTTGATTGGCTGACGTTTCATGGGTTGTGCCCTGATTGGTCCCTCTTCATGGGCTTTCCTCTATAAATAGGGTACTTAGTCCCTGAAATTGGCCACCAATTTCATTTTCTCAAAAATTTTCTTCTTTCTAGCCCTTGTGACGAAACCTCTTTCTAGCTTTCAGAATCATTACTCCTACGCGTGGCGATTTTCTTCAAGGTAAACAAATAAATTCTCTCTTTAACTCGTAAGTTTTGTTGTAACATGTCTTCTGCTGGTGCTTGGACCTAGTAAGCTGCGCGGGGGTTCCCGTCGCGTCTTGATGAGGAGGAGGTACTAAACGCCATCCCGATAAGGTTTGGGGGCCCTAGGTCTCCGTCTCCTGAAGTCGATCCAAAAGCTCCGGAGGGTGGGGATGATGATGTTGATGATGGCTGTGAGGAAGGGATTCCTTCGGTGAGGAGAGGCCGCATATTCGGACCACGGCGAGGCGTGCGCGATCGGTCCCGACCGTGCTGGACCAATAAATTCGCCGATTGTTCGGTGGAACTCTATTCGAGGGTCATTTCTACTTCGGTGAGGGGTACAAAATTGTTATCCCCGGAAGGGTCAGGGTCGGTCTGTTGCCCTCCTCCGGGGCATATCGGCGTATATATCGTGGCATCCGGAGTATGGCCTCCGGTTTCCTTTGAATAAATACGTCGCGGCCATCGTCAAAGCTATGAACGTTGCCGTGGCTCAGCTGCATCCGTTGGCCATTAGGACGATAGTTGGCTTCGTGTGGCTCTGTCTTTTCAAGGGGGAGGTACCTACAGTTAATTTATTCTGCCGGCTTCATCATCTTCGGGCATCGACACCGGTAAGGTGGGGTGGTACGAGCGTGCGAGATGGAGCCGGCGTCCTCTCCGTTGATAAGCTTTCTTCTTGCAAGGACTGGAAGGGGTGGTGGGTGTATGTCAAAGTCTTGGGATGACTATCCGTTGCCCCGGTCCTTCCAAAGACCAAGTCAACTTACGGTGCGAGAGTAAAAGGGAGCGTGAAAAATGGGTCTCCCGAGTAAGCACAAGATGGATGCCAGCGGGGTTGCTCTTAGTGCTTGACGAGGAGCGGGCGATCTGTTGTTTGATGCTTTGAGAAGGGATGGGTGCCCCGACTCAGTTATTCTTCAGGATGAGCTGCTTTGCCGCGTCGGCCTCATACCGGCCCTCAACCAGGGTGAGTAGGGTCGGTGTGAGGCCCATCTTTGCCTATTACGCTCCTGTTTTTAGCGCTTGGTTTTACTTCTTTTATGTAACTCTTGTCTGGTTTCTTGCAGACCGGTTTGGCCAGGATCTGTCTGAGGAGACCTTGAAGAGGTTGGGGCTTGATAAGGACGGGAACGTCGTTGAGCAGCACCCTCAGGCTGACACGCGTGATCGTAGATTGGCTCCCAACGAACTTATGGACAAGCGGTGAAAGCGCTGGATCGGCGGCGGCTCAAGCACGGGTTCTCGGGGTGTGTCAAGAGAACATCAAAGGCAAGGTCCAGTGTCTGCGACGTTGTCGATCCCAGCTCCCTCTTCAACCCCAACGGTCCAGAAGGAGCATGTGGAGGTCATCGATGTCCCCGAGGAGATGGTGACCGTTGCGAAGGGCCCTCCTTCTCCCAAGAAGAGAAAAGAGCCATTGCCGCCTGCCCGCTGCGGGGAAAATACGATTCACCCGGTCCTCCAACTAAGAGGGTCCAGACTGGTACGGACCTAACTCGTGGTTCGAGACTTAGTCGGTTCATTATGCATTCCCGATGACGAGACTCTCGATGTGTCGATGAATGTTGACATGGATGCGCTATGTAAATTTTTTGTAGATCCGCCGTCGGCGGCGCCGCCGTTCTTGCGATCGGAAATTAGAGAAGCGACTGAGAAGGCGGGTGATAGGAATGTCACCGTTGACTCCGCACTCCGAGAAGGTTCCCCCGCCGAGCTTGTGGCGGAGGGTACAAAAATATCCAAGAGGGCGAAGTGGACTCAACGGCCGCTCCTACATTATGGAGCAAGAATGGCCATGGCCATGGCCCAGGCTGGGCCACTGATCCAACGGCTCAAGCTTGATCTCTCCGCTGCAAAGGGCGAAGCCGGGAAGGCTAAGCTTGACCTCCTGGCTGCTCGGAAGCGTGCGGAGGAAGTTGAGAAGCAGCTACTGGCCGAGAAGGCCAAAGTTGAGGCTGCTGATGCCACCTCTGCCCGGTTGCTGGAGGAGCGGGACAGGTATAAGGGTGGCTACGACGCCGTTGTTGCCAAAAGGGAAGAATGGAGGAGGATGTATGAGGCTCAGTCGGAGGCTCTCGCGGACACTAGGGCTGTTCTTGCCCAAAGGGAGAAGGACATTGAGGTGCTTCAAGATAAGATCCTCCCTGACCTGTGCGCTCAATTCCGGGATCAGGCCGAGGAAGCGACCAGGGAGGCAATCAAGAGGCTCATTCCTGAAGACTCCTTTCCGTGGGAGAAATTTGAACAGCTTCTGGACGAGATGGCAGATGCCGCGGAAAAGGCGGTTGCGGAAAAAGAGGAGGCGGCGGAAGGCGGATCGGATAGCCGAGGCCAAGGCGGCCTATGATGCAAAGGTGAAGGAGGCCAAGAGGAGGTGAAAGGTCAAGGCATGTGGAGATGGCAAGCTTTCCTCGGACAGGCCACCGAAGTTGACGCTAGCTGCTTTGCGATGGTGGGCGGCATCAGCGTAGGGAGACGGGCGGTCGTCACCGGACTCACCCGGCATCTCGGATAGCTTTAGGCGTTCGGGGCCAACCATCGAGCCTTTCCTCCCCGCCATCTTTTGGCGCTTCAAATATCATGTCTGTAATCTTTTGCTATTCTTTTCCTTGTTTATGTAAGACTTTGGTAGGTTGCGTTTTGGCTTATCCCTATGGGGACGGCCGTCGTCCCGCACTCTTCTTCGTTTGTAACCTTGTTGTCATTAATCAAAGTTTGCTTGTTTTGCCTCCGGCTTGGCCGAGGTCTTTTCTTGTCTTCTTGCGTTATTAATTGAGCGCTTTTTCATTTTTACCTTCAGCCTAGCCGAGGCAGCTAGAATGCGTATCTCAACTGCGTTTAACGTCTTTTTCTTTGAACATGTTAGCGCGTTGGCCGCTTCCTCTTTCACTCTCGGTCTGACCGAGGCGTCGGATTTGTGCTTCCCAACCGCCGTTGTGAACATGTTAGCGTATCGATCGTTGTGTCCCCTGCCAGGCCATCGGCGGACCGAGGTGACTAGGGGTTACGACGCGACAGCGTAAGCCGGCGTATCGATCGTTGTCCCCCCGCCAGGCCTTCGGCGGACCGAGGTGACTAGGGGTTACGACGCGACAGCGTAAGTTGGCGTATCGATCGTTGTGTCCCCTGCCAGGCCTTCGGCGGACCGAGGCGACTAGGGGTTACGACGCGACAGCGTAAGTTGGCGTATCGATCGTTGTGTCCCCTGCCAGGCCTTCGGCGGACCGAGGCGACTAGGGGTTACGACGCGACAGCGTAAGTTGGCGTATCGATCGTTGTGTCCCCTGCCAGGCCTTCGGCGGACCGAGGCGACTAGGGGTTACGACGCGACAGCGTAAGTTGGCGTATCGATCGTTGTGTCCCCTGCCAGGCCGTCGGCGGACCGAGGCGACTAGGGGTTACGACGCGACAAAGATTCTTGGGGTATTTGCCGGCTTGGGCGGGCGTCTACCTCGATATGACCGCGGGGGGGGGTAAACACTTTGATGGAAAGATTGGGTGATTCTTCGTTAGATGTAAACATGCGTTGGGGTGCCAACAATTGTTTTGGACACCTCCGCCGCTACACAAAGTATTTCCTGAGATTGTCAGTGTTCCAATGGCTCATTAGAGGCATACCCTCCATGTCGGTCAGCCGATATGTACCCGGCCTCATCTCTTCAACCACTTTGTAGGGACCCTCCCAGTTGGCCGTTAGTTTACCATGAACGTTTCCCTTGTTGGTGGCGGCCGACTTTCTTAGGACTAGATCCCCTACTTTCAAGTCCCTTTTGTGGACTCTTCGGTTGTAAGCTCTTCTCATTCGGTTTTGGTATACCGCCAAGTTGAGGCGTGCTGTATCTCGGCTTTCTTCAACTAGGTCTAGGGAGGTTCTTAAGCCTTCCTCATTTTCAACCGGGTTAAAGGTGGCCGTTAAATGTCGCACCGTTGCTTCAATTGGGGGATCGGACTTCGGACCCGTAGACTAAGTGGAACGGACTGTACCCCGTTGCTTCCTTCTCCGTGGTTCGCAGGGACCATAGGACGCCGGGTAGTTCATCGGCCCATCTTCCCTTTAGATCTTCAACTGTCTTCTTCAAACCATTGAGGATTGTTTTATTGGCTGCCTCCGCCTGCCCGTTGCTCTGTGGGTGACAGACGGAGGAGTATGCAAATTTGATACCGAGTTCTTCCACCACCTCATTATTGTGTGTCACTCCAAAACTCTCGGCCGTGGTCGAATACCATGACTTGGGGTAGCCCAAAACGAGTTATGACATTTTCCCAGATTACCTTTCTTACGGCTGCCGTCGTCTTTGCAGGTACTGCTACAGCTTCAACCCATTTGGTGAAGTAGTCAACGGCGACAATCAAGAACTTTCTTCCGCCGGATGCCGTTGGAAATGGCCCTAGTAGATCCATCCCCCACTGTGCGAAAGGAAGGGGATTAAGTACCGGTTGCAGGTCTCGGGAAGGCGCATGTATCACCGGAGCATGCATTTGACAGTTGTTGCATTTTTTGGTCTTGGCTCTGGAATCCGCAAGCATGGTGGGCCAGAAGTAGCCGGCTCGGAGAGCTTTGTGGGCTAGTGTTCTTGCCCCCATGTGATGGCCGCAGATGCCTTCGTGGATCTCTGTCGAAGATTAGCTCGCGTCGGCTGGACCGACGCATTTTAAGAGTGGCCTCGTCACGGACCTCCTGTACAATTCCCCTTCAAACACCAAGTACCTTGCTGCGATCCTCTTTATTTTCTGCGAGAGACTGCGGTTCTCCGGTAGTTCACTTGTCAATTTGTATTTAATTATCGGAGTCATCCACGTTGTCTCGGTCTCTATGTTACCCACCATGCCGACGGCCTCAGTAATGCTCTTGGCATTCCTGATGTCCACCAGCACGGTTCGGCTGACATTCTTGATGGTTGAGCTGGCGAGTTTTGAGAGAGCGTCGGCTCGGTTGTTCTCAGACCTGGGAATGCATTGTATCTGAAAAGATTTTAACTTTGAGGTGTCAGCTTTTACCCTTTCCAGGTATCTTACCATTCCGTCGTCTCGAGTCTCGTATTCTCCTCTGATTTGATTAGCCACCAAAAGTGAGTATGTTTTCAAAATGATGTGCTCCGCCCCTGCGGCCCTAGCTAGCTCGACTCCGGTTATCACCGCCTCGTATTCGGATTCGTTGTTTGAGGCCGAGAAGGTAAATTTCAAGGCGTACTCGAACTCGTCCCCGTTTGGGCTGATGATAAGTATGCCGGCTCCTGAGCTGTTCGTCGTGGAGGACCCGTCGGTGTATACCTCCCATACTCCGGGGTTTTGCTCTTCTTGGTACGTGCATTCGGCCAGAAATCGCCGGTCTGTCCTTTTATCGAGGGCCTCGGCTTGTGCGAATGCCGGCCGGATAGCTCTCTTGCCCATTTGATGAGCTGCTGGGATTGCTCAAATTTTTCCAATGCTTTCTCCAACGGCTGGTCGGTTAGGACCGTCACGGGATGTGCGTCGAAGTAGGGTTTCGATTTCCTTGCGGCGACGACGACAAAGAAAGGCCTTTTTCAATCGGCGGGTAATTTCTCTCGGCGGGCAACAATGTATGGTGACAAAGTAGATTGGGTGCTTGCTTGTCCTCTTCTCTCGACGATCACGACCGACCGTGGCCGAGGTAACTCGCTATGTACGAGATATAGTGTTTCCCCCGGATCGGCACAGACGGGGTTGGGAGAGTCGAAGATGAGCTTTCGGTTGTTTGAAAGCTGCGCTCTCTCCTCCCCCCAGTAGAAGTCTTTATTCCCCTTCAACACCTTGAAGAATGGGGTGCTCTTGTCGGATGACCGAGAGATGAAACGGGCTAGAGCCGCCATCCTCCCGTCGATCATGACCTCTTTTCGATTCCTCGGCTCCGACAGTCTAGGATCGCTTGGACTTTGTCCGGATTGGCGTCAATTCCCCGGGCGCCGACAAGTACGCCGAGGAACTTACCTGCTCGGACACCGAAGTTGCATTTCATTGGGTTGAGCTTCATCTTGTACTTCCTTAGTGAACAAAATGTCTCGTGCAAATCGGCTAAGTGCTCATTTGTCGGACTTGCTTTTTACAATAGCATCGTCGACGTAAGCCTCAATGTTTCGCCCTTTTTGATTTTGGAACACTTTGTCCACCAGTCTTGTGTAAGTTGCATCGGCGTTCTTTAAACCAAACGGCATCATTTTGTACATGTATGTGCCGTTAGCAGTGATGAATGCGCATTTGGGCATGTCTTCCTCGGCCATGAACACCGATGGTACCCGAGAAGGCGTCTAGCGAGCTCGGCATAGTGTAGCCTGCCGTCGCGTCGATTAAACTATCTATTCGAGGCAAGGGATAGCAATCTTTGGGGCATGCTTTATTAAGATTGGTAAAATCCACGCACATCCTCCATGCCCCCGATGATTTCCTCACCATTACAACATTAGCTAACCACTCAGGATAAGTACAAGGCATGATAAAGCCCGCCGCCAGTAATTTATCTACCTCGGCTTTGATGGTCTCATCCTTCTCGGCTGAGGAGTTCCTCATCCTTTGCTTGACAGGGCGAGCGGTGGGGAGTACGTTCAGCTTGTGAACAATTACCTCCCGGCTCACGCCTGGCATCTCGGCCGCTGAGTAGGCGAAGACGTCTTTGTTCTTTCTCAGCAGGTCTAGGAGTGCGGCTCTGAATTTTGGCTCCAGGTTAACACCGATAGTTACGGTGCGGCCTGGGTCAATCTCTACCTCTTCGGTCTCCGCTCCTTCAACCATGCCGACGGTGGCATCCATGTGCTCGCCCTCCTGTTGCAAGGATGGGCTCTTCCCCTTCTCTGACTTTTTCGCCACTTTGAAGGATTGCCTGTTGCACCCTCGGGCGGACACTTGGACATTGACCGCTTCGTCCTTTTCGTTCTTTGAAACGAGCTTATGCGCTTCCCCCCGGTCCGAGACATACATCAATGTCAGAGCCCGGATGGACATTACCGCATCGGCCTCGCTCGGGGTGACTCGGCCTATCGAACGTTGTAGGCGGACGAGCCGTCAATGACCACGAACTCAGACATAACGTTTTTGGCCGCACTTCCCTCGCCGAATCTCACCGACAGCTGATTGACCCAAGGGTACCAGTAGCTCCGAAAAGTCGTACAACGGGTTGGTGCGGGGCTCAAGTCTTCAACTTTCGGACCGAGGTTGAGAAAGCATTCGCCGTACATAACGTATGTGTAGGCGCTGTCAATCGTGCACCTCTTCACCAGGTGGTTGGCTATGTCCAAGTGGACTACGAGTGGGTCGTTGTGAGGGGCGATGACTCCCTCGTAATCCTTCTTCCCAATAGTTATATCGGGGATGTTGGAAGGGGAGTCGCCGTGTTGGGCACAAAGTTGATGGCCCGATACGGCTCGTTCGGTGCCGTTTGTGCCCATGAGCGGACCCACCGCTCTCGTTGCCTCCGATGACGACATGGATTACTCCTATCCGTTCAAGACGGATTTCTTATCCGAATCGTCGGCATCGCTTTTGGCCTTTGGCAACATATTTGCCGAGGCTCCCTTTCCGGATCGCTTCTTCAATGGCATTCTTCGGATGCCGACGCGATTGTCGATAAGGTGACCGGTGTGGCCGTGGTACTCGCGATCGGCTCGTGTCACCGTCACTCCTCGGCCGGGAGGCCTCTCCCACTTCGACCCTCGCTCTTGCTCAGGGCGAAAACCTCGGCGGCAGACACGGCCAGGGGGGGTGTGATCATTGTACCGCCTCTGGCGGTTCGTTCCCGAACTCCACCCGGCGTCCGCCGAGTTCTGCTTCTTGGTGGACCTGTCAGACCGTGACCTATTATCGTCACGGCGTCTTTCATCCGGGTTGTCCTCTCGGCGGCTTTTTCTTTCTGAGTGCTCGGCCTCGCTGGGGTCTGCCCAGGTTTTGTGGTAGTCCTCCACCTTAATGGCTTGATCGGCCATTTTCCTGGCGGAGTCTAATCTTTGGCCGCCGCACTTGATGAGCTCATTCTTTAGGTCTCCCCTCGGGAGGCCTTTCATCAGCGCGAAGGCTGCTAGTTCGCTGTTCAGCTCACGAATCTGCTGAACCTTGGCGTCGAACCTCTTCACATAACTTCGGAGAGATTCGCCTCCTTCCTGTCTGATAGTCAGGAGGTCCGAGGTCTCCACGACCCTCCTCTTGTTGCAGGAATACTGGGCTAGGAACGTGTCCTTTAGGTCGGCGTAACAGTATACCGACCCGTCGGGTATCCCCTTGTACCAACTTTGTGCCATCCCATGCAGTGTCGTTGGGAAGACTCGGCACCAAACCTCATCGGGTTGCTCCCATACTGACATGTGAGACTCGTAAGCCTCGACGTGGTCGGTTGGGTCGCCTTCTCCTCTGTATGCTATAGGTGGCAACTTCAGCTTAGCCGGCACCGGGGTATCTAGGACGTAGGCGCTGAGGGGCTGTCTGACCATGTGTCGAATGCCACGCGACGACCGGCTCCTCGCATCCCTAGTCCGGCTCCTCTCCCCGTGGCGGGAAGGGCTTCTTCTCCGACTCTGGTGAGTCGGGCTTCTTCTCCGACTCTGGTGAGTCGGACTTCTTCCACTCCTCTGGGAGGTGCCTCGTCGGCGCTGCGGCGACGCCATCCTCCCGTGAGTGCGGGAAGGACTAAGGTCTACCACAAGCGCTCTGGGCTCCCCCGGCGTCTTGACAGGGCCGGCTTCTTCCAGTGTTCCATTCAAGTCTCTTGGGGTCACATTTTGGGCCCTGGTCTCCTGGACAGGTTCCGCCGCTCTTGTCGGTGTGACAGTGTGAGCCGGCGTACTAGCGATTATGTCCAGGAGTAGTTTCAGCTTTGCTGCATCAACCACATGTCCCAGGACGGTGACTTGGTCGGTGGGCAGCGGCATATCTTGTTCCTTTGGCGTCCCGTTCGTCGTATCAGTGATACGGCCGGTGGGGGACTGCCCGATTTCTGAGTTGTGGAATGTGTCGTCTTGGTAGAATTTGTTTTCCACCAACACCTTCTCTGGTTGTTTCGACATCTTCTTAGCTTTTTGGGTGGGTTTTTGTTTTGTTCGGGAATGAATATGACTAGCTTCTAGTATCTTTCCCCACAGACGGCGCCAATTGTTCCGGGTGTAATTCCAGAGCAGTTATATGTTACCGCCCGTGCTCGTAGAATGACGTCTTTAGTTGAATCCTCCTTGCGGTCTCCTGAAACGATGAACAAACTGAGGGCTCGGCTTTGGACCGAGCGAACTCACTCCGACGCTCAAGTCAGTAACTTAGAGAGGTAAGTGGTTGTTACTTGGCAAAGTACGTATTGTAGAGAGATAAAGAAGATATTACCAGATGAATAGTGATTCTTAGGTTAAATTGTGGATCTTTTCCTCAATGGTAGTTGAGGAGTATTTATAGACTTTCACCTTTTGTCACGTAGTGGCCAAGTGGCCAAGTGGCTAGCAGGTGGAAAGACTGATCTACCCCTCGGCCGAGGGACCTATGGCAGGCCGGCGGGCCCTGTTGACTCACCGCCGAGGGGTCTTGGATATGAGTTCGCGGATGTGTGCCCCGGCTGGCTGATTGCCCCGGCCGGGACCCATCTGACAGGCCGACAGGCCTCGTCGGTTAGGCTGTCCAAGCCGTTGACTTGCTGTGGATATCTTTGACCTTGCTCAATGTGTTGACTTGGTCAGTGGGTGCAGAATATGCCCCATCAATATAGTTAATTAAATTTTCATTTAAAAGAGAGAGATATTCGTACCAATAAAACAAGAAAGGGAATATTATTCTTTAATTGTTATTTTATTAACATGCCATCAAACTTAACGTCCATTTAACAGCCTTTACATTAGGGGGTATCATATGCAAAAAAGTAGAACCTTAAGGGTACCATAGGCAGATTCTTAAAAGTAGGGTAACATGGAAAATCTGACAAAATTAAGGGGTACCACGGGACATTTCCGTATCTCAATTATGATAAAAAAAATGAAGAAAAACAACGTACAAATATTAATGGAGAGTACTTGATCATATTACTAAATTTAAATATAACTATTACTTCCTCCATTCAACTTCACTCTACCACTTTCTATTTTGTAAACTATTCACAAATTAACATTCAATTCTAATTTTCTTTAAATAAATAAGTGAAAATATATTCATGTGGGATTTTGTTTGATTCATCTTTACGAGTACATTAAAAATATCTAACTTTTATAATTTTTGCAAATACGTAGCTAAAGATATTTAGCGCGTAAAACACGCGTTGGCAAACGTGAAAAAACAAAGTGGTAGAGTGGAGTTGAATGGAGGAAGTATATATAATGAGTAGCAATTGTCCGTATTCGGTATTCGGGATCTGGTTGGATGTCGAACTAAGTGCAAAAAAGATGATCTAATTCTGAGTATGTTATTTGTCTCATATTGAAAAACAATGGAGGTTTGATGAATATATACTACGTATAAATAGTAGAATTGTCTCACATCAGAAACATAATCCAAGTTCGGTGAATATATTACTTATAAATAGTAGAATTGTCCACATCGAAAGATTAGTATAAGGTGGGGGTGATTATATGATTATAAATAAGAGTTAACCCACGAATATATTAATCTTTTATTTTTTTTGAAAGAGATATTTTAATAATATGTAAACAAATCATTAGACATAGAATGTAAACATTAAACTCTTATATTTTTTTTCCATTATAAATAAGTTAATTACCCCGTTGCAACGCACGGGCATTCAAACTAGTACTGAAATATATGAGGAATGACATTTACAAATTATTACTCAGTGTTATCTTTCATTTATGTTACTCCCTATAGATTTTGATCGCGTAGTTTAATCACACCAACTTTTTCAAATGTACTGTCTGATAGAAGTAGTAAATATTCTGTGTGTAAAATAACTTCTACACTACTTATTAAGATGTTTGGGTCAGAAAGACGTTAAGGTGGTTTGTAATTGATCATTTTACAGTATTTTATCGTAAAACGATTTTACAATAGATTTACTCTATTAATAACTTCATTCAATGAAATGGAGGAATCAATAATATTTTGCCAATAAATCATCAATATAAGGGCCGTCTGGGAGAATTTTGGGGCCCTGTACAAATTTTCAAAATAGGGCCCTAAATTTAATATATCAACACCTTATTAAAAGTCTCTAAGACCTTCTACTATTCACAAAGTGAATAGTATGATTTTTTTTTTTTTTTTTCCAGGGGAATGTATGTAGGTGTTGTTTGGGCTTATTGTTTAGCAAGTTATATTTTCGATTGGCATTTTTCCTATTAAAAGTTGGGCCTTAGTTCCTCAACTTAGTCTTAGCCATTTGTTTCCTTTTTCTTATTTCATCATCACATGTTCATTACACAAACAAAACAAGTACCAAATTTCGCAACTGACATTTTCTCAGTATTATAGCATCACCAAATTTCGCAACTCACATTTTCTCAGTATTAGAGCATCTGCATCCGCATCCGCATTAGTTAATTCTCACCAATTTTCACTCCATTTTCCTTCTCTCTCATACTTTATTATACCTCGCACTATCCATATCTACATTCTACTATTTCACACTTATATTAATTTGACTTCATTATCATTATTTGCAATTATATAAATTTTTGGGTTTTATAATTTGTTATTTTTACCGTTATTATTGGAAAGTCGAGTTTCCATTTTTTTACGGTTTTTTGAATATAAATTAATGATATTCTTAGATATCTTTTTTTTTAATCTCATTTTTTCTTTTTACAAAGTCATATACTTTTTTTAATTTAAACACATTGATATTAGACTCATTTGATAAAGGATGAAAAAAATGGGGAAGGGGAGTAGGACAAATTGTAGAAGGAGAAGGGAAGTCAGAGAATACAAATGGGGAAAGGGGAAAGGGATGAAGGTCGACGAAGAGAACAAAGGGAAGTAATAGGAGGCAAGGAGAGGGAAATGAAAGAATGTGAACGATAAGAGGATGGGAGGGGGAGGAGTAGTACGAGGAAAAATTGGAGTAATAATATGCGAGCAAATGGAGGAGGAGGAAAAATGGAAGGTATAAGGGAGGATGAAGGGGAAATGGATGAAGGTTGAGAAAGAGAGTAAGGGTAAAGAAGAGGAGGTAGAGAGGGGAAAATGAAAGGATGCGGACGATAAGAGAAAAGGGAAAGAGGGAGGAAGGGGGAGGAGAAAGTGAAAGATATGGAGGACGAGAAGTACTTGGAAAAATGGGAGAAGTAATATGAGAGCAAGTAGAGGAGAAGGGGAAATAAAGAATACATAAGAGGAGGATAGGAAAACATAGAAGGTATAAAGAAAGAGAAAGGGAAAAGGAAAGGAGGACTACGAGGTTGACGAAGAAAAGGTGGTTTAGGATGCGACGACGTTAAAGAGAAAATAGGGAGATAAAAGAGGATGACGAAGTAGAGGGGTGAGGAGGGTTGAGAAAGGGAGAAGGAAGAAGAGGAGTAAGGAGGGCTAAGGGGAGAAGAACGATTAGTATTAAGAGAAAGGGGAGGAGGAGGTGTGATGTTTACGTTACTTCGTAAAGTATAATATAATACTAATGTCTTATGTATTCCATGTAATTATGTTTTTTAACAGTTAACCATCTAAGCAAAAAGTGTAGTTATATTCGGATATTCATGCTCAACAAAGTTAAATACAAATTATTTACGAATTGTTGTAATTTTGTTTGCAATCGATTCAACCAACAAAATAATATAACAACAAGAGTTTCATTGTGATCGACACTTCAACGTATACGCATAAACCGAACCATATCATATATTTATGCTCCCAACAAAGTTAGATACGAAATATTTACA
Organism: Silene latifolia; assembly: GCF_048544455.1. NCBI lineage: Eukaryota > Viridiplantae > Streptophyta > Magnoliopsida > Caryophyllales > Caryophyllaceae > Silene > Silene latifolia. Next base: position 23,045,006 of record NC_133536.1, read on the forward strand.
AATGTGATCTTGTTTGCAATCGATTCAAATTTCCAAAGAATCATAACGACAAGAATTTCGTTGTGATCGCCAATCAAAATGTAGAAAACCAAACCAAATCAAGATTCGCTACTATGCATTTGAAACGTAAACGATTAAAATAACTTGAGGGACGGCGCGCAACTAGTTAAGGAAAAAATTGCAAAGATGGAAATTTTCATAAACACAAAAAATTGTTCTCCACAAGTTCACAATTATAAAAATGGCAGACATTACAAAAAAATGTTCTTGACTTCTTTGAAACAAAATCATCGATTATTTCATCGTAACAAAATGTGTCCAAAAGACCAAAACTTTAGTCTCAATAGTTCATAGCTAATCCAATTATTATCAAAACCATCAAAGGTAGAGATATCGCATACTAAAAAAAACAAAGAATAAACGAAAATTCAAAATAATTATGGAAAATTGTGATAAGGCTGATGATTAAGAGAATTTGCAATTGAATACCAAATAGGCAAATACCGCTATTTTTTATAGGTAATTATTGAAAATTGCTCTCTAATTTGGAGGAGATTTGATTTAGGGAAAAAATGGTGGTTTGTTTAATTTAAGAAATTTGACTTTTTTTTGGAAAGATTGATTGAGGATAGAGAAAAATTGGGAAATCATTAAAGTAGATGGAAGGCTTGTTTTGATAGTGAAGCAGTTGAACTCTCTTGAATTGGGCTTTTTTTCTTTTTGTTTCTTATCTGTACTTTGCAGAGTTTTGGACAGATATTGGGCCCCAAAATTTTGGGGGCCCTGTTGAACCTGCTTATGGACGGCCTTGAATATATATTTGAGCCAGTCAAAATCATTTTTTTTTTTTGCCGCATATATTCATAAGTTAATTGCAACCAGTACACACATATGATAATATGAATACAATATACTCCGTAATTTGCAACCAATTTGTTCTACTCCGTCCATATATTGGTCCAACATTATACGATGCGTACTTACCATAATACACGACTACATCGTTAAGTTATGGTACCAGACTACTAATTTGTAAATTATAAATTAAGTCACGAGGGTTGGTACTCAATACCTGGCTTCAAGTTCCGTCAACGACGAATTCACCTTCGTGACTCGTTCTAAACCCAAAATAAATAAATTGTAAATTATTAATCCCACTTGTTTTATCTAAACCTTGGCAATATTTCCATGATCTTCTAAATGATTGTGATAGTTGAATTAACTTTTATTTTAAGAATGCAAATGTTGCCAATTGCAGTATGATGACGAGATTACGTAGTAATGGATGAAGACAGACAATTTAAGGCTTAAATAATGTGTCTACTAAATAAATGATTAAAAGAGGGCACCACGACCACCTCAAAAAAAAAAAAAAAAAGAGGGCACCACGACAATCATCATCTTTTTGATAGGGTGTTTTAAATTAAGAATTAATCCCATGGGTATAAACTCATCTTTCAAGGATTATTCCCACTTTTATAAAAATTAATTAAAAAAATTAACTCGTGTTATTGCATGGGCGGAATGACAATGGTTAAAGTATGAAAGAGAAAATCATATACATATATGCCGTATCACAAAATCTCATTTGTGACGGCACGTATCCGTCACTTTGGAGTGACGGATACCATTTTCCCTCACAAATGGCCCAAATAGAGGAGAGAGGGAAGCACATGAGGGTGCCCCCACCTTGTCCCCCTATCCGTTTTATGAGTGGTATTATCCGTCACTTACTCCGACCCGTTTTCAGCAAGACTAATTGTATACGTTTATAAATTCATATTCATAAGGTGAAGAAATAGCTCAATTTTATGATAAACATCGAATACAAGTATTTTAAATTAAGCTCTGTTTGGCACGACAGTTCAGGTAGCTTATTTGACCAAAATAGCTTATTTGACCAAAATTTCAGCTACATTTTTTTGCAAGTGTTTGGCAAGTAGCTTATTTGGTCAAATAAGGTACCTGAAATGAAATGCTACCTTACCTCAGGTAGCATTTCAGAAATCAGGTATCTGAAATGACTTATTTCCCATTTTGTACCTCTTTATTCTATAATATTAAATAATTTTCATACCCTTTTACGTCATTTTACCAAAATCAGCTACCTTTTTAGCTAGTTTGCCAAACACATTTTTATATAATCAGTTACCTTATCAGCTCCTAATTTTCAGCTACCTTATCAGTTACCTTTTCAGGTTTCAACTACCTTTTCAGGTAGTTTTATAAATCAACGAATTACTCTACCCATTAAGCCATTATCAGTCGATATTTAAATAAAACTTAGGTGCTGTTTGACCTTGCTTGTGTAAAACTGCTTTTCCTTTTTAAAATGAGTTTATTGCCGAGCTACTTTTTGGAAAAGTTTTGATTGTTTGGCCATACTTTTGTAAAAGCGGTTTCTTATAAAATTTATATGTTTGACCTAACTACTTTCATACTTTTTTTATTCTTTTTTTTTTTTCGTTAACCATGTTATTTGTAGATTCATCATTTTAATAAAAATTAACGTTTAAAAAATTTATGTAATCACTCGACAATTATACTAAAACTATATAATTACTCTTCCAATTTTTAATTTTACACACCATTGTCAAATCAAAATTATGTCAACAAATATTGTGAGAGGAGGGAAGCAAATCAAAATAAGTGGAGTAACAACATATATAAAGAAGTAATTGTTTCTTCACAAAATCTCATTGAAGACGGGCGATATCCGTCACAAGCTTGTGACGGATACCGTTTCCTCTCATAAAATGCCCATTGAGAGGTGAGTGAGAAGCACATGGGAGGTGCCCCACCTTATCCCCTCTTCCTTTTTGTGAGAGGTCACAAGCTTGTGACGGGATTAGTCCGTCACAAGCAAGACTAGCTGTTCTTTCTTGGAGTATAAAAAAAGGGCAAGTAATGAATTATTTGCACAAGTAGAAGTAAAAGTAGCAAATACTTACTTCTACTTTTAGGGGTTAACTATCAACTTTTAACTTTTTATAAGTAGTTTTAAAACTCCTTAAATTAAAGTATTTACCTAACTACTACTTTTTCACTTACAAAAATACTTTTAAAGCTTGATCAAAGAGCGGCTTAAATTTATAAAATTGACTTACTCTAGTCTTTAAGGGCACCATGCATACCACACATGAGCACATGGACTGATGGACACATTCATTTCCATTAATAGGAGCAAGCAGCCTCAATGCCTCATCCTTCATTTATTCACTTTTTTTCTCAATCATTTAGAATTTGTGACTTGTGACACTAAATGCAAGCACATGTTATTATTTATTATCTCAAATTTAGCATTAGTTGCAAATACTAATACTAGTGCTGCATTTTAAAGAATTGTTTCTCCCTTCATTTTTTATTTATATAAGACTTTTTTTTTCTTCGAGTTGAGTTATAAATTTCAAATTCTAAAAAAAATTAATTTTTTTCCAAAATTAGAAAATTGTACGATAAAAGATGAGTATATATTTTCACCCGTTTGAGAATTAGCAGAATTGGGGTTTAAATAGCAGGTAAGCATAGTAGAATAAGGTCAATACTCCATATTTTAGTAGCAAGTTTGACTACGTACTCAAAATTAACACTTAGAGTTTGGTAAATGATAGATAACAATGAATTTATTTTTTTATAACTAAAACATGAGATGGTGAATTTGTTATTAAAATATGCTATTCTTTGAAGCATATCGGAAAATAGTAAATTGTCTTTAAAATATCACCGAAATCTACCATTTACCAACGTCAAACTAGCATATATGAATTTTTTGGATAATGAGTGTTTATTAGCAAATTAATTAGGTAATTAGCGTTCGTTTGAAACTATTTTGGTTCATAGTGTTCACGTCATCATTTGTATTTTTTTTATGATTTTATATGAAACCGCTAAGATAGTTAGCGACTTTACTATTTTCATAACATTCCATAAAGCTAGTAGATTAAAATTTCAAAAAAAAAAAGTGCAATAACGCTGAGTTCTTCAGCGGCTTTGTCCAACATTGTCCAACAACATTGTAGTAGTAGGTACACTACAAAATGGTAATGATCATGGTAAGCCGCTAGGATTCCTAGCGGTTATGCCTTTCATATAAAAAAAAAAAACTAAGTGAAGCCGCTAGGTTTCTTGGCGGTTTCATATAAAAATTGGAATAAAATAAAAGTGATGACGTGGACACTAGCTAAGAACCAAAATAGTTTCAAACGAACGCTAATTGCCTAATTAATTTGCTAATAAACACTCATTATCCAAAAAATTCCAGCATATTATTGATCATAAAGTTACTCGTTATCCCTAAATATGCCACAAGCATCGAATCTATATATATTATAAAAAGGCTAGACAAAGCACCAAACTTCATCATTTCGCTTTTAATAGCATTTTAACAAGCCATGTCATCATCATTATTATTTAAAAAAGAAAAAAAGAAAAAGTTGAATAAATGTGAAGCATTAAATACAAAATTAGAGTACAACATCAAATTATATATATTTTATAAACTAATTAAACATTAAAGTAAATGGTAATTTAAAATATTGGGGATTTAATGTTTGTATAAATTATATGACAAATAAAAATTACACTATGCTACTCAAATTTTTTACATCGTTTGAAAATATTATCTCCTCTTTTGATATGTACCGATGTAGCCCATCAACTTCATTGAATTAGACACGTAGAGAGAGCTTAAAATTAATGTTTTATATATTTTATTTCATGTAACATCTTCAAATATTATATAGCATAGCAAAATTAATATATCATACTGCAAACGCATAATATAAAGCACCCTATATAAAATATTTTAAAATGACGTTATCAAAAAATACATATAAAAAATCAAGTGTTACCATAAGTGAAAACAAACAAACGCAACAAAAGGTTACGTAAAAACCCGTATTATAGTGAGAAAATAAAACAAAATGAAAAAAATTCATTTCAAAAAAAAAAAACAAAATGAAAAAAATAGAGAGAATCAAACAAATCTAACATTACATAGAGATTTAAAAATAATAAAAAACACTCCACTCCACCACCAACCTATCATCAACCCCCTCCAAGCCCACCACCAACATGACTTGCCCGTCTTGGCGACTTGCTCAACACAAAACCCCTCTCACCCACTGCTCACCACTATTCGCGCCCTTCCGAGCGAAACTCTTTTATGTCTGGCTATAACAAAACCGCTACCAACCATATCAAACCCTAAATAAAACGGAAAAATATTGAAAGGGGAAAAGAGAAACATTATTGACTTTAATGAATAATTTCTAATAAAATAGATCAAATATATGTTCTAAAATCAAATTAAGATCCATAATTGAAAAAAATTAGTTAATAGGTTTAAATTGACCCGAACTACAACACCTGTATGTGAACTAAAACCCGAGCCGATCCAAACGTGGTGTAAGCTTTGTTGACCAGTAATTGGCCCAATCTGAAAACACCTAACTCAAAAATAACGCGACAAAACATAACTCTAATTGAGATAAAATAACTTGAAATGACAAATATGAAAACACACTTAATATTACTTACGTTAAAATAAAGAATCAATTATCAAAATTAATCTATAAATATTTAGTAATTTTAAAGGATCAATTGATGAAAAAACCCTTTAATGTTGCACTTTTTAAAACTTAACACCTTATGAAAAGTTTTTTAAAACTTAATACCTTAATTTGCACTTCATTCACATTTTGGTACCTTAAGTGGATTTAGACCAAAAAAGAAATGTTAAATACTCACTACTACAAATACAGGCAACCACAACGGCCCTTTAACAACGCTTATTCACGAAAATCATCAAAACACGTTGTAGAATTGATTCCGCGAATTTTACCAAACTTAATTACAACGGTTCTGTGTTGTTAACCGTTGTTATTTGTTTTAACAACGGGTCATACTTGAAAAACTGTTGTTAATGAAAAAACTAATAACAACGGTTAAATTTTAACCGTTGTTAATGGTTTGGCGCCAAATTAGTGAAAAGTAATCACAACGGTTATATTAGAACCCGTTTTTAATACTTTTTAACAACGGTTGTAGACTCAATAACCGTTGTTATTAATGTTATGAAAATCTTAAGAACAACAGATTGCTTTATTCTGCTATACGCTACAAAACACAAACACAAGCTAATCTCGCTACTATATCATCCTCCATTCCTCCCTGATCGTCTCTCTGTCTTCATCTCCGTCACTGTTGTCACCGTCTTCTCTCCCTCATCGTGTTTATCAATCAGGTATATATATGTTTCTTAGCAACGCTTATAGATATAGGATTTTTTGGGTTATTATCTAATTTGTTGATAATTTAGCTTAATTGCTTTCCTGAATTTCGTTTATTTGTTTGCCTATTATTGTATTTTCTGAATTAGTTGCCTATTATTACGAATGTAGAATAATGACTCGTATTTGGATGATTGATGCAAATATGAGTGACCGCACCTACAAGGATGGTTTAGCTGAATTTTATGAATTCGTTTCAAACAATTTGAAAGGTTCTTCTAGTATTGCATGTCCTTGTGAAAGATGTGGTAATATTAGCTATATGGCTTTTCCGGACGTTAAAATACACCTAGAAAAGTGGAGATTTAGTCGATCCTATACACGTTGGATTTTTCATGGGGAATCATTAGAGGAAGAGAATAACTCTGAAGAAGATGCTGTTGACACGAAAGGCTAACTGATGATCCTGAGTTTGCCGAGTTTTTTGAGTTGGAAGAGTTGGAAGTAGAGAAGTTGAATGTTGGGTCTATAGATAATGAAGAGAATGATGATGAGTCCATTGCTTTTGAAGATGTAGGTGATGACACTAGTAATTGGGATGACCTTAACAATATGTATGAGAAGTTGTGTGAGTCTGAAGCACCTTTGTATCCTGGTTGTAAGTTCACAAAAATGTCGGCTGTGGTGAAGTTGTATAATATCAAGGGGGCAAATGGGGTGAGTGACACGTGTTTCACTAGTTTTTTAGCCTTGATAAAGGAGTTGCTTCCTGATGGTAATGTTCTACCTGTTAAGACATATGAGGCGAAAAAACTAATAAGAGGAGTGGGTATGAAATATGAAAAAATACATGCATGTCCAAATGATTGCATATTGTATCGGAAATTATATCAAAACTTAACCAATTGCCCTAAATGTTTGGAGTGGCGTTATAAGGATAAGGAAGGGATCCCGGCTAAGGTGTTGTGGTATTTTCCATTGATACCAAGAGTCATAAGGATTTATGCGAATCCCGATGATGCAAAAATGTTAACTTGACATGAAACAGGAAGAATAAATGATGGAAAGCTAAGACACCCGGCAGATGGTAAGCAATGGAAATCGTTCGACGCTAAGTATCCCGAGTTCGGCAATGAACCTAGAAACTTACGTCTAGCGCTGTCCACTGATGGAATGAACCCACACGGAAACATGAGTAGCCAACATAGTACTTGGCCAGTAGTGTTGGCTATTTATAACTTACCTCCATATGTGTGCATGAAAAGAAAGTATTTGATGTTGTCGTTGTTAATTTCCGGCCCTAAACAACCTGAAAATGATATAGATGTATATTTGGAACCTCTTCTAGATGATTTGCGATTGTTGTGGGATAGTGGGATAGAAGTATTTGATGCATATAAGAACGAAACTTTCAATTTGAGATCGATGTTATTGTGTACAATAACTGACTATCCGGCTTATGGCGACCTTTCTGGGCACACAGTTCACTACTACAGATACAGGCTATAACAACGGTCAAAAACCGTTGTTATATAAAAAAGCGGACGTTGTTAAAGCGTCCGTTGTAAAAGGTTTTAACAACGGTTGGTTTTCTTAAGGAAACCGTTGTTAAAAATATTAACAACGGTTTTAAGTATAAAAACCCGTTGTGGAAAGTGTGACTCAATTTTGGGGGAAAAGTTATAACAACGGGTTTTAATATACAAAATCGTTGTTATAACTAAAGACAACGGGTTGTTTGTAAATAACCGTTGTTGTTTGTTCTTAAAAAATAAAATAAAAATTAAATATTACTAGATGCATGCATAATTACGGCCCGTTAGAATTCCGATGCATGCATTATTACTGACATCACTGTGCATATGAACGGACAATATGGAATGAGAAGGGTTAGTAATAATATTTGAAGCAGCATTGAGAGATATGATGATGATTATGGCACAACTTCCTAACATATATATTAATTAAAAAACAACTCAACCCACACATTGCTTAGTATAAATACATTGCATTATCTCAACTAACATTTCCATTATCTCAATATATACATCTCAAAACCCTAACTGCTAAAACAAACTCCAAATAAATAACTCTACTTAATTTTTCAAAACAAACTCCAAACTCCAACAAAATGAATGATTTCATCCTTAAGACTCTTACTATGATCGAGAACAACAACAGCTTCATCCGCCGGTTCCTCCATATTGAGGAAAGTTTCAGGAGCTACCTTGCGGATGCTCGATCCGTACTGAAGCACGCCAAAGAAGATGGCTTGACGGAGCAAAGAAGAGTTTGCGGCTATATGACGATATAGCAACTGCTGAACGGAACCTCCAAATAGCCAAGGAGGAGAGGACGGATACGATAGAGGAGAATAAGATCCTCTATGAAAATATATGACGATATATATATTAATTATGTTTATCTTGCTTCTTCATCTTGCTTCTTCATTGTTTTACTAACTAATTATGCGAACAATACTTAAACAAATAACATAATGGTCGATAAAAACACATACATGCAAAAGAAATAAATAGAAAAAGAAAATAATGACGATGAAACTAACAGTGACGGCGAGATTTACCTGATAAATACAGAACGTAAGAGACGATGAAATCAACAGTGACGGCGAGAAGATAAAGCGACGATGAGAAAGAGAGAAAGAGAGAAAGAGAAAGTGTGTGTTTTGTGTTTGTGTTTGTCTGCTGTGTTTGTGTTTGTGTATTAAGGGTTGTGTTTTGTGGCTGCAGCAGACTTGTGTTTGTGTGGTTTATAGTATGGAAGGTATTGACAACGGTTATTAAACAACAACCGTTGTGAAATATGTTTTAACAACGGTTGTAAAAAACACCCGTTGTCAAATAAGTTTTAACAACGGGTTACAAAAGTAACCGTTGTGATTACTTTTCACTAACTTTGCGCCAAATTATTAACAACGGTTGTGCATGTGTGACCCGTTGTTAAAACTAATAACAACGGTTTATATAACCATACCCGTTGTAATTAATTTTAGTAAAATTCGCGCAATACATTCTACAACGTCTATTGTGATTTTCGTGAATAATCGTTGTTAAAGGGGCGTTGTAGTTGCCTGGATTTGTAGTAGTGGTTCATGGGAAAGAGGCTTGTCCATTGTGTGGGGAGGATATCGAGTCTGAATACTTGAAGTCTTCTCGTAAGTATGTGTATATGGAAAATAGGAGGTTCTTGTATCATGACCATTGTTATCGCAAGATGCAGAAAGCATTCAATGGAAGACAAGAACTTCGTCAACCTCCTAGAATTTTGAGTGGGCATGAAGTTTATCAGAAAGTAAAGCATATTGAGATAGATTATGGGAAGAAGAGCGGCTCTAAATTGTCTACTCGTGGGTATAAGAAAAGATCCATATTTTTTGATAAACTTCCATATTGGCACGACACGGAGGTCGGACATTGTCTCGATTTCATGCACATTGAGAAAAATGTCTGTGATAATATTATCAATACCCTTCCGAATGTTCCCGGTAAAACAAAGGATAACGCCGCAGCTAGGGAAGATATGAAAATGATGGGTATTAGGCTAGAGTTGGCACCACGAAGAGAGGTAATCGTACATTTTTACCGCCAGACTTTATACCCTTTCCCGGAATGAGAAAAAGAGTTCTGTGCATGCTTGAATGGAATTAAAGTGCCACATGGTTATTCGTCGAACATCAAAAGCCTAGTGTCGATGCAAGACCTAAAACTCACCGGGTTAAAGTCACATGATTGTCACACTTTGATGCAACAATTACTACATGTGGCTATTCGTTCCATTTTACCTGAAAAGGTAAGATATGCTATAACTAGATTCTGTCTCTTCTTCCAGTCCATATGCGAGAAAGTCATCGATCCCGATGACGCGATTCATTGCGGGACCTCGTTGTAACCTCTCTTTGTCGGTTGGAAATGTATTTTCCACCCTCTTTCTTCACTATCATGATTCATCCGACCATTCACTTGGTTAGGGAGATTTTGTACCTTGGGCCCGTGTACTTGAGATACCATCCTTTCGAAAGATTGATGAAAGTTTACAAGGACTATACATCTAATCGGTATCGTCCGGAAGGTTGTATTGCTGAACGCGCTATTTTAGACGAAGCTCTTTCATATTGTTACGCTCATCTCTCCCCTGAGGAGTTGATTGACGTTCCTAAGAATCGTCATAGTGACTGGATGACCGGAAAAGGTATTAGGGGCCGGGTTGAAAAAATTGTGACACGTGAAATGTTGTATTTAGCACACACGTATGTGCTAAACAACGAAGATGAGGTGCAACCTTATATTCAACAACACAAAGATGAGCTCAAATACGATCACCCAAACAAGACCGAGAAGTGGATTGCGAACGAGCATACGAAGACGTTTGCAGAGTGGTTTGGGAATATTGTCTTAGAGTGTACTGATCAAACTGGTGATGACATCTCTCCTAGGTTACTACGTCTTGGTTTAGGTCCAAATGCCAGGGTCACCTTTTACAATAGTTTTGCCATTAATGGATATACTTTTTACACCCGCGAGCAAGATGAGTTGAGCACAATGCAAAATAGTGGTGTGAGTTCTGAATTTGAGGCAATGCACTTTGCTACTTCAAAAGATAAAAAGCCTATTTGGGGAAAATGCCTTTATTATGGTGTTATTCAAGAAATATTGGTACTAGATTACATTGATTTCACAATGCTTTTGTTTCGATGTAACTGGGTTGATAACAACATCCATTGTGTCCGAAAGGATAAGATGGGATTTACGTTGGTCAATCTGGGTAAGGTTGGCAATAATAAGGATGATCCTTTCATAATGGCATCCCAAGCTAAACAAGTGTTCTATGTCACCGATCCTATGGATAAGAAGTGGTCTGTTGTACTGTCTATAAGGAGTAGAAGGAGTAGTCCATCCGATAATGGTGATGATGATCAGGATGTCGTTTTTGAGGGAATGGATCAGTCTACCACTGTATCTTATTTCGATGATGTTGACATTGATCATGAGGACACTGAAAGCATCTATATGCGTGATGACCATGGTGAACGTATTTGGGTTAACGAAGAAACTATGACATCCAAGAAACGTCCCCGATCCTCAGATAGTTCATCAGGACACAGTGATATGGACGACCAACATTTTGAGTCATTTTCAGACCAATAATTTAATGGTTTAATTTATTGGTAAATCAATAATGGTCATTATATTCTTAAATAAAAATTCCCAAATTTGCATGGCATGGTAAATCCTGTAGCTTAGATATGCAGTATGCATGCATGCTGGTGTTGTCTTATTTTGTTGATCTTATTATTAGATGTGGATGCTGGTGTTGAAATTGCTGAATAATGTTGCAGTATATGGTGCTTCTGCTGTTACAGTATGTATTGTTACAGGTTTGGACTGTAATGGAATTACAGTAATTTTTTTAAAAAAAAGGTTCAACAATAACAACGGTTATATTTAAATTACCCGTTGTTAATACTTTCAACAACGGGTGTAGTACCTCTACCCGTTGTCAATGATTTTTTTGACATATTTCATTTTGGCGCAAATTTGGTGAAAATATATTACAACGGGTATATTTTAACCGTTGTAATAAAGTTTTGACAACGGTTGACTTTTATTGACCCGTTGTTATTAACATATAACAACGGTTCTTCTTTGAGCACCCGTTGTCAATAGTTTGTCTTAATAAAAAACTAATTTACAAACCCATACAACATACCATACACAAACACACACAACATTAGTTCAACCGTTGGTATCCTCGCTTAATTCTTCTCTCTTCCTCGCTTTCTACATTCTCGTTGCGCCGTCCGCCCAATTTCCGACGCCTTGATTCCGTTGCCTTCCTTATCATCCTGCTCGTTCTCTTTATCATCATCATCATCGGGTATGTTCACTTTAATTTTGTGTTTCGTCATTAGGGTTTTAAGACGATCATCTTTTTTCTTTTTCATGCATCTGTTTGTTTTTCGTCTTCTTTGTTATCTTTATCATCCCGCATCATCTACTTCACTCCTCTTATTAGGGTTTAGGATTTTAGAAGCTCAATCTGTTGTTTTAAATTTTCATTCCTATTAGGGTTTAGGGTTTTAGTTAATACTCTGCATGTATGTTGTTAAGTTGTTCATTTCCTATATCATTCATATTTGGGTTTTAGGATTATCATGGGTGAAAAACGTAAAAGAAGTCAAAAGAATAATAAGCCTGGTGATAATAAGCCTGGTGAGAGGGGTTCTACGAAGTGCCAGAAAGTCCTTGCAGCTATAGCCGCTAAACAGCCGTTGGAAATAACATGGAGTGAGATGGGTTTCCCTCTTTGGTCCAAATGCGGGTTTTTCTCCGATTGGATTGGTACTTGCACAAGACAGTTTGTGCCTATCCATTTAGATAATGTTAGAACTTTGAATCCAAAATTGGCGGAGTTATACTTGGCTCGTGTAAAGGAAGGCTTTATTATACCCGATGAAAGCCATGATGTGTATTTAATGCATAAGGCAGCGGATGTCCACATGCAGTGGAGGTGTGACGTTGCTAGGGATTGGTTGTATGTGGACAAGGCAACGAGGGAGATGCGTAAGAGCTCACCGGAAAACAAGTGTCCCACCATCAGTCAGGAACAATGGGATCTTTTCAAAAAGATGAGAACTACTGAGAAGTTTCAGGTTAAATATCATCGCCTTTTAACGATTTACCTATCATTTTTTTAATTAATGAGTCCTTTATATAATCTTTTTATTATCTCATCTACTTGCGCTTTTATATAATTATTTGAAGGCCGTTAGCAGAAAAAATCGTGCTAACATTTCATGCAAGAAGGGGAAATGGTATGGTTCTCGAGGCGGTTACAGAAAGATAGAAGAGAACCTCGTAAGTAGCATGCATTATTCATTCCCCTGTGAGACTTTATTTTTTTAATCACACTTGGTCTTGCATTGATACACATTTACGTGTATAAATGTTACCATGTTAATGTGTAGGTGGCAAAGGGAGTGAAAGAGGTGGATCGGCATCTAACTTATAAAGAAGGGCACACGCCTAAAGGATCCCGGTCGCGTGACAAATATGATGAGGAAGTGTTGGCCAACATAGTAAGCATTATTTTATTAAGACGAGTTCATTACTAACTTTATTATTTTAGTCACAAATATAATTTGAAGTTTATTTAATATATTATAGGACAACGTATTGAAAGAGGTAGAAGAAAGGAAATTCACTCCCAGTGGTCGTAATGACGTTCTTGCTAGAGCGATCGGCCGACCCGAACATCCAGGTCGTTTGAGGGGCGTCCCGTTACAGGTTGGAGTAACGAAATATTATGGGACAACTGCCCCGATAAAGAAGAAAAGGAAGACTAAGTCCGAGAAGGTGACATGGTAACATTTATTCTATTATTTTCATTTAAGTTCAATTCACATGTTATTGTTGGGATAAAAATTGCCGACACATTACATTCTTGGCAAGCGACTTGATTAATGGCATCCGTACTACTAAAGCTAAATGCTTTGGAGGCAAGCTTTCCGAAGAAGAAGTGAAGATGATGGAGGATGTCATTTCTAAAGGGGGTAATAATAAGGTACAACTGATTGGTCAAGAGGCCGCTACTACCTTGGCAATACATGAGAAGGAAGTATCGGTCAACGAGATTCAGAAAGATCAGTACCTAATAATACTTCAAGTTGTAACAACTAAAGCCGATCGTCAGTACATAATACTTCCTTATTTTTTTTTTTTTTTTTTTTTTTTTTTTTTTTTTGGTAAGATCAGGGGGTGTGTTCCCTGCCAACTCTAATGCTATAACTTCTGACATCGTGCCATTGGTTAATTTTATTAGGTAAATAATGGGTCCGAAAAGGAGATGCAACTTGAGAAGACGGTGATGGAAAACAAGATACATCCCCTTCAAGTCGGTTCCTGTTTTTTGTAAGGTATGCATGAAGTGTTTAATTAGTTAAATTTATATGAATTCTATTAAATTTTGGGATATAATAATGTATGTGTATATTCTTCAGGCCGTAAACAAGAGGCTAGTTATTCTTGCTGACCCTAAAACCGAAAAGCCACATGTGCGTGTTGGCCGGGGTCTTGTAGAAATGCACACCAAATCTGCAGGCAATGAAACGTAGTTCATGGCGAAAAACTTTTGCCGAATCATACCAAAGTAGAGATAACTATAGTCTTTCCAGGCCATGAAAAATTGCAACTGCCTGTCCCAGTTCGTGACGACATTACCATTCTGGGAGATGCGGTTGGAAGTTTCATCCAATGGCCTAAAACTCACATCTACTTGGCTCGACCGTCTCCGCCTCAGAAGCGGAAAGCAGTTGGGGTTAGAAGAAATACCTTTATATATATGTTAAATTTTTAATTGTTGAATGTTTTTATATGTTAAATTTATATGTTATTTTTTTTTGTAGGGAACAAAAAAGCCGGCTTTGGCGGATAAGCCTAAGTCCACAGACATGCCAACGACCTCGTCGAGACAACAACTTGATGAGGTATTTAATTAACTTCTCCATTTTTTTAAAAACCTCGCTCCCTTTATTTATATTTTGTCTGTATTTATAAAAAGCATGGTAATTTTGTGTAGGGGACAAAAAAGACTGATAAGCCTAAGTCCCCAATCTTACCTGCTACTACTACCTCATCATTGAAAGAGCAGGTTGACGAGGTATTTAATTAAGTACGCTTTTATTTTTATTACTCCAACTAGGATATGTTACCTTTGGATTTTTTATTATTTTAATTATCTACTACATGTGTAGGCTGGTGGTAGTAGCACAAAATCAAAGACTCATTTTTCCCGGACCTGAAAGAAGTTAGGAGTTTAGACTCCACACAATATACTGGGAAGGATTACATGCAAAAAGTAAGAACGGTGACGATGAGGAAACTGCATGAGGAGGCTGGCCATCGCATAGCCACCGAGCAATTGAAAATAGTTATTCCGCTCGAGGAGGATATTCTAGGGGTTGAGCGCCAAACACATCTATTATGGGATATGCTAGCCATTTGGGCTGGCCTAGACCAGATTGATGTCCAACACCTATTTGTTTGGATGAAGTAAGTTTCTTAATAAATAATTTCATATTCTAATATTCTGACTACTAGATAGTGTTTTAAATACCGGAATTAATACCGTAATAATGTAGGATATTGAAGTTGAGAGTGATCCCCGAGAAGAATATTCCATCTGATCAATACGGATTCCTGTGCCCCTATGTTTTATCTTTATTTATTCCGAATTTCTCGTTCGAAGAACGGGTAGATTATATTGCTCAGCAATTGGCGACAACCAAGAAGCTGATTTTTGGCGCTTATAATGAAAAAGGGTAATAAACAAATTAATATTACGTTTTCCCCTACAATTGCATTTTCATAACTAATATATGTACTTGTTAATAATGATGATGTCTCTTGATGTAGGACTCATTGGGTGCTAGCAGCCATCATGCCGACAAGGAATAAAGTTTTCTGGTTGGACTCTATACATCATCAACCAAGCGAGACTTTTAAGCACTTGATTAATAAGTAAGTTTATAATACTGATTTATTTATAATAACATTAAGTTTCAATTTTTATTTATAGAAAAAAGCTCATTTTTGCCCCTAAAAAAATGAGTTTCTGCCTCCTTTTTTATTTTTTTAAAAAAGGGCCTTTGAGAAGAGAAGAGCAAACGAAAGCGGATCAACCCACGAAAGATTCGATGCGCCCCGATTTTATTACGATAACAAGGGTACGTGCTCAAATACAATAACATTAAGTGCAAAAATCTGTGTTTAATACTAATACAATACCTAAAGTTCAAGATTCTGATGTGAGCATTCTCTCGTCTGTTTGTTTTTATGTAATAATAGGCCCCTCGCCAGCCACATAGCATACAATGTGGATACTACGTTTGTCGGTTCATGTTGGAGATTATTAGGCGAAGATATATCATTATTCCAGAAAAGGTTAGTAATTTAATAATGTGTTTATTACTTTTTTTAAATTAGAGCTAATGTTGTCTTGCTTGCTGCTATATATACCATGATGTTGCTATGCAGTAATTGATGTTGTTACAATAATGTCTTCTCTTTGTTTTTTCCGCAGTATGTAATCAACCCGTCACAACAGATTGAGGAGTACTCAAGTATAGATATATACGAGGTAAGAGACATGTTGGGCAATTACGTCTTAGAAAATAGAAATTCATGATACTCAGAGTTTAGATCAACTTATTAGTAAATTTTTTGTTGAAGTTAGGGAATGATTAGTTCATGTAAATTCAACTCCTTGTAAGTATATATATATATGATGCTGCTGTTGTGGTTGAATTGAATCTATTGAGTTCTGATGAACCCAGCTGTGATTTATCTTTGGTCTTTGGTATATATGGTGTCTTGATATATGCGAGGTTTTGAATGGCATGAAACAAATTTAATTTTTCAAAACATTAGGAGTTCGTAATAAAAACGGTTACTAAAAAAAAAAACCGTTGTGAAGACCTTTCACAACGGTTAATAAAAATAAACACCGTTGTGAATGACTTTCACAAATACCGCGCATAATATTCAACAACAGGTTTTAAACGAAGAACCGTTGTTAAAAGTCTTCACAATTTTGGAGGTAAAGTTACAACAACGGGTTTTAAACTAAGAACCGTTGTTACTAACAATTTCAACAACGAGTATGTAGCATAAACCCGTTGTCAAAAGACTTCACAATTTTGGAGGGAAAGTTACAACAACGGTTATACATATGACAACCCTTGTTATATTATTCCCTCCAAATTTTTGAAACACTTTCCACAACGGAGAACACCCAACAACAACGACTTTTAACCGTGGTGACTTTCGACAACGGTTTCATTAAATAACCAAACCGTTGTAAATACCTTCTACAACGGCCGCTTTAACAACGTCCGCTTTTTGTTTTTACAACGGTTTTTACCCGTTGTTATAGCCTGTATCTGTAGTAGTGACTGCCGAGATTGAATCAACCACGACTTGTAGTTATAAGAGGGAAGGGGAGAGGTTGAAAATGTGAACGGAGTGCAACATAAATACGTCGTCATGTCTTTAAAAAATGACCGGAATATTCCATTTTTTGGCTTAAATCCACTTAAGGTACCAAAATGTGAATAAAATGCACATTAAGGTATTAAATTTTAAAAAACTTTTCATAAGGTGTTAAATTTTAAAAAGTGCAACATTAAAGGATGTTTTTGTCAATAATTGATCCAATTTTAAATGAACTTTTTCCTCTATTAATCATTGCCCCGAAAATGACCAGACCAACAAATCTAAAACTCGAAATGACCCCACTTGACGCGAACTAACCCTAAAATGTGACACTCGAACTGGCCAGACCCCGACCAGACTCAACTTACCTGTTTACTAAGTCTATATCTAATTACCGGTCAATATTTTAACTTATGTAAAATTGAATATGAAGATGTTTCTTGCTTCTCACAAAAATACATGAAGTACAATTCTTATGCATATTTTTGCGTGCCAGTGTATACAATACAAGAAAACAAAGATGTTAAAAAATTTCAAACTAACTAGGTCACGTTTATGCATGAACTTATATAATTAATATTAAACGCACCCATGATTTTCACGGGTATAAAAACTAGTTGCATATATGAAAAATCACAATGAGATTAAAAGGACGTCAATTGTCATCCCTAGTCATCACGAACATATAGGCCGACTTGCAAATTAGAGCATATATATTAGATTCCTCTTTTATTAAATAAAAAATATATTCATGCTTTTGTAATATGTGTTTACAAATACTATTTTTTTTGTGGTTATTACATCGGCTTAGGTGAGCAGTATCTCATGCAAAATCACCTAAGTTGAATAGTACCTAATTTAGACCTAGAAGTTTATTAAATACTCCGTATATAAGTGTATAACCTTCCAAAGGAGTATATTTAATCGTATATTTGGACCCATTCGTCTGTCGGTCTGTCCTAGTTCGATATTAGACACAAACATGATTAGTGAGAACAAATATAAGCCGCTTTATTATAAGCATAATTAAACAAATTAAATCATTGTTTGAAAATATCTATGATAGCTCTGTTATTTCTTTGGCGTAAAAGGAGCCACAAGGACGTTTTTAATAATGCCGGAGTTTAAACTCAGGTTATGGTTAACAACTCTCATGACTTTACCAACTAAGTCAGTTAACATCCGCATGACTGCATCTATGATAACTTTGTGATCATAATTATTTGGATTACTAAAGAAACAATAATTAAAAGCTTCACAAACTGGAAATTTTTTTCGAAATAGGGTTATTGAGCAAAGTAATTCTCGCTTTGGTGTCCGTTTCAAACTATTTCTCGCCAATGGGTCCACGTCATCACTTTTCTTTATTTTTTCAGATTTGAAGAAAATCGCTAACCCGGAAAGCGATTTGAGCTTTTCATACAAATCACTTTTCTTTTTTATTTTTTTTCGAATTGAGCCAAATCGCTTGGCCAGAAAGCGATTTCATCTCATCAATTGGAAGAAACAGACGCTTCTGTTTGTTTTTGGAATTACCCAAATAAGCAAATCGCCATTTAATATAGCGATTTTACCTGAGTTTCAGCAAAATCGTCTTGTTGGCTAGCGATTTGGGCATGTACCATATCAAGAACTAACGATTGTTCTCAGTACCTCAACAAAAAAATATGAAGAAATTCCTGTAAACCGAAACAACCAGCAATGCTCCACATTCAATCGTCATTATTCAATTATAACACCACAAAAAGCGCAAAGTTTACCATTGAAATACATTAGACTAGTCGAATTTCTAGGGTTTACAATTTGGGGTTTTTTGTGTGTGTAATGTATGGGTAATTAAAGGTAAAAGAATGACGCGTCTTTTTTTTTTTTTTTATATAAGCAAACCAAATCGCCATTCTGGTAAGCGATTAGCCTAAGTTATTAATGCAGCTTTAGCTTGTGGACTCCAAAATTATTAGAGCCAAATCGCAGAAACACTTGGCGATTTCGTATGAAAATAGGTAAATCGCTTTCCCAGTTAACGATTTGGTACAAATCTGGGAAAAAAAAAAGTGATGACGTGGACCCATTGGCGAGAAATAGTTTCAAACGGACACCAAAACGAGAAATAGTTTGTTCCATAACCCTATTTTGAAAAAAAATTCCACAAACTGGGTTATGTAGAATTCTTGTTCTGTAATGCATTGTTTACTTACCATTAAGCAAAGAGCTGTTATCTCTATAATAACGTGTTACTGTTTGACATATCTTAATCCTATATACGAAGAGCAAAGTCAAACTACAATGTGCTTCTTTGAGATATTGAAGTAGAATAACGTTTGTATACTTACTGATAAGTTGTTATCCATGGTTTACTGATAAGTTGAGTAATAGTCATTCTAACCAGGGGTAGACTTAGAATAAAATTTTGGGTGGCGAATTTTTCCCATGTTATTTTATACTTATGTTAAAATCTTATATTTAAGAATTTTTGGTTGTAAAAGTCGATAATCTTAACAATGTTTTTGGAAGTTTGAATCTAACTAAACATATTATTCAACTTTTTTGGGTACTAGTTCTACACTTTGTTATTACTTGGGTCCCCCTCTGATTCTAACTAAACATATTATTCAACTTTTTTTTTGAATCTTTTTTTAAAAATAAAGTAAATGTAAAAGAAAACTCTTGAATTACAAAAATATATTAAGGCTATTTTAGCTTAACAAGAAGTCTCAAGTTCGAATCCTAACAATTCAACAATGTCCAAATATGGGAGGGACAACTTTATCACCCATTATGGTGATGAAATAAATGCGAAATATTTGGGAAGGTTTCTGTTTTATTGATGGCGATAAGGTGTTGTAACTTGTAATTTACAATATACTCCGTATATAGTTGAGGGATCTTTCTATTTATACACAATGTAGGACATAAATAAAAACCTAGCAAAGAATGATGGACCTGGACTATTACAACTACGTTCGATACAATTGTCGAAAAAAAAACTACGTTCGATCATGTGTCCAATGATGCGGCTGCATGGCTGATTGGCTTCATCCAACCCGGTCCTACCCGGCTCAAATTTAAACTAAACGAGGTGACATACATCGAAATTTTTTATTCATCTTTTAATCTCAAACCAATTTTGGCCTAGCTATATACTTCCTCTGTCCCGGTCATTTGTTGTCCTTTTCCATTTTGGGGTGTCTCAGTCATTTGTTGTCCTTTCTATTTTAAGAATGAACTTGATGAGTAATTTGATCATTCTCATTCAATTTTGTTCCACTTGTCATTTAGTTATTGGCATTCTCCTCTTTCCTTGGTCTTTGTGCCAAAACCAAAGGACAACAATTGACTGGGACGGAGGGAGTAGTAGACAAGTTTATTGTTTACGAAGAAGCACCTCAAGTTTGTTTATGGACATATACTTAAAAAAAAAAAAGGTATAGATCTCAACAAGTTATACGGAGTAGCACGCATAGTAAATATAATTTGGAAATTTAGGTGATCACTGATCACATAAATCACATTTTGTATATTTATATTCAGTTATAAGTTTTCAGGATAACAATGTTCCTGTCAATTTTTTTTAAAACAAGATAACATGTAATATAATAATTGGACCAACCCCTCAAACCAATTTGATTAAGCAAGTTGATCGAGAATAATGTCTTTTGAGCAAGCTTTAAGCTTATACGCCAGCCCGTGGCAAGAGTTATTTTCACATCAATAAAATAAAATCTATAAAAATTATTAAAAGGCTACCCTAAAATGGCTAATTAAGTCCACGTAGACAATGCCACGTAGGATAAAAAAAGCCACGCAGACATTTGAAGCTCACGTAGCCGCATAACCCAAATGCCACACACACACATTCATACCCAATTACCCCGTCTCTTATCATCACTGTTCCTACCGACAACGACAATCTTGAAGGAAATGTAGATTCATATACAAACTAACATACTCATATATGTTATAAATTAATTTGTCATAAAATTAAAACGGATTTTATGCATGCAAACAATAATAAAATAGAGGAGAAATCATGTCCTTACAATGATGATTTCGGTTATATTGGGCACAAGAGAGATCACCTTTCTCTCTTGTTCTTGAGCTTTTCCTTATGGATGAACCAAGATCCAAATATAGGATCTCTCCCTAAGCTTTATACCCAAGGCTTTCTCCTAATTTTGATTAATATTACAAGAACTAGTATAATATTAATTAGTAGAAAATTGAACCAAAAACTTTATAAATCACATAAATGTTTTCGGTTTTTAGAGAGAAAGAGAGGAGGATTTTTATTCTCTCTAAAAATTGTATTTTGGATGATGGAAGGAATGAATGAATAATACACTACACTTAGTATATTATTAGGTAAAAATTATAGAAAAACAATGATGGGTTTTTCTTCTCAAAACCGTGTAAGAGGAGAGGTAAAGGGGAGCCAATGCATGGACTTATTTGTCTTTTTAATGCACCATAGGCTTGCATGGCTACTAAAGCAAAACAATCATTATGTTTAGCTACTAATTAAACAATTAATTAGCTTAATCCTCTTCTTGTAATTTCGGTCCATTTGATAATATGGATTCCATATTATTTTTGTCAATTGTCAATATGTCACATGTCATATGTGACATAAATTTGTTATGTATTTTTAACATATTAAAAATCAACGTATTAATAAAAATACGTCACATACAAAAAATCGACTTAGTAATTTCATAATTACTTGTGCCAAAATATTTTACCATTTATAAATCACAACAGATTGTATTTATAACAATTCATTCAAATTTAATTGTTACATTAAACAATTATTTCATCCGAGTAATGATACAATTCAATTACTCAGACCGTATCTTATTTAATCACATTTCAATTTGATACGTAAATTTTACTTCCAAAATCGTCCGTCAATTTTCAAGTAATTTAATTAACTCGTAACATTATACGATTAATTAAATAATCAATTAAGAGTGTTGCCCTATAGGTATGACCTAGGGGTCAACTCGATCACCACCGTCACACGACGAGAATGTCAAACTCTAGTCGACCAATCATTACCGATATATGTTGACCGATTTGACAAGAAACAATATTACTTCCCAATTTGTATTCTATATGATGAGACTTAAACATGTGATCATCATGATCAACAGTCGTGATCGCATTATTGTCGGAGGACACATATTCCAACAATCTTCCACTTGTCCTCGACAAGTGTGCGTCACCAATTCTCTTGTCCTATTACTATCTCCCACTCAATGCAAGGTGTCTTTCAGGTCGTACTTGCAAGTGATCATATCGAGAGTGGTTTCCTCGATCTGGAGAATAACTGATTGACCGGACTTATCTATCATAGATACTTTCCGAGCGTGGCCACGCATTTCGATTCATTACTCCTCGAGTGGCCCCGAGATATTGTTATAACCCCGACTAGGGGTGGACAATTCCTATCGCACTCATTCCCTTCGACTAGCCACACCATCATAACCCAAAATATGCCCATTTGACCCCATTTACGAAGGTCGTAGTAACACAAATCAAAGTTAATCTGAAACTGTGCCATCTTAGGCGAATAGTCTTTAGTCAAAAGAATCGACTCATCCGAATACTATAGTAGCTCTCGCCACGACCAGGCTATATAAATTTGCCAGAACTCTATAAGCGGTCATTAGGCCCGACAAAATGTTCCTAACAGTCTGCCTATGTGATCGACTAGTCATCTCACATGACTTTATGGCACTTGAACTTGCCATCAATCGCATCACACTCTAGTCACTTCGAGACGTCACCTCATACAAGTAACTATGGGCAAAAACAATGTTAATCCATGTTCACTTTAACGGGGTTCAATTGTCTTTACAACCCGTTTGGATGTAACAATGCACAAGGTGAGTTAATAATAACTCAAACGACAAATGTCGACATCACACTCGGGTAGTCAATATCATATTACAACTTTGTGATGTATATCGTCAGTGTAAACAATTATTGATTGCAATAGAAGTTTAACATCCCATGTGTCCATGTGTTCAAACTTCTTACACTTGCAATCTCCTTCACATTCATGTTCTCTCTCATAGCATGAATCTTACCAAGTACACATCAAGGTTCACGACCTTGGTTTCGGTTCTTTAACTTGAAAGAACTTTCTTATCAACTATCACATAACGAATGAATTTGTGATGAATAATATAACTTATACTGATCAAGTATTTCATCCACACACAATGCACTAGGTATATGTTTTGTAGAATCTTGCAACAATTTGTCAAGATTATTAGCTTAGTACTTCTCACAAGTCCTAGCTTAACTAGGAAAGATTATCTTGAATAACCTCTTATTCAACCAAGCATCTTTCCAAAACTTCTCATTTCTCTTTCTCGGCTTGAAAGATTTGGGATTCTCATAAATCCTTATATGTGCTCGGATTTTCTACAATATGTGTAACCTCTTAACACACAATGGAACATTCCGTCAAGCACCAAAATCGTTCATCGGATTCTACTTGAGAATTCATGACGTTTCTATTATGGCTCACCAATCAATCATCATGCTCTTACGCATATGATTCATAATTGGACATGTACATGATTATTCTAATGGCGGAAACATTAGTTACTAATAATCATGAGATCAACCGTTCATAGGTTCAATGAACGACCATGACTGCTCATGGCAATTCCATTTTCATCTACATGAATAACCCATGTGAATGTTGATACGATGTGTATCTCTTAATACTAATCCGACATCCCTTGATGCAATTGGATTCATCATTGTCCATTTTCATCCAGAATTGAAAACTCAAAAGCTTCTTTATGAAAGAAGATATTAGCTCGTCATTCTTTAATGAGTAATGAGTTTTATACATTCAAGGATGATAGCTCCCACTAAATTCCATGTCTTCACATGAGAATTTCCTAACTCCCATTCAATTCTACACATTTCGAAATTGACTTCTCAATCGAAATTTATTCAAGAATTGAAATATAAATCGCATTGCCAAGTTATTAGGATAAAACCATATATGTTCCCATCATATCCTTTCAAAATACCTATTTTGAAGTGGTCTCATCTTAACCTTACGGAAAGAGATTTTAAATCTCCAACACACTCATGTCATAATGATGTTTAGCAATGTCATTTTCAAATATAAACAATATCTAGAATACGTCCTTCACAATTACCCTTTTGGAAGGAGGTTTAACCAATTCATAGTGAGGTTAAACAATGACATTTGCGTGGTTGAAACTTTGGCCATTGAAGATATCGGTATATCAATCTTTGCAACTCGATCATAACTAGTATGTTACTTTGATTCATTTAGGCTCTTAAGTAAAGCTCAAGGTTGAAACTATTGGTCAAATATTTCATAAACTAAGTCAAAAACTTGTTGAGACTTTACATTAGTCATTTTCTTCCAAAACCTTCTTTTGGTCTCCTCGTGTAGTTATCTTGAGAATATACTCTTATGATTACTACACTTGGTCTCTTTAGTCATATAGAACTAACTTGAGACCATAGATCTCATCTATTCGGCATACTATGTAAATAAATATACCTTCATTCAAATCATTCTCTCTTGCGTAGATCTACAAGTACACAATTTTATCTTGCCTTGTGTGTTGTGTCCTCATTTTACTCCCACTCTATCTTAGAATAAATACACTAAACATTCAAAGATAGCATATGAGACACAAATTAATGATGTTGAAGTATAAGGAGAACTATCTCATAGATAGACTAATAGTTATTGATTTCATATGTGTACTTGGTGGTTGACATTCCTTTAAGAGAGTTCATAGACTCAAAATCGCTTTATAAATGATCATACACACGCCTTAAGCATGTGGACATATAATGAAACCCGTCATTATATTTGTCTATTAGATCACTTTAAGTGAATAATCTTATGTTTCAAAACGCAAGCATTTTAAAGATGAAATTTAGAACATTAAAAGGATAAATGATAAAACGGGTGACTTGGGTTGCAAACCAAGTCACCATCATCCAAAATACAACTCATTATCCAAAATACTTTTCCATGTCGAACACGGAAACTTAAAGTTCTAAAATCCAAAACACAACTTAAATTAAGACAATGGAAAAACAAAGCTCCATAAAAGCTATCCTTAGCTTCTCCATGGTTTCTCATGCTTGTTTTTCTTTTCCCTGTCTTTTTTGCTTGGTGGAGGCCCTATTTACAATAAAAAGGGAGATACATTATCACAACTTTGCATCATAATACCATAGTTGAATTTGAAACATAAAAGAAGGTTAGTCATTTACCTACTGGAGTGATCTTTCCAGCTTTGATATCACCAAGGTATTTGGAACAATTTCTTTTCCAATGTCCCATGCCATTACAATAATGGCATTTATCAAGAGGACCCTTCTTGACTTTGGATGTGCTAGCTTCACAAGACTTAGCTTTGGTGAATGTGGGAGCTTGCTTTTTACCCTTCCTTCCACTCTTCTTGAATTTCCCTTTACTCTTAGTGCTTATGTTAAGCACATCCTTGGGAGGGTTCACATTTAACCCCATGTCCCTCTCGGCTTGCACAAGTAACTTGTGCAATTCCTCAAGAGACACATCCTTGTCTTGCATGTTGAAATTCACCCGGAATTGCACATATGCCTTGACTTTGGACAAGGAGTGTAGAATCCTATCTACGATGAGTTCTTTGGGGATTTCAACCTTTTGAATTTTCAAGGTCTCGACAAGCTCCATGAGTTTGAGCACATGAGAGCTAACCTTTTGGCCCTCTTTGAAGTCGAGATCAAAGAATGCCGCGGCCGCCTCATATTGGACGATCCGCGGAGTTTGTTAAAACATGGTCACAAGTTTGGAGTAAATCTCATTAGCATTGCCCATTTTAAAGGCTCTCCTTTGGAGGTCCGCCTCCATCGCAAATATTAAGACATTTTTCATTGCGGCGGACTCCTTTTGGTAAGCCTCATATGCTTCCCTAGTGGCCGCGGTGGACCTAGTTGAGGGTTCGGGTGGAGAGGCCTCGGTAAGGTAACGAAGCTTGTCGTCACCTTCGGCGGCTAATTTGAGTTGGGCATCCCATTCGGAGAAATTTGACCCATTCTTTTCAAGTTTACATCGATCCATAAAGGATCGAAGCCAAGATGAACTAGCGAGTGGTGTAGCATTAGGAGTTGGTGTTGATGTTGCCATTTGTTATGAAAAAGAAGTGGTCTACAAAACAAAAATATAAGGAGTAAAACAAATGTCGTTTTAATAATACTTGTAAAATGTATGATTTAAACAAGTTTTATGCATTTTTCTAGTGACCTCTACCCAACTAGATAAATGATTCCAAGACCCAAATTCATATCGACTTAGGCACGGTATGGCCGATGAAACCTTTATCAATATAACTTGGTGGATTAACGTTTTAATCGATTCTACTTCTAGAACTCTTGGTCGATAAAATTACTCTAATAATTATCTATAGCCCGGAACACATGCAACTACGGTCGCGAATACTTCCGTTGAGCTCAATCCAAATTTCGAATAAATGTGTCCATTATCCAAATCCACATCAACTTGGGCACGGTATGGCCGATGAAACCCTCATTAACATGAACTCGGTGGATTAACACTCATCACCCACTTCCTCTACGTAACAAGGTTTGTACCCCGGTAGGGCCGAGTGCACTCCCTCGCGAAATAGGTTTTCATGGTTTCTACTATTTGGTAAGGCTATGTCTCAATTGTTTGTTTTAGCGAGAGGTCATGTCAATTTATTATCTATCACGTTTTAAGTGAACTAAAGCGGTGAACTACGATAATTCTAATTGACACGGTCGATAAACTCGATAAAATAAAGATGCATGTTTTAGTTATGGCGATTTAGCGATGCAAGTGACATAAAATAAAATGCAAGCATAAAGATAAATAAATCCTAGTATGGCCTTTCCTAAAATAGAAAAACTATTTAACTATTACATATTCGGAAACCAACTCCATTGGTCTCTTGAACTTCGGTTGTGGCACGCATCTCGAGGTAACACCGTCTTTATGTATCGCCATTCTTGAAGAAATCCATCTTTGGGTACTCCGGAATGAATAAAATTACATAATAAATTACATAATTTCCTATTATACATTTGTAACTAAAATAAAATAAATCTATTAAATTACAAAACGGTGATACGAGATCACAATAAAAATTACAACCGAATCGATATTCCCATACATTTCGGGAAATACCAATTAAATCTAAGGCCATACTAAGTAAAATTACATAATTCAAAATTACATAAATTAAAATTATGACAATCATAAAGAAAAAGCAGCATTATAATATGTATGAACATGCTCAATTTTATGCTAAATCGCCTTTAAATAGCCAATATCGTATATTACTCGGTTTTTACGGATTTGCGTGATTTCAACATTTTATAATCACAAAAAATACATAAACTCATATTTATGCATAAGTTAATTACCCTAACTTCTTAGGACTCAAAATTTAGTCTTCACTAATAATTTGACCATAATTAACCCATATTTTATAAAATTGTTCATAAATGGACTAAAACTACAAAAATAAGCTATTAAACTTCAAATAAATCACAAAATTTCAAATAAATTCAAAATTTGAAATTTAAACTCATGAACATTCTGGAAAAAATTCCATGACACTCATAATGTTCAAAATCTTAGGTTAAAAATTTCGAAAATTTACCGGAAAAACAATGTTGCGGTTTATCGATTTTTAATAAAATAATCATAAAAACATGGAAAAATTATTTTCATATAACTTTTCAATTTTAGATCTGAAAAAGATGATAAAATGCAACATTAGACGTTTTTCCTAAGTCATAGATTATGTTTTATTAATTTTCCACTAATAATGTCACTATTTATGCTATTTTTCTTCAAAAATCCATAAATCATGCAAAAAGACTTCTTTATAGCCAATTATTTTACACAGATCTTGTAAAATTGCATGTGACAACATATTAATTTTCTATGACCAGATTCGAAATTTAACTCATATTAACCTATTTTTCACTTAAATCCGAATTTAATAATGAAAAATTCATTTTTCGAGCATAACAAGTCCAAAAATTATGAAAATTTACAGGTTATCTCAAAATAATATATGTGATAACATATCCAAAAATCAACTTAAAATTCGAAGTATAGCTAATTTTAGACCAAAAATGACATTTTTACTCATAAAATCACATTTAAATGCCATTATTGAAAATTATGAACAATAAAAATCCGTAAAATTAACCAAAATATCCTAAAACATTTTAGGACCAGAAATATTAACATGCATGGATTAATTTCGTGATATCTCATAATAACACAAATTTTACAAGTTTTATTTGTTATTCTTATAACTCGGAAAAACTTTTAACCGATTTGCATGCAAACAACCGTGGCTCTTGATACCGATTGAAGGAAATGTAGATTCATATATAAACTAACATACTCATATATGTTATAAATTAATTTGTCATAAAATTAAAACGGATTTTATGCATGCAAACAATAATAAAATAGAGGAGAAATCATGTCCTTACAATGATGATTTCGGTTATATTGGGCACAAGAGAGATCACCTTTCTCTCTTGTTCTTGAGCTTTTCCTTATGGATGAACCAAGATCCAAATATAGGATCTCTCCCTAAGCTTTATACCCAAGGCTTTCTCCTAATTTTGATTAATATTACAAGAACTAGTATAATATTAATTAGTAGAAAATTGAACCAAAAACTTTATAAATCACATAAATGTTTTCGGTTTTTAGAGAGAAAGAGAGGAGGATTTTTATTCTTACTAAAAATTGTATTTTGGATGCTGGAATGAATGAATGAATGAATAATACACTACACTTAGTATATTATTAGGTAAAAATTATAGAAAAACAATGATGGGTTTTTCTTCTCAAAACCGTGTAAGAGGAGAGGTAAAGGGGAGCCAATGCATGGACTTATTTGTCTTTTTAATGCACCATAGGCTTGCATGGCTACTAAAGCAAAACAATCATTATGTTTAGCTACTAATTAAACAATTAATTAGCTTAATCCTCTTCTTGTAATTTCGGTCCATTTGATAATATGGATTCCATATTATTTTTGTCAATTGTCAATATGTCACATATCATATGTGACATAAATTTGTTATGTATTTTTAACATATTAAAAATCAACGTATTAATAAAAATACGTCACATACAAAAAATCGACTTAGTAATTTCATAATTACTTGTGCCAAAATATTTTACCATTTATAAATCACAACAGATTGTATTTATAACAATTCATTCAAATTTAATTGTTACATTAAACAATTATTTCATCCGAGTAATGATACAATTCAATTACTCAGACCGTATCTTATTTAATCACATTTCAATTTGATACGTAAATTTTACTTCCAAAATCGTCCGTCAATTTTCAAGTAATTTAATTAACTCGTAACATTATACGATTAATTAAATAATCAATTAAGAGTGTTGCCCTATAGGTATGACCTAGGGGTCAACGATCACCACCGTCACACACGACGAATGTCAAACTCTAGTCAGCCAATCATTACCGATATATGTTGACCAGTTGACAGTAACAATATTACTTCCCAATTTGTATTCTATATGATGAGACTTAAACATGTGATCATCATGATTAACAGTCGTGATCGCATTATTGTCGGAGGACACATATTCCAACAAATCTCCCTTTTTCCGCTCATTTCGTCAACCGGCATTAATTTATTATTACATGACATTAATTTAATTCATTTATCTATAAATTAATTTAATTCACTTATCTATAACATTAAAAGATATTATCTATATTCTTAAATTATTTTTGTATATTAAATATATTGTTTTCCAAAATTTATGTAACCCTTAGAAATTTACATCAAAATTTCATAATTTATAATTAATATTGACATTTTAATTGAAATTTTTGTGATAAAACATGTTAATAAAATTTATAATTTATAATTAAAATTGAAAATTTAATTGAAATTTTGTAATAAAACATGTTAATAAATTAATTAAAACGTATTAATTAAAACTCTTTATATTACTTACCACCCACCATTTTTATTAACATTTTTTCCTATTTAATTCATTTTTTTAATTAAACATGGTAATAAATTGACTAAAACTCTTCATAATACTTAACACCCACCAAATTAATTAAAAGTTTTTCATATTTAATTAATTTTTAAAATATAATATGTTAATAAATTGATTAAAACTCTTTATATTACTTAACAGTTAACACCCATAATTTTTATTAACATTTTTTTCCTATTTAATTCACCTCTTGAGTTTCTAGACAATCAATTATCTAATTAAATAATACCACAAAATAAATTAAAATATTGGAATTTATTGTTGTGTAATGGATATAAAACCTATAATACCTATGATAGTTTCTATCTATAAAATCTTATTAAAAAGCTAACCTAAAAAATGTGACATGGCAAGTTTAATTTTGACGTGGCAACTTTTAATGTGACATGGTAAAAAAAAAGTGCTATGGATTACCAATTTAAGAAAATTAAAAAATATAAGGTAAAAAATTTAAAAAATATAAGGTATAAACACAAAAAAGAAAGAAAAAAAAATTGTAAACCATTGATCTCCTCTCATAATTTTTGTTATTTATTTACCTTATTTATTTAACCATTATTTCCTTTATTTAATGAAATGACCTTTTAACTTTCTTTTCATCATTACTATATATACTCCGTATTTATGTACCATATTTTTTATTTTTATTTCATTCATAAAATTTTGAGAGAATTTGTAATATAAATTTTCATATATATAACTATTATATTCACCCTAATTTTTAATTTTTTTAGCACCTAAAGTATACATAGAAATTAAACTAATTGTTTCATTTTTTATTTTTCTTATGTCTTGTATTAATTTGTTATTATTTTTTGTGTTTGTATTAATATTGCAGGAGAAAGAATTTCCAACTTTATTCAAAACATTAATCATTTCGCTTTTTATTTTTATTATGTTTTGAATTAATTAGAATCTTATTAGTTCTTTTTTTTTGTGTTTATATTAATACTGCAGAAGAATGAATTTTCAACTTTATTCAAAAAATTAGTAGGTAAACTATACAATGCAAACTAAATTAATTGTTTCACCTTTTGTTTTTATTATGTTTTGAATTAATTTGAATTTTATTAGTTATTTTTGTGTGTGTGTTTGTATTAATATTATAGGAGGATGACATACTCACATATCAGTAACAATGCACGAGATTCGAAATAATGGCTATGGATCTTCTTTACAGATTTTTTTCTTGGTTTGGATGACTCTTTCATTTTTGTCGATTTTTCTTTTTTCTACAATGGTGTATTTGAAATATCGAATGGTAGCAAAAATCTTTAATAAGTTGTTTACATGTTGTTACATTATTGTCCTTCACTCTTTTCTACACTTTAGTCTCCTTTGTAACACTTATGTTATATTTTTATTTTGTCAAACAGGTTACAAATCAAATTGTTTAGCCAAATTGTTAAAGTACGATGCACATATGTCAATTTGATCTTATCATAGTGTTATAATATGCATAAATAGTAATTAGTTAGAAACCGATTCTTATTCTCCAATTCATTGTTCCAATTTCAATGCTTTCAACCCTTTAAATCATTTCTTTGTTTTCCATCAAATATACTATTCTGTAACTCATAATATTTTTTGGATAAATATTTTTTTTGAATGATTTGTTTATATTTTATTTTCTCTTGAATTAGGAAAGGATAATATTTTGTATGAAGTATAATAGTATTATTTTGATTATAATTTTTGATGAATGATCGAATATGAAGAAGCTATATTTAGAATCATATATGCATAAATCTCTATTTATTGCGTGATTCCGAGAAATGTGTAATTAGTTTTGCTCATCTTATAATACTACTAATAATTATTAGAATTCACCTATAATGTTTTGATCCTTACTTTACTTTCTTACTTTTTGTCCCAAATCTAATCTTATATATACTACGGAGTATATTATTATAACACAAAATGTGATATTTTATATATATGTAACCTTTCCTTGGAATTATTTGGAATAGTTGTTAAAGTTGCTCACATAAAAGTTCACGACCGTTTCTTTGCAAGATAAACATAAGGCCAAGTACTTTAAAATGCACCAAAACAACATTAAAAATAATATCTCCATTCAAGCAATAAAGAGGCAAGTTGCAATGTTTGTTGGTGAAGAAAACCATTCATATTCTATAATCTTTAAACCGGTCAAAGCAATGGTTAAATAATAAAGAGACAATTGAAGAATCACCAATTAAAGAGGCAATTAAAGAACCATTAATTAAACAGGCAATTAAAGAATCATTAGCAACTCAAACGAGAAAATTGAGAGTCATTGATTTTCTTTCTATAAAATCTCATCAAAATACCAATTCACATTGTCTTATTTGATACCAGGTTGTCCAAACCAACATTACCCGTCCATACAAAGTCAGTTTTTTTTTGTTCTCTCTGTAATTTAGAGTATTTTATTGGAATTTTGTGTCTCCTTTTTCCTTTTCCTTTTGCTCATGTATTTATATTTAATAGTCTTAATTAGAGGTGCCAATTCAATTAATTAATTTAATAATTTAATTAATGATGTTATTGTAGGAGGTATGTATATGTTAATGCGATAATAAAATGGATGTGCTTTAAACTTCGTGTAATTATTTAGCATACCCAATAAGAAATTTACAAGACTAGCATAATTATCCATATTGTACGAGTTTTAGGATTTTGACGGGAGTATTTATTTAAATTCTATATCTATATGTGTACTTACTATAAGTGAAGTAATAATAAGGTTATATTTTTGTAGAGAAAGAAAGGATAATGAATGAAAAGTAATCATGCTATATATTTCGAAGTTAGGAGGTTTTTAACTGCATATGTAGTAGAAAATAAATTCCAATGCAATTTGTTCATATATGGAAGGGTGACTTCTTTAAATGTTTTGTTTTATTGGTAGAAACTTGTACTCATATTTTTAAATCCTTTGAAAATAGGGGACGACAATGGAGCGCAAATTCATGTTCCAATACTTCTATGGCGTCAAGATTGTCCATAAGACCAGAAGTACCCAAAAATTCAATTTGACGGATTGTGTCATCGCTTCAAAACAACCAAGCTATTCACATTTTGGTTTGCGTATCATCCCGAATCAAAAATTTGGAGTGTATTAAACTTTTGTTTTAAAATACCGCTTCCTCAGTCGTGTTCATTTATTTACCTTTTTTTAATTATTTGTGAGTGATTTTTTAATTAAAATTAAACAAATGATTGAGAGAGGGGGACTACTCCATATAAGTTATTCACAAATTAAACACTTAAACACGGTCAATTATTAACGATCCCATGATTTTCACGGGATCCAAAACTAGTTAATTAATTATTCAGTTTCTTGTCTTTTCATATCAAGGAATACTTAGTCGGGTAGAAAATAACATTATTATATAATCTTTTGTTAATGTTTTATCTCGTGTTTCACCACATTTTTTTATTTTTTTTAACCCACACAGGGCCTAAATCATATTAATAAAACACAAAATCTCATTTGTGACGGAGATA
Organism: Silene latifolia; assembly: GCF_048544455.1. NCBI lineage: Eukaryota > Viridiplantae > Streptophyta > Magnoliopsida > Caryophyllales > Caryophyllaceae > Silene > Silene latifolia. Next base: position 23,078,851 of record NC_133536.1, read on the forward strand.
CCCGTCGCAAACTTGCGACGGGCCAAATACATACCATATTGTGTGTATGTGGTACCGGGTCCATTATATTAGTGGAGAACAAACATGCAGCTACTCGGTTAATGGACCGTACCTTGAGCAATATTCTAATGCTTCTCATGTACTTGCAGCATTTTCCTGGATAGTGATAGGGCACCACCGGGTGACGCCCAAATTGGGTGTCACCCTCTCACAACCATTTTTAACTGAAGGGGTCCCCAGTCACCCCATATGAGAGGATGACCCCCAAATTGGGTGTCACCCGGTGGCGCCCTTTCATTTTCCTTAATTTAATACAAATTATTGGCATTTAAGAGACAAAACATTAAATGCTTCTTCTTTCTTCTGCGTACCACATACACACTACATCACTTCCATCCATCCCCCCATGCATGCCTAACAAATCTCCATCCATTTTCATTCTATTTTCTACCATTTTGATCTTAAAATCTCTACAAAATTTACAGTAGAAACATTATTAAAAACATTTTTTTTTGACAAAAATGGCCGACGGCACAATATTTGATGGTGCCATAATTGATGGTGCCCTAATTGAACAAACAACGGAGGACAAAAACGACGATGATGTCATAATTCATGAAGGTTTGACGGAAAAGAGTAAAGGTATGTATTGTTTTCTCAGGGTGTTTATGTTGTCAAGAACTTAGGGCATATTATTATTATTATTATTATTATTATTATTATTATTATTATTATTATTATTATTATTATTATTTTTTTTTTTTTTTTTTTATTATTATTATTATTATTATTATTTTTTTTTTATTATTATTATTATTATTATTATTATTATTATTATTATTATTTATTATTATTATTATTATTATTATTATTATTATTATTATTATTATTATTATTATTATTATTATTATTATTATTATTATTATTATTATTATTATTATTATTATTATTATTATAAACAAGAGGGACGCACATAGTAAAACCCTAATGCTCTTTCAAAAAAAAAACCCTTCTCTTTCCCCAGATCTCGAAGATGATCCGGCTGCTCGCTCAACAAAGAAATTCAAAATGCATCAACATCAAGAGAGCCCGTCATGTAATCTGTCTGACAACACTGAAGAATCGATGGTGCCAGATTGTTTGGGGGGTCATTGCTTCTCAAACCTCCAATCCCAAACCCTCGTACTTAGATACGTTGAATAATGGTGTATCACCATCGTTTGCCATTAATAGGGAAGCAGGTTTTAACATCACGAACAATATCATCTATGATGATGTTTCAGACGACGATGTTGAAGACCAAGAAATGGCCAACGATACTACATGCCCTACCATTCTTTTAACTAAGGAGGAGAAAAGGATGATTAGATGACAATGGAAAGATTCCTTGATAATCAAAATGTTTGACAAGAATATCGGGTATTTCTCCCTTCTTCGACAAATCAAGAAGAAATGGGCCATTAAAGGAGGTCTGATTCTTACTGATGTTGGTTATTCATATTATGTGGCGCGATTTACCTGTAGAGAGGACTATGAGTTTGTACTCACACAGGGGCCATGGATGATCGGAGATCATTATCTCACAATTCATAAATGGGTCCCAAACTTTATTGGAACAGATGAACCAATCAGATTCCTAACTACTTGGATCCGAATTCCTAAATTGTCCGTGGAATACTATCATGAAGATATCTTGAAGAAGATTGGCAGCAAGATTGGAAAAGTCATCAGAATTAACACACCCACGGTTAATGCGGAGAGGGGTCAGTTTATTAGGATGAGTGTAGAAGTGGATCTATCCAAACCTCTGCTTTCGAAATTCAGACTGCATGGTAAGGTTTGGATAGTCCAGTATGAGGGATTAAGACTTATTTGTTATAAGTGTGGTAAATTGGGACATATTGATACTAAGTGTCCTCTATATCTAAGTGAACAGATGGATGAGCAGGGTGCAAATATCATCCACCCTCAGCAAGAACATGACATGATTAGCTGTCACCGCAATGAGCCTGCCATTCAAGAGAAGCCTAAGGAGACGTATGGATCATGGATGCATGTGAAGAAGCCAGTAACACGCAAAGTGACTCGTTTTGAGAAAGAAAAAAACAGAGGAAAATGTCCCTGTTTTACAGAATGTGCAAATTCTAAGGAAACCTGCACAAAATATGGGGTCCAGATTTGCTACCTTGGGCGGTGATACAACAGACGAGGGGGATGCAAACAACATGATGGAGGCTAATTCATTAATTAAGGTACAAGTGGTGAGTGAACCGGTTGCTAAAGGACAAACGGATCGGGTCATGGAGTATGAGTCAGAGGAAAGTTCAAGAGCACTTACTGATATCTCAATCAGTGGTGCTAGCCAGGATATTCACTATAATTTATCGAAGAATCGGAACACCGTGGAAAATAGGATTTGGATTCCTAAGATTATGGAAAAACAATCAAATATTTTTTCAAAATCAAGTCCACCAGTCTCTCACATAATCAAGGAAAAGATCAATCCTAGTATACCTACAATTCCGATTTCTTTGCCAAAATCTCCGTCCAAAGTTTCCCAATCTCCTTTGGGAAATATTAATCCTAATATCCTTATAATCCCAAAATAATTCCCTAATAATTCCCACTCTAATTCCTTATATAAAAATTCACATAAAAGTTCCATATCTAAAGATATTATTCTAAAAAAGAGTCTGTCATGTAAAATCCCTCAAAACGCACACAAAAAAACTCATCGGACTGCTGCCATCTCTCTTTGTCGCAATGAGGACAGCATCCCACCAGCACCAGACCCCTCTCATCTTGCATTCTCGAGTCCCTCCATCCCTTTGCATCCCCTTATCAGTTCTGATGGTGGAACCGAGAATGATCTCGACCATTCCATTGGCGAGAACATTGAAGATGGACATCAGAATGTCAACAATGCCGATGACGAACATTCCGGAGCTAGCTCTAAATGTGGGACTCATCTCCAGCGAGATGGAGGTCCTAATGAGACTTTCTGAGGCTTTTTTGTCCTCACTACCGATACATCCCATTAATTTTATGGATAGATTCCTTAATTTCTTGAGTCGTAAACCCGCTGTGAGTATTATGACTTGGAACGTTCAAGGAGCTGGAAATCCGGCTCTTCTCACAATGTTGAAAGAATTAATTCGTGTCAATGATCCCCAGGTTTTGGCACTGCTTGAACCACATATCAGTGGAGATACAGCGCAGCGTGTTTGCGATCGAATTAACTTTAGTGGTAAAACTAGAGTTGAAGCCGAAGGTTTTAGTGGTGGCATCTGGTTATTTTGGCGTGCTGAAGTAGTAACAGTCACTCCTGTTATCCACCATCCCGGCATATTACAGTAAAAAATAGTAGGAGGGGGGAAACACCTTGGTATTTCTCTGCTATATATGCGAGTCCTGATAACTTAAAGAAGGAGGAGCTTTGGAGGGATTTGGAAATCTTTGCTCAGTCTCGCGACAAGCCATGGATGGCAATGGGTGATTTTAATGACACGAGATTCCTTCACGAAAGAAATGGTGATGGTAACACGATGAGTCGACGATGCCACAAGTTCAACTCTTGGTTGGAAAATAACAATTGGATTGATTTAGATTACTCGGGTCCTGATTATACTTGGATGAGAGTACACTCGAATAGCACCAGAAAATGGGCACGTCTTGACAGAGCGATTTGTAATTCATCATGGAGACCCATGTTTGCAGAAGGATCTCTCCGTCACTTGGTTCAAAATCAGTCCGATCATTGCCCCATTATCATGAACACAAACGGTTTTGTGCCCATTCCCAAGGTATTACGACCTTTTAGATTTCAAGCGGCCTGGATGAATCATAACAAGTTTTCTGAGTTCGTAAACCAAAATTGGAATAATAATGAACCATTTTTTCCGTTTGTGCACGAATTTGGTGTGAAGCTACAGATATGGAACAAAGATGTTTTTCACAACATATTTGCTAAGAAACGGAGCCTGGAGAGGCGGCTCTTGGGAGTTCAAATGAAATTAAGTAGAGGAGGACCGGATTATCTGTTCAAATTTGAATTGAAGCTGAAAAAACAGCCTGATGAGGTGCTTCAGGAGGAAGAATTGTTATGGTTTCAGAAATCTAGGATGGAACAAATTTGTGATGGAGATCGTAATACGCGACTTTTTCATCTGAGTACCATCATGAGAAGGAAACGGAATCGAATTGAAAGTCTACAGAATGAACAAGGCGAATGGGTGTGGGATGCAGAGCTGGTTAAAAATATGGTCCTCTCGTATTTTCAAAACCTTTTCGCTGGACCTGTTACAACTTGCGATTTCGCAGGATTGACTTGGGGCCTGTTTCCGTCCTTGACTCAGAGTGAATACATGAAACTGAGTAGAAACTACACGAGTATGGAAATCCAAGGAGCATTAAATCAGATGTCGCCTTTTAAGGCTCCTGGACCTGACGGTTTCCAAGCTTTGTTTTTTCAATCACAATGGGACACTCTTGCTCCGAGCTTATGTCGATTGATTTTCAACGCCCTTCATGATGGAGTTTTCCCAGAAGGTCTTGGTGAGACTTTCATCGCCCTGATATCGAAAGTGGACCATCCACACCTGGTCACTCAGTTTAGGCCAATTGGGCTATGCAATGTGGTTTACAATATTATTACTAAGATGATAGTAAATCGTCTAAAACCCGTTTTGCCTATCCTCATCAGTCCTGTCCAAACGAGTTTTGTCCCAAAGAGACAAATTGCTGATAATGTTATCCTTGTCCAAGAAGTACTTCATTCTATGAGAAGTTAAAGAGGAAGAAAGGGCTTTATGGCACTTAAACTTGATCTCGAGAAGGCATATGATAAACTAGAATGGCCGTTTATTAAGCACACTTTGCTTCACATGAAGCTCCCGGATAGAATGGTTAATACCATTATGAAATGTATCAAGATTTCATCACTGAGTGTACTTTGGAATGGCGAAAGAACATAAGCTTTTGTTCCAACAAGGGGTATTCGTCAAGGAGACCTGTTATCCCCATACCTCTTCACCATATGTATGGAGAAACTAAGCCAATTGATTGAGAACGAGATCAGGGAGAACAATTGGAAAGGATTTCCGTCTTGTAGAGGAGGCCCGGTCCTTTCTCATTTATTTTTCGCGGACGATATAATCCTTTTTGGAGAGGCATCGATACAACAGGCTCGGGTGATTAAAAAATGTCTGGATATCTTCTGTCAAGCATCAGGGCAACGGGTGAGTTTTGCGAAATCAAAAATTTATTGCTCGCCGAATGTGGATGAATTGATGGCGGAAGACATTGGGCGTGAGTTGAATATGGAAATCACAGAAGACTTGGGAATGTATTTAGGAATGCCGACAATCAATGGTAGAGTGACCAAAAAACTTTCGACTATATTGCCCAAAAAGTGGATAAAATATTAACTGGATGGAGGTCCAAAAATTTATCACTAGCAGGAAGGGCTACACTCATTCAATCAACCTTATCAGCTATCCCTTCTTACGCTATGCAGACTGTAAAATTACCTCGGGCTCTTTGTGACGATTTAGATAAGAAAGCTCGTAGGTTTTTGTGGGGTGGTGACCAGGATTCCCGGGGACTGAGTTTAGTTTCATGGGACACAGTTACAAAAGAGAAAGAGAATGGTGGATTAGGCATGCGGTCGATGAGGCAAGTTAATGTTGCTTTCATGGCCAAACTTGGATAGAGAATGCTCACGGAGCCTAATTCATTATGGGCTCGTGTGCTTCGACATAAGTATTGCAAGGGCCAGTGTGACATGAAGATGTTTGTACCAAAACAGGTGAGCTCCAATGCTTGGAAAGGAATTGTGGAAGGTATGGAAGCTACGAAGAGGGGGATGGGATCAGTTATAGGCAATGGAACAGATACTCTGTTCTGGCAGCAAAGATGGGCGACGGCTTATCCATTAATTGAACTTACTTCGAATCACATTCTGGATTCGATTAAACATTGTTCAGTGGCGGACATGTGGGATGCTCAAACTGGGTGGAAATGGGAGAGCTTCGCTGAATTTCTTGAACCCGAGATCCTTCAAACGATAGCTTCTTATGAGGTTATTCCTGGAGACGCCAATGATGACCAAATTTATTGGGCAGAAACATCATCGGGTTTCTTCTCGATCAAGTCTGCGGTTAACCTCATTAGAGAGGAGGTTAGTGGCGAGGACAAAAGTGAATGGAAGCTCCTTTGGAAGACGTGGGCACCGCAGAAAATGAGGATGTTTCTTTGGTTGGTGATGCATGACAAAATTATGACGAACGTCAATAGAACTAGATGAGCAATCACTGATGAGCCATGGTGCGGAGTGTGTGAAGACAGAGAGGAAACAACCATACACTTACTTCGTGACTGTAGTGAGGCGAGGAAGATTTGGTCTTTGTTCCCTTTTGTGAAAGAGAAACAATTTCTGGCAATAATGGATATTCGGAGATGGATAGTGTTTAATTTATCTCATAAGGGCAGAGATGATCTCCGGCTATGGGCGACCACCTTCACTGTGATTTTGTGGTGGATATGGCATTGGAGAAACTGTAGAGTTTTTGGAAGAGATGAAGCAATTCCTGCAAATCTATACACGTTCCTAACACAACGAATCTGGGAAGTGATTAATGCCAAGGAATCGATGGAGGTATGTTTCAAATCAATGGAAAGAATGCAGCATGGGATTTTTATTCGATGGGTTGCGCCACCATACAACTGGGTTGCGTTGAACATTGATGGAGCATCCAAGGGAAACCCGGGATAAGCAGGAGCTGGTGGGGTTTTTCGAAATGCAATGGGATCAATTATAGAGGCTTTCTCTGAAAAGTTAGGAATTGCGACGGTGACTCGAGTCGAGCTGATGGCGTTGAAAAGAGGACTCATGATTGCTATGAAACGTAAGATCACTCATCTAATTATCCAAACCGATTCGAAACTTGTTGCATCTGTGAGAGAGGCGGAGCACCTATATCCATCGGCGCAAGCTCATTTGATGAAGATATGCAAATCCTTCATCGAAGACACTCAATGGCAAGTGCGGATTGTTCATATTTATCGAGAAGCGAATAGGTGTGCGGACTGGATGACGAACCTGGGTGTTTCACAAACGATGCAGTTGCGCCGGGTTGATCATACGAATATGCCGAACCAATTATTCCATCTCTGCCAACAAGATATGGGGGGAGTTGCTTGGCCGCGCTTTGTGCCTATGTTTAGTATTTGGTAGCTTAGTTGTGTTTTTCTCGTTTTCTTTTTAGGTTGTTTATGTCTTGTTTTCCCCTTCAAGTATGGATGTAATCCGCTTCTCTTAACCAAAAAAATTATTATTATTATTTGTTTTGCAGAAAAGCAAAGGATCTTATTAAATCAAATAAGCAAATAAAGTACAACCGTCCAAACTTTCCTACAAAGGAGACTAGAGTAGCCCCCTAAAGAGAAAGCTAGAGAGAAAAAAACCTAAAAGCAAACCTAAGAAAGTCAAAAACCATACAAACGAAGGTTTACAACTTTCTTAACAACAGTACAAAGAGTAGCAGGGGAGGATTGAACCCCCTTGGAAATCCTAGTTGTTAGAACATATTGGGTTGATGATGCCAAGTCCCTTTGTTATTTGATTGTTTATTCTTAGTTGAAATGATTAGTGATTGAAGCAATCAAATGGACTTTCAACAATGATTCAAGATGATCAAGCTAATCAAGGAAGTCAAGACAATGATATTTTCCAAGCCTTAGTCGAAAAATGTAAGAGTAAGTGTAACATTCTCATTTAAGTCAAGTAATGGCAAAACCATGCAACAATACGTTGTACTGTGGTTTCTGGTACTATCATACGGAGGAGGAATTTCGACCAAATGTTTTTAAGTGTCAAAACTTTGCAAACTTTAAACCTTAAACATTTGAATTTTCAAAAGCTTGAAAATAATCTGAAATTTTGGAGTCACAAGCCCACTTGACTAAGCCTCTAGATTTGTGCAAACACCTTTTACTAAAATGGCAAAGAAGAAACTTCTAAAGTAAGAAAAGCTTTTTGCCATTTTGGTAAATTGTCACATGTTGAGTGTAGAAGCTTAAGTTTTCTGATTTCTTAAGCCCCAAGCCTATAGTCTAACACTTACCATCACTCAAAGCTATCATTTTAATATTGGATTTAATCTTTCTAAGTTGTACTTACCTAAGACTAAATCCACTATAAATAGAGTGTCTTAGTCACATTTATTTCTCAAGACTTCCAAAGCATTTATTGTAAAAACCTTGCAAATCATTTGTGCATTTAAAGCTTTGTTCTTCAAGTGTTTGCAAAACGTTTTTCTGATTTTAAGTCTTCAAAATTGTTTTCGAAAAAGCTGTAAAACCTCCAAGTATCAGTTCGCTGTACTGTGACATAATGAGTTTGTTCCATGATTCTCGTGTTAGATCTTCATTGTGATCTCCATGTTCATTTAGTGAACTTTTGAGATTCAAGATTCTGTAACACCTTGAGATAGAACCCATAAACTCTTGAAGCGGAGTAGCTTTAAGTTTGAGTGCAACCGGAGTAGGTTGGCGAGTTATTTTCATTGTAAGGGGTTTAGTAAGTTTGAGTAAATTTCTAAATAAGCAATAAAATAACGGTTGGACGTAGGCCTCAGAGTAGAGGCTGAACCAATTTTTAAAATGTCGTTTGTTTGTTCATTTACTTTTACGTTCTTCCACTTTGCTATTTCTCGCTTGTACCTAATCAAGTTCTGTGTCACAGTCACCTATACTGTGACATAGAACTGCTGTACCTTCTTGTGAACTTACATTCAATTACGTTTCTCAAGTCTTGTACTTCAATATTCTTAGCTTAAAGTAATTAATTAACTAAGTTAAGGATAAAATTTTTAAAAGGTACACCTAATTCACCCCTTCCCCCTCTTAGATGTTAATCGTTCTTAACTCTTCAATTGGTATCAGAGCCTCGTGCTCTTGATATTGGTTAAATCCAAAGAGTTGATCCTATAGTTATGGACGATTCAAAACACACTAAGTATCCCATTTTCAAGGGAGAAAACTATGCCTGGTGGAAACATCGCATGGAGCACTATGTCAAAAGTGCGGACTATGAATGTTGGTTAATCATTCAAAAGGGTCCCCTCAAAATCGAAGTGACTAATGCTGATGGCACTAGTACCTTGAAAAGTGAGGATAAGTATGTTGAGGCCGACTATAAGAAAATCGAGAAAAACTCTAAGGCCATGTCCATTCTTTAATATGGGATCGGTGACCAAGAGATTAATCGTATATCTGGATGTGCTTCGGCCAAAGAGATTTGGGACACCCTAAGCCTTGCTTATGAGGGAACGTCACAAGTCAAGAAATACCGTATTGATCTTCTCATGCAACAATATGAGATGTTCAATATGGAACGAGATGAGTCAATTAATAGTTTATCTTCACGTTTTTCTAGTATTGTCAATGACCTTAAGAGTTTAGGTAGGAGTTTTCAATCCGAGGATTTAGTCCGTAAAATCCTTCGTAGCCTAACTAAAAAGTGGCAACCGAAGGTTACGGCTATTGAGGAAGCTAAGGACCTTTCTTTGCTCACCCTTGATGAACTTATGGGCTCACTTATGGCTCATGAGTTAACTCTCATGAAGCGTTCTAGTGAAAGCTCTAAAGGGAAAGGACTCACTCTTAATGCTCTCTCAAGTGATGAGGAGGATGAAGATGATGAGTTTGCAATGTTCACCAAAAACATTGTTGGCATGATAAATGGTCGAAACTCTCAAAGGTATAGCACCAACTCTAGTAAACGCCGTTTTCCTAAGAGAAGATCTAACTCCACTGTTGGTTGCTTTAAATGTGGTGACAAAGGTCACCAAATCAAAGAATGCCCAAAGTGGAACGATATCAAATCTAAGGAAAAACGTGATTTTGCAAAACGTGATTACAAAAACAAAGTAATGACTGCTATTTGGGGCATATCTGATTCTGAAGAGGACGATGTCCTTGAGGATGAATTAGACGCCAAACTTAGCATCTCATCTAGCTCCTCAAAAAATGTTTCCAAATCATCAAAGAAAGAAGACATCAAGTGTCTTATGGCTCACTCCGCGGACTCCGACTCTGATTTAGACCATGAGGTAATTAAGCTCAAGAAAAAGGTTCGATCTTTCTCTAAAGACAAAGTTTGTCTCCTCCTAGATCAATTTATTGATAAATGTCGTGTCCAAACTAATAAGTTGGAAGCTATGCAAATCGAAATTGAGGACATAGCTGAGGAAAATGTTGTCCTAAAAGAAAGTCTAAATGAGAATGATCAACCTAGTTCCACATTGAGTCTTGAGAAAGAAATCAAAAAGCTTCGAAAACAAAATTTGTTTTTAGCCAACAAAGTCGATGAAACCAGTACAACAGATCCCTGTACTGTTGCATCTAGTTCTAACAAAGGAAATGTGTCGTCACTAACTCAAGAACGTGACCAACTTTTGATTGACTTAGCAACTCGTAACAACGAAAAGGATGATCTTGTTAAGATTGCTGAAATGTTAAATGATGAGTCTAGTCATGTCAAGAGTGCCTTAGAACGAGCTCAAAAATCAAATGATGACCTTCTTGCTCAAATTGAGATGTTAAAAAGGGCTGAACAGACTCATGCCACAGAAGTCTCTACTGTGGCATCTGAGTCGAGAAAAAAAATAGATACTCTCACGAAATTAGTGTCTTCTTTGACTAAGGAACGTGACACTCTTCTAGCTGACCTCAAATTGTGTCAAAGGGATAATAAACAATTGGAACAAATTGGGATGTTACTTAGTGATGAAGCAAGACTTGCAAAACAAGCTTTCGACAATTTAGGTAAATTAAATCTTAATCATCTTGCTAAAATCGAAACATTGACTAAAGAGCTAGATGAGGCTAAGATGTTCTACTTAAAATGGGAAGGAAGCCAGAATGTTTTGGAGTTTCTCTTGAAACAATCACAAGAATATGAAAAATTTGCAAAGAAAGCTGGACTTGGTTTCAAATGCAACAGTAGCACACACTATTGCACTCGAAACCAGGATCCAAGTCAAACTGACTTCCGAAGAAGAAAGTATGCTGGTCTTCCTGAGTACATCATTTGTAACTATTGTGGCAAAACAGGTCATGAGTTTAATGGTTGTGAAAAAAGAGTCCGTGACTTAGAAAGAAACACTAAAAATGCTAAACAAGTGTGGATTAAGAAAGAGGAAGTCAAAAAGGTCGTTGTCAAGAAGGAGCCCAAACTCGTTTGGGTTCCTAAACTAAATGTTTGATTTCTTATAGGCATTAGTGAGGGACAGCAGCAATTGGTACTTAGACAGTGGATGCTCTCGTCACATGACGGGAGATGAAAACCAATTCCTCTCGCTAGAAGCCTACGATGGTGGCATGGTGACTTTTGGCGACAACAAGAAAGGTGAAATCATTGGTATTGGAAAAGTTGGTAAGTCAAAGTCATTATGCGTGGACAAAGTGTTGCTTGTCAAAGGTTTGAAACACAATCTCTTGAGCATTTCACAACTATGTGATCGAGGTAATATTATTGAATTTCTTGCTAGTGAATGTAGAATCATCAATGGAAAAACTAGAGAACTCATACTTGAAGGTAAACGTGTCAAGGATGTCTACATGACTAACTTATATTCATTGCCGGGTCAATCACTATCATGCATGAGTGTTCAAAAGAACGACCCTTGGCTTTGGCACAAACGACTTGGTCATGTAAATGCTAAGACACTTAACACCCTTAAAAGACTTGATCTAGTTGACGACATTCCTAGCATTAAGTTTGAATTTAAATCACTTTGCGATGATTGTGTTAAAGGAAAACAAGTTAAATGCTCTTTTAAATCCAAAAAGGTTGTTAGCACTTCCTTACCTCTTGAACTCATTCATATTGATTTATGTGGTCCCATGCGAGTTGTGAGTAGAGGTGGAAGTCGTTTTATTTGTGTCATTGTAGATGACTTCACAAGATTTGTTTGGCTTCTCTTCTTAAGTTCTAAGGATCAAACATTTGATGAGTTCTTAATTTGGGTCAAAAAGGTTCAAAACAAATTTGGTTATAAACTTGTCTCATTGAGATCCGACCATGGAACCGAGTTTGAGAACTTGTCATTTGAGTCTTATTGTAATGAGAATGGTGTTAGTCATAACTTTTCGGCCGCAAGAACCCCACAACAAAATGGGGTTGTGGAACGAATGAATCGAACTCTTGAAAATATGGCTAGAACTATGCTCATTAGCTCTAAAGTTCCTAAGAATTTTTGGGCCGAAGCCGTAAACACATCTTGTTATATTTACAACCGTGTCATGATTAGAAAAATCATTGAGAAAACTCCATATGAACTACTACGAGGAAGAAAACCTAATCTTTCACATTTAAAATGCTTTGGTAGTAAATGCTTTGTGCACAATAATGGAAAAGACAACCTTGGCAAATTTGATGCTCGTAGTGATGAAGGAGTTTTTGTTGGTTATTCCGATCATAGTAAAGCCTATAAGGTTTATAACAAAAGGACTATGAAAATAGAAGAAAGCGTTCATGTAATATTTGACGAATCTAGTCTTTTTGTGTCAAACACACAGGTTGATGATGAGGATGATGAATATGATGACGATTTTGAGATTGGTATGACACGACATGATATGGATCAAGTGGTAGAAGAGGCTGAGCAACAGTTGGAGCCACTGTTGCATGAGGAGGATGTCCAAAATTCAGGGGGAACTAATCGTCCTCCTACACAAGGTGATGCTACCTCATCCTGGGGGAACAAGGATGGTGAAGAACAGCCCAATCTAAGCTTAAATGAACCACAATCACCTCCTTCAAACAATCCTCATGCAACAGTCCCCTCTACTGTTGCAGACGAACAAACCGAATCCTCTGACCCACTTATTCCCAAAAAATGGAAACACCAAAGCTCACATCCTTGATCAAATCTAACCAGTGACTTAACCTCTGGAATAAAAACCAGATCATCGCTTCAAAATTTCTGTGCACACAATGCTTTCATCTCAAAAATCGAACCAGACCATGTCACAATAGCCTTGACTGATGAATGCTGGGTGATTGCAATGCAAGAGGAATTGGAGCAATTCGAAAGGAACAAGGTATGGCATCTTGTCCCTAAGCCCTCCCAACTTACTGTAATTGGTACACGGTGGGTCTTTCGCAATAAGCTAGATGATGTTGGAGAAATCGTAAGGAATAAAGCTAGACTAGTGGTGCAAGGTTTGAACCAACAAGAAGGAATTGATTACGATGAAACCTTTGCACCGGTAGCTAGGCTTGAAGCTATACGAATGCTTGTAGCTTTTGTGTCTTTTCAAGGTATAAAGCTTTTTCAAATGGATGTCAAAACCGCATTTTTAAATGGATACCTTGATGAAGAAGTGTTTGTTGAACAACCTCCGGGCTTTATAAACAACGAGTTTCCCAACCACGTTTTTAAACTTGATAAAGCACTTTATGGTTTAAAACAAGCTCCTAGGGCTTGGTATGATAGGCTTTCAAAGTTTCTATTGGAAAATGGTTTCATACGTGGGTCCGTGGATAAAACGTTGTTTATCAAGTCACAAGGAGATGAACTGTTGCTTGTGCAAGTATATGTCGATGACATTATTTTTGGAGCAACTAACAATGTTCTTTATAAGTACTTTTCTGATTTGATGACTTCGGAATTTGAAATGAGTATGATGGGAGAACTTGGATTCTTTCTTGGTCTTCAAATCAAACAATGTGAAAATGGAACGATGATTCACCAACAAAAGTACTTAAAAGAAATGCTAAGCAAGTTTGGGTTGACTAATTCTAATCCTATGCCTACACCAATGGTGTCTAAAATCAAGCTTGACAAAGACGAAAACGGTAAGAGCATTAGTGAAAAGGTATATCGAGGTATGATCGGTTCCTTACTTTACTTAACCGCTAGTCGACCCGACATACAATTTAGTGTGTGTGCTTGTGCCCGTTTCCAAGCAAATCCTAAAGAATCACATTTCAAAGCCGTCAAACGGATTTTTAGGTATTTGATTGGAACACAAGGGCTTTATCTTTGGTACCCAACTCACTACGAACTTGATCTTGTAGGTTTTTCGGATGCGGACTATGCCGGTGATACATTGGATAGGAAAAGCACTTCGGGCATTGCTACTTTCCTAGGACCGTGTCTCATTTCAAGGGCTTCTAAGAAGCAAAACACCGTTGCATTGTCCACGGCCGAAAGTGAATATGTGAGTGCCGCTCTATGTTGTGCACAAATTCTTTGGGTACGTCAACAATTGCATGATTATGCCCTTATTTTCGAGACTACCCCTATATTTTGTGACAATACTAGTGCGATTAATATATAAAAGAATCCTATACAACACTCACGAACTAAACACATTGACATACGACATCATTTTCTACGTGATCAAGTTGAAAAAGGTAATATATGTCTAAGCTTTTGTAAAACGGAAAATCAAATTGCGGACATTTTCACAAAACCGTTGGAAAGAGAACAATTCGAAAGACTTCGGTCGGAAATTGGTTTATTAGGTGACATATCGCTAAATTAAGTTACTTTTTCCAATGATTGATTAGAGGAAGGATTTACATGTAATTAAATTTTAGCTAATATGGTTGAATGCAGCAAATGTCGAACAAAATAAAATCAACAAATGTCTGTGTGCACTTGAGCTAATCTTTGCATTGAGCCTCCAAAAACCACTTTATGTCCCATCACCTAAAGTCTACACCCTAGCCTCACTCTCTCAACACTCAATCGTCCACTCACCTTGATTAACTACACCAACCCCTCATTTATTTCCATGTTTCCACACTAAAACTCCCTATTACCCACTAAACAAAAACCAACCCTCACCTTTTTCGGATTCCCAAACCGTCAATACCCTTTTCCTTTCCACTCTCTTAAAATGCCTCCAAGGTTCTCAAAAGAGGTTCTTCAACTCAGAGATACATTTAACCCAAAATACATTGCCAAAAAGAAAATGGCTCCCAAAACCGCTGCCAAAATAAATGAGATCATCCCTGCCACTGCCAAGCCAACCGTTGCACGAAAGAAGACAACCGCCAAAAGGGGCGGTGGTCGTGGCAGAGGAGGTAGAAGTAGGAATCCTCCTATCTCTCTACAATTAGATGCTGCGGTGGACTTTGACACCGATGAAGAAGACTCCGGTTCTAAGGGAACCAAAAGGGATGAAGACATTCGAAAACTAAGTGATGTTGCCGAAACAAATAAAAAGGAAGATCAACCAAGTGAGATGAAAGAGGGGGAACTTGAAAGTGAGAAATCAAAAGAGGGTAAATAAAGCAAAGAAAAATCAGAGGGAGTGTGGACAGCGGGCCGCCCACGGGGGCGCTTGGGAGTGAAGGGGCTCGAAAACAAGCGTTTGCATTTTGTAAGGAGTCGCCACCAATTTTTATGGGAAATTGGAACCGTTCGAATACCTCGTGTCATGTCAAGACACAAAGTAGTGACATGAACACTAAGCAATCGTTACCCTTAGCATTCTATGTCTAGAATGACTCTCGTGGATGCCAATGAACACGGGTGCTCACGGAGATCTGGAGTAAGGGGTGAGGGTACGTATTAGGAAGCTCTTTTGATCGAACACCTAATCCCGCCCGCCTCGATAGCGGCCTCTACTAATGATTAGGGAAGTTATTCGTACTTGATATATCGTCGGCTATATGCATGCAATGCAACATCCAATAGATTAATCCTAACATGTGAAATTAGCTAAGTCGGTGAACAATTAATTAGGCAAACAATTGGGTCAAAGTAGGATTTAATATTGATTTACATGTGAAAACATACAAATAATGAAATAATAAAAGGAATAAATTACAATAATGGAAATTACATTAATTACATTGGATTAGGCGATTTATGTCGAAAATACCAATAAAACGGATGATTTGATAAAAAGGAATAAAAGAATAAAATAACAAATTAACGAACAGGAATTAGCGATATTACGAATATTAGTTAATTAATACGTAAACTCATTAATCTAGGTCAAGGCGAAAAAGGAGTTCGGGGACGAAGTCGTCTCTGAACAGTAGCGCAGCCGACATCGCGCCCCTTTGGAAGAGGCGAAAGCAAACGCGTCTGTTCCAAGGACGAACTCGTCGTGAAGCCAAAACGCAATTGTTAACGTTAATTGGTGAATTTAATGGACTGATCGATATTATTTAGTCGGATGAAAGTGATTTACAGATTATTTAACATATGATTGAGTCATAAAACGGCAAAACATGGATGAGACGGAAACAAAGACGGATTAAACATGTGAAGGGTCGATGTTAATGAACGAACTAAACAAGCGAATAATTAACTAAACATGATGAATTGATGACGAATTAATGAACATGATGAAAAATATATCAACAATGAATCCCAGAAACTCAACATGAACGAATTGAATCCCTAGAACTCGAATTGAACATTAGTGACGAAAACCCGCAAATATGAATTACTTGGGATTTAAGTCAGATTAGATGAATTAAACATGTGAATGAATGATGAAATATATGATACAATATACATGCTAATTATTATGATTTTATGACGGAGAATTAACCGACGAACAAACAAAACAAATAAATTTGGTACGAATTGCAGAGGACGGAGGAAGAAGAAAAGAAGCGAGAATCTGCGGCCCCTCAAAAGAGGCGCAAAGCAGTGCTGCGCTCCTTTGAAGAGGCGCAGCAGTTGCTGCGTCTTTTCTCGACTATCTGTCTACTGGAAATCCGCAAAACAGGTTTTAAGGACGGTTTTTAGAAATCGGTTTTAATGAGGTACTTTCGACATAAACCTTACAATTGTTATACAATAATTAAAATACAATAAACAAAAGGAATTATACACCCTCAGACTTACATGTTGACGGAACGAGAAGAACTAAGAAGATCGATTAGTGATGCTCGACGCGAATGCAAGGAAAGAGTGCCCTCGTAAGAGGAAAACGATTTAACAAGTTGATTAATTAGATTGATTGAGTGTAGTGGTCAAATTGGTCGGTCATGCAACGGAGAGAGGCTGGTACCGGAAGATCCGAGCTTACGTGGTCGGAAGTCCAAGCACGTAGGCGCCAATTAGTAAGAACGAAGTCTAGAATGCAAAGGGAGAAGAGAAGGGCGGACACTCGCGTGAGAAATATGAGGAACGAAAGCTCCTATTTATACTAATCACGTGAAGGTTTAGGGTTTCGGAGACTCTTTGGAAGTGAATCTCGGAAAGATATAAAAAAGATACGTAAATCATGCAAAGAAGGGCCTGGGAAGAGGCGCAGGCACCACTGCGTCTCTTGGAAGAGGCGCAAAGACTGCTTGCGTCTATTCCCAGAGGTTTCCTCCCCGCTGAAGAAAGAATCTCCGCGTTTAAGTTATGGTAGGACGGATTTATTCGATTATCTTTTGAATATTACGGGATATTATTTGCCAAAAGATAAAATTTGATGAATATGGAATAGAAATATCCGGAACATTCCAACATTCCGACTCGGATTTAACAACTATCGAGAAAATGGAGACGGTTTTTGACCCGACTCGAATGTACTCTAATTATTGCCAAAACGACCGTATCGGCACGTAGATGACAACTAAGAGGTTGACATTTATATTTGAGCAATCACTTGACGATAATCTTACGAACTGTCACTAATCGTTCCGCGAATCAAACATGCGGCCCAATCATCACTTTGGGTGGTTTGCGAGGGTGCGTAAACGAGGTGTCTACAGAGCCCCCACTTTGACTGAGGCTTGGACAAGGCGAAAGTCAAAGTATAGCCATCAGGTCAATCGAAGATTACAACCTGACGACTATGGCGACGCGAGGCGGCTCAAGGGGTCTGAGCCAAGGACCTGTCGTCGGGAACATTTTAGAGTCTGTCGACTATCGGGGAGGGTCGTTTAAAGTCCATTAGACTACGTAAGGAGGCTCACCAGCCATAAGAAGAGATCATACCTGAGACTTAATCGAACTTCGCGGGGAATAAGAGATATTGAAAACAGCAGGACGTCAGTAGAAACTGCTGGGGATCCGCTTGCGTCAGTCTCAAGCGAACTCTGGCGAAATTTGGAAGTCGAATCTGCTTGCGTCGGTCTCAAGCGAACTCTTGTTGGGGACATGACGACGACGAGGAACATCTTGATCGTCGTAGGGGAAACTTCGAATGAGCAGTACTGCAAAATACTACTGCGCTGGATAAAATGATTTGACGACTAGGAACATCTGAATCGTCATGAAAGAAAGTCTCGAGTGAGCAGTACTGCAAAATACTACTGCGCCAGACAAAATGGTTGAGCAATACTGCGAAATACTGCTGTGCGGGATGAATTCGGACAATACTGCGAAATATTGTTGCACTGGATAAAATGCGGGCCGGAACGAAAGGAAATCGTCGAAACGGACCAAAGTGATAACATGTCATCGAGGAAGAGGCGCACCAAAGATGGGCCCACGAGTAACGAACTCATAACGGATTTTTGAAAATCCATCAGGAGGGAAACAAAGGAAGAGGCGCAGCAAGAGCTGCGTCTCTTGGAAGGGCGCAGCGCCGCGTCTCTGCTTCCCCCATTCAAGAATTCGCGTAAAAACGCGAAATCAGAAAGGTTTTATTTCATTATTTCGAAACACAAATCCTTCAATTTCTCTCTCAAATCTTCACCATTTCTATCAAGGTTGGATTCAAAAGCTTGCTTAAAATATGACTAATCGAGGTATGTGCTTTAATCTTGCATTAATCTTTCTCATTTGTCGAATTTTGAGCCGCGAACATTAGGGTTTTCGACCCAATTGATCGAAAATTTGGGGCTTTTCCCCCAAATGAATTTTTCATGCCGGATTGACGCTAGAAATGAGTAGTAGGCAGTGTTAGGAACATAACCATGCATTTGCTTTGAATTTCCATCAAGTTTTGAGCCCTTGAGCGAATTTTGAGACGGTTTCACAGCTAGATCGAAAATTGCTTCGAAAATGGCCTTAGGATTGCCCATTTGTGATGAAATTTGATAGTAGGGACCCTTGGATGATGGGTAAACTTCCCGTCATCTCGGAATTTTGGTTTGTGACAACTTTTGCAGGACACTTTTTAGGGCATAATCGTCGTTATAGCGAAATGCTGCCGAATTTTCGACTCGAACTCGGAACTAGGCTTTGATTTGGGCTTGACTTGACCCTATTCATCACATGAGTGATCGGGTTGGTGGGAATATGGCCAAGGATGGCCGGAAAGGGGCGATTTCTGGGCTTTGAAGGCTCGAAATCTACTTAACAAGGGCTTGTCGTCATGTGACGCGGCCTGGATTTGCTTTAATCGTTGCAGGTGACGACGCTTCTACTTCTGGGAGAGATCCTATGGACGTAGACGCCGCTGTTGTTGAGGAGGCTTTAGAGCAGGCCTTCACCGCCGCGGTGATGGCTGCTGCAGAGGAGGTCCCCGAGGAGGAGGTCGGCGACGAGGAGGAGATTCCGAGACGGGCCCACCTCGGACGAGGGGGTCGCCAGCTGAGAGGTGCTCCTGCGTGGGCTGAGACCTGGGAGAGTAGGCACCTTGTGTGGGCTGCAGAGGGTCACTTGTCCTATAGGACGGTGAAGAGCTTGGTAAATAGGAACTTCCTAACTCATTACCTATCCTTTTCCATTTTTGTTCAAATCTCTTCCAAACTTATTCCAAAACTAAAGATAGCTTTGTTTCAAATTTTAATAGGAGGCCGGGAACATCCGGTCGTTCTCGGGGTATACGACGGCGATGGAGCATTACGAGCGGCTGTCGGAGGAGGAGAGGGCCATGATCGAGCGCGGAGCGTTGGTCCTCTCGGTTCGAGTTTGGAGGGATATCGTGAAGAGGAAGTTGCGGGCCAACCTTAGCCTGGTCCGCGCTTTCTTGGATCGATTCTGGGATACGACTTCCACGTTTCACCCGCCTTTTGGTGAGGTGGGAGTCACCTTGGAGGACTACGGCATGATTTCTCGTCCGCAGTGCGGGAGGCGAGGAGATGGTGTGGCCGGAGGCTGGCATGAGGGCGGACTCGGCCGAGGCGAGGAGGTTGATTGGCTGGAACTTGTCGCCGAAGGCTGTTGCGGTGCCGGGTTTGGTACCCAGTACCTATGTTCGAGATTACTTTGCGGGGAAGACCCCGGCATCGGTGGTGATCGATGGGAGGGGGACGGCTCCTCCTCCTTGTCTGTACAAAGCGGAGGGCTCGTTTGTGGCTTTGGTGGTTCTTGTCTTCGATTTACCTCGGAGACAAGGGTGAGAGGTCGTCGACGAAGCTTCACCCCTTTCTTTCGACCCGAGTTCCTTAGGGCGTTGGGGCTGGTCATCTTCTGGTTTTGCGGTCCTCATCCGCTTTATGAGGGCCATGGTTCGCCCGGAGCTGATGGAGAAGGGGACTTCTCCTGGCGCCGTTTGACCGGACTGGGTTCTGTTGGAGGTACGAACCTTCCTTTAGATCAACGTAAATTCCTTTCTTTTATCAAAGATCGTCATTGACCATTTCGCTTTACAGGCGTGGGTGTACTCCTACTTTCCGGGCCTCGCGCCCAAGAGGACGGAGCCGTTGGAGAGGGCCTATCCCGTGGTGAGGGATTGGGTCATGTGCCGGACGAAGAGCAAGCGTTCTTCTCACAACGTCTCCGGCGGGATGTGAACGCCCTTCACCGAGCGCGTGAGTATCCCATTTGTATTCATTCACATCTTCTCATATTTTGTTTTCAATTGATCATAGGAATGACCTTTGCCTTCATATTGTCACGTGGGTGCCCAGACCTTGGGCGGAGTACGCTGGAGCGCCTCCTTTTTGTTCTTGAGACCCTTCGTCCTAGGAGTTCGAGTCGGCTGCTTTGTTGTGGACGTCGATGGGTCTGTATGGTATCCGGGCGAGCGGTTAGCTCGTCGGTGCTTTCGGGCGCGTTGACGGTTCCGTCGATCCCCTAGGACGATGTTTAGGAGCCTTCGAGGCCGAGAGGGAGGCGGACTGGCGGTGCCGGTGGCGACGACCTTCTTCTCCCCGACGAGGATTACTCGGCGTTCCTTTACGGGAGGTTGGCGTATTGGCCGGTAGTGGTGAGTATCCTTTGTTTTCTTGTTGATTTGATTTTGAAAATTACGACGAAGGATCATCGATTAACGAGAGTTGTTTTGTCTTTCGGGAGGTTGAGGCGGCGGGCATCGAGCCCCCGTAGTACCCCGAGACTCTCGAGTACACCGACGCTCGGGAGGATGACGATCTCCGAGTTACGTGACTTTGACGTAGCTGTGACGGATGCTGGCCTAGATGACTGGCAGCACCTGATTCGGAGGGTGAGTTCCCATTTTGCATAGTTTTCGTGTAAGAACACGTTTGACTGAATTTGTTTAATTTGCTGAGAATTTCCTTTTGAAATGCAGGTCGCGCCATCTCGGTTCGTGGCACTATGGAGGGTGGCCAACCGGCTACGAGCTACGGCCATTGAGGCACTCGTCGGCGGTCGAGGTCGTCAGGTATGAACCTTTATACCCATTTTTCGGTCTTCTTCTTTTTTGATTTTTGGTTATTCCAACTGAGTTGATTGACATGAGCCAATTCGTTGCTGTTTGCAGGGTGACAGCGAGTCAGGACGAGAGTTGGCCCAGGCTCGGGAGGAGACGGCTCGCCTGTCGAGGGAGCTCGAGTTTCGGGATGCCGAGATCGCCGCTCTGATGGCGAGAGTTGCTGAGTTGGAGGGCGCCCAGCAGTAGCTTGTGTAGTTTTGTAGATTTGTACATTTTGATTTTGAAACATTTTTGGACTTGGTTCGGGGCGCAAGCCCCCAGTTTTCTTGGATTTTGGATTTGGTCGGGGCGCAAGCCCCCAGTTTGCTTGTACATTTGGACTTTGTTCGGGGCGCGAGCCCCCAGTTTGCTTGTACATTTGCTTTTTGTTGTATATATGATGGCCTGAGTGCCTTTGCTGCTGGGTTGTGTTGCTTGTGCCTGCAGGTTAGTTCTTGAACAGGTTTGGTAGATAACGGTTTATGCCGTTATGCTGCCGAAATTTACATGGAAAATCACGCGATTCATACATTTTATATACACATATAAGGCCTTAATTAGCGCACAAAGAGACTCAAAAGAAACGCAAAAATGCAAAAATTTTGCCGGAAATGACCGGAAATGACCGGACGGTAGGGAGGGTTACCCCCGAAAGAAAAAGAAAAATAGAAATTTATAAGTTAGAAAATGTAGAAATAGAAATTAAGAAAATGAAATAAATATATAAATGTTTGAAAAATGAAAAGAATTAAATGGACAATTAAATACACAAATGTGATAAAATGGCGAAAATGTCAATGTTGCCTCGAAATGCGTGCCCGCGAAATTAGGAAATCCCAAAACATGGTAAACTTCCGTAGTTTACCAAAATAAAATCCCATAGGAATAGGAAATCGCGCGTGTTATAGAATTAGGAAAGATCCAAACGCGAAATCACGGGAGTGAGCACTGGGAAGAGGCGCGACATGAGTGCGTCCCTTTGAAGAGGCGCAGCAGTGCCGCGCTGTTCCCGAGGGGTTTGTTCGACGGATTTTGGAAACAAAGAAATTAGTATAAAGAGAAGCGCTGCCGAAGCTTTGAATCATATAATTCTTCCGTCTTTTCTTCGTCGCTTCTCATAAAACTCCTAAAATAAATTTTCAAGAGAAAATTATCATCATGAATACCTTGGAGGTTCGCTTGAAGGAATGGACTAATGAGTTTTCGAACACGGAAAAGCACGACATGGGTGCCTATAATCTTGGGTCTTTATTGAGTTTGAAACTCATCAAGGTAGTGAAACCGTTCTTAGATGCTTGCCTTGATTATTGGGATCCAAATTATCATGTATTTGCGTTCCCAGGAGGTGATATTTGTCCTTTTCCTGGAGGAAATTGTCGCTATTGGCGGGTGGGACCCCGAACATTTACCTGCCATCCCTTCTATTGCTCAAGGGTATAAGAGCAAGTTTAGAGATTTGCTTGGACTTACCGGACTCGAGGTGGATCGTCTTATTCTGCGAAAGGCGTGCGGATGTTGGATTTTATAGATCGATTCATCAACAGGGCCGACCCTACTGTCTCTTATGTTGCTAGAAGGAGAGCATTTGGCTTCTGTTTGCTTCATGTATATGTCTTTCAGGGACATGTTGACGAAGAACTGCGAGGTGATCCCCGTCTATTGGGCCTTATTGAGCAAATGGAGCTGCGCAGGAGCCCAGCTTGTCTGTGCTTAGGGGAGATCATTTTGGGTTTGGATAATAGGAAATCCAACCGCGATCTGCCGTTCTTGGGAAGTCCCGTCATCTTACAGGTAAAAGACACCTTCTTTTTTTTTCGCCGTTTTTTTTTTTTTTTTTTTTTTTTTTTTTTTTTTTTTTTTTTTTCGTGTCTAATACCTGTCTTGGTAGGTTTGGCTCATGGAACGGCTCCGATTGCTTGAGCCCCCAGTTCATGCACTTTCCTATCATGCCCGTATGATTTCGATGAGGACGCGGGTCGTACATGGTGGACTTCACCCGGTCCGTGACTATTGGAAGAACAAATCAAGACCGATGACGGCCCTTTGATCGGGTGGGTTGTACCGTGGTGGCACCTCAAGTCCATCACTTTGGGTGTCTTCTTTAGATCCCACTAGGTCCGTGCGCATCCCTGGATTGGAGTTTATGGTGTGCATCTTCCCTGAGAGATTGATGAGGCAAGTTGGGTTGAAGCAGATGATCCCTAGGCTTGACACCGTCCCGCAGACTGCTATGGCGTTGACTACAGAGAGCCGAAGAGAGTGGGCTATGAAATGGGCCCAGAGAAACATGTGGTTCCTGAGCTTCTCCTCCAATGCCTTGTGAGTGTCGGACTCTTATCTGAGGTGGAGGAAGGCTGCAACTTCGGAAGAGCGCGAAAGACTGAGGAAGCGCGAGCCCGTTGATTACAAGGTTCGCGAGGGAGAGAAAGAGAAAGAGAAGCATCTGACCGAAGGAGAAGAAGAAGCCGGCTTTCAAGTCATTCATCCTTCGAAGAAATCAAAGACTACTCCTGCCGCAGAGATGGTGGTTGACAAGAATGGGAGAGTCAGGCCTCGAGAAAGACCGTTGGTGATTAGGTCTGAAGTGGTGCAAGAGCGCCCGGCTCGAGGTCGTGACAAGAAATATGACAAGAACGACAAGGGCAAGGGAAAGATGGAGGAATAGCCCAAGTCTTAGTTATTATTATTTGATTATTATTATTATTGTTGTAATAAAAAGGAGGGATTTTTAGATTCCTAGCCTATCTATTTTTATTATTTGTCGTACTATTATTATTAGAAAATGGATGGATAAATAAAAAAGGTTAAATGGTTATGAAACCGTTGGCATTTTCTTTAATTATTCTTGTCGAATTTCAAATGCGATACAAATGTCCTTCTATTTACATTTATTTTATATATAATGGCGGGTTGAATCCGGTGAAGGATTGCCTACGTATTCACTTAAAGAAAGCGAAATCAAACCCTTGCGCGTAGTTCGAGTAAATGTAAAAGAATAATTGTTCGAAGCAAGAGCTTGTAATGAACATAGAAAACAAGCATGAGCTTTGCTTACTCTGGAGGTGCGAATTTAGTTTGTTTGATGATATGAGGATGACAAGTTTGCCAAGATGCAAGAGCATAGTGACATTCAAATAGGCCAGGGGCCGTTTATTTAGTGCCACAAGAGCGACACGTGGGTTTACGCGAGGCGCGTTTACATTCTATCCTAGGCATAGTACCGTTTCAGTTGGTCGAGATTTGTGGGGTTTGAAAACTCATTTCCATCCAGTGTCCGTGATTCTAACCGCACCCCCTGGGAGTATGGATTTGACTAGATATGGTCCGGCCCAATTAGGTTTGAATTTCCCTCTCGGGTCGACAGGTAAAAGAGCTCTAACCGATTTGAGAACTAAATCTCCTTCTTTGATGTTTCTTGGCCTAACTCTTTTGTTGAAAGCTCGTTTGATGCGTGCTTGATATGTTTGGACATTATGTAGGGCACGTAGCCTACGTTCATCCAAGAGGATGAGTTCTTCGTATCTATCCCTTTTCCAATCGGCTTCCGGGATTTGACTTTCTAGTAGAATACGCAAGGATGGTATTTCTAGCTCGACTGGTTGTACGGCTTCCATGCCGTAGGTCAAATAGAAAGGAGTAGCCCCGGTGGGCGTCCCCGACGATGTACGATACCCCCACAAAGCGAAGGGTATTTTGCTTGGCCAATCTCTATAATTGTCAGTCATTTTCTTGAGGATCGTGACGACATTTTTGTTAGCCGCCTCTACCGCGCCGTTAGTCTGTGGTCTATAGGGCGAGGAATGATGATGCTTGATCTTGTACTTGGCTAGCAATTGTTCGGTTTCGGCTTGGAAGTGGGACCCATTATCGCTAATGATCTCATGCGGGCAACCATATCGACAGATGATGTTGTTTTGTATGAACTTTGCCACATTTTTAGTCAGTAAGAGCGGTGTAGGAAGCCGCTTCTACCCACTTGGTGAAGTAGTCAATCGCTACTAGGATGAAACAGTGACCTCCTGTTCCGGCTGGGGTTATTTTCCCAATTATATCAATTCCCCATGCGGAGAATGGCCAAGGAGATGTCATTGTATAGAGCAACGAAGGAGGGACGTGTTGTACGTTCCCGAAGATTTGACAGTTGTGGCAATGCCTCACATATTTGATGCAATCGGATTCCATTGTGGTCCAATAGTACCCTAGACGTGTGATTTTCTTTGCCATCATAGGCCCGCTCATGTGAGGACCGCATTCTCCGTCGTGGACTTCTTCCATTACTTTTCGTGCCTGTGAATGATCAAGGCAACGTAGGACTACACCAAGAGGTGTTCTTTTGTACAATTCTCCTTGCATCAGGATGTATTGGGAAGCTAGTAGGCGTATAGCTCGTTGTCCCCTTTTGTCCATTTCTGGCGGATAGGTACCGTTAAGCTTGAAGTTTAGGATTTCTTGGAACCAAGGTTCTTGTGCGATTTCTTCTTCATCGGTAATTTGATGGACATACGCTGGCTCCGACCGTCGTTCGATACACAAAGGCATTTCCATCATGTAATCTGGCATGTTTATCAAAGATGCAAGTTTCGCAAGAGCGTCTGCAAATTGATTTTCCTCTCGAGGTAGGTGTAAGTAGGTTACATGATCAAAGAATTGAGCCACTTGGTCTATCCTAGCCTGATAGGGTGCAAGGCTTTCACTTCGGATTTTCCAGGATCCCGTAACTTGGTTGATGATCAGTGATGAATCCCCATGCACTCGTAGGTTTTTGATACCTAAGCTTACTGCCGCTTGTAGTCCAATGAGACAAGCTTCATACTCTGCAGCGTTGTTTGTCACCTCGAAGTCGAGTTTGACAGCAATCGGTGTATGCTCACCTTCAGGAGAAATGAGCAACACTCCTATCCCAAATCCTCTTAGGTTTGATGCTCCATCAAAGTATAGATCCCAAGAGTCTACATCAGTTTGAAGTATATCCTCGTCGGGAAATGACCAAGTATCTATGGTTTGTGCGTCGTTGATGGGATTTTCTGCGAAGAATTCGGCGACGGCGCGACCCTTTATTACTTTCAGTGGCACATATTTGAGGTCAAATTCGGAGAGCATCATGGTCCATCTTGCCAGGACGTTGTTGAGAACGGGTTTCTCGAAGAGGTATTTGACTGGATCCATTTTGGAGAATATCTTGACAGAGTAGCTAAGCATGTAACGACGTAGCTTCTTTGTTGCCCACACAAGAGCGAGGCATGTCTTTTCGAGTTGTGAATATTTGCACTCGTATTCCAAGAATTTCTTACTTAGATAGTAAATAGCTCTTTCTTCACTTCCTACAGTTTGAGCTAGCATAGCACCCATGGCAGTTTCAGTTACTGTGAGATATAAACCAAGAGGTTGATCTCGTTGTGGTGGCATGAGCACTGGTGGTTTAGCCAATATCTCCTTGATTCTGTCGAATGCCTTTTGACAGTCGTCGTCCCACATGGTGTGGTCTGTTTTCTTGAGCTTCTTGAAGATAGGCTCGCAAATCATCGTAAGTTTCGATATGAATCGACTTATGTATTGTACTTTTCCCAGGAATCCTCTGACTTCCTTTTCTGTTTGAGGTTGTGGCATTTCGATCAGAGCTTTGATTTTGGAAGGATCTATTTCTATGCCTCGTTGGCTAACGACGTACCCTAGGAGTTTGCCAGATGTCACCCCGAATGTGCACTTTTGAGGGTTGAGTCTCATATTGTACTTCCGTAGCCTTGCGAAGAACTTGCGAAGGTTCGCAATATGTCCCTCTCTTTCCTTGGATTTGACAATCATGTCGTCTACATATACCTCGACTTCTTTATGCATCATGTCATGTAGAAGTGTAGTCGCGGTGCGTTGGTATGTAGCTCCGGCGTTGATCAATCCGAACGGCATTACTGTATAGCAATAGGTTCCCCATTGGGTGACGAACGCGGTCTTATGCATGTCTTCCATGGCCATTTTGATTTGGTTGTAACCCGCATATCCATCCATGAAGGATAGTAATGCATGGTCTGCAGTATTGTCTACCAATATGTCGATGTGAGGTAGAGGGAAGTCGTCTTTTGGGCTTGCTTTGTTCAAATCCTTAAAGTCAACACAAACTCGGATTCTCCCATCCTTTTTGGGCACGGGTACTATGTTAGCTACCCAAATCAAATACTCGGAAACTTTGATGAACCCGGCTTTGAATTGTTTGTCAACTTCTTCCTTAATCTTTAGAGCCCACTCTGTTCTCATTCGTCGAAGCTTCTGTTTCACAGGTTTGAAACCTGGCTTAATCGGAATCCTATGTTCGGCGATATCCCTGTCGATCCCTGGCATGTCTTTGTAGGACCAAGCGAAAACGTCTTTGAATTCATTTAGGAGGTCTATGAAATCGGTTCTTTCGGTTGAGCTCAAGGTAGTCCCTATCCTAAGTTCTTTGGGTTCTAGTTCGGTTCCAACATTGATGGGTTCGGTGTCCTCAATTACAGTCCCCCTTCCCCTTCCCCTTCTTGCAGTATTTCTTTGGCTACGTAGGGAGGTATTTCGGTCAAGTCCGGGTTTTGGTCATCCTCGGTATCATCATAAACCATGAATTGCACTCAAGATAACGCAAAGAGTAAGCAGAACCCGATTTATTCATATTAAGATTTGAGTAAAGTTGAAACAAAGAAGCCAACCGATCCAAGGATAGTGGTGGCAAAGGGACGAATGGGGGCATTTCCCGAACTACCGTGACTACTCGAAAATAAGCTAGGAGAAACGAGGGGAGTGGGGATGACGACAGGAGTAGACTCTCTAATGACTTCTCTAGACTCCGACTCCGACTCCGACTCGAATTCGTCGTCTTCTGGTTCTCCTTTGAACATCTCTCCTTCTCCAAAGGTGAGCTTGAAGAGTCTTCCTTGACTCGTTGGTCCACTTGATTGATTTTCTCCACCCTTTCTCGCCGCTTGGTGTCGATTTCCGTGATCAATGCGGTGGGGTTGAAGCGATCGTCTTGAAGTATCGTAGTAATGATCTCATCTGCGCGGCCCTAACAAATCGGTCCTCTCCAAACAGAGGCTAACAGACTTGTTCGTCTAAGCAAGGTGCTTGACGGGTTTTGACGGTAGGAACCGTTTATGGAGGGATGAAGTAGCAATCGTGAAAGATCTCGATTCCGGCTAACTTCTTCTCGAGGTAATGCCAAGGTTCGGGAAATCCATGAAAGAGTTCCGAACTTCCTTCTTGAACGAAGTATCCATTGAGGGTAGGAAGATATGTCCTCATTTGGACTCCTACATACTTGCGGTTTTGGACTTGGGCGAGCATTTCGAGAACTTCTTCTGTTGTGGGTTTGTACCCTAGTCCAAGTGGTATTCTCGATGAGTTGCCTTTCTTGTATGGCGCGAAGGTGTTTTTCCGAACTGGGTTCAAAGGCATTCCAGGGAAGTATCCCTGGTTTTTGAGTATGTGGTTGACCACCAAGTTGGAGTAGGGATTATAGTATAAGGGTGCCAACTCACTTTCTATGACATTTACACTTTGGAAGCCCCCAAGTTCGTATATGGGATCTGCAAGGACTTGATTATTTGATTGCTTCTCGATTATGGCCTTAATGGGTGACGAAGTGATTGTCACAACTTTGCCATTTAGTGGGATCTTGATCTTTTGATGAAGGGTGGATGTTCTTGCTTTAGAAGCATGAATCCAAGGCCTTCCCAGAAGTATGTTGAATGAAGCTTCGATGTCCACTATTTGGAAGTTAACCTTTCGTTCGATTGGTCCCGTTGCTATGGTCAGGTTAGCAAGTCCTACCACTTTTCGTCGTGTACCGTCATATGCACGTACACCTTGATTTGTAGGAGTCCAGTCCGACTCTCTCATGCCTAGTTTGTGTGCCGTTTTGAGGGGTATGACGTTGACCGCGGAGCCATCATCTACCAAGGTCATTGGCACATTCTTCTTTAGACAGATGACAGTGATGTATAGAGCAAGGTTGTGACTGGCGCCAAAAGGTGGCAAGTCTTCATCCGAGAAAGTAACAGGGTTACTTAGTTTCGGGGATTCTTGGAAGACCAAGTTGACTACATCTTCAGGAGTAGAGTTATGTGCCACATTCAATTTGGCCAAAGCTTGCGATAAAGCTTGGCGGTGTGGAAATGAGCTTGCCACTAGTTGCCAGGCCGAAAGATCACCTTGGTTTTTTGTAATTGCTTGAGCAAATGATCAGTGGGGTCATCTTCGTTGTCATTTGGTGTGATGACATTGGTGGGACCGTTTTGAGTAGTGCTTTGGTATGGACGACCCGAGCGAGTTAGGTGATCCACATCTTGGTCTTCGCCATTTTGGACTATTTCTTTGACTAAAGAGTTTTCAATGAGATATTCGTCTTCATCGTCATCGGCCCAAACTCCATTGATCGCGGCTAGTTCCCTCATCCTCATGATGTCACTTTCTAGTTGTATGATTTGATCGACTAGTTTATCGACCGTGGTGATGATTTCTTGCATAGTAGCATTTTGAGAGAAGATCAATGGTACGCGTTCTTTAGGTGTTGCATTGGGATTGCGCAAGATTGTTACCATGTTTTCTAGTTCCCACACTTGTCTATCTACACTCCTTGCCCAGGCGATGAAGTCGGAAATGGTAGGGGAGATGGTAGAGTAGGGTCTTTCTTTCTCAATTGCATGGATTTCATCCTCGGCGGGAGAAATGAGATGTGAGCAATCTAAGGTAGATTCATCACTTGTAATTACTAGAACTCCAAGAGGATTCTGAGTGTTATTAGGCTTACCTCCTGGTGGAATTGGAAGTCGACCATCTTCGATCATATCTTGAAGCACGTGTTTCAACTTGTAGCATTTTTCGGTGTCGTGCCCCTTACCCCTATGGTATTCACAGTAGGAATTTTCGTCCCAGAATTTGGACTTCCTTTCGGGCTCGGGAGTAGGTCCAATGGGTTGGAGTTTGCCTTGCTTCACTAGCCTTTTTAGAGCATTGGAGTATGTATCCCCAAGGTTTGTGAACTTCCTTGGTGGGCTAGTTTTCTTGGATGGTTCGAGAAGGTTAACTTCGTCGGTCTTGCTAGTAGAGCCGTATGAACGACTTGTGGACCCTTGATATCCTAGACCTACCGTTTTGGACAAGAGTCCTTTGCGGATGTCATCTTCAATTCGTGTCCCTAACACGGTTAAGTCTTTGAAAGTCTTGATGTTTTGATATCTCAAATGGTTGGCATATATGGGCTTGAGATTGTCCACGAATTTCTCCACAAGAGTGGCCTCATCCGGGCGTTCTACTAGTTGAGTACTAGTCTTCCTCCACCTACTTAGAAAGTCGGTGAATCCTTCTTTGTCATTCTGGGTAAGAACCTCTAGAGTGCGCATATTGACTTGGATCTCGGCATTATCCGCGTATTGTTTTGAGAATTCGATCGCGGCGTCCTCCCAAGTAGCGACCTTTTTGTGATCTAAAGTGTAGAACCATTGCTTTGGGATGGTGTCGAGAGACGAAGGAAAGATCCTTAAGAACATCTCGGGTTTGATGCCTTTGATAGACATGTAATCCTTGAAGGCACGGATATGGTTCAAAGGGTTCTCATGTCCCTTGAATTTAGGGATATCCGTCATGCTAAAGTTAGTGGGCAATTTGGAATTGACGGCTTCATACTTACGATTGTTCTCCCTGTAAATGTCATCTCCTTTAAGGTACATCAATTGCTCCTCTAGGTATTGGAGCCTTTTCTCACCACGGTCGTCCCCATGAGAGGATTCTCATCCTTAGACTCGTCATCGGAAAATTGTAGTACTTCACCTTTAATGGGAGGCAACCTTCCCTCTACGTCAAAGATACGGCCTTCGATGAGCTCGAGGCGGTCATAGGTTTGGTTTTGGGTAACTTGCATTTGGGCTAGCGCGGCTAGGATTCGATCATTACTTTCTTGAATTTGCTGGAGGTTCGTATCATCACTTGACCCAGGCATCTTGAAAACTGAGTAAGAGATCGGCGACGAATCAAAACACAATCGACCATTCTATCGCACTTGCTAAAAGAGGAAAAGTTTTGACTCGTGAAGTGGGTGTGTGCCACTTGTGTTGAGTGAGTTTTGAAGAAAGACAAGGTCTTTGAAAATGTGTGTCCTAGCCAACTGTAGTGTAGTTGTAGGAGTGGACTCGAAGTGAGGTTTTGAAATGGGCTTGTGGCCCAAATTTTGACACGACAAACGGACAGAGTTTTGACCGGATTTTGCGCTAATTGAAGGCCTTTATTTCGAAATTCTTGATTTGAAATTGGGTTTTGATTTTTGAAAATTTGTCATAGTTTTGTTTAGAGATGGTGATCATGTAGAGTTTTACACATTTATACAAGCATTATAACGGGATGCTGAGTGCTTTTAGAAGGGTTTTGGTTTAAAGGGTGGGTTGCCATACCGAACCATCAAACCCGAAGTCTGTGGAGAGGCTCGTGCCAAACAAGAGTAAGGCCGATTCCTAGTCCATTTCCTCAAGTAGTGAAGGCCCTTGATACAAACAAGAGTAAGCACCATGGTATGGATGACGTCAACCGCTATCCATCCTTAGGCCCAAATAAGAATTAGGACCGTTTAGACGGGACGATTGGTCGAATAGGTTGGGTTGGGCCTAGGAAGGCCGAATTAAACGGTCTAGGAAGACCGAGTTATGAAAACCGACAATTGTCTTGCACAAATTTATTCCCTAACCTTGTTCAAGTTTCACCCTAGCTACACGTAAGTGTATGATCCCAATGAGAGTCGCCAAACCGTGGACACGGGCCGCCCCACGGGGCGCTTGGGAGTGAAGGGGCTCGAAAACAAGCGTTTGCATTTTGTAAGGAGTCGCCACCAATTTTTATGGGAAATTGGAACCGTTCGAATACCTCGTGTCATGTCAAGACACAAAGTAGTGACATGAACACTAAGCAATCGTTACCCTTAGCATTCTATGTCTAGAATGACTCTCGTGGATGCCAATGAACACGGGTGCTCACGGAGATCCGGGTAAGGGGTGAGGGTACGTATTAGGAAGCTCTTTTGATCGAACACCTAATCCCGCCCGCCTCGATAGCGGCCTCTACTAATGATTAGGGAAGTTATTCGTACTTGATATATCGTCGGCTATATGCATGCAATGCAACATCCAATAGATTAATCCTAACATGTGAAATTAGCTAAGTCGGTGAACAATTAATTAGGCAAACAATTGGGTCAAATTAGGATTTAATATTGATTTACATGTGAAAACATACAAATAATGAAATAATAAAAGGAATAAATTACAATAATGGAAATTACATTAATTACATTGGATTAGGCGATTTATGTCGAAAATACCAATAAAACGGATGATTTGATAAAAAGGAATAAAAGAATAAAATAACAAATTAACGAACAGGAATTAGCGATATTACGAATATTAGTTAATTAATACGTAAACTCATTAATCTAGGTCAAGGCAGAAAAGGAGTTCAGGGACAGAAGTCGTCCTGGAACAGGCGCAGCCGACACTGCGCCCTTTGGAAGAGGCGCAGCAAACGCTGCGTCTGTTCCAAGGACGAACTCTGGCTGTGAAGCCAAAACTGCAATTGTTAACGTTAATTGGTGAATTTAATGGACTGATCGATATTATTTAGTCGGATGAAAGTGATTTACAGATTATTTAACATATGATTGAGTCATAAAACGGCAAAACATGGATGAGACGGAAACAAAGACGGATTAAACATGTGAAGGGTCGATGTTAATGAACGAACTAAACAAGCGAATAATTAACTAAACATGATGAATTGATGACGAATTAATGAACATGATGAAAAATATATCAACAATGAATCCCAGAAACTCAACATGAACGAATTGAATCCCTAGAACTCGAATTGAACATTAGTGACGAAAACCCGCAAATATGAATTACTTGGGATTTAAGTCAGATTAGATGAATTAAACATGTGAATGAATGATGAAATATATGATACAATATACATGCTAATTATTATGATTTTATGACGGAGAATTAACCGACGAACAAACAAAACAAATAAATTTGGTACAATTGCGAGAGGACGGAGGAAGAAGAAAAGAAGCGAATCTGCGGCCCTCACAAAGAGGCGCAGCAGTGCTGCGCTCCTTTGAAGAGGCGCGCGATTGCTGCGTCTTTTCTCGACTATCATCTCTTTGAAATCCAAAAAACAGTTTTTAAGGACGGTTTTTAGAAATCGGTTTTAATGAGGTACTTTCGACATAAACCTTACAATTGTTATACAATAATTAAAATACAATAAACAAAAGGAATTATACACCCTCAGACTTACATGTTGACGGAACGAGAAGAACTAAGAAGATCGATTAGTGATGCTCGACGCGAATGCAAGGAAAGAGTGCCCTCGTAAGAGGAAAACGATTTAACAAGTTGATTAATTAGATTGATTGAGTGTAGTGGTCAAATTGGTCGGTCATGCAACGGAGAGGCTGGTACCCGGAAAGATCCGAGCTTACGTGGTCGGAAGTCCAAGCACGTAGGCGCCAATTAGTAAGAACGAAGTCTAGAATGCAAAGGGAGAAGAGAAGGGCGGACACTCGCGTGAGAAATATGAGGAACGAAAGCTCCTATTTATACTAATCACGTGAAGGTTTAGGGTTTCGGAGACTCTTTGGAAGTGAATCTCGGAAAGATATAAAAAAGATACGTAAATCATGCAAAGAAGGGCCTGGGAAGAGGCGCAAAGACCACTGCGTCTCTTGGAAGAGGCGCGGACTGCTTGCGTCTATTCCCAGGAGGTTTCCTCCTGCTGAAGAAAGAATCTCCGCGTTTAAGTTATGGTAGGACGGATTTATTCGATTATCTTTTGAATTTTACGGGATATTATTTGCCAAAAGATAAAATTTGATGAATATGGAATAGAAATATCCGGAACATTCCAGAACATTCCGACTCGGGATTTAACAGCTATCAGAAAATGGAGACGGTTTTTGACCCGGACTCCGAATGTACTCTAATTACTGCCAAAACGACCGTATCGGCACGTAGATGACAACTAAGAGGTTGACATTTATATTTGAGCAATCACTTGACGATAATCTTACGAACTGTCACTAATCGTTCCGCGAATCAAACATGCGGCCCAATCATCACTGGGTGGTTTGCGAGGGGTGCAGAAACGAGGTGTCTACAGGGAGACATCGAAAAATCAAAAGAAAGTGAGGAAAAATTAGAGGGAGACAAAGAAAAATCAAAAGAAAGTGAGGAAAAATCAAAAGAGAATGAAGGGGATTCAAAAGAAAAGGAAAAGAAGGAGAATAGTGATGATGAAAATGATGCAGTTGAAACGAATGATGGTGATGTGCTTTTAAAAGATTTGGTGAGTGAAAGTTTGGAAAAGGATGAGATGAGTAAAATTGATGCAACTATGGCTTCCACTGTTGAAGGGGAAATCGGTCCCGATGCTGAAAAGATTAATGAAGATCCAAAAACTGATTCAACGAAGACGGAGCATGTTGAAGAGGTAGTTGATGTTGAGGATCATGGTGATGCCAAAGAGATGTTTGATGATGGGCTTGACCCATTATTTTCGAAACCGGCATCAAGAACCCGGTCCAGGAGAAAGATGGTTGAGATCTTCGGTGATGATGATGATGTAACACCGGAGGCATCCCCTCCAAAACCCAAAGTCACTCAAAGGAAAAGGGGATCCAGTTCAAAGACCAAAGCACCCAAACGGGCTCGTTATCATCGGGATTTGCCAAGCATAGATGAGAATGAGATTATTGAGGAGAAGGTTCCACTCAACACATGCATGGACCTTGTTATTGCTCGTTATGGCGAATCATTCAAGAATGACGTCCTCAACCATCTTAGTTCTCTCGATCTTCCGGATGAGATTTTCAAGATATGCCACGGTATGCTGATCTGTTGCTTCCACAGTGGAAGGCGTTATAAGAAATCTTGGTATGACACCTCTCTTGCTTTCAAATACTTCAAAGAGGCTATGTATGCACATGGTTGGGTGAATTTGTTGGACAAATATAGTCCCATATACTTGTCCGAAATCATCCAATTCTATGCAGCAGTCAAGGTAGATGTTGCCTCTGGAACTCTCTCTGCCTATATAAATCAGAAACCCTTTGTCCTTACAATCGACCAACTTGCTGCCCATTTGGACATATGTGATGTCGGGCTTACTTCCTTTCCCAAACGTGATTGGGGTGAAGTTGACGAGGTTACCTCTACCCAGGTCATGAAGGTTCTTCGACCTCATGATGACGATGGCCCAACCAACATCTATGCCTTTGAATTAACCGCACCCATCAGGTTCATCTTTAACCTTGTTTTTCGTAACCTAGTCCCTAGCAACAATAGCCGTGGGAGATGTTCTCTCCTTGATATACTACTTATTCATCACATTGTCAAACACAAACCCATTAACCTTCCTCGCCTTATGTTTCACCGAATTCTTGAGATGTCCACTGAGTTCCAAAGCGGCAACTTTGACAAAAATGCCGTGGTCCCTTATGGTATGTGGCTCTCTATTATCTTTATGAGGGAGGGGTTAGTGTTGAAAGGAAGCCCCGCAATTGAAAAATTGAGTGATGAAATGACACCGGGCCTTCTTTCTCGGATGAACTTGGAGATTAAGGATGGGAAATTGGAAAGGAAAAATCAGTCGGGTTCTACAGCGGGTTCTACTGTTGAATTGGGTGTGGTGCTAGCAAAGTTGGATGAACTTCTTGGAATTGTCAATCGGTTGGTCAAAGAACAGGGCAAGTTAAGGGATGAGGTGGGTGATCTTCGCACTATGAATGAAGATCTACTTGAACGTCTTCAGGTTACCAAGTCGAATGCCTCCTAAGCTCATGCCTCCCTAACCCGTCTATCTCTTTATGAACTTTGGCTCTTTGTTGTTTTTAAGACATTCTCTTGCACTTTCGGATGTTTGTTTTTTATCTTGCTTGAACTATTAGTGTGTGTTTAAATCGTGTTGCTTAACTTTTGGACATGTTTTCTCCTCCCTTGATGATGTCAAGAGGGGGAAGTAATTAACCATGCTTATGTGTGATCTTCTAACTCTTAGGCTAACGTTCACCGTGACTATGTCTTAGATTCCATGATTAGAAGTTTTACCTAAGCCAAGCATGTTGCACCTTTCGACTACCTTGATCATGTTTATAAATCATGTTTATGTTGAAATGACCAAAGACCGACTAACCATGGGCTAAGGGGGAATATCACACATGTTTGGACTTGTCATCATCAAAGGGGGAATTTGTTAGAACATATTGGATTGATGATGCCAAGTCCCTTTGTTATTTGATTGTTTGTTCTTAGTTGAAATGATTAGTGATTGAAGCAATCAAATGGACTTTCAACAATGATTCAAGATGATCAAGCTAATCAAGGAAGTCAAGACAATGATATTTTCAAGCCTTAGTCGAAAAATGTAAGAGTAAGTGTAACATTCTCATTTAAGTCAAGTAATGGCAAAACCATGCAACAATACGTTGTACTGTGGTTTCTGGTACTATCATACGGAGGAGGAATTTCGACCAAATGTTTTTAAGTGTCAAAACTTTGCAAACTTTAAACCTTAAACATTTGAATTTTCAAAAGCTTGAAAATAATCTGAAATTTTGGAGTCACAAGCCCACTTGACTAAGCCTCTAGATTTGTGCAAACACCTTTTACTAAAATGGCAAAGAAGAAACTTCTAAAGTAAGAAAAGCTTTTTGCCATTTTGGTAAATTGTCACATGTTGAGTGTAGAAGCTTAAGTTTTCTGATTTCTTAAGCCCCAAGCCTATAGTCTAACACTTACCATCACTCAAAGCTATCATTTTAATATTGGATTTAATCTTTCTAAGTTGTACTTACCTAAGACTAAATCCACTATAAATAGAGTGTCTTAGTCACATTTATTTCTCAAGACTTCCAAAGCATTTATTGTAAAAACCTTGCAAATCATTTGTGCATTTAAAGCTTTGTTCTTCAAGTGTTTGCAAAACGTTTTTCGATTTTAAGTCTTCAAAATTGTTTTCGAAAAAAGTCAGTAAAACCTCCAAGTATCGATTCAGATCTTTGTGACATAATGAGTTTGTTCCATGATTCTCGTGTTAGATCTTCATTGTGATCTCCATGTTCATTTAGTGAACTTTTGAGATTCAAGATTCTGTAACACCTTGAGATAGAACCCATAAACTCTTGAAGCGGAGTAGCTTTAAGTTTGAGTGCAACCGGAGTAGGTTGGCGAGTTATTTTCATTGTAAGGGGTTTAGTAAGTTTGAGTAAATTTCTAAACACGCAATAAAATAACGGTTGGACGTAGGCCTCGGAGTAGAGGCTGAACCAATTTTTAAAATATCGTTTGTTTGTTCATTTACTTTTACGTTCTTCCACTTTGCTATTTCTCGCTTGTACCTAATCAAGTTACTCAGGTCACATCACCTATCTTTGTGACATAGAACTGCTGTACCTTCTTGTGAACTTACATTTAATTAAGTTTCTCAAGTCTTGTACTTCAATATTCTTAGCTTAAAGTAATTAATGAACTAAGTTAAGGATAAAATTTTTAAAAGGTACACCTAATTCACCCCCTCCCCCTCTTAGGTGTTAATCGTTCTTAACTCTTCACTAGTGTTCCTCTTCTTCCACAGAAAATATATAAGAGCCATCAGACTTGCCCTCTGCCTACCAGATCTTCGAGAAGAGATGAACACCTGCAAGACATTTTCTAGCAGCACAGAGGTGACACTGTTATTATTATTATTATTATTATTATTATTATTATTATTATTATTATTATTATTATTATTATTATTATTATTATTATTATTATTATTATTATTATTTATTATTATTATTTATTATTATTATTATTTATTATTATTATTATTATTATTATTATTATTATTATTATTATTATTATTATTATTATTATTATTATTATTATTATTATTATTATTATTATTATTATTATTATTATTATTATTATTATTATTATTATTATTATTATTATTATTATTATTATTATTATTATTATTATTATTATTATTATTATTATTATTATTATTATTATTATTATTATTATTATTATTA
This sequence comes from Silene latifolia, assembly GCF_048544455.1. Lineage (NCBI taxonomy): Eukaryota > Viridiplantae > Streptophyta > Magnoliopsida > Caryophyllales > Caryophyllaceae > Silene > Silene latifolia. The sequence continues at coordinate 23,117,450 of NC_133536.1, forward strand.
TTATTATTATTATTATTATTATTATTATTATTAGTTGTTGTTGTTGTTGTTGTTGTTGTTGTTGTTGTTGTTATTATTATTATTATTACTATTATCATTTTAACACAAATCAAACGAAAAAATGGAGATTTTGATTTTGGTCATTGTTATCTTGAATGTTGTTAATGAGTGAATATTTTGTTGTCATCTCATGAAGTATGAAGTTTGATCATTGTTACCTTGAATATTGCTGTGTAGGTTTTCATTGTAGTATACATGTTTGAATATAAGTTTGCATGTGTAAATGTCTGTATTTTCTGTGTTAATGTTACCCTGGCAACATTTCTAGTCAGAGATTATTCCAAGACAGATATTGTTGTGTAGGTTTTGTTGGAGCTTGTGTCCTCCACAAATTAGTGTGATAACATTTATAAATCTCTTATAGGTTCAGAAGGGTATACTTCGTATTTTATCAGTTGATTAACGATTACCTAATAACGGTTGGCTTGCTAGAAAGTTTGACGTTATTATCATACAGATGGCGGTGATCAACTGATCCCTAAAAGTCACACCTAAAGGATGTGTTTGAGAGATGTGGTTATGGAAATGTAATCACATTGATGCCTTATATGACTAAACAGTTAGTCAATGTGTTGATGAGACGATTATTTAATACCGATTAAATAATATTAGCTAAGACGAATTAACTGTCAATTCGTAAATTGAATATAATATGTTATATTTAATTAATGTATATAATGTTAGCTTGGACGAATTAATAAGTTAATTCGTAATTAAATGTAATCGGTTATATTTAATAAGCTAATTATAAATATGCGATATTTATAGTTAAAGTATATATTATACGATATTGTCATTATACATTATTACAGACCGGCATTAATATATCGATTTAAGTAAGTTTGTTGTGTGTAGACTTATTAATACGGAATAAAATAAATGACAATTTATAATAATACACATTATTATACATTTTGATAACAACTTAAAATAAGGAGATTTTTCTCCTTATTTGATGTTGGTACCACTCGGTCAAACCGAGATAAGGGAAAGAAATATTCCCCTTATTCCTTCTTTTATTTTTTCGGAAATTATAAAGAGGAAAGGGGATTCATTTTCTAACATAATTTTCTAACCTAGCCTCCTCTTATCAAAGAAAAACACAAAAACCTAAAAATTTTACAGAAAATTGGGGATCGATTCTAGCAAGAAGAAAAGGGCATATCTCATATCATCTTGGGTGCAACTGATAGGTGAATATCATTGCGATATTGTTCTTAGGCCGATTTTGCTAGGACCGAAGGTTGATTTCATAATCTCTATATTTTGTTTATGTAATTTTCATTTATGACTAGTAATCATCTTTATAAATTCGTTATAATCCTTAATAATAAGGGAAGTATACAGATTATTTCCCACAAGTGGTATCAGAGCTAAGGCCACGAATCTTATTTTGATGATTTTCATAAAATGAATTTAAACAAAGGATTATTGAATCGAAAAAAAAAATAAACACGGCTGAATTTTTTTTTTTTGCCGAATTGAATTTTTTTTTTTCGGCCGGTTTTGTTCTTGTTTTTGATGCTATATTTCCATTTATATTTTTCATATTGTTGTTTTAACGAGTTAAAATAATTATATGAAGAATTGGTAGATGTTTGATTTAATGAAGATTAAGTTAAAATGTAAATGGAATCGTCATGTTGATGATATAAAAACTTTTTTTTACTATATAGTTTTTTTGGCATATACGGTTAATCATGTTTCATTAATTTATATGCTAATCTTGTTCTAATAGCAACTATAAACGAATTCGTTCATCTAAAGTTTTTGTTTTAGGGCATAATGCCGATTTGAAAAGAAACATTTAGGGCTGTCTTCGTTTTTTTCAGCCGAGAAAAGAAAGAAATTTTTTTTTTTCCTGTTTCTGTTACTGTTCACCGAGGGCAGCATTAATAAAAAAAATTTTTTCTGTATTTTTCCTTTCGGTTTTTGCTGAAAAGCCGAGAAGAGAAGTTTTTTTTTTCCGGTTTTGGGCTGTTTAGCCGTGAGCAGCAAAAGAAAAATATAAAACCCGTTTTCGTTTTTTTTTTCTTTGCTGTTATGCCGTGTGCATTTTAAAGAAAAAAATTTCTGTTTTTTTTCTTTTATTGTTGTTTTTGGCCAATAATTATAATTATACATTACTTTTATAATGTATGATTGTATGTTTTGAAACAGTTCAAAATTCTAAGATACCTAATTATTTTAAAGAAGTTTAAAATAATGTTGGATTAAATTCATATTACAAGTTTAATGTGAATAAAGATTGAAATTAATGTGAGTAATTGAGGAATTATCACTTAATTCGATCATTTAAATAGGTGGTTTGGAAATTAATCTACATAATTAAGGAATTATGTCTTGCATGTTTAATTTATTTAGTTGATGCAATTTTTTTGTTGAATGAATCGTTGAATGGATTTATTTACGTATTTTTGCAATCGGTTGTAATTTGTAATACCTAGTGTGGCCTTAGTCAAATTATGTTTTCGTAATGATGGAAACATAATTTTTAATGTAATTTGAGATCTCGTATCTCCGTTTGGTTTTCTTTATTTATTACGGTTTTGAAATTAGAATGTAAATAGGTTTATTATGTAATTTTAAATTGTAATTTTTGAGAAGACTAAAGATGGAGATTGGAGCTCACTCCCGCTACATGGATCAAGATGGAACATCAAGACAAGCTTCTCGGGTCCAAGGATGGATTCCAAAGTTGTATTTATGTTCATTTTCATAGATAGGCCACACTAGGACTTTATTATTGTTTTTACGTTTTCATTCCTATTGCTTTTCATTCACATGATAGTTTATGCATCATATTCCGCCTAAACCAAACCACCTACTACTAAAATGCATGAAAATTGACTCATATAGATTGTATGTTAGTTTTCATAGACATACAGATGTCACACAGTTTAAGCCATCACCTTAGTTTATTCATTCACGCATGCTAGATATTAGTTCACTTAAAATGAATTAAAATAAAGTTGATGGGATCTTCCTATAAAATGGAAATTGAGATTAGTCTTTATAAGGGCAAACAACTATGAATCCCTTCTTCGTCGGTAGGCATAATATGACCCCTTCTACGTTGGGTAAGTAGTTTGTGTCGACTTAGTTTATCTCAACATTATAGTCCGAAGAGTTTCTCGTGATTATGATGGACTAAAGATAGAATTTACAGAAATTTATCGACCAAGAATTCTAACAGTAGAATTAGCCAAAAGGCTGGCTTATCAATTTACAGATAATTGAGTCTTGGGATCATTTATATAATTCTTGAGGGAGGTCAATTATATAAATGTTTGAGTCTTTGCTTATAACAGTTCTGCATTAAGACTTAAAATCAAAACGATGCATATGCTTATTATTTTTATTCTTCTTTTCGCAGTGTAGAATACGTTTATTTTGATAATACTGTTACAACAAATGGCTGGAAATAACGAAATCGCAATGCCGAGTGCCACACTTGGACGCGAGTCCTGGCTTAAAGTTTTTATGGACAACATGAATCAGTTCACACGACTGAAGAATGATGGGTCCAACTTTGCGGACTCGGAGGCAGCACTACGGAATGCTGCCATTGCTGACGGTAAGCTCAAGTATTTAACTGAGCCAATACCGGTAAACCCAGGCCCCAATGCGGGAGTTAACGAGTCACTTGCTTATAGTGATTTCGTCATGGAAGCGGGTGCGATAAAGAACATACTCATCTTTGCAATGGAAACCAATTTGCAGAGACGCTTCATTGCCCAGGGTGCAAACAAGATTTTCACCACGCTCACTAACGAGTTCTCAAAAGCACCGAGAATCGTTACTTATGAGCATACCTGTCACTTCTTTGATGCGAAACTCCAAAAGGGCCAACCGGTTAGCCCACACATTCTTAACATGATTGAGAATGTCGAGAAATTGGAGGCACTTGATTGCAAAATCAGTGAGAGCATTGTCATTGACCGAATGCTTCATTCTCTTCATGATGGTTTTGCCCTTTTCAGGGCGAACTACTACATGAATGACTTAAAGAAAAGTCCTCATGAGCTACACTCACTTCTCGTACAGACCGAGAAGGATATGAAATTGAGTGGGAGCATGAAGCAGGATGTTCTCACGATTTCCAACAAGGGTAAAGGTAAGGGCAAAGCTCCAGGCGACCTAACTGTAGGTAAGACAAAGTTTAAGAAGCCAGGAAACGGTAAGAGTGGGCCTGGTGAGACTAGTGGCTCACAGGGCAAGGCAAAAAGCAAGGGCGGTGACATTGAATGCCACCATTGTCACAAGACTGGACATTGGAGGAGGAACTGTCCCGTGTACCGTGAGGACATAAAAGCAGGCCGCGTCGCTCCTGTTGGTATGTGATCTTATATTCATATGATTGAGATTAACCATGCAAGTTTCGGAACTTGGGTACTTGATACTGGTTGTGGTTCTCATCTGTGTAATCATTTGCAGGGCCTAAGAAACATCACACCTCTTGGAAAGGGTGATGTGGACCTGCGAGTCGGGAATGGAGCTAGAGTTGCTGCAGTCTCGAAGGGAACATATGTAATCCAACTCCCTAGTGGTTTTGAGTTATTTTTAAATAACTGTTACTATGTACCCAGTTTGTCTAAGAACATTATTTCAGTTTCCGTACTTGATAAGGACGGTTTTTCATTTTTAATAAAGGATAATAGCTGTATTTTCTCTTTCAATGAAATGATTTATGACAAAGCAGTTTCCATGAATGGAATTTATATCTTAGATCAAACTACGGAAGTATTACACGTGAATAATAAGAAAGTAAAGGTTGGTGACAAAGATCAAACCTATCTATGGCATTGTCGAATGGGACACATAAATGAAAAACGCGTGAAGAAACTCGTCGATAATGGGACTATTCCCGCATTGAAATTTTTTTTTTCAAAAAAAAAAAATAATCAGTTAAAATAATTATATGAAGAATTGGTAGATGTTTGATTTAATGAAGATTAAGTTAAAATGTAAATGGAATCGTCATGTTGATGATATAAAATTTTTTTTTTACTATATAGTTTTTTTGGCATATACGGTTAATCATGTTTCATTAATTTATATGCTAATCTTGTTCTAATAGCAACTATAAACGAATTCGTTCATCTAAAGTTTTTGTTTTAGGGCATAATGCCGATTTGAAAAGAAACCATTAGGGCTGTCTTCGTTTTTTTCAGCCGAGAAAAGAAAGAAAATTTTTTTTTTCCAGTTTCTGTTACTGTTCACCGAGGGCAGCATTAATAAATTTTTTTTTTTCTGTATTTTTCCTTTCGGTTTTTTCTGAAAAGCCGAGAAGAGAAGTTTTTTTTCGGTTTTGGGCTGTTTAGCCGTGAGCAGCAAAAGAAAAATATAAAACCCGTTTTCGTTTTTTTTTCTTTGCTGTTATGCCGTGTGCATTTTAAAGAAAAAAATTTCTGGTTTTTTTTTTCTTTTATTGTTGTTTTTGGCCAATAATTATAATTATACATTAATTTTATAATGTATGATTGTATGTTTTGAAACAGTTCAAAATTTTAAGATACATAATTATTTTAAAGAAGTTTAAAATAATGTTGGATTAAATTCATATTACAAGTTTAATGTGAATAAAGATTGAAATTAATGTGAGTAATTGAGGAATTATCACTTAATTCGATCATTTAAATAGGTGGTTTGGAAATTAATCTACATAATTAAGGAATTATGTCTTGCATGTTTAATTTATTTAGTTGATGCAATTTTTTTGTTGAATGAATCGTTGAATGGATTTATTTACGTATTTTTGCAATCGGTTGTAATTTGTAATACCTAGTGTGGCCTTAGTCAAATTATGTTTTCGTAATGATGGAAACATAATTTTTAATGTAATTTGAGATCTCGTATCTCCGTTTGGTTTTCTTTATTTATTACGGTTTTGAAATTAGAATGTAAATAGGTTTATTATGTAAATTTAAATTGTAATTTTTGAGAAGACTAAAGATGGAGATTGGAGCTCACTCCCGCTACATGGATCAAGATGGAACATCAAGACAAGCTTCTCGGGTCCAAGGATGGATTCCAAAGTTGTATTTATGTTCATTTTGATAGATAGGCCACACTAGGACTTTATTATTGTTTTTACGTTTTCATTCCTATTGCTTTTCATTCACATGATAGTTTATGCATCATATCCGCCTAAACCAAACCACCTACTACTAAAATGCATGAAAATTGACTCATATAGATTGTATGTTAGTTTTCATAGACATACAGATGTCACACAGTTTAAGCCATCACCTTAGTTTATTCATTCACACATGCTAGATATTAGTTCACTTAAAATGAATTAAAATAAAGTTGATGGGATCTTCCTCTAAAATGGAAATTGAGATTAGTCTTTATAAGGGCAAACAACTATGAATCCCTTCTTCGTCGGTAGGCATAATATGACCCCTTCTACGTTGGGTAAGTAGTTTGTGTTGACTTAGTTTATCTCAACATTATAGTCCGAAGAGTTTCTTGTGATTATGATGGACTAAAGATAGAATTTACAGAAATTTATCGACCAAGAATTCTAACGATAGAATTAGCCAAAAGGTCAGGCTTATCAATTTACAGATAATTGAGTCTTAGGATCATTTATATAATTCTTGAGGGAGGTCAATTATATAAATGTTTGAGTCTTTGCTTATAACAGTTCTGCATTAAGACTTAAAATCAAAACGATGCATATGCTTATTATTTTTATTCTTCTTTTCGCAGTGTAGAATACGTTTATTTTGATAATACTGTTACAACAAATGGCTGAAAATAACGAAATCCCAATGCCGAGTGCCACACTTGGACGCGAGTCCTGGCTTAAAGTTTTTATGGACAACATGAATCAGTTCACACGACTGAAGAATGATGGGTCCAACTTTGCGGACTCGGAGGCAGCACTACGGAATGCTGCCATTGTTGACGGTAAGCTCAAGTACTTAACTGAGCCAATACCGGTAAACCCAGGCCCCAATGCGGGAGTTAACGAGTCACTTGCTTATAGTGATTTCGTCATGGAAGCGGGTGCGATAAAGAACGTACTCATCTTTGCAATGGAAACCAATTTGCAGAGACGCTTCATTGCCCAGGGTGCAAACAAGATTTTCACCACGCTCACTAACGAGTTCTCAAAAGCACCGAGAATCGTTACTTATGAGCATACCTGTCGCTTCTTTGATGCGAAACTCCAAAAGGGCCAACCGGTTAGCCCACACATTCTTAACATGATTGAGAATGTCGAGAAATTGGAGGCACTTGATTGCAAAATCAGTGAGAGCATTGTCATTGACCGAATGCTTCATTCTCTTCATGATGGTTTTGCCCTTTTCAGGGCGAACTACTACATGAATGACTTAAAGAAAAGTCCTCATGAGCTACACTCACTTCTCGTACAGACCGAGAAGGATATGAAATTGAGTGGGAGCATGAAGCAGGATGTTCTCACGATTTCCAACAAGGGTAAAGGTAAGGGCAAAGCTCCGGGCGACCTAACGTAGGTAAGCCAAAGTTTAAGAAGCCGGAAAAACGGTAAGAGTGGGCCTGGTGAGACTAGTGGCTCACAGGGCAAGGCAAAGAGCAAGGGCGGTGACATTAAATGCCACCATTGTCACAAGACTGGACATTGGAGGAGGAACTGTCCCGTGTACCGTGAGGACATAAAAGCAGGCCGCGTCGCTCCTGTTGGTATGTGATCTTATATTCATATGATTGAGATTAACCATGCAAGTTTCGGAACTTGGGTACTTGATCTTGGTTGTGGTTCTCATCTGTGTAATCATTTGCGGGGCCTAAGAAACATCACACCTCTCGGAAAGGGTGATGTGGACTGCGAGTCGAAATGGAGCTAGAGTTGCTGCGGTCTCGAAGGGAACATATGTAATCCAACTCCCTAGTGGTTTTGAGTTATTTTTAAATAATCATTACTATGTACCCATTTGTCTAAGAACATTATTTCGGTTTAAAATACTTGATAAGGACGATTTTTCATTTTTAATAAAGGATAATAGCTGTATTTTCTCTTTCAATGAAATGATTTATGGCAAAGCAGTTTCCATGAATGGAATTTATATCTTAGATCAAACTACGGAAGTATTACACGTGAATAATAAGAAATTAAAGGTTGGTGACAAAGATCAAACCTATCTATGGCATTGTCGAATGGGACACATAAATGAAAAACGTGTAAAGAAACTCGTCGATAATGGGACTATTCCCGCATTCGATTTTTCTACATATGGCATGTGTGAATCATGTCTCATTGGCAAAATGACTCGAATTTCCTTCAAAGGTGTTGGAATGAGCGCTAGTGACCTATTAGGACTCATACATATTGATGTTTGTGGACCTATGTCAATTACCGCTAGAGATGGCTATAGATATTTTATCACTTTCACGGACGATTTGGGTAGATACGGATATGTCTACTTAATGAAGCATAAAAGTGAGTCCTTTGAGAAATTCAAGGAATACCAGAACAGGGTTGAGAACCAACTGGGTAGAAAGGTTAAAGCACTCCGTTCAGATCGGGGTGGCGAATATCTTTCAAATGAGTTTTATCAACACCTTAAAGACCGTGGAATCGTTTTGCAGTTAACTCCACCTGGAATACCTCAATTGAATGGTGTGTCCGAACGGAGAAATCGAACTTTACTTGATATGGTTCGATCCATGATGAGTCACACGGTAGTACCTGATTCATTATGGGGTTTTGCTCTTTTGTCAGCTGCTCTTATACTTAACCGAAGTCCGACTAAAGCTGACGACAAGACTCCATATGAAATGTGGAAGGGAACAGTCCCTAACTTGTCCTTTATTCGGGTTTGGGGTTGCGAGGCTTATGTCAAGTGGAGACACGAGGATAAGCTCGGCCCGCGATCGGTCAAGACATACTTTATTGGTTATCCAAAAGGAACGTTTGGTCATTACTTCTATTCTCCTACCGAACATCGAGTTTTTGTTGCGGCTAGTGCGACGTTCTTAGAGAAAGAATTTCTCGAGAATAAGACAAGTAATAGAACCTTCGAGCTGTCGGAGATTCCAGAACCAACAACCGAGGAACAAATGGAGGAAGTTGTTCCTCCAACTGATGATACGATTAATATTCCTGAGGAACCTAGGAGGTCGGGTAGAGTCTCTAATCCTCCGGACAGATACATTGGTATGGTCGAGGAGAATGACGTTTTGCTCCTAGAGAGTAATGAACCCGCTACCTATAAAGGTGCTATGGCCTGTTCCGACTCAAAGCTATGGCTCGAAGCCATGAAATCCGAGATGGACTCCATGTATGAGAATGATGTATGGGATCTAGTTGATTTACCTAATAAGGTAAAACCTCTACAGTGCAAATGGCTTTACAAAATAAAGTATTCTGTAGACGCGCAACCAGATACCTATAAGGCACGACTAGTGGCAAAAGGTTTCACCCAAGTGCACGGATTGCATTATGATGAAATGTTTGCACCTGTAGTCATGCTACGTTCCATTCGGATAATCTTAGCGATTGCCGCTTTTCATGACTATGAAATTTGGCAAATGGATGTGAAAACCGCCTTCTTAAACGGTTATTTGGAGGAAGAGTTGTACATGGTGCAACCCGAAGGTTTCATAGATCCTGAACATCCTAAGAAAGTATGCAAGCTTAAGCGTTCCATTTATGGACTTAAGCAAGCTTCTCGGAGTTGGAATCATCGTTTCGACCAGGTGATAAAAGAGTATGGTTTCACTTGATCGGTCGAGGAACCATGCTTATATATCAAGTCGAGTGGGAGCAAGATTGTTTTCTTGATATTGTATGTCGATGACATACTCTTGATTGGGAATGACATTCCTCTCTTATCTTCGGTTAAAGGATGGTTGAAGAACCATTTCCAGATGAAAGATCTGGGTGAGGCACAACGCATATTGGGAATCCGTATCTACCGAGATAGATCACGACGGACATTATCACTTAGTCAGGAGTCTTATTTGGATAAGTTCTTGAGAGGTTCAGCATGACCAACTCCAAGAAGGGGAACCTTCCAATGACGTCTGGGATGCAGTTGAGCAAGTCTCAGTCACCCACGACGCCTGAAGGGATTGAGCACATGAGTCGTGTTCCTTATGCATCTGCAATAGGATCAATCATGTATGCCATGATATGCACACGTCCAGACGTGGCATATGCATTGAGTATGACGAGTCGGTACCAAAAGAATCCAGGTGAAACACACTGGATAACTGTTAAAAACATCCTCAAGTACCTACGGAGGACTAAGGATAGGGTATTGACTTATGGAGGCAATACTAAGCTATGCGCAATTGGTTACGCAGATGCTAGCTTCCAAACGGATCGAGATGATTCAAAATCTCAGTCCGGGTTCGTCTTCACTCTTAATGGTGCTGCGGTCAGCTGGAAGAGTTCCAAACAGAGTGTTGTAGCAGATTCTACTACTGAATCCGAGTACTATGCCGCTTCGGAGGCAGCAAAGGAAGCGATATGGATGCGGCAATTCTTACAAGGACTTACGATAGTTCCTAGTTCGAATGACCCGATCACCATCTATTGTGACAATAGAGGTGCCATCTTCCAGGCTAAGGAGCCAAAGTCTAGCAACAAATCGAGACATGTACATCGGAAAGCTCACCTGATCCGTGATTACGTGGAGCAAGAAGAGATAGTGATTGACAAGATAACTTCGGATGATAACATCGCGGACTCTCTCACTAAACCGTTGAATTTTGATAAGCATGAAGGGCACGTTATTTCCATGAGAATTAAACGTGTTCCTGAGTTGTAGTAGTTGATTATGGATTTGATACATTATCTTTTTCATATAGTATTTATAACTTCATCGTTTTTATAATATTTTGTTTTTCATGTGGATTGTACTGACAACATTGAACGCCACAAAGTGAACTGAATTACATTATATTTGTTTTGGTCCGTAATCGCCTTAATAAGCTGATAACTCTGGCTATTATATTGTGCAGTCGATTGATGGTGGGTTCAACGAGCCATAAGTCAAACGGTTGACTGATCGATCACAGATGCGAGATTATAACGATACCTCGTAGGACAAATTTTTGGTGACAACGTAATGGAGTCCTAAATGTTTAAAAACATTCGGTGCCAGGTCATGGATTGGACGTCCATTGTGTTCCTAGAGTCGATTCTTTTGACTATCGACTGTCTCTTGAGATTAAGGCAGTTTTTGGGTGACTTTGGTTTCTTTCTCGGGTCTGCCGAATCGGAGACTAAGTAGATTTTTTCTCTGGTCATTTCATACTGTGCTTACATCTGCAGGATTCGAGTTGAAGAAAATATCCAACCCTTATCAGGTATAGTTATTTCTCAGGGCCACTCGAGGAGTTGTAACTGAAATGCATGGCCATGCTCGAATGATGATTCGTTTATCAGTTAAGTTACTCTCTAGTCGGGGAAACCACTCTTGATACAGATCACTTGTAAAATACGACCTTTGTGAATACAGATTTTGCAAATTGTTTTACATTGGGTGGGAGAAATTTTAGGATATGAGAATCGGTTATCGCACATACACTTGTGAGGACAAGTGAGAGTTTGTTGGAGCTTGTGTCCTCCACAAATTAGTGTGATAACATTTATAAATCTCTTATAGGTTCACAAGGGTATACTTCGTATTTTATCAGTTGATTAACGATTACCTAATAACGGTTGGCTTGCTAGAAAGTTTGACGTTATTATCATACAGATGGCGGTGATCAACTGGTCCCTAAAAGTCACATCTAAAGGATGTGTTTGAGAGATGTGGTTATGGAAATGTAATCACATTGATGCCTTATATGACTAAACAGTTAGTCAATGTGTTGATGAGACGATTATTTAATGCCGATTAAATAATATTAGCTAAGACGAATTAACTGTCAATTCGTAAATTGAAGATAATATGTTATATTTAATTAATGTATATAATGTTAGCTTGGACGAATTAATAAGTTAATTCGTAATTAAATGTAATCGGTTATATTTAATAAGCTAATTATAAATATGCGATATTTATAGTTAAAGTATATATTATACGATATTGTCATTATACATTATTACAGACCGGCATTAATATATCGACTGCAAGCTGTTGTGTGTAGACTTATTAATACGGAATAAAATAAATGACAATTTATAATAATACACATTATTATACATTTTTGATAACAACTTAAAATAAGGAGATTTTTCTCCTTATTTGATGTTGGTACCACTCGGTCAAACCGAGATAAGGGAAAGAAATATTCCCCTTATTCCTTCTTTTATTTTTCGGAAATTATAAAGAGGAAAGGGGATTCATTTTCTAACCTAATTTTCTAACCTAGCCTCCTCTCATCAAAGAAAAACACAAAAACCTAAAAATTTTACAGAAAATTGGGGATCGATTCTAGCAAGAAGAAAAGGGCATATCTCATATCATCTTGGGTGCAACTGATAGGTGAATATCATTGCGATATTGTTCTTAGGCCGATTTTGCTAGGACCGAAGGTTGATTTCATAATCTCTCTATTTTGTTTATGTAATTTTCATTTATGACTAGTAATCATCTTTATAAATTCGTTATAATCCTTAATAATAAGGGAAGTATACAGATTATTTCCCAGAGGTTTTTCATTATAGTACACATGTTTGAATATAAGTTTGCATGTGTAAATGTCTATATTTTTTGTGTTGATGTTACCCTGTCAACAATTTTAGTCAGAGATTATTCAAAGGCAGATATTGTCGTATATCATATAAATGTCTCTACTTTGAGTGCTAATATCACCCTGTCAACTGCAGTACAACATATTATTAAAAGACATATGTTTATGTAAATCTAATTATTGTCTCTACTTTGAGTGCTAATGTGACCCTGTCAAATATAGTACAACATGTTAATTAAAGAGACATGCTGTTGTATATCTAATTAATGTTCATATTTGCAGGCCTAATGTCACCCTGTCAACTGTAGTACAATAAATTATTAAAAGACATTGTAGATGTATATCTAATTAATGTGTTTACTTTTAGTGCTAATGTGACCCAGTAAAATATTGTACAACATATTATGTAAAGGCAAATGTTGTTAATGTTTGCACTTTTCGTACTAATGTCACCCTGTCAACTATAGTATGTCAGATAATGTAAATACAAATGTTGTTTTATATCTCATCAATGTCTATACTTTTAGGACTAATGACACCCTGTAAACTTCTGTAGGTATTGGTTATTCAAAGTCGCTATTTGAAATGAAAGCAGAAAAATGGGAAGTTATTTACGAGATATATCGGAAACACTCACAGGCTGTCGGTTTCAGCATTAGAAAAGCAACATTTCGCAGAGTCAACGGGCCTCGTGATGCCTGTCGTTGTGTGCACCAAAAATAATATTTATAGTCCAAATACTACTATAGCTAGTGGCAGTCAGGGTCGAACCACAGGGAGGCGATGCAATTAATAGTTGTCTGATTTTAGTCTAAAAGTAACGGTGTGTGGGGGTTTGTTTGAGTTGGTCTATTACTAAAGGCAGTATATGAAAAATAAACTAAATAAGCGGATGAAATCAAATATAAAAAAGGGTGCTAAGATGGTCGGTTCACTATAGTTTCGGCGTCAGTATACTAGGTAGGTCTAAAACAAACACGTGAGACGGGAAAATAAGAAGTCCTTTCGACCCATTCTTACAGGTAGCATCTTTCGATCTCGCTACAGGTCCCTAATATCACTAATACTAACTTTCGTCCTGAAAAGTGATTAAAAGGCTAAATTAACTCATCTTTCGATCTCATTAATCTAGTCGTTTTAATTAGGTAGGCTATCTCCCTTCCCTATCTTTCGATCTTTATTGGGTCGGTCAATTCCTAGGCATTCAACTAGTCGCGTGCACTCGATTCGTCAAATATAGAAATTAAAATAATTAAAACGAAGCATATCTCACGTGGCCAGTCGATCGACCAAGGTGTGCAGTCGATCGACCATGGCGCGATTAGGTCTTCCTACCCTAATGCCGCCTAACCTACAGATTCCTTACATCCTAGCACAGGGTATTTAGCTACTCATGCTGGAAATAATAACAACAATAAACTTAACAATTAAAACATTCGAATTCATGCTTAAATTAATTAAACGAACAATTAACATAAAACAATAAATTGGTTTCGGGAGATCTAACCTAGCAATTCTATACTACGAATGAAAGCAAACAAACTGAATATTAAAACAGATGAATACCGTGTAGAGGATTTGCAGAAGAAAGATCAAAACCGAATGCGAAACGAAACTTTATTAACGGAAATAACCTAAACTAATGTATGTGTGGAACTTAATGATAAAAACTGAATTAAAGCTTGATAAAAACTAGATGATTGTATCTGAATGAGCAGGTTACGTTATATAGAAATATCACGTAACTTTATTCTCAAAACCTAAAACACAATGGGCTTCCTATTCCTCGTTCTATTAATTCACGCAGATTAGCGGCTTGGTCGATCGACCAATGTGACCGGTCGATCGACTGAACTATGCTGAACAGTAGCTTCTGTTTGTCGTGCGTTGGTCGATCGACCACACAGGCCAGTCGATCGACTGCTTTAGCTGATAGTCCGTTTCTAATTCTTCATAAAATTGTCTTTCAGGCCTCGAAATGCGCACCAAGCTCGTTCCTTGAGTAAATACTTCACGTCAAATGCAATGCAAGGTACTCGGGGACGTATTTAGCTTGATTTCCGCTGGATTCTTCACATTTCTGCAATAATGTACAAAAACACGAAAGTAGACGGAAATAGGGAGAATAGTAGCATAAACTACATAAATGAGCTCTGAAATGCGTGTAAAATGAGGTGTAAAACATCATATTTAAGACACGCATCAAACTTCCCCAAACCAAACCCTTGCTTGTCCCCAAGCAAGAACTAGACTCGATCCTAAAAACCTAATGGAACGAGTTCAATCTCAGAGCGAAATGCAAACTGAATAGCCTAAGCCAATTTAATGCAATAACTAACAATCAATTAGCAAGGTGAATCATGCAAACGAGTTATGAAGTCGTTAAAAGCCTGCCAAACCGTCAACTGTAGAGACTTATCAATTCGGACTCTCACGGGTCGCTCATATCACTAAAATAAGCACAAGGTGAATAATGTAAAGATAGAAAGAATTCATTTTGTAGTGACACTCACCTAACTACGACCTATAAGAACATGCCTGCAATCTAATATGAAAATAATCTCTACAACCGTACATATGCATTCCAACCAAACAAATGACCATGACACATGCCGAGGTAAATATGGATATGTGAAGTAATGGGTAAGAAGAGGCAAAACAAATATGGGAATGTGGAGGTATAGGTGATCAATCTAGTACTTAAACAAAACCATATGACAACATCCGACTTCTTGCTCAAATCAACAATAAAACGGGTGCTAAATATCAAGCACAAATCTCACAATCTCCATAATAATCAATCAACTCCCCATATGATATAAATGCAACATGGGAGCAAAAATCGCCATAAAATAAAGACTTTGAATCATGCGAATTGATTTTTTTTTCTCTTTCTCGGGCTTCAGTCGATCGACCAAGATGGGCAGTCGATCGACCGTCCTCTACAGTACAACACGCATCTCTTTTTTTTTCTTTTTCGAATCATTTTTTTCTTTATTTTTCATCTTCCCAACATCATCTCAAAATGAGCATATGCCACCAAAAACGTAGTAACAATCCCAAGAACTTAAACTACTAGCTTAACAAGGGCAGGCTATCTGTAGGATGTAGTTAACGGGACAAAAAGGGCTATTTTTGGCAGTGTGGAGCTTATGGGCAAAAAGAACAAAGGAAAACCTCTACCACATGTGTCAACAAACCACAAACCGAATGCATACAGGTATTAAGCAGATTAAGTTCATACTTATGCATATTGATATAACACGTCTCATAAGGAGTACTACTCTCATTCCTAGATAAACTGGTCATGGATGTCACCAGTTATAGGCTCTAAATCTCAGAAATATGATGTAGTTTGCCAAAAATCAAAGTCAAGTCTCAAGTTCAGCGAATAAATTAACGAAAACTCGTAGATATGCATATGTGATTCTACTAATAACATGTAAATTAGCAAGGCTTAGGCAAAAACAGGTGCAAATGCAATGTCATCATTGATATACTACCGTTCCGACTCAACCTATATGCTAAAATAAACGTGCATTTTTTTGAAATTTTTGAAATTTTTCAATTTTTTTGGTATTTTCTGTATATGTAAAGGAAATGAAATAAACAATGCAAACTGGAATGCAATAAATGTGAAACAACAATGCAATAAAACATATGAATGCAATGCAAAACCCTTCCCCAAACCAAATCACACAATGTCCCCATTGTGCAAAATCATGTAAGAAAATAAGCAAAGGAAATGGGATTTTGCGATAAAAAATGAAATAAGACAGTGAAACTCGGAAACTCACAAGACTTTAAGCGCAGCAAAAGGAAACCTCCCCAAACCAGCGTGAGCTAGGAGGTTTCAGTAGCCAGCAGTGCTACCAAAAAGTACCTGAAAAGACAGATAATACCACGCGTAATTTCAAGAAAACAATTTATGAAACGCAACATTATGTGTAAAATAAAGAAACGGAAGAAAAAAGAAATGAGTCGGAGAATAGAGTGAAGTAAAGACTCCCTCATCTCCGCAAATCGACCAAACACAGCAGGGGAATGGTCGAAAACAGGTACAACAGCGGACAGCGGTCGATCGACCACATCACCCAGTCGATCGACCAGGGGAACAGGAACAGAAGCTCCTGAGATGCACAGCTCAGTCGATCGACCACACAGGTCAGTCGATCGACTGGAAAACCTGCTGTAAGTTTCTGATTTCGTCTAATTAGCTCAATAAATTGAGCCAACATGGTCTACAAACCTGCAAATGCACATAATAATGCGCCCAAAATTGCGCAAAACCCAAAGTAACAGACTAAAGTGTTTAAAATCCTAAACAAACTTATTAAAATGCGAAGTCTCGCGCACACAAAAGCAATAAAATGAAAGTTTAACGAAAGCAATAAAATGGATGGTTTTTGAAAAAGTCTTAATCAACTGGTAGTTGATCAAGAATGGCCACGGAATGGCCCACTTGCTCGGCTCCTGGCTACAAGAAGTAGCCTCTACAGTGCTCATCTCCTCAGCTGCACTCTTCGCAACTCCAATATCCGCAAAACTCAACGGATCAACAGCTTCAACAGCCTCCCAAGCAATGACCTCTTCTGGCTCATCAAAGTCCAAGTCGGACTCCCTCACCTTGACTGGCTCATCCTCAGGATCCTCATCTGTGCCATAGCTAAGACATCCTAAACCGCCTCTTGAAACGATTGGCTCCTTCTTAGCTGGAGTAACATGCAGCTCTTCCTTCCCCAAACCAGCTCCTGCAATATCCAAAACAGAAGAATCTTCCTCCAATTTGCTCCCAATCTGGGGCGGAGGTGTTATAGCAGAAACAGGCATAGAGACAGGCATATCAGGAAGCACAAAATAAGATTTCTTTTCAGAAACCGTATTACAAGTGACTGGCCACATGGGGTCTTTCTTCTTAGTTGTCTGGGCAAAGACAATGGAATGCTTCTCTACTTTGAAGGTCAAAGTCCCTGAACCAACATCTATAACTGCACCAGCAGTGTGCAGAAATGGTCTACCCAATATGATAGGAATGTGAGCATCCTCGGGCATATCCAGTACAACGAAGTCGACAGGGAAAAAGAACTTTCCTATTTGCACGGGAATGTCCTCTAAGACTCCTATAGGCTGGAACGCAGAACGATCGGCCATCTGTACTATCATGTCGGTAACTGCAAACCTAGTCAATTTCAGCTTCCTAGCAAGACTCAAAGGTATAACGCTAATGCTAGCTCCTAGGTTACATAATGCTTTCTCAATTGAGAAGGTACCAATATTACATGGGACTGAAAAGCTACCTGGGTCTTCTAGCTTATGTGGTGCAGTATGGGTCAAATAGGAACATGATTCCTCAGTTAGTGCGACAGTGTGCACAGTTTCAAGTGACTTCTTTTTAGACAAAAGTTGCTTCATAAATTTCATGTAAGCAAGCACTTGATTAACTAACTCAAGAAAAGGAACTTGTACGTTTAAGCTACGAATAACATTTTCAAACTTATTAAACGATACCTGTTCCTTCGTCGGCACCAATCTTTCCGGATAGGGGGCTGTAAGAAGTAACTTAGCCCTCTCCTCTAGGTCTCTCATGCCGGCATCGGTGGATTTAGGCTGAAAATCCACTATCTTCTCTTTGTTTTAGCTTGACCCTTCTTCAGACCGTCTCAAAAATGAACCATTAATCGTCGTCGGGTCATATTTCGGAACCGGGATTAACCCATCAGCATTTGGGTCTTGCCCTAATATTTTCGGAGTAGTCGTACCCCGAAACAAGTGGTCCCTCAAGTTGTTCGGCATTGAAGGACGAAAGGACTCACCATCAGCAGCGTTGTCAGTCGATCGACCATGTTGGTCAGTCGATCGACTGACTTCTACAGGACCAGAAGCTACTGTATCTCGCGGACTGGTCGATCGACTGGGTATGTTAGTCGATCGACTGATATACCTGGTAGACGCCTTTTTCTTTCCACTGTTCGTTCCAGCTTTCTTCTGACTCGGTTCCGCCTCATCTTTTTCAGCAATGTCCTCGACCATAGCGGGCCCATCAAGGGTAGACCCACTCCTCAAAGTAATTGCATTAAGGGTCTCCTTTTGATCAGTCTACGTCGGTAAATGTCCCGGAGCTCGAGTTGTATTCTTGCTTGCCAATTGAGCAATCTGGCTCTCCAACATCTTCATCCCGGCCTCTCTAGCTTGAGACTCTTTCAGCAACAAATTTTTCAATTCGGCAAAATCGGAGCCTTGGGACTACTGCTGCTGCTGAGGAACATACGGAGGCTTTTGAAACTGCTGCTGCTTATGAGGGGGCACATAATTCTGCTGCTGCTGCTGCTGTGGAGGTGGAGTCGGATTTAGGACATTTTGGCTACTCCACCTCAAATTCGGATGGACATTCGGCTCAAAATAAGTGTTTGTCTGCCTATAATGTTGAAAAGCAGCACAAAACTCATAGGGACTAGGACAATGATCTGAAACATGTCCCTCAGCTCCACATCTCTTACAGACGAAAGGACCGTCTGAAACAGCATTCACTTGATAGATCCCTCCTTTCGAAGCTCCTCCCAACTCGTACTTATCAAATCTCGCCGTGAGGGCCTCTAATGCAGCTACAGAAGGGGATTCAGCACTCCTCCTTTGATTTCCCCTGGAATTTCCATACTCAGATTTATGGGTGGCCAAATCATCAATAATTTTCCACCCCTTAGTCTCTCCCACATTCTCCTGGAATCTGCCATTAGCTGCCGCATCCAGGATAGCCCTCTGATTGTCGTAGAGCCCATTATAAAATTGATTGCATAGGCTCCATTTCTCGAACCCATGGTGTGGAATAGTTCACACCAACTTCTTGAAACGGACCCACGCCTCATGAAAGTTCTCATCAGGACCCTGTTTAAAGCTCGTGATCTGAGCTCTAATGGCATTTGTCTTCGAGGCAGAGAAATATTTCTTATAGAACACTAAGGCCAGCGAATTCCAGTCCGTTATCCCATGAGCAGCTCGATCCAGGTCTCGGTACCACTCCCTTGCAGCATCACGAAGAGAGAATATGAACATGGTCTCTTTCACCTGGTTTTGGGTCACACCGGTGGGTGGGGGTATGGAACAGCAATAATCAATGAATGTCTCCATGTGCTTAGCTGCATCTTCATTTGCAGCTCCCCCGAATTGGTTTCTCTCAACCAAGTTGATATAGGACGGCTTCGGCTCGAATTTTCTATCCGTCCCTGGTAATGCGAATCCCTTATAGAGATTCTCAGCTGTCGGCTCAGAGTGACTGGCTATACTTGCTTCTTCAGCCATGTCTGGAGATGTGACGGTCTCAGCTGAAGAAGTAGAAACAGGAGATGAAGGTGGATCCTCTTCGAACAGCTCGTTCTCGTAAAAACTAGAATGAGAACCAGGCTCTTCCTCTGACTGTTGTTCTTGAAATAATCTCCTCTTTACGCGCAAAGTCCTCTCAATCTCAGGATCGAATGGTAGTAATTCACCGCCCTGTGACCTGCGCATAAGAGGAAACTACAAGAAGAGTATGAGAATAGTTTAAGGAACAGATGTCCCTTAAATTAAGAGAAAGACTAAAATAAAAACAACTAAAAATTTTAAACAATTGTCTCCCCGGCAACGGCGCCAAAATTTGATTCCTGTCATTGTGTGCACCAAAAATAATATTTATAGTCCAAACTACTACTATAGCTAGTGGCAGTCAGGGTCGAACCACAGGGAGGCGATGCAATTAATAGTTGTCTGATTTTAGTCTAAAAGTAACGGTGTGTGGGCGTTTGTTTGAGTTGGTCTATTACTAAAGGCAGTATATGAAAAATAAACTAAATAAACGGATGAAATCAAATATAAAAAAGGGTGCTAAGATGGTCGGTTCACTATAGTTTCGGCAGCAGTATACTAGGTAGGTCTAAAACAAACACGTGAGACGGGAAAATAAGAAGTCCTTTCGGCCCATTCTTACAGGTAGCATCTTTCGATCTCACTACAGGTCCCTAATATCACTAATACTAACTTTCGTCCTAAAAAGTGATTAAAAGGCTATATTAACTCATCTTTCGATCTCATTAATCTAGTCGTTTTAATTAGGTAGGCTATCTTCCTTCCCTATCTTTCGATCTTTATTGGGTCGGTCAATTCCTAGGCATTCAACTAGTCGCGTGCACTCGATTCGTCAAATATAGAAATTAAAATAATTAAAACGAAGCATATCTCACGTGGCCAGTCGATCGACCAAGGTGTGCAGTCGATCGACCATGGCGCGATTAGGTCTTCCTACTCTAATGCCGCCTAACCTACAGATTCCTTACATCCTAGCACAGGGTATTTAGCTACTCATGCTGGAAATAATAACAACAATAAACTTAACAATTAAAACATTCGAATTCATGCTTAAATTAATTAAACGAACAATTAACATAAAACAATAAATTGGTTTCGGGAGATCTAACCTAGCAATTCTATACTACGAATGAAAGCAAACAAACTGAATATTAAAACAGATGAATACCGTGTAGAGGATTTGCAGAAGAAAGATCAAAACCGAATGCGAAACGAAACTTTATTAACGGAAATAACCTAAACTAATGTATGTGTGGAACTTAATGATAAAAACTGAATTAAAGCTTGATAAAAACTAGATGATTGTATCTGAATGAGCAGGTTACGTTATATAGAAATATCACGTAACTTTATTCTCAAAACCTAAAACACAATGGGCTTCCTATTCCTCGTTCTATTAATTCACGCAGATTAGCGGCTTGGTCGATCGACCAATGTGACCGGTCGATCGATGAACTATGCTGAACAGTAGCTTCTGTTTGTCGTGCGTTGGTCGATCGACCACACAAAGCCAGTCGATCGATCGATGCTTTTTAGCTGATAGTCCGTTTCTAATTCTTCATAAAATTGTCTTTCAGGCCTCGAAATGCGCACCAAGCTCGTTCCTTGAGTAAATACTTCACGTCAAATGCAATGCAAGGTACTCGGGGACGTATTTAGCTTGATTTCATTGGATTCTTCACATTTTCGCAATAATGTACAAAAACACGAAAGTAGACGGAAATAGGGAGAATAGTAGCATAAACTACATAAATGAGCTCTGAAATGCGTGTAAAATGAGGTGTAAAACATCATATTTAAGACACGCATCAAACTTCCCCAAACCAAACCCTTGCTTGTCCCCAAGCAAGAACTAGACTCGATCCTAAAAACCTAATGGAACGAGTTCAATCTCAGAGCGAAATGTAAACTGAATAGCCTAAGCCAATTTAATGCAATAACTAACAATCAATTAGCAAGGTGAATCATGCAAACGAGTTATGAAGTCGTTAAAAGCCTGCCAAACCGTCAACTGTAGAGACTTATCAATTCGGACTCTCACGGGTCGCTCATATCACTAAAATAAGCACAAGGTGAATAATGTAAAGATAGAAAGAATTCATTTTGTAGTGACACTCACCTAACTACGACCTATAAGAACATGCCTGCAATCTAATATGAAAATAATCTCTACAACCGTACATATGCATTCCAACCAAACAAATGACCATGACACATGCCGAGGTAAATATGGATATGTGAGGTAATGGGTAAGAAGAGGCAAAACAAATATGGGAATGTGGAGGTATAGGTGATCAATCTAGTACTTAAACAAAACCATATGACAACATCCGACTTCTTGCTCAAATCAACAATAAAACGGGTGCTAAATATCAAGCACAAATCTCACAATCTCCATAATAATCAATCAACTCCCCATATGATATAAATGCAACATGGGAGCAAAAATCGCCATAAAATAAAGACTTTGAATCATGCGAATTGAATTTTTTTTCTCTTTCTCGGGCTTCAGTCGATCGACCAAGATGGGCAGTCGATCGACCGTCCTCTACAGTACAGCACGCATCTCTTTTTTTTCTTTTTCGAATCATTTTTTTCTTTATTTTTCATCTTCCCAACATCATCTCAAAATGAGCATATGCCACCAAAAACGTAGTAACAATCCCAAGAACTTAAACTACTAGCTTGACAAGGGCAGGCTAACTGTAGGATGTAGTTAACGGGACAAAAAGGGCTATTTTTCCTATCCAAATGAGTCCAAAGTTGAACCTAAACCCGCCACTGATGATCACAAGTACAACCAACAGTACACACGTACGGATATATGAATATGTTGTCGTATATCCTAAGAATATTTATAGTTTTCTTCATTTTATCCGACAACAACAAAATACGACAAACAATTAAACTCATGTGTCTATTTGCTAAATTTTATGTATTTGGGACAAATGTGTTATATTTGGTATGATGGAAAAATATGATGACATATTATACTGATGAATTGTTGAGTTAAACTTTAACATGTTGATTTAATAGTTCAATATGTCACCACTTAACCTATGTTATTAGATTATTTAAATGTCAACAATAATCCAAAATATGATGACATATTATAGTGATGAATTGTTGAGTTAAATTTTAACATGTTGAATTAATTGTTCAATATGTCACCACTTAACCTATGTTATTAGATTATTCTAATGTCAACAATAATCCAAAATATGATGACATATTATACTGATGAACTGTTGTGTTAAATTTTTAATATGTCACCAAATGAAGAACTTAAGTAATCATTTAAATTAAATATGGAGTTATAAACATCTGAGCTGGTAACATTGTCTTCTGTCCACAGAAAGCAGACATAGGCTATGCCAAAGACCTTCTCTTCAGCCACATCAACAGCTTCCTCTTGAGCCACAACCTTTCCTTATCCTTTCCCTTTTTCCGCCACAACTTTCTTGTTTCCTTGAGCCTTTAATTGCTCAATCGGCTCATTTGTCACAACTTGCTCAGTATCTAACAATACAAAAAAGAATACATCAATTTAGCAACATCAAAATACAGCAGTTTAAGTCATGAAACATACATAAACTGTAACTGGTAAAACTCAATTTGTGACCATTTCATGTACACAACAATGATATTTTAACGAACAATGTAACCTACCTACATTTTTAACAAAATTCACCACATATTAAGTTATGAAACATTCAGAAACTGATATTATTTTAAGTCAGTTTGTGACCATTACAGCAATAAAACAATGAAATCTAAATGGTTATAAATAGCATACGCCCAAATACATAACAAGTACCTATTTTAACGAATAATGTTAACTACCTACAGTTTCTGACCATTAATTGGTACGAATAACACTTGCCCCAATTAGTTAACCAAAGTTAATTGTTCAATATGTCACCACTTAACCTAGGTTATTGGATTATTCTAATGTTAAAAATAATCCAAAATATGATGACATATTATACTGATGAACTATTGTGTTAAATTTTTAATATGTCACCAAATGAAGAACTTAAGTAATCATTTGAATTAAATATGGAGTTATAAACATCTGAGCTCGTTATGGTAATATTGTCTTCTGTCCACAGAAAGCAGACATAGGCTATGCCAAATCAAAAAAAAAAAAAACAATAAAATCGAAAAGAAGACCAGTATAAGATGCATGAACCATTATACTAAAATCAACAAAAATCAATTAAATGGTCAGAAATCATCTTGTGTTGAAATATCCAAAAAATAAACGATTAAATATACAATTATTAAACCAAAAATCAAAAACATAAACAATAAATTCGAAAAAACCACCATTATCAGTTCCATGTATCCATTATTAAACCATAAACAAAAGCATATACAATGAGACTAAAAAATAACAACTGATCCATTATATGTCGACATAGATCACTTGCATGTGACCATTAATAAACCACAAATAAAACCATAAACAAATAAACCGAAAATAAGATCTATGAAAATGAGATTACCTCCTCCATTCCCGACATCATCTACTGCCTTTGTTGCTCTTGTATTTTTATTAACCGGTTGCCGTCTTGCACCTTGTTTCGTTGGCATTTTCCCACTATTTTCTGATAATGTTTTCGAATTTGGTTGATTTGTATGATGATTTTGAAATGAGAGAGAAGGAGAGATTTAGAGAGAAGGAGAAATTTCTAGAGAGAAAGAGAGAAGATGAAAAAGTGACGGTATTGTTTAGATAATTAGGTTAAAAGTGTGATTCAATTGTGTGGTAAAAAAACAGCATGGGGAATGCTAACAATTTTAATTGTTTTTTTAATAACAAATGGTTTCATCTGTCATTAATCAGTGAACAGTACCAATGCCCAGTCAAATCCCTACCCGTTTTACATTTAAATGCTACTATCCGACCCTTCGCAACCTTATGACGGATAATCCGTCACAAGCAAGACTTATTGTTAATAAAATCGACCGTCACACAATTAGCAATGTTGTAAGGTAGAACTTCGTCCCAAATCCTTCTACGTAGCTTCCATGGTGTCACGGTCCGGAACTTTGAGTCGGAACGTGGTGTGCACCCTTGTCTAACACACGACAAGAATACAAGTGAGAGCGTCAAGCACTAGTGAGGGATCACTAGTGCATTCATAATCTGTCTCGGTTGGCGTGTGTCGGAAATCCTAGTCCCGATTATCAAGTCCGGCACACGAAAGAAATAAAAGTAAGCAATACGATTATTGAAAGTAAGAAACAAGCAATATCAAGCTTTTGGATGAAAAGCGGTTTTTGATTGACTAGCACCTCTCATAGAGGCAAATTTGATAGTTTGGTCATGGTAGCAGGATATATTGAATGTATAGAATAGCGATATGTTTTCTAAACGCCTAAAAACATATATATCTTAAACTAAAAATGAGACTCCAAGATTTGACACGCAGGAAGTAGTCTTGGAGTACTAAATGAAACTAAAAACAGAAATGAAAATACATCAGTACAAATAAGAAATCTAAGGGCTCGAAGTGGAAGGACCGCGCGCGCAATTTTTTAAGGATTCTGCGCTACAACTGCGGCTCCTTACACTCTCCCCCACCTAATTTGTTGTCGTCCTCGGCAACGCTTGAAACTCTGCATTACTGGTTCAGTCAGCTGATGTCGCTGGAAGTTGATTGGAACAGATGTTGGCACGCTTGCTCTTGTTGCGGGTGGGATCTTCAGGATCTGGATGGTGAGGCTTCAGACAGCTCACATGAAAGACAGGGTGACACTTCATCCAGGCAGGGCGGTCAAGCTTGTATGCTACTTCCCCAATCCGCTTGATCACTTGGATGGGGCCTTCGTACTTTCTCACTATTCGCTTGTCCCGTCCTCGAAGGAATCTCATCTTCTCTTTGTTCAGCTTCACCATGACCATGTCGCCTACTTTGAACTCCCTTGGTCTCCGATTCTGATCTGCCCACTTATTCATGCGGCGAGACGCTTTCTCCAAGTAAGCTCGAGCAATCTCGGCATTCACGTTCCATGCTTTAACATACTCGTGAGCTTTCTTTGTCCGGCCTCCATAGGTATCTGAAACCGTGGGAGGCAATAACGGTTGTTGACCTCTAACAAGCTCAAACAGGCTCTTGTTGGAGGAGGAGCTCGTCCGAACATTAAAACAGAACTGGGCAACATCAAGGAGTCTCACCCACTCCATTTGAGTTGCCCCCACAAAGTGTCTCAAGTACTCTTCCAACATGCTATTGAATCGTTCAGTCTAGCCATCCTTTTGGGGATGGTAACTTGAGGACATCCGCAGCTTGGAACCCAGGAGATTGAACAACTCTCCCCAAAATAGTCCCGTGAAGCGAGAATCGCGGTCACTGACTATACTTTGAGGCAATCCCTAGTATTTTACAACATGCCTGAAGAACATTGTGGCAGTTTTTCAGCGCTCACGTCTTAGGAAGGGGAATGAAAGTCGCATATTTCGAGAATCGATCCACAATGACAAGGATCACACTTAACGCCCCTACCTTTGGTAACCCAGAGATAAAGTCCATTGAGATACTCTCCCATGGCCGTGTTGGACTGACAACGGATTTTAGCAGCCCTCCCGGCTTCTGTTTCTCTCCCTTATCTTGCTGGCAAATGAGGCATGTCTTTGTATACTCCATCACATCATCCTTCATTTGCGGCCAATAGTAGTTCCTCGTCAATAGGCATAAAGTTCTCTGCCATCCCGGGTGACCCGCCCACAAGGTATCATGGCTCTGTTGTAGAAGGATCTTCCTCAATCCTGCCGCCTTCGGAATGAAAATGCGATGTCCCTTCGAGAATAGAAGTCCATCTTCCATCCAAAACTTACGAGTTTTCCCCTCTAAAACAAACTATTTCAGAGTTCTCGCCATCGGGTCTTGGTCGAGGTGTTCCTTCGCCTTACATCGAATATTCGTGACCACTGTAGTAGTAGACAAGTGAGCAATCATATGTAGTGCAGACAAGTCACACCTACGACTTAAGGCATCAGCGACCCTATTCGCTGCTCCCGGTCGATAAATGAACTCCACATCGAACTCTACTAACAACTCTTGCCATCTAGCTTGTCGGCTGTTGAGCTTAGGTTGAGTCAGAAAGTGTGAGGCCGCGGTGTTATCAGTCTTGACGACGAACTTCGATCCAAAGAGATAGTGTCTCCATCCCCGCAGGCAATGAATAATAGCGAGAAGTTCTTTCTCTTGAACAGCATACCGAGAGTCGGCCCCATTCAACTTTCTACTCTCAAAGGCCACTGGGCGACCCTCTTGGAGGAGTACTCTCCCAAGGGCATAATCAGACGCATCTGTCTCCACTTCAAAGAGTTTTGTGATATCCGGTAGTGCCAATACGGGATCTTGCATCACCGCTTCCTTGAGCCTCTCAAAGGCCCTTCTCTTGTCGATAGACCACTCCCACTTGATATCCTTTTTCAGCAAATCGGTAAGTGGGGCGGCTATTTTTGAATACTCTCGAATGAATCTCCGATAGTAGTTTGCTAGCCCCAAGAAAGAGCAAAGCTCGGACACGTTTCTTGGGGTGCCCCAGTCCTTGATGGATGTTATCTTCTTCGAATCCATTCTAAGTCTCCCTTTTCCCACGATTTAGCCGAGAAAATTGACTTCAGGTTGGGCAAACTCGTACTTCTCCTTTTTGACAAATAAGTGATTGTCTCGCAGTTTTGCGTACACAAGCTTCAAGTGTTCTACGTGTTCAGCCAAAGAGCGACTATACACAATGATATCATCCAGGTACACCACCACGAATTTATCCAAGTACTCATGGAATACATGATTCATCAGCGTGCAAAACGTGGCAGGTGGGTTCGTCAACCCGAAAGGCATGACCAACCATTCGAAAGACCCATACCTTGTCACGCAAGCTGTCTTTGGCTCATCTCCTTCGGCAATTCGAACTTGATGATAACCCGATCTCAGATCTAACTTGGTGAAGTACATAGTGCCCTGTAACTGATCGAACAAGTCCGCTACCAGAGGAATGGGGTAGCGATTTCTCACTGTCTACTTGTTTAGGGCCCGATAGTCAATACACAATCTCAGACTACTGTCCTATTTCTTATGAAAGAGCACGGGGCCTCCATAAGGAGCTTTAGAAGGTCAAATCGACCCCGAGCGAATCAAATCATCTAGCTACTTTCGAAGTTCAGCTAATTCCAGTGGCGCCATGCGGTATGGTCCTCGAGCAGGAGGTCTTGTCCCTAGAAGTAACTCGATTTGATGGTGTACCAAGCGTCGTGGCGGAAGACTCATAGGTAAAAAATCTGGCATCAAGTCCTTGTTGTCATCCAACACCCGCATTATCGAGGGTTCCTCTGATTCGGCAGAAGTGTACTCTTTCATGGACCCGGTACACAAATAAGTTGGCTCGCCCTTTTGAAGTCCTCTATTCAATTGCATCGCCGAAAGGAGGGGTCCCTTCATCTTACGATCTCCTCCCACGTCCTTCACCAAGCAAGGGTTTGACCCGACCATCATAAGGGAACCATTATGGGGGTGCTAAGAAGGTCAGTGTTCGCTTTAGAAAATCCATTCCGAGGACAGTCTTGAAGTCATCCATCGGGACACTGGTGAAGTCGAGCTTCCCGCTCCATTCACCCATCTTGATCACTACATCTTTGGCCACGCTCTGAATTGGCTTAGCACTGGAGTTAATAGCTTTCATCCTTCCTCCTTCTCGGTTTATCTTCATCCCGAGCCGCTTCGCCTCATCTGGGGTGACAAAATTGTGGGAGGCTCCCGTGTCTATCATGGCACGAGTGCAAATTCCGTTAAGTTTTACTTCAACGTACATGAGCTCAGTGGACTTGGCCTCAGAGAGGTTGGCGCCTTTTCCCATCGAACACATCATGTGCACCGCGCCCACCCGTACCACTTCTCCCTGTTCGTTGAACTCGTCATCATCCCCCGGGTCGACTTTATGGTCCGTCCCTTCGGGGTTTGGTTCAAGCGACATCTTAGACAAATTCTTCTTGAGGGTGTTGAACTCCCCCTGGTGCGGAAACTCGGACATTCGGTGTGGTCCTTTGTATAAGAAACAGGCAAACGGTTCCCTAGCGGTAGACGCTTCGCCGTGCTCCCCTTCGAGGAAGTTGGGGTGGAGTTAGCTTGCCCCCACTTTCTATAATCTCCTCCTGGACGGAATCGACTGTTTCCCGCAGAAGGAGTTTTGGCTTGCGACGTGTTTCCTCCAAATCTGGGGTTACCCCCGGTTGCTGTTGGGAATACCTTCTTATGCGCCGCTTCACGCTCAGTATAATAATCGACTAGTCTCTCGGCCGCGGTCATTGTAGCGAAGAGGGACTCGGGTCTCTGTTGCACGATCTCTCGTTGAGCCCACTCTTTCAAACCATCGACAAACTGGAACACGCGATCCTTCTCGGTCATATCAATTATCTCCAGCATACACGTCGAGTAGGCTTTCACATACTCCCGGATAAAACCCGTATGCTTCAAGCTCTTGAGTTTTCTTCGAGCTAGGAAGTCGGTATTCTCTGGATAGAATTGTTCCTTGAAGAGTCGTTTGAAATCATCCCATAACTCCAACACTACGTTCCTTGCCTCAATCTCGGCGTATTTGGAGCACCACCATTGTTTAGCATCATCGATTAGATATATGCTCGCGGTAGTGACTTTCAGTGTCTCGTCGAGCGCACTCGCTCGGAAGAATTGCTCCATGTCGAAGAGGAAGTTATCGACTTCTTTCAAGTCTCTCGCCCCACTATACTTGTGGGTTGCAGGCGGCTTCACCTTGGGAGTCCCACCAAAATTAGCGTCTGCAGCCATTTTCATCAATGTATTACACATGTTCTCGAGCTGTCCGAGTCTCTCGTGAACATAGCCCATCTCTTCTGCGAACTCACGCGGGATCAATGCCTCTACGGCGTCAAAGCGAGCCTCATATCCCTTTATCGTCTCGTTTACGGCTTCTAGGCGAGCCTCATGCCCCCTACCGTCTCATCTACGGCTTGGTGAGTGCCCCCGAGACTCACCATGAGTCCTTCCAGATAAGGAAGTTTCTCCTCAAGTAGTTTCTCTAAGGCCGACACCCGGGCCCTAGTTTCTCCTTTGTTCCCACTCGGTTTTGCGGTCTTTCCCGTCATCTTATGTAGCAGCTCATCGTGAAGACCGAGCTCTGATACCAAATGTCATGGTTTGGAACTTTGAGCCGGAACGTGGTGCGCACCCTTGTCTAACACACGACAAGAATGCAAGCGAGAGCGTCAAGCACTAGTGAGGGATCACTTGTGCATTCGTAATCGGTCTCGGTTGGCGTGTGTCGGGAATCCTAGTCACGATTATCAAGTCCGGAACACCAAAGCAATAAAAGTAAGCAATACGATTATTGAAAGCAAGAAACAAGCAATATCAAGCTTTTGGATGAGAAGCGGTTTTTGATTGACTAGTGTAGACACCTCATTTCTGCACCTCCCGCAAACCACCCGGTGATGATTGGGCCACATGTTTGGTACGCGGAACGATTTGTGACAGTTCGTAAGTTTATCGTCAAGTGATCGCTCAAACATTTATGTCTACCTCTTAATTGTCATCTACCCGCCGATACGATCATTTTGACAGTAATTAGAGTACATTTGGAGTCCGGGCCAAAAACCGTCTTCATTTTCTGACAGCCATTAAAATGCCGAGTCGGAATGTTCTGGAATATTCCGGATATTTCTATTCCATATTTTATAAATCTTTTAATATTTGGTAAACAATTTCCGGTAATATTCACACAAAATATTAAGGAAAACCAAATCATTCCATTATTCCATAAACTAAACACGGAAATCTTTCTTCCGCAGGAGGAAACCACTTGGGAATAGACGCAGCAGGTGCTGCGCCTCTTCCAAGAGACGCAGTGGCTGCTGCGCCTCTTCGCAAGTCCTTTCCTGCGTATTTTTCGTATCTTTTCATATCTTTTCGAGATTCACTTCCAAAGTCTCTCCGAAAACCCTACTTCCTCCACGTGATTAGTATAAATAGAGACCTTCGGTCTCACATATTTCTCACGCGAGTGTCCGCCCTTCTCTTCTCCCTTTGCATTCTAGACCACGTTCTTACTTTTCGGCGTCTACGTGGTTGAACTTTCGACCACGTAAGCTCGGATCCTTCTGAGTACCAGCCTCCTTTTGCATGACCGACCAATTTGACCAACTCCACCATAATCAACTTTAATCAATCTTAATCGTTTTCCTCTTACGAGGGCACTTTCGTTACATTCGAGTCGAGCATCACTAAACGTTAACTTAGTTCATCTCGTTTCGTCAAACATGTAAGTCTGAGGGTGTAAATCTCTCTTTTATTTATTGTTCTTTATTTATCGTAATCATATTGTAAGGTTTATGTCGAAAGCACAATTAAAACCGGTTTCTAAACCCCTTGTTTAAAACCCTTTTTTACGGATTATCAGAGGACAACCGTCGAGAAAGGACGCAGCAACTGCTGCGCCTCTTCGAAGGGACGTAGTACCTGCTGCGCCTCTTCGTGAGGCCGCCGCAGTTCCTGCTTCCTTTCTTCTTCCTTCGTCTTTTGATAATTCGATTGTTTTTGTTTTGTTATTAATTGTTCTTTGTTCATTAACACGACAATTCTAAACATAATAATTCCAACATATAACATATTATTAATAATTAATTCATCTCATTAATTCCCGACTTAAATCCCAAGTAATTAATATTTGCGGGTTTTCGTCATTAAAGTCAAATCCGAGTTGTAAAAATTTGATTCATTCATATTGGGTTTCTGGAATTCGATCTTTGATATATTCTCACCTGTTTATTATCATATTTATCATTAGTCCGTCATTAATTCATCATATTTAACCTAATTAATTTGTTTAGTTCTTATATTTGTTAATTAATCCTCATTAATCTTGTAATAATTTGTATTAATCGTTTTCAT
The DNA here is from genome assembly GCF_048544455.1 of Silene latifolia. Classification (NCBI taxonomy): domain Eukaryota; kingdom Viridiplantae; phylum Streptophyta; class Magnoliopsida; order Caryophyllales; family Caryophyllaceae; genus Silene; species Silene latifolia. Next base: position 23,149,423 of record NC_133536.1, read on the forward strand.
CCATGTTTATCGTTTTCATGACCATCAATCATATGTAAATAACCTGTTAATCACTTTCATCCGAGTAAATAATGCTAATCAATCATTAAAATCACCAATCAACATTAACGATTTGCAATTCCGGCTTCACAGCCAGAACTGAGCCTAGGAACGGACGCAGCAACCGCTGCGCCTCTTCCAGAGGGCACAGCCCTGCTGCGCCTGTTCCTGGTTGATTTCTGTCTCTGAACTTCCGTGTTGCTTTGACTTAGTTTTAGTTACGTAATTAATTAACTATTATTCGTATTATCACCCTTAATTTCTGTTCGTTAATTCCTTTATTTATTTATTCTTTTCTCAAATTATCCGTTTTAGATGTATTTTCGACATAAATCACTAAAACCGATGTAATTATTGTAATTTTCATTATTGTAATTATTCTTTATTGTATTTCTTGTATTTCTTGTATCACTTGTATGCCTTCACATGTAATCAATCTTAAATTCCACTTCGACTCAAATGCATGTACTAATTACTTGTTAACCGACTTAGTCTAATCTTCACATGCTAGGATTAATCTGATGGATGTTGCATTGCATGCATATAATCGACAATATATCAAGTATAAACGATTTTCCCTAATCATTAGTAGAGGCCGCTATCGAGGCGGGCGGGATTAGGTGTTTGATCAAAAGAGCTTCCTAATACGTACCCTCACCCCTTACTCCAGATCTCTGTGAACATCCGTGTTCATTGGCATCCACGAGAGTCATTCTAGACATAGAATGCTAAGGGTAACGAGTTCTTGGTGTTCATGTCACTACTTTGTGTCTTGACATGACACGGGGTATTCGAACGGTTTCCAATTTTCCACAATAAATTGGTGGTGACTCCACAAATGCAAAAGCTTGTTCTCTCTCCCAAGCGCCCCCGTGGGCCCATTGTCCACAGTTTGGCGACTCCGCTGGGGATAATACACTTACGTGTAGTCAAAAGGGTGAAACTTGAACAAGGTTAGGGAATAGTTTATACAAGACAATTGTCGGTTTTCATAACTCGGTCTTCCTAGATCGTTTATTCGGCCATCCTAGGCCCAACCCAACCCATTTGACCAATCGTCCCGTCTAAACGGTCCTAATTCCTATTTGGGCCTAAGGATGGATAGCGATTGACGTCATCCATACCATGGTGCTTACTCTTGTTTGTATCAAGGACTTTCACTACTTGAGGAAATGGACTAGGAATCAGCCTTACTCTTGTTTGGTACGAGCCTCTCCACAGATTTCGGGTTTGATTGTTCGGTATGGCAACCCACCCTTTAAACCAAAACCCATTTAAAATGCACTCAGCATCCCGTTATAATGCTTGTATATTGTTTGTACCATACGTGATCACCCTTTTCCAAACAAAACCATGACGATTTTTGTAAAATTCAAAATCCTTCTTTAACATGTAAAATTTCGAACTTGGGCCTAATATTAGCGCAAAACAAGCCGAAACTCTGTCCAATTGTCGAGTCAAAATTCGGGCCTCAAAACCCATTTCAAAACCTCACTTCGAGTCCACTCCTACAACTACACTAAAGTTGACTAGGACCAACATTTTTCAAATTTTGTCATTTCCTCAAAGCTCATTGACACAAGTGGCACACTCCCACTTCACGAGTCGAAACATTTCTTTTCAAGTAAGTGTGCTAGAGTGGTCGATCGTGTTTTGATTCATCGTCGATCTCTTATTCAGTTTCCAAGATGCCTGGAACAAGCGACGTGAACTTCAATCAACTCCAGGATAGTAATGATCAAATCCTAACCGCGCTAGCTCGTCTCCAAGTTACTCAAGACCAAGTGTATGATCGCCTTGACACCATTGAGGGCCGAATATACGCCGTAGAAACGAGGATGCCTCCTCGAGAAAGTGAAATCGTTGATGACTTCGTGAATGACTTCGGGGATGAAAACCCTACCTTGGGTATCACTGCAGCTGAGAAACGACTCCAATACTTAGAGGAGCAATTGATGTATCTTAAAGGGGATGACATTTATAGGGAGAATAATCGCAAGTATGAGGCCGTGAGTTCCAAGTTGCCAACCAACTTCAACATGACGGATATCCCTAAATTCAAGGGGCATGAAAACCATTTGAACCATATCCGTGCCTTCAAGGATTACATGTCTATCAAAGGCATTAAACCTGAGATGTTTTTAAGGATCTTTCCTTCATCTCTTGACACCATCCCAAAGCAATGGTTCTATTCGCTAGATCACAAGAAAATCGCTACTTGGGACGATGCCGCAATCGAGTTTGCTAAACAATATGCGGATAATGCTGAAATCCAAGTCAACATGCGCACTTTAGAGGTTCTTACCCAAAATGACAAAGAAGGTTTCACCGATTTCCTAAGTCGGTGGAGGAAGACTAGTACTCAACTTGTTGAACGTCCGGATGAGGCTACCCTTGTGGAGAAATTCGTGGACAACCTAAAGCCCATCTATGCAAATCATTTGAGGTAAGGGACATGATACAGAGAAATGCTACAAATTGAAAAATGTACTTCAAGACATGATTGAAGACGGCCGCCTACCAATACCACCTGGAGGTAAGCCTAACAACACTAAGAATCTTCTTGGAGTTCTAGTAATTACAAATGAAGAATCTACCATAGATTGTTCACATCTCATCTCCCCAGTCGAAGATGAAGTTCATGCAATAGAAAATGAAGGGAACTACTCCACCATTTCTCCAATCATCACCGTGTATCTACTATTTGGAGAAGATCGATTTGTTAGAGCCGCGCAGGACGAGATCATTACTATGATACTTCAAGATGATCACTTCAACCCTACCGCATTAATCACAGAAATCAACACCAATCAGCAGAAAGGATGGAGAAAATCGATCAAGTGGACAAACAACCAAGGAAGACTCTTCAAGCTCACTACTGGAGAAGGAGAGATGTTCAAAGGAGAACCAGAAGACGATGAATTCGAGTCAGAGTCAGAGTCGGAGTCAGAGTCAGAGTCTAGAGAAGTTACTAGAGAGTCTCCTCCTGTCGTCGTTCCCACTCCCCTCGTTTCTCCTAGCCTAGTATCTAATAGCAACAATAGTTCGGGAAATGTCCCAACCGCTGTCCCTTTACCGCCACTGACCACAGATCAGATGGCTTCTTTGTTTCAACTTTTCTCAAATCTTAATATGAATAAATCAGGTTCTGCTTAATCTTCGTGTTATCTTGAATGCAATTCTGTTTACGATGATGATGAGAATGACCCAGACCCTGACTTAATCGAGATACCTCCCTAGATAACCAAAGAAATACTACAAGAGGGGGAAGGGGGACCCGTGATAGAAGATACTGAACCCATCAACGTAGGAACCGAACTAGAACCCCAAGAACTGAGGATAGGGACAACCCTGAGCCCCACCGAAAGGGCCAATTTCATAGACCTCCTACACGAGTTCAAAGACGTTTTTGCTTGGTCCTACAAAGACATGCCAGGGATCGACAGGGAGATTGCAGAGCATAGAATCCCAATCAAACCAGGGTTCAAACCCGTGAAACAGAAGCTTTGAAGAATGAGGACAGAATGGGCTCTTAAAATCAAAGAAGAAGTCGATAAACAATTCAAATTCGGGTTCATCAAAGTTTCCGAGTACTCAGACTGGGTGGCTAACATAGTACCCATACCCAAAAAGGATGGGAGAATCCGTGTTTGTGTTGACTTTAGAGACTTAAACAAAGCAAGCCCTAAGGAGGACTTTCCTCTACCACATATCGACATATTAGTGGATAATACAGCGGATCACACGTTGCTATCCTTCATGGATGGATACGCGGGATATAACCAGATCAAGATGGCCTTAGAGGACATGCATAAGACCGCCTTCGTCACTCAATGGGGAACCTACTGTTACACGGTCATGTCGTTTGGGCTAATCAACGCCGGAGCTACATACCAACGCACCGCAACTACCCTCTTACATGACATGATGCATAAAGAAGTTGAGGTATACGTAGATGACATGATTGTCAAGTCCAAGGAAAGAGAGGGACATATTGCGAACCTTCGCAAATTCTTCTCGAGGCTACGGAAGTAGAACATAAGGCTCAATCCTCAGAAATGCGCATTCGGAGTGACATCTGGCAATTTCCTGGGATACGTGGTTAGCCAACGAGGTATAGAAATAGACCCTTCAAAGATCAAAGCTTTAATCGAAATGCCGCAACCTCAAACAGAGAAAGAAGTTAGGGGATTCCTAGGCAAGGTATAATATATCAGTCGATTCATATCGAAACTCACCATGATCTGCGAACCCATATTCAAGAAGTTAAAGAAAATAGATCACACCATGTGGGATGATGACTGTCAGAAGGCTTTCGACCGAATCAAGGAAATACTAGCCAAACCGCCAGTGCTCATGCCACCTCAACGGGATCAACCTCTTGGTTTATATCTCACGGTAACTGAAACGGCCATGGGCGCCATGCTAGCTCAAACCGTAGGAAAAGAAGAAAGAGCCATCTACTACCTTAGTAAGAAGTTCTTGGAGTACGAGTGCAAATACACACCACTCGAGAAGACATGCCTCGCTCTTGTGTGGGCAACGAAGAAGCTACGCCACTACATGCTTAGCTACTCCGTCAAAATATTCTCCAAAATGGATCCTGTCAAATACCTCTTCGAGAAACCCGTTCTCAATGGACGTCTAGCGAGATAGACTTTGATGCTCTCTGAGTTCGATCTTAAATATGTACCTTTGAAAGTCATAAAGGGGCGCGCCGTTGCCGAATTCTTCGCAGAAAATCCCATCAATGATGCACAAACGATAGACACTTGGTCATTCCCGGATGAGGATATACTCCAAACAGATGTAGACTCATGGGACCTCTATTTTGATGGAGCATCGAACTTAAGGGGATTTGGAATAGGAGTGTTTCTCATTTCTCCTCAAGGCGAGCATACACCAATCTCTGTCAAACTCAACTTCGAGGTGACAAATAACGCTGCAGAATACGAAGCCTGTCTCATTGGACTGCAAGCGGCAGTAAGTTTAGGCATCAAGAATCTTCGAGTACATGGGGATTCCTCTTTAATCATCAATCAAGTTACGGGATCTTGGAAAATCCGAAGCGAAAGCTTGGCGCCTTATCAAGCTAGAATAGGCCAAGTAGCCCAATTCTTCGATCAAGTAACCTACTTACATCTACCTCGAAAAGAAAATCAATTTGCGGATGCTCTTGCAAAACTCGCATCTTTGATTAACATGCCGGATAGTATGGTAGAAATGCCTTTATGCATCGAACGACGATCAGAACCAGCCTATGTGCACCAAAGCACCGATGAAGAGGAAATTGCGGAGGAGCCCTGGTTCCAAGCAATCCTAAACTTCAAACTCAACGACACCTATCCATTAGACATGGACAAAGGGGGACAACGCGCTATCCGCTTACTAGCTTCCCAATACGTCCTCATGCAAGGAGAGCTATACAAAAAAACACCTCTTGGTGTAATCCTACGTTGTCTTGATCATTCACAGGCACGAAAAGTGATGGAAGAAGTCCACGACGGAGAATGTGGCCCTCACATGAGTGGACCCATGATGGCAAAGAAAATCACGCGTTTAGGATACTATTGGACCATGACGGAATCTGATTGCATCAAATATGTGAGACATTGCCATAATTGCCAAATCTTCGGGAATGTGCAACATGTTCCTCCCTCATTGCTTTACACCATGACATCTTCCTGGCCATTTTCTGCTTGGGGAATAGACATCATCGGCAAGATCACTCCAGCTGGAATAGGAGGTCACTGTTTCATCCTAGTAGCAATAGATTATTTCACCAAGTGGGTAGAAGCGGCTTCCTACACCAGTCTTACAGCCAAGAATGTGGCAAAGTTCATACAAACCAATATCATCTGTCGATATGGTTGCCCACATGAGATCATCAGTGACAATGGATCACATTTCCAAGCCGAGACTGAACAATTGCTAGCCAAGTACAAAATCAAGCACCACCACTCCTCGCCATATAGAGCACAAACCAATGGCGCGGTAGAGGCAGCGAACAAAAACGTTGTCACGATTCTCAAGAAAATGATTGACAACTATAGAGATTGGCCGAGCAAGATACCCTTTGCTTTATGGGGATATCGTACATCCGTTAGGACGCCCACTGGAGCTACTCCTTTCTATTTGACCTACGGCATGGAAGCCGTACAACCAGTCGAGCTAGAAATACCATCCTTCCGTATTTTACTCGAAAGTCAAATACCCGAAGCCGAATGGAAGAGGGACAGATACGAAGAACTCATCCTCCTGGATTAACGAAGGTTACGTGCATTACATAATGTGCAGACATATCAGGCGCGTATCAAACGAGCCTTTAACAAAAAGGTTAAGCCAAGGAACATCAAAGAAGGAGATTTGGTCCTCAAATCAATTAGGGCTCTTTTACTTGTCGATCCACGAGGAAAATTCAAACCCAATTGGGCCGGGCCATTCCTAGTCAAGTCCATACTTCCAGGGGTGCGGTTAGGATCATAGACCTAGACGGGAACGAATTTACCAACCCAACAAACCTTAACCAATTAAAACGTTATTATGCCTAGAATAGGAGCAAAAACGCGCCTCGCGTAACCTCACGTGTCGCTCTTGTGGCACAAAATAAACGGCCCATGGCCAAGCTGAATCAAGCTAATGTCATCTTGCTCTTGCATTTTGACAATTTGTCATTCTCATATCATCAAATAAACTCAATTGCATTTTCAGAGTAAGTAAAGTACATGCTTATTTTCTAAAGTACCTTACAAGCTCTTGCTTAGAACAATTATTCTTTTACATTTACTCGAACTACACGCAAGGGTTTGATTTCATTTTTTTAATGAATACGTAGGCAATCCTTCACGGGATACAACCCACTTAATCGCTTTAAATGTAAATAGAAGGACATTTGCAAATGCATTTGAAATTCGACAAGAATAATGAAAAGAAAACCACAACGGTTTCATAACCAATTACCCTCTTTTATTTCATTCATAATAATAATGCGTTACATAATAAAATCATAATAAAAATAAATAGGCTAGGATTCTAAAAACCCCACCTTCTTATTACAATAATAATAATAATAAATAATAATAAAAGACATAGGCTACTCTTCCATTTTCCTTTTGCCTTTGTCATTTTTATCATACTTCTTGTCGCGACCTCGAGCCGGATGCTCCTGCGCCACTTCCGACCTAATCACCAATGGTCTCTCTTGTGGTCTCGCTTTGCCATTCTTGCCAACCACCATCTCGACGGCAGGAGGTGTCTTCGGTTTCTTCGAAGGATGAACAACTCGAAACCCGGCTTCTTTCTCTCCCTCGGTCAGGTGCTTCTCCTTCTCCTTTTCCACCTCGCGAACCTTGTAGTCAACTGGTTCACGCTTCCTCGGTCTCTCGCGCTCCTCCGGAGCCGTGGCTCTCCTCCACCGCATATAGGAATCTGACACCCATAGAGCACTGACAGAAGAATTCAAGAACCAAATGTTCCTCTGAGCCCATTTAATGGCCCACTCTCTTCGACTCTCCGTAGTAAGAGCCACAGCAGTCTGCGGGACAGTGTCAAGCTTCGGGATCATCTGCTTCAATCCAACCTGCCTCATCAACCTCTCCGGGAAGATACATATCATAAACTCCAAGCCGGGAATGCGAACAGCTCGGATAGGATCCAGGGAAGATACTCCGAAGAATGATTTGAGGTGCCACCATGGTACAATCCATCTAATTAAGGGGCCATCTTCACTATTCAACTTGTTTTCCCAGTAGTTGCACACTCGAGTGAAGTCCACCATGTATAGCCTGGTCCTCATCGCAATCGAACGAGCATGGTAAGAAGGAATATTAACTGGGGGCTCGATCAATCGAAGACGCTCCATAAGCCAGACCTGCCAAAAGCGGGTATTAAAAAACGGAAAAAAAAAAAAAAGAAAAGAAAAGAACGAAAAAAAAAAGAAAAAAAAAAGAAAAAAAAAGAAAAAAAAAACGAAAAAAGAGAGAAATAGAGAAAAGTATTCTTTTACCTGCAAAATAATGGGACTTCCCAAATACGGTAGGTCGCAGTTGGCTTTCCTGTTATCCAAACCCAATAGGATCTCTCCTAAACACAGAAAAGCTGGGCTCCTGCGCAGCTCCATTTGCTCAATCAGGCTCAAAAGACGAGGGTCGCCCCTCATGTCCTCATCAACATGCCCTTGAAGGACATATACATGCAATACGTGATGATTAGGGTCCCAATGGTCAAGACAAGCATCGAGAAACGGTTTGACTACCTTGATCAACTTCAAGCTCAAAAGTGCTCCAAAATTATAAGCACCCATGTCATACTTCTCCACACTAGAGAACTCGTTTGTCCACTCTTTTAGACGAATTTCAAGAGTATTCATGATATAGGCTTATTTTGGGAGTTTTTGTGTAATAAGACGAAGAAAGACGGAAGAATTATGTGAATAAAACCTCCCTCGACGTCTCTATTTATACTAAAAGTTGTTTCCTAAAATCCGTCAGAACGGACGCACTGGGGAACAGGCGCAGCAGGTGCTGCGCCTCTTCGAAGGGACGCAGCTCTTGCTGCGCCTCTTCCTCAACTCCTTTTCTGTGATTTTCCGCGTTGGATCTTTCCTAAACTCCTCAGCGAATAATTTCCTATTCATACGGGTTATTATTTTGGTAAATATGTCAAGTTACCATATTTCGTGTTTCCTAATTTCTCGGGCACGCATCTCGAGACGATATCGACATTTTCGTCATTTTAGCACATTTATACATTCCTTTTAATTTTCATTTTCTTTTTTTGGGAATCATTTAACCAATTTAATTTAATTTATTCTTTTTTACATTTTGATATTTAATTATATCATTTTTTCAAACTTTACCTCTTTTCCTTTTGGGGAATCATTTCACTCTCCACTTCAAACTTACATGTTTTTATTTTTTCTTTTTTTAGGGGGTAACCCTCCCTACCGTCCGGTCATTTCCGACCAAATTTTTGCATTTTTGCCATTTCCGACCAAATTTTTGCATTTTCATTTCTGGTCGTACTTTTTGCATTTTCGAGTCATTGTTTCGCGCTAATTTAGGCCATATGTACAAATATATGTTCTGTGTCATTTCTGTGTAAATTTCGGCAGCATGACGGTGTAAACCTTCATCTACGAAACCTGTTCAAAGCTAACCTGCAGGAACAAACAAAGCAACCCAGCAGCAAAGGGACTCAGGCCATCATATATACAACCAAAAAAGGATATGTACACCAAACTGGGGGCTTGAGCCCCGAAACAAGATCCAAATGTCCAAAAATGTACAAATGTACAAAATTACAACCAAAATAAAGAAGCAACACAGAAGCTACTGCTCGTCGCCGTCTAGCTCAGCAACTCTCGCCTCAAGAGCAGCAACCTCGGCGTCACGAACCTCAAGCTCCCTCAGCAAGCGAGCCGTCTCCTCTCGGGACTGGGCAAGCTCTCGCTCCAGCTCGCGCTCCCTCTGCAAACGACAAAACGGGCTCATGTCAATCATTTCAAGCATAAAGGAAGACTAGAAAACTCAAAAATAAAGTAAACGGAAGGTTCATACCTGACGTCCTCGGCCACCAGCAAGTGCCTCGACGGCAATACCGCGCAGCCGGTTGGCCACCCTCCACAAAGCCACAAACCGGGGTGGCGCGACCTGCATTTCAAAAGGAAAATGTTTAGCAATTGAGCAAATGTGAGTAAATGTGTTCTTACACGAAAACTATAGAAACTAGAAGGCTCACCCTCCGGATCAGATGCTGCCAATCGTCCAGGCCAGCATCTCTCACCGCCACGTCAAAGTTTTGTAGCTCGGAGATCGTCGTCATCCCCGTCATGTCGGTGTACTCAAGGGTCTCGGGGTACTCTGGGGGCTCGATGCCCGCCGCCTCGACCTCCTGCAAGATCAGATGACTTTCGTTAACTGATGATCCTTCATCATATGCTCAAACAATCAAAAATGAAAGAGGGCAAAGCACTTACCACAACCGGCCAGTACGCCAACCTCCCATAGAGGAACGCCGAGTAGTCCTCACCAGGAAGAAGGAGGGCGTCGCCACCAACGCCAGCCAAGTCAGTCTCCCTCTCAGCCTCAGAAGGTTCCCTAAACATCGTCCGAGGAGGATCGATGGGAACCGTCAAGACATCCCGAGAGCACTGCGGAGCCAAGCGCTCTCACCCAAGTACCACACAGGACCCATCGACGTCCTCAGCAGCAGCCGGCTCGAGCTCTTAGGTTGAAGGACCTCAGCCACGAAAGGAGGAGCGCCAGCGTACTCCTCCCAAGGCCTAGGCACCCACTGAGAAAAGCAAGCGAAAGGTCATTCTTATGATCAGTTCTAAAAAAGAAAGAGAAAGTAAGACAGACAAATACTCACGCCGTCCAACTGAAGAGCGTTCACCTCCCGCCGACAGACGTCGTGGAAGGAACGCCGACTCCTCGTGCGGCACATCACCCAATCCCTCACGACGGGATAGGCCTTCTCCACCGGCTCCGTCCTCTTGGGCGCAAGGCCCGGGAAGTAGGAGTACACCCACGCCTGTAAATCAAGATAATCAGCAACGATCTTTCATGATTTCACAAGAAAAAGAGATGATCTTTCATGAGAAGAAATGAAGGTTCATACCTCCAACGGCAGTCCAGGGCCGACAGCAGCAGGAGAAGTCCCCTTCTCCATCAACTCCGGACGGACCATGACCCTCATGAAGCGGATAAGGACCGCAAAACCAGCAGTGACCCAGTCCCAACGGCCTAGGGAGCTCAGGTCAGAAAGAAAGGGAAGAAGCTTCGTCGAAAGCCTCTCGCCCCTGTCTCCGAGGTAAATCAAAGACAGAAACCACCAGAGCGACAAGCGGACTCTCTGCTCTGCAGTGCAGGGAGGAGGAGCCGTCTCCCTCCCCTCGATCACCACCAACGCCAGGGTCTTCCCCGCGAAGTAGTCCCGCACGTAAGAACTAGGCACCAAACCAGGTACCGCAGCCGCCTTCGGCGCCAAGTTCCAGCCAATCAACCTCCTGGCCTCCGCCGAGTCCACCCTCATGGCCGTCTCTGGCCACTCCACTAGCTCAGTCCCACACGGCAGACCAGAAATCATGCCGTAGTCCTCCAACGTGACCCCCACCTCACCAAAAGGCATGTGAAACGTGGAGGTCGTGTCCCAAAACCGGTCCAAGAACGCTCAGACGAGACTGAGGTTAGCCCGAAGCTTCCTCCTCGCAATGTCCCTCCAGGCCTGCACCAAGGCGCCGAACACTCCCCGCTCGATCATGGCCCGCTCCTCAGCCGACAGCCTCTCGTAGCACCCCATCGCTGTCGTGTAGCCTGAGAACGACCTGATGTTCCCGGCCTCCTATGTTGATTTGAGACAAAAGCTATCTTTAGCTCAAATAAAGGAGAAAAGGAATGACAAACAGAAATGAAAGAAGATGAATGAAGAGTTATGAATCCTATTTACCAAGCTCTTCACCGTCCTGTAGAACAGGTAACCCTCCGCAGCCCAGAGCAGGCGCCTACTGTCCCAGGTCTCAACCCACGCAGGTTCTCCCCTCAGCTGGCGACCACCTCGTCCAACGTTGGCCAATCTCGGGGCCTCCTCCTCCTCAGCAGCCTCCTCCTCTTGGACCTCGTCCTCAGCCGCCATCACCGCGGCGGTGAAAGCCTCCTCCAACGCCTCCTCAAGCACCTGAGAAGGGTCAACAACGGTGTCTATGTCCATGGGAGCCCTCCCAGACGTAGAAGCCTCGTCACCTGCAAAATTAAAGTAAATTTAGGCCGCGTCAAGTGACGACAAGCCTTGATTAGGGGATTTTCGGGTTTTCGGAGCTCCGAAATCGCTCTTTTCTTGCCATCTTTGGCAATTTTCCCACAACCCGTCCGCTCATGCGGTAATTTGGGTCAAGTCAAGCCTAAGTTGAAGCCTAGTCATGGGTTCGAGTCGGAATTTCAGCAGCATTTCGTTATAACGGCGATTATGCCCTAAAAAGTGTCCTGAAAAAGCCGTCACAAACCAAAATTCCGAGATGGTAGAGAGTTTACCCATCACACAAGGACTCCAAATATCAAGTTTCGTCACCAATGGGAATCCTAAGGCTATTTTCGAAGCAATTTACGGTTTCGCTGTGAAACCGTCTCAATTTCACTCAAATGCTCAAAAACTAAACGAAAATTTGAAACAAATACATGGTTATGATCCTTATATTACCAATTGGCCATTTACAAAGTCAATTTGGCAAGGCAAAATCATTTGGGGGAAAAGCCCCAAATTTTCGACTAATTAGGGTCGAAAACCCTAATTTTGTCGATCCCATTTGAGCAAATACGGAAGATAAATGCAAGATTGATACACATACCTCGATTAGTCATGGTAAATTCAAGCTTTTGGATCAAGTTTCGACGGAAATGGTTGGAATTTGAGAGAGAAATTGAGATTTTTGTGTTTCGAATAAATGAAATGAAACCCCTGTTTCATCGGGTTTTTACGCAAAAAAGACACGCCCAGCAATAGACGCAGCAGGTGCTGCGCCTCTTCCAAGGGACGCAGCTCTTGCTGCGCCTTTTCCTCAGCTTCCCGTCATACGAATTTTCAAAAATTCGTTATGAGTTTGTTATTTTTGTGGGCCCATCCTTGGTGCGCCTCTTCCTTGATGCTACATCACGTATTTGGTCCGTTTGACTTATGTTCTGCGTCCAGATCCGCATCCTCCAAGCCAGCAACAAATTATCGCCTTATTTTCTTACCCAAGACCTAGCTTGTCACAACGAGTATTCCTTCTTTGACAGGTGTTTCGACACGCCTTTATTCTGTTCCCCCAGCGAGAGTACACGGATAGACTTTCCCTCTCGAGACATGGAGATCAGTTCCCGATTAAGTTCCCCAACGAGAATCCACGACCGACAGTCACTTCCTCTCGAGACATGGAGATCAACATCGACCCCAAATTCTTCCGAAGTTTGTTTGAAGCTGAACACAAGCAGATTTCTCCCAGCAGTTCCAGACTGTGTCCTACTGTCTTTCCCAAAATCATCGTTTTATTCCCCAGGCGAACATTCATATCTCTTAGGTAACCCTTTTCAGGATAAACCCTTCAGATATTTCAGAAACTTACCTTAATCTTTCAGACAACCCTTCAGATAATCCTTTATTTCTTTAGATAACCTTCAGATAATCCTTTCAGTGACTTTCATAGAACCCCTTTTCAGTTAAGTCTCCTTTCAGTCCTTTAGGGAGAGTTGTCCTTCAGCCTTTCCCTCAGTGAGAGATAGCCTTCAGAATTAGCCTTCAGAAATGTTAAGAAGTTTCTTCAGAATCCCTGTGACCCCTAATGCCTTCAGACACCAAGTAATCTTCAGACCAAAGAGTTTTGCCGAAGCGTCTTCAGTCCTGCTTCACCCAGGGGTATCTCAGGTATGGTCTCTTCTTATGGCTGGCGAGCCTCCTTACGTATTCTAATGGACTTTAAACGACCCTCCCCGATAGTCGACAGACTCTAAAATGTTCCCGACGACAGGTCCTTGGTTCAGACCTCTTAAGCCGCCTCGCGTCGCCATAGTCGTCAGGTACTCAGGTTGTAATCTTCGATTGACCTGATGGCTATACTTTCACTTTCGCCTTGTCCAAGCCTCAGTCAAAGTGGGGGCTCTGTAGACACCTCATTTCTGCACCTCCCGCAAACCACCCGGTGATGATTGGGCCGCATGTTTGGTACGCGGAACGATTTGTGACAGTTCGTAAGTTTATCGTCAAATGATCGCTCAAAGATTTATGTCTACCTCTTAATTGTCATCTACGCGCCGATACGGTCGTTTTGACAGTAATTAGAGTACATTTGGAGTCCGGGCCTAAAACCGTCTTCATTTTCTGACAGCCATTAAAATGCCGAGTCGGAATGTTCTGGAATGTTCCGGATATTTCTATTCCATATATTATAAATCTTTTAATCTTTGGTAAACAATTTCCCGTAATATTCACACAAAATATTAAGGAAAACCAAATCATTCCGTTATTCCATAAACTAAACACGGAAATCTTTCTTCCGCAGGAGGAAACCACTTGGGCATAGACGCAGCAGGTGCTGCGCCTCTTCCAAGAGACGTAGTGGCTGCTGTGCCTCTTCCCAAGTCCTTTCCTGCGTATTTTTCGTATCTTTCCATATCTTTTCGAGATTCACTTCCAAAGTCTCTCCGAAAACCCTACTTCCTCCACGTGATTAGTATAAATAGAGACCTTCGGTCTCATATATTTCTCACGCGAGTGTCCGCCCTTCTCTTCTCCCTTTGCATTCTAGACCACGTTCTTACTTTTTGGCGTCTACGTGGTTGAACTTTCGACCACGTAAGCTCGGATCCTTCTGAGTACCAGCCTCGTTTTGCATGACCGACCAATTTGACCAACTCCACCATAATCAACTTTAATCAATCTTAATCGTTTTCCTCTTACGAGGGCACTTTCGTTACATTCGAGTCAAGCATCACTAAACGTTAACTTAGTTCATCTTGTTTCGTCAAACATGTAAGTCTGAGGGTGTAAATCTCTCTTTTATTTATTGTTCTTTATTTATCGTAATCATATTGTAAGGTTTATGTCGAAAGCACAATTAAAACCGATTTCTAAACCCCTTGTTTAAAACCCTTTTTTACGGATTATCAGAGGACAACCGTCGAGAAAGGACGCAGCAACTGCTGCGCCTCTTCGAAGGGACGTAGTACCTGCTGCGCCTCTTCGTGAGGCTGCCGCAGTTCCTGCTTCCTTTCTTCTTCCTTCGTCTTTTGATAATTCGATTGTTTTTGTTTTGTTATTAATTGTTCTTTGTTCATTAACACGACAATTCTAAACATAATAATTCCAACATATAGCATATTATTAATAATTAATTCATCTCATTAATTCCCGACTTAAATCCCAAGTAATTAATATTTGCGGGTTTTTGTCATTAAAGTCAAATTCGAGTTGTAGAAATTTGATTCATTCATATTGGGTTTCTGGAATTCGATCTTTGATATATTCTCACCCGTTTATTATCATATTCATCATTAGTCCGTCATTAATTCATCATATTTAACCTAATTAATTTGTTTAGTTCTTATATTTGTTAATTAATCCTCATTAATCTTGTAATAATTCGTATTAATCGTTTTCATCCATGTTTATCGTTTTCATGACCATCAATCATATGTAAATAACCTGTTAATCACTTCCATCCGAGTAAATAATGCTAATCAATCATTAAAATCACCAATCAACATTAACGATTTGCAATTCCGGCTTCACAGCCAGAACTGAGCCAAGGAACGGACGCAGCAACCGCTGCGCCTCTTCCAGAGGGCGCAGCTATGCTGCGCCTGTTCCTGGTTGATTTCTGTCTCTGAACTTCCGTGTTGCTTTGATTTAGTTTTAGTTACGTAATTAATTAACTATTATTCGTATTATCACCCTTAATTTCTGTTCGTTAATTCCTTTGTTTATTTATTTTTTTCTCAAATTATCCGTTTTAGATGTATTTTCGACATAAATCACTAAAACCGATGTAATTATTGTAATTTTCATTATTGTAATTATTCTTTATTGTATTTATTGTATTTTTTGTATCACTTGTATGCCTTCACATGTAATCAATCTTAAATTCCACTTCGACTCAAATGCATGTGCTAATTACTTGTTAACCGACTTAGTCTAATCTTCACATGCTAGGATTAATCTGATGGATGTTGCATTGCATGCATATAATCGACAATATATCAAGTATAAACGATTTTCCCTAATCATTAGTAGAGGCCGCTATCGAGGCGGGCGGGATTAGGTGTTCGATCAAAAGAGCTTCCTAATACGTACCCTCACCCCTTACTCCAGATCTCTGTGAACATCCGTGTTCATTGGCATCCACGAGAGTCATTCTAGACATAAAATGCTAAGGGTAACGAGTTCTTGGTGTTCATGTCACTATTTTGTGTCTTGACATGACATGAGGTATTCGAACGGTTTCCAATTTTCCACAATAAATTGGTGGCGACTCTACAAATGCAAACGCTTGTTCTCTCTCCCAAGCGCCCCCGTGGGCCCATTGTCCACAACTAGCACCTCTCATAGAGTCAAATTTGATAGTTTGGTCCTGGTAGCAGGATACATTGAATGCGTAGAATAGCGATATGTTTTCTAAACGCCTAAAAACATATCTTAAACTAAATGCGAGACTCCAAGATTTGACACGCAGGAAGTAGCTAGTCTTGGAGTACTAAATGAAACTAAAAACAGAAATGAAAATACATGAGTACAAATAAGAAATCTAAGGGCTCGAAGTGGAAGGACTACGCGCGCAATTTTTAGGGATTGTGCGCTACAACTGCGGCTCCATACACATGGCCACACATGAGCTAACTCATGAACCCCCCCATTAAAAGTACGCCTAATAAACAAAAACTTAACAGACTCAAAAGAAGCACATAAATCAAAAATGTCGTCATAGACAAGGAAAATATCACTGCGGCCTCTTCTAGTCATCTTCAAATCTTCAATCACATTCAGACAATCACTTTCGATTTCCACTCTTGATAAACCGTCCCGCTTCGCTTCACTCAGTCCCAAAATAATTCCTTCCGCTTCGAGGACTTGAGGATCCCGGACTTCTAGCCTCTGCATCGTCACCCCCCACCTCACTTTCCCCTCATCGTCCCTACACACGGCCTCTAACCCCATACCCATTCTTGCCACCATTCCCGCGTCAACATTAATGTTATTCCACCCTTGCCTCGGTCTTCTCCACCCACTAACTACCACACTCCCTTCACTATCCGTCTCATGCCTCGACTCCACACCCCCCATCTCCTCAATGAGCTCCCCTACTCTCCTTAACACATCCCTCACACCCACCCTTACACCCTCACAGATCATTCTATTTCTAGCTTCCCAAATTTCCCAACATCCAGTCATCAACACCACACATTCTTCCATACACGACTCCATAACTACCTCTCCCCACTCCCTCGCCTGCTCAAATCCGACTTCCTTCATTATCTCCAGTCCCAGCCCATCCCATACACCCATAACGCACTCACAATCCCGAAAAACTTGGAGACAAGTCTCCACATCGCATAAGCAAATTGGACAACCATCAGCTACTCCACTTAGTCTACGGGCTAAATTTCGTTTCGTAGCTATAGCGTCATTACAAAGTTGCCAGAAGAAAACCTTAATACAAGGGAGAATGGGTACCTTCCATAACTTATTCCAAAGCCACCTTTCACGAGAATAATCCGACTGCTCCACTAACTGATCATCTCAACCCCGAGCAAGAGCCCAATACGCCTTCCTGACCGTGCAGCTACCTTCCTTCGTCAAATCCCAACAGCACTCGTCTGAAGGTCTATTATCACTAAGTCGTATGTTCATCACACGTTCAGCTTCAAAGGAAAGAAATAGTTTACTTAGCTCCTCACGATTCTATCTCATATCACATGGCATCACGAGGTCCGCCACCTTCATGTCAAATTCCGCATTCCCTCTAGGTGACAGAGTACACTTCGAATACGACCCTGGGATCCACGGGTCAATCCATACTCTCGTCTCTCTGCCATCCCCAATACGTTTCCTTGCTTCTAGCTTAATGACATCCCTAGTCTCCCATATACTCCGCCACGTATAGCTTGGATTAGGCCCTAAATCAGCTTCCATAAACTCCTTTTTTGGAAATATTTTCCTTTCAAAATTCGTGTCAACAGAGCATCACCATCGGTCATAAGTCGCCAACTCTGCTTCTCCAAAAAGGCCCGATTAAACTTATTGAAATCTCGAAATCCCAGACCATCTTTATCCTTCGGTTTGCAAAGCTTGTCCCAGGCTAGCCACGCCATCTTTCTTTTCTCTCCTTCCGAGCCCCACCAAAATTTTGAAACCATAGCTCGTAGAACATCACAAAAGTTAGCAGGTAAGTTAAACACACTCATCGCATATGTCGGTATTGATTGGGCCATGACCTTTATCAGAATCTTCCGATCCGCCTTACTGAGTAACATTCCCCGCCAACCCTGTAATTTTTTACTAAGCTTGTCCCTAATTACACATGTGACCATCTATTTCGAGTGTCCGACCACCGTAGGCAAACCTAAATACTTCTCTAGGACATCAATAACCTGCACCCCGAGCACCTCAGCCACCCTATTACGCCTCTCAACCCTTGTACCTTTGCTAAAAGAGATCGTCGTTTTATCGTAATTAACCATTTGACCGGATGCTAACTCATACTCATGGAAAATAGCCTTTAATTTCAGTGCCTCAGACTCATTAGCTTTCACGAAAAAATATTGTCATCAGGAAAGAGTAAATTAGAAATAACCGGGGCCATTGGAGCAATTCGGATACCATGTAAAGAGTTATTCTCCACAGCTCGTCTAAGTAAACTAGACAACACTTCTGCACATAAGATAAATAAATAAGGCGAGATGGGATCCCCTTAACGCAGGCCTCTAGTCGGCCTAAACACCTCAGACGTAGAACCATTCACTAACACTTCATAACTTACTGACTACGCACACTCCATCACTCGTCCTACCCATAAAGCATCGAACCCCATACACCGAAACAAAGATAGAAAAAACAAAAGTACAATACTTATCAAAAGATTGAACTTTGTTACATAAAGAAATTAACCAACCAACCAACAACAGTAAACATGAATCAAATCATGTTTATACTTTATATTTACAATAAATAAGGCCTCCAAAAAGAAAGTGCAAAAAATATTCTACCTTTCCAACCTTGCAACATCTAATTTTTATCTTCGTCAACCAAAAAATCACCATGGTAATTGAAAGATGTTATGCTTGCTTTCATTGATGTTAATCAGTGAGTATAAATACAAAGATGAGAGGAGATATTTCCTCCTAAATTACATGAGAACATATCTTAAACTACCTAATTATATGCTACAAATTAGGGAAGATAATATGTGCATATTTGACTGAATATATACAATATATTCCAACACTCCCCCTTAGTCGAACCGGGAGGAAGTCGGACGCTTAGACTAGAGCGAAAATCTGTAAAAAGAACCAAAGGGAGCCCCTTCGTAAAGATATCGGCTATTTGAGACCGAGTAGGAACATGATGAACCCGTACGTCGCCTTTAGAGACTTTTTCACGAACAAAATGGATGTCGATTTCAATGTGTTTCGTTCGTTGATGCTGTACGAGATTGCTAGCAAGATAGATAGCGCTGACATTGTCACAATAGACAATAGTTGCCTTACGCAACGAGCGATGAAGCTCGAGAAGTAAATTGCGCAGCCAACAAGATTCCGACATGACATTGGCTACCCCACGATATTCAGCCTCGGCGCTTGAACGTGATATAGTGGGTTGCCGTTTAGAAGCCCATGAGACAAAGTTGTCCCCCAAAAAAACACAATAACCACTGCTAAACCTACGAGTGTTGGGACACCCCGCCCAATCAGCATCGGTGTAAGTGGTGAGAGTTGTTGGTGATGACTTAGTTAACCATAAACCGTGTCGTAAAGTACCTTGCACATAACGTAAAATCCTCTTCAGTGCATTCATGTGAACTTCCATAGGATTATGCATGAACAAACAAACTACGATAAAGAGTAGGATCACTAAACAGAGGACTAACCGTGGAACTGAGCTTCGGTTTAGTGTCTACCGGAGTTGAAGAAGCTTTGCAATTCGACATACCAGCCCGTTCAATAATATCCGCAGCATATTTATGTTGAGATAAGAAAATACCCGTATCATACCGAGTAACTCCAATTCCCAAAAAATAACTAATAGGACCAAGGTCTTTCATAGCAAATTCATGTCCAAGCCGTGACATGATTTCCCGACGAAGTAGCTCGGAAGAGGAGGTCAATAAAATATCATCAATATAGAGCAAGATGAATGCCGAATTACCCTTACTGTCTCGGTAAATAAAGAGAGAATTGTCACACTTACTATGCACAAAGCCGAGTTGATGAACAAACTTAGCAAAATGATTATACCACGCTCTTGGCGCTTGCTTGAGCCCATAAAGAGATTTCCGAAGCAAACATACGTGATCCGGAAAGCGTTTGTCGCGATACCCAATTGGCT
Source organism: Silene latifolia (assembly GCF_048544455.1). Classification (NCBI taxonomy): domain Eukaryota; kingdom Viridiplantae; phylum Streptophyta; class Magnoliopsida; order Caryophyllales; family Caryophyllaceae; genus Silene; species Silene latifolia. Next base: position 23,169,532 of record NC_133536.1, read on the forward strand.
GGTGCATGTATACAGTCTCCTTTAATTCCCCATGTAAGAAGGTATTTTTTACATCTAATTGACGAATGGACCACCCATGAGATAAAGCAATGGATAATACCGTACGAATAGTTGCGGGTTTGACAACCGGGCTAAAAGTCTCTCCACAATCGACTCCTGCTTGCTGCGTTTTCCCGTCACCTACAAGACGAGCTTTGTGCCTTTCAAAAGAACCATCAGATTTTACTTTATGACGAAAAATCCACATAGACCGTATTATATTCCCATGAGCAGGACGCGGAACAAGATCCCAAGTTTTATTACTAATCAAAGCATTAAACTCGTCATCCATTGCCAGTTTCCAATTATGATCACGGAGGGCTATTAACGGGCTTTTGGGCAGGGGTGATATGGCTACGGATGTGTGAAGACTGACAATATTTTTCGGTTTGCGTATGCCATGGTCACCTCTAGTAACAGCCTTTGTGCTAATTGGAATGTTGCGAGATGGGGGTGCGGTACGAGTGGTGTTCGGAATAGGTATGGGGGTGCGGTACGAGTGGTGTTCGGAATAGGTGTAGCTGGTGGTATATTGTGGGGCACATGGTCGGTGGTAGGTGTGGGAAATACCGTAGAAGAAGGTGACACGGGTTGTGGAGTGGATATGGGCAGTGTATCGGGGGACCGGGTAATGTAATCAATGATATAGGGGGAGACATCATCACTAAGGAAATCGTAGGTGGTTGGGTCGGGTGGGTTGGTTTTAGCGAAAGGGAAAACACTTTCATCAAAACGAACGTGTCGACTTATTATGATTCTATTAGTTTGACGGTCAAAGCACTTATAACCTAGATATTGGTCCGGGAAACCTAAAAACACGCATGGTAAGGAACGAGCTTGAAGCTTGTTAATTTGGGTCGAGGGAATTAGGGGATAACAAAGACACCCGAATACTCTAATATGAGAGTAAGACGGGTTTTTGTTATACAACATATGAAGAGGGGTTAAAAGACTCAATTGTTTGTTTGGTAAAACATTAAGCAAATATGTCGTCATAGCAAGAGCATGATGCCAAAAGCTAGCGGGAATAGACGCATGAAGAAGTAAGGTTCGATTTATGTTATTAATTGATCTAATTTTTCTCTCAGCCTTGCCATTTTGTGGAGATGTATGAGGACACGAGAAACGAAAAGTTAGACCATTGGACGCACAGAATTCAGTGAAAGTAGCATTATCGAACTCTTTTCCATTGTCACATTGAATCGTTTTTATACTTCTTTCAAATTGGGTCTTAATAAAATTGTGGAATTTGACGAAAACAGCAAATACTTGGGACTTTTTGGCCAATGGAAAAGTCCATAAATAATTTGTAAAATCGTCAAGAAGCACTAAATAATATCGATGACCTGCAGAACTTAAAACAGGAGAGGTCCATAAATCGCTATGAATTATATCAAAGGGCATAGTAGTTCTTGTAGTTGACGGAACAAAAAGTTGCTTGATATGTTTACCAATAGAACAAGAATGAAAAATTGTCTTTTTATTGCTAGAATTACAATTTATCAAATTTTTGAGCCTAAGAGAATTAAAAATAACATCGCCAGGGTGTCCAAGACGATCATGTCATATTGTGGACTCGAGAGCAGCAAAAGCGGCATGAGGTTGGACTTTATTCGTGAGAGTTATAGGATACATCCCCGTCTTGTAATCCTTCACACAAAATCCAAATGGGTCAAACTCAATTGTCACAAAATTGCCAGTCGTAAACTTCCTAACTGATACTAAATTTTTGACTATTTGGGGTGCATAAAGAATATTTCGAAGAGACAAGGGTGGATGCGGTTTGGGTAAAATGGTTTTACCGGTACCATAAATCGGGATTGATTGGCCATTTCCGACAAGAATCGAATTATTAATGCTCGAATTAGTAAAAGACGAGAGATTACCTGTAGTCGACCTCATGTGGGAAGTAGCTCCAGTATCCATATACCACGGGTCAGGAGGAGTGAGCCCAAGGGTATACATGGCCGCCTCAATATCCGTTTGCGACGGAGGCGATTCAGCCGTGTAAGCTTGTGGCTGAGGTGTAGGAGGACGAAAACCAGGAGGCCTGCTCCATGGAGCAGTAGGGTAAGGACACGGTTGGCAGGCCCATGGAGAGGGTCCCCAAGGCCAACCACCAAAACCGCCATAGCCACCACCATACGCTGCTGCCTGCCATGGATTTGAAGGCATCGCTATTTTAGGAACTGAGGGCTGAGAAGACGGTGCAGCCTCTGGTGTCGCACCTTGTTTGCCTTTGTGACACCCCCATATACCGAGGAGCCTTAACCAGACCTTCCTTAGCATATAAGGGCATCACCATCTCGGTTACCCGAGGTAAGTAATCATCAAAAGTCGATAGAAGAACAATTACAGTTATTCTACAAGTGTTACAGCCAAACTACTAAATAAAGATACAACTCATCAACTATATACTACTTCTGTCATAACTCGTGAGGACTCATCCCATCCAGGACTCCAGCAACCATCCAAGACAACACCTGCTAAAATGGACTGCTCACCATAAGGGATCACGGCAGACATATAAAACAAACAAGACAACCACACAAGGTCAGTAACTGAGGCAAGACACAACAATCAATCATCAACATACTACAAACACAATCAAACACACACACAGTCACAACCACTCCAACCAATCTCCGTCACCGACTGTCCACTAGACCAGCCCTGCCAGTGGGGGACCGCAGCCGTACCCACCAAATCCCCGCTCATCATACCGAGCGATAAACCCTGTCCCATTAATGTGCACATCCCCTCCCGTGACGGGTTCCATGGAGGGTGAAACTAGGGCATGAAGCCACTCCCGCAAGTGACTCCACTCAGCCGAGGACGCACCTCGAGAACCACAGACAATTAGTCACAAACAGCTGTATCACAACAACGACGACTACAACAACAACAACAACAACAACCACAACAACGATAACAACAATCAATAACAACAACCGACACTCTAACCAACCAACAGAGACTGAGTAGGCGAACCTACCTTTAGCCAAAAGCAGCGATTCCTCGATCAACCATACGACATCAACAAAGCAAACAATTCCTATACAAACAGTATACAAGCCTATTACTACTAACACAACCCTACAAGGAACAACAAAGACAAAGATGATGATGATGACATACCTACACATCCTAGATCGGCGTTAAGACTGGTACCCGACTCAAGCAACCCATCCACAAGGCACTAGCATCCTCAAAGGCTCCCATGGAAGGAATTAAGGTGAAGGGAAAGGAAGGAGGCGACATCTAGGTCTGAAGGAAGGAGGCAGAAATGATTTACGATTTCTCAAAACACGATTATAAACCCTCGCTGAAAATACGCTACTCGATCGAGTAACTAATGTACTCGATCGAGTGGCCCCTACTCGATCGAGTACCCAAGCTACTCAATCGAGTAACCTCTACTTTATCAAGTACCACTAAAATCTAAAGGCAACCATGGCACTAGGTAACTCTGGCACACATCACTAAGGGCTATTACCTGCTCTGAAGGTCGGTCAACGTTGGTCAACGGGTCCCTAAATGGATGGGTATTACAGTTTTCCCCCCTTAAAAAGAACTTCGTCCCCGAAGTTCAACTCATCCTCCCCCCACCCATAAGACAAGGAACCAAGGTCGACATCACTGTTCTCCCGACACAAGTCACTATTCTCTAGAAGCATTACCCCACTACGTCATCATCATCATGTCTGACACACCACATACACCAACTTCTATAACCCACAACTTGAATTACCAACTCACAACATGTACCAACACGACCAACGACTATACTATTACTCCAAGCATTTAGCCACGCAACTACGAGATTATACTTTCACTTGCACACAACTACCAACATCAAGCATGTCACACAACGATCCTATTGCACTGCGTGATTCAAACATTTTATTACCGTTCTCGACATACTTATCTCTTTATGACTATCTTGTCATTGTAAATTACTCAACTTTTACTTAAACATACAAATTACTCATCAAACGATTAAAACAATTACAACTTCATGCTAGCAATATAACCGGGATAATATAAAACATTACAAACATGCAACAAAATTATTATAATATCGGTCTTTTTATTTTGCGACATTATTCTTCCCCTCTAAAAGGAACTTCGTCCCCGAAGTTCACCATCAAACAATTTTCCTATACGTAAAGCACCTTGTCGACATTACTCACTAATCACGACGAACATAGTCTTATACTACCTCTCAGTCACTATATTGTTCCCATTTGATATGGGCACAATAATTAAGGAAAAGTATTAAAATAGGAGTAAAAGAGTTGTGTGGGGTTGGTGATAGAAGAGAGGGATGAATTATTAGTAATTAAATAAAGAATTGTGGGGCCAAAAGATAAAGGAAAGTAATAAAATAGGAGTAAAAGAGTTGTGTGGGATTTGGTGATAGGAGAGAGGAATGAATAAAATAAGAGTAAAAGTTTCTAAAAATAGAAAGGGGAACATTAGTTGAATAATCCGTTTCGGGAAAGAGAGAACATTATAGTGACTGGGAGGGAGTATATATATATACATCTGCTACCTTACGAGAATAATTATCAAGAACCATAAAAGACATGCACATATCAATTGTATATAATGTAGTTATAGAAATTCTGCGCAATAAGTAACAAGTCTTTTCGATAATAAATAAGTTAGGCTTGCTTGTGAAAGTAATAAAAGAAACCTTTATGTCACATCTATTCCCACAAAACATCATTTATAAGTCAAGCATGGACCCAAGCATTACTAATAAGTCGACCCAAACAGGTTACTATCCTTCAATAACCATTAGAAGTATCCAAATATGCAAAAATAGAAATAATCAAACAATTTATTTTTCGAAAAGTTACTATAACGGTTCTACTCGATCGAGTGTACTGGGTACTCGATCTAGCTAGACCTACTCAATCGAGTGTCTTAGCTACTCGATCGAGTAGTCCGAGATCAGAATACTTTTTAATTGTCACACCTGCAGCTACTCGATCGAGTGTAGGGCACTCTGTCGAGTGGCCACAGGTCAAATTACCTCGAAACTTCCTAACACAACACCAAAATATATAGATACAATCGCATAACCGCAAGTAGGATGATATCCCGACCATAAATCCTACCAACAAGTCTAGGAAAACTAATACGGCCTTATGGCCACCAATACAAACCGAACATAATAAGTACGAAATGGAATAAACTAATATCCAACACATCTAACAACCATAATCAAAAGAGAAAGAAAGGAGTATCACTCCTGCTGCTGCTGCTGCACATCCATGACATAATCCTCCGCTCCGTTACCACCTGAGGTACCTGCCCCTGAAGTCCCAAGACCCGCATCATCCCCTTCTCCAACCTCTGGACTCACGTACCATGGGGTCAAACCGCCGTAAGGATAAGACTGAGGTGCTCCCCATGTGGACATATCCACCCCGTAGGAGTGGAAAACCCCGCTGTAGTCACCAACTCCCCTCCACCACACTGGATGCGGTCCCTCGGTCCCAATACCCTGAGTGTAAGCCATCTCGTGCATGATCCGGAGTGTCAAGGTAGAGGACACTCTCTCTACCAGGTAGCTGTCACGCGTCGCCGGGGTATCAAGGTAAGGGTAACAAGGAAACGGGTGCTGTGGTGGTGCTGCCGGCTGTGGCTGTGTCTCAGCCATCCTCTCCCTCACACGGCGTGGTCCCCTCCCTATCCTGGGTCTATCCTCTGCAGCTCTCACACTCTCCCCCTTCCTCGGCTCGGGCATAACATGAAGGATCGTCTGGTCAATGAAATACGTCTGTCTCGCCGGAGGTGCATCCTCATCCTCCTCCTCATCATAATCGGCAGCTACCACGGTCGCAGCTAAAGGATCAGTCGGTGGGAGGTGCTCAGGAGCTGGTATATTCATCCAGCTCATGCCCCACACCCTCCACGCTAGGCTACCATCCGCCAAGGTTCTCAACCATTTCAGGTCGAGGAAATAATCTCTATCCATGGTAGGCACCGGGGTGGCTAAGGGAACGTACTCAGAGGAAGCCTCAAAGGAAGTTAGCTTTTCAGCTAACCGGGTAGCAATAGCACCACAACTCAAGATCCTAGTACTAGAGGAGGCCATCAAAGCAAGACTGACACAAACCACAGCGGGAGCATTAAAGATCACCCTCTCGGTCCGCTCAGGGTTAAGGTAAGCCATCAGAAGCAACAACTCGTGGGAGTTTAACTTACTCATATTAGACCTCTCGTAAAGGAGACACGACACAGCACGAAGAAAGATCCTTAAGGTAACATGTTGCACATCGTTGATCAACATGTTACTAGCGGTGGGAGCTGATTTCCCGGTAATACAGGGCATAAGGCGGCAAACCCCACACTCAGACGGTATGTCACGAAGGGCATCCTTGGAAGGCTTAGCCAACCCAAGGTGGGAAGCAAACAGGTCCATGGTTAACATAAAACTGGTATTCATAAGACGGAATCGGATCATCTGCTCGTAGGCTCGTATTTAAACGAGCTCATGAACTCCAAGGTCAGAAAAGCGTAGGAATGCTTCCGTAAACGGTATAGCCCAGTGAACCCCAAAGTCTCAAAAATATGACGGACATCCGTCTCAATCCCCAGGTCCTCTAAAAGAGTGGTGTCCACACAGCGAGTCGGTCTCATCTTACGGGATTGTAAGGCTACAAACCTTTCCCGTTGTGTGTAGTCCACAAAGACTATCAAGGGTACTGCAGTACAGTGGTACCACCGGTCCACTACCCTCCCCAACTTCGGGCTGGGAAGCCCTACCCCTCTTACTTTGTCTGGTCCCCAAGTTTAGTCTCGGCATTTGTTTCAACATATAATTTAAATACACCGTATATATGTACCAAAACGTACAAAGGACACATATTTGCTCATGCAAGGATCATCTAAGTACACAACTTCACCAACAATTCCCAATTGACAAGTAAAAATTCCAATTTTCAAATTTCAGACGGTCTTTACAGCTGTGAAAATTTGACATAGTTATTATGAATTAACTCGACCACTACTACTTTTAAGACTCATACCTTCAAAACATACTCATATACCATCCAATTTTGCAATTACATGAGACGAATTTCAGTTTGGGGCACTTTTAAGACGGAGTTTTAAGACAAACTTTGAGGTGAAAATCACAAAAATCAACTTCCCACATGATATGTACCACATACACTACTCAGATTTCATCCTTCAACATGTAAAAGACAACCAAAAATCAATTCAATTTCTCAAACCCTGGAAAATTCGGTCACCAATATATGCAATTTCTATTTGAGTTTTGTATTATAAACAACAATAATCATAAAAGGGAAGCATCTAGATCATATTACAACAATTACAAGCAAATTTTCTCACATATAAATCGAATTTTCAGATTTTTCTATCATCCTAATTGTTTCTAATTGATGAAAAACATTAAACTAGGAAGAAAATTCATACCTTGATCAAATAGGAAGTAAAAGAACAATTATAAGCAAAGGAAATCACCAAATAAATCACCACAAGCACAAGATTTGAGAGCAAGATGAGATATATGAAGGTATTAGGGTTTATGAATGAATTAGAATGAAGGGAAGAAAGATGGGAAAAGAGTATAAGAATCCCGCAACCACCCGGGTACTGTAGCTTACTCGATCGAGTATGTTGGGTACTCGATCGAGTGCCCTCTACTCGATCGAGTAGGCGCTATTCGGTCAGTTTTCCGTAGGGAATTCCTACATCTTCGACGTCATAGCTTCCTAACTAGATCGAGTGAGGTCTACTCGATCTAGTAGACACTCATACTCGGTCAAGTAAGATTGGCTACACGGTCGGAATTACAAGATTAACTGAAGATTCCTGCAAAACAGCATCACGTGTCGATTCCAAACCAAGTTTGGAAGTCGTCACGGGTTATTATATTCATTCACATTATGCCACTACTACTCAATTGTATCGTAACGGTTTCACCAACTAGGATTCATATCATATCATTCTACAACGAACTCCACACAACATTGTTTACCACATTATTAACTCGTTTATGTATACATTTAATGCATTATCTCATAGTTAAACCTTTGTCTACTACTCCGCTAATAAACTTGAAATCACATTACTCTAATCACTCATTTAACATTAATTTTACAGGCATCATTCAAGTGTACCAGCAACATGATTATGTTTCAACCTAAGCAACTAATCTACTCAAATTAATCACATCACATACGGAAGCTTTCAGCCATACATGTATCACATTCATCCATTAACATTTGGTACTTCTCATTACAATTCTACAACTCTTTAACTATCATCATTAGCACTATTATAAAACTTATAAATCCGTATAGAAACTATCATGACTAACGACTTCAAACAAACACAGTCATTACCACATTTCATATCGCATCACACGTTTCTACTCTTGTCACATACTTCTATCGTATAAAACCTTTCACGTTCCTCATTATCATCACACACACATACTAACTCCATCAAAACTTTACCATGTATGATTCTAACTTAACTATTACGCACATGCTAACTTCAACAGAGACTCGACCACAACCAATTCCAACATAATCACCATACACATAAGGTACATAGTTGCCGACTCAACATTCCCATACCCAGTGACTGGCTTAAGCACAATGGGGCCAAGATTTAGAAATGAGGGTGCCTACTCACCCAAAATCTAGCATCAGCTGGGTCTCTCATTATACATACACCAGGTTCATTTTATTAGACTCACTACGTTCATTAGTTTCATTTGTTACAGGTTCCAAAATCGTCGCTCTGATACCACTTTGTGACACCCCCATATACCGAGGAGCCTTAACCAGACCTTCCTTAGCATATAAGGGCATCACCATCTCGGTTACCCGAGGTAAGTAATCATCAAAAGTCGATAGAAGAACAATTACAGTTATTTTACAAGTGTTACAACCAAATTACTAAATAAAGATACAACTCATGACTATATACTACTTCTGTCATAACTCGTGAGGACTCATCCCAGCCAGGACTCCAGCAACCATCCAAGACAACACCTGCTAAGACGGACTGCTCACCATAAGGGATCACGACAGACACATAAGACAAACAAGACAACCACACAAGGTCAGTAACTGAGGCAAGACACAACAATCAATCATCAACATACTACAAACACAATCAAACACACACACAGTCACAACCACTCCAACCAATCTCCGTCACCGACTGTCCACTGGACCAGCCCTGCCAGTGGGGGACCGCAGCCGTACCCACCAAATCCCCGCTCATCATACCGAGCGATAAACCCTGTCCCATTAATGTGCACATCCCCTCGCGTGGCGGGTTCCATGGAGGGCGAAACTAGGGCGTGAAGCCACTCCCGCAAGTGATTCCACTCAGCCGAGGACGCACCTCGAGAACCACAGACAATCAGTCACAAACAGCTGTATCACAACAACGACGACCACAACGACAACAACAACAACCACAGCAACGACAACAACAATCAATAACAACAACCGACACTCTAACCAACCAACAGAGACTGAGTAGGCGAACCTACCTTTAGCTAAAAGCAGCGATTCCTCGATCAACCATACGACATCAACCAAGCAAGCAATCCCTATACAAACAGTATACAAGCCTATTACTACCAACACAACCCTACAAGGAACAACAAATACAAAGATAATGATGATGACATACCTACGCATCCTAGATCGGCGTTAAGACCGCTACGCGACTCAAGAAACCCATCCACAAGGCACTAGCATCCTCAAAGGCTCCCATGGAAGGAATTAAGGTGAAGGGAAAGGAAGGAGGCGACATCTAAGTCTGAAGGAAGGAGGCGGAAATGATTTAAGATTTCTCGAAACACGATTATAAACCCTCGTTGGAAAGACGCTACTCGATCGAGTAACTAACGTACTCGATCGAGTACCCAAGCTACTCGATCGAGTAACCTCTACTCTATCGAGTACCACTCAAATCTAAAGGCAACCATGGCACTAGGTAACTCTGGCACGCATCACTAAGGGCTATTACTTGCTCCCAAGGTCGGTCAACGTTGGTCAACGGGTCCCTAAAAGGACGGGTATTACAGCCTTTCCCACCTTTGTTTCCTCCACCTTTCTTCTTGTTCTTGTTGGACTTCCCTTGTGAAGTAGGACGACCAAGAATCGACGCAGTTGGGGAAGTATCAGTAGCGTTCGCATACATGGCCGAAGGAGCACCTATTACAGCCTGTTTCGCGAACCCTGCCTCCTCCAATGTCAACATCGAACGATCACGATAGAATGGTGGTAACGGTGAAGTCTGCCAAATAATAGTACCCACACCATGATATGCGTCCGTCAATCCTGACACCAATTGAAGCACTAAACGGGTGTCAGAAACGGGAGAGCCAACATTCTTGAGTTGATCGGCAAGATTCTTAAGACGTTGATAATACACGGAGGCAGTAGAGAAATCTGCCATCATAGTGTGAAAAAATTCTTGCTCGAGAGTCACCGCTCTCGAGTGTTGATTATCTTGAAAAATATCGCGAATGCGATCCCAACACTCCATGGCAGTGGAGTCGTCTTCAACCACGGTTTGCAATAGATCCGTAGAGATCGTTGCATATATCCATTGTAGAACCGTCGCATCAATTGTGTCCCATAACTCTTGTTCTTCATCGGGTCTTAGGCTTAGGAGCCTTTTGTTTCGGATCGATGATATGATGTAAGACACGATTTGCCTTAGCATAATTGGTGAAAAGAGCAACCCACAAACGATATTGATCATTGTCCATACCGAGTGTGACGGAGACATGGTTTTTGATGTTACTGACAGCAAAAACCGAGGGCAAAGGAGAAGAGTTGCCGGTTTTTGATGTTTCTGGAATGGTCATGGTGAATTGAGAGTTAGATCAAGAAGGAAGAAAAAGATATTGTCGTGAGGACGAGAGAAAAAAAACTTGCGGATGCGAGATCGAAATTAAGAAAGAAAACCTGATACCATGAAAGATGTTATGCTTGCTTTCATTGATGTTAATCACTGAGTATAAATACAAAGATGAGAGGAGATATTTCCTCCTAAATTACATGAGAACATATCTTAAACTACCAAATTAGATGCTACAAATTAGGGAAGATAATATGTGCATATTTGACTGAATATATACAATATATTCTAACAGTAATTACCCTTTACTATAGCTGGCCTTAGCTTGGCTCACTAGTTCTCAGTCCAACGTCGTCTTTTGCAAACCCGCCCTCGCTTGTTGAACCTGCCATTGCTTATACGATTCAGGTCGTTGAACTCTTTCAACACCTTCACAAGCTACAAGATTATAAACCTCTTTTCCATACGCTTCGCTCTCGATTAATAATCTCTCGTGTGATTCACGTGCCATTGTCGCTTCGAACACCTCAAACACGGACGAGTAATGATATATCGCTTCCTTGAATCGAGTTATAAAGAACGGTGCATTGAACGTACCGTTTATAACTCCGTGAACGAATAAATCCGGGTTTAAGTTTTGAACGAGTTTTAAGAATTTGTCTCTTGGACTATTTGTGATACGTGCATTTTATATAGTCTTTTTAGCCTATTTTATGCACGTATTTCTATGTTTTTATCGTGGTTTTATGCTACGAAATGCCCCGAATATGCTACTTTGGTTTGTTTTGTCCTAATTGCAGGAATGAACCGGAAAGTAGTGAAATCAAGCCTTTTACCGTCCTTTTAGCATGCATTTGGAGGAAGAGTGAATTTGGAGCGGGAATGTAGCTATTTTGAGATGCGCAAGGAAGGAAGATAGCTAGGCGAGCAAAGGAAGAACTTCAAATTGCTAGTGCCTACTTTGAAGAGCCATATCTCGAGTTCTACAACTGATATTCAAGTGATTCCAATTGGAGATGAAATTTTGTCCTCTTATCTTTCCAACGCCACCGGAATCGCCCTATTTGCCTAAGTAACGAAGAAATGGCAGCCGTTTGAAGTTCAGTGCGCGAAGCAGGAATTACGCGCTGAGAAGTCCTCGATCGAGCACTATTTCTATTCGATCGAGAGCTACTTCTCCTCGATCGAGTGATTAAAGGGAAAGAAGTCTTCGATCGAGAGGAATTGTTCTCGATCGAGGGGAATGCTAAGGAATATCACTCGATCGAGAGACTACATGATCGATCGAGCAACAATTTTTGACGGGTTTGGGCTTTAATTAGCCCGCGTGATATTTTATTTCGCTAAACTCTTTTGCTTTGCTATTTAAGCATGCTTTACTAGGTTTATTAGGATCATCTTTCATATTATCAAACACTCTACTGTAAACTTTAGAACGTGGCTTTATTCCTCTTCACTGTTACTTTATTTGGGGATTATTTTCACTCGGATTTTGTGTTCTTTACACCGGATTCGCTTGGATTGTAATTCCTTTCTCTTCCTTTATTAATAATTAATCTTTTATTGCTTTAATTCTCCGCTTTCGTTACAATTAATTTCTGCTCTAATTTTCTTTATTGCACTTTATTGTTTATTTATAATGTTTACTGCTGGGAAATTAATTGCTGTTAGTCTAATTAGTAATATGAGTAGCTAATTCCCCTCCGCTAAGACTATAGGGGATCCATAATTATGAAGGGAGAGTAATCGATTTATTGGGTTAATGTTGGTATTGTCTTTGTTGGTTAAATGCTACAATTAACTGTATCTGTCTAATTGAGTCGACGCAATTAGACCTTTAATTCTTAGTGATCCTTGACCTGGACCGAAAGGTTGGAAGAGGCGAGACTAGTAGCGAACAATAGAGTATTGCAGTGAGGGCGAAAGTTAAGCTGTTTACACTTTAGGGTGAATTAAGGACCGAAAGGTGACGTTCGTTACCCCTTAGACCATATTTGCATTGACCTGAGACCTAGATTACTTGACCGGATGATTATGGTGAACCGTCTGTCTTAGCTGTCTTTCTCTATCTGTTTAATCCCTTTCTCTTATTCTCTTTCCCTTACTCTTTTTAGTTTAGAAATTCACATTTAAAACCCCCACTTTGTGACATTCAGACAGACCAAGTTGAACAGATAATTAGCAAAATAGCCTCCCTGTGGAGATCGACCCTACTTGCTACTAGCTATTAGTTAGTTGTATTTAGGTATTTATTTTTGGTGTAGAAACGACCGCATCAATTTGTATCGACTGTTTCGTCATGCAATGTACCTGACCGGTACATGCAGTTTACGATCACGAGTTCGTCGCTCTCGATTTCGAGGTCGGACGGTTTTATATTCTCCCATTTATCGGCTATTCCAGTATACTGGAACGGTACTCGAATCTCTCGGAGTACCCCGCCAAACGTCGACTAGTGGCATCAATTCTCGCCGCTGGTCGAAATCCCTGTTGAGGGACCCAAAGTGACCCGATTTAAGTGACCCAAAATGACCCGATTGACCCAAAATGACCGAAATGACACAAAACGACCTAATTAAGGCAAAATCATGACCCAAAATGACTCAAACGACCCAGATTGACCCGACCCAAAATGACCAGATCCGAAGTGACCCGACCCAAAAATGACCCGATCCGAAAGTGACCCGATAAGTTATTGACCCGAAAATTACCCGACCCGACCCGAACCCGACCCGAATGACCCATTTGCCAGGCTTAATTAAAACTATATAGTAAACTTAATTTATATAGATTTATTTAATTACATTGAAGTTACTTGGTTTCTGCACATTATATATAGTATTGATTGATTATACATTTCAGTATAGATGGTAAAAATATGAGTTAAGCAAGTTTAACGTAGTTTTATTTCCTAAAAAATAAAATTTGACGATAAATAAAGGTAGCCCGGGTAAAACCGGACACCAAATCGATAAATAAAGGTAGTTATAGAAACTAATAACAGAGAACCAGAGGAGATTTTGTGAATGAATGTTGTGTGTTGTATTACGTAAAGAGTCAAGATATATACACCCCTAAGATATGGATAGCAGCCTGACTATCACAATGAAGCGTGATAGCCCTTGGATGGTCAAAACCCATACTTCAAAGTAAACCTTTCAACCAAAGTATCTCATATGTAGCGGAAGCCATGGCACGATATTCAGATTCAGCAGAAGAGCGAGACACGGTAGCTTGTTTCTTAGTCTTTCAAGATATGGGAGAACCTCCGAGAGTAACGAAGTATGCAGTCAAAGAACGGCGACTGATAGGACAACTATCATAATCAGCATCACAATAAGCCTCAAGCGCCATAGGAGTGTCAGCTCGTAAAAGTATACCCTGTCCCGGATTTCCTTTCAGATACCGAACCACGCGAACAACGGCGTCCCAATGGGCCTGAGACGGACTTTGCATGAATTGTGACAAAATATGAACTGAATAAGTAATCTCGGGACGAGTAAGAGTAAGATAAATCAACTTGCCAACAAGACGACGATACTTGGTAGGCTCAGCAAATAACGGCTCCACTTTTAGAGCAAGCTCGTGCTTCTCCTCCATAGGAGCAGGAGCGGGCTTAGAGCCCAAAAGACCTGTTTCTGCCAACAAGTCGAGGGTATATTTTCGTTGACAAACAAATATACCGCTGGAATTCCGTGCTACTTCGAGGCCCAAAAAATATTTCAATTTACCCAAGTCTTTCATACGAAAGCAATTACTTAGATAACTTTTAAAATCAGTAATAGCAACACTACTGTTTCCAGCAATTACCAAGTCGTCAACATATACAAGGATAATAGGATATTAAGCACGATGTCACCTTTACGGTAAACAAAAAGAGAATGATCAGACGGACTATGAGAAAAACCATACTCACACAAGGCCGAGGCAAGCTTAGCATACCAGCATCGTGGAGATTGTCGTAGACCATATAATGATTTTTGGAGACGGCAGACTTTTCCTTGTAGCCCATGACTAAAGCCGGGTGGAAGCCGCATGTAAACTTCTTCTAGTAAATCACCATGAAGGAATGCATTTTGAACATCCATTTGGTGCAACTCCCAATTGTTGATGGCGGCGACAGCGAGAAAAGTGCGGACGGTAACCATTTTTACTGTAGGTGCAAAAGTTTCAGCAAAATCAATCCCTTCTTGTTGATGGTTGCCAAGCACGACAAGTCTTGCTTTGTACCGTTCAATTGAGCCGTCTGATTTTCGCTTTATTTTATAAACCTACATACATCCAATGGCGGTTTTCTCGGGTGGTAAATCCACTATGGACCAAGTTTTGTTAGTTTCTAACGCGTCAATTTCCTCTTCCATTGCTTTCTTCCATTTTGAGTCACGGATGGCTTCTTTAAAAGAAGTGGGTTCCGTGTCATTTGTAATAGCTGCGAGAAAATGTTGATGGGCAGAAGAAATTTTTTGACAATTAACATAATTAGCAATAGGATACGAAGTACCTGTGACAGACGCTGGAGTGGGTGACGGGTTTGGAGGAACCGAAGTCGTGTTAATGTGTTGTTTGATCTTATCCCAGTGCACAAAGTCTTTGTGATGAGGATTATCGAATTTTATTCGTTTTCCCCGACCCATTTCGTTACCAGTTACTTCGCTGTTATCAACACTAGCACTAGAAATCTCGTCATCAGTAGTCTCATTCCCATCACTGTTATCTCGCGCAATATTCTGATCCGGGGCTACTGTATGTGTCGGAGGGTCCTGTACAGGTTGTGCACCTGTGTCCTCTGGAATGTCAAGAGATATTTGCTGCGTGGGTTCTGTTCCCGCCACAGAGGACTGCTCGGCAGCTGCTGTATTTCGCTGTTCTGAACCTGTTGCATTGTCCCCTCCCTGATTACCGTGCTTAGCTTTACCCACTGGTGTATCATCACCAAAGACCACACCATCAGACCCGTCATATATAGGATCAATAGGATCAGTGTGATTGTTATGCAACTCGCTATTAGACAAAGCAAATGGGAATTTTTGTTCAATAAATCGAACATCTCGTGACTGAAAATAGTCTCCCGTCTCAAGGTCATATAACTGCCATCCTTTCTTACCAAATGGGTATCCGAGAAAAATACGACGGCTTCGGGAATCAAACTTATCACGTGAATAGATATTCTTAGCATAACAAAGGCACCCGAAAACACGAATCAAACTCATATCCGGAGCTTTGCCAAATAATAATTCAAAAGGGGTTTTATTTTCCAAAATTCGCGTGGGGGTTCGATTAATTAAATGTGCCGCTGTCAACACACATTCCCCCCAAAAATCAACAGGTAACGACCCTTGAAAACGCAAAGCCCGTGCTACATTTAATATGTGTCTATGTTTTCTCTCTACGCGAGCATTTTGTTGGGGTGTTTTAACCATTGAGGTTTGAAATAAAATCCCATGTTCACGAAAATAAGGAAGAATACCCCGAAACTCCGTCCCATTGTCACTCCGTACAACTTTCACCTTGCAATTAAATTGACGGTCAATTAGAGAAAAGAATTCCCGAAGTAATTTTGGGACCTCATCCTTGGTTTTCATCAAATAAACCCAAACACAACGAGAATAATCATCGACAATAGATAAGAAATAACGGGAAGCACAAGCACGGTTAGGGAGATAAGGACCCCAAACGTCGCAATGAATTAAATCAAACAAATTATCGGCTTTATTGTCACTTAAAGGAAACGGAGTACAAGACTGTTTAGCTCGAAAGCAAATATCACAAGAATCCAACTGAGAATTATTAAAACTAGAAATAGAAGGGATGTGCTTCATAACCCGAGAGGAAGGATGCCCCATTCGTCTATGCCATAACTCTACATTATCTTGTCCGGACACAACATTAACACGGTATGGTTCCTCCATCAATAGGTAGAATAGCCCATTCAAAAGATTACCCACTCCAATCGTCGTCGAGGCATGGTCCTGTATCACACATTGCGAATTAGAAAATTGTACAACAAAATTTTGGGTGGACAAAAGTTGTGAGACTGATAAAAGGTTGCATTTGAAAGACGGAATGAATAAAACGTTAGAAATTGACAATCTGTCATTGAGTCGAACGGTTCCAGCCTTTCGAGCAATCAAACTAGTGCCATTTGGGAGACCGATATTTATTGGAGTAATGCTTTCACATGAAATAAACAGCGCTTCATTATAGCATACGTGGGTCGACGCCCCCGTATCAATAATCCATGTCAAAGAATTCTTACCATTTAATCTCACCATATTAGCAACATGAGAAGCCTCAC
Source organism: Silene latifolia (assembly GCF_048544455.1). Taxonomy (NCBI): domain Eukaryota; kingdom Viridiplantae; phylum Streptophyta; class Magnoliopsida; order Caryophyllales; family Caryophyllaceae; genus Silene; species Silene latifolia. The sequence continues at coordinate 23,186,741 of NC_133536.1, forward strand.
CCAGAACCGCATTAACTTTGGGATTAGATGTAGAAGCTGCTGCCGAGTCCCCTGTCCGAGCAGAATGACGCGGGTGTCCGACGGGGAAGCCTATATTCTCCCAACAGCGGCTGGCAGTATGCCCATCCTTGTGACACACGTTGCACTTGTAACGAGGTCGATTCGAGCCGTCACTCCTCTGCTGCTGCCTGCTATTCACGGCACAAGCCATTGGATTGGTGACAGCCTCATCCCGAGACAGAACCACATTACGTACCTCCTCCTCTTGAGCAATACGGGAATACACAATCTGCATAGCTGGTAAAGGGGAGGTACCAAGAATATTCGAACGAGCAGTAGCATAAAAGGGGTCAAGGCCCATAAGAAATCCTCGTACCTGATCAGCCTCGCGACGTTTACGCAAAACGCTTTGCAAATCACACTTTGAGCAACACTCACAGTTGGGTAAAGAATCAAAATCATTTATGTCATCCCACAATTTTTTAATTCTACCATAATAATCCATAACGGACTCACCAGATTTTTGTTTACAATCGGCAAGATCGCATTGAATTTGATAGATCTTAATATCATTGGCCACCGAGAACCGCAACCGTATATCTTCCCATAGATCGTACGCAACTTCACGATATGAAATTGACGACCTAAGGCCGGATTCAATGGTGTTGAAAATCCACGCTATGACTGTATAATTGACAGCCTCCCAATCCTCCCAATCATTAGGATCAGTAGGCCGCTTTCGAAGAGTTCCATTGATGAACCCTAACTTCCTCTTAGCGCCTAACGCGACGCGAAAACCTTTTGCCCATTCCTCGTAGTTCGGTCCGGTGAGAACGACGTGAGTAATCTTTGCCCCCGTACCGTCCTGATTGGAAAGAGCATAGATAGGATTAATTTTATGGCCGCTGCTTTCAGCGTCCGTGTTGATTTTGTCATCAACCATGGTGGATGATAAAAGAAAAAGAGAAACGATTTGAAACAGGAAAATAACCTGCTCTGATACCATATAGAAACTAATAACAGAGAACTAGAGGAGATTTTGTGAATGAATGTTGTGTGTTGTATTACGTAAAGAGTCAAGATATATACACCCCTAAGATGCTAGAAACTAGGAAACTAATTAGCTAATTTCCTAAACAAACTCCCGTAAATTAGGACTACAAATATTGACATAATCAAAATATAATATTCTAACGACTCGTAATATTCGGAGAATATTACGCTAACAGTAATTCGGGCAAAAACGGACACCAAACCTAGTACTCACATCAAATCCGAAAACCTAATATATCACACCCGCAACGACCCACTAAAACCCGTCCAATGTCCCAATTCCACTCACCAGTCACAAGCATCTCACCATAAAGTAATCCTATGATACAACGATCCTAATCAACATTACGAGTAGTTAGTAGGAACCAAAGTGATAGATAAGTCAGGTGAAAACAAAAGCAGGTCAGTAATCATCAAAGAAAGTCAAACAAAAAAAATAAAACTCCCAATTTCATGGAAGCAGACCACTTAGACTTTTGGTGCATGCATCAAGAATTTCCAACATCCCCTGTCTATTTTCACATCAAGAGGCATAAAGACAAACATACTTATTATCGAATGGTCTGACACTCTGACCATTGTCTTACGTTACGACTGAATTTCAAAAATTCACCTGCCGGCCAGATATTAGCTTTCTATATATAGATCATAAAATCTCATTTAAGATAGGAATTATACATCTTAAATTTTAATCAAATTACATGATAAGTTGCTTAAAAAATGAAAAGTTTTGTCTTAATTACCATCATGTGGTAGTATTTAACCCGTTTTAATTAAGTTTAAAACAAATAGTATCATCTTAAACAAAACTTACTGTTTATAGATTTCGGCCTTGCTTCTTTATTGGCTACCAACTTATTCTTCTCTAGTAAATATATTTTGTTATGTTTCTTTCTAAGGTTTTTGACGCAAATCTTATGTAGAAAAATGTAGGATATATGTCTATTTCTTGCGTTTACTTAGACCATATCATCCTTAAGTATTAGGTTCTTTTCAGAAAGATGATCCCATATTATTTTCTTAAGATATACCAACTTATTTATGAATATATGAACGAACTTCGTTTATTTTGTTCTTTTCATATTCTGTATTAGGTTGATTTTGTAGATATCATTCTTATGTAATAGGGAGTATGGCGTAAAATTAAATTGGAAAATTACAGAACCTTATATATATGCATTAAATTGGCGAGTGAGAGTAATAATACGAATTTTTTTTAATGTCTAATGTACTAGTTATAGTATACTGTATACGTAATATAATTTGCTAGTATGTGCCAATTTAGTTGGTTAATTAAATAGCGGTGATAACTCTTTTAATGAGCATAAATATATGTGTAAGGCGACTTCATAATAAACTCTGTGTATGTAAGACTTTTGTAATCTATATTTCTTCATCCGTCATAATTTCATTCACTATATTCGATTTAGTAGTCATTCGTAACCAATTTGACGATTATTTTTCAATTTAATATAAAGATAATGCTCTTTCAATTATCAACCAAAATCTTTTAGTAGAATGATTATTTTGTATGTAGTTTTATGATAATTTGTGACACCCCATACTCCAAGTGCCTTACCACAGGGGCGGACCCACATATAAGCTTGGTGTAGCATTTGCTACACCAAAGAAAAAAATTTGCATGGGAATAATTCAATTTGCTACACCATAATTATCTATTTATTGCTTAATAATTAATGTTTTCACTAATAATTATGTCTTTATACTCACAAAAGATGCGTGGTCTCTCTTACTTCACCCAAGTTCAGCCAATTTAATACACCCACCTTATCAGTCGTTTTTCTTAAGACCATTGTTTTTGGTCTGAAATAAGACGGGTAATATATCATCATTTTACAATAAAATGTTGTTATTTTTTGATAACATGTTACCATTATTGTTCACATCATTTTCAGGGTAAAAAATGACACCTCTAGTCATAACATTTTGTGAATTAATTGGTTACATTTTCTTAAAAAATGGCAACATTTTATCCGTCTGACAAATAAGACCAAAAGTGTCGATCTGAAACAAAAATTTGTGTTTATTATTTTGTAAAACGTTCCAATTTCCTCAATAATCATTACTCGTCAAATTTTTTTTTTTTTCGCCAAGCCCATTTTCCTAACAATTCTCACTCCCAAAACTGTATATTTAGTGTCATGTATTAAATAATATTTCCACTAATTTGAACAATTTACGAAATATTTTAAATAATATTTTGACTAATTTTAACGATGTACGGTATTTTCTTGACTTCTCATTCTTGTTATCACGTGATTATATAAATAAAATGCCGCTCATAAATTAAAATGTGAATTTATGGTAAGACAGAAATTGCTTTGGTTACAATGCACATTCTAGTCTCAAATACTATCAATAATTCATCTTCGGCTTGGATATGCCCCCCTCGGTTCTTTTTTAATGAGAATTTTTAGTTTACATACATATTTGTTTATTACTAAATTAAATTATTTAAAAAGAGAAATGTAAAAAGAATATATATTTGATCGATTTTGATTCGAGTTTCAAAATTCTAGAGTAGATTTTAATTAGTTTTGACCTGAGCGTGAGCTCGAGTTTAAATCTAGCCATTGTTAATTACGTCCAATCAATTAGCAACGAACTAATTTTATTAACATGGTAATCTTGCTACACCAAAAACAAATTTCTGGGTCCGCCCCTGCCTTACCAGGACCACTTAAGGTATGGAAACGTCACCATCTCGGTTACCCGAGGCAATGATAATAATAAGACAATAATGAAACATACTTAAAAGCAAAATACGGTTTAAAGTGATTACATGTCAACTCCAAAACTGATAAACTGAAATACAAGGTTCTCAAAACGGTCTACTGAATAAAACTATCAAAACTCTAAAACATCGTCTGATACAGCGGAAGACTCTTCTAACTACCACGTGATGACTCATCTCAGCTATCCCATACGTATCATATCATACCTGCTCAATAACTGCTCACCATCCCCGAATGGATCACCACAATTTTTAAAACAATTAACGAGGTCAGTACTGTTTACATAAAACAAATCACAACGAAACAAATGCCAAACAACTCAACAACACAACAATTCTCCAGTCTCCATAATCAATCTCCACACAACTGACTACACACTAAAGTGTGTAGTCCTGCCAGAGTACCCATCGCAACAAGCACTCCACACCGCCAGTGGGGGACCGCAGCTGTACCCAACAAATCCCCGCTCATCAACCACTGAGCGATAAACCCAAGTTTCCTTAATGTGCACATCCCCTCCTGTGGCGGGTTCCACAGAGGGCGAACCAAGGGCGTGAAGCCACTCCCGCAAGTGACTCCACTCAGCCAGGGACGCGCCCCGAATATCACAGACAGTTATACACAATAATCATTATACTATACTATCAACAACCACCACAACAGAATCTGACGCCAATACGATAAACAACAACAACAACAGTAATCACCAACCACACTTATGTAAATAATACTGAGTAGGGAAAACCCTACCCGGAAAGTAACACGAAATCAGACGATCAAACAGCTGTCTCAGAATCTCTCCTCAACGAACCCTCCTCCTATATACATACATATTATTACTACCATAACCACATAACCACCAAAAACCCCCAAAACCCCAATTAGGGTTTAACCAACATTAACCAAACGACATAAAAATGATATGTAAGACTTACCCTCGACGCAAAGATCACGAATATGTAAAGAACGACGAAAACCGACACTCCTATCTCCGGGATATGCTAATAATGCGATGCGGATGAAACAACGTAACTTTAATCTTCTCTTTGTGTGATTTAGGTTATGAAAAGTGTTTTAGGAAAAAGATGACGAAACATTATATATTAATCCGCAGTATTAACAAACCCGTCGCAAATCATCTGATAACCGACTTACTCGATCGAAGAAGTCACTTACTCGATCGAGTGATCCTTATTCGATCGAGTGGCAAGCTTACTCGATCGAGTACCTTACAGGCAGTCTATTATTTTGCGTAAAAACATACTTACTCGACAGAGTAAGCCCCACTCGATAGAGTACCCCAAGACACATAAAACCGTAGTATTACATAATTTAATAAAAGTTTTTTTTTAAAGATGATTTTTATGGAATATGTAATATGTTTAATGAACATAGTGTACGTGAATTTGTTGTGTAAGTGCAACTTATCCAACACAAAGAAGGTTATAATTAATTATCTAAGTGTTACATGCATTGATGGTAGCATGTAACATTATGTGCTAAATAAACGTGGATGCATGTTTGTTTATAGGATTACGTAAAAATCAAATGAATTACTTTAATTCATTTGTGTTATAACGTGAAGTGATTTTATGATGTAAATCTAACGTTACTTCACAATGGCTATATAAAGGATGTAAATCCTTTGGATAAGTTATCTCACAAAATGTTATCAAACAAGGTGACTGGTAGATAAAAATACAGTCGGGGTTTGAGGGTGAGAGGCAGTATAAAAGGTGTTTTTATACAATAATTTAGTAGGTTATTCTAGGGGTAATATTGGTGGCATTTACTAATATTGATGGTGGTCTAGAGGTTGTTATCTTATACTCCCTCCATACCAGACCAATTGTAACATTGACCGTTTTGCCACTGTTCATGGTCGTAAGAAATCTTCGATATTATTCTTAATCTATAAGACAAAATATAGTCATGTGAGATCTTATTTGATTTATCGTCATGAATGCTATAAGAATATCAAATTTTTATAATTTTTAATAATGTGTAACAAAAGATATTTACGTTGCAAAACGTGTCTCGACAAGTGTGAAAAAGTCAATGTTACCATTGGTGTGGTATAGAGGGAGTATTATTGTGGGTCTCGAATTAGTATTTAATTCGGGGCGGTTATGTTGTACTGGTACTATTATTATAGTGGATTCTAGTATATTTGGCTAGTGGATTTTACTTCCGGTTTGGAATGTTTTGCCCTGAGTTTGATCCTAAATATCGTCTCATCTTATTATTGCTTACATTTATTTACTTTTACAGTTTACTTGTCAATTGGTTGCTTCCGTTGCACGTGAGCAGGGACGGAGCTATGCCTGGGCCGGATGGGCCATGGCCCGGGCAGACTCCAAATGAATAATAGAAAAACAAGTAATGAGTTAGCAGTTAGTACATGCTTGGCGTAGTGGTAAAGTGTGATATCTTAGGCAAGAATGTATCACAGCGTCACGTGTTCGAATCTGGGAGAGTGTGTTTTGAGTATTTTTTTTTTTTTTGATTGGTTTTACAATTTTCTTATTTTGTCTCATGTTACTTCATTCCTTTACCATTATTATATTTTATTAACATTCATTTTTGTCAACAATAATTCTTGTAACTAGTAAATAATTATTTACATAATACAAGTATTTGAATAGCAAGGAACAATTTTTATCGTTGTGAGTGGTCCTTGTATAGTAGAAAATAATTTTGCAATTTTAACAATCTCACCTTAAATAAACTATATAAACCATCTTCTAGGGGGTTTATTTGTTTCTATGTTTTTCTTTCACATAAATAATTGTTAAAATACTTTATAAAACACGGAGTAAATTTATCGAAGAAAACAATGTACTCGTATAATTTAAGTATTTTATTAATGTGGTTTAATATAGTAATCTAAAAATATTACACCCCCGTTTTAATCATTTGTTTATCCTAATTGGGATAGTAACATATATATCGACAATGTTAAATAAAGGTGTGAGGTCTATAATAAATGAGTATAAGTACCGACAAAATGGATCAAATCGGCCCAGGTTATAATTTTGCCCTAGCTTCGTCCCTGCACGTGAGAGATTTGCGTTAATTTCCCAACAGAATATATACCAAGAATATCTTACTGGTACAACTTTGATTTTTCAATTTTTTTTTTGATAAAATGGTTAATTTGAACATTCTTACTCGTTTAGGTTTTCTCTTCTCAACCATCTTTGTACTTAGAACCGATATAAATAATTATTTGACATAAAATAAATACAATCTAACAAAATATTATAAAAATGATATATAGAACCTTTACTAAAAATATCTTTTAAGAAAAACACAACTATCTTATATACCTTCCGTCCCGGTCATTTGTTTGTCTATTTTATTTTGGGTGTCTCAATCAATTGTTTGTCTTTCTATTTTTGGAATGTTTTTTATGGACAATTGAATCTTTCACACACAATTTGAACCACCTGTTATCAAATAATTGATCCCTTCATCTTTTCTTGGTCTTTATATCAAAATTAAAAATAAACAAATAACCGGGATGAAGGGAGTATTAGCTCAAGTCTACAAGTCCACTCGTCTATGAAGACTGACGATGTATAGTAAAAAGAACAAATATCGACAGCGCGTGTCAACGGTGAGTGGCGAAACGCGTACGGTAAGACTAGCTGCAAGCAACAACTAATCTTGGAATGGGAAATTCAACGGCTAATTAAACTGCGCAGAATTGTGATTAGTTAATTCAATCACGTTAATCATATGAGCCACTATACAGTAATACAGTATACATATACACAATACACCACATTATTTTACATCTATGCCTATATCTGTTATTCCGTTTTTTGTATTTGAGATTGTCTCGTAAGTAATTGTTTACCGTGAATGAAAATACTCCGTAATTTACTGCCCATTCTTTATAACTTACAATGGTTAAAGGATGAGAGTAATTATTAAGGGAGTAATGGGAGCTAAAATAAGAAGAAATGAGAGGAGATTGGTGCTTTGTAGTGGTTGTGGAGGGTGGAAAGAGGAGGTGAGGGAGGAACTATTACCTCTATATGGAGGTAATAATTATTTGGAGGGGAAGGTGGGTAACAATTACTCCCTTAATGGAGAGACTATTACACTATAATTACCCATTTCTATCCATTTCTATCTTCAACCTCCATCCTTTCCCTCTATTTTTTAGTTCATTTTAGCTTTATTACTCCCTTAATTATTACTTCTATCCCAAGCAAGCCCTTAGTATTATATGTAGTGTCTACACCTTTTTTTTTTTTTTTTTTTTTTTTTTTTTTTTTTAATTGTATCTTAGCTTGTTGTATATATTTCAGAAGTTATAAATACCTAATTTACTACCCATTAATTTTTTGGGATCAAAGTTTGTAAAACTTTGACTTTAAATCGATTAAATTAAAGAAAATCTGAACAATAATATAGAAATTCTTTAACAAATTTATATTTTCATGATCTCTCTAAACATTTATGATAAAATTGAAGTCAATAAGCTACTTTCTCTAAAATGGAAAACATTATAGAACACTAAAAAAGGCAAGGATACTCAAAAGCGACACATTAATTTTACTACATTATCAACTAATCATATATTTAATGGTTAAACTGTTCACTAATCATAGAATAAACCCATTTCACACCTTGACAACCCCTCTATAAATTCCCAAAACTCGTGCATAATTCTAGCACAATAACCATACTCTCACTCTTATCTCTTACATTTTCTCTCTTCCCTATATACTTAGTACTACGTGATTAATTAAGAAGCTTAATTAGACGATCATTATTAGATATTATGGAGGCTGTTTCAATGTTTACAGGCTACTCAGATATGGTATAAAATTATAAATCTCCTGTCTCTATTTTCTAGTTGTCTTCATTCATTACTAGATCTTAGCTACTGATCTTGCCAGCTCAATATTAGTGTTCTACACCTTAATTAAATAATGTTTCTGTCTCCCCTAACTAGCAATCCTGACTCCGCCACTGCATATGATTATAAGAGCTAATTCCTAATTAGTTGCATATATACTCCACATGATAGGGTTTCATATAGAATTGGAGTATAATTATATATCAAGTAATCAAAATATAACAAAATTTGAGTTTTAGATTTTAAGATAATAATTTTGTTATTTGCAGGGATTTATGGATGATTTGAGCTTCATGAATCAAGTCAACTCATTTGAAGACTTATTCAAAGAACCATTATTACCTTCATACAACAATGGTTATCATCAACAAGCTGGGTCTAACAACAACAACAACCAAGTACTTGGTTGCAAAAGATCAGCTCATCAATTTGATCACATAATCGCGGAAAGGCCCATTATTACTAAGCAATTGAAGACTAATAATGGCAATTCATATAAGTCCAATAATATGTTGTCCTTTGGGAGCTCTCACAACGACGACAACAACAACAACAATGCGAATTTTGTTACGCCTAAAGAAGAGGCTATCGCGGTGTCTAGTGTCAGATACGCAGATAAATTGATGGCTCCTTATGCTTCAATTGACAAGAAAAGTTACATTCATGGTAACACAATTAAGAAGAATTGTAACAATTCTCTTAGCTTGATACAATCTAAGGAACATGTTCTTGCTGAGAGGAAACGCCGCGAGAAACTCAGCCAAAGATTCATTGCTTTATCAGCCATAATCCCTGGACTAAAGAAGGTATTACATGTTTTCTATTCATTTCTTTTTAGCTTCTTCATTAGCTTATTCATGTCGCCGATGATAATAATAAGTTAATAACCTAAATTTTTTGTTAATAGATGGACAAGGCTTCGGTCCTTGGAGATGCAATAAAATATGTGAAACAATTGCAAGAGAGAGTGAAGACACTTGAGGAGGAAGCAAAGAAGAAACACGTCGAATCAGCGACTTTTGTGAAGAAATATTGGGTGACTGAAGATGGTGATGAACAATCTTTAGCTCAAACAAGTTCCCCTGGTGGTTCATGTGACGGTCAATACCCCGAAATTGAAGTGAAATTTTCGGATAAAGACGTTCTTATAAGAATTCATTGTGAAAAGAAGAACGGAATTCTTGAAAACCTAATTTCCCAAGTTGTAAAGCTCCATCTTGAGGTGGTAAATAGTAGTGCTTTGGCACTTGGAGGATCATTTCTTGATTTAACAATTATTGCTCAGGTAATTATTCTTTCATTTCCTCTTTAATTTGAACTCAAAAAATGTTGTAGGTAGTGAACGTCGAAACCCTAGTTTTTGTATGCTGCATATATCTGACCTCCCTTATCTCGGTTAAGCTTTGAGTAATCGATCACATATTGAAACGACGTGACATCCTACAAAAATCAAGTATTCCCCTATCCAATCACACATATACACGTAAACCCTATCGAATTTTGTGATTGAGTGAAGAATTTAATAGTGTTCATGTATATATATATGTTAAATTCATATTAAAAAAGATTTTTCTCTTCTTGCAGATGAATGCTGAATTCAACATGACATCCAAAGATCTAGTAAGACATTTGCAAGCTACCCTCAAATGTTTGATATGAACAGAGAAAGCTCCATCAACAAATCTTGATTGTCAAAAAAAAAAAAAAAAAAAAAACTTGATTGAAGAATTAAAGACTATAAAATTAGAACGTAATTAAACATATACTTCAAAGTAATTTAGTATTTATAAAAGTAGTCCACTCGAGTTAGTGTGTAGCAATAGGTCGATACCCTTGTATATTTCAAAGATTGTATGAAACTTGAACCATTGTATACATAATATAACCTGTTTATTTTCTTAAGGTTGGTTCATTTCGCAGGAAGATTGTTCCATATTTTTCACATCGTCTTTTTTCGACTGTGTTAAACGATCCTCCTTTTATTAGAAACGACCTTGAGGTTTATTCTACGTGTTTTCTAGGATTTGGGTTAAGACTTAAGTTACACAACCTATTTATTTTTCGCAAATTGTTGTATAAGACCGTTGGATTATTGTATATACTTTATGATCTTACCATGATACCGTCTTTATTTTTATTAGAGAGTGGATGGTTGAATAAACATGTTTGATTTAGCATTAATTTAGTTTTAAATTTTTATATGGTGTGTTCTAGAGGTCTTAATGCCCTCATTTTCCGTAAGCCACGTCCATAACTAGCTTGTACTCATCAAGAAAGATAATATAATAATGTATAATATATGGTTTTTGCAATTATAATCGTTTTCTGTATATGTGGGTTACATTGTAGGAAGATGATAGAATGATTATTGTAATTAGTAATAATCCATTAAATTGCATTCAATTATTCGAGCTAGGTTACATTCCGGCCTATAGCTTACAAGTTCAACTTGTTTGTTAATTGTTATCTTAGATTTTATTATTGTTTTATATTCATGCTGATAATGTAAGCTGAAAATTCAATTAAGGTTTTTTAAATACCTAAAGATCAAATTTAATTTAAAATAATAGTATGTGTCTTCACTCAATGTTAAATCATGCGTGTATGAATAAAGTTATTAATGCGGCTACAGTCTACACTCATTATTGTCATCAAATATACTTACCCCTTTTCATCCCGATAATTTCTTTACCTTTACTTTTAACACAAAGATCAAGAAGAAAAGAAGGGACCATTTGCGGTAATTGCTAGTGGATGACAAGTGGAGAATAATACAATTGGACGACCAAATTAAATACCCATATAAAACCTTCCATTATAGAATTGGTAAATAAATGACTGAAATAGAGGGAGTATATTATCGTATTTTTTTTTTGCAATGTAGTTTTAATTATCTCATTCATAGATATGTGAAGATTGTGAACGGTGTCATGTCCTTTGGAAGGAAGTTTAGGAGCACTAAAATGGATACGGACACAGACTCGAACATAAAAGAGACAAAAACGGACACGTGAAAAGGCATTTCATAAATATAGGACAAGGGATATATTGTACGTGTGATAAATTGTATTTTACATCTTCCGTAAATTGTACGACTACAGTACGAGTATGTCAAATTAACATTGCTCTATACAAGAGTAAACGGCAAAGTAACAATGTTGGTAGTTTTTTCATTTAATAAAGAGAAGAAAAGAAGGCGACTCTTAGACTAGATCATCTAAATCTAATTAAATCATTAGGTTAAAATTGTGACATAATATGAGGAGTTGGCTTCTCCATGCTTAATCAAAATAATCCACTCAACAAGCTTATTTGGCTTCATTCCACGACCGTTTTGACCGTTGACTGTTCTTGCGTTAGGTATACCGTATATATGTGTGTATAGATTGACAAGATTGTAATCTTCATGTAGATGCGAAGAAATATACTTGCATTGAGTTTTATGTTTTTATACACACGAAAAGGTATATTAGACTTATAGCTAGTTCACTCCAAAAGACCCTAAGGCCTAAAAGGAAAGCAAAAGACTTCAAAACCCTATGAAGTGGCCTAAGATAAAATCTCGCAGAAAATGAAACTTTTACGTATTAACTAAGCTATAATTTTATGCCAAAAAAATTAAAAATAATCTGAATTTGGGCTTTCTATCAATTATTTATTTATCTTTTTTATTTTTGAAATTATATTTAAAGTCAACAGTATGTCACTAGTTTAGTTCCCGCGCAATAAATGCGCGATATTTATAAAGTTTTTATTTTTCTATTACTTAATCATGCTAAATTAACACCTGCTTAATTTTTCATATTTTATGTCATTATATTTTGATATGAGAAAAAAAATTAAACTTTAAAATTATTCAAGAAAACTGAGTAAATTTAGCTGTAAAATAATAGTGGTATCACATTAATTGTTCATTCTCGTTATTGTATTTTGTTTCGAGCAAAAAAAAAAAAAATGAAAATTAATCCAAGAGAATTGAGTAATGTGCTAAAAGCCTTAAATGTATTTCTTTTAAAAAGTATTTTTTTATACCACATAGCTAATGATTTCAATTTATAAATTCTCTCAATTTTTTTGTTATGGAAGTAATCAAAACGATTTATAGTTTTGTTTATACATAGTATGAATAGTCAAGTCATTCTCAAATAATAGCATTAATAAAAGATTTAATAGTTTATACTGTAGTTTTATATTATTTATACTTTAATTAAAATATTATAGTTTAGTGTTTATTGAAAAATTATATAATTTGATGAAAAGATTAATTTTAATGAAAAGAATTATATAATGAAATACATCATAATTATTAATTTTCTTATTTGGTGAATACAATTCAATTGTCAATAGTTTTCTTATTTAAAAAGATGTTTTTTGAAGGAAAAATTTGTGAGTTCATCTATTCTTTTAGTAGATAGGGGATGGAGAAAAGTTGCAACATACCATTTTCAAAATTTCGAGATTTGAAATATATATGAAGCCATATAAGATAGTGAAAGATGGTCTTATGAGATCTGATAAATTTGTAGATATTTTTTCAAGATATATTATCTGACGTTGAAGGTTGTATAAAAGGTTATTTGTAGTAATTATATATTTAGTGTTATTCAAGTTAATTTTGTTAATATATTATGAATTAATGCGATAATTTAATTATAGCAATGATTGTCTTATAAGCTTGCAGATTTGGTCTTGTTAATATATTTTTTGGCAATGATTGAGTATTTTATACTTATTTTTTGGCAATCAATTTTTACGTTATTGGTCAAGATCATTGATATGATCTAGATTTGTCCTATAGTAGAATAGAAGGATGTTATATTTTTTTTTGGCAATCATTTATTAAGTTAGACTTGGCCTATAATAGAATGCAAAAATAAAAAGCCCAATTAGAAGTTAATATTTTAGGCGGGAAAAAACGTAGAATCGCCTATTCATTTAGTAAATAGGGGATTATTTGGGCGATTGACGCCATTATACTGCTATATAAAACCTAATTAAGATGAAGATAATTATTTTTATATATCGGTTATTATTTTACTTAATTGCCCATGTAAGAGATTATCAATTATCTATATGTGAATATTTTTGTAATTAAATTTGATTTTAAAATAAAATTATGGTGAAATCGACTTACAAAATACCTTATTTTTTTTTGAAAGAAACCTCTAAAGAGGTTAAGCATTAATTATTAAATCTCGTGACGCAAAGGCTACAATGTTCGCAGGAAAACTACTAGACCATACTCTTCTACCAACTTGCCACGGATTTAACCGAGCCATTTCATGAGCTACTTTATTAAAATCTCTCCTAACGAAAGACCATTTAACTTAATTAAAGGCATTACTACAATGAAAAATATCATCTAAAATAAGGTTAAAATTACTATGTCCCTGCAAACCTTGCTTCACTCCATGAATGAGTACTTGACAATCGCTTTCCATGACGTCTCTATGGCCTCGTCGCTTCGCCTCCCTTAGCCCCATTAACAGTGCTTCCGCTTCTGCTTCTTTTGGCCCTGTCATCTCTCGTCTTTGAATCGTCATACTCCATAGTAGCCCGCCCTCTCCATCACGACACACACTCTCCAGCCCAATTCCTTCATTCTCTCGAACACATGCATCCACATTGATCTTTACCTCCCCTCTACTCAGTTTTACCCGGCCACCTCTCCACCCTCTCCTCCCTTATTGGTTGCCCCACAATCTCCTCTCCCATACGCTCATAGCTACCCCCTATCTCCTCCCGTAGCCCCTCAATCCTCCTTATCACCATATCTAGACTCCGAAACTCCTCCTCAAAGACCCACTTATTCCGTCTTTCCCATAACACCCAACATCCCGTCATAAATGTGACTATATCCCGTGCGTGGAGCTCCTTCAAAACCTCGCCAATCCACTCTCTAACTCTCCCAAACCTCCCCTCCATCACACTCCCCAGCTCCAGCCCGTCCCACATTCCTCCTAATCCCCTACAATCCCGAACTAGGTGAAGATGTGTTTCCTCCTAAGGTATTTTGGTATTTTGTATTATAATAAAATACCTTATTTTTGATATAGTGTGTGTTTGGCATAACTTTTCAAAGTGTTTTTGGACTTAAAAATACTTTTTGACAAACACACCCTATAATATATCTAAAAGTTAATAATAAATTCTCAAAAGCTTAAATACTTTCTTTTTACCCATAAAAATAGAAGCATCAATTTAGTACTCCTGTTTTTTGAAAACTACTTTTATAAAATTAAACTTAAAAAACGAAAACTCATTTTTATCAAACTAGGCTAAATATGATGGACGAGTAGTGGTAAGGCAATTGGAATCTAGTCAACTTTTTGACTGAAATAATGCATGTTTGTTGTAGTTGCAATCTTACACTTATACAAGTACTTAAATTTCCGAAGATAATGCCAGAATCTTTATGACAACAATGAGATTTTGTGCAACACTAAATACTTGTTGTATACTTGACTACTTGTATAATGCAATAAGTATATATATATTTTTTATTTAATTATCTTAATAAATACAGAGTATATAATAAATATAATACCAAGGCGTCCATAATCATATGCATCAATATTTAGATAGTGAGATATGTACAAATCCCAGCTTTTGTATTATTGTCAAATTAATGGTTGGTCTAGTGATGGAATTAGGGCGGTCGGAAATTTCAATGTTTTTAGTTAAAAATTTTCATTTTTCAAGTTTCTTTTAAATTATTAGTCGTTCGTCTATGTTAGGGTCAATTCCTGAATCCGCCACTAAATTGGTCCATGCTAGCGATCCAAATTAAAAAAATTACATCTTCAAAATAACAGAAATGTTAAGCTTGTATATGTAATAGGATTTTGATAAGATTCCAAATGTCGCATGGTCGCACACCTAATTTGGCTTGTTTGTGTTTGAGAGTTTGTCTTATATTGATCTTCTGGTCTTCTTCAAACGTTGTTGGCACGTAATTTTCAAAAGTGATACATTTTTTCCACCATTTGTGGTATATTATATGTTGTTAAAGAAGTTGTTTAATGTTTTGGTGGGTGATGATAGATTAGTAATTGTCATACGTACTCCTCTTAATAGTGTGCCCACGGAGATCGAGATGGAATTAGAAGGGGCAAATTTTAACTTGTAAATCCAACCCGACCTTACGCGTTTTATATCGTCAAAACCCGAAATAGTAGGAGGGCTGTATGTTTGCCAGTTGAATTAGTAGGAGGGCTGTATGTTTGCCAGTTAGACCCTTTGAGATAGATATGATTTACCCATTTCACCCATAAATGATCGGGCTTAGTTGCTATCCACCATACAAGCTTTCCAACGGCTGCTTTATTCCAGACCAGTTCATCTTTAAAACCCAGGCCTCCTTCTTTTTTTTGGCTTGCAGACTTTATCCCAAGATACTAAAGGAGTTCTGATGTACTCAGTCCCCCCCCATCCCAAAGAAAGTTCCTGCAAATTTGGTCTATCCTGATAATAACACCTTTAGGTAGGATAAACATAGAGGCCCAGTAATTATGGAAAGTTTTCAGTACAACTTTGACTAGGACCAATCTACCTGCATAAGATAATTTCCTGGTCCCCAAACCCCTAATTTTATTGATAATCTTTTCAATTGGAGGTTTGAAATCCTGAGCATTCAATCTTGTAGTCTTCATGGGAACCCCCAAATACCTAAAAGGTAGTTTGCCCACAAAGCCTAATATCTGCAAGATTTCAGTTTTCAACTCTGACTTGACTCTATTAAGATAAGCATTAGACTTACCCTTACTCATTTTGAGTCCAGAAGTATGAGAGAAAGTAGCAAAAGTTCTCAACATAGTCATAATAGAGTGAGCATCCCCTTACAGAATAAGAGTAAGTCATCAGCAAACATTAGATGTGTTAACTTCATAAGCTTGCACAAAGGGTGATATCTGAATTTTAATGATCAGTAGTATGGGCCAGGAGCCTTGATAGATAGTCCATGCATATAGTGAAAAGAAGAGGGGAAAAGGGATCCCCTTGTCTTAACCCTCTTTGTCCCTTAAAGAAGCCAAAATGATTCCCATTAAGGTTAGGGAGTAGCTTGCTCAGGTCACACATTGTGACACCCCCATACTCCGAGTGCCTTACCAGGACCACTCAGGTATAAGAACGTCACCATCTCGGTTTTCCGAGGCAATGATAATAAAATGACAATAACGAAACATAATTTAAATAGTAATAAAGTTTAAGTGATTACAATTCCAAATCCAAAATCCAAACTGACAAAAGGTACAATACATGTTCTCAAAAACCAAATGTCTAAACAGCTAAAATATGACAGCGGAAGACTCTAATCAGGCTCGTGGTGACACATCCCAGCTAGCCCAAATGCCTCTAGTCAAACCTGCTCAACAACTGCTCACCATCCCCGAATGGATCACCACAGTTTTTAAAACAATTAAACGGGGTCAGTACTAATTACACAAAATAAGATACAAGACAACAAATACCAAACAGCTCAATCATCACATCAAACCCCGGTCTCCATAATCAATCTCCACGTAACTGACTACACACTAAAGTGTGTAGCCCTGCCAGAGTACCCATCGCAACAGATACTCCACATCGCTAGTGGGGGACCGCAGCCGTACCCACCAAATCCCCGCTCATCTCTATCGAGCGATAAACCCAAGTCCATTAATGTGCACATCCCTTCTGTGGCGGGTTCCACAGAAGGCGAATCATGGGCGTGAAGCCACTCTCGCAAGTGACTCCACTCAGCCAGGGACACGCCCCGAAGAACACAGACAGATAAACAGTAACCATAAAACCAAAATAAACAACCGTCTGAATCAATCAACAAGATATAATCACAACTGTCTGAATCAATCAACAATCACTAACTACAACACAATCACCACACATATCATGTAACTAATACTGAGTAGGGAAAACCCTACCTGGAATGCAACACAAATAGCAGACGATCTAGCAGCTGTCTCAAAACCGTTCTTCTACGAATCCTCCTCCTATTTACATAATCATACAATCACTACTAACACAACAAATCATAAAAACCCCCAATCCCAAAATTAGGGTTTAAACAAAGTCAACCAAACGCTATAAAATTGGTATGTAGGACTTACCCTTGACGCAAGGATCACAAGGACACAAAGAACAACGAAATTCGACCTCTCAAGCTCCGGGATTTGCCAATAATGCAGATGAAGAGAACAACGTAGTTTGAATCTCCTTTTTGAGTGTATTAGGTTTATAAAAGTGTTTAGGAAAGATAACGACATATTATATATACTAATCCGTATTATTAACAAAACCCGTCAAAACATAACCCGCTAACCGACCTACTCGATCGAGTAAGTAACGTACTCGATCGAGTGCCCCTTACTCGATCGAGTGCAGAGGCTACTCGATCGAGTACCCTACAGGCAGAATACTGTTTCGTAAATCAAAACATCCTTACTCGACAGAGTAAGCCCCACTCGATAGAGTACCCAGAGACTCATAAAACCGTAGTATTACAGTCTTCGCTCCTTAAAAAGAACTTCGTCCCCGAAGTTCAATCAACAACAAAACAAAAACACACTAACCCTCTCCCGACACAACAACAAAAACAAAACTCAACATAAAAAAAAACTCCGACACATACTACCAACCAAACTCAACCCGACTCAAACCACTACTAACTATACCAAAGACAACACAAAAGATGTAAAAACTCTTCGCGACCATCTCCTACCCCCCTAAAAGAAACAAGGTTACGTCCCCGTAACCATACATACCTGATAAAAAAGAAACAGATAGCACTCTCTCATGGCCTCCTCCGCCTCCCATGTAGCTTCCTCGACCTCATGATTAGACCAAAGGATCTTAAGCAAGACCGTCTCACCATGTCTAGTATTCCTAACCTTCCGGTCAAGAATATGTTTAGGCACCTCAAGATAAGACAAGGACTCATCTAGCTCTATGTTCTCCACCTCTAACACATGTGATAGATCACTCACATACTTCCGTAGCTGAGACACATGAAACACATTATGTACCCTATCCAAAGCAGACGGTAAAGCCAAACGATAAGCAACCTCTCTAACCCGGTCTAAGATCTCATACGGTCCTATGAACTTCTGGCTCTACTTCCCTTTCTTACCAAATCTCATAACCCCACGCATAGGAGACACTTTCAAAAGAACCTTGTCCCCAACCTGGAACTCTATATCCCGGCGATGTAGATCTGCATAACTCTTTTGTCTATCCTGAGCCGCTCTCATCCTCTCCCTGATCAGCTTAATCTGCTCTACCATCTCATGTACCATCTCTGGTCCTAGAACCACTGCCTCAACACTGTCGTCCCAACAAATCGGACTCCTACATCTCCTCCCATATAAAGCCTCAAATGGCGCCATGCCAATACTGGTGTGATAGCTGTTGTTGTAAGAAAACTCAATCAAATCTAACCTTTGTTCCCAGCTACCATCAAAATCCATCACACAAGCTCGTAACATATCCTCAAGGGTCTTGATTGTCCCTCTGTCTGACCATCTGTCGCAGGATGAAATGCTGTACTCATCTTCAAAGTAGTTCCCAAAGACTCCTGCAACTCTTTCCAAAACCTTGAGATAAACCTCGCATCTCTGTCAGATACTATGTCTTTAGGCACCCCGTGTAATCTCAGCACATTCTTTCGATAAGCCATAGCCAATTGTGCCTTAGTCCATGTATCTTTCAATGGCACAAAATGAGCTTACTTGGTCAGTCGATCCACTATAACCCATATCATGTTGTTACCCTGCTGACTCTTTGGCAAACCCACAATAAAATCCATAGCAATAGACTCCCACTTCCACTCCGGTACCTCAAGAGACTGAATCTTACCTTGTGGTCGTCGCTGCTCCCCTTTAACTCTCTGACATGTCAAACAACGGGCCACGAACTCAGCTGTTTTTTTCTTCATCGCAGGCCACCAGAAAGTCTTCTTTAAATCCTTGTATAGCTTGTCACCACCTGGATGTACCGAATATGGTGTACAATGTGCCTCTGTCATGATTGTCTTTTTCAGCTCCTCATCATTAGGGACACACCACCTTCTATCAAACCTCAAACTACCATCTGTATGAATAGAGAATCTGGACACTGTCCCTTTCCCTACTCCAGCTCTCCACTCCACCATCTTAGGATCCAACTCTTGTTTACCGCGAATATCATCATAAAGATCAGGCTGCACTGTCAAATCTCTTATGGCATCCCCTTTCTAGATCATATGTATCCCAAACTTCCCAACCTCATCTCTCAATCTCATTAAAGATATGGCTATGCACAAAGAATGTACACTCTTCCTACTCAGAGCATCTGCAACCACATTGGCTTTCCCTTCATGGTAGATAATATCCATGTCATAATCGCCAATCAGCTCCATCCACCTCCTCTGTCTCATGTTCAACTCTTTTTGAGTGAAGATGTACTTGAGACTCTTGTGATCTGAAAATACCTTAAAGGTCGCCCCATATAGGTAATGTCTCCAAATCTTGAGAGCAAACACCACTGCACCCAACTCCAGATCGTGTGTAGGAAAATTCTCCTCATAAGGCTTCAATTGCCTAGAAGCATAGGCAATCACTTTACTATTCTGCATCAACACACATCCCAACCCATTCTTTGAAGCATCTGAAAGATCATAGATCCATATTAGACTCTCTAATAAAAATTAAATTATCTCATAATTTATCATTTTGATGATCTATATAACATGCATGCAATATATAAGCATAAAAATGAAAGTTTAAGGAAAAACAATTTCCTTACATTGAGAAATGGTAGTATTTAGGCACAACCAAGATCACCCATCTTGGTTGTTCTTGAACTATTAAGAATGGCAATATCATCCAATCTTCAAATTAGAAGAGCTCCTTTAAGTTTCACCCAAGAACAAACCTCCAACTCATATGATTAATTTTAACTAGAAATTAACCATATAACCCTTGAATATTATGTAAATAATACTAACACTCTTAGTATTTATTTTGTTTTACTAACAATCTTAGAAAAAATGATGCTTATGATTTTTAGAGAGATAGACCAATTATTTTTCACATGCAAAAGTGTACAAGTGAAGTTGTGTAAAAAAAAAAACAACAATTGGAGTGTATATAGGGGGAAAGTGGCGGGTGGATTGTATGGAGTGAGGGAGTCCACTTGTTTTAATTTTTGTCCAATCTTATATCACATGCAAATGATAATAAGATGACTTATGGAAGAAACAACAAGTAAAGTGAAATGATTATGTCTATAATCATCCACTACACTCCATTTACACGGTCCAATGTCCCATTTACGGGTCCATTTTGGTTCTAATATTTGTCACACAAATACGTGTAAATTTTATTTAAACATCGTACTATGTTTAAATACTTCCCGATTAATATCGTCTAAAACACTCCGTAAATATACGTGTACCGCTACACATATATATTTTACGTACCAATACTAATCACATTAGTCAATTAGTACTAATTTAATAATTAACTGCTTAATCATTAATTCCTGTCTCAAATAATTTATTATTCAATTATCGCATAATTAAATAATAATTTCCGCACCTCGAGTTCACAACTCGATATATCTCTAAATCAATTTGATCGACTAACCTTTTAGTCATTTTATCAAGGGACTAATTTAAACTGTATCGCATACAATTAATTAGCTTTCGTGTTGGGGCTCGTTCCTTTAGGTGTGACCGAAAGGGATCAGCTGAACACCGCCGTCTCACGATAGTAACGTCAAACCCTAGTTGGCCAACCGTTACCGATATACGTTGATCAGCTGACTAGTATTGCCAATGAATATCCCATGCATATTCCTTAATGAGATTTAATAATATTATCATGCACTATTGTGGAGGACAAAACTCCAACAACATCTGCATACACTTCAAAGTTCTCACTCCCTTCAGGCAATGCTAAGACTGGAGCTGTGGTCAAACGCTCCTTTAATGTTTGGAACGTCGTGTCACAACTCTCATCCCAACGAAACCTGTTCTCTTTCCTTATCAAGGATGTCATAGGTCTAGCAATCTTGGAGAAATCTTTCACGAATCGTCGATAATACCCAGCTAAACCCAAGAAACTCCTGATCTCAGCTACATTCTTCGGTGCTTCCCACTTGGTAACTGCCTCAATCTTTGTAGGATCCACAGCTACCCCTTCCTTAGAAATCACATGCCCCAAAAGGGCAACTTTCTCTAACCAGAACTCACACTTGGACAACTTTGCGTACAACTCATGCTCTCTCAAGGTCTGCAACACAATCCTCAGATGCTCCTCATGCTCCTCCTTAGTCTTAGAAAAGACTAAGATGTCATCTATGAAAACCACCACAAACTTGTCCAAAAACTGACTGAAGACTCTGTTCATCAAATCCATAAATACAGCGGGTGCATTAGATAACCCAAACGGCATCACTACATACTCATAATGGCCATACCTCGACGTGAAAGCTGTCTTTGGTATGTCCTCCTCTCTAATCTTCACCTGATGGTACCCCGACCTAAAATCAATCTTATAAAAGACTGTTGCACCACTCAACTGATCAAACATGTCATCTATCCTTGGCAAAGGATACTTGTTCTTCACCGTCACTCTGTTCAGCTCCATGTAATCTATGCACAACCTCAGGCTCCCATCTTTCTTTTTCACAAACAGAACTGGCGCTCCCCACGGTGATACACTAGGTCTAATGTATCCCCTCTCAATCAGATCATCTAACTGCTTCCCGAGCTCCTCCAACTCCTTAGGATCCATCCGGTGCGGTGCCTTAGAGATTGGCCCCGTCCCCTGCCACTCAACACTGAAATCTATCTCCCTCTTCGGTGGCAACCCCGGAATCTCCTCTGGAAAGACATCTGGAAACTCCCCCACAACTGGTATATGCTTAACTGTCGGACTCTCCATCCTGTCATCTCTCACATGGCACAAGATCAACGGGCACCCCTTCCTCAGATAGGACTTCAAGGTCACAGCTATAATCAACTTAACTTTGGGTTTGACAACAAACCCACGATAAGACACACTAATGCCCTTAGGACCTCTCAGAGAAACTTTCTTTTGATGACAATCTATCTTAGCTTTGTACTTTCCCAACCAATCCATCCCGACTATCATCTCAAAGCCCTCTAAAGGAAACTCTAGCAAGTCTACAGGTAGATCAACTTGCCCAACTATCATGGATACACCTCTATACAACCTCCCACACGATACAGACTCACCCGAAGGTATGAAAACTTCCTCTCTTATAGACTCATACTCTCTCAGACCCAACCTTTTAGCATGACTCGAAGATACAAACGACTGTGACGCCCCCGAATCAAACAAAATAAAGGTTTAAACACCATTAACAAGAAAAGTACCTATGATAATGTGAGCATCATCCTCAGCTGCTTTCTTCTCCATCATAAACAGCTTGCCACAGGTCTTCTGCCCACCTCCTTGGACAGTACTAGCTGAAGTAGCCGGTTTAGCACCCGACCCTTGGTTGTTGTTGGTGTTTGTTGCTGGTCTCTGATAAGAATTACCGCCATTGCGGTTGCCCCCACCGTTGTTGTTCTGACCTCCCCTGTTGTTCCATGACCCAGTCGGTCTGTTACTCGCATAACTCTGTGCAGGACCCTGTGAAAAGCTTCCCTGTTCCGGCCTCTGGAAACCTCCACTCACCGCACTGGTGCACTCATGTCTCTTGTGGCCCATACTGCCACAGTTGTAGCAGGTCATACCCCAGCTACCACCACTACCACGGCCTCGCCCGAATAAAGCCCCAGCACTAAACCCCGAGCCCGAGGAATATGCTCTTGCCTGAGTGTGGTTACCCTTCTTATAGTTGGATTGCCCACCTCCCTCACTCTCAGCCTTTCTTTTCTCAGCACCTCTCTCTCGGGTCATCTCCACCAGCCTCTCAGCCCTCCCAACTCTCTCATAAGCTTCCTTAACATCCGTAAGGACTCCCACAGGTAGCTTCTCCATGATCTTGGGGGTCAACCTCTTCTCAAATCTCAAAGCTATATTCTCATCACTCAACCCCATATCCTCAGCATACCCAGCCTTCTCATTAAACTTACGGTAGTACTCAGCCACCGTCATGTCAGATGCCATCTTAAACTCATCGAACTTCTCCCTCAACTTGCTCCTCACATGTTCCGGTACGAACTCTCGCCTCATGGCTCTCCTGAACTCATCCCAAGGTATAGCAGATAGTCCCTTCTTCATGTACATCTCCCTAGAACCCACCTTGACCTTATCCCACCACTCACCTGCCGCTTCCCTCAAGTAGAATGCTGCTTGTTCCACTTTCAACTCATCCGGATAATGAACTAACTCCAAGAGATTCTCCATCTCCCTATGCCAATTATCCAGAAGAATTGGCTCCCCAGTTCCCTTATACTCTTTCGGACTGAACCTCGATATGTGGATGCTGATCTTGGAGTGATCAACCTCCTTATCCTTTCCCACTCTCTTCAATGCTTCTGTAAGAGCATCCTGGTGCTCCAACATCTTTACTATATCATCGGTGGTCATGTTCTCAGCTCTAACATACAGGGCGTTTCTCTTTGGCGGCATCTTGAAACTATATAAGAAAAGGTAGATATAAACACGCATACTATATCCCACAAACACGTATATAACCTGCACAGACCCCACTCGTTCGAGTGCCCAACCTACTCGATCGAGTGCCTCGACTCCATAACCTAATCAGACTTCTGCCCAAAAACATACTCGACCGAGCTGACAAGCCACTCGATCGAGCACCCCCTACTCGATCGAGTGCCCCTATGTACTCGATCGAGTACCCAAAAACACGATTCTGTCCAGAAAAACATCAAACTACCTACTCGACCGAGTCACACCCACTCGATCGAGTACCCCCCCCCACTCGATCGAGTCATGCAGACTCGTATACACTACCTGCATGTTCATCTCACTTTCCCAACATTATATACCGCTACTATACTTTCAATAAGATAGCAACAACTACGCATACATTTCTATGCAACTCTTTATGTAATCAACAAACGATCTATTCATATTATCAATATGCCACATTATAAACATCCAACATACTTTTCATTCAATTCAACATATGAAACATTTATCTTTCAACTTTTATCCATACCTCCAATTCTCCACATTCGACATCCAACAATTCACAACACATGCCACTATATACACATACAGACCAAAAGACAACACATACGACCCTGACATGTACCCTATGTGACCGGTCCAAAATTGCAGGGCGAGTTCGTGACTTTAGGACGTCTCCCAAGCCTTTGCATTAGCTCCTACAACTTCTACCCCGGGTTCATTTTAATTGACACCCTATGTTCATTAGATTCATTGGTTACAGGTTTCAGGATCGTCTCTCTGATACCACTTTGTGACACCCCCATACTTCGAGTGCCTTACCAGGACCACTCAGGTATAAGAACGTCACCATCTCGGTTTCCCGAGGCAATGATAATCAAATGACAATAACGAAACATAATTAAAATAGTAATGAAGTTTAAGTGATTACAATTCCAAATCCAAAATCCAAACTGACAAAAGGTACAATACATGTTCTCAAAAACCAAATGTCTAAACAGCTAAAATATGACAGCGGAAGACTCTAATCAGCTCGTGGTGACACATCCCAGCTAGCCCAAATGCCTCTAGTCAAACCTGCTCAACAACTGCTCACCATCTCCGAATGCATCACCACAGTTTTTAAAACAATTAAACGGGGTCAGTACTAATTACACAAAACAAGATACAAGACAACAAATACCAAACAGCTCAATCATCACATCAAATCCCGGTCTCCATAATCAATCTCCACGTAACTGACTACACACTAAAGTGTGTAGCCCTGCCAGAGTACCCATCGCAACAGATACTCCACACCGCAGTGGGGGACCGCGGCCGTACCCACCAAATCCCCGCTCATCTCCATCGAGCGATAAACCCAAGTCCATTAATGTTCACATCCCTTCTGTGGCGGGTTCCACAGAAAGCGAATCATGGGCGTGAAGCCACTCTCGCAAGTGACTTCACTCAGCCAGGGACACGCCCCGAAGAACACAGACAGATAAATAGTAACCATAACACCAAAATCAACAACCGTCTGAATCAATCAACCAGATATAATCACAACTGTCTGAATCAATCAACAATCACTAACTATAGCACAATCGCCACACATATCATGTAACTAATACTGAGTAGGGAAAACCCTACCTGGAATGCAACACAAACAGCAGACGATCTAGCAGCTGTCTCAAAATCGTTCTTCTACGAATCCTCCTCCTATTCACATAATCATACAATCACTACTAACACAACAAATCATAAAAACCCCCAATCCCAAAATTAGGGTTTAAACAAAGTCAACCAAACGCTATAAAATTGGTATGTAGGACTTACCCTTGACGCAAGGATCACAAGGACACAAAGAACAACGAAATTCGACCTCTCAAGCTCCGGGATTTGCCAATAATGCGGATGAAGAGAACAACGTAGTTTGAATCTTCTTTTTGAGTGTATTAGGTTTATAAAAGTGTTTAGGAAAGATAACGACATATTATATATACTAATCCGCATTATTAACAAAACCCGTCAAAACATAACCCGCTAACCGACCTACTCGATCGAGTAAGTAACGTACTCGATCGAGTGCCCCTTACTCAATCGAGTGCCAAGGCTACTCGATCGATTACCCTACATGCATAATACTGTTTCGTAAATCAAAACACCTTTACTCGACAGAGTAAGCCCTAGTCGATAGAGTACCCAGAGACTCATAAAACCGTAGTATTACACACATTGCATAATCCAGTGCCTAAATTGGTGAGGGAAGTTCATAGCCAGCAGCATCTGATCCAAAAAATCCCATTCAATAGTATCATAGGCTCTTTGGAGGTCTATTTTAAATAGGCACCTCGGGGACACAGCACCCCTCCCATATAATCTTATGATGTCTTGACATATTAGAATATTTTCCATAATACTTATCCCCTTAATGAACCCTCCATGACTGGGTGAAATAATGTCAGGAAGTATAGTAGCCAGCCTGTTACATAGGAGCTTTGATATGCATTTGTAGAGAACATTACACCAGGCAATAGGTCGATATTGTAGAAATTACTCAGGTCTATCCACCTTGGGAATAAGAGTGATGGTAGTGGTGTTCAATTTTTTAAGAAGGGAATTGGAGGTAAAAAATCCATAATGGCAGAACATATATCCTCCCCTACAATCTCCCAAGAGTCTTTAAAGAACTTACTTGAGTATACATCTGACCCAGGTGCTTTGTCATTTGGAATATTGAACATAATATCTTTGATCTCATCCTTTGTGATTGGAGACAGGAGTTGGAGTTTGTGTTGATCATTGCACAGCTTGCCTTTATAAACTATAGAATTGCAGACCTTAGTAGTCTGACTTTTAGAGCCCGATAAAATCTTATAATAGTCCAAAAAAGCCTGTTGAATCCCTCCTTCCTCAGTGTATATATATTTCCATTATGATCCTTGATGCTATGAATATAATTCTGATTCCTCCTAGCCTTTATGACTCCATGGAAGTAAGCTGAGTTACAATCTCCATCCGTGATCCAATGTGCTTTGGCTTTTTGTCTGAGGTACTCTAACTTTGACTGTTGAAGTTTTTTAGACTCCTGGTAAATGGAATTGTAACACCCTCATATACCGAAGAGCCTTAACTAGACCTTCCTTAGCATATATGGGCGTTACCATCTCGGTTGCCTGAGGAAAGTAATCATCAAAAGTCGATAAAAGAACAATTATAGTTAAATTACAAGTGTTACAACCAACTAATAAAATAAAGGTACAACTCGTCAGCTACACATTAACTCTATCAGAACTCGTGACAACACACCCCTGCCAGGACTCCAGCTATCAACCTCATCAACACCTGCTAAGACTGACTGCTCACCATAAGGGATCACGGCAGACACATAAACAAACAAGACAACCACACAAGGTTAGTACTGAGACAAGACACAATATAAACCAATAACAAATGTCAACACAACACAAATACAACCAGTCACACACAATCATACCCACTCCAATCATTCTCCGTCACCGACTGTCCACTGGACCAGCCCTGCCAGTGGGGGACCGCGGCCGTTCCCATCTAAGCCCCGCTCATCATACCGAGCGATAACCCTGTCCCATTAATGTGCACATCCCCTCCCGTGGCGGGTTCCACGGAGGGCGAAACTAGGGCGTGAAGCCACTCCCGCAAGTGACTCCACTCAGCCGAGGACGCACCTCGAGAACCAGAGACAATCAATCACAGACAGCTGCAATACAACAACAACCAACAAACTGTATACACCAACCGACTATCGCATATACTCTGCCATACGAACACAACAACAACACAACAACCACGACACAACAACCGACACACTAGACCATCCACAGAAACTGAGTAGGCGAACCTACCTTTAAGCGAATGCAACGATTCCAGGCCCATACACGCAATACTCAGCAATCAAGCGACACCTATATACACAATACAAACATCTATCACTACCAAGCTAACCCTAACTGCAAAGACAAAGATACGGATGATGATGACGACATACCTACAAGAGGAAACCTGGCAAAGGACCGCTTCCCGACTCAAGCTATGCACCCCTAAGGCACAAGGACCTCCAAAGGCTCCCATGGAAGGTATATGGTGAAGGGAAGGGAAGGAGGCGACCTAAAGGTCTGAAGAAATGAGGCGAAAATGATTTTCAGTTTTAACAAAACACGATTATAAACCCTCGCTGAAAAGACGTTACTCGATCGAGTGCCCCACATACTCGATCGAGTGTCCCCTACTCGATCGAGTACCCAAGCTACTCGATCGAGTAACCTCTACTCTATCGAGTACCACCCCTAAATCAAAACACAGGATAACTTTGGTACGCACTTCTAAGGACTATTACCGCTCCCAAGGTCGGTTAACGCTGGTCAACTGGTCTCTAAAAGGGCGGGTATTACAGTCTTCCCCCCCTAAAAAGAACTTCGTCCCCGAAGTTCAACTCACCTATCCCAAAACACAAGATACGAAACCAAAACGACATCACTACTCTTCCGACACAGGTCACTACTCTCCGGAAATACTATCCTCCATGTCATCATCATCAACTGTCTATCACTCCACCTAGATCTACTTCTACACTCAACCACAAGAAATACCAACCTCACAATACGAATCGGCACAACCAACGATTACACTGCTGCTCACAACTCTTAGCCATGCACTACGAGATTTACACGTTCACTAGTAACAACCATCAACATGAAACATGTCACATTAACGCAACTATGTCACCTAACGTTACGATTCTATTCCCAACACATGACATCATAACTATCTTTCTATGACCTTCTTTTAAAGCACACTCTTCAACTTTAACTTCAACATACAAATTACTCAACGAACAAGTGAAAACAATTATAGTTTCGTACAAGAGATGTAACCGAAATAATAGAAAACATTATAAACAAACAACCAAATGATTGTAATATTGGCCTTTTTATTTTGCGACATTACTCTTCCCCTCTAAAAGGAAACTTCGTCCCCGATGTTCACCACCGAATTACTACACATATTACTTAAAATGACCTTTTTGACACGTACCCAACACCTATGATTCGTTATTGACATTACTCAGTACTCATACAACCATTAATTCATAAAACATGGGCAACTGTATTCGAATAATTAGTTATAGGCACGGATGTATGAGTGTATCAAATGTGTATGGGAAATATGCGAACTCCGTGAAATATAACTAGTAGTTAAAGAGGATGTAAAATGAATGCAATAAGAACCAACTTCTACTTGCACTATTCGTTACGAATACGCATCCAAAACACAAACACGACTTCCCACATATGAAATTAACGGTTCAAACATGTTACTAATCATAAACAACCATATTAAACCTCAAACTTGTAATGATATGACCGTTAAAACAATTTTAATTAACGAAAAGTTCCTGTAACAGTGCTACTCGATCGAGTATATAGGGTACTCGATCGAGTGCCCGCTACTCGATCGAGTGTCTTGGCTACTCGATCGAGTAGATCAGAATACCCCATCCTTGTCATACCTGCAGCTACTCGACCGAGTGAGGGGCACTCTGTCGAGTGGCCATAGGTCAAAACCTTTGAAATTTTTTTTCCGTCGTAACACAATATATATAAAATGTCAGATAAATGCGAGTCGGGATGATAACCCGACTCCTCAAAATCCTGCAACAAGTTTAAACCAAGCAAATTCGGCCTTATGGCCATCCATACAAACCAATGTAAAAAGTACTAACTAACAACGACTACTATCATCCAACACAACCAAACCATGAACAAAGAGAAAGAAAAGGAGTATCACTCCTGCTGCTGCTGCTCATCCATCATCTCATCTCCACCACCACCCCCTCCCGAGGTGCCTGCTCCCGATGACCCAAGACCCGCATCGACCCCTGCCCCAGCTCTAGGACTCACATACCATGGGGTCAAACCACCAAAAGCAAAGGACTGTGGTGTCCCCCATGCTGTCTGGTCCACCCCGTAAGAGTGAAAAACCCCACTGTAGTCCCCAACTCCGCTCCACCACACTGGGTGTGGTCCCTCGGTCCCAATACCCTAAGCATACGCCATCTCATGCATGTTCCGGAGTGTCAAAGTAGATGATTCTCTCTCTGCCAAGTAGCTCGAACGCGTCTTTGGGGTATCGAGGTAGGGGTAACAAGGAAATGGGTGCTGTGGTGGTGCTGCTGGCTGTGGTCTTATCTCAGCTGTCCTCTCCCTCACACGACGTGGTCCCCTCCCTAGCCTGGGTCTATCCTCGGCCGCTCTCACATTCTCCCCTTTCCTCGGCTCGGGCATCACCTGGAGGATCGTGTCGTCAATGAGGTATGTTTGTATCTGTCGAGGTACATCATCATCCTCCTCCTCCTCATCGGAGTCCACAGTCACTACCACTGGGTCTAATGGCTCTGTCGGTGGGAGATGCTCAGGAGCCGGTATCCTCATCCAACTCATACCCCACACCCTCCAAGCTAGGCTACCATCCTCCAAGGATCTCAACCATTTCAGGTCGAGGTAGTAGTCTCTGTCCATGGTAGGCACCGGTGTGGCTAGGGGAACGTACTCAGAAGAAGTCTCGAAGGAGGCTAGCTTTTCAGCTAACCGGGTGGCAAAAGCACCACAACTCAAGTACCGAGTGGTAGAGGTAGCCATCAAAGCAAGGCTAGCACACACCATGGCAGGAGCATTGAAGACCACCCTCTCAGTCCCCTCCGGGTTTAGATAAGACATCAAAAGCAACAACTCGTGATTGTTCAGCTTACTCATATCCGGTCTCTCATAAAGAAGATTTGAGATAGAACGAAGGAAGACCCTCAAAGTGACATGTTGAACGTCGTTAATCAACATGTTGCTGGAGGTGGGAGCTGACTTTCCGGAAAGACAAGGCATAAGGCGGCAAACCCCGCACTCAGCTGGAATCTCGCTGATGGAATCCTTGGGAGGCTTAGCCAACCCAAGGTGAGAAGCGAAGAGGTCCATGGTCAACACAAAACTCGTGTTCATAAGACGGAACTCAACAGACTGTGCAGCTGGCTCGTATTTAAACGAGCTCATGAATTCTAAGGTCAGAAAAGGATAGGAATGCTTCCTCAAACGATACAGCCCCGTGAACCCCAAGGTCTCTGTTTGGGCTAAAAATAGCACAATAAAGAAGGCCCACTCAATGAAATAAAAAGCTATGGAAGGAGTGATAAGGAGGAAGGAAGCCCGCGGTTGGAGAAAGGAGAAACGGGCTCAAAGGAGATCAGGAGTCCATCATAAGAGGCGTCCGGATTAAGGAAAAAGGAGTTAGGGAGAAGTTAGGGAGATCAGGGAGAATTGGGAAAGGCGGCCAAGTATGGGAAGAGTTCTTATGGAAATTATATTTCCTTTCCATATTCGAAGTAGGACATATCTAGGGTTCTTACCCTATAAATAGCCAAGAAAGCAAATCAAGAAGGACATTCAACACACATCCGTATTCATACATTCACATTCAAGAACACATCAACACCACGGCATATTATTATCAAATATACATTCGTCCAAGATCTTGCAGGCCTGACGCCTAGGGCCAGCGGGATTAGCTTTGTGCCTCAATTGTAATCATCCTCCTATTCAAATAGTGCAATATTTGGCAGGGTACCGTCCCTCCCGCGGTTGTTCCCACATTGGGTTTTCCGCGTCACCAAATCTTACGTGTCAATTTACATTACGTACTTTATTTCTTTATTTAAATATCAACAAACGAGCAATCATACAATTAACCAACGAATAAAGACCGCATTGACCCTAATCAATCAACTTGGTAAAAAATACCTAAACAGTTTGGCGCCCACCGTGGGGCATTGTGGTCGTCAATCGTTGATATTCTAGATACACAATGGATAAGCAAGCATCTGAAGCCGTGTCAGGGAGCAGGCAACCATCGCCACCCCCACCATCTACTCAAAATCAAACATCAACAGTGGCCACGCAGGCTCCCGGACACACCTCAAGAATCATACCGACAACAAAAACTTCTTTACCTCCTAGGAGCCCTGCTGTCGTGGTCCAAGCCAGATCAGATAAGGGAACAGCAAGTTCAGGCCTCACTCCGCCACCTAGTCCCACAAAAATCTTGCTCACTGGTGTAGAAAATCTTCAGAAAGCTATGGAAAACATAAGAGAAGACCAGAGGAAAGCTGAAGCTAAAGCAAGAAAGAGGGACAGAGAGCTCTAGGCACAGATAGACATCCTGGAACAGCAGTCTGTCACCCCAGCAAGCAGGACAGACGTGGGAAGGCCTACACTAGTAGATCTGACGCATGGGGCATCAGGCAGCAGGAATCCATTTCGACAGGTACCGGCTGAATTAATAACGAGATTGGATCTGTCCACGATACCAGCAGATGGAAGGATAACCCCACAAGGGTTGGGATACCTCACGCCGGTAACTGCGGCTGCGGCGGCCGAGATGGAAGCACGAGCAGGTGGCATCCCTGTCAGCAGCCCCACAACGATTGATCAGACGCCTGGAGCAGGATCCGAGTCAAACCAACAAATGTCTGGTAGCAGGGGACAGTCGTTACAACAACTCCTCTAGCAGCTGGAACACATCAGAACCATCAAGAGCTCGGATCAGGAGGCGCGTATATTGAACAAAGAAGGCGACCAACGGGCGGACCCCGTTCAGCAAAGATCACAAATTAGCAAGATTGAGTTAAAAGAAATGCGAGCGGGGTCCTGTGGTTGCCACCCCCACTCGAGAAAGCGACTCTGACAGCTACGCCGACTCACCATTCGTGGACACCATATCCATCACAGCCATGCCAAAGGGATTCACAAATCCAAATATGCCTCTCTTCGATGGCACGGCAGATCCCTTTGATCATATAAGCCAGTACAAGCAGAAAATGATGACGAGAATGACTATAGGGAAAGTCAAGGAGGCTTGCATGTGCAAAGGGTTCGGTCCACCCTAACAGACCGACACTTCGATGGTTTGTGAGCACCAAAACAGTCGATATCTACATTTGCTTTGAATTGGTGAACGCATTCACTCAACGATTCGCAAGCGGCGAGAAATCCACAGAAGCATGCAGGAGATTTGTACAGAATCGTCCAAGGGGCAGGAGAGAGCATTGGAGAATACAATACTAGGTTCAACAATGAGAAGGTAGCAGTACGAGAGTGTGATGTCTCAACAACAGTAGAAGCCTTCAGAAGAGGCCTCCACCACGACTCCGACCTATACAAGCAGCTAACTATGCATCCATGCCATAGTTTTGAGGCGGTACATGAGAAGGCAGCTGCCGCAATCAGATTGGAGGAAGATATCCTAGCCAGAGCCAGCTTACTGAGCACGCCAAGTATTTCTAGTACCTCAGCCGTAGAGAAATCAGGAAGAATGCAAACTACCAGCAAGAAGGATGAGAGGTACAGACCATATGGAAGGGGAGTCAACAGGATCGAGGAAAATCAGATACTCCCCACTCTGGCAGAGTATGGATTCACTACGGGTATCAGGGGAATCTTGAAAGCACTCAGGGAGATGGGAGATGGAGTTAGGTGGCCCAACCCACCAGTAGGAGAGCAAGCATGGAGAAAGGATAGAAAGAAGAAGTGTGAGTTCCATCGTGATATCGGACACAAAACTGAGGACTGCTACACATTACGAAGAGAGATCAAGCGCCTGTACGAACCAGGAAAGCTGAGCCACCTATTACCACGTGGGGGCAAGCAGCAAGATAAGGTAGGCTCCGCCAAGCCTGCAGACCCACCCACATGCACCAAAATCATAAACGTAATAACAGGCGGCTCAGACTTAAGCGGGCTGACATACTCAGCAGCTAAAAGACGTGCCACCGAGATTAAAGGAGACAGGCCAGCCAATTCTTGCAGAATTTCTTGCAGTGATCTGCCAGCGGTCAGTTTTGATGAAGGAGATACATACGATGAACGAGAACATCATGACGCACTTATTATCACCTTATCAATGGCCAATTGCACAGTTAGAAAGGTCTTGGTAGATACAGGAAGCTCGGTCAACCTAATCATGCTGAAAACTATAGAAAACATGGGATTCAGCGAGAAGGATTTGCAGAAGAAGACTATTCCGCTAGTAGGCTTCAGTGGAGAAACAGCCAGCTCACTAGGCGAGATAGTCATCCCAACCTATGTGGGAGGAGTCAACAAGCAAGTCAGGTACCTGGTTATAGACGGCCCCTCCACCTACAACGTCATCTTGGGAAGACCATGGTTGCACCAGATGAAAGCAGTCCCCTCAACATACCACCAGTGCATAAAGTTCCCCACACCATGGGGAGTAGAGACAATAAGAGGAGATCAGGAGGAAGCTAGAGGCTGCTATAAGAAGGCACTCAAGTGCACTTCCAGCCCTCCCGCATAGCAATTACAGAAGCAGCCTATCCAGGGCGAATACATCGAACCCCCAGCAGAAGAGCCGGATCAAATCAACCTGGACAAGCTGCACCCAGAAAGAACCGTGCTCATTGGAGCAGGATGCACAGGAAGCTTAAGACAGCAACTAGTCAAGTTCTTACAGGATAACATGGATTGTTTTGCATGGTCACACGATGACATGATAGGAATAGATCCTTCCACCATAACACATAAGCTTAGTGTAGACCCAAAGTGTAAACCCATCCAGCAGAGAAGAAGAAAGTTTGCAGCGGAAAGAAACAAAGTGATTAACCAAGAGGTAGATAGCCTGCTAGCAGCGAAGAAAATAAGAGAAGTAAAATATCCAGAATGGCTGTCTAACGTAGTGGTGGTGCCTAAGAAGAATGGGAAGTGGAGAGTATGTGTGGACTTCACCGATCTCAACAAAGCATGCCCTAAAGATCCCTTCCCGCTGCCTCATATTGACGCAATGGTAGATGCGACAGCTGGACATGAGATGTTAACATTCCTGGACGCGTGGAGTGGATACAATCAGATTAAAATGGATCCTGCAGATCAAGAGAAGACGGCATTTATGTCTGAAAGAGGAATATATTGCTACAACGTCATGCCATTCGGCCTAAAGAACGCAGGCTCCACATATCAAAGGCTGGTTAACAGAATGTTCAAAGAATAGATAGGAAGAACAATGGAGGTATATATTGATGACATGGTGGTGAAATCAGAAAAGGCCAAAGATCATATGCGGCATCTGGCAGAAACATTCAGCACCCTCAGAGAATACAAGATGAAGCTAAACCCATCTAAATGCACCTTTGGAGTATCTTCTGGCAAATTCTTGGGCTATATTGTAACTCAAAGAGGGATAGAAGCCAGCATCGAGCAGATCAAAGCCGTCTTACAACTAGAATCACCTGAAAAGCCTAAAGATGTTCAAAGACTAGCTGGAAAGGTAGCAGCCCTGAACAGGTTCATTTCAAAATCTTCAGACAAATGCAGGCTGTTTTACGACGTACTAAGGAAAAGCCAGAAGTTTGAATGGACCTCGGAGCACGAGCAAGCCTTCAGAGAGCTGAAGCACTACCTCAGCAGCCCGCCGCTGCTGTCGAAGCCAAAACCGGGAGAACCACTATTCCTATACCTGGCCGTCACAGAAGTGGCAGTGAGTGCTGTCTTGGTCAGAGAGTAAGAAAAGGAGCAAAAGCCAGTATACTACTTGAGCAAGTCTCTGCTACCGGCAGAGACCAGGTACACATCCCTTGAAAAATTAGTACTAGCATTGGTAGTAGCATCTCGCAAACTGCGCCCCTATTTTGAGTCCTACATCATACATGTCGTGACCAACTACCCGCTAAAATCTATAATGAGGAAGCCTGAACTATCAAGCACAATGTCCAAATGGTCTGTACACCTCAGTGGGTACGATATCCAATATGACCCCAGAACAACAATCAAATCGCAAGCACTGGCCGACTTCGTGTTAGACTTCAGCCCAGCCATCCAGAATCTGGCAGATACGGAGATCCTCACCTTAGAAGGAAGCAAGGAGACAGAAGTTTGGTAGATGCATATTGACGGAGCCTCCAACCAAAGGGGGGCAGGCGTGGGATTAATCCTGCGATCACCACAGGGAGACCTGATAGCGCAAGCAGTAAGATATGAATTCAAGGCAACCAACAATGAAACAGAGTACGAGGCCTTGATATTAGGAATGAAGCTAGCTTTGGAGTTAGGGGTCAGACACCTGCTCATATCCAGTGACTCTCTATTAATAGTCAACCACGTGAATGATGAGTTTATAGCCAGAGATTCGAAGATGATTGCATACCTAAAAGTAGCAAAGGAGTTAAAACAGAAATTCGAAACTTGCAAGCTTAAGCAGATCCCCAGAGATCAGAACGTAGAAGCAGACGCCCTAGCAACCTTGGGGGCAACATTTAAACCAACGGAGCTATCCAGCATTCCAATAGCACACATGCTGGAGCCTTCCATCCAGAAGACAGATGAAATAGATAAAGGTGAACTGGAGGATCCACAGAGCGAGAAAAAAGTCCAGGCAGTTATAGAGGAAGGTGAGAACTCCCAGCCAGACAGGCAGACGCCTGACCAAACAGTCGAACAAGCAGGCGACTGGCGCACACCTTACCTAGACTGGTTGCGCCATAGCAAGCTACCAGATGACAAGAAGGAAGTAAGAGATTTCAGAATAAGGGCTTCCAGGTTTATACTCATTGAAGATATATTATTCAGAAAGTCACTAGCAGGCCCCTACTTACGGTGCCTAGACAAGGAAGAAGCACAGACTGTATTACATGCTCTCCACAGTGGCGAATGTGGAAACCATGCAGGGGGCAGGAGTCTGGCAAATAAAGCCCTCAGACAGGGATACTATTGGCCTACAATGAAGGCAGATGCAACAGAGTACGCACGCAAATGTGACGCCTGCCAGCGCTCAGCACCAATGATCCATCAGCCAGCAGAGCCCCTGAACCCTATCATTTCTCCCTGGCCATTCATGGCGTGGGGCATGGACATAGTAGGCCCTCTACCACGGGCCACAGGAAACAGAACCTGGATGCTAGCAATGACATATTACTTCTCCAAGTGGATAGAGGCAGAAGCATTCACAGAGGTAAAAGATAAACAGGTCATTTCGTTTATAAAACGAAACATCATTTGCAGGTTTGGTATCCCGTCAGAAATCATATGTGACAATGGCTCACAATTCATCTCCAACGATACCGAGGGATACTGTGCCAGGTGGAACATCACCTTAAAAAAGTCAGCACCTAGGACTCCAAAGTCCAACGGGCAAGTGAATCCAAAGAACAAAATCATCATGGACAATCTGAGAAGGAGGTTACAGGAGTTAGGAGGAAAGTGGGCGGATGAATTGCCACTAGTGTTATGGTCGGACGAACGACACCAAAGATAGCAACAGTCAAACACCCTTCACTGGTGTTTGGCGCGAAGCGATCATTCCGTCGAAGTTCTAGTTCCCACTCACAGGTATGAAAATATGACAGGGGAACTGAACAATACAGAGATGATCAGAAGCCTGGACACAATTAACGAGCTGCGAGCAAGCGTAAAAATCCGTCTGGCTGCCTACAAACAGTCTATGGCCAGGAGTTATAACAAGAATGTGAAAGTCAGGCTCCTGGAGGTAGGAGACCTGGTTCTCCGAGAAGTGTTTCAAAACACCAAGAATCGAAAAGCAGGCAAATTCGCCTACAAGTGGGAAGGACTATATCAGGTAGAAGGAGTTGTTGGCCATGGTGCATACAGACTGATGACTATGGACGGTCAAATCATACAACGCCCATGGAACATACTTCACCTGAAGAGATATTACTTTTAATAATAAGTAGACTTTAGCTTTCAGAATGATGTACTATGAAAAGCCAAATCACCTTTAAAGTTAAAATAAAAATCCGATAGTAGGCATACTGCCAATTTCACTTTTATTTCTGGTGTCTCTAGCTCTTTTAAAACTTTAAAACTACTATTAGATGATGTGGTCTGGCAGCATCCTGGGACCACAATTGCTCTGGTACCCCATGAGATGGCGACAGGTACTTCACATCATTCTAATAGATTTTCTTATTTTCAGGCTTCTCTAAGTACATCACTTTGAATCCTAGTGTCTATGGTACTTTGAAAGGATGTCTAGCAGGACTGTCAACTGCCAACGCGGGGTGACAAGGCACACGGCACTCCAACATGCCTAACCTATTTTCTCCACAAGGAGCACCCTCACCAGGCGGACTGTGGAACATACGAAAGGGAGCCTGGTTGACAGCTAAATACGCTTATCTAGCTACCCCTGATACCACCCCCTGGACGTAGCTCGCACTAATCGCAATCAATAAGGGCCCCAGCATGCATGCATACGAACATGGAACGTAGGGATATCTGCGCTACCAGAATCCTGCAGCGTCCCATTGGTCCTAGAACGACGATAAACTTGCCTAAATTACGCCCCTGTTGGCTTTAAACGTGATGAACACACCTTGCCTCATGAACAAGGTTAAGTAGTCCAAAACTGCGGCATACGCCTAAATCAGCCATCAGGCTGACACGGCAGCTAGCTTAGTCTGGATCAGCCTTTTCAGGCTGACCAGACTGGTCTAAATCAGCCTCTTAGGTTGACACGGCCACTCCTCCTTACATTGCGGCATATGCCTAAATCAGCCATCAAGCTGACACGACAGCTAGCTAAGTCAGAACGTCAGCCTTTTCAGGTTGACAGGACTCGCCTAAATCAGTCAAGCAGGCTGACACGGCAAACTTCCTAAAAATAAGGATAAAAATAACAAGCACACGATATGTAAGCTAAAACCTTGCTAAACTATGACAAGGGGCATTTCAAAACATGGCCAAAGTACGGCCCAAAGTTTAACCGCCACCTTGGCGGAGGAACCACAAGAAGAGTTTTAAAACTTACAAAGTCTGCCACCTCTGGGCGAGACTGCCAAAAAAGTTCATCAAAACATAAAAATACTTAATTATCGGTCACATTAATGACCTCCACCTCTGGCATCTCCTCTGCCTGCTGACCTCCCGTTTCAAGTACCGCACCAGCTTGCACATCCTCAGCTGCCATAGCCCCCTGAGCTCCGTCAGCAGCATCCTGGGACATTCCAGCGTCACCCCCAGCAACTTGCTCAGCCAGTGCAGGAGAATTCACCTCCCCAACTTCAGGCATCAGCACACTCAGATCAGGTTGGGTGGGGTAGAGCATCTCCAGCTGCCTCTCCTCTTCCTCTATAGCCTGCTGGGTGGGAGCCTCCACGAGAGCAGCACGCATCCCGATGATCTTTCCCCGCCAGGTAGCATATGCAACAACGTTGGTGGCCAGGGAGATCAGCTCACTGATCTTC
This sequence comes from Silene latifolia, assembly GCF_048544455.1. Lineage (NCBI taxonomy): Eukaryota > Viridiplantae > Streptophyta > Magnoliopsida > Caryophyllales > Caryophyllaceae > Silene > Silene latifolia. The sequence continues at coordinate 23,226,302 of NC_133536.1, forward strand.
TCATCAGAGCGCTTGAGGGAGTCAGAGAAAGTATTGCACACCGCCTGAGTGCGAGCCACCGATCGACCCCCTCCTTCGACTTCTTCTTGGTGACAAAGAAGCTCGGTCTTGACTCCGCCACACGCTCCTTCGATCGGCCCATTGCTGCGCGGATCGCAATAATCCCCTTCAGCTCCTGGTTTTTGACGTTGGTAGCACGGCTGGTGGTCTGCACTATGTTGATCATCTTCCTATTATAGAGTGCAGACTGGAGGGTCTGGGTCAAGAAAATCAGAAGTCAGCAAGAAAGTTGAAAGATAGAATCTAAACAAGAGAATACGAACAGGTAGAAAGTGAAGGGTATTCACCATGAAGGCATTGTGCACGTCGTTCTCAGCCATCTCCTCTGGGGAGAACTCTGAGAATGTCTCCTTAAGAGGAGGGAAGAGCAGCTGGTCAATCTCCGGCCAATATGGCACCTTGTCCACATTCTCAAAACCCTCTGGGAAATGAGCAGTAATACCTCCGCTGGATGAAGCACGAGGACTGGTAGGAGGAGTAGGCGGATGACGCGACAACGGGTCAACCTCCAAGGGCTCGGGTGCAGCAGAGCTGGAAAACGTAGGAGGAGTCTGGAAGGAAGCATCAGGAGCACTCCTCTTAGAGACAGAGGCCACATCAGGGCTGGCGGAAGGTCTCTTTCTTTTGGCACTTTGGAGGATGATTTCTAATTGATCAACTTTTGAACCTACAAGCATATATAGTCTCAGACGACAGGATGCTTAAAACATCAGGAGGAATAGCATGCAAATTAAAACGGTTGTAGAAGTCTTACCAGAAGACATACAGTGAAGCCGGCAAAGAATAAAGAAGAAGGGAGGTTGAGGGTTTAAGAGAGAAGAGTATTTTTTGAAATGATTTAAGATTAATGAAAGTGGAAGGTGGAAGTTGGTGTTATAAAGAGGAGAGAGGGAGTTGGGTGCGAGAAAAGAGGAATAGGGCGGCTGATATGATGGATTGCATGGGAAGGAGTGTAAAAGACGGCTTAGGGTTTTTAGCATTTGGTTACGTAAATTCCTTGCTCGATACCTAGAAGCGTACTTCACAATAAATTTGGGGCAAACTGTTTGGGCAAAAAATAGCACAATAAAGAAGGTCCACTCAATGAAATAAAAAGCTATGGAAGGAGTGATAAGGAGGAAGGAAGCCCGCGGTTGGAGAAAGGAGAAACGGGCTCAAGGGAGATCAGGAGCCCATCATAGAAGGCGTCCGAATTAAGGAAAAAGGAGTTAGGGAGAAGATAGGGAGAAGTTAGGGCGATCAGGGAGATCAGGGAGAATTGGGAAAGGCGGCCAAGTATGGGAAGAGTTCTTATGGAAATTATATTTCCTTTCCATATTCGAAGTAGGACATATCTAGGGTTCTTACCCTATAAATAGCCAAGAAAGCAAATCAAGAAGGACATTCAACACACATCCGTATTCATACATTCACATTTAAGAACACATCAACACCACGGCATATTATTATCAAATATACATTCGTCCAAGATCTTGCAGGCCTGACGCCTAGGGCCAGCGGGATTAGCTTTGTGCCACAATTGTAATCATCCTCCTATTCAAATAGTGCAATATTTGGCAGGGTACCGTCCCTCCCGCGGTTGTTCTCACATTGGGTTTTCCGCGTCACCAAATCTTACGTGTCAATTTACATTACGTACTTTATTTCTTTATTTAAATATCAACAAACGAGCAATCATACAATTAACCAACGAATAAAGACCGCATTGATCCTAATCAATCAACTTGGTAAAAAATACCTAAACAGTCTCAAAAATATGACGAACATCCGTCTCAATCCCCAGGTCATCAAGAAGTGTGGTGTCCACACAACGGGTGGGTCTCATCTTGCATTTCTGTAACGCTACAAACCTCTCCCTCTATTTGAAGTCTACAAAGACCACTGAAGGGTATTCCGGTACAGCTGGTACCACGGGTCCACTACCCTCCCCAATTTCGGGTCGTGAAGCCCTTCCCCTCTTACTCTGACGGGTTCTCAAGTTTAGTCTCGGCATCTGTTTCAGCATACAATTTAAACGTACTTGCATAGGCACTTAAAACATGTAATCTTCACGAATTGAACATTGAATAATCATCTATGTACACACTTTCACCAACACATTCCCAATTTTGATATGTAAATTCAGTTTATATTATTTCAGGCGATCTCTATAGCTGTGAGAATTTTAGCATGGATAGACATGATTTACTCGACTACTACAACTGTCAAGATATGGCATCAAATACTACTCCATATATACTTGAAAACATGGGAGTCATTCATGTATGCTCATAAAAGGGCAGCTAAGTACACACCATTACAAACATTCAACATTACCATTACAGACATTCAACGTTTTGAGTAAACTTCTCAACTCAATTAGTCAGACGGTCTTTACAGCTGTAACAATTTTTGACATATTTGACAAGAATTAATCATCACTACTACCATATCAAAGGTTTGGCTCTTACACATTCATTCATATTCAACACAAAATCTCTATTATAAAAAACGAATTTCAGTTTGGGGCACTTTTAAGACGGAGTTTTAAGGCAAATTTTAAGGTGAGAATCACAAAATCCAACTTCCAACATGATATATGCAACATATACTACTCAATTTTATCATCCAACATGTAGAGAATACCCAAAAATCAATTTGATTTCACAAACCCTAGAAAAATTCGTCCCCAAATTTGCAATTCCTATTCTATTTTTAGCACAATAATCATCAATAATCATGGAAGGGAAGCATGTGGATCATATTACAACAATTACAAGCAACTTTTCATCCATATATATTGAAATTTCAGATTATTCTATCTTTCCAATAGATTTTAAGTGATGAAAACATGAAATTAGGAAGGAAATTCATACCTTTATCAAATAGGGAGTGAAAGAACGAATCAAAGCAGAGAAAACTACCCAAATTAATCACCACAAACACAAGTTAGAAGAGTTTTTGAGAGGTTTAGGAGGTTAGGGTTTCGAAATAGGAAGAAAGAATAAGAAGAATGAGAAAGAATAAGGGTTTTAAGAAACCCGTGAAAGCCACTGTACTGTAGCCTACTCGATTGAGTGCCTAGGGTACTCGATCGAGTGCCCTCTACTCGATCGAGTAGGTGCTATTTCATCGAGTATCCGCAGAAAATTCCTACATCTCGACGTCATAGCTTCCTAACTAGATCGAGTGAGGTCTACTCGGTCTAGTAAGCACTCGCACTCAGTCAAGTAAGGTTGAGTACTCGGTCAGAATTACAAAACTAACTGAAGATTCCTGCAAAACAATATCACGTGTCGATTCTCGGAGATCGTCACTTGTTATCGTACTCTCTCATATATCACCATTACTACTCAAATATATCGTACCGTCTCATCAGATAAGATTCACATCACGTTACGCTACAACAAACTTCACACAACGTGGTTTACCTGCTACCGAGTCATCCGTATACGCAATTATGTCATTGTATCATGTCTAAACCCGTCTTACCACATTGCTAGCAAACTTATACTTACGTTAATCAAAACACATAATTAACGATAAATTTTCCATACGTCATCCAAGCGCATTGCTATCATGTTCAAGCTTCAACATAAACAAATTATTCTACACAAATTAATCACCACACAGCGGAAACTTTTAACCTTTAAACATTGCATATACCCACTACTATTTTGATATTTCTCATACTATAACTCAACACTTCTTTAGCTATCATTATATGGCGATTGTAAGACTCATAAACTCGTATAGGATCACCATCACTAACGACCTGAAACAACCACCATCATTACCACATTTCATATTAAGCATACACTTCTACACTTTTCACGCACTTCTACCACATAAAACCTTCCACGTTCCTCATCATCATCACCTACACACACCGACACTACCGAAACTTCACCATCCATGGCTCTGATGCAACTACTGTGCCTACATTACTTCAACAAAGACTCAACCACAGAAAGTTCAAACATAATCAACATACACGTTAAGTACATACTTATTGACTCCACATTCCCATGCCCAGTGACTGGCTTAAGCACAATGGGGCCAAGATTTTGAAGTGAGGGTGCCTACTCACCCAAAATCTAGGATCAGTTGGGGCTCCCATTATACATACACCAGGTTCATTTTATTAGAGTCACTACGTTCATTTCTTACAGGTTTCCAAATCGTCGCTCTGATACCACTTTGTAACACCCCCATATACCGAGGAGCCTTAACTAGACCTTCTTTAGCATATATGGGCGTTACCATCTCGATTGCCCGAGGAAAGTAATCATCAAAAGTCGATAAAAGAACAATTATAGTTAAATTACAAGTGTTACAACCAACTAATAAAATAAAGGTACAACTCGTCAGCTACACATTAACTCTATCAGAACTCGTGACGACACACCCCTGCCAGGACTCTAGCTATCAACCTCATCAACACCTGCTAAGACTGACTGCTCACCATAAGGGATCACGGCAGACACATAAACAAACAAGACAACCACACAAGGTCAGTACTGAGACAAGACACAACATAAACCAACAACAAACGTCAACACAACACAACACAAATATAACCAGTCACACACAATCATACCCACTCCAATCATTCTCCGTCACCGACTGTCCACTGGACCAGCCCTGCCAGTGGGGGACCGCAGCCGTTCCCACTTAAGCCCCGCTCATCATATCGAGCGATAACCCTGTCCCATTAATGTGCACATCCCCTCCCGTGGCGGGTTCCACGGAGGGCGAAACTAGGGCGTGAAGCCACTCCCGCAAGTGACTCCACTCAGCCGAGGACCCACCTCGAGAACCAGAGACAATCAATCACAGACAGCTGCAATACAACAACAACCAACAAACTGTATACATCAACCGACTACCGCATATACTCTGCCATACGAACACAACAACAACACAACAACCACGACACAACAACCGACACACTAGACCATCCACAGAAACTGAGTAGGCGAACCTACCTTTAAGCGACTGCAACGATTCCAGGCCCAAACACGCAATAATCAGCAATCAAACGACACCTATATACACAATACAAACATCTATCACTACCAAGCTAACCCTAACTACAAAGACAAAGATACGGATGATGATGACGACATACCTACAAGAGGAAACCTGGCAAAGGACCGCTTCCCGACTCAAGCTATGCACTCCTAAGGCACAAGGACCTCCAAAGGCTCCCATGGAAGGTATATGGTGAAGGGAAGGGAAGGAGGCGACCTAAAGGTCTGAATAAATGAGGCGGAAATTATTTGTGGTTTTAACAAAACACGATTATAAACCCTCGCTGAAAAGACGTTACTCGATCGAGTGCCCCACATACTCGATCGAGTGGCCCCTACTCGATCGAGTACCCAAGCTACTCGATCGAGTAACCTCTACTCTATCGAGTACCACCCCTAAATCAAAACACAGGATAACTTTGGTACGCACTTCTAAGGACTATTACCGCTCCCAAGGTCGGTCAACGCTGGTCAACGGGTCTCTAAAAGGGCGGGTATTACAGGAATACTCTTGACTAATCAAGTCAGGATCACCTGGGTTAGTCACCAACTGTTGTTGAAGCTGAAGAAGTTTAGCCTGAGCAATATCAGCCTTGTTCTCAATATCTGAAAAATGATCTCTATTCAATTGTTTGAGATCAGCTTTAAGCAACTTTAACTTCCTGACAATCTTATACATTTTAGTTCCCATTATCCTCTTAGACCAGACGGAACTAACACACTGATGGAACCCAGGTCCCTTACTCCACATGTTATAATATTTGAAAGGCATGTGTCTGTTGTGACCCCGAGTATCTTTGCTTACTATGCAAGGTGTATGATCAAAATCTCCCTAAGGCATAAAATTAGCAAAAAAAATTAGGGAACATATGCATCCATTCCTGGTTAACCAGGAACGTATCTATTCTGCTATAAACTCTGGTGGCAGTAGGCTATTGTAACACCCCCCATACTCCAAGTGCCTTACCAGGACCACTTAAAGCATGAGAATGCTATCATCTCGCTTACCCAAGGCAATGTATATCAAATAGACCATAAAATAACTTACTTTAATAAATAAGTTTAAGTGATTACATAACAAAACCAACTGTAAAGGAAAGTATAACTGTTCTACAACCAAACTGCAATTGAAGTAACAAAAGTATAAAGACAACACAACGGAAGACTACTACCAGACTCGTGGCAACTCCATCTCCAGCTAATACCCCGCGCATCCATAGTATACCTGCTAGACAACTGCTCACCAACCCCGAATGAATCATCACAGTTTTTAAAACATTTAAACGGGGTCAGTACTGATTACACAAGACAAACAGCTGCAATACAATTCCACAACCAATTCAACCAACCCAAACTCCATCACATCACCGCAAACCTGACTACACACTAAAGTGTGTAGCCCTGCCAGATTACCCATCGCAACAGGTAATCCTCGCCGCCAGTGGGGGACCGCAGCCGTTCCCACCTAAGCCCCGCTCATCTCACCTGAGCGATAAACCCATGTTCATTAATGTGCACACCCCTTTTGTGGCGGGTTCCACAGAAGGCGAATCAAGGGCGTGAAGCCACTCCCGCAAGTGACTCCACTCAGCCAGGGACGCACCCCAAAGATCACAGACAGTTACACAACCAATCAACAATATACTATCAACAATCACCAAAACTAATCCAACATTATAATTAATCAACAATCACAACAACAATCACCAATACACTATGTAACCAATACTGAGTAGGGAAACCCTACCTGAAAAAGCAATCACCAAGATCGTCACAATCAGCTAATCATAATCGTTCTTCAACGAAATCACCTCATATAAACACACAATCATACAATCACAATCTAACATCAACAATACTCCTCAAAACCCCCAATCTACCCAATTAGGGTTTAAACAAACTTATCAAAACATTATAAAAATTATATAAGAAGCTTACCCTCAACACAACGACCACAACAGCGTAAAGAACAAGCCAATCCGACAACCCAAACCTTGGGATTTGTTAACAATGCGATGGATGCGATGTACGTAAATGTTATTCTTCTCTTTGAAAGGTTTTAGAATATTAAAGGTGATTAAGCAAAGTGACGGAATCCTTTTTATATTACTCTCGCATTATTAATAAGATCCGGCTAAACAATCCCGTAAGACACACTTACTCGATCGAGTAAGTCACTTACTCGATCGAGTGCCCCTTACTTGATCGAGTGTCACACTTACTCGATCGAGTACCCATCAGGTCAGCTACTGTTTTGCGTAAAAAGATACTTACTCGACAGAGTAAGCCTCACTCGATAGAGTACCCATAGACATAGAAAACCGAAGTATTACAGTCTTCCCTCCTTAAAAAGAACTTCGTCCCCGAAATTCAACCCATAATCAAAACAAACATACTAACTCGACCAAAACACAACAACGCAACTAAGAACTCAAAACGAAACCCCAACCTATAAAACATGAACTCTTAACACCAACTCCACCAACTATGCCTACCTCCACAACATGACTCACGATATCGTATCCACCACATTATAGTCTGTCAACACTAACTCCATACATTTCCAACTACCATCCACCAACGCCGCTAGCTCCGTTTCACTAACATTTTTTCCGCTAGAAAATCCAATATCAAGACACTCATAAACATCAAACGGAATGTTACATTCTACCACCCTTAAAAGGAACTTCGTCCTCGAAGTTTACTCACACTCATAAACATCATCATCCAACTATCAACACTATCGGACTCATAAACATCATCATACAACTGTCAACAGTATCGAAGTATTCCTAAACATCGAACTACTACAAGCACGGCCATGACCTTTTAGCAATATCAACCACAATACAAATCCATCCTTTATGATACACCAACACTCTACTTCCAATTACACTACAACATGTACAATCATCAAACTCTCTTTGTCGCATCCTACTCCTCTTTAAGATAAAGGTTACGTCCTCGTAACTCACTAATGCTAAATCCTTAGTTGTATCTTCTCATCACCACCACACGTCAAAGATAACTTCCTATAACCTCAACACCTCTAACCATTCCTATTTCCAAGGTTCTCGTACTCTAACAGTTCTCATACCTCAATTCATTCGGCACCCCACCTAACCTATACCACAAAATCCTTAGCATACCAATACTCCAATTTTTCCACATTACTGTAGAACGACATACTCCTCTATACAAAGCACCTATCTCCAAAAGCATAACTCACGATCCACACTTATTACCCATACTCACACAAGATCCTCAAGTTCCTTTTTTCATTACCGCAAAACTCATTCATAACTTAACATGATACCAATTTCCAACACCCTATACTCACTGTCCCAATAAAAGATTATGAATTACCTGCAGCATCCAGATCAGTACAACACATGTTCTACAAATCACTTACCATTACTATGTCAACCAATGCCTCCTCTAAAAGAAGATCACAAGTACTCCAACAACCTCTCGCAACTGTGTCCCATCAACAGGATATCACTATACCATGACAACAACGGAAACATACACAACTCTATTCCATATCATACTCTACCCTCACTCCCAGGCTGAAACGAGTAAGAAACATCAATAAACAAAACAACAGTCTATATGTCCAAAGGAAACTCACAAGAAACAACAGTAAACAAAACAACAATCTATATGACTGGTATACTCATTCGAAAACGTACTCATCTCACCTACTCCACCACAACCGATGATGGCATCGCAACATCACCACCAACAGCCGCACCGCAGCGCGAAAATACCCGCATCATAACACGAAATACCGTGCCCGGATCACCACCCGAGGCACAACAACCACATCGATAGTCATCGCAACTTATACAATCACATGAACACCGACTCTGTACAACTTCCATGACAAGAAAACTTCATTAAAATCGCTCTACTAGATCACAACGCAACATATTACACGGAATGAACAAATAAGAACCGCATGAATATCATCCACACCATTTCACAGAATAAACATGTATCATGAATACACATACAAGTATAACTAGCCATGCTAGATCACCCAAACCATTACTTTTGAATATTATTTCATTAGGTTACCGTACCCAACATATATTACAGAACATTCAGATAATAACTTTATAACTATCACACCATGCCATTTCTCGTGAGGTCAGAACCTCACACAAACATTTATAGACATCAAAAACCCGTAATCACATCCAACCAGTCAATCCTGATCACGTAAGTTACCACTTGATAAAGGTTATCTCTCGCCCGAGCTTAACTCGCATGCCCTTCATAACACATTCTCCCATTCGCATAACTATCACCTCCTGCCAAATATAACCATACAGCTAATACTCAACTACTAGCAACCGCCTCCTATGTCCACATCGTATACCCCCTCACAACCATACATACTAATCCGGCCTCTACAAAGCCAACCTCTTTAGAATTGCTATTTTTCTATCTATCATCACCCTTAACCACTAGTGACAACACTACCACCGTTCGTACATCAAACCTCTTACACTCATCTCTAAATATCACGGTTTCTTTCCTATCTTTGGTTAGCATCACAGATAACGTACATCAAATCCATCAACAAAATTTACCCCAAAATTCTTCCCAATTTTTGCCTTTAATTGCACCGTCATCTAACTCTCCACCAAAATCTCATATCGTGCAGATACTCTACCAACTTCTTACTCCCTTAAATCCTCGAGACTCATGACTAATCATGTTGTCCTGAAACTCCTATATAACCATTAACTCACATCCTCATGATAGTATCATACATCTCGACGATTCCTTACTTCTATATCACATAACTCTGGTCAATATATTTTTTTTTCTCAGCTTACGTTTATCCTTCTTTTCTCTTTACACTCGACAATACCAATTAATAGTTCATCTCCTTACTCCTTGTACCTAACTCTCTAGTAATCCAGTTTCCTTTTCGTTGCTCCAAAACTCAAATTCCATTATTTTATATCAGTACCATCTCAATCTTTCTTATCATGGATATTCTCTCATCATGCTATCACTCACAAACCAAAAATCGTTTCATACCGTTAATTGCCCAAGAAAAGCACACACTAGTTTTACCTCTTAATAAACCAAATTTCCCAAACTCACTCATTACCTAATAATCCACGTCGCGACATGTCTCCATCTAAGTTCACTATGTACCACTCTTCTCCATCCTCCTACAACGACCAATCATTACCTATATTCTTATCCAACACAATCTAACCATCTCCCTCCATAATTCCTTACACATCTCAAGTTGCTACTATCCGCATCCTTCCTTTCAACCTTTTCATTCACACGTTCCTTACACTTACATCACTCCTTGCTCATATACACTTACCTTTACATTACTCAAATTCACAATTATACCACTCACCACGTCTCACAAAACTTGCACCATGCCTCAACCAGCTCATCAATGTTCCTTTTCTTTTTCCACTATCCATCACAACCACATATAACTCATGTCCTCCCCACCGAACTCATACCCACCGTAAGGTGCCACTCACTACATCATAAGATTGGGTAACTTACGCATCAAGACCGACACACATGTAAATCAATGCATAAAGAAGCAAAATAACATCTTTGAATTAAACACAATATGCAACGAAGTCAAAAGATAAGCATATGACCCAAAACAGGGGTCACTAGATCGAGTCCAGCCTACTCGATCGAGTAGGTGAAGGTCATAAGTACGTATAAGAATTTACCAAGGCTACTCGATCGAGTAAGGGTTAATTGATCGAGTAACAAGGGGTGCACTCGATCGAGTGAGGGCCAGTCGATCGAGTACCCTACGCATTTCTCAACACTGTCCAATTTTCGTAAAACAGTCATATCTCACTCGTTTCTTGGTCATTTTGGGCGTGTGACCTATCGTTGGAATTGTAATAGAACAAGCTATCACCTCCAATTGGAATCACATCAAAATCATATATACATACCAAGTTAAAATAGTTTAAAAACAACATCTCTATAATCGAACAACATAACTATTTGATTTTCTCTTTCAAACAACTTAAACATCAACAAAGTGAACAAAAGCGACTCGATACTTGTAAAATCACTATCCCTAACCACATGTTACTACCTACCAAAAGCCAAACAATAACATCTATCATGCTCATATAACATTCAACTTATCAATCATGTACTACCGCATGCTTTAACTTTATAACTCTTCGTAAAACAAAACATACCCATACATTACAAATCCTATTTCCATGTTACTAATACAACAATACTACAAATACACTTCGTCACCTAAACATATTCATAATCACGAAATTCCTATTTTCATGTAATTGCCACTTCATCTTTTCCAATCAATTCATCCATTTCAACCACATTCTTCATCTAACAAGTGCATATGATACAACAATAGACAAGTATATGAACTTATTATATAAATTTATGCAAACAAAATTATGTATAATCATATCACATCCCCTAATCACATGTTACTAGTATAGCCACATTGTAAATCATCCATCCTGCAACATCATTATTCATCACATATTGTCATATATGAACTACTTCCTTCTTCCACCACATCATTCATCATTCTTGTATACTTTTCCAACAATTCCAAACAACATTGTAAACCAACTATCATGCAACATGCTTATTCACAACATTTTATCATTTACCACATTCCCCATTCCACCACAATCATTTTCCAACATTTCTATACAACACATCATCAAACATACGCAACAAAATATTAGCAAACACATAGCGATCCCATGACACCCCATAGTGACCGGTTTAAAGTTGTAGGGCGAGTTCGCGACTTTAGGACGTCTCCCAAGTCTTTGCATTAGCTCCTACAACTCCTACCGGGGTTCATTTTATTTTGACTCTCTAAGTTCATTGGGTTCATTAGTTACAGGTTCCAAAATCGTCGCTCTGATACCACTTTGTAACACCCCCATACTCCAAGTGACTTACGAGGACCACTTAAAGCATGAGAATGCTACCATCTCGGTTACCCGAGGCAATGTATATCAAATAGACCATAAAAGAACGTACTTTAATAAATAAGTTTAAGTGATTACATAACAAAACCAACTGTAAAGTAAAGTGCAACTGTTCTACAACCAAACTACAACTGAAGTAACAAAAGTATAAAGACAACACAGCGGAAGACTACTATCAGACTCGTGGCAACTCCATCCCCAGCTAATCCCGCATGCGTCCATAGTATACCTGCTAGACAACTGCTCACCACCCTCGAATGGATCACCACAGTTTTTAAAACATTTAAACGGGGTCAGTACTGATTACACAAAAGAAACAGCTGCAATAAAACAATACCACAACCAATTCAATCAACCCAAACTCCATCACATCACCGCACACCTGAGTACACACTAAAGTGTGTAGCCCTGCCAGATTACCCATCGCAACAGGTAATCCTCGCCGCCAGTGGGGGGCCGCAGCCGTTCCCACCTAAGCCCCGCTCATCTCATCCGAGCGATAAACCCATGTTCATTAATGTGCACACCCCTTCTGTGGTGGGTTCCATAGAAGGCGAATCAAGGGTGTGAAGCCACTCCCGCAAGTGACTCCACTCAGCCAGGGACGCACCCCGAAGATCATAGACAGTTACACAACCAATCAACAATATACTATCAACAATCACCAAAACTAATCCAACATTATAAATAATCAACAATCATAACAACAATCACCAATACACTATGTAACCAATACTGAGTAGGGAAACCCTACCTGAAAAAACAATCACCAATATCGTCACAATCAGCTAATCATAATCGTTCTTCTACGAAATCACCTCCTATAAACACACAATCATACAATCATAATCTAACATCAACAATACTCCTCAAAACCCCCCAATCTACCCAATTAGGGTTTAAACAAACTTATCAAAACATTATAAAAATTATATAAGAAGCTTACCCTCGACACAACGACCACAACAGCGTAAAGAACAAGCCAATCTGACAACCCAAGGCTTGGGATTTGTTAACAATGCGATGGATGCGATGTACGTAACTGTTATTCTTCTCTTTGAAAGGTTTTAAAATGTTAAAGGTGATTACGCAAAGTGACGGAATCCTTTTTATATTACTCTCGCATTATTAACAAGACCCGGCTAAACAATCCCGTAAGACACACTTACTCGATCGAGTGCCCCTTACTCGATCGAGTGTCACACTTACTTGATCGAGTACCCATCAGGTCAGCTACTATTTTGCGTAAAAAGATACTTACTCGACAGAGTAAGCCTCACTCGATAGAGTACCCATAGACATAGAAAACCGTAGTATTACAGCTGTGAGTTACTCCAGGTATAAAAAGCCCCAACAGCCTGGATATCCATCAAGTTACAGTTATCTAGGCATTGTTGGAAAGGCTCAGATTCAACAGAAGTAACATTAGCCCCAAGTCTTTCATTGGCAACTAAAATTTTGTTGTTATTGATGGATCTTGTTTAGTATGTGAATATTTCGTCTTAAAACTCCGTCTTAAATTTTCGAAATATCGGGAGGTCATCATGCCCAAATTTTGTTTTTTCATGTGTGAAACTTGGTTTATTTGCCTTATAAGACCACCATTTTTGCTAGTAATGTGGTATATTGTCTTAAAACGAAACAAATTTCGTCTTAGAAACCTGGTAAATTTTTGAAAATTTCCTAAGTACCCATGAACAATTTAAATTTATATCTTGAATATAGTTTAAGTATGTTGCTAAGTTATGAATATGATGGTTATTGTTATATTATGATGTAAACTAAGAAATTTTCGTCTTAAAAATGTGACTAATTTCTCGAAAAATTTGGTACTAAACATGTCAAAATTTTAATTTTTATGCTCACTACATATTTTACTTTTTTGGGGAAAGTTAAGTATATATTAATAAAGCCCATCAAACAATTTGATAACTAGAGGTACATACACCTCTAATTAGTTACACTTTGCCACAAACTATTGACCCAATCCTGACTTCTCCTAGACCCAAATTTCACACGACTATATCTCAGTCTCCACTGTAATAATTCCTTCACCTGTTTTATAAGCATAACAGGTAAAGGCATGACAGACTCAAGCCTACATCGATTACGTGCATGCCAAATCAAATACATTAAGTGCGCAACAGCAGCAGCAACCACCTGTTTCTTCAGCAATGACCGCTCCCTAATTGCTATCCACCAATCAATGACCCCCTGGTAAGGCAAACAGATACGTAGCCAGTCCTCAAGTAGCCTCACACACTGCCTACTAAAAGAACAGCTAAAAAACAAATGATGTACATCCTCCTCATCAGCAGCACAAAGATAGCAGCTATTACTCTGTGCTATGTGCATCCTCATTAATCTATCCTGAGTAAGCAGGCGATTATGAGCAACAAGCCAAATGAAAAAATTGTGCTTTGGCAGCATAATCCTATTCTGTATCCAAGGATACCAGAGAACATCAGGGCCAGCATCAACAAGCCAATGATAACCAAGCTTGACTGTATAATCAGCCCCACTGTCTCTCCAGACTTCATCATACAACCACGGCTTCAACTGAGTTTTGACAGCACATAGTCTTCTCCATGCCCAGCTAGTAGTGATAGTAGGTTCATAATCTTTCCAAGTAGTATTCTTTATATAAATAGTATGCACCCACTTCACCCATAGATGATCAGTTTTCTTCTCAACCCACCACACATATTTGCCCATCAAAGCTATATTCCACTGATGTAACAGTTTCAAACCCAAGCCACCCTTTCTCCTTGGTTTGCAAACCTGATTCCATGATACAAGTACAGGGGATTCCTTTTGTTCTTGACCATGCCACAGGAAGGCTCTGCAAATAGCATCAATACTATTAAGAACTGTTTTGGGTAGAATGAATATCCTGGCCCAATAATTATGAAGGGTACTTAACACAGATTTTATGAGGGTGAGTCTCCCCGCATAAGAAAGATGTTTAGCCCCCAATCTAGCAATCCTCTCAGTCACCTTGTCAACCAAACACTGGCAATCAAGGACCCCCAGACGTTTGGGTGCAATTTTAACCCCCAAATATCTAAAAGGGATCCCCCCTCTTTTCACCCCAGAAGCTTTCTCAATACTCTTCATAATTTCCTCCTTCACCCCATTGCTGTAAATGTTTGATTTGCCATTATTCATTTTAAGTCCAGAAGAGGCAGAGAAGGTCTCAAAAGCCCTGAGCAATAATCTAACAGAATGTAGGTCACCTCTGCTGAACATGAGCAGGTCATCAGCAAAACATAAGTGGGTCAACTTCAACTTAGAGCATAAAGGATGATATCTAAACCCCTGATATTTATCCAACACACCCAACAATCTACTGAGATACTCAAGACATATTGTAAAGAGCAAGGGGGATAGGGGGTCCCCTTGCCTTAAACCCCTTTGTCCTCGAAAAAAGCCAAACACCTCTCCATTCAGGGCCAAGGAAAAGGTGGGGGAGGTCACACAAGCCATAATCAGAGTGATGAAGCTGGGGGGAAACTCTAAAGCACACAACATATCATTCAGAAAGCTCCACTCAATGGAGTCATATGCTTTCTGTAAATCAATTTTCAACATTACCCTTGGGGAGCAGACTTTCCTCTTATAGAGCTTGATGAGGTCTTGACATATGAGAATATTCCCCACAATATCTCTGTCTTTTACAAAAGCCCCTTGTGAAGGATTTATAATGTCAGGCAGAATCAAGCTCAATCTATTACACAACACTTTCGTCAAGCATTTATAGACTGTATTGCAACAGGCAATAGGCACGAATCGCAATACACTATCGTGCAAATCAACTTTGGGCACCAGAGTAAGAGTAGTGGTGTTCAATTCTTTCAACAGTTGGCCAGAATCAAACACATTTCTAATAGCCTTACACACCTCCCTGCCCACAATATGCCAGGAGTCTTTAAAAAATTGGCTACTAAAACCGTCAGGCCCAGGTGCCTTGTCACCAGGTATAGAAAACATAGCACTTTTGATCTCTTCATCAGAAACAGGCTTGAGAAGGAGATCTCTGTGAGCTGCAGTCAAAATATTTCCATGCCTGACCACTCTTTTACATAAAGGTTTGACCGGGTTTGAGGTGCCCAGCAACTTCTGATAGTAGTCTTCAAATGCAGCTTTTATGTCATCAGGTTTAGAGCACAAAACCCCCTCCATGTCATGAATGGAATACACCCTATTCTTCATTCTTCTTCTTTTGATGCTCGAATGAAAAAAAGAAGTATTATCATCCCCATCTTTAATCCAGGCTTCTTTAGCTTTCTGAGCTAAATAGCTATTCCTAGCCTTGACCAGCTTAATGAGATCATTAGCACAATCTTTTTCAGCATTGCATAGAGTATCATTCATGGGATCCTGAATGAGTTGCTGCTGGAAGTGTTTCAAAGCCAATTCAGTAACATTGGTAAGGTTTTCAATGTCACTAAATTGAGCTTTGTTCAAATTTTTAAGCACAGGTTTTAACCTCTTCAATTTCTGAACCACTCTATACATAGGGGTACCCCTCAGCTCCTGCTGCCAACTATCCTTCACAGTGGACTCAAAATCATCAGAGAGAGCCCACATATTAAAGTACTTAAACCCCATCTTCCTTTTACTAATTTCCTCAGTAGAGTTTATAAGGCATGGACAGTGATCATAGAGACCTTCAGGGAGATAGTTTGCCACAGCCTCAGGGAAGGTTTGAAACCACTGCTCATTGATCAAAACCCTATCAATTCTGCTATACACTTTTGTTGTAGCCTCATGCTTGTTATTCCACGTATAATAAGAACCAGAGCTTTTCATGTCTTGCAGCTGACAGTCAACTATCATCTTCCTCATAGGAGCCATCTCAGCCCAAGACACCTCAGCTCCACCAACTCTATCATTTACCTCAGTTATACTGTTGAAGTCCCCACACAGCAACCATGGTCCATCAATCACACTAGAGTAATCCCTTAAAGAATCCCATAAAGAGGCTCTCTCCCCGAATTCTCATTAAAGCCATAGACAAGAGTATGCCAGAACACAATCTTCTGAACTTTATCAAACACTTTGGAATGGATACATTGGGCTGTAACATCCAAAACATCCACCTGATAAACCTGAGGGTCCCATAGTAACCACACTCTCCCCCCAACATGAGTGCTATTATTAGTACAAATTGACCAATCTTCACAAATGACATTCCTAGCATTAATCCATCTACTACCTTTTATTTTAGTCTCTAATAATCCAAATAGTCCTACATTATTCTGGTGTAAAAACCACCTTATTTCTTTTTGTTTTAGATGACTATTTAGACCACGAACGTTCCAAAACCCAACCTACCCATTATCGAGTAAGTTCCAGGAGTAAGCAGTTTCCTACTCTCAGTTCTTGCCTTCTGCACAGATAGGGTTAGAGCATCCATAAAACTGAGTCCTCTAGGAGTAAAAACCCTAGGTTCCCCATTATCATGTTTCATCATTTTACTTATGAACCTCCTAGGGAATGAGGTATTCACCTCAATCTCCTTTAGCCCCACACTAGTAGTACCACCAGTCAAAGGAACCACTACAGGGGTCTGCATCACTGGAGAGGGTACCTGAGTAACTGGAGGTGGTGCCACTACTGGGGAAACAGGTTTAGCCACAGGTCTGGGTTTAGTGACAGCTTCATTTACAGGAGCCTGAGGTTTCACCTTGGGCTTCCACACCCTCTTTGGAGCTCCCTCAATCTTCCTACAATGAATAGCTTCATGACCCATACCTTTGCACTTGTCACACGATAGAGGTAACCAATCATATACAACTTTTACCCTCTGAATCTTTCCCAATTCATCCACAAATTCAAGCTCAGTAGGGAATTGTTGACCAATTTGTACCTCTACCATGATTCTGGCATATCCAAGGAAAGCCCTTTTACTGGTAGCATCATCACATCTAATCATCTTACCAACCAAACCACTTATCTTCCTCAGACAATCAGTCCCCCAGAATTTGATATCCAGTCCATACAGTTTCATCCAAATAGGAATCAATTTCACATCATGTTTAATTAATTCAGAATCTGGACTCCACTCTTTAACAATAACTGGCTTGTTATCAAAAATCAGGTGACCATTGTTCACAACCTCTATCTGTTTTGCTTTGGATTTAAAGCGCACCAAGAAAATACCGTTTGGTAAGAAAGAAATACGATCAATACCATACGATTGCCAAACCCTCTTAACATAACCAGTAATCACACTACTCGGGGGGTTCGCACCTAGGATATAGCAATAAACAGCTGAGGACCAGTAGGTAATCTCACCTTCAACATCCGCAGTAGTCAGCCTGAGACTCGGTTCCCGCCGTTCAGATTCATACCCCGATACGTCCTCCTCCTCCTGTTCGCTCTCCTCCAAAATCACCTCCAACTCTGACGATTCAATTGGAGGAAAGCTAAGGTTGATTTTCCGAGCATTATGCGGCGAAGTCGACTTACTCTTACTCGTACTTGCTTCTGAAGAAACAACAATATTTTTTTGATTTTTTGTATTATTATGTGACGTACTATTAGTATTAGATGATTTGCTATTACTATTATTATTTGATTTAGGATTATTATTTTTAGGGTTCTTAGATTTTGCCATTGCTTAATTAAGATCCCTAATTAGAGTTTTAGGAGGTTTCTCTCTCTAAAATCCTCTCTCATCCTACTCATTTGGTTTTTTGTCACTACATATTTTACTTACTCATGGTTACCTTAAATCTCCAACTTACGATGTTTGGGAAAGCTTTACATCGAAAATTTTTCCGTCTTAAAGACCTTAAAGTGTCGGAAATAAGTATTATACTTACCCGGATTTTTAATTTTGTCAAGTCAATTCTTGTCTTAACTGCTTCTTAATAATTTAAATTTGGTTCGTAATAGCATGTATCCTCTTATGTTGGAATTTTCATCTTAAAATTTTTCAAGATTTTCAAGACAAAGGACCATTATGCTACGAGTCTAGTGTAGTATTTCATTTTTGAGTTGAGTTTGAACAAAATTGGATGATAAATAAGGGTAATGCATGTGATTAAAGTTATGTTTTGAAGTCATATTATTTCACAAGAATTTCAATTTGCGGAAAATTTATAACATGAGAAAATTTCGGTTTGGTTAAAATACGAAGAGACTATGCAAAAGTTTCTGTAAATTGTCATTATCAAATTGAGAAGTTGGGGAAAATTTTCATTCATATCCAAAATTGGTTTCAAATTCTTACCGTTTCTATTCTATATCTTATTGTGTGGTTTCATTTTGTAGCATGTCAAGGAACACGAAAAACACCCGAGGCAAGAACGCCCGTCAACAACAACCCCAACCTCAACCGGAGGCCCCACCCGCCTTTACTCTCTCGGGATACCCGGGAATAGCCTTTGAAAGTAAACCCCATAGGAACGCTTTACAAGCCTATACCCAACGAAGAATGAATGCCACTTTCTATTCCCAAGGATACCAAGGTATCTCCCGACACACAACCTCTTTTATTCCCAATTTGGCGACTACAATGAAAAGCTTGAGATGCACAATGAATCATATTTTCAGAGACTGATGTCATTGCCAAACTTTAGGCTGCCTCAGACCTTGGTATCAGAACCCAAAATGACATCCATGTGCCGGTTACATTGCAATTGGTGACTGTTAGGCCCAAAATCTGGATATGGGTTGATCTGGGGCAGCAAGTCTGGAAGCAGTGTGAGATGCAGGGCGTCAGAGAGCCAGGGTAGCAGCGTCAGCGCATAATGCGAGATATGGGCTTTGATCCGCGCGGAAGAAGCATGTGAGAGTCCTACCACTTACCATATCCAAGGAAGGAAAGTCCTACTCGGTGTCAAATTAGGAATAACTTGGAGGAAAAGCAAGAAACCCTAGCTCACCGAACTCCCCTATATAAAGAGCCTCAATGCAAAGAGGAGAGATCATCAGAAAATACGAGAAATATACCCTAGCATTCATATCAAACACACAAACTGTATTTCCTCCCGAATTATAGTGAAAATATTTGTGGGATTCCGTCTCCCCCCGCGGTTGTTTCCCAAATTGGGTTTTCCGCGCCACCAAAATTGCTTGTGTCCTTTATTTACATCGCACATACAGGTTAACATACAACAAACAATCAAATCATAATACGGACCTAACGCTAAGACCGCTTTAACCCTAAATTGGTAGAAATTTACCAAAACAGTTTGGCGCCCACCGTGGGGCATAGTGGTCGTCTTCGTTAGCCAGTCTACTCAGCAAGCATAACATGTCCGGACCCAAAGAAACCAACTCAGGCAGCACCAGCGGTGCCCCAGCAACGCGGGTACCGCCGCCTTCGGCAGCAACGCAGATACCATCTCCCTCGGCAACAGCAGTACGCACAACCTCGGTTCAAACCACAAGTACTGCCCAGATTCCGACAGTCAAGCAAAGTCAAAGTTCCCAGGTAGCAGCAAGCCCATCTTCGGAGAGAGTCCAGACCAGAGATCCAGGAGTCGTCTAGGGACGGCAGGGAGTTCCACAGCCCGAGAGGGGAGCACAATCTAGGCTGCGGGCTCAGGCTCCTCCGAGTCCCACGAGCATCATGATAAGCGGATTGGACACATTAGCAAGGACAATCCGGACAATGCAAAACGAGAATAGAAGCATGTGATCCCAGATGGAAGAGGACAACAATCTCCTCCGAGCACAGATCAACGAGTTAAGAAGCCACGCCGCCAATTCAGCCTCCTGGATGCAAGAAGACAGATCCGGAAGGCCACCAGGAGAAAGTGGGGACCGGAGTCAGACACGGGTATTACCACGCGAAGTGGCACTCAGGCTGGATATGGACGCAACACCACAGCCAAGAGGAGGCCTGGTCCTAACAGGACTGGGGGCATTGACGCCAGATGAGGAGCCAGCGCGCCAGGAGCCTACACCCACATCAGATGCAGAGGGACGCCAGAGAAGCAGGACTGCAGCTGCGGTCCCGATGATCAGGACTCCAGTTACAAATCAAGTCGAGTATACCTGGGAAAGCGCCCCGGCGGTAGCAGCGTCGCAAATGCGCCAACCAGCAGTCTTAGAACAGCAAAACTTCGCACGAGGAGTAGAACATCAGTCACATGAGCATCTGCGACCCACCGGGAGAGAGACATACATAGAACAGCAGTACCAGGAACTATGAAGCCTCCTCCGGAGGGTCCCAGGAATGCCGCTGCCTATGGAGATAGCTGCACCAGAAAGCTACGCTGACTCACCGTTTACTGACGATATAGCTACAGTGGCCTTACCAAAAGGATTTAGCGTCCCAACAATGACCCTCTTTGATGGAACCACAGACCCCTGTGATCACATTAGTCAATTCAAGCAGAAAATGATGGTTACCACTGCCACGGGAGCCTCAAAGGAGGCATGCATATGTAAAGGATTTGGTTCGACCCTAACGGGAGCAGCATTACAATGGTTCGTCGGCTTGCCTAACAGGACCATATCTTCATTTGCCGATCTGGTCAACGCATTCAACCAGCAGTTCTCCAGCAGCCGGAGAACACCCAAGCAGCCAAGTGATCTATACAGGATCGTTCAGGAAATAGGTGAATCAATCAAAGACTACGTCACCAGGTTCAATGTAGAAAAAGTCTCAATACGAGGCTGCGATATGTCCACTGCCATCAACGCCTTCAGGCAGGGCTTGGATAAGGAATCAAACCTCTACAAAGAATTAACGATGTATCCTTGTGAGAGATTCGAAGAAGTCCAGCAGAGAGCTACAGCGGCGTTAAGGTTGGAAGAAGACATACAGGCTAGAAAGGGAATAGCAAACTTCGACAAACCAAGCAGGAAATTCGCAACAGAAAAGAAGGACGAACGAGCTAAGCCATACAGCAGACCCAATATCAGCAGAATAGTAGAAAAAACTCAGCAAATTGACGACTCTCAGCACCCTCCTAAGCTATCAGAATACGGATTCAACACGGGAATGGAGGGGTTGCTGAAAGCGCTCAGAAGCCAAGTTGATCAGGTGAGGTGGCCAAAGCCTCCTACTCAGGATCGACCCAACGACGACAGAGACAGCAGCTGTGGACAGCGGGCCGCCCACTGGGGCGCTTGGTGAGAAACGAAACAAGCGTTTGCATTTTTGTATGGAGTCGCCACCAATTTTTATGGGAAATTGGAACCGTTCGAATACCTCGTGTCATGTCAAGACACAAAGTAGAGACATGAACACTAAGCAATCGTTACCCTTAGCATTCTATGTCTAGAATGACTCTCGTGGATGCCAATGAACACGGGTGCTCACGGAGATCTGGAGTAAGGGGTGAGGGTACGTATTAGGAAGCTCTTTTGATCGAACACCTAATCCCGCCCGCCTCGATAGCGGCCTCTACTAATGATTAGGGAAGTTCTTCGTACTTGATATATCGTCAGCTATATGCATGCAATGCAACATCCAAGTTTTAATCCTAACATGTGAAGATTAGACTAAGTCGGTAAACACGTAATTAGCATACAATTAATGTCGAAGTAGGATTTAAGGCTCAATTTCATGTGAAAACATACAATACAATAAGATAATACAATAATGAAAATTACAATAATTACATTGGAATAGGCGATTTATGTCGAAAATACCTTTAAAACGGATAATTTGAGAAAAAGGAATAAAAGAATAAAAGGAAGAAATCAAATAAATTAACGAACAGGAATTAGCGTGATATTACGGATAATAGTTAATTAATACGTAGACTAATTAAACTAGGTCAAAGCAGAAACGGAGTTCAGGGACAGAACTCAGCCAGGAACAGGCGCAGCAGAGCTGCGTCCTTTGGAATAGGCGCAGCAGACGCTGCGTCTGTTCCTTGGTTCAGTTCTGGCTGTGAAGCCGTATTTGCAAACCGTTAATGTCGATTGATGATTTTAATGATTGATTAAATTATGTACTCGGATAAAAGTGATTAACATGTTATTTAACATATGAATTGGTCATAAAAGTGATAAAACATGGATGAGACAGAATTAAACGAATTAATTACAAGATGAAATAATTACAGAAGTGAAAAATATTAATGAGTCCTCTATTGAAATCAATAAACTAGGTTAGATATGACGGATTAATGACGAATATACAATGAACATGTGAATAAACAGATGAAAACTATATCAAAGACGAATTCCAGAAACTCAATATGAACGAATTGAATCTCTACAACCCGGAATTGAATTTAATGACGAAAACCCGCAAATATGAGATTATTAGGGATTTAAGTCGGATTTGTGATGATTAAACATGTGAATGAATGCTATTACAACATATATGGAATTATTAAACTATTGTACCGAAGGATTGAAGAAAACAAGTGAAACAAACAATCAAAGACGAATTACAGAGGACGAAGGAAGAAGAAAAGAAACAGGAACTGCGGCAGCCTCACGAAGAGGCGCAGCAGGAACTGCGCTCCTTCAAGAGGCGCAGCGATTCTTTGCGTCTTTTCTCGACCGTCGATCTTAAAATCCGTAAAAAGAGGTTTTAAAGACGGTTTTAGAAATCGGTTTTAATGAGGTATTTCCGACGTAAATCTTACAATGATGATACGATAAATAAAATACAATAAATAAATAAGGATTATACAACCTCAGACTTACATGTTGACGAAACGAGAAGAACTAAGATATCGATTAGTGATGCTCGACGCGAATGCAAAGAGAGTGCCCTCGTAAGAGGAAAACGATTAAAACAAATTGATTAATTAGATTAATTATTGTGTAGTTGGTCAAATTGGTCGGTCATGCAACGGAGAGGCTGGTACCCGGAAGGATCCGAGCTTACGTGGTCGAAAGTTCAAGCACGTAGGCGCCAATAAGTAAGAACAAAGTCTAGAATGCAAAGGGAGAAGAGAAGGGCGGACACTCGCGTGAGAAATATGAGGAGCGAAGGCTCCTATTTATACTAATCACGTGAAGGATTTAGGGTTTCGGAGACTCTTTGGGAAGTGAATCTCGGAAAGATATGAAAAAGATACGTGAAACAAGCAGAAAAGGGCCTGGGAAGAGGCGCAGCAGCCACTGCGTCTCTTGGAAGAGGCGCAGCACCTGCTGCGTCTATTCCCGTGGAGGTTTCCTCCTGCCAAGAAAGATTTCCGCATTTGAGTTATGGTAGGACGGAAATAATTCGATCTTCCTTAATATCTTATATGAATATTACGGGATATTATTTGCCAAAAGATAAAATTTGTGAAATATGGAATAGAAATATCCGGAACATTCCAGAACATTCCGACTCGGGATTTAACAGTTATCAGAAAATGGAGACGGTTTTTGACCCGGACTCCGAATGTACTCTAATTACTGTCAAAACGACCGCATCGGGACGTAGATGACAACTAAGAGGTCGACATTAATATTTGAGCAATCACTTGACGATAATCTTACGAACTGTCACAAATCGTTCTGCGTATCAAACATGCGGCCCAATCATCATCGGGTGGTTTGCGGGAGGTGCAGAAATGAGGTATCTCTGAGCCCCCACTTTGACCGAGGCTTGGACAAGGCGAAAGTCAAAGTATAGCCATCAGGTCAATCGAAGATTACAACCTGACGACTATGGCGACGCAAGGCGGCTCAAGGGGTCTGAGCCAAGGACCTGTCGTCGGGAACATTTTAGAGTCTGTCGACTATCGGGGAGGGTCGTTTAAAGTCCATTAGACTACGTAATGAGGCTCGCCAGCCATAAGAAGAGACCATACCTGAGACTTCTTCTCGAGATGCTTCCGGAGTTGCGTAGGAGCTAAGGGTAAGCGTGGGAGCTAAGGGTAAGACCTAAAGGATATATAAGGATTTGTGCTAGGGTGTGGGGCCCTAAAGGAAAGCATCGACGGGAGTGAGGCCAAAAGTAAGTTCAACTTAAGGGGTAACTAAGTTTGGGTACCTAAAGGTTTATGAACCTAAAAGGAACTGGGATCCTATAGTTAAAAAAAATCCTAATTTCGGGTTTACGAACCTAAGAAAGAAGGCTTTGGGTTTGGGAACTTCTGGGGAACGACACCCTGGTCGAACTCCGCGGGGAAACAAGGAATATTGAAAGCAGCAGGACGTCGGTAGAAACTGCTGGGGAATCTGCTTGCGTCGGTCTCAAGCGAACTCTTGCTGGGGAATATATTGACGACTAGGAACATCTTGATCGTCATGGAAGAAATCTTGAGTGAGCAAAGATCGCAAAATACTACTGCTACCGGATATAAGGATTTGAGCAATATCTTTGCAAAATATCTTTGCTACTGGGATATAAGGATTGACCAATTTTGCAAAATACTGCTGCGCTGGGGAAAATGAATAATATGCAACAGTCCGCTGCTGGCTGGTGAAATGCGGGTCGAAACGAAAGAAAATCGTCGAAACGGACCAAAAGAATATAACAGCGTCGAGGAAGAGGCGCACCAAAGATGGGCCCACAAATAACGAATTCATAACGAATTTTTGAAAATCCGTATGGAGGGAACCCAAGGAAGAGGCGCAGCAAGAGCTGCGTCTCTTGGAAGAGGCGCAGCGCCTGCTGCGTCTATTCCCCAAGTTGGCTATTTCTGCGTAAAAACGCGAAAATCAGAGGGATTGTGTTCATTATTTCGAAACACAATTCTTGCACTTTCTCTCTCAAATCTTCACCATTTCCATCGAGGTTTGATTCAAAAGCTTGCTTTAAACATGACTAATCGAGGTATGTATCCCAATCTTGCATTAATCATCTATTTTCGTTGAATTTTGAGCCTCGAACTTTAGGGTTTTCGACCCTTTTGATCGAAAATTTGGGGCTTTTCCCCCAAATGGATTTGCCATGCCAAATTGATGTTAGAAATGGATAGTAGGCAATGGTAGGAACATAACCATGTGTTTGTTTCGAATTTTTGTCGAGTTTTGAGCCTTTGAGTGAAATTTGAGACGGTTTTACAGCTAAACCGTAAATTGCTTCGAAAATAGCCTTAGGATTGCCCATTTGCGATGAAATTTGATATTCGGGATCCTTGAATGATAGGTAAACTTTCTACCATCTCGGAATTTTGGTTTGTAACAATTTTTTCAGGACACCTTTTTGGGGCATAATCGTCGTTATAGCGAAATGCTGCCGAATTTTCGACTCGAACCTGGAACTAGGCTTCGACTTGGACTTGACCTGACCCAATTTATCACATGAGTGACTGGGTTGGTGGGAAAATGGCCAAAGATGGCAAGGAAAGAGCGATTTCAGGGCCTTGAAGGCTCGAAAGCTCCTTAACAAAGGCTTGTCGTCATGTGACGCGACCTGAATTTACTTTAACGTTGCAGGTGATGAGGCTTCTACTTCTGGGAGGACTCCCATGGAGATAGACGCCACTACTGTTGATGAGGCTTTAGAGCAGGCCTTCACCGCTGCGGTGATGGCTGCTGAGTTTCACGAGGAGGAGGCCGTCGAGGAGGAGGAGATCCCGAGACGAGCCAACGTCGGGCGAGGAGATCGTCAGCTGAGGGGAGCTCCTGCGTGGGCTGAGACCTGGGAGAGTAGGCACCTCGTGTGGGCTGCAGAGGGTCACCTGTCCTATAGGACAGTGAAGAGCTTGGTAAATAGGAATTCACTAACTCATTACCCATCCTCTTTCATTCTTTTTGTCCAAATTTCTTTCAAATTTCAGTCAAAACTAAAGATAGCTTTATTTCAAATCATAATAGGAGGCCGGGAACATCAGGTCGTTCTCGGGTTACACGACAGCGATGGAGTACTACGAGCAGCTGTCGGAGGAGGAGAGGGCCATGATCGAGCGTGGAGCGTTCGGTCCTCTGGTTCAGGTTTGGAGGGATATTGTGAAGAGGAAGTTGCGGGCTAACCTTAGCCTGGTCCGCGCTTTCTTGGACCGATTCTGGGATACGACTTCCACGTTTCACCTGCCTTTTGGTGAGGTGGGAGTCACTTTGGAGGATTACGGCATGATTTCGTCCGCGTGTGGGAACCGAGGAGATGGTGTGGCCGGAGACCGCCATGAGGGCGGACTCGGCCGAGGCGAGAGATTGATCGGGTGGAACTTGTCGCCGAAGGTCTGTTGCGATCCGGGTTTGGTACCCGACTTACGTCCGAGACTACTTTGCGGGAAGACCCCGGCGCTGGTGACGATCGACGGGAGGAGGGAGACGACTCCTCCTCCCCGTCATGTACCGAGCAGAGGGCCTGGCTCGTGGCTTTGGTGGTTCCCGTCTTCGATTTACCTCGAGACAAGGGTGAGAGGTCATCGACGAAGCTTCTTCCCTTTCTTTCGACCCGAGTTCCCTAGGGCGCCGGGACCGGGTCATCACTGGTTTTGCGGTCCTCATCCGCTCTATGAGGGCCATGGTTCGTCCAGAGCTGATGGAGAAGGGGACTTCTCCAGGTGCTGTCGGACCTGGACTGCTGTTGGAGGTATGAACCTTTCTTTAGACCAAAGTAAATTCCTTTCTTTATCAAATCGCGAAAGATCGTCATTGATTATTCTGCTTTACAGGCGTGGGTGTACTCTTACTTCCCGAGTCTCGCGCCCAAGAGGACGGAGCCGCTGGAGAGGGCCTATCCTGTGGTGAGGGATTGGGTGATGTGTCGGACGAAGAGCAAGCGTTCTTCTCACAACGTCTACCGGCGGGACGTGAACGCCCTTCAGCTGAGCAACGTGAGTATCTCATTTGTATTCATTTATACTTCTTATCCTTTGCCTTTACTTGACCATAGGAATTATCTTTGCCTTATCTTGTCGCAGTGGGTGCCCAGGCCTTGGGCGGAGTACGCTGGAGCGCCTCCTTTTGTCGCTGAGGTCCTTCGACCTAGGAGCCTGAGCCGGCTGCTGTTGAGGACGTCGATGGGTCCTGTGTGGTACTTGAGCGAGCGGTTGGCTCGTCAGCGCTCTCGGGACGCGTTGACGGTTCCCGTCGATCCTCCCAGGACGATGTTTCGGGAGCCTTCTGAGGCTGAGAGGGAGGCGGACCTGGCTGGTGCCAGTGGCGACGACCTTCTTCTCCCTGGCGAGGATTACTCGGCGTTCCTCTACGGGAGGTTGGCATACTGGCCGGTAGTGGTGAGTATCTTTTACTTTTCCTTGATTTAATTTCGATAATTACGACGAAAGATCATCGGTTAATGAGAGCTATTTGTCTTTGCAGGAGGTCGATGCGGCGGGCATCGAGCCCCCAGTGTACCCTGAGACCCTTGAGTATACCGACGCATCCGGGAGGACGACGATCTCCGAGCTGCGTGACTTTGACGTAGCGGTGACGGATGCTGGCCTGGATGACTGGCAGCATCTGATTCGGAGGGTGAGCCTCTTGCTTATATAACTTTCGTGTAAGAACACATTTGATTGAACTTGTTCAATTTGCTGAGAATTTCTTTTGAAAATGCAGGTTGCACCGTCCCGGTTCGTGGCACTATGGAGGGTGGCCAACCGGCTGCGAGCTACTGCCATCGAGGCACTCGTCGGTGGTCGAGGTCGTCAGGTATGAACCTCATTTGATTTCTTTTGATTTTTGATTTCCAATTTTGCTTGAATCGATTGACATGAGCCAATTTATTGCTGTTTACAGGGTGACCGCGAGCTGGAGCGAGAGTTGACCCAGTCTCGGGAGGAGACAGCTCACTTGTTGAGGGAGCTCGAGGTTCGGGACGCCGAGATCGCCGTTCTGGTGGCGAGAGTTGCCGAGTTGGAGGGTGCCCAGCAGTAGTTTTGTGTAGACTTGTAGACTTGTACATTTGGACGTCTGATTTTGAACATTTTTGGACTTTGTTTGGGGCGCAAGCCCCCAGTTTGCTTGTACATTTGCTCTGTTTGATGTATATACGACGGCCTGAGTGCCTTTGCTGCTGGGTTGTGTTGCTTGTATCTGCAGGTTAGTTCTTGAACAGGTTTGGTAGATAACGGTTTACGCCGTCATGCTGCCGAAAGTTACATGGAAATCACGCAAAACATACATTTATATACACATGGCCTTAATTAGCGCAAAATTAGACTCAAAAGAACATAAAAATGCAAAAATGCAAAAATTTTGCCGGAAATGACCGGACGGTAGGGAGGGTTACCCCCTAAAAAAAGAAAAAGAGAAATCTATAAGTGTGAAATGAAATTAAATAATAGAAATCAATATATACAAGCTATAATTAAGATGAAGTTTGAAAATAAAATAAAAAAAATGCAAGTGTGATATAATGGCAGAAATGTCGATGTCGCCTCGAAATGCGTGCCCGCGAATTTAGGAAACTTGAAGTATGGTAATCTCCTCGTATTTACCAAAATAAAACCCCGCAGGAATAGGAAATCATGCGTTATAGAATTAGGAAAGATCCAACGCGGAAATCACAGAAGTGAGACTGGGGAAGAGGCGCAGCATGAGCTGCGTCCCTTTGAAGAGGCGCAGCAGGGGCTGCGCCTGTTCCCAAGCTGATCCGTTCTGGCGGATTTTTGGAAACAGCAATTAGTATAAATAGAAGCGTCGATGGAGTTTTAATTCACATAAATCTTCCGTCTTTTCTTCGTCTATTCACATAAAACTTCCAAAATAAATCTCCAAAAGAAAATTATCATCATGAACACTTTGGAGATCCGTTTGAAGGAATGGACCAATGAATTTTCGAATATGGAGAAGCATGACATGGGTGCTTATAACCTTGGATCTTTGTTGAGTTTGAAACTCATTAAGGTTGTAAAACCATTCTTGGATGCTTGCCTTGACTATTGGGACCCGAATTATCATGTTTTCGCGTTCCCCGGAGGTGATATTTGCCCATTTCCTGAAGAAATAGCTGCTATTGGTGTGTGGCACCCCGAACATTTACCTGCCATTCCTTCCACTTCGCAAGGATATAAGAGCAAATTCAGAGACTTGCTCGGACTGACCAGACTTGAGGTGGATCGTCTAGTTACCCCGAAAGGCGTGAGAATGTTTGATTTTATAGATCGATTCATCAACAGGGCCGACCCTACTGTCTCTCATGTTGCTAGGAGGAGAGCATTTGGCTTTTGTTTGTTGCATGTGTATGTCTTCCAAGGGCATGTTGATGAAGACTTGAGAGGTGATCCCCGTCTTTTGGGCCTTATTGAGCAAATGGAGCTGCGCAGGAGCCCAGCTTGCTTATGCTTAGGAGAGATCATTTTGGGCTTGGATAATAGGAAATCCAACCGTGATCTGCCGTTCTTGGGGAGTCCCGTCATTCTGCAGGTAAAGACACGCTCTTTATTTTTGTTTCGTTTTTTTCCTTTTTTTTTTTTTTCGTAATTGGTGTCTAATACCTGCTTTTGGTAGGTTTGGCTTATGGAACGGCTCCGACTGATCGAGCCCCCAGTTCATGCACTTTCCTATCATTCCCGTTCGATTGCGATGAGGACGCGGTTGTACATGGTGGACTTCACCCGGGTCTGCGATTATTGGAAGAACAAGCTGAAAAGTGATGATGGTCCGTTGATTAGGTGGGTTGTACCGTGGTGGCACCTTAAGTCTGTCACTGGAGTGTCTTCTTTGGATCCCACTAGGTCCGTGCGCATTCCGGGATTGGAGTTTATGGTATGCATCTTTCCGGAAAGACTGATGAGGCAAGTTGGGCTGAAGCAGACGATCCCGAGGCTTGACACCGTCCCGCAGACTGCTATGGCGCTTACTACCGAGAGCCGAAGGGAGTGGGCTATTAAATGGGCCCAAAGAAACATGTGGTTCTTGAACTTCTCCGCCAATGCTTTATGGGTGTCGGATTCCTATCTGAGGTGGAGAAATGCTGCAACTCCGGAAGAGCGCGAGAGACTGAGGAAACGCGAACCCGTTGACTACAAGGTGCGCGAGGGAGAGAAAGAGAAGGAGAAGCATCTGACAGAGGGAGAAGAAGAAGCCGGGTTTCAGGTCATTCATCCTTCAAAGAAATCAAAGACTACTCCTGTTGCGGAGATGGTGGTTGGCAAGAATGGAAGAGTCAGGCCTCGAGAAAGACCGTTGGTGATTAGGTCTGAAGTGGTGCAAGAGCGCCCCGCTCGAGGTCGTGACAAGAAATATGACAAGAATGACAAGGGCAAAGGGAAGATGGAGGAATAGCCCGAGTCTTTATTTATTACTTTTATTATTATTATTATTGTCGTTGTAATAAAAAGGAGGGATTTTTAGAATCCTAGCCTATTCTATTTTTATTATGTAACGTACTATTATTATTTAGGGAGTTAATGAAATAAAAAGGTTAAATGGTTAAGAAACCGCTAAGATTTTCTACTTTATTATTCTTGTCGAATTTCAAATGAAATGCAAATGTCCTTCTATTTACATTTTAGATATGACGGGTTGAATCATGTGAAGGATTGCCTACGTATTCACTTAAAAAGCGAAATCAAACCCTTGCGCGTAGTTCGAGTAAATGTAAAAGAATAATTGTTCGAAGCAAGAGCTTGTAATGAACATAGAAAATAAGCATGAGCTTTTGCTTGTTCTCAAGGTGCGAATTTAGTTTATTTGATGATATGAGGATGACGATCTTGTCAAAATGCAAGAGCACAGTGACACTTAGCTTATTTCAGCTTGGCCAGGGGCCGTTTATTTAGTGCCACAAGAGCGACATGTGGGTTTACGCGAGGCGCGTTTTTGCTCCTATTCTAGGCATAGTACCGTTTCAATTGGTCAAGGTTTGTGGGGTTTGAAAACTCGTTCCCATCTAGGTCCGTGATTCTAACCGCACCCCCTGGGAGTATGGATTTGACTAGAAATGGTCCGGCCCAATTAGGTTTGAATTTTCCCCTTGGGTCGACAGGTAAAAGAGTTCTAACCGATTTGAGTACTAAGTCTCCTTCTTTGATGTTTCTTGGCCTAACCCTTTTGTTGAAAGCCCGTTTGATACGTGCTTGATAGGTTTGGACATTATGTAAGGCACGTAGCCTACGTTCATCCAGGAGGATGAGTTCTTCATACCTATCCCTCTTCCAATCGGCCTCCGGGATTTGACTTTCTAGTAGAATACGCAGGGATGGTATTTCTAGCTCGACTGGTTGTACGGCTTCCAT
Source organism: Silene latifolia (assembly GCF_048544455.1). Classification (NCBI taxonomy): domain Eukaryota; kingdom Viridiplantae; phylum Streptophyta; class Magnoliopsida; order Caryophyllales; family Caryophyllaceae; genus Silene; species Silene latifolia. The sequence continues at coordinate 23,258,369 of NC_133536.1, forward strand.
GCCGTAGGTCAAATAGAAAGGAGTAGCCCCAGTGGGCGTCCTGACAGATGTACGGTATCCCCATAAGGCAAAGGGTATTTTGCTTGGCCAATCTCTGTAGTTGTCAATCATTTTCTTGAGAATTGTGACAACATTCTTGTTTGCCGCCTCTACCGCGCCGTTAGTCTGTGGTCTATAGGGCGAAGAGTGGTGGTGCTTAATCTTGTATTTGGCTAGCAATTGCTCGGTTTCAGCTTGGAAGTGTGACCCATTATCGCTAATGATCTCATGTGGGCAACCATATCGACAGATGATGTTGTTTTGTATGAACTTTGCTACATTTTTAGCCGTAAGACCAGTGTAGGAAGCCGCTTCTACCCATTTGGTGAAATAGTCAATTGCCACTAGAATGAAACAGTGACTTCCTGTTCCGGCTGGGGTTATCTTTCCGATTATGTCAATTCCCCATGCGGAAAATGGCCAAGGAGATGTCATCGTGTAGAGCAACGAAGGAGGGACATGTTGTACATTCCCGAAGATTTGACAATTGTGGCAATGTCTCACGTATTTGATGCAATCAGATTCCATTGTGGTCCAATAATATCCCAAACGTGTGATTTTCTTTGCCATCATGGGCCCACTCATGTGAGGACCGCATTCTCCGTCGTGGACTTCTTCCATCACCTTTCGTGCCTGTGAATGATCAAGGCAACGTAGGACTACACCAAGAGGTGTTCTTTTGTATAATTCTCCTTGCATCAGAATGTATTGGGAAGCTAATAGGCGTATAGCACATTGTCCCCTCTTGTCCATATCCGGTGGATAGGTACCATTAAGCTTAAAATTCAAGATTGCTTGGAACCAGGGTTCTTGTGCGATTTCCTCTTCGTCGGTGATTTGGTGGACATAAGCCGGCTCTGACCGTCGTTCGATGCACAAAGGCATTTCCATCATGTGATCTGGCATGTTTATCAAAGATGCAAGTTTCGCAAGAGCGTCTGCAAATTGATTTTCCTCTCGAGGTAGGTGTAGGTATGTTACGTGATCAAAGAATTGAGCCACTTGGTCTATCCTAGCCTGATAGGGTGCGAGACTTTCACTTCGGATTTTCCAAGATCCTGTAACTTGGTTGATGATCAGCGATGAATCCCCATGTACTCGGAGGTTTTTAATGCCTAAGCTTATTGCCGCTTGTAGCCCAATGAGACAAGCTTCATATCTGCGGCGTTGTTTGTCACCTCGAAGTCGAGTTTGACAGCAATCGGTGTATGCTCACCTTCAGGAGAAATGAGCAACACTCCTATTCCGAACCCTCTTAAGTTGGATGCTTCATCAAAGTATAGATCCCAGGAGTCTACATCTGTTTGAGGTATATCCTCGTCGGGACAAGTATCTATGGTTTGTGCGTCGTTGATAGGATTTTCTGCGAAGAATTCGGCGACGGCGCGACCTTTTATAACTTTCAGTGGTACGTACTTAAGGTCGAATTCTGAGAGCATCAGGGTCCATCTTGCTAGACGTCCGTTGAGGACGGGTTTCTCGAAGAGGTATTTGACTGGATCCATTTTTGAGTATATCTTGACGGAGTAGCTAAGCATGTAGTGACGCAGCTTCTTCGTTGCCCACACAAGAGCGAGGCATGTCTTTTCGAGTTGTGAGTATTTGCACTCATATTCCAAGAACTTATTACTTAGATAGTAAATAGCTCTCTCTTCACTTCCTACAGTTTGAGCCAGCATAGCACCCATGGCGGTTTCAGTTACTGTGAGATATAAACCAAGAGGTTGATCTCGTTGTGGCGGCATGGGCACTGGTGGTTTAGCCAATATTTCTTTGATTCGGTCAAACGCCTTTTGACAATCATCATCCCACATGGTGTGGTCTGTTTTCTTGAGTTTCTTGAAGATAGGCTCACAAATCATCGGAAGTTTCGATATGAATCGACTTATGTACTGTACTTTTCCCAGGAATCCTCTGACTTCTTTTTCTGTTTGGGGTTGTGGCATTTCGATCAGAGCTTCGATTTTGGAAGGATCTATTTCTATTCCTCTTTGACTAACGACGTATCCCAGGAGTTTGCCAGATGTTACCCCAAAGGTGCATTTCTGAGGATTGAGCCTCATGTTGTACTTTCGTAGCCTTGTGAAGAACTTGCGAAGGTTCGCAATATGTCCCTCTCTTTCTTTGGATTTGACGATCATGTCGTCTACGTATACCTCAACTTCTTTGCGCATCATGTCATGTAGGAGTGTAGTTGCGGTGCGTTGGTATGTAGCTCCGGCGTTGATCAATCCGAACGGCATTACTGTATAGCAATAGGTTCCCCATTGGGTGACAAAGGCGGTCTTATGCATATCTTCCATGGCCATCTTGATTTGGTTATAACCCGCATATCCATCCATGAAGGATAGTAACGTGTGGTCTGCAGTATTGTCCACTAATATGTCAATGTGAGGTAGAGGAAAGTCATCTTTTGGACTCGCTTTGTTCAAGTCCCTAAAGTCAACACAAACACGGATTCTCCCATCCTTTTTGGGTACGGGTACTATGTTAGCTACCCAAATCGAATACTCGGAAACTTTGATGAACCCGGCTTTGAATTGCTTGTCCACTTCTTCCTTAATCTTTAGAGCCCATTCTGTTCTCATTCGTCGAAGCTTCTGTTTCACAGGTTTGAAACCTGGCTTAATCGGAATCCTATGCTCGGCAATATCCCTGTCGATTCCTGGCACGTCTTTTAGGACCAAGCGAAAACGTCTTTGAATTCATTTAGGAGGTCTATGATGTCGGCCTTTTCGGTAGAGCTCAAGGTAGTCCCTATCCTAAGTTCTTTGGGTTCTAGTTCGGTTCCTACGTTGATGGGTTCGGTGTCCTCTATTACTGGTCCCCCTTCCCCTTCCTGTAATATTTCTTTGGCTACGTAGGGAGGTATTTCGGTCAAGTCTGGGTCTTGGTCATCCTCGGTCATCGTAAATGTCGTAAATTGCACTCAAGATAACACAAAGAGTAAGCAGAACCTGATTTATTCATATTAAGATTTGAGTAAAGTTGAAACAAAGAAGCCAACTGATCCATGGTCAGTGGCGGCAAAGGGACAGTGGTTGGGGCATTTCCCGAACTACTGTGACTACTCGAGGCTAAGCTAGGAGAAACGAAGGGAGTGGGGATGACAACAGGAGTAGACTCTCTAATGACTTCTCTAGACTCCGACTCTGACTCCGACTCCGACTCGAACTCATCGTCTTCTGGTTCTCCTTTAAACATCTCTCCTTCTCCAGTGGTGAGCTTGAAGAGTCTTCCTTGATTGTTGGTCCATTTGATCGATTTTCTCCATCCTTTCTCGCTTGTCTTGCGTCGGTTTACGTGATCAACGCGGTGGGGTTGAAGCGATCGTCTTGAAGTATCATGGTAATGATCTCATCTCGCGCGCCCTAATGAATCGATCTTCTCCAAACAATAGGCTAACAGCTTGTTCGTCTAAGCAAGGTGCTTGACGGGTTTTGACGGTAGGAACCGTTTCTGGAGGAATGAAGTAGCAATCGTGAAAGATCTCGATTCCGGCTAGCTTCCTCTCAAGATAATGCCAAGGTTCGGGAAATCCATGAAAGAGTTCTGAACTTCCTTCTTGAACAAAATACCCATTTAAGGTAGGGAGATAGGGCCTCATTTGGACTCCCACGTGCTTGCGGTTTTGGACTTGGGCCAGCATTTCGAGGACTTCCTCTTTTGTAGGTTTGTACCCTAGTCCAAGTGGTATCCTTGTTGAGTTGCCTTCCTTGTAGAGTGAGAAGGTATTCTTCCGGATAGGGTTCAAAGGCATTCCAGGGAAGTATCCCTGGGATTTGAGTATGTGGTTGACCACCAAGTTGGAGTAGGGATTATAGTATAAGGGTGCCAACTCACTTTCTATAACGCTTACACTTTGGAAGCCCCCAAGTTCGTATACGGGATCCGCAAGGACTTGATTGTTTGATTGCTTCTCGGTTATTGCCTTGATGGGTGACGAAGTGATCGTCACTATTTTGCCATTTAGTGGGATCTTGATCTTTTGATGAAGGGTGGATGTTACCGCTTTGGAAGCATGAATCCAAGGCCTTCCCAGGAGTATGTTGAATGAAGCTTCGATGTCCACTATTTGGAAGTTGACCTTTCGTTCGATTGGTCCCGTGGCTATGGTTAGGTTAGCAAGTCCTACTACTTTTCGTCGTGTACCATCATATGCGCGCACACCTTGATTGGTAGGGGTCCAATCCGACTCTTTCATGCCTAGCTTGTATGCCGTTTTGAGGGGTATGACGTTGACCGCAGAACCATCATCTACCAAGGTCATTGGCACATTCTTCTTTAGACAAATGACAGTGATGTATAGAGCGAGGTTGTGACTAGCGCCAAAAGGTGGCAAGTCTTCGTCTGAGAAAGTAATAGGATTACTTAGCTTCGGGGATTCTTGGAAGACCAAGTTGACTACATCTTCAGGAGTGGAGTTATGAGCTACATTTAGCTTGGCCAAAGCTTGCAGTAAAGCTTGGCGATGTGGGAATGAGCTTGCTATTAATTGCCAGACTGAAAGATCAGCCTTTGTTTTCTGTAATTGCTTGAGCAAATGATCAGTGGGGTCGTCTTCGTTGTCATTTGGTGTGATGACGTTGGTTGGACCGTTTTGAGTAGTGCTTTGATATGGGCGACCCGAACGAGTTAGGTGATCCACATCTTGGTCTTCACCATTTTGGACTATTTCTTTGACTAGGGAGTTTTCAATGAGATATTCGTCCTCATCATCATCGGCCCAAACCCCATTGACTGCAGCTAGTTCCCTCATTCTCATGATATCACTTTCTAGTCGTATGATTTGGTCGACTAGTTTATCAACTACGGTGACTACTTCTTGCATAGTGGCATTTTGAGAGAAGATCAATGGTACACGTTCTTTAGGTATTGCGTTGGGATTGCGTAAGGTTGTTACCATGCTTTCTAGCTCCCAAACTTGTCTATCTACATTCCTTGCCCATGTGATGAAGTCGGAAATGGTAGGGGAGATAGTAGAGTAGAGTCCCTCTTTCTCAATTGCGTGAATTTCATTTTCAGTGGGAGAAATGAGGTGTGAGCAATCTAGAACTCCAAGAGGATTCTGAGTGTTGTTAGGCTTACCTCCTGGTGGTATTGGAAGCCGACCATCTTCAATCATGTCTTGAAGCACGTGTTTCAACTTGAAGCATTTTTCTGTGTCGTGCCCTTTGCCCCTATGGTATTCACAGTATGAATTTTCATCCCAAAACTTGGACTTCCTTTCGGGTTCGGGAGTAGGTCCAATGGGTTGGAGTTTACCTTGCTTCATTAGTCTTTTTAGGGCGTTGGAGTAAGTATCCCCAAGGTTTGTGAATTTTCTTGGTGGAGTAGTTTTCTTAGATGGCTCGAGAAGGTTAACCTCATCAGTCTTACTAGTAGAGCCGTATGAACGACTTGTGGACCCTTGATATCCTCGACCTACCATTTTGGACAAGAGTCCTTTACGGATGTCATCTTCAATCCTTGTTCCTAACACGGTTAAGTCCTTGAAAGTCTTGATGTTTTGATATCTCAAATGATTGGCATAGATGGGTTTGAGATTATCCACAAACTTTTCCACAAGAGTAGCCTCATCCGGGCGTTCAACTAGTTGAGTGCTAGTCTTCCTCCACCTACTTAGGAAGTCGGTGAATCCTTCTTTGTCATTTTGGGTAAGAACCTCTAGAGTGCGCACGTTAACTTGGATCTCGGCATTATCCGCGTATTGCTTAGAGAACTCGATTGCGGCGTCTTCCCAAGTAGCGACTTTCTTGTGATCTAAAGTGTAGAACCATTGCTTCGGGATGGTGTCAAGAGATGAAGGAAAGATCCTTAAGAACATCTCGGGTTTGATGCCTTTGATAGACATGTAATCCTTGAAGGCACGGATGTGGTTCAAAGGGTTCTCGTGTCCCTTGAACTTAGGGATATCCGTCATGTTAAAGTTAGTTGGCAATTTGGAATTGACGGCTTCTTACTTGCGATTGTTTTCCCTATAAATGTCATCCCCCTTAAGGTACATCAATTGCTCCTCTAGGTATTGGAGTCTTTTCTCAGCTGCAGTCATCCCCATGAGAGGATTCTCATCTCTAGATTCATCATCGGAATTACGTAGTACTTCACTTTCATGAGGAGGCAACCTTCCCTCCACGGAAAAGATACGGCCCTCGATAAGCTCAAGGCGATCATACGTTTGTTCTTGGGTAATTTGCATTTGGGCTAGCGCGGCGAGGATTCGATCATTACCGTCTTGAAGTTGGTGGAGATTTGTTTCATCACTTGATCCGGGCATCTTGGAAACTGGATAAGAGGTCGGCGACGAATCAAAACACGAACGACCATTCTATCACACTTGCTAAAAGAGGAAAAGTTTTGACTCGTGAAGTGGGTGTGTGCCACTTGTGTTGAGTGAATTTTGAAGAAAGACAAGGTCTTTGAAAATGTGTGTCCTAGTCAACTGTAGTGTAGTTGTAGGAGTGGACTCGAAGTGAGGTTTTGAAATGGGTTTGTGGCCCGAATTTTGACTCGACAAACGGACAGAGTTTTGACCGGATTTTGCGCTAATTGGAAGCCCTATTTCGAAATTCTTGTTTGAAAGAAAGGGTTTTGATTTTTGAAAATTTGTCATGGTTTTGTTTAGAAAAGGTGATCACATAAGGTTTACACATTTATACAAGCATTATAACGGGATGCTGAGTGCATTTAAAAGGGTTTTGGTTTAAAGGGTGGGTTGCCATACCGAACCATCAAACCCGAAGTCTGTGGAGAGGCTCGTGCCAAACAAGAGTAAGGCCGATTCCTAGTCCATTTCCTCAAGTAGTGAAGGCCCTTGATACAAACAAGAGTAAGCATCATGGTATGGATGACGTCAATCGCTATCCATCCTTAGGCCCAAATAAGAATTAGGACCGTTTAGACGGGACGATTGGTCGAATGGGTTGGGTTGGGCCTAGGAAGGCCGAATAAACGATCTAGGAAGACCGAGTTATGAAAACCGACAATTGTCTTGTACAAATTATTCCCTAACCTTGTTCAAGTTTCACCCTAGCTACACGTAAGTGTATTATCCCCAGTGGAGTCGCCAAACTGTGGACAGCGGGCCGCCCACGGGGGCGCTTGGTGAGAAACGAAACAAGCGTTTGCATTTTTGTATGGAGTCGCCACCAATTTTTATGGGAAATTGGAACCGTTCGAATACCTCGTGTCATGTCAAGACACAAAGTAGAGACATGAACACTAAGCAATCGTTACCCTTAGCATTCTATGTCTAGAATGACTCTCGTGGATGCCAATGAACACGGGTGCTCACGGAGATCTGGAGTAAGGGGTGAGGGTACGTATTAGGAAGCTCTTTTGATCGAACACCTAATCCCGCCCGCCTCGATAGCGGCCTCTACTAATGATTAGGGAAGTTATTCGTACTTGATATATCGTCGGCTATATGCATGCAATGCAACATCCAAGTTTTAATCCTAACATGTGAAGATTAGACTAAGTCGGTAAACACGTAATTAGCATACAATTAATGTCGAAGTAGGATTTAATGCTCAATTTCATGTGAAAACATACAATACAATAAGATAATACAATAATGAAAATTACAATAATTACATTGGAATAGGCGATTTATGTCGAAAATACCTTTAAAACGGATAATTTGAGAAAAAGGAATAAAAGAATAAAAGGAAGAAATCAAATAAATTAACGAACAGGAATTAGCGTGATATTACGGATAATAGTTAATTAATACGTAGACTAATTAAACTAGGTCAAAGCAGAAACGGAGTTCGAGGACGAGAACTCGGCCAGAACAAAGCAGCAGAGAAATCGTCCTTTGAATAGGCGCGACAGACGCTGCGTCTGTTCCTTGGTTCGATTCGTCCGTGAAGCCGTATTTGCAAACCGTTAATGTCGATTGATGATTTTAATGATTGATTAAATTATGTACTCGGATAAAAGTGATTAACATGTTATTTAACATATGAATTGGTCATAAAAGTGATAAAACATGGATGAGACGGAATTAAATGAATTAATTACAAGATGAAATAATTACAGAAGTGAAAAATATTAATGAGTCCTCTATTGAAATCAATAAACTAGGTTAGATATGACGGATTAATGACGAATATACAATGAACATGTGAATAAACAGATGAAAACTATATCAAAGACGAATTCCAGAAACTCAATATGAACGAATTGAATCTCTACAACCCGGAATTGAATTTAATGACGAAAACCCGCAAATATGAGATTATTAGGGATTTAAGTCGGATTTGTGATGATTAAACATGTGAATGAATGCTATTACGACATATATGGAATTATTAAACTATTGTACCGAAGGATTGAAGAAAACAAGTGAAACAAACAATCAAAGACGAATTACAGAGGACGAAGGAAGAAGAAAAGAAACAGGAACTGCGGCAGCCTCACGAAGAGGCGCAGCAGGAACTGCGCTCCTTCGAAGAGGCGCAGCAGTTGCTGCGTCTTTTCTCGACTGTCAGTCTTCTGGAAATCCGTAAAAAGAGGTTTTAAAGACGGTTTTAGAAATCGGTTTTAATGAGGTATTTCCGACGTAAATCTTACAATGATGATACGATAAATAAAATACAATAAATAAATAAGGATTATACACCCTCAAACCTACATGTTGACGAAACGAGAAGAACTAAGATATCGATTAGTGATGCTCGACGCGAATGCAAAGAGAGTGCCCTCGTAAGAGGAAAACGATTAAAACAAATTGATTAATTAGATTGATTATTGTGTAGTTGGTCAAATTGGTCGGTCATGCAACGGAGAGGCTGGTACCCGGAAGGATCCGAGCTTACGTGGTCGAAAGTTCAAGCACGTAGGCGCCAATAAGTAAGAACAAAGTCTAGAATGCAAAGGGAGAAGAGAAGGGCGGACACTCGCGTGAGAAATATGAGGAGCGAAGGCTCCTATTTATACTAATCACGTGAAGGATTTAGGGTTTCGGAGACTCTTTGGGAAGTGAATCTCGGAAAGATATGAAAAAGATACGTGAAACAAGCAGAAAAGGGCCTGGGAAGAGGCGCAGCAGCCACTGCGTCTCTTGAAAGAGGCGCAGCACCTGCTGCGTCTATTCCCAGGAGGTTTCCTCCTGCTGAAGAAAGATTTCCGCGTTTGAGTTATGGTAGGACGGAAATAATTCGATCTTCCTTAATATCTTATATGAATATTACGGGATATTATTTGCCAAAAGATAAAATTTGTGAAATATGGAATAGAAATATCCGGAACATTCCAGAACATTCCGACTCGGGATTTAACAGATTATCGAAAAATGGAGACGGTTTTTGACCGGACTCGAATGTACTCTAATTATCACAAAACGACCGTATCGGGACGTAGATGACAACTAAGAGGTCGACATTAATATTTGAGCAATCACTTGACGATAATCTTACGAACTGTCACAAATCGTTCCGCGTATCAAACATGCGGCCCAATCATCACCGGGTGGTTTGCGGGAGGTGCAGAAATGAGGTATCTACAGCAGCAAGAGGTGCAAATGGCATCAGGACATAGGTCACAGGACAGAAGATTGCTACAGATTGCGAAAGGAGGTAAAGTTCCAGGTACGCATGGGAAACTTGGACCACCTGTTATCACGTGGGGGCAAGCAGGATAGGAGAGAAGCAGCAAATCAGGTGCTCCCTTCTGCTCCACCCATATGCACGAAAATTATTAACGTGATAACAGGCGGATCTGAGCTATCAGGTTTGACATATTTCGCTGCTAAGAGGAAAGCCACCGGAAGTAAAGGGGATCATCCAGAAACTTCATACAGAGTAAGCCAGAGCAATTTACCCCCGGTAACTTTCGACGAGACTGACATAGAAAGCGGTGCAGAGCAACACGACGATGCCCTAACTATAACGTTATCCATCGGCAATTGCACCGTACGAAATGCATTAGTGGATACAGGGAGTTCTGTGAACCTTATCATGCTCGAAACCCTCAAAACCATGGGTTTTGATAAAGAAAACCTGATGAAGAAATCTGTGCCCCTGGTGGGATTCAGTGGTGAGACTGCGCATTCAGTAGGTGAGATAACCATCCCAACATATATTGAAGGAGTGAATAAACTAGTGAGATACCTAGTCATTGAGGGTCCAACCACCTACAACGTGATACTAGGAAGACCATGGCTGCATCAGATGAAGGCGGTGCCCTCAACATATCATCAGTGTCTCAAGTTCCCAACACCATGGGGTACGGTCACAGTAAAAGGATATCGAGAGGAATCCAGAAACTGCTACGCTCAAGCCCTCAAGGCTACAACCAAGCTTCCCTCATAGGAATTACAGGACCGGGGCACCTCGACAGAATACAAGGAGCCTCCCTCGGAGGAACTGGACCAGATACACCTGGACGAGGAACACCCAGATAGGACAGTATTGATTGGGGCAACTTGCAGTGAAAAGCTGCGCAGCCAGCTGATTCAATTTCTCAAAACCAACATGGACTACTTCGCTTGGTCCCACAATGATATGGTAGGTATAGACCCATCCGTTATTTCGCATAAATTAAGCGTGAACCCAAGCTGCACCCCGGTACAGCAGAAGAGAAGAAAATTTGCGGCAGAACGAAATGAAGTCATTAACAAAGAAGTAGACAGACTCTTGGCGGCAGGTAAAATTAGAGAAGTTAGCTACCCTGAGTGGCTTTCTAATGTGGTAGTTGTGCCCAAGAAGAACGGCAAATGGAGGGTATGCGTAGACTTCACAGATTTAAACAAAGCTTGTCCCAAGGACCCCTTTCCGCTGCCACATATCGACGCAATGGTGGACGCTACTGCGGGACACGAGGTACTCACTTTCCTCGACGCCTGGAGCGGTTACAATCAGATCAAGATGCATCCGCAAGATCAGGAGAAAACGGCATTCATGTCGGAAAGAGGCATATATTGTTACAAGGTCATGCCCTTTGGCCTAAAGAACGCCGGATCCACTTACCAACGGTTGGTAAATAAAATTTTCAAGCAGCAAATAGGAAAGACCATGGAAGTATACATAGACGACATGGTGGTGAAGTCCAAAAAAGCAGAAATGCACATGGAGCACTTGGCAGACACCTTCCAGACATTAAGGGAGTTTAAAATGAAACTTAATCCGTCCAAGTGTTCGTTTGGGGTATCCTCAGGAAAATTATTAGGGTATATGGTGACCCGAGGAATTGAAGCAAGCAAGGAACAGATAAAAGCAATACTCCAGCTGGAATCACCCCAGAAACCAAAGGATGTGCAAAGGCTGTCAGGGAAGGTGGCGGCCCTAAACAGGTTCATATCAAGGGCTTCAGATAGGTGCAAGCTGTTCTATGATATATTGAGGAAGTCAGAAATTCGAATGGACTGAGGAACATGAAAAAGCATTCGCAGAACTCAAAAGCTACCTAAGCACGCCACCGTTACTCGCAAAACCGGAGCAAGGGGAGCCACTATTCCTGTACCTGTCAGTCACGGAAGCAGCTGTAAGTGCGGTCTTGGTCAAAGAACAAGAAGGAGTGCAGCATCCCGTGTATTACATTAGCAAGTCTCTGCTTCCTGCAGAGACCAGGTACACTTCCTTTGAGAAACTAGCATTGGCTTTGGTTACTGCTTCTTATAAACTGCGGCCGTACTTTGAATCTCACACCATCCATGTAATAACCAACTACCCGCTAAAGACTATTATGAGGAAGCCTGAACTTTCGGGCAGAATGACTAAATGGTCAGTACATCTTAGTGGCTACGACCTGCAATTTGAACCTAGAACGGCGATAAAATCCCAAGCCCTAGCAGATTTCGTCTCTGACTTCTGCCCTGCTACCCACGTGGAGGCAGAAGAAGGAATGCTGGCAATAACAGGAAGTCAGGATAGTGAGATATGGACCCTGTACATTGACGGGGCCTCAAATGCCAGGGGAGCTGGTGTAGGTTTGGTCCTCCGATCACCTAAAGGTGATATGATAGTACAAGCTGTTAGGTGTGAGTTCAAAGCAACCAACAACGAAGCCGAGTATGAAGCCCTTATACTTGGGATGCAGATGGCGTCAGGGCTTAAGGTGAGGAACCTGAGGGTGTATAGTGACTCCTTACTTGTAGTAAATCATGTAAACAACGAATATGTGGCACGAGATTCAAAGATGATAGCCTACTTGAAGATAGCCACAGAGCAAAAGTTAAAGTTTAGAACATTCAAGATAACCCAGGTGCCGCGAGATCAGAACGTGGAGGCAGACGCCCTGGCAACATTGGGGGCAACCTTCCAGCCCACAGAACTATCGAACATACCCATCACCCATGTGTTGACCCCAGCCATCCAGAAGGAGCCAGATCAGAATCTGGTGAAAGAGGATGTACACATGCAGTATACGCAGGGAGCCAGGACGCTGGTTTCAACAGTAGGACAGCAGGATGCAGATTGGAGGGTGCCATACATAAATTGGCTAAGAGATGGGACACTCCCTGAAGACAAGAAGGAAGCACAAAGTTTCAGGATAAAAGCCTCCAGGTATATCATGATTGATAACATTCTCTTCAGAAAATCATTAGCAGGACCATGCCTCAGGTGCTTGAGCAAAGAGGAAGCAGAAACAGTACTGCAGGATGTGCACGGCGGAGAATGCGGGAACCATACTGGAGGACAAAGTCTGTCAAACAAAATTCTGAGACAGGGGTATTTCTGGCCTACCATGCGCGCAGATGTCGTGAATCATGCCAAACGCTGTGAGTCATGTCAAAAGGCGGCTCCAGCAATCCACCAGCCACCAGAACCAATGCATCCGATTATCTCTCCATGGCCATTCATGATGTGGGGCATGGACATAGTGGGTAAGCTGCCCAGGGCTCCAGGAAACAGAGTATATATGCTAGTTATGACTGATTACTTCTCAAAGTGGATTGAAGCAGAGGCAATGACAGAGGTAAAAGAGCGGCAGGTGATCTCTTTCATCAAGCGCAACATCATAAGCAGATTTGGGATACCATCCGAAATCATATGCGACAATGGATCCCAGTTCATATCAGATAACACCGAGGGCTTCTATGCACGATGGAACATAACACTGAGAAAGTCAGCCCCCAGATACCCGCAAACCAACGGCCAAGCCGAGTCCAGCAACAAAATCATTGTGGAGAACCTCAGAAAACGGCTGGAAGAGTTGGGGGGAAAATGGGCAGATGAACTACCATTGGTACTCTGGTCAGACAGGACAACACCGAAAATGGCAACAGGCCAAACTCCGTTTAGCCTTGTATACGGAGCAGAGGCAGTGATACCCTCAGAAGTTCTGGTACCCACGCACAGATACGGCTGTCAGACGACAGAGCAAAACAAGGTCGAAATGGCTAGGAGCCTGGATACAGTTGATGAGCTGCGAGAAAGCGCTTACATACGTATGGCATCGTATAAACAATCCGTAGCAAGGACATATAACAAGAATGTCAAGATCATGACCCTTGAAGTAGGGGACCTAGTACTCAGAAGGGTATTCGAAAATACTAAGAACCACAAAGCAGGCAAGTTTGCCTACAAATGGGAAGGGCCATATCAGGTCGAAAGCATTATCAAGAATGGGGCATACAGGTTGATGACCATGCACGGTCAGATCCTGGATAAACCCTGGAACATCCGTCACTTGGAAAGGTACTTTGTCTGACAAAGTGCCAAAACTTTAGTGTACAAAGGACCTTTCGAAAGTCCGTGAAGCAAAAAAAAAGGGGGGGGGGGGTGGGGGTTAGTATATGCTTTAGGTGTTGATGTGTTTCAGAAAACTTTTTTCTTTTAGTTTTTCTTTTTTTCAAATAGAGTCGTTTTTAAACCGAGTAGTCCAGGCTGTGGCTTCATGGATCCAGGTGTTGCCCTGGAACACCATGAGATAGCACCAGGTAATTTGCACTACTTTGGACTTTATAATGCTTCTACGAAGAAAGGCTTTGGTGCTAATGTTGGTTACTTGTCAGATAAGGAACACTTTGAGGGTCCACCCCGCCATGTGAGGTCACAAGACGTTTATCTTAAGTCAAGCCACATGGAGAGCATACGCCGAGGTAGCGCGCAGGGTACGGCATACTAAGACCACCCATACCTTAACGTTAACTCAGTAATTCCATAGCTATGTCGTAGAGCAAAAGGTGTACGCACGGATTTCAAACGTCTGGAACCACAAGGAACGCAACATTCCTTGTTAGTCAGAAACATTCAATGAAGGTATGCCCTAGTCAGCTAATCCTAGTGATAAAATATTTTACGTCATGGGTAAAATATGTTATCAGAAACCTGTCGCCAGGAACAGGGGTTGTGCACCTGGAACCAGGTCAGCTTCCTGGGTACACCTAAGATGAATCATAGCTCGAGAGATCAAATGGCAAAAAATGCAATAATAACAAAAGGAGGGCCTAAAACCTGGGCCCAAAACTACCTTAAGTTAAGACACCTGCTACCTTTAGCAGGCGCCATCAGAGTTTAAAGCCTGCGTACCAGCAGGCGCAAAACAAGCCAAAATAAAAATAAAAAACGAAAAAGAGTTTTTTACAAACTTGCGCCACACAGGGCCAAGTCCCCAGATAAATTGAATTAAAAATTAAGAGAGGTCAATCCTCTCGACAACTGCATCCTGACCAGTGCTCTGCTCCCCGTGCTCCATTTGCTTCTCTCATTGCGGTGCCCAACACCTCGGGAGTTGCAGTGGCACCATCACCAGTCTCCCCCGCCAGGATCTCCTCTACAGTCCCAGAGATAGCCCCAGAGATATCCATGGCAGTAAAATCAGGCTCCGGGTTAGCAGCTTCAGCTTCAGGGGGGAACAAGGTGCTCAGATCCATGCCATTGGGAAATGCGCGGGTAAACTCGGCCAGCTCCTCCTCCAGGTTCCAGGACGTGTGCCTCCCCTCAGTATAAGCACGGATGCAGTCAATCCGCCCCTCAAAAGCAGTGTAGGCTCCCACATTCTTGGCTAATTCAGCCATCTCTTCAGTACGGGCCTCCGCCTTCGTCAGCCCAGAAGTCAGAACGCAGTTAGCTTCCTGCGTCCTCGCCAGCTGGTCTTTGGCTGCCTCCTTCTCTTTTAAAGCCGCATGGAGCTGCTCCCTCAGTTTGGCACAGGTAGCTGTGAGCTCCTTATTCTTCCCCCACGGAAGCCAGACACTCAGTCTTGGCTCTCTGCAGCATCTTGCGAAGATAGAGAGATGATTGGAGAGCCTGAAATGAAGAAAATCATTAGTCAAGGAAGCACAGGGGCAGAGAAAGAAAGGGGTTAGTAAAGGAAGACTCACAAGGAAGCAATGTTCAGCAGCCAGGTCAGTCATCTCTTGGGGGGCAGTCGAATCAAACGCCCTGGAGCAAGCCGGAGTCAATAACCTCTCTAGTGCAGGCCAGTAACTGGCGTGGTCAGCGTCCCCGAAGTTGGCAAGGAGGCGCAACAGCAGCTCGTCAGCATGGACAGGGGACCCAGGGGCACGAGATATTGGGGTCACTTTAATAGGTTCAGGGGCAGGCCGAGAGGTGGATCTCTTTCTTGAGGAAGCAGGAGAGGTAAAGGAATCAGCAGTTCTTTTCCTGGCTTGACGCATCAGGATCTCAGAAGCAGAGGGTCTAGCACTTCATACAGAGGCACCAGAACGCAAGAGATCAGAATAGGAAACCAATGGGTAAGGAAGCTTCAGAAGAAACCAAAAAAGGATATTTACCAGAAGACATGGTTTCCTCGGTGGCAGAATCGTCTAAACCAGAGAGCAGGAGGGGAAACAGTCTACGGTTTTCAGGAATGGAGAAGAGCTTGGCAACAGAAGTTTCCTCATCCTCGGATTTCTCAGGGTTCTTGAGTTCTGCACCAGATCAAAGAGTAAGAACAGTGAGTGACAAGAGCAATCAGAAATAGGCATGCAATTATACTTACTCTTGGCGAAAATCCAGTGCTCAAACAAGTAATCAGCATGGATGGGAAGTGATTCAAGCTTGACGTAGAAGAAGTCTTCATACCACCCATCATCCTTGCCCTTAGCAGCCGACTGAAGAAAATTTTCAGTCTTCTCCACAGCCCTGAAAGTGTATTGGCCATGCCCCAATGACCGACACTCAAACCTATGGGCCAGATCCGACAATCCAATTTCGGCGCCCAGACTGTTGTTCAAAGCAATAGTGGACAAGAGGATTCTCCATGCGTAGGGAGCAATTTGGGCCATGGGTAGGGAATTCAAGCGGATGAACTCTTGAATCATCAAGGGAAAAGGGAATCTAAGGCCAAGGACGAAGGGGTAGGTGTACAAGCAGATCCACCCCTCGCGGAAAGCATCTGCCTTCTGACCGGGTTTTGGGATATAGATCACCACATCATCACCCAATCCAAGCAGGGCTTTAATCCTAGGGATATCCTCTTGGGTTAGGTGGGAGTCGCCAGAATGCGGTTTTTTGAGGACTCCCTGTGAAGGGAAGTCATCGTTTTCAAGGTCGATGGTGGTGGAGGAGGATGATGTGAAACGGGTTTTTGCCATGATAAACAAGGAGAGAGAAGCAAGAGTACCTGAGAAGACGGGAGAAGGCGGCGCTGACAGTGAAAGGACGTTGAAGAAGAAGGGTTTGGGGAGACGGGAATTTGAAAATTTTGAGGAAATAAAATGATGATGAAAGAGAAAAAGGGGACGGATGAGATTAAATAGGAGAGGGTAGTTGGGGTCTTGAAAAATGTGAATGGAAATGGAGTATGCGAGAAGTCACTCAACGATACACTGCAATTTCCCGCTCAAATAATTAGGGTTGCACTTTCGCGGAAAATTGGGGGCAAACTGTTAGGCCCAAAATCTGGATATGGGCTGATCTGGGGCAGCAAGTCTGGAAGCAGTGTGAGATGCAGGGCGTCAGAGAGCCAGGGTAGCAGCGTCAGCGCATAATGCGAGATATGGGCTTTGATCCGCGCGGAAGAAGCATGTGAGAGTCCTACCACTTACCATATCCAAGGAAGGAAAGTCCTACTCGGTGTCAAATTAGGAATAACTTGGAGGAAAAGCAAGAAACCCTAGCTCACCGAACTCCTCTATATAAAGAGCCTCAATGCAAAGAGAAGAGATCATCAGAAAATACGAGAAATATACCCTAGCATTCATATCAAACACACGAACTGTATTTCCTCCCGAATTATAGTGAAAATATTGGTGGGATTCCGTCTCCCCCGCGGTTGTTTCCCAAATTGGGTTTTCCGCGTCACCAAAATTGCTTGTGTCCTTTATTTACATCGCACATACAGGTTAACATACAACAAACAATCAAATCATAATACGGACCTAACGCTAAGACCTCTTTAACCCTAAATTGGTAGAAATTTACCAAAACAGTGACTAGATTATTAACTGGGGTAAATTATCTCTCTAAAATGGATGATCAGGAGTCCTCAGTTATTCATTTCTTGACCATGTAATGGTGTATCTGGTGTACGAGAAATAATCAGGTTTTTAGGAATTTACGCTTTTCCCCTATGTGACGATTTTTCAACCTCTAAGCAAAGACGGTTGTTGATGTCATCACGGCCCATGAATTAAAAACTGCGCACAATTGAGCTTGGGAATGCATCTCTCGACTTCAACAACGAATTAAGGGATAAGATTAAAGCCAGAATTCCTGTTACTTTGATTGGTAATGGGGATTGTTGCTGCTCCATTAAGATAAAAGTGGAAGCTAGCTTGCTCAATACTCAGGAATATGCGGCTGGTTAGATTGTTTACGACCCTATTGGTGTTTACGAAGGTGGGAAAAGTTTTTGGTCCGAATTTGCTTAACAATAAGAAGTTATAGGTATTCGCGAAGCCCTCTGGGCCAGAAATAAGGGATTCCTTCACCTTACTTGATGTTTCTTGAGACTACCTACAAATCTTGTTCCAAATCACATGAATGAATATGGATATCATCTCACTCAAGGAATTCTTCGGGATATTGATTATGTTTTTCCTTTGTTTGATTCTTCGATCTTTGAACCCTGTGGCCCATCGGCTAGAAAAATGGACCACTAATATATATTACCTCCGTCCTAGTGAATAGTTTAGACTTGCTTTATTTTGTGAGGGGAATTAAAATAAAGTAAATGTAAATTATTGACTGAAACAGAGGGATATGGATCGGAGTAGCTATTTAAATTTTACGGTTGCCAAAAAAAATATATGCTTTTTTTTGGTAAAACGAGCTAAAAAAATGATTTTGATACTGATAGAGTTCGAGCCCAAATCATAATTATCACCTATCGTCATTATACCAACTTTAAAACTCACTATAAACAATTTTAATTTTATGATATTTTCTCAATACGTTAGATAATACGTGGCATGTAGTTACCAAAATACACGACCATATCGATCGCTAAGTTATGGTTACCACTTACCAATATGAAAATTATTACGTATATACTCAACTTGTGTTGGGATTATGGATATACGGACTACAAGAAGTTTTTGGTCTTTGGTGTATTTACGAGATAGATGATTACCATGCTATTTATTGTATGAGTAGATTCAATGTATAAGGTATAACTCTCTTGTATAAATAGGTTGCTCCTTTACTAATGAGAACAACACAATCCCCCTTTCAAATATCTTAACAACTTGTTTTTTCTAAACCTTCCTCATATCTCCATGATCTTCTAAATGATTGTGATAGTTCAATTAACTATTTTTAAGTTGGGAAATGTTGCCAACTGCAGTATGATGACGAGATTACGTAGTTGTGGATGAAGACAAACAATGAGACTTATTAAATAACACAAAATCTCATTGAAGACGGCACGTATCCGTCACTTTGGAGTGACGGATACCATTTTCTCTCACAAATGACCCAAATAGAGGAGAGAGGGAAGCACATGGGGGTGCTCCACCTTGTCCCCCTATCCGTTTTGTGAGTGGCATTACCCGTCACTTGCTCCGACCCGTCTTCAGCAAGACTAACTGAATAAATAATGTATCCACTATTTATATGATTAATTAATAGAGGGCACCACGACAATCACCATATTGTTTTCGATAAGGTCTATTAATCCCATGGGTATAAACGCCTCTTTCAAGGACTATTTCCCACTTTTATCACCCAAAAAATATTCAGCATAGAAAATAAACACATGCTTCATGGAAATGACAATGTGGTTGATGTATGAATGTGGTTTACATACAAATTCAAATTCATATCTATATCATTGGAATGATTTCCGGATATTATTTTCATCACTTGATATTTCTAAAGTAATTTGATCTCTAAAAAAATATAACACTAGATTTAGATGTGTTAGACTCTGTTTGGTAAAACTAATTGAAAATACAGCTGAAAATTGAAAAGTTAACTAAAAACTGAAAAGTTAATTGTTAAGGTACGTAGCTGAAAACTAGAAACTGATAAGGAGACTGATTATATAAAATTATGCTTGGCAAACTAGATGAACTGTAAGATTTTGAACCTTGCCCTTTGCTCTCGCCTTTGTTGGAGGACCTTCTTCCTTCGTCATAATGACGCTTCTAAGGCCCTCTTTAGGAAGTACATTGACGGTCGCCATTAACCTAAACCTTTCCATCTTGATTCTCACAATGGTGAGTCCACCCGTATTTGGACCGATACTTGGACCTCACTTGGGCCCCTTCTGTAATACCTCATAGTTTATAAGACCTATACTCGATTGAGTAAACCGAGTACTCAACCGAATGGAGTCCACTCGACCGAGTGAGGGACCGAGTGAGACATGTAACCTTGGAATACATTCTGATGTGGAGTCACTCGACCGAGTGGCGGTTCACTCGACCGAGTGAAGCGGGCACTCGACCGAGTGTCCTGTCGCTGTCCAGCTTTTACACGGGATTGTGGTAGGTGGCCTATCACTTTTTAATCCCTATTTTTCAGATTTCCTGATCTCATATCCTATCCAAAATCTTATCCTCTCATCACTCTAAAATCCACAAATAATCTCCTCAAGCCTTACCCTAAAGATCTCGTGCCATACCTTGAAGATTCAACTTCAAATCTTCATTCCTTTTCATTGTTCATACCTTGTAAGTAATCTTCTCACTATCTCCTCTTTATTCTCTTGTTAGTAAGTAAACCCTAGTTTTCTAGTATTTATATTATGAGATTTTAATTAGGGTTTGACTAATTAAGTGAGGTAATTAAGGGTTAATTAGTAGTATTAGTTGTTGTAGAATGTTTTGTGATAGTTATTATGTAGGATGAGACGGTTTTATGATACGGATGCTTGGTGGTTTCGGATGGCTTATAGAATATGCTAAAAGGTAGGTTAATCCTACTCGGTTTCAATAAGTGTAAATGGTTGCATGTGTCATTATTGTGTTGTTATTGCATTATGGCATGATTGTTGTGGGTAATTGTTGTTAGTCTCATAGTGTTGTTGGGATTTATTCATAAAATATTAATGAGTCATTAGCGTTGGTTTCTTAATGTCATTGGATTTGCATTATAACATGTGGTTGTTGGCATACATGGGTATGTGGCATGATTGGCAGTCATGACATATGAGTAAAGGGCACAATTGGTAAGAGTTATGCATATTCATTGTGTAATGGGCATATTGGGATATTATGATGCATTTTGTGATATATGTGGTGGTTAGAAATTGTTGGTGGTGATACTTGTTGTTGAGGAGACGTAAGACGGTTGGGAGACCGTCTTACGCTTGAGTTGCCTCTTGGAGCTTCCCACTCCAAGAGAGATGTGCACATTAATGACTTGAGTACGGAGGGACTCGTGTGGTTGAGACACGACGTCTGGAAGGGATCCAGTTGGCTTCCGGACCTGGTACAACTGGGCGTGTCCCGGTACCTTTTTGTGAGGAGTGGTGTCGTGGGCGTGTCCCTAGCACCGGTGGTTGTGGGTACGTCTGGGCGTGTTTGGTACCGGCGTGGTGATTGCATGATCGTGTCTCATTCATATCATTGGCATGTTGCATAATTATCCATCATGTTGTATCCTATATATGTTTATTTATTGAAACTGGCGTGTTGTGTGTCTGTGTAAACTGTCACCTATTTCCGCGGTGGCCTGTGTCGATCCATATGATATTTCCGATCATATGGGGAGCAGGTTAAGTACAGGTTGCTTGAATGTCACGCCGGAGATGGGACGAGCAACAGACTTGAAGTTGAGTAGCATAGATGGATGGCTTAGATAGTAGACAAGTTGTATAATGCCTAGTTCACATTAATTATTCATTTATTCATTTATTTGTAAATCACTAAACTTATTATTTATTTAAGTCGTTGTTTCTTAATTGCAACTCCGATTTCACCGCCTCGGGAAACCGAGATGGTAACATCCTCCATTGCTGGGCCGGGTAAGAAGGGGGTGTTACACCTTCACTCTCTCATTGCTGGGCCATTCAACTCCTACTCTGCTAATTTGTTCGTCTCTTCCATTATTGTTCATGCTTCCTGGGACTTTTCGAACCTTGACTTCGTTTTAAACCCTCTACCCCTACCCCCACCACCATTTTTTCCATTCTTTTACTCGATCACTTCCCCTCATCCAGAACATGGCATTTCCTCCCTCGACATCTCTAAAGGGTTTTCTCTTAGCCTTGTATAGACCTCCCTCATCCCTCTCTTCCTTCTCCGAAGCCTGCCTTCGGTGGCTTTAACACGTCCCTACCTAATCACATTCTCCTTCTTCTCACTCCATTATCACTCTCTCCCCAAGCTATGATTTATGCAATCACCACATTGAAAACGCTCTTCACCTCCTCCGGGACTGTCCTTCTTCTCGTGAAGTTTAGAATTACTTCTCTTCCTTCTTCTTTCAACAGTAGTGACCTTCGGCCTTGGATCTTTGTGAACCGCGCTCTGTCCTCTCGGGCCTCTACTTTCTTCGCCATCCTTTGGCACACTTGGCTCCGTCGCAACAATATTATTTTCAACTCCGTTTCCGACCTATTAATTCAAATTGGATAAACTGTTTTCAAAGTGTTGCCAAGACTGGATCCTTGCTAATTATACCCCTATTTCTTGTCATAATGAGTCTCCCCTTAACCCAATTTATTGGGCCCCTACCCTTTTAATTTAAGCTCCTCTTTAACCTCAAAAAAATAACTATAACTAGCTGATACAGTAACTGATTTTTGTGAAATGACGTAAAAGAATATGTTAATTACTTAATATTATAAATTGAAAAGGTAAACATGAAAGATAATATAAGATCATGCCAAGTAGCTTATTTTTCAAATGCTACCCGAAGTTAACATTTCATTTTAGATACTTTATTGGTTAAAGAAGCGACTTGTAAAATACTTACAAAATAATAAGGTATCTGAAATTTTGGTCAAATAAACTACCTAAAATATCTTATCAAACAGAGCGTTAATGTTGCAGCTGTAATATTATTACAATCTAAGACTATAAGGAAAAGATAGAATAAACTTAATGAGAGATTTACTAATCGAAGAGAGTATATTGTCATGTTTGGTAATGAGTGGTTTATTTTCAGGCTTTCAACATAAACAGATTGTAAAGCATATTATAAATGACATATTTTATTAGAAGGTTTGAGTGTTTGACCAATACATTTTCATTAAGAGAATTAGTTAAAGTGTGTAACCAAAAAAAAAAAAAAGAATTAATTAAAGTGTTTGATAGTTACTCCTAGTAAATTAAGATAAATAGATTGTTATTTTCAAAGTAAAATGAAATAAATCATCCTATATTAGAATATGATATCCAATATATTGGAGGTAAGCAGCATGGTGTAAGTGAGATTTACAGATTGTCATTTGTCATCCCTAGCCAGGAGAGTTGGCCATGTACCACAAAATTAACTTGCACATATAATTTAAAAAAAAAACACTTCGTATCTATTTTAATATGTTTTTAACAATAATTATTTATATTTTATATTATATTATATAGTAGTATATTTTAAGAGATATTAAGTACAATATTAACACAAATTAATGAAATTCTACATTTTTATTGTTATTACGATAGCTTAGGTGAGCAGTAATCTCATGCAAAATCGTCAAAGTTGAATAGTATCTAATTAAGAATTAGAAGCTACTCTTTTCAATAATCAACAAGAGGATTATAATATAATCGCATTTGGACCCACTTGTCTATCGTAGTTTGACACAACAGAAACATGATTAGAGTGAGAACAAATATAAGCCGCTTTAATAAACATAATTAAACAAATTAAGATCAATGTTTGACAACATCTATGATTGCTATGTGACGGTAATTATTTGGACTGTGAAAAGGACAAAATTAGAAGCTTCATAAACTGTTTTATGTCTAAATGTTCTGTAATTCATTATTTACTATGATGACATGAGCTGTTAATCTATAACGTGTTATAGTAAAACATATTTTAATCGTACTTATGTAGGTTAAAGTCAAATTACAATCTGTCTCTTTGACATTTAATTTGAAGTAGGGTTATGTTAGTATAAACCGTGGGGATAATGAGTTGAGAATTAATGTATTAATTCGTGTGAATTTTGTGGACATAAATATTTGTATACGGCGGTTACACCAGAATTTGCGTTAAGACAAAATATTCCTAAAAACAAAATTTTTAATAACTTGCGTAATTTATGTTTAGGATTTTAGTGGTAAAGATATCTTTATAAAACCGTTTTACAAATGTAAAAAACTTTAGATAGATCGAGCTATAGAAGACTTGAATTATGTTAGTTTTAATTTTTTATCGACATCAAATTTGATCGAGCAAACTAGTTGTATGCTGAAAGTCCTATAATCTTACACGTGAGTGTTTCACATGATAGAAGAGAAAAAAAAATAACTTTATTAGGCTAAGGGGGCGTTAGTTTGGTAAGGGGTAATCAGGAAAGGAAAAGAAAAAAGAAAATGAAACCTTGCATCCTTTTCCTTTATCACAAATTCTTATTTCAAACCGCCATATCCGTCTGAAATGGTCAGACGGATACCATTTCCTCTCACAAAAAACCCATTTAGGGTGTGAGTGGGAAAGCACATGGGGGTGTCCCACCACCCATGTGCTTCTCACTTGTGAGAGGTCTTATTACGGTCTGAAATAAGGCGGTCTGAAGCAAGACGGACTGTTCCTTTATTTGTTGGTGTTTGTTTGATATTTTTTTCTTGGGTTTATGCCTAACTCCTCTAATCTGACACCCCCTCTCTCTCGGACACCCGTAGACCACCATTGTCTTGTCGTTGGCGTCGACAACCTATTTCAACCTGCCCTCGTTAAACATTTCCAACCTCATCGAAACCCCACCACCCCCAAACTCTAAACATCACTCCCACCAAAGAAAAAGCCTCTATGTGCATGGAGTATTTGAGCAGGCTGATGACAGAGGCTAGTGGATTTCCTGGCTTTAAATTCCATCTTCTATGTAGAGGCATCAAGCTAACACATTTAATGTTTCCTGATGACCTGCTTCTTTTTTGTAGAGGAGATTTAAAGTCTGTGATAATTATGCTGGAAGTGTTTCAATGCTTCTCTAGTGCCTCTGGACTGAATATAAGCAGTGAGAAATCAGACATAATTTTGAATGGCATATAACCTGATATTGCCGATTCTATTCTGGAGCATACTGGATTTAAAAAGGGATCCTTGCCATTTAATTACCTGGGGGTGAAGATTTCTCACAAAAGATTATCAAAGAGTAACTGTAATGTGCTTGTGGATAGAATGGTGCAAAGGATAAGAGGCTGGAATAAAAAGAAAATCTCTTATACAGGCAGATTAATCTTGGTTAAAGTTGTACTGTCTACAATTTATACTTACTGGTCGCAAATTTTCATTCTTCCTGTTGGAGTCATGGACATGATACAAGCCCTTTGTCGGAATTTTCTTTGGGA
Source organism: Silene latifolia (assembly GCF_048544455.1). Lineage (NCBI taxonomy): Eukaryota > Viridiplantae > Streptophyta > Magnoliopsida > Caryophyllales > Caryophyllaceae > Silene > Silene latifolia. Next base: position 23,283,213 of record NC_133536.1, read on the forward strand.
AGGAGGTGAGGACTGTACCAAAGCTCCCTTGGTGGCCTGGTCTGTTCTGTGTAGGGGGAAAGAAGCAGGAGGATTGGGACTTTTTGACTTAAAGCTTTGGAATATGGCAGCACTTGGGAAACTTATATGGTGGATTGCAAAAAAGAAAGATCGCTTATGGATTCAATGGATAGATAAAGTTTATCTGAAAGGCAAACCTTGGTTAGATTATCAACCAACTGCTGCTAGTTCTTGGGCTTGGAGGAAAATATGTGAGATCAAAAGGGAGTTAAGGATGCTTACAGTCAAGGTAAATGGATGGAAGATAGTGATGATTATTCTGTAGCCAAAGGGTATGATTGGCTTGCTCAGAGTTTATCTACTGTCCAATGACACAAGAGTGTTTGGAATCATTTTAATGTTAAAAGACATTGTTTTAACCAATGGCTGATTAAGCATGAGAGATTGCAAACTCTAGACAGACTACATAAGATAGGGATAACTCAGATGACTTGCTGCTATTTGTGTGGGGAGAAAGATGAGAATCATAAACATCTGTTCCAAGAGTGTGTGTATGTGAGAAGATGTTACCAAGAGTTGTATGATTGGCTAGAGATTCATGGTCAGATGAGAAAGGTGGCCTGTGCTGAGGACATGATGAAGCAAAGAGGCTGCTCAGGATTCGTGAGGTTGGTAATAAGTGCTCTGATTGTAGCTATGCAGGGCCGTCCCGGTAATTTTGGGGGCCCTGTGCGAAATCTTAAAAAGGGGCCCGGGTACAATTTTTATTAATAGAATAATTGAAAAAATGTATTTTTACTATTTTGAGTACTTTTATATGACTAGTTTTTTTCTTCATTCTAGAAGGAATGTAGTACATAAACAAATTTCTTTTCCATTCTTCAGCAACAACTAAGTGGTATAATGGTTAGATAAATGATAAAGTGGCAATACCACCTGAGTTCGATTCCCTGTAGCAGCTTTATTTTGCTAAATATTGAACAACTCCATTGTGTAAAAAATTTGCAGCTTTATTTTGCTAAATATTGAACAACTCCAAGTCGGGGGCCCTGTGCGGCCGCACCGCTTGCACGGCCCCTGGGCCGACCTTGAGCTATGCAATATGCTATTTGGCAAACCAGGAACACTTGCATACTTGAAGGATTGGTCACCATTCATTCTGATTAGGAGAATTCGGAATGAGTGTAGAATGCGTCTGATGGCAGTTAGCACAGGATCTTTAAAGCAACATGATGTACTTTGGTGTCAAAAACGGGGTCTAATGTAATTATGATTTTTGTAGGATAGCTTTTGAGATATGTATCCTTTTCATATTGGTAGAAAGGAATAGGTTGTATTGGCGACTCTTTTTGCCCTTGAAGGGATGAGCAATAATATCACTTACATTTCCACCAAAAAAAAAAGCCTCCCCACCCTTAAAAACACGAGCCCGATTCCATTGTCGTTGGATGAAAATGATTACCATCTTTTTCTTATTTCAAACCAAACAAACAAGTAAAATTGTGGTATTTTCATTTCTTTTTCCTTATTCCCTTACCTGACTCCTTTTATTTCCCCGGAACTAAGGACCCGAGCATGACCTGACACCCGAATTGAGCCAAATAAATTTGACTTGATTCGAATGTTTATTGTTGCAAACTGACCATTATCCCTAAATAACTTTATAATAATAGAAACAAAAATGATCTGAAACCAAGATGACTAAATTCTTATAAACCCGAAATTAATCCGACCCGTTGACCTGCTTGTCAGGTCTACAGTATTGAATATTAAAGTTACTGACCTTGGAACTGTCCGTATCATTCAATTTGTGGATTCTACCAAGTTAGATTTCAGACGATTCGAGTCAGATTTTCAAATCAAGTCACCTTTAATTTTAAGTTTTACCAAATCTACTGGATGAATCAACTTAAACCATGCATGCTCATTAATTCATTATATGTTCTACTCACTGGCATCTCGCCATAAAGTATGGACACAACAATCCTAATCAAAACTAGTTTGCAGGAAGTTTAGGGACCAAAGTGATAAGTCAGGTAACAACAAAAGCAGGTAAGTGATTAAAGAAAGTCAAACAAAAAAGAATAACACTCCTAATTTCATGGAAGCAGACCACTTAGACTTTAGGTGCATCAAGAATTTCCAACATCCCATGTCCATTCACATCAAAAGACATTAGGACAAGCATAATTCTTATTTAAGACGGTAATATTTTTTTAAAATTTAAAACGGATCAAATGTATTAGATGAGATAAAAACGGAAGTCTAGAAACTAATAAAAAATTTGTCATAACTTATACATATACGATTTGGGAGCATACTTCTTCTATTTTTATCCTAAAATGAATATTATCGTCTTAAAGGCGACTTAAGACAAGATACTTATCATTGATGCTCTGACCATTGTCTTACGTTAGGACTGACATTCCAACTTCTGTTTCAAGTTTCTGCCGTCCAGTAATTAACTTTCTACAGATTTCGGCCCTCCCTCTTTATTGGCTACCAACTTATTCTTTTGTTGAAAACCTATTTTGTAATATTTCTTTCTAAGCTTTTTGACATAAAATGTTATGTTTGATAAATCATGATGATATGTCCATTTCTTGCGTTTACTTAGACCATCCTTTAGTATTAGGTTCTTTTTTTGGCAAGATTATTATTTATTCCCTCCCATCCAGACGAAATGTTACATTTGACTTTTTGGTACTATTCATGATTGTAGAGAATCTTTAGTATTATTAGTAATGTATAAGAGAAAACATAGTCATGCGAGATCTTGTTTGATCCATCGTCATGAATGCTATAAGAATATCAAGTTTTTATAATTTTTAATAATGTGTAACTAAAGATATTTACGTTGTAAAACACGCCTCGGCAAGCGTAATAAAGTCAAATGTAACCTTTGGTTTGGATGAGAGGGAGTATTATTTTGGTCATGTATAACTACTTCGTTGTAAATGAATAAGACAAATTAGGAGTTTTAATTAATGAAGTTTAGTTATATATGAACAAACTTCATTTATTTTGTTCTTTTCATATTATGTTGGTTTTGTAGACATCATTCTTATGTAATGCGGAGCATGATGTAAACTTAAATTAGAGACATTCATTATCCTATGTGCATATGCGATAGTCTAGAAAAGAGAAGGTTTAATATCTAATAACATACGTAATTGTTGTTATGTGTTGTGGTTTAATATCTAATAACATATGTAATTGTTGTTATGTGTTGTGTTAGTTGGTTAGTAGAAACGTTTTACTGAGCATAAATATGTGTAAGACGACTTCATATAATTAATCTAATCTGTGTATGTATGTCTTTCTAATACATCTGCCTGTTATATTCTTATTCTCCTTATTCAATACGGGTAGTCACTCAGCTTATTATCAACTTTGACGATTATTTTTCATAATAATATAGAGATTCAATGTTGTTCGATTTCTGAACCAAAATAAAAGTATGTGATTATTATTTTGAATATAATTTTACAAGATTTTTACCTAAAACGATTTTCAAAGAGAATGTTTAATTTGATAAACTAAACGTACGTGGAATACACACTTTCTTACACATGCTACTTGATTTTTCGATTAGTTTTATGCTAAAACAAAAATAAATACAAAGTTTTTTATTTAAGTTCAGGGGCGGCCGGTGAATTCGGGAGGCCCTGTTCCGATTCTTAGGTTGAGGCCCCATAACAATTAATTGTCATTTACTTGAGACCCTAAACGAAAACTATTAAAAATAAAAATTTGAGAAAAAAGGAAAGGTTAACATATATGAAAAAAAAATTGTTATGATTTATTTTAGGCATATACTTAAAACACAGATTATATAAATAAGACCGTTTCATAATTCATATCATGAGACGATTCACTTTTATAAAATATACAGTACTTCATATTTGTTTATTTGTAATAAATATCTTGTCTTTTATAGAATAAAAATGTCTCACACAATAATTAATAATTTAATATAAATATAAAGAGTAATATAAATAAAAGAAATTAAAAGATGGAGATATAACAAAAGAACCGAGAACTGAGAAAGGTAAAAAAATATACTTTTCTGTGATCCACTTAAATAAATAAATAAATTTAAAAAAACAAACTGCCTATTGATGGGAAATGGGGATGCACGTGTGTTTTGGGTAAACAAAGATGCTGTGGAGTGTAGAGTAGTGACTTTACGGGAGTAGTCCACAAGGAGGAAAAAAGCCAAAATTATTTTCATTTAATGTTATGAATTGAGCTTAGATTTTGGGGCCCTATTTTCTCTTGGGCCCCTGTGCAGTGAACCTAATTGCACAGCCTTTGGGCCTCCCCTGCTTAAGTTGATCATATAATCTGACTAATTGTCATAGAGATGATACGAAATGACAAAATATATCGTTTAAGAAACACACAATTATTGAACAACAAACGTAAAACCTAACACTACAAGTCCACTCGTAAATGAAGACTAGTGAATAGTAAAAAGAACAAGTATCAACAGCGCGTGTCAACGTTGAGTGGCGAAACGCGTACGGTAAGACCAGCAGCTAGCAACAACTAAACTCTGTGCTAAATGGGAAATTCAACTGCTAATTAAGCTGCAGAATATAATCATAAACTAATTGAATCACGTTAATCACACGTGCCACTATACCCATATATTATTTTTATATATCAAAGATTACTTCTATACTTTTGTTGGGGTCCTTGCTACGTTATATGGATAGGGATGTCCATGTCAGCTAGCTCAACTTATAAAGTTATACGAATAATTCATAAAATTACAAGTGTTTTTTTTTTTTTTGTTATTATCCTAGTGATATACTCTCAAATTCACCCTAGTCTAACCTTTTCAATTGAATTTTTGGATCAAAGTTACAACATTTTAAGTGACAACAGTAGATTAATCAAGCAATCTACTATTTTCTGATAAGATATTGGTGGAAATCTACTATTTTTTATCAGTATATTGTATTCACATATTCAATTTGTACATGAAATCATTATAATTATCCTATAATCTGCTAATTATCAAGCAAACACCTTTTTTCTTAATTCTGCTAATTAATTTGATTTGATAATCAAACATGCTACTAAAATCTCCTAATAGTATTCTGCTAACGTTATCCGCTATCATGAATACGCTTTTTTTGTTTGCCAAACAAGGCCAAAAGGTAATTAGTTTTATGAACTCTCATTTTTCATCTAAAATTATTAAAGTCAAACTACTTTATTTATTTTTTTGGTGTTGACCATGAATATCCCCTACCGAAAGTTAGGGCAATCTCTTTCGGTGTTCTGAAGGCAATTTAACCGGTTGACCCATCGCAAATTTGACTTTTTCATTCGCAAGAGTCAGAAATTGAATCTCTAACCACTTATTTAAGAGATAAAAGTTTTATCACTCGCACCAGACAACTCCACTCTCTCTATAATCATCATAAAGTAGTGAAAAGGCAAGGGTACTGAAAAGAGACAAATTAATACGGAGTATATTATATTATCGTGTATGACTATGACATAATTAATGGGTGTTTAGTAATCATAGCTTAAACCCATTTCACATCTCAACTAACTCCTCCATAAATTCCCAAAATTCGTGCATAATTTTAGCACAATCACCATACTTACTCTCACTCTTATCTCTTACATTTCCTCTCTCTACTTTCTCTCAAAATCTTCCCTATATACTTAGTACGTGATTAATTAAGAAGCTTAATTAGAAGATCATTATTAAGATATTATGGAGGCTGTTTCAATGTTCACAGGCTACTCAGATCTGGTATAAATCTTTTTTCTCTATTTTCTACTTGTATTAGAATTATTCTACGTAAATAAAATCATTAGTAGATCCTAGCTAGTGATCTTGCCAGCTCAATTTTAGTGTCATTACAAGAAAATTTGTTGTCAATCTTTGTAGGAAATGATCATGAGTAATTCTTGTAGAGAGAAAATATTAGTTGCATATATATAAATACGATTGGGTTCCACCTGGTGGCGTTATCTCATTTTCTGTTATATACGGAGTACTAAATATTCGAAGATAACAAAATTTTATTTTTACATACAAAAATACTTTAAATTTTAACATTATTGTTTAAATTTCAGGGATTAGTAGATGATTTGAGCTTCATGAATCAAGTCAACTCATTTGAAGACTTGTTCAAAGAACCAATATTACCTTCATACAACAATGGTTATCATCAACAAGCTGGGTCTAACAACAACAACAACCAAGTTCTTAGTTGCAAAAGATCAGCTCATCAATTTGATCACAAAATCGCTGAAATACCCATTATTACTAAGCAATTGAAGACTAATAGTGGTAATTCATACAACTCCAATATGTTGTCCTTTGGGAATTCTCACAACAATAACATCATAAACAACGCGAGCTTTGTTACGCCTAAAGAAGAGGCTGTTGCGGTGTCTAGTGTCACATATGCAGATGAAATGATGGTCCCTTATCCTTCAATTGACAAGAAAAGTTACATTCATTGTAACACAATTAAGAAGAATTATAACAATAATTCTACTAGCTTGGCTCAGTCTTCCAAGGAACATGTTCTTGCTGAGAGGAAACGCCGCGAGAAACTCAGCCAAAGATTCATTTCTTTATCAGCTATCATCCCTGGACTAAAGAAGGTATTTACAATAAGGCGCGATTAATTTTTTATTTTTAAATGAAAATTTAGTAATTTAAATATGTATAAATTCTAGATATAGTAGTTGTACTAAAGAGAAAATAAGGCAAGATTTTGTCAAGGTTTGATAAAACACAAATTCTGATAACCTAAATTTTGTGAACAGATGGACAAGGCTTCAGTCCTAGGAGATGCCATAAAATATGTGAAACAATTACAAGATAAAGTGAAGACACTAGAGGAGGAAGCAAAGAAGAAACCCGTCGAATCAGCGACCTCTCGGAAGAAATCTTGGGTCAATGAAGATGGTGATGAACAGTCTTTAGCACAAGCAAGTTCCCCTGGTGGTTCATGTGATGGTTTGTTGCCCGAAATTGAAGTGAAATTTTCGGATAAGGATGTTCTTATAAGAATTCATTGTGGAAAAAAGAGTGGAATTCTTGAAAAACTCCTTTCTCAAGTTGTGATGCTTCATCTTGAGGTGATAAATAGTAGTGCTTTGGCTTTTGGAGGATCATTTCTTGATTTAACAATTATTGCTCAGGTAATTCTTTCATTTCCTCTTTAATAATATGAACTCAATGAAGTAGTAGTGAACTTTGAAACCCTAGTTTTTATATGATGCATACATCCGACCTCCCTTATCTCGGTTAGACGGTTAAGCTTTGAGTGATTGATCACATAGTGAAATAAAATCATACAAAAATTAAATGTTCCCTTCTCCAATCACACATATACATGTAAACCCTATTGAATTTTGTGATTTTTTTTTTTGTGTGTAAAGAGAGTCACGCACAAGAGCGATTCTAATGCTGACTGGGTTTGAACCCAGGTCTTGAGTTATGAGTACCACCTCTCATGACTTAACCAACTAAGCTAGTTCACATCTCAATCATCTGCATCGGATTTTGTGATTGAGTGAAGAATTTAATAGTGTTCAAGCATATATAAGTTAAATTTGTATTAAAAAAATTTATGTTTCTCTTCTTGCAGATGAATGCTGAATTTAACATGACATCCAAAGATCTAGTAAGACATTTGCAAGCTACCATCAAATGTTTGATATGAACAAAGAAAGTTAAGGCTAATTATCTACTCTTCATTGAAGAATTAAAGACTCAAAAATTAGACCTAATTAAGCATATTTCAAAGTAATTTACTTAGTCCACTCTAGTAAGTGTGTTTTGTCTTCATCCAATCCACCATACCCTTATTTATACATAATCTAGCCTGTTTTCTCTAAGGGTTCATTTTTCAGGAGGGTTTTTTCCTTTTTTTTTCACGGTCCCTTTTGGACCGTGTTAAACTATCCTCCTGTTATTAGAAATGACCAAAAGAGGTTTATTCGGGCTTTTTTTAGGGTTTGGGTTAAGATGTGACTTTTATCCTTTTCGTTAATCTTGTATAAGAAGGTCTGAATTGTGTACTTATTATTATCAGACCGTCTTTCTTTTTTTACTAGAGTGTGGACGATTGAATAAACACGTGTGTTTTAAATTGATGAAGTTTTTTTATAGGTTGTTTAAGAGGTCTTAATGCCCTCTTTTTCCTTGAGCGACGTTCTAAACTAGCTTGTACTCATCAAGAAAGATAATATAATGTATAATATATGGTTTTTGCAATTATAATCGTCTTCTATATATGCGGGTTATTGATTATGATTGTGATTGAATGGCTATATTAATTAGTAATCCATTAAAATTAAATTAAATTCAATTATTCGAGCTAGGTTATACATTTCCGGCCAATAGCTTACTTGATCTACTTGCTTGTTATCTAAGATTTTATTATTGTTTAATATTTGTGTTGATAATGTAAGCTGAAAATTCATGTAAGATTTCTTAAATACCTAGAGCTCAAATTATTTAAAGAATTATATGTGTCTTCACTCAATGTTGAATCATGTATGAATAAGCTACTTAATGCGGCTGCAACTCATTGTCATGGTTGCTCTTGCTGTCTATGTCTAATGCATTATTATTATTATTATTATTATTATTATTATTATTATTATTATTATTATTATTATTATGCGCGCAACTTTCATTAAAAGAAAAAAATAAAAGTTTACATGAAATTGGTGGGGAACCGAGAAACAATCTGGGCTCCCACACCCTTAGCAACAGCAAAGCTAAGTCTAGTAAAAATGTAAGCGGCCACCCGAGCCCCGCATCCTGAGATATGGAGAATTTCTAGATCCGCTTGAGCAAGGCAACAGCATCCGAACCCAGCTCCCCAAGTGATGAGAAAGAGAAAGGAAGGAAACCATAACCCGCTGCCGCGCACAAATCCCCGTATTTAGCACACTTACGCTGAGCAGCATCAGCAACAACCCGGCCAGGCACAAAATCCCCGTATTATTATTATTATTATTATTATTATTATTTGTGAAAAATAGTTCACTATATCGTTCATAAATATATACTCCGATTCATATATAACATCTCAATTGGCATATAATAATAGACGAAAATATATTTGAAGTGTTACTGTAAGTTAAATCACCAAACCAACACAGCCAAATTTACCGTATAGGCAAATACACCTTTCTCCATCCATCCGAAAAAATTGATGACTCAACATTATAAAGGATGATGAAAGATTCTTTCTTGGCTTTCTCTTTAGCCCCCATCTTTCTGCTAACCTAGCTACCCTCCTCCGTCCCCTAGGACCAACAAAGATATAAAGATGATATCCCTAGGACGAAAGTGATGAATTGCTCACGGTAGTCCAATATTACGTCCGACCTTCAAAACCCACACGAAACAGAAATCGACTAACTAGTCATATTAACGAATACATAAAATTACGCCCTTTAATTTGCTTTCTAATGTCTTTTCTCATTTCAACCTATTCAACATTACCGGTATATATCCTACATTTTTCCTAAAAATTATCATAAACAAATTTTGAAGCCTACAAATTTACATTCATTGAATAAGTAGATGGTATTAACTCGATCATAAACGTGACAATGGTAGTCAAGTTTTTTTTTCTCGGTATAAAGAGATGCAAAGGAGGCGACTCTTGGAATTAGATTACGTACATACTAGTAGTTAAACAAATTAAAAAAGGGAAAATGTATGTTAGATGTTATGTTATTAGCATTATGACATAATCCAAAGGATTTGGTTCTCTTCCATGGATACTACTTGATAAAAATAGTACCAACAAGCTTCGTTCGACGACTGCCTTGACCATTGACTATTCATTAGTTAGAACTTAGAGATGTACTCCGTAATTATCGATCTTTACTACCCGAAAAATTCAGAACATGAATTCTCAACAAAAATATTAAATTAAGCGACGAATAAATTTGTTACCCAAAATTTCATTTCTAACTCTGCCCTATTTTTCTTGTCCATTTAAACTTTTCTACGTCTTAACAAATATTTTAAGGGTGTTCTTGTTCTTTATAAGATAATGCACGAGTGGTAAGGCAATTGGAATCTAGTCAAGATTATATTCCTTTTGACCGAATAATGCATGTTTGTTGTTGCTTCAAACGTTCAATCGTTACGTTACGCCTATAAATCTATCTATCTATAACTTGTTAATTCTTAGAAGATAATAAGAGAATCTCAGTATGACAGTATTAACTACTCGTCGTTGTATTATACGAGTACATGAAATAAATATACGCTTTTTTAAAAATAACTTAAAATATACAAAGTATAATAAAGAAATAAATATGATAACAAGGCATCCATCAACTGCATCGCTAATTAGACAGTGAGAACATATATCAATTAGCTTAGTTGATAAAGTCATGAGAGATGACGTTCATGTTCATGACTTAGATTCAAATACCGTCAGCATCAGTCTTTGTAACTCCCGTTAGAACAAAAAAAAAAAAAAAAAAAAAAAAAAAAAAAAAAAAAAAAAAAAAAAAAAAAAAAACTATTAAGTTTGAATATATAAGAAGATCTTGAAAAGAAGATCTTGCATCGCTAATTAGACAGTGAGATATGTGGAAATCCAGCTAGTGTATTATTGTACGGTTGATGGTTGGTCCGTGGTAGTCAAGTAGTTAAGTGCAAGTAAGCTTATTTTAGAAAATTAAATCCTCAAAATTATCAAAAACTATTAAGTTTGAATATATAAGAAGATCTTGAAAAGATTCCAAATGTCGCATACCTAATTTTGCTTGTTTGTGTTTGAGAGTTTATCACATTATTCTTCTCATCTTCAAACGTTGTTGGCACGTAATTTTCAAAACTGACCATTTTTTCCATCAATTGTGGTGCATTATATGTTGTTAAATAAGTTGTCAATGTTTTGGAGGGTGATAGTCTCTCTTTTCCACGGTTATTTGTTCTATTTCACATAAATTCTAAATTCATGTGATCTTTTACTTTCTAGGCAATGGAAATTCCTGTATGTAACCAAACGACTCCTTAGGTCTCGTTTGGTTGCCTGCGGGAATACAACTCCATAGGAATATCGAATTCATGGGAATTAAGTTCCAGCATGAAATTCACGTGAATTTAGCAAATCCGTTTGGTTACCTACATAGGAATTCAAATAATACAGGAGTTTAGAACTACCTAGGGGGAACTAGGTAATTCAACTCCTCCATTATGGAGGAGTTGGAAAATCATGTGATTTTCAAACTCCTGCATCTTGCCAAAAAAAAAGGAGTAACCAAACAACCTTCAATTTTGCAATTCATGGAATTTTTATTTTCCTACATTTTCTATGGGGTAACCAAACGAGGCCTTATTTTATTTTGGGTGTCTCAGTTAATTGTTTAGATTTTTATTTTGGGAATGTCTTTAATGGGCAATTTGATCATTTTTGGAATGTCTTTAATGGGCAATTTGATCCTCCACCCTCAATTTGGTCCACTTGTCCACAACATTTTGCCCCCTCCTCTTTTCTTGATCTTTATGCCAAAAGCAAGGGTAAAAAATGATCGGAGCGGAGGGTATGAGTTTGTTCAATTTTTGTGGATAAAAAGATTTTGCTCAAATTTTGTGGACAAATGATTGGAACGGGTGGACTATTATTTAATTTTACAATATTTAAGTTGTATTCACATGACTTATTGCATGTTTTAATGTGGATTTACTTGAGCAATTTAGTCTTGTGAAAAACACAATGTTATGTTAGAAATTTTAATAAATCATTTCAATTAAAAGTTTAAGTTGATGTTAATCAGAAAGATTAAAATGCAAACAAAAAGATTCTTTCTAGGGTTTTTTTCTATGAGAACCTCCGTCTAATCTACGTCTTTAGTTTCTTGTTTCTTGAAGGTCGATTTCTGCGGTTCTCGTGGGAGTCTTAATCTAGTTGTGTGCTCGATTAGAGTTATTTGATAGGGTTATTTCTTCTTCGAAATATGTCATCTTTCGCAGAAACAAGTCGTAGGAAAGGGAAGGGAATTGTAATGAATGATGAGGCCGGATTTCGTGTGGGACGTCGATAATGATGATAAGGAGATGGAGAAGAGAGATTTTATGCTCGTGGGGAGGATCTGGACTTCAAAGTCAATCAATGCGAAGGCGGCTATGACAAGGTTATGGAATACGAAAGGTAAGGTTATTGGTAATTAACCTTATTGATGCTAAGTATAAGATTTTTGTTTTTAAATTTGCATCGGAAATTGATAAAGCAAAAATTGTCGATGGACAATCATGACATTTTGATAAGTTTATTTGATACTTCAATGGTGTTATAGAAAACTGTCAGACACACCTTTGTTTAGGGTTGCTTTGTGGGCAAGGGTTTATGATTTGCCTTTATGTGGCTGATCAAATGTGGAGAATGTTCGTAGCCTTGGTACGCAACTTGGGGATTATATTGGAGTGCATGAGGCATCAGTATCGGAGGCAAAAAGGGTGATTCGTGTTCGGGTTTTACATGATGTGCGAAAACCACTTCGCGATTCAGTTAGAGCTATATTATCAAAAGGGGTGGTTGTCAAGTTTGAAGTAAAACATGAATGTAATACTACGGTTTTATGAGTCTCTGGGTACTCTATCGAGTGGGCCTTACTCTGTCGAGTAAGTGTGTTTTGCGTTTTAAAATAGTTTCTTACCTGTTGGGTACTCGATCGAGTAGCCTTGGTACTCGATCGAGTAGGCGGCACTCAATCGAGTACGTCAGTTACTCGATCGAGTAGCCTGTTTACGGGGGGGGGGGGGGGATGATTTGTCGGGTTTTGTTAATAATGCGATTTAATATATTGTAGATACCTCATTTCTGCACCTCTCGCAAACCACCCGGTGATGATTGGGCCGCATGTTTGCTACGCGGAACGATTTGTGACAGTTCGTAAGATTATCGTCAAGTGATTGCTCAAATATTAATATCTACCTCTTAGTTGTCATCTACGTGCCGATGCGGTCGTTTTGACAGTAATTAGAGTACATTTGGAGTCCGGGCCTAAAACCGTCTTCATTTTCTGATAACCGTTAAATCCCGAGTCAGAATGTTCTGGAATGTTCTGGATATTTCTATTCTATATTTTCACAATTTTTATCTTTTAGTAAACAATTTCCCGAAATATTCGCATTAAATATTAAGGAAAATCGAATTATTCCGTCCTACCATAACTTAAACACGGAAATCTTTATTCCGCAGAAGGAAACCCCTTGGGAACAGACGCAGTAGGTGTTGCGCCTCTTTCAAGAGACGCGGTGGCTGCTGCGCCTCTTCCCAGGCCCTTTTCTGCGAATTTTCGTATCTTTTTCATATCTTTCCGAGATTCACTTCCAAAGAGTCTCTGAAACCCTAATTCCTTCACGTGATTAGTATAAATAGGAGCCTTCCCTCCTCATATTTCTCACGCGAGTGTCCGCCCTTCTCTTCTCCCTTTGCATTCTAGACCTTTGTTCTTACTTTTTGGCGTTTACGTGCTTGAACTTTCGACCACGTAAGCTCGGATCCTTATGAGTACCAGCCTCGTTTGCATGACCGACCAATTTGACCAACTCCACATCAATCAACTTAATTAATCTAATCGTTTTCCTCTTACGAGGGCACTTTCTTTGCATTCGCGTCGAGCATCACTAATCGATATCTTAGTCCTTCTCGTTTCGTCAACATGTAAGTCTGAGGGTGTTAATCTCTCTTTTGTTTATTGTATTTTAATTATTGTATCACAATTGTAAGGTTTATGTCGAAAATACCTCATTAAAACCGATTTCTAAAACCACGTTCAAAACCTTTTTTACGGATTTTCAGTAGACAAACGTCGAGAAGGGACGCAGCAACTGCTGCGCCTCTTCGAAGGAGCGCAGTTTCTGCTGCGCCTCTTCGTGAGGCTGTCGCAGTTCTTGCTTCCTTTCTTCTTCCTTCGTCCTCTGTTATTCGTCAAAATTCTTTTGTTTGTTTCGTTTGTTTGTTAATTCTTCATCGTAATAGCATGATAATCTCATATGTATATTGTTCATCATCATTAACATGTTTTAATCATCATATGTAACACCCCCTCATACCAAGGTGCCTTACCAGGACCACCCTACCATGAAAGTGCGTTACCATCTCGGTTTCCCGAGGTTAGTATATACCAAAGCGTCTGAATTGAGCATTATTATTAAAGTAATGTGAAATGCAAAGTTTACAAGATCCAAAACCAAATACTGTCTAACGAAATACAACTTCAAAGTCTTAACATTAAAGGAAAACCCGCTAAGACTCAGACGGTGATGCTATGACTCGTGGTGGCAAATCTCCCAAGATAATCCCCAAGCTCTCACTAGCAAAACCTGTCAAGCCTGCTCACCATCCCCGAATGGATCACCGCAGATTCCACAAACAACAACGGGGTCAGTATTATTCAACTAATAAGACAAACAAATGCAATAATCGTCTGATCATCACCAATTCCCAATCATCCAAGCTCACATAGTAACCGACTACACACCAAAGTGTGTAGCCCTGCCAGATTACTCATCGCAACAGGTAATCCTCGCCGCCAGTGGGTGACCGCAGCCGATCCCACCTAGTCCAGCTCCTCAACGAGCGACAACGATCCCTGTCCCTTAAGGTGCACATCCCCTCCCGTGGCGGGTTCCACGGAGGGCGAACTAGGGTGTGAAGCCACTCCCGCAAGTGACTCCACCACAATCACAATCACAATCACATGACATCACAGTCATCTCAATCCCCTCACACCAACACTGTCACAACAACCTCCATACTACGATGATCAACAGACAACGATAATTACAACAACATGTCATGTAAAGCACAATAAACTGAGTAGGGAAACCCTACCTTAGCAATCAACAGCAGTATGCAACACGAACAATCAAAAAGGCTCCTCTACGAAGTCTTCTCCTATACAATGATTATGCAACACGATTACACTTTGTACAATTCCCAAAAATCTTATTCTCATATAAATGTACAATAACTCACAAAAGTACAAATAATCACGAAGATAGAACTTACCAACAGTGCAACGAGAACTTATACGCAAGAATCACGACGATTACCCACAAAATGACGCCACGAAATGCTTAAGAGAAGGATTAGGGAATGATTTGGGTGTGATTAGGGTAACGTAGAAATGATAAAGCTTTTGAAATGATATTAGAAACCGCGACGCGAAATATAAAATACCCTAAACATTCCCTAATCAAACCGTCGAAATAACACTCCGCCAAACCGGACACTCGGTCGAGTAAATGCATACTCGGCCGAGTGTCCAATACTCGGTCGAGTATTCACTATACTCGGCCGAGTATTCCTCGGCAGAACCAAAATAACCCACAGCCAAAGCACTACTCGGCCGAGTAGGCTCTACTCGGTCGAGTAGTCACCAAGGGAAATCCGTAGTGTTACAATCTTTCCCCCTAAAAAGAACTTCGTCCCGAAGTTCACACTCTACTATACAAGCAAGCACAACACTACGTCACAAGACTATACCAATTACATAAGACAACTCCAAGGAACTATACAAGCACCAAAACAAGTTACCACAAAATCATTTCCCGACTCGAACCAAACAAAGAAAAACAAAACAAAACACCATCGCGACCATCTCCTACCCCCCTAAAAAGACAACGGTTACGTCCCCGTAACCAAACATACCTGATCAAAAAGGTTAGGAAAACGTTCTCGCATAGCTTCCTCAGGTTCCCATGTGGCTTTCTCAACATTATGATTAGACCAAAGGACCTTGAGTAAGACCGTCTCACCATTCCGGGTCTTACGAACCTTGCGATCAAGAATCTCCTTAGGAATCTCGGCATAGGACAAGGATTCATCAAGTTCGATGTTCTCCATCTCGAGGATATGCGACGGATCACTCACATACTTCCGGAGTTGAGATACATGAAAAACATTGTGCACTCTATCCAAAGCTGGTGGTAAAGCTAACCTGTAGGCTACCTCGCCAACACGGTCCAAAATTTCATAAGGACCTATAAACTTTTGGCTTAGCTTACCCTTTTTCCAAAACCTCATAACACCTCGCATAGGTGACACTTTCAAAAGAACCTTGTCACCTACCGCAAACTCAATGTCCCTGCGGTGTAAGTCGGCGTAGCTCTTCTGCCGATCTTGAGCTGCTCTCATCTTTTGGCGAATCAACTGGATTTGCTCAACCATATCTTGAACCAATTGTGGCCCTAAAACCACTGCCTCGGAACTATCATCCCAACAAACTGGACTTCGGCATTTTCGGCCATACAAAGCTTCAAAAGGTGCCATCCCAATGCTTGTATGATAACTATTATTGTATGAAAACTCGATCAAATCAAGTCTGTCTTCCCAACTGCCCCCAAAGTCCATAACACATGCCCTTAGCATGTCTTCTAAGGTCTTGATGGTCCGTTCTGTCTGACCATCGGTTGCCGGATGAAAAGATGTACTCATTTTCAACGTTGTACCCATCAACTCTTGCAGTTCTTGCCAAAACTTTGATATGAACCTCGCATCGCGATCAGAAACGATATCTTTCGGGATACCATGTAACCGCACCACATGCTTTCTGTAACCCAATGCCAGCTGCATCTTAGACCAAGTATCCTTCATGGGAACGAAATGGGCTGACTTGGTTAACCGATCCACAATCACCCAAATCATGTTGTTACCTTGTTGTGACCTAGGTAACCCCACAATAAAGTCCATGGAGATCGACTCCCACTTCCACTCGGCACCTCATCAAAGACTGAATCTTACCTTGGGGTCTCCTTTGTTCACCTTTGATCCTTTGGCAGGTCAAACATCTAGCCACAAACTCAGCTACATCCCTCTTTATGTTCGGCCACCAAAAAGTCTTCTTAAGGTCTCTGTAAAGCTTGTCACCACCCGGGTGAACTGAATAAGGAGTGCAATGAGCCTCGACAAGATCATTCTCCTTAACTCGCATCGTCAGAACACACCATCTCCCATCAAAACGAACACTCCCATCCGGATGTATAGAGAACCCGGAAGTCGCTCCACTCTCTACCTTTGACTTCCACTCCTGGATCTTAGGATCAAGCTCTTGCTTACTTTTGATGTTTTCATACAACTCTGGCTCGATCGTCAAATCCCCGATGGTATCCCCCTCTCGAATCATAAAGATCCCCAAACTAGACATCTCATCTCTCAACTTCAGCAAGGACATAGCTGTACATAGCGAATGAACGCTCTTCCTACTCAATGCATCTGCAACAACATTAGCTTTACCCTCGTGACAGATGATCTCCATATCATAATCTCCAATCAGCTTCATCCACCGTCTCTGTCGCATGTTAAGCTCCTTCTGAGTGTAGATATACTTTAAACTCTTATGATCAGAGAACACCTAAAAAGTTGCGCCATAAAGGTAGTGCCTCCAAATCTTAAGAGCGAACACAACTGCGCCCAGCTCCAGATCATGAGTAGGGTAGTTCTCCTCATATTGCTTCAGCTGCCTCGAAGCATAGGTTATCACTCTCCCTCCCTGCATCAAGACACAACCAAGACCGTTCTTTGAAGCGTCGGTATAGACCTCAAAGTTCTCACAACCCTCTGGCAAGGCTAGGATAGGAGTTGTGGTCAAGCGTTCCTTTAAGGTTTGAAACGCCGTTTCACAACTCTCATCCGAAACAAATCTGACTTCCTTCCTCATCAAGGATGTCATAGGCCGCGCTATGGTAGAGAAATATTTCACAAATCTCCTGTAGTAGCCGGCAAGGCCTAAGAAACTCCGAATCTCAGCAACATTCTTCGGCGATTCCCACTTGGTAACGGCCTCAATCTTACTAGGATCCACAGATACCCCCTTCTTAGATATTACATGACCCAGAAAAGCCACTTCCTCTAACCAGAACTCACACTTGGACAACTTGGCATAGAGCTGATTTTCTCTCAAGGTCTGCAGAACTATCCTCAAGTGCTCTTCATGCTCTTCCTTAGTCTTAGAATAAACTAGGATGTCGTCGATGAAAACAACCACAAACCTATCCAAAAACGGTGTGAAGATCCGGTTCATTAAATCCATAAAAGCTGCTGGCGCATTGGTCAACCCAAAAGGCATCACCACGTACTCGTAGTGACCATAACGAGATCGGAATGCTGTTTTAGGAATATCCTCATCTGCTATCCTCACCGATGATACCCCGACCTCGAGATCAATCTTAGAGAACACACCACTCCACTTAGCCGATCGAACAAATCATCAATCCTCGGCAACGGATACTTATTCTTCACTGTGACCCGATTGAGCTCTCTGTAATCAATGCACAGTCTCATACTCCCATCTTTCTTCTTTACAAAAAGAACTGGAGCTCCCCACGGTGACACACTAGGCCGGATATAACCCTTGCCTAACAACTCATGTATCTGCTTTTTCAATTCTGCCAACTCTTTAGGTGCCATACGGTAAGGTGCTTTAGATATAGGACCCGTTCCCGGCTTAAGCTCCACGCTGAAATCGATATCCCTCTTGGGAGGCAAACTCGGTATTTCCTCGGAAAGACATCTTCGAATTCTTTCACCACGGAAATCTCGGAAGGCTCGTCGGCGGCTCTACTCGGTGATCTCTCACATGACAAAGAATTAAGGGACACTTCTTCCTTAAACATGATTTTAAGGTCATAAATCGCTATAAACCTACACTTAGGCTTTACCACAAACCCTCTATAGGACACCCTAACACCCTTGGGACCCTTTAAAGACACTCTCTTTTGTCGACAGTCTATCCTGGCATCATACCTACCTAGCCAATCCATCCCGACAATCACCTCAAACCCATCCTTAGGAAACTCTAACAGTCTCTTGGTAAATCTACCCCTCCAATCACCATAGATATACCCTTATATAACTTGAGGCACGACACGGACTCCCCGAAGGTATGAACACATCATCTTTTACAACCTCAAACTTTCCCAAACCCATAGACACAAAGATGACTTTTAGACACAAAAGAATGTGTAGCCCCAATCAAACAAAACAAAGGACGGTACATTATTAACAAGAAAGGTACCGGTAACTACATGAGCATCATCTTGTGCTTCCTGCTTGTCCATCATGAAGAGCTTTTCACTTTTTTCTGTCCTCCACCCCGAATCAAAGCATTGGAGGTACTTGGCTTAGCTGCCGAATCCTGGGTGACGCCGTTATTCTGTTATTAAAGCGCCGATAAGATCCACCACCACCGCGGTTGTAACCGCCCCGGTTACCCTGTCCACCTCTGTTGCCCCATGAACCTCCCGGTCGGTTGCTAGCAAAACTCGAGTCGGCCCCCGAGAAAAATTTCTGATCGAGCTCCTGAACCATTGCCGGGCTTGTAGCTCGTGCATTCCCGCCTTTTGTGGCCTATCCCACCACAGTTGAAACACGTAAGGTTGGTGTTGTCACTTACACCCGACCTCCATTCTTTCCCCACCACGAGAACCTCCGGAGAAACCACTCCACTAGAAAAAGCCTTAGCATGGTTGAAATTCCCTTTCTTGTTGGTTGGGTGATTGTTGTTCCCGCTATCGGCCTTCCTCTTTTCTCAGTGATCCTCTCCTCGATCTCCCTTGAGAGATCCACCATTCTCTCAGCTTGACCCGCTCTCAGATACACTTCCTTGAGGTCAGTAGCAACCCCAGCCGGCATACGACTCACGATCTTAGCAGATAAACCCCTCTCAAAACGGAGTGCCAAACCTCTTTGCCCGAGCTGCATATCCTCAACATAACGAGATAGCTCCAAAAATCGATGATAGTAATCGTGATCGTCATCTCCTCGGTCATGGTGAAGGAATCAAAGTCGGATCTCATCTTGTGTCGGATATGCTCCGGCACAAATCGCTCTCTCATAGCACTCTTCAACCTGCATCGCGGAATAGCCCCTTCCGCCTGGTAGTAAGCTCTAGCATCATCCTTGACATTCTGCCACCAAACTGTAGCTTCTCCTCTTAGGTAGTACACTACCTGCTCAACAATCATGTCCTCGGGGAACTTAACCATTTCCATGAGAGCTTCAATCTCACGGTGCCACTTCTCGAGCAGCTTTGGTTCACCTACCCCGTCATATGTGGGAGGGTGGAAACGAGCAATGTTGATGCTAAGCTGGGTTGCATCCATCGTCTTCTCGTTCCCTTTTCCCACATTTTTGAGAGCTTCAAGGAGAGCCTCTTGTTGCTCAATCATACGAGCAACCTCATCAAG
The DNA here is from genome assembly GCF_048544455.1 of Silene latifolia. NCBI lineage: Eukaryota > Viridiplantae > Streptophyta > Magnoliopsida > Caryophyllales > Caryophyllaceae > Silene > Silene latifolia. Next base: position 23,303,428 of record NC_133536.1, read on the forward strand.
AGTCATCTCTGAAGCTTGGATCTGCGCGGGAGTTCTTTTGGGCGGCATTTTGAGCTGATAAGAATGAAAGAAACGTAAACACATGCTCAAAATTTAACACTCTTCCGCCATAAGAACACTCGGCCGAGTATACATCATACTCGGTCGAGTAAAAGCTAACTCGGTCGAGTATCCTCCCGGATACTCGGTGGAGTATCGACTCCGAGAAACGAACGTCAAAACACAAAAACAACACTCGGTCGAGTTTAACAACACTCGGACGAGTGAACACTACTCGGTCGAGTATACGTTCATACTCGGTCGAGTTATCACAAACATGAGCGACGCCACTTTCCATCAAACAACACTCGGTCGAGTTCTTGGCTACTCGGCCGAGTACTCCATACTCGGTCGAGTACCCCCGCTCGGCCGAGTTACGCTATAAACAGGGTTTACGATTACGATTCCCCTATCATGCTCACTATTCCCGTAGCAAATACGTAAGGACTTAAAAGCCATGTTATAATCACATCAGCATGCAATGCATATATTAAAAACTTTAATACCATATTGAAACCATATCAGCATCCAATTTGCACATATGCTAAGCCAACATTGAAATCACAACCCGTTTCATCTACCACTCCTCCCATCACAACAATTAAGAACTTCATCACACATATATGCAACTATCGACTTTTACCAACATGCATCATCACATACGTGCACATACAAAGCCTAGTTCTCATCACACTCCCCCATGTTACCGGCTCGAATTAGTAAGGGCCAATGTGCGACTCCGGGACGTCTCCCGAGTCTTTGCGGTAGCTCCAAACAACTCTCCCCGGGTTCATTTTATTTAGACTCCCTAGGTTCATTAAATTCATTTGTTTAGGTGCCGGAATCTTCGGCTCTGATACCACTTTGTAACACCCCCTCATACCAAGGTGCCTTACCAGGACCACCCTACCATGAAAGTGCGTTACCATCTCGGTTTCCCGAGGTTAGTATATACCAAAGCGTCTGAATTGAGCATTATTATTAAAGTAATGTGAAATGCAAAGTTTACAAGATCCAAAACCAAATCTTTGTCTAACGAAATACAACTTCAAAGTCTTAACATTAAAGGAAAACCCGCTAAGACTCAGACGGTGATGCTATGACTCGTGGTGGCAAATCTCCCAAGATAATCCCCAAACTCTCACTAGCAAAACCTGTCAAGCCTGCTCACCATCCCCGAATGGATCACCGCAGATTCCACAAACAACAACGGGGTCAGTATTATTCAACTAATAAGACAAACAAATGCAATAATCGTCTGATCATCACCAATTCCCAATCATCCAAGCTCACATAGTAACCGACTACACACCAAAGTGTGTAGCCCTGCCAGATTACCCATCGCAACAGTAATCCTCGCCGCCAGTGATGGTGACCGCAGCCGATCCCCCTAGTCCAGCTCCTCAACGAGCGACAACGATCCCTGTCCCTTAATGTGCACATCCCCTCCCGTGGCGGGTTCCACGGAGGGCGAACTAGGGTGTGAAGCCACTCCCGCAAGTGACTCCACCACAATCACAATCACATGACATCACAGTCATCTCAATCCCCTCACACCAACACTGTCACAACAACCTCCATACTACGATGATCAACAGACAACGATAATTACAACAACATGTCATGTAAAGCACAGTAAACTGAGTAGGGAAACCCTACCTTAGCAATCAACAGCAGTATGCAACACGAACAATCAAAAAGGATCCTCTACGAAGTCTTCTCCTATACAATGATTATGCAACACGATTACACTTTGTACAATTCCCAAAAATCTTATTCTCATATAAATGTACAGTAACTCACAAAAGTACAAATAATCACGAAGATAGAACTTACCAACAGTGCAACGAGAACTTATACGCAAGAATCACGACGATTACCCACAAAATGACGCCACGAAATGCTTAAGAGAAGGATTAGGGAATGATTTGGGTGTGATTAGGGTAACGTAGAAATGATAAAGCTTTTGAAATGATATTAGAAACTGACGCAGAAATATAAAATACCCTAAACATTCCCTAATCAAACCGTCGAAATAACACTCCGCCAAACCGGACACTCGGTCGAGTAAATGCATACTCGGCCGAGTGTCCAATACTCGGTCGAGTATTCACTATACTCGGCCGAGTATTCCTCGGCAGAACCAAAATAACCCACAGCCAAAGCACTACTCGGCCGAGTAGGCTCTACTCGGTCGAGTAGTCACCAAGGGAAATCCGTAGTGTTACATCATAAATCCGACTTAAATCCCTTATAATCTCATATTTGCGGGTTTTCGTCATTAAAGTCAATTCGGGTTTTAGAGGTTCGATTTACCCATATTGAATCTCTCGAATTCGTCGTTGATATATTTGCATCTGTTTATCCATCATATATTCGTCATTAGTAACCTGTTTAGCTTAATTAGTTTAATTCATCAATTTGTAATTAATATCGTTCATCCATGTAATTAATCCGTCTTAATTCCGTCGCATCCATGTTTTATTGCTTTTATGACCATTAATCACATGTAAATAACCTGTTAATCACTTCCATCCGAGTAAATAATTTAATCAATTATTAAATTTACCAATTGGTATTAACAATTCGCAATTCCGGCTTCACATCAGAAATTCAGGTCAGGAACAGACGCAACAACTGCTGCGCCTATTCCAAAGGACGCAGCTCTGCTGCGCCTGTTCCTTGTTGATTTCTGCCTCTGAACTCCGTTGTTGCTTTGACCTAGTTTAATTAGTTTACGTATAATCAACTATTAATCGTATTATCACTTTCTGTTTTGTCGTAATTCATTCTTTTATTCTTTTTCTCAAATTATCCGTTTTAAAGGTATTTTCGACATAAATCGCCTATTCCATTGTAATTATTAAAATTTTCATTATTGCAATTTTGTTTATTATGTTTATCATTATCTTTTGTATCATTTGTATGTTTTCACATGTAATTGAGCATTAAATCCAACTTTGACCCAATTGTATGTTAAATTACGTGTTCACCGACTTAGTCTAATTCTCACATGTTAAGATTAAAACTTGGATGTTGCATTGCATGCATATAGCCGACGATATATCGAGTATAAATGATGTCCCTAATCATTAGTAGAGGCCGCTATCAAGGCGGGCGGGATTAGGTGTTTGATCAAAAGAGCTTCCTAATACGTACCCTCACCCCTTACTCCAGATCTCCGTGAGCACCCGTGTTCATTGGCATCCACGAGAGTCATTCTAGACATAGAATGCTAAGGGTAACGATTGCTTAGTATTCATGTCTCTACTTTGTGTCTTGACATGGCACGAGGTATTCGAACGGTTCCAATTTCCCATAAAAATTGGTGGCGACTACAACAAAATGCAAACGCTTGTTCTTCTTTCTCTCCCAAGCGCCCCCGTGGGGCCCCGCTGTCCACAGTTTGGCGACTCCGCTGGGGATAATACACTTACGTGTAGCAAGGGTGAAACTTGAACAAGGTTAGGGAATAGTTTGTACAAGACAATTGTCGGTTTTCATAACTCGGTCTTCCTAGACCGTTTTATTCGGCCTTCCTAGGCCCAACCCAACCCATTCGACCAATCGTCCCGTCTAAACGGTCCTAATTCTTATTTGGGTCTAAGGATGGATAGCGATTGACGTCATCCATACCATGATGCTTACTCTTGTTTGTATCAAGGGCCTTCACTACTTGAGGAAATGGACTAGGAATCGGCCTTACTCTTGTTTGGTACGAGCCTCTCCACATACTTCGGGTTTGATGGTTCGGTATGGCAACCCACCCTTTAAACCAAAACCCTTTTAAATGCACTCAACATCCCGTTATAATGCTTGTATAAATGTTTGAGCCTTACGTGATCACCATTTCTAAACAAAACCATGACGATTTTTCAAAAATCAAAACCCTTTCTTAATCAAAATTTCGAAATAGGCCTTCAATTAGCGCAAAATCCGGTCGAAACTCTGTCCGTTTGTCATGTCAAAATTCGGGCCACAAAGCCCATTTCAAAACCTCACTTTGAGTCCACTCCTACAACTACACTATAGTTGACTAGGACACACATTTTCAAAAACCTTGTCTTTCTTCAAAACTCACTCAACACAAGTGGCACACACCCACTTCACGAGTCAAAACATTCCTTCTTTTAGCAAGTATGTTAGAATGGTCGATCGTGTTTTGATTCGTCGCCGATCTCTTATCCAGTTTTCAAGATGCCTGGATCTAGCGAAACAAACCTCCACCAACTTCAAGATGGTAATGATCGAATCCTAGCCGCGCTAGCCCAAATGCAAGTTACCCAAGACCAAGTCTATGACCGCCTTGAGCTCATCGAAGGCCGTATCTATGCCGTAGAGGGAAGGTTGCCTCCTCATGAAAGTGAAGTACTAGGTGACTCCGATAATGAATCCAAGGATGAAAATCCTCTCATGGGGATGACTGTAGCTGAGAAAAGACTCCAATACTTAGAGGAGCAATTGATGTACCTTAAGGGGGATGACATTTATAGGGAGAACAATCGCAAGTATGAGGCCGTCAATTCCAAATTGCCAACTAACTTCAATTTGACGGATATCCCTAAATTCAAGGGGCACGAGAACCCTTTGAACCACATCCATGCCTTCAAGGATTACATGTCTATCAAAGGCATCAAGCCCGAGATGTTCTTAAGGATCTTTCCTTCATCTCTTGACACTATCCCAAAGCAATGGTTCTACTCCTTAGATCATAAGAAGGTCGCTACTTGGGAAGATGTTGCAATCGAGTTTTCTAAACAATATGCGGATAATGCCGAGATCCAAGTTAACATGCGCACTCTAGAGGTTCTTACCCAAAATGACAGAGAAGGATTCACCGACTTCCTAAGTATGTGGAGGAACACTAGCACCCAACTAGTTGAACGCCCGGATGAGGCTACCCTTGTGGAGAAGTTTGTGGACAATCTCAAACCCATCTATGCCAATCATTTGAGATACCAAAACATCAAAACTTTCAAGGACTTAACAGTACTAGGGACAAGGATTGAAGATGACATCCGTAAAGGACTCTTGTCCAAAATGGTAGGTCGAGGATATCAAGGCTCAACGAGTCGTTCATACGGCTCTACTAGCAAGACTGACGAAGTTAACCTTCTCGAGCCATCCAAGAAAAGTATCCCACCAAGGAAATTCACAAATCTTGGGGACACTTACTCCAACGCTCTAAAGAGGTTAATGAAGCAAGGTAAACTCCAACTCATTGGACCTACTCCCGAACCCGAAAGGAAGTCCAAATTCTGGGACGAGAATTCGTACTGTGAATACCATAGGGGCAAGGGGCACGACACAGAAAAATGCTACAAGTTGAAAAATGTGCTTCAAGACATGATCGAAGATGGTCGATTGCCAATACCGCCGGGAGGTAAACCCAACAACACTCAGAATCCTCTTGGAGTTCTAGTGATCACAAGTGATGAATCTACCTTAGATTGCTCACACCTCATTTCTCCAATCGAAAATGAAATTTATGCAATCGAGAATGAAGGACTCTATTCTACTATCTCCCCTACCATTTCCGACTTCATCACATGGGCAAGGAGTGTGGATAGACAAGTTTGGGAATTAGAGAATGTGGTGACAACTTTACGCAATCCCAACGCAACGACCAAAGAACATGTGCCACTAATATTCTCTCAAAATGCCACTATGCAAGAAATAGTCACCGTAGTTGATAAACTAGTCGACCAAATCATACGACTAGAAGATGATATCATGAGAATAAGAGACCTAACTGCAATCAATGGGGTTTGGGCCGACGATGATGAGGACGAGTATCTCATTGAAAACTCCCTAGTTAAAGAAATAGTCCAAAATGGTGAAGACCAAGATGTGGACCACCTAACTCGTTCGGGTCGTCCATATCAAAGCACTACTCAAAATGGTCCAACCAACGTCATCACACCAAGTGACAACGAAGACAACTCCACTGATCATTTGCTCAAGCAATTACAGAAGACAAAGGCTGATCTTTCGATCGGCAACCGTAGCAAGCTCATTCCCACATCGCCAAGCTTTACTGCAAGCTTTGGCCAAACTAAATGTAGCACATAACTCCACTCCTGAAGATGAAGTCAACTTGGTCTTCCAAGAGTCACCGAAGCTAAGTAATCCTATTACTTTCTCAGACGAATATTTGCCACCTTTTGGCGCTAGTCACAACCTTGCTCTATACATCACTGTCATTTGTCTAAAGAAGAATGTGCCAATGACCTTGGTAGATGATGGCTCCGCGGTCAACGTCATACCTCTCAAAACGGCATACAAGCTAGGCATGAAAGAGTCGGATTGGACCCCTACCAATCAAAGTGTGCGTGCATATGACGGTACACGACGAAAGGTGGTAGGACTTGTTAACCTAACCATAGCCACGGGGCCAATTGAACGAAAGGTTAACTTCCAAATAGTGGACATTGAAGCTTCCTTCAACATGCTTCTAGGAAGGCCGTGGATTCACACTTCCAAAGCGGTAACATCCACTCTTCATCAAAAGATCAAGATCCCACTAAATGGCAAAGTAGTGACGATCACTTCGTCACCCATCAAGGCAATAATCGAAAAACAGTCGAACAATCAAGTCCTTGCAGATCCCGTATATGAACTTGGGGGCTTCCAAAGCGTAAGCGTCATAGAAAGCGAATTGGCACCCTTATACTATGATCCCTACTCCAACTTGGTGGTCAACCACATACTCAAAACCCAGGGATACTTCACTGAAATGCCTTTAAACCCTACTCGAAGAAACACCTTCGCACCATACAAGGAAGGCAACTCAAAGAGGATACCACTTGGACTAGGGTACAAACCCACAAAAGAGGAGGTTCTCAAAATGCTTGCCCAAGTCCAAAACCGCAAGCACGTAGGAGTCCAAATGAGACCCTATCTCCCTACCTTAAATGGGTACTTTGTTCAAGAAGGAAGTCTAGAACTATTTCACGGATTTCCCGAGCCTTGGCATTATCTCGAGAGGAAGCTAGCCGGAATCGAGATCTTTCACGATTGCTACTTTATCCCTCCAGAAACGGTTCCTACCTTCAGAACCCGTCAAGCACCTTGCTTAGACGAATAAGCTGTTAGCCTATTGTTTGGAGAAGATCGATTTGTTAGGGCCGCGCAGGAGGAAATCATTACCATGATACTTCAAGACGATCGCTTCAATCCCACTGCACTAATCACAGAAACCAACGCAAGACAGCAGAAAGGATGGAGAAAATCAATAAAGTGGACCAACAATCAAGGAAGACTCTTCAAGCTCACCACTGGAGAAGGAGAGATGTTCAAAGGAGAACCAGAAGACGATGAATTCGAGTCGTAGTCGGAGTCAGAGTCGGAGTCTAGAGAAGTCATTAGAGAGTCTACTCTTGTCGTCATCCCCACTCCCTTTGTTTCTCCTAGCTTAGCCTCGAGTAGTCACAGTAGTTCGGGAAATGCCCCAACCACTGTCCCTTTGCCGCCACTGACCATGGATCAGTTGTCTTCTTTGTTTCAACTTTACTCAAATCTTAATATGAATAAATCGGTTACTGCTTCTTTTGTGCTATCTTGAGTGCAATTCATTTATGATGATACGAGGATGACCAAGACCCAGACTCGATCGAAATACCTCCCTACGTAGCCAAAGAAATACTACAGGAAGGGGAAGGGGGACCAGTAATAGAAGACACCGAACCCATCAATGTAGGAACCGAACTAGAACCCCAAGAACTTAGGATAGGGACTACCTTGAGCTCTACCGAAAGGGCCGATTTCATAGACCTCCTAAATGAATTCAAAGACGTTTTCGCTTGGTCCTACAAAGACATGCCAGGGATCGACAGGGATATCGCCGAACATAGGATTCCAATCAAGCCAGGTTTCAAACCTGTGAAACAGAAGCTTCGACGAATGAGGACAGAATGGGCTCTAAAGATTAAGGAAGAAGTTGACAAGCAATTCAAAGCCGGGTTCATCAAAGTTTCCGAGTATTCTGACTGGGTAGCTAACATAGTACCTGTACCCAAAAAGGATGGGAGAATCCGTGTTTGTGTTGACTTTAGGGACTTAAACAAAGCAAGTCCAAAAGATGACTTCCCTCTACCTCATATCGACATATTGGTGAACAATACTGCAGACCACGCATTACTATCCTTCATGGATGGGTATGCGGGTTATAATCAAATCAAAATGGCCATGGAAGATATGCATAAGACCGCCTTTGTCACCCAATGGGGAACCTATTGCTATACGGTCATGCCGTTTGGATTGATCAACGCCGGAGCTACATATCAACGCACCGCAACTACACTCTTACATGACATGATGCACAAAGAAGTTGAGGTATACGTAGATGACATGATTGTCAAGTCCAAGGAAAGAGAGGGACATATTGCGAACCTTCGCAAGTTCTTCGCAAGGCTACGAAAGTACAACATGAGGCTCAATCCTCAGAAATGCACATTCGGGGTAACATCTGGCAAACTCCTGGGATACGTCGTTAGTCAAAGAGGTATAGAAATAGATCCTTCCAAAATCAAAGCTCTGATCGAAATGCCACAACCTCAAACAGAAAAGGAAGTCAGGGGATTCCTGGGAAAAGTACAGTATATAAGTCGATTCATATCGAAACTCACAATGATTTGTGAGCCTATGTTCAAGAAACTCAAGAAAGCGGACCACACCATGTGGGATGATGATTGTCAAAAGGCATTCGACCGGATCAAGGAGATATTGGCTAAACCGCCAGTGCTCATGCCACCACAACGAGATCAACCTCTTGGTTTATATCTCACAAGAATCAAATAATGACCATGGGTGCCATGCTTTGCTCAAACTCAAATAGGAAGTGAAGAAAGAGCTATCTACTACCTTAGTAATAAGTTCTTGGAGTATGAGTGCAAATACTCACGACTCGAAAAGACATGCCTCGCTCTTGTGTGGGCAACGAAGAAGCTACGCCATTACATGCTTAGCTACTCCGTCAAAATATACTCCAAAATGGATCCAGTCAAATACCTCTTCGAGAAACCCGTCCTCAACGGACGTCTAGCAAGATGGACCCTGATACTCTCAGAATTCGAACTCAAATACGTGCCACTGAAAGTTATAAAAGGTCGCGCCGTCGACGAGTTTTTCGCAGAAAATCCCATCAATGACGCACAAACAATAGATACTTGGTCATTTCCAGACGAGGATATACTCCAAACTGATGTAGACTCCTGGGACCTTTACTTTGATGGAGCATCAAACTTGAGAGGATTTGGAATAGGAGTGTTGCTCATTTCTCCTGAAGGCGAGCATACACCAATTGCTGTCAAACTCGACTTCGAGGTGACAAACAATGCTTTGCGAGAATCTGAAGCTTGTCTCATTGGACTACAAGCGGCAGTGAGCTTAGGCATTAAAAACCTCCGAGTACATGGGGATTCATCACTGATCATCAACCAAGTTACAGGATCTTGGAAAATTCGAAGCGAAAGCCTCGCACCTTATCAGGCTAGAATAGACCAAGTTGCCCAATTCTTTGATCACGTAACCTACCTACACCTACCTCGGGAAGAAAATCAATTTGCAGACGCTCTTGCAAAACTTGCATCTTTGATTAATATGCCAGATCACATGGTGGAAATGCCTTTGTGCATCGAACGACGGTCAGAGCCGGCTTATGTCCACCAAATCACCGATGAAGAGGAAATCGCACAGGAACCCTGGTTCCAAGCAATCCTGAATTTTAAGCTTAATGGTACCTATCCACCAGATATGGACAAGAGGGGACAACGTGCTATACGCCTAGTCGCTTCCCAATATGTTCTCATGCAAGGAGAGTTATACAAAAGAACACCTCTTGGTGTAATCCTACGTTGCCTTGATCATTCACAGGCACGAAAGGTGATCGAAGAAGTCCACGATGGAGAATGCAGTCCTCACATGAGTGGGCCCATGATGGCAAAGAAAATCACACGTTTGGGGTATTATTGGACCACAATGGAATCCGATTGCATCAAATACGTAAGACATTGCTATAATTGCCAAATATTCGGGAATGTACAACATGTCCCTCCTTCATTTCTCTATACAATGACATCTCCTTGGCCATTTTCTGCATGGGGAATTGAGATAATCGGGAAGATAACCCCAGCCGGAATAGGAGGACACTGTTTCATCCTAGTAGCAATTGACTATTTCACCAAATGGGTAGAAGCGGCTTCCTACACTAGTCTTACAGCTAAAAATGTGGCAAAGTTCATACAAAACAACATCATCTGTCGATATGGTCGCCCACATGAGATCATTAGTGATAACGGATCACATTTCCAAGCCGAGACCGAGCAATTGCTAGCCAAATACAAGATTAAGCATCACCACTCTTCGCCATATAGACCACAGACTAACGGCGCGGTAGAGGCGGCAAACAAGAACGTTGTCACGATCCTCAAGAAAATGATTGACAACTATAGAGATTGGCCAAGCAAGATACCCTTTGCTTTGTGGGGGTATCGTACATCTGTCAGGACGCCCACTGGGGCTACTCCTTTCTATTTGACCTACGGCATGGAAGCTGTACAACCAGTCGAGCTAGAAATACCATCCTTGCGTATTTTACTCGAAAGCCAAATCCCGGAAGCCGATTGGAAGAGGGATAGATATGAAGAACTCATCCTCCTGGATGAACGTAGGCTACGCGCCTTGCATAATGTCCAAACATATCAAGCACATATCAAACGAGCTTTCAACAAAAGGGTTAGGCCAAGAAACATCAAAGAATGAGACTTAGTACTTAAATCGGTTAGAGCTCTTTTACCTGTCGACCCACGGGGAAAATTCAAACCTAATTGGGCCGGACCATTTCTAGTCAAGTCCATACTTCCAGGGGGTGCGGTTAGAATAACGGACCTAGATGGGAATGAGTTTTCCAACCCAACAAACCTTGACCAACTAAAACGATACTATGCCTAGAATAGGAACAAAAACGCGCCTCGCGTAACCCCACGTGTCGCTCTTGTGGCACTAAATAACGGCTCTTGGCCAAGCTGAAATAAGCTAACGTCACTATGCTCTTGCATTTTGACAAATTTATCATCCTCGTATCATCAAATAAACTAATATGCACCTTCAGAGTAAGCAAAAAGCTCATGCTTATTTTCTAAGTTCATTACAAGATCTTGCTTAGAACAATTATTCTTTTACATTTACTCGAACTACGCGCAAGGGTTTGATTTCATTTTTTTAAGTGAATACGTAGGCAATCCTTCACAGGATTCAACCCATTATATCTAAAATGTAAATAGAAGGACATTTGCATTGCATTTGAAATTCGACAAGAATAATAGAAAATCACAACGGTTTCATAACCATTTAACCTTTTTATCTTCATTCATTCTAATAATAATAGTAGGCTACATAATAAAAATAGAATAGGCTAGGATTCTAAAAACCCCACCTTTTTATTACAACAACAAATAATAATAATAATCAAATAATAATTAAAGACTCGGGCTATTCCTCCATCTTCCCCTTGCCCTTGTCATTCTTATCATATTTCTTGTCACGACCTCGAGCCGGACGCTCTTGGGCCACTTCAGACCTAATAACCAACGGTCTTTCTCGAGGCCTAGCTTTTCCATTCTTGCCAATCACCATTTCCGCGACAGGAGTAGTCTTTGGTTTCTTCGAAGGATGAACAACTTGAAACCCGGCTTCTTCTTCTCCCTCTGTCAGATGCTTTTCTTTCCCTTTCTCTACCTCGCGTACCTTGTAGTCAACAGGCTCGCGTTTCCTCAGTCTCTCGCGCTCTTCCGGAGTAGTAGCCTTTCTCCATCTCAGATAAGAATCCGACACCCACAAGGCATTGGCGGAGAAATTCAAGAACCACATGTTTCTTTGGGCCCATTTAATGGCCCACTCTCTTTGGCTCTCCGTAGTAAGCGCCATAGTAGTCTGCGGGACGGTATCAAGCTTCGGGATTGTTTGTTTTAGCCCAACTTGTCTCATCAGCCTTTCCGGGAAGATGCACACCATAAACTCCAACCCAGGAATGCGCAGGGACCTAGTGGGATCCAAAGAAGACACTCCAGTGACGGATTTGAGGTGCCACCACGGTACGAGCCACCTAATCAAGGGACCATCGTCGCTCTTCAGTTTGTTCTTCCAGTAATCACAGACCCGAGTGAAGTCCACCATGTACAACCTCGTCCTCATCGCAATCGATCGGGCATGATAGAAAAGCACATGAACTGGGGGCTCGATCAATCGGAGCCGTTCCATAAGCCAAACCTACCAAAAGCGGGTATTAGACATCAAAAAAAAAACAAAAACAAAAAAAGAGGACAAAAAAAAAAACAAAAACAAAAAAAAGAAGAAAACAAAAAGAAAAATGTCTTTTACCTGCAAAATGACGGGACTTCCCAAATACGGTAGGTCGCGGTTGGATTTCCTATTATCCAAGCCCAAAAGCATCTCTCCTAAGCATAAGCAAGCTGAGCTCCTGCGCAGCTCCATTTGCTCAACAAGGCCCAGAAGACGGGGGTCACCTCTCAAGTCTTCATCAACATGCCCTTGGAAGACATACACATGTAACAAGCAAAAGTCAAATGCCCTCCGCCTAGCAACATGAGAAACGGTGGGGTCGGCCCTGTTGATGAATCGATCTATGAAGTCCAGCATTCTCACGCCTTTCGAGGTAACTAGACGGTCCACCTCAAGTCTAGTCAATCCAAGCAAGTCTCTAAATTTGCTCTTGTACCCTTGTGAAGTACAAGGAATGGCAGGCAAGTGTTCGGGATCCCACCCACCAATAGCGGCAATTTCTTCAGGAAATGGGCAAATATCACCTCCAGGGAACGCAAAAACATGGTAATTCGGGTCCCAATAGTCAAGACAAGCATCCAAGAACGGTTTCACAACCTTGATGAGTTTTAAACTCAACAATGACCCAAAATTATAAGCACCCATATCATGTTTCTCCATGTTCGAAAATTCGTTGGTCCATTCCTTCAAACGAATCTCCAAAGTATTCATGATAAAAATTTATTTTGAGAATTTTATGTAATTAGACGAAGAAGAGACGGAAGATTTGTGTAAATAAAAGCTCCATCGACGTTTCTATTTATACTAATTTCTGTTTCCAAAAATCCGTCAGAGCAGAACACCTTGGGAACAGGCGCAGCACCTGCTGCGCCTCTTCAAAGGGACGCAGCTCATGCTGCGCCTCTTCCTCAGCTTCACTTCTGTGATTTTCCGCGTTGGATCTTTCCTAATTCCATGACGAATAATTTCCTATTCCTAGGGGTTATTATTTTGGTAAATACGTGAAGATTATCATGTTTCAGGTTTCCTAATTTCGCGGGCGCGCACTTTGAGGCGAAATCGACATTTTCGCCATTTTATCACACTTGTACATTTTCATTTTAGAAAATAATTTTCATTTTAATTCATCATTTTAGGGAATATAATTTTCGTTTTAATTTTACATTTCTCATTTAATTCATTTATTTTAGAAAATAATTCGCAATTTACCGAATTTCAACATGTATATATTAATTTTTTAATTTCTTATTTTCATTTCTGCATTTCTAACTTATAGATTTCTGTTTTTTTTTCTTTTTTTAGGGGGTAACCCTCCCTACCGTCCGGTCATTTCCGGCAAAATTTTTGCATTTTTTTGCATTATTTTGAGTCACTCGTTTTGCGCTAATTAAGGCCATATGTATATATAAATGTATGCTTTGCGTGTTTTCTATGTAAATTTCGGCAGCATGACGGCGTAAACCGTCATCTACCAAACCTGTTCAAAACTAACCTGCAGATACAAGCAACGCAACCCAGCAGCAAAGGCACTCAGGCCGTCGTATATACACCAAACAAAGGAAATGTACAACAAACTGGGGGCTCGAGCCCCAAACAAAGTCAAAAAATGTTCAAAATGATGGTCCAAATGTACAACTATGCAAAATACAGCCAACAAAAAAAAAAGCTACACAAAACTACTGCTGGGCGCCCTCCAACTCTGCAACCCTTGCCGCGAGAACGGCAATCTCGGCGTCCCGAACCTCGAGCTCCCTCAGCAAGCGAGCTGTCTCCTCCTGAGACTGGGTCAACTCTCGCTCCAGCTCGCGGTCACCCTGTAAACAACAAAATTGGCTCATGTCAATCGTTTCAAGAAAAGTTGGAAAATCAAAATTTAAAAATGAAATAGGCACAAGGTTCATACCTGACGGCCTCGACCGCCGACAAGTGCCTCGACGGCAGTAGCTCGCAGCTGGTTGGCTACCCTCCACAACGCCACAAACCGAGACGGCGCAACCTGCATTTTCAAAAAAAAAAAAAAAAAAAAAAAAAGTTTTCAATAATTGAACAAACTCAATCAAATGTGTTCCTACACAAAAGTTATGCAAAGTTAGAGGGTTCACCCTCCGAATCAGATGCTGCTAGTCGTCCAGGCCAGCATCCGTCACAGCTACGTCAAAGTCACGCAGCTCGGAGATCGACGTCCTCCCGGTCGCGTCAGTGTACTCGAGGGTCTCGGGGTACTCTGGGGGCTCGATGCCCGCCGCCTCGACCTCCTGCAAAGACAAATGGTTCTCATTAATCAATGATCTTTCATCATAATTCTCAAAATCAAATCAAGAGGAAGAATAAAAGATGCTCACCACTACCGTCCAGTACGCCAACCTCGCGTAGAGGAACGCCGAGTAGTCCTCGCCAGGAAGAAGGAGGGCGTCACCACTGGCACCAGCCAAGTCCGCCTCCCTCTCAGCCTCAGAAGGCTCCCCTAAACATCGTCCCGGGAGGATCGACGGGAACCGTCAACACGTCCCGAGAGCACTGACGAGCCAAGCGCTCGCCCAAGTACCACACAGGACCCATTGACGTCCTCAACAGCAGTCGGCTCGAGCTCCTGGGTCGAAGGACCTCAGCCACGAAAGGAGACGCTCCAGCGTACTCCGCCCAAGGTCTGGGCACCCACTGTGACAAGATAAACAAAGATCATTCCTATGATCAATTAAAAGACAATATAAGAAGCAAATGAATATAAGAAGGATACTTACGCTGTCCAGCTGAAGAGCGTTCACGTCCCGCCGGTAGACGTTGTGAGAAGAACGCTTGCTCTTCGTCCTGCACATCACCCAATCCCTCACCACGGGATAGGCCTTCTCCAGCGTCTCCGTCCTCTTGGGCGCGAGGCTCGGGAAGTAGGAGTACACCCACGCCCGTAAAGCGAGAATAATCAATGACGATCTTTCGTGATTTGATAAAGAAAGGAATTAACTTTGGTCTAAAGGAAGGTTCATACCTTCAAAGCGGTAGTCCAGTCCGACAAAGACCAGGAGAAGTCCCCTTCTCCATCAACTCCGGACGAACCATGGCCCTCATGAAGCGGATGAGGACCGCAAAACCGATAGTGACCCGGTCCCCAACGCCTTAGGGAACTCGGGTCGAAATGAAGGGAAGAAGCTTCGTCGACGACCTCTCGCCCTTGTCTCCGAGGTAAATCAAAGACGAAACCACCGAGCCACAAACGAGCCCTCTCGCTCACCAGACAGGAGGAGGAGCCGTCTCCCTCCCATCAATCGTCACCAAGACCGGATCTTTCCCGCAAAGTAGTCTCGAACGTAGGAGCTGGGTATCAAACCCGGATCAGAATACCTTCGGCGACAAGTTCCAGCCGATCAATCTCCTCGCCTCGGCTGAGTCCGCCCTCATGGCAGTCTCTGGCCACTCCACCTCCTCGGTCCCGCACGGCAGACCGGAAATCATGTCGTAGTCCTCTAGAGTGACTCCCACCTCACCGAAAGGCATGTGAAACGTGGAAGTCGTATCCCAGAATCGGTCCAAGAATGCGCGGACCAGGCTAAGGTTAGCCCGCAGCTTCCTCTTCGCGATGTCCCTCCAGACCTGCACCAAAGGACCGAACGCTCCACGCTCGATCATGGCCCGCTCCTCCGCCGACAGCCGCTCGTAGTGATCCATCGCTGTCGTATAACCCGAGAACGACCTGATGTTCCCGGCCTCCTATTATGATTTGAAACAAAAGCTATCTTTAGTTTTGAATAAAATTTGAAAAGAGATTTGAACAAATGAATGAAAGAGGATGAGTAATGAGTAGTGAATTCCTATTTACCAAGCTCTTCACCGTCCTGTAGGACAGGTGACCCTCTGCAGCCCACAGCAGGTGCCTGCTCTCCCAAGTCTCAGCCCACGCAGGAGCTCCTCTCAGCTGACGACCTCCTCGCCCAACGTTGGCCCGTCTCGGGGCCTCCTCCTCCTCGACAGCCTCCTCCTCGTGAACCTCGTCCCCAGCAGCCATCACCGCAGCGGTGAAGGCCTGCTCTAAAGCCTCCTCGACAGTAGCAGCGTCTATCTCCATGGGAGTCCTCCCAGAAGTAGAAGCCTCGCCACCTGCAACATTAAAGCAAATTTAGGACGCGTCACGTGACGACAAGCCTTGGTTAAGGGATTTTCGAGCCTTCGGAAGCCCTGAAATCGCTCTTTTCTTGCCATCCTTGGCCCTATTCTCACCAACCCGA
Source organism: Silene latifolia (assembly GCF_048544455.1). NCBI lineage: Eukaryota > Viridiplantae > Streptophyta > Magnoliopsida > Caryophyllales > Caryophyllaceae > Silene > Silene latifolia. The sequence goes on from NC_133536.1 coordinate 23,319,987, forward strand.
TCACTCCTGTGGTAATTTGGGTCAAGTCAAGCCTAATGTGAAGCCTAGTTCCGGGTCCGAGTCGAAATTTCGGCAGCATTTCGTTATAACAGCGATTATGCCCTAGAAAAGTGTCCTGAAAAAGCTGTCACAAACCAGAATTCTGAGATGATAGAAAGTTTACCCATCATTCAAGGATCCCAAATATCAAGTTCCATCGCAAATGGGCAATCCTAAGGCTATTTTCGAAGCAATTTACGGTTTAGCTGTAAAACCGTCTCAAATTTCATTCAAAGGCTCAAAACTCAACGAAAATTCAAGACAAATACATAGTTATGTTCCTAATATTACCAATTATCCATTTCTAATGTCAATTTGATAAGGCAAATGCATTTGGGGGAAAAGCCCCAAATTTTCGATCAAATGGGTCATAAACCCTAGTTTTTTCGGCTCAAAATTGGGCAAATATAGACGATTAATGCAAGAATGAGACACATACCTCGATTAGTCATAATTAATGCAAGCTTTTGGATCAAACCTTGGCGGAAATGGTGAAGATTTGAGAGAAAAATTGTGTAATTTGTGTTTCGAAATAATGAACATAAACTTCTGATTATCGCGTTTTTACGCAGAAATAACACTTTGGGGAATAGACGCAGCAGGCGCTGCGCCTCTTCCAAGAGACGCAGCTCTTGCTGCGCCTCTTCCTTGTGTTCCCTCCATACGGATTTTCAAAAATTCGTTATGAATTCGTTATTTGTGGGGCCATCTTTGGTGCGCCTCTACCCCGATGCTATTTTATTCTTTTGGTCCGTTTGACGATTTTATTTCGTTCCGGCCCGCATTTCCAAGCCGGCAGCAGACTGTCGCATGTTATTTATTTCTTCCAAGACCTTTTGCTTGTTACAACGAGCATTTATTCCTTCACAGGATTCGACACGCCTTCATTATGTCTCCAGCGAGAGTAAGCGGATACACTTTCCCTCTCATGACATGAAGAATAATTCCCAATCATGTCTCCAGCGAGAGTAAGCGGACGTACTGTCCCTCTCAAGACATGAGGATTAACATCTACCTAAGCAGATTTTCCCTCAGCAGTTCCTGCCTGTGTCTTGCTACTCGCAATTATTTCTCGAAGACTACCCAAGCAGTTTTCTCTCAGCAGTTCCCGCCTGTGTCCTGCTACTCACAATATTTCGTGTTACCCCGCGGAGTTCGACAAAGGTGTCGTTCTCCAGAAGTTCCCAAACCGATAGAGTTCCTATACCCAAGCTTTAGTTACCCTTAAGTTGAAATTATATTTAACCTCCTTCCCGTCGATGCTTTCCTTTAGGGCCCCACACCCTAGCACAATCCTTATATATCCTTTAGGTCTTAACCTTAGCTCATATGCTTAACCTTAGCTCCCACGCACCTCCGGAAGCATCTCGAGAAGAAGTCTCAGGTATGGTCTCTTCTTATGGCTGGCGAGCCTCCTTACGTAGTCTAATGGACTTTAAACGACCCTCCCCGATAGTTGGCAGACTCTAAAATGTTCCCGACGACAGGTCCTTGGCTCAGACCCCTTGAGCCGCCTCGCGTCGCCATAGTCGTCAGGTTGTAATCTTCGATTGACCTGATGGCTATACTTTGACTTTCGCCTTGTCTAAGCCTCGGTGAAAGTGGGGGCTCTGTAGATACCTCATTTCTGCACCTCTCGCAAACCACCCGGTGATGATTGGGCCGCATGTTTGCTACGCGGAACGATTTGTGACAGTTCGTAAGATTATCGTCAAGTGATTGCTCAAATATTAATATCTACCTCTTAGTTGTCATCTACGTGCCGATACGGTCGTTTTGACAGTAATTAGAGTACATTTGGAGTCCGGGCCTAAAACCGTCTTCATTTTCTGATAACCGTTAAATCCCGAGTCAGAATGTTCTGGATATTTCTATTCCATATTTTCACAATTTTTATCTTTTAGTAAACAATTTCCCGAAATATTCGCATTAAATATTAAGGAAAACCGAATTATTCCGTCCTACCATAACTTAAACACGGAAATCTTTCTTCCGCAGGAGGAAACCCCTTGGGAACAGACGCAGCAGGTGCTGCGCCTCTTCCAAGAGACGCGGTGGCTGCTGCGCCTCTTCCCAGGCCCTTTTCTGCGAATTTTCATATCTTTTTCATATCTTTCCGAGATTCACTTCCAAAGAGTCTCCGAAACCCTAATTCCTTCACGTCATTAGTATAAATAGGAGCCTTCGCTCCTCATATTTCTCACGCGAGTGTCCGCCCTTCTCTTCTCCCTTTGCATTCTAGACCTTTGTTCTTACTTTTTGGCGTCTACGTGCTTGAACTTTCGACCACGTAAGCTCGGATCCTTCTGAGTACCAGCCTCGTTTGCATGACCGACCAATTTGACCAACTCCACATCAATCAACTTAATTAATCTAATCGTTTTCCTCTTACGAGGGCACTTTCTTTGCATTCGCGTCGAGCATCACTAATCGATATCTTAGTCCTTCTCGTTTCGTCAACATGTAAGTCTGAGGGTGTTAATCTCTCTTTTTTTTATTGTATTTTAATTATTGTATCACAATTGTAAGGTTTATGTCGAAAATACCTCATTAAAACCGATTTCTAAAACCACGTTCAAAACCTTTTTTACGGATTTTCAGTAGACAAACGTCGAGAACGGACGCAGCAACTGCTGCGCCTCTTCGAAGGAGCGCAGTTCCTGCTGCGCCTCTTCGTGAGGCTGCCGCAGTTCATGCTTTCTTTCTTCTTCCTTCGTCCTCTGTTATTCGTCAAAATTCTTTTGTTTGTTTCGTTTGTTTGTTAATTCTTCATCATAATAGCATGATAATCTCATATGTATATTGTTCATCATCATTAACATGTTTTAATCATCATAAATCCGACTTAAATCCCTTATAATCTCATATTTGCGGGTTTTCGTCATTAAAGTCAATTCGGATTATAGAGGTTCGATTTACCCATATTGAATCTTTGGAATTCGTCGTTAATATATTTGCATATGTTTATCCATCATATATTCGTCATTAGTAACCTGTTTAGCTTAATTAGTTTAATTCATCAATTTGTAATTAATATCGTTCATCCATGTAATTAATCCGTCTTAATTCCGTCGCATCCATGTTTTATTGCTTTTATGACCATTAATCACATGTAAATAACCTGTTAATCACTTCCATCCGAGTAAATAATTTAATCAATTATTAAATTTACCAATTGGTATTAACAATTCGCAATTCCGGCTTCACATCAGAAATTCAGGTCAGGAACAGACGCAGCAACTGCTGCGCCTATTCCAAAGGACGCAGCTCTGCTGCGCCTGTTCCTGGTTGATTTCTGCCTCTGAACTCCGTTGTTGCTTTGACCTAGTTTAATTAGTTTACATATAATCAACTATTAATCGTATTATCACTTTCTGTTTTGTCGTAATTCATTCTTTTATTCTTTTTCTCAAATTATCCGTTTTAAAGGTATTTTCGACATAAATCGCCTATTCCATTGTAATTATTGTAATTTTCATTATTGCAATTTTGTTTATTATGTTTATCATTATCTTTTGTATCATTTGTATGTTTTCACATGTAATTGAGCATTAAATCCAACTTTGACCCAATTGTATGTTAAATTACGTGTTCACCGACTTAGTCTAATTCTCACATGTTAGGATTAAAACTTGGATGTTGCATTGCATGCATATAGCCGACGATATATCGAGTATAAATGATGTCCCTAATCATTAGTAGAGGCCGCTATCGAGGCGGGTGGGATTAGGTGTTCGATCAAAAGAGCTTCCTAATACGTACCCTCACCCCTTACTCCAGATCTCCGTGAGCACCCGTGTTCATTGGCATCCACGAGAGTCATTCTAGACATAGAATGCTAAGGGTATCGATTGCTTAGTGTTCATGTCTCTACTTTGTGTCTTGACATGGCACGAGGTATTCGAACGGTTCCAATTTCCCATAAAAATTGGTGGCGACTCCAACAAAATGCAAACGCTTGTTCCTCTTTCTCTCCCAAGCGCCCCCGTGGGCCCCCGCTGTCCACATATATAAACACTTCCGTCACTTTCATAATACACTTTTACAAACCTAATTACTTTCAAAAGAGATTTCAACCTACGTACTTCGCATTCATCACATTATTGACAAATCCCGGAGCTTGGAAGGTCGGAATTCACCTTTCTTTATATCTTTGTGATCCTTGCGTCGATGGTAAGATCTACGTACCGAATTCGTTATATTTAATTAAGTCTTGTTAAACCCTAATTTTAGGAATTGGGGATTTGTGTTGGTTTTGTGTGGTTAGTGATGTATGTGATGTTATGTTAGGAGGAGGATTCGTAGAAGAGGCTTTTTGATAACAGCTGTTGAGATCGTCTGACTGTGTTGCTTTCCAGGTAGGGTTTCCCTACTCAGTATTAGTCCCATAATGTGTTGGTGGTGATTTGTGATTGTTGATTGTTATCATACGAGTATTGTGACGGTTGTTGGTTTTGATTGCTGATTAGTAGTTGTGATTGTTTGTATCTGTCTGTGTTCTTCGGGGTGCGTCCCTGGCTGAGTGGAGTCACTTGCGGGAGTGGCTTCACGCCCATTATTCGCCTTCTGTGGAACCCGCCACAGAAGGGATGTGCACATTAATGGATTTGGGTTATTCGCTCAACGGAGATGAGCGGGGCTTAGGTGGGAACGGCTGCGGTCCCCCACTGGCAGCGAGGAGTAACTTGTTGCGATGGGTACGCTGGCAGGGCTACACACTTTAGTGTGTAGTCAGTATTGTGGAGTTGGTGATGGAGTTCGGAATACATTTGTGCCAATTGAGCTGTGTTGTTTGTTGCGTTGTTGGATTATATAAATTGTGTGATTAGTACTGACCCCGTTTATTGTTTTAAAAACTGTGGTGATCCATTCGGGGATGGTGAGCAGTTGTTGAGCAGGTATGAGTCGAGATACATGAGCTAGCTGGGATGTGTCACCTTCAGATGATATAGTCTTCCGCCGTAGCATGAGTAGTTTATCAGACATTTGATTTAGTTGATGAGATAGTTGGTTTAAGAACTTGTAACCCGTATTTTGGGTATTTGGTTTGGCTTGTATTTTATTCACTAGACTATTACTATTTAAATGTCGTTTCGTTATTGTCTTATGATTATCATTATCTCGGGGAACCGAGATGGTAACATCTTTATACCTGAGTGGTCCTGGTAAGGCACTTGGAGTATGGGGGTGTTACAATGAAAGCCTCCCTACTTTCTGTTATGGGTGTTAAATACTAGGGCATGGAGAGAAGGATTATGACGATGGTTCTTATGATAAAGGAGAGTTGCGATATAGTGAAAGTTTGAGAGCTTCGCCAAGGCGGGTAGTTAAGGCTTTGACTGAAGCAGATACTAAATGTTCCAAATCTTTGAGTGGTGAGTTTGAGGAGGAGCATAGAAGAAATGAGGAGGAGGTTGTTTTGAGTATGATTACTAAACTTCAAAATATATCGATCAAGCTAAGTCCAGAACTACCACTACAAAGAAAAGTTTCCATAGCGACGGATAAATCCGTCGCAAAGATGGAAATCCCATCGCAAATATAGGACTTGCGACGGAATTAGCCCGTCGCGTTTTTTCGTCCCAAAATTTGGCTCTGCGACGGAAATTCCGTTGCAAAAGAAATTCTGCGACGGATTAAACTGTCGCAAAATATGGCCCTGCGACGGAAAGTCCGTCGCAGTTCACTGTTCATGTAGGCCACGTAGGCACAAAAGTCAACAAGAAAGTCAACATCTGCGACGGAAAATATGTCGCAAGGCACTGTTCATACAACTTATGTGTCCTCCTCGGTCAACCCATTAGACAATATCTGCGACGGAAATTCCGTCGCAAGGAAAAATTTACCAGGGGGTTTACAGCGTTTTTCCAGCTCCTCAATTGCTTAGAAAGCAATTACATACGGTTTCCTGCAAACATACAGAAAATTCCAGCATTTGACAAATTCACAACTCGTTCAAGACGAGATTTCCAAACAACGTTTTCGCATTAACTTGAAATAAAAGGTTTACATAAGTTTAGTACAATAAGTGTTCAACAAAGAAAGCTAAACAAGTCCATAAACCAACTAATAACAACTAATCAATACACGGGAGTAGGAGTAGGCCTAGCATTATCGCCACCATCATCATCAAAGTCATTTCTAGCTTTAGATACACCTCCGGGGTTACAATTTTGAGTAGCAAAACCTTGTTGGCTCAAAAACTCCTCTATTGCCGCAATCCTTTGAGATTGTTCGGCCTCGACTTGCTTAAGTCGGGCATTCTCTTTTGCGACTCTACCAACAAAACCCGAAGTATGAGGAGTAGAAGTGACGTTACTAGTCGAGCGGCGGTGGTGGTCCCAAATGTGTAGTGCTGCATTTCCCGCGCCAAGTACTCTTCCTTTCTTATCAAATCCTCCATGCTCTTCAATGTAAATCTCATTATCATCAATGTTCTCGACCCCTTGACACAATTTGGCTAAACTAAGCAAAAGTAGAGTAAGCATAGTAAAATTGGTTAAAACATCCTAAATTGGTTTTTAGCTAAACTAAACTACCTTAATAATCCTAAACATTCTAAATTGGATTTTAATTAGGGTTATTTCATGCGAATAATCCATACTATACCCCTTCTTCTCATATTAATCCATCATAATGTTTAACTATGAAAAATCTCATCTTTGACATTATTTAACTTATATTAAACCAAGGTCATAGTTGACCTGTTACTAAGGGTTTTCCAACCGGTCATTTTTTTTATTTTGTTTATGGTTTCTCCATTAAACCTTCGTCATCAACCACCACTCTAAACACAGCCAATAACCACACCACAACTACCACATCCACCTCTACAACGGCACCACCATCGGGCCACGACTGAACCAATCCTTACGCACCACCACCATACTACCCATTTACACTACGACTGTTCGCCAGCCACCGTCGAAGTAGTCGTTAATATTATATCATCAGCCATCGTCGCGCCCCACCACCAATCGGAGTAAATTCCTTGTTGAAGAGTGTAGCTAAATTCCCAGTTCATTACTGAAGAATGAAGAACAGCAAACAAGAACCAGCAAACACGTCATTCATTGTTCTCCTTCAGCGACCTCTCACACCACCGCCACCGCCTCTACTATCTCTTCTTTAGCCACCATAATATCAGATCTGCTCGTGGGTCGTTCATTGGTGGCTTGTGGTGCATGCGGTGTCAGGTAAGAAATTGGGTTCTTGGAGGTAATTAACGGGGTATGGTGAATTAAATGGAGGAGGTGGGATTCGAAGATGATGGGACTTGCTTGTCATTGACTATGGTGGTTAATTAATGGCTGCAATTTGTGGTTGATAATGGAAATTGAGGGCTTGGCTATTACGGAGTAGATTAAAATTTTGGTCAATGTGCATAAAAAATGCTTAAAGTTACAGGAGGGGATGAAGGGAAGGGATGGGAAGGGGTTAGGTTAGTACTCCGTATTATTTAATGTTAACCTTTTTTTTTGTTTTTGGAAATGTGACCCGACAAACAAGTAGTAGGTTACTCGATGCATTGTGAGATAACACCCGTTAAAGATGGGATTATTTTCAGTTAAACACTAGGATGGATTAAAATGAGAAGAGGGGGCTTATGATGGATTATTCTCATGAAATAACCCTTTTAATTAAACTAAATTATTTTAACAATCCTAAACTTAATTAAACTAATCATTCTCAAAATGATTTAACCATCCTAAATTGGCTTTTAACTAAACTAAACTACCCTAATAATGTTAAATATCCTAAATTGTATTTTAATTAAACTAAATTATTTTAACAATCCTAAACTTAATTAAACAAATTATTCTAAGCATCCTACACTAATTAATCAAGCATCCTAAATTAGCATCCTAAATTATCCTAAACTAAGCATCCTAAATTAATCAAGCATACTAAACTAAGCATCCTAAATTAGCATCCAAAATTACTCTAAGCATCCTACACTAAGCATAATCAATCAAAATAATAACCATAAAACAACCTTAATTAATCAAAATAAGAAAATTAAGTAAACAAACCTTGACTTAATTGAGGCAAGGAAGTGGGGAGGCAGCAGCGGCAGGGGAAAGAGAAAAAAGCAAAGGAGAAAGGGGAAGGGGAAAGAGAAAAAAAGGAAAGGAGAAAGGGAAAGGGGAGAGAGGGCGGCGGAAAGGGGTGGTCACCGGAGTGGGGTGGTGGCCGGAGTGGGATTGTCGAAATTATTGAAGAGAGATAGGGGGATTAGGTAAAAATAATTGAAGAGAGATAGGGGAGACGGGTGAAAACCCGTCTATAAAAAAAGCCAGCAACGGAATTTCCGTCGCAACATTAAAATAATATTTTCCTTGCTGAGCTGTAAACACTGTCATCAAAAAACGTCTGCGACAGAAATTCCGTCGCAAGGAAAATATTATTTTAATAGAGCGACGGAAATTCCGTCGCAGATTATATTATTATTTTAATATTGCGACGGAAATTCCGTCGCAGCCCTTCCCGCCATGTCAGAAAATTTGGCGGTCTGGGAAATTTTGCTACGACGGAAAGTCCGTCGCATGTCCGTCGCATAATTATGCTGCGACGGAAAGTCCGTCGTAAGTCTGTCGCGGGTTTAAATTTGTTACGGGTTAAGCTTCCGTCACTATGTGTCCATCGCATCGAAACCTTTTTTTGTAGTGTACCAGTTGTCAATAAGTTGGTAATGCGTGCAATAAAACTATGGTTGATGAGGGCAGGGAGCGGGTGGAAAATTGGGTTGCTGAGAATGTGGTGCATGTGGGGGAGTGTTTGGGGAGTATGAAGGGCCTATGGGAGATGAAGAAGGGGGGAGTTATGGAGATGGGAGACGGAGGGGATGACGGCTTGGAAGAGGGAGAGGATAATGATGGAGGAGGATTGGTATCTTCACAGAGTGGTTGGTGAGGAAGCGGGTAGAGTCTAGAATGAGGCTGTGTTGGGGGCCTGGAAGAGGATTGTGAGGGAGGTGGGGACTGATGGTAAGAAGGAGGATGATATGGGTACGGTAAAAGTGAGGGAAAAGCGAGGCAGAGGGCTGAATTCGAGTGAGGTTGATCAAGCCATCTGTTGCTGAAAGAGGCCCTCCGCTATGGTCTTTCTCTGTATGACCAAGCTTAGCGGTGAAGAGTTTAGGAGAGTGCGTGCTTTTTTTGACGAGTACGAGGGTATGGAGGTGGAGAGTGTAAGGAGCTCGGGGGCTCTAGCGTTTATGTGGAAAAAGTATTTGCGTTGTGTCTTTCAGTCTGCATCGGTTCACAATATGTATTTTGCGGTTCAGGATGATGAGGGAGATTGGCGGGTTACTGATGGGTTTTATGGCTGGCCAAACATGGCCGAGAGATATCTTTCATGGGAGTTGCTTAGAGAGTTGAGGGCTCAGTATAGTGATTTGTGGGTCTATATTGGAGATTATAATGAGTTTCTTTTTGCGACAGAGATGAAAGGGGAATGCGGTCGCAGTGGCAGATGAATAATTTTAGGGAAGCGGTTGATGATTGTGGCCTTCGTGACGTATATGTAGTGTAATACCCCCTTCTTTTCCGACCAAGGTAATGGGAGGATGTTACCATCTCAGTTATCCGAGGCGGCGAATCAAAGTTGCAATTAAGAAATAATTAATATAAATAAATAATTTAGTGATTTACAAATAAATGAATAAATGAATGATAAATGTGAACTAGAAACGATAAAACTTGCCTACCATCTAAGTTATATATCTATGCCACTCAGCTGCAATTCAAAAGCTCGTCTCGTCTCCTGCGTGACATCAAATCAATCTATACTTAACCTGCTCCCCATATGATTGGAAATATCATATGGATCGACATAGGCCACCCAAGAAGTAGGTGACAATTAACACAGACACACAACACACTAGTATCAATAATTAGACATACGATACAATATGATAGGTAAATATGCAACATGTCAATGATATGAATGAAACACTATTATACAATCACCATGCCGTTACCGGGACACGTCCAGACGTACCCACAACCACCAGTGCCAGGGACACGCCCACGACACCACACCTCACAAATAGGTACCGGGACACTCCCAGACGTACTGGGTCCGGAAGCCAACCGGATCCCCTGCCAAACGTCGTGCCTCAACTACACGAGTCCCTTCATACTCAAGTCATTAATGTGCACATCCCTCTTGGAGTGGAAAGCTCCAAGAGGCGACTCAAGCGTAAGATGGTCTCTCAACCGTCTTACGTCTCCTCAACAACAACCATGTCCTCAACATATACAACAACCACCACAATGATATAATATGCAACACAACAAACCAAAGTAAGACTAATTATGAAATACACTCTTCTACATGTCATGGACCTCTATTACTCAATTATTCCGACTCCTTGAGTCCTCATTAACCAGGCCAATATCATGTTATAATGCATTTCCATCAACATAAGAGACTCACCAAGATCCCCAAACATTACCATTGATGCAATACAACTCATAATATGCAAATGATGTAAATGACACATAAATATACACACACATTATTGAAACCGAGTAGGATAAACCTACCTTTTAGCATATCTTCAAAAGCTACTCGAATGCAACCCGATTCCGTCTCATGAAACCGTCTCATCCTATAAAAACCACACAATACTATCACAAATACATCCTACACTATTTACACTACAAATCCCCTTATTATTACCCACTAATTACCCATATTACATGTACTAACTACTAATTAATTACCCAACATAAAACCCCAAAAAGCTTAAGTAAGGGTTTAAACTAATTAGAGAAGGATAGATCTTAACTTACAAAGTAAGAGGAAGGAGGTTGAATACTTAAAAACGATATTTAATAATGGAAATTACGTATATTTAACTATTAGTTATCGTATTTTAAGGTTAATTAGTAATATTTAATTAATATATTTAACGACATTTGTAAGACGGAATTTTTTTTCTTTTTTTATAAAAAAAAACACGAAATATGGCTAGGACGAAAAAAAAATTCTTCCCAACCTAGGTTTGGACGGGAATTTTTTTTCGTCTGGACCTATTTTGTGTATTTTTTTTAAAAAAATGAAAAAAAAAACCAATTTCCGTCTTAAATTTGTTTTGGGCGCAGGGAAGGGCAATGCTTATTCAACTAATTTCCGTCTTAAATCCGTTCTGCCAATACCGCTTCTATGCTAAATCAACTAATTGAAAACAAAATTTTAAAAAATTAAACTACAAAAGAAAGATTACATACCTTAAAGATTGTTTGAAAAAGATGACGAAAATGTCAAAGTAGAAGCGGTGGTGACCAGAATGTCGTAGATAAAAGCGGTTTTTTTGTGAGACGGTTTTTTTTAGGAATTTTTAGTGAGAATAATGAGTTTTTGAATTTAGGATGTTAATAACTTAATATAGTAGAGGGGTTTAGGGTGGGGTAGATTAAGAAAGTAATAATGTGGACGATATTTAGTAATTTGTCGACAATGTTTAGCAGTTTGGTAGTGGATATTTAGTAATTTGTCGACAATGTTTAGCAGTTTGGTAGTTGAATTGTCAAATTTTCGTGCACCATGCTTCGTAATAAATCTAGTAAAAACGGCCCAATAAAGAGCCTGATAACGTACGTAATACGCCAGTACGTACTCCCGTTCTACATATGAGAAGTTGGGTCTAATACTCTAATCACCCTATCTAAAGCCCATAATCATCTCCCAATAAAGTCCGATACATTAGGTACTAGCCACTACTAGTAGGTTTACTACACAAACTTTTTCTATAGGTTAGAAAACATGCAATTTTGTGATACGAGCAATAAACAATCTTATGTATAATGCTCAATTTTTGTAACGGTTTCAAAATTGCAAGTTGTTTGTACTCCTTTCTTAATTACCTTCCAAATTTAATTTGCACAAAGATTAATAACTAAAATAATGGTGGCCTAAAATGAAAGTGAGGAGAAAATATAAGACATAAGTCATAAGAACCATAAATTATATTTCCTCATAGATGATAATTTATACTCCCTCTCATCCAAATCAAAGGTAACAATTCTTCAATATATGTGAAAAATATTATATTAAAGTGCTACCTTTGATTTGGATGGGAGGAGTATGTTCTTAACTCAATTCGTAGTACTTGACAGATTCTTTGGAAATTTCTAATATTATTATGGATGTGAAATTAGAACTTAATTTCTTCGATGAAGTGATAATTAAATTAAACATTGATTTCGGGAAGCCAATTAGGTTGTTGACTTTATGGCTTCTATTGGACATTCATGTCCAACTCTTTCGAGGTGGTTTAAAAGTCAATGGCTTCAACTTACCTCACTCATTTGAAAGGATGAGATAAGTTGGTTATACCCTTGAATCCTAGAGGATCAATCTATTTTCCTTAGCTTATCAAAATAAATTATATATATTCCGCATGTCCCGGTTATTTGTTTGTCTTTGGTGTTGGTACAAAGACTAAGAAAAAAAAAAGGTCAAATATTAATGACAAGTTGACCAAATTGAGTGTGAAGGATTCAATTATCCATCAAATGAATTGTTAAAATATAAAGGACAACAAATGGAATATGCAAACAAATGATTTCAAGCAATTGTACCCAAAATTGAATATGCAAACAAATGATTGGAAGAGTTTAAACTAATAAAAATGGAAGATTTTTGTGAATTTAATTTGCAATTTTAGTAAAATGCAAATAATCATTAGGGGGCGGGGGGGCGGCAAGTGGTCATTTTGTTTTGATCAGAAATACTTTACATAATTTCAAGCAATTGTTATTTCTAACTTCTAAATTCTCTTAAGGTGAGATTTTTTTACCAACTATTTTTCTTGTGAGTATTCATTTGAATATAAAAATGGTGAAGTAAATGAATGTACCTACCTACAAAACATTACAATTTTTGTATAAAATCAAACAACAATTTACAACAATTTCTAATTCACCTGAATTCTAAAATTTTGATAAAATCATTTTTTAGACCTTGCAACCAAACAAGTCATAAAAATATTGTAATTTTGATCACGTTTGTAAATCTTTGAAAATCCTAAACTCCTATTACTTTACTATTTGTACCGTATTTTGTAAGGTGTTATGGACTTTAGCCGACATTAAGACAGATTTTATTCACGCTAAACTCAAACCAGGGGTAAAATCGGAAATAAGGAACTGAAATTGCCCTAATCCCCTAACTCTCAAGTCTCAATGCAGTACTTTTGGATCAAAAAAATTAACAATTCAATTAACAATAGAAGTTTAATCAGAAAACTTAAACGCGATTAACAATAGAAGTTGAATGAAAAATACCCAAATGCATCAAATAGAATCTTATTAACAATAAACAATTTTTAATCAGATTAACAATGAATCCATCAAATTAACATAAACAAATACAAAAGTATTAGAAAACCCTAAATTTGAAACAAAGCTTTAGAACATAAGCAATTGGACTGAGAGGTGTAATAATCTTGAATTTCCGGCGAATAAGTTGGCGAAGACGGTGTGTATTCAGGAGACCTCGGTGTATAATAAGGAGAGTATGACTCGCAAGTAGAATAGTTGATGTAACTCGGAGATGACGGTGTGTACGTAGGAGACGAAGGCGTGTAGGTCGGAGACGACGGTGTGTAAATTGGGGACAAGGGCGTGTATGTCGGAGACAACGGTGTATAAATTGGGGACAAGGGCGTGTAGGTCGGAGACGAGGGTGTGTAAGTTGGGGACGAGGGGGTGTATATGGGAGATAAGGGTGTGTAGGTTGGTGATGAGGGCGGGTAGGATGGAGAATCCGGGAGTAATCAGCCGGATGCGGTGTGTAAGGAGGACTTTGTGGGGAGTATTGAGGGGAATTGGGAGGAATTTCCGAGGAATAGAAGGGAAACAGTGAAGAATAACCAGAACCAGGAGAAGAGGGGCTGCACGTAGGAGACTCCGGCGTGTATTCGGGCGAATCCGGCCAGTCGAGAATAGACGACGGAGAACGCGGCAAGTCGAAAGACGGAGTATACGTAGTAGTAGACATGGTGAATTGAATGAATAAGTGAAATTGAATTATGTGATTTTAATTTGTAAAGACTGAAGCAATAAGGAAGGGAAGAGACGAGGTCTGTATATATAGGTGATGCGATGCTTTGGATTGGGGCCCACGTTATTATACTGATTTTGTTCCAGAAATAAGACGGGATAGATTTTTGGTTAGTTTATACAGGTCGGTTTATGTGTTTAGTCACTTTTGTCTTGTCATACTCCAAAAAGGACTAGGAATCATGGATCAACAACAAGTAGGACGTACAAGTATTATTTTTCCGGATTTATATTTCTCAACTTTATCCACACATTTTTTTTTTATCCACACATGTTATTTTATTCACGTCGAAAAACAATGATGTATACTTACATATGTATATGAAACTAAATTATATTAATACTCCTTTTATACCGATCATTTGTTTACCTTTGTTTTGACATAAAGATTAAAGAAAGATATGAGAGTCAATTATTAGATGACAAGTAGAAGAATTTAATTGTAAATGATCAAATTATCCATCAAAAGCATTTCTAAAATAAAAGGCTAAACAATTAACTGAAACAACTCAAAATAAAATAGGTCAACAAATTAGGGGGAGAGAGTGGATAAAATAAATCATTAGTTCAATTCATAACAATTCATGACCAACTTAGAGTTGGCATAAAGGGCTGCGAGCCGGTGGGTAGCACATCACGGCGATAAAATCAAGGAACCACGGGCACGACACGACTGGGCTTAAGACGGACTCCAACGCGATTTTCTTCAGAAATTTGTGCCCAGGCACGGTGGAGTCCGGCACGCACCAGGTACGACAGGCTTGGCACGACGCGTCCCGAAGAATGGCTCGTTGATCATTATTTATTAAACAAAAAGTACATTAATATTTATTAATAAAATATATATTTAAATCGTTAATCATCATTTATTAAACAAAATTACATTAATATTTAATAAAATATATATTTAAACAATTAATCATCATCTATTAAACAAAAACAACTAAAAATATATCAATTATATAAAGTTTTTTTAAAAATAAAAAAAATATTAAAGCACATGGGCCGGTCCACGGACAAAGCACGAAAAGCCCATAGGACAGGCACGGCCCGAGCACGAAAATGGTCGTGCCTTGAGCGGGCCACGGCGTAGGTTTGGATCAGTGGGCTTGGCACGACACGGCCCGAGTAACTCAATATTCGTGCCTGGGCCGGGCCAATTTTGGGTGAAGGCACGACGGGCCGGCCTAGCACGGCCCATTGCCTACTCACGAAAGCCGGTGTCTTCAACTTAACTCAATCATTTGACTTTCCTTATTTATCTATTATTAGTGGTTATAATAACACTCATAATCCCACAATCTCTCTCTTATTTTTACTTACATCCACATATCAACATTCCACTAAATTTTACCAAAAAAATAACAAAATTTGAATTTTATCCCTATAACAAAAGTACTTGAAAGCTGACACTATGATAAATTACTTCTTCATTATCCACTAACTAAAGCTTAGGCCCAAACAATATACACAATTCCCAACTTAGATTTGAAGTAATTAGGATTCTCTCAATTTCCTAAAAAAATGGAGGGTTATTCTATAAACGGCCTAAATTTTATTTTGCGATGATCTAACGGACCCGATTTTAACATGAAAAATAAAAGTAAAAGCAAGTGAAATGAAAACAACAATATTAAATTGTGTTATAAGAGTGAAATAAACCCTTCATTTCTTTTAGAAAATGGACATAATCCTTACTCAATTTGAGGTACCCAAAGAATTTTCAAAATTCAGTAACCCAAGGTGGAATTTAACCAAACTTTAAGTACCCAAATGGTAATTTTCAGTTTCTTTGAAATATATCATTCAAAATAAATAATTTTGTTCACATTTTAACTAGACTTTTTTTATCGTATAAATGCTGCTTACCGAAATTTCATGCTTGGAGCTTGTTTGAAACTGTTTGTTTCAAATAGGTCCATGTGAGCTTTTTTATTTTTATTTATTTCCAAATTACAATTAAAGCCGCTACTTAAAGTATAATACTCTCTCCAATTTCATATTTTCTTCCCTTTGTTAGTGGGCACGGATATTAAGGAGTTGAATAAAATAAGAATAAAAGTGTTGGGTGAGGTTTGGTGATAAGAGAGAGTAATGAATAATTATGAGTTAAATAAAAAATGATGAGGTCTAAACATTAAGAAAATTAATAAAATATGAGTAAAAAGGTTGACTGCACTTTGGTGATAGGAGAGATGGTTGAATAAAATAATAGTAAAAATTTCCAAAATAAGAAAGGGGAAGAAAACCTGAATAATCCGTTTTAGAAAATAGGGAAGAAAATATAGAATAGGAGGGAGTAGATCTTATCCTATTACAATTTTCTGTGACCTACTTTAGAAACTCTTTAGGAGGTGTTTGGTTCGCGCGTGGGTATGAGTTTGGAATTAGGAATCATACCCGGGTGGTATGGGTTTGGAACTTGATTCCTCATACCATGTGTTTGTTTCAATTTCGGGTGGAATGGGATCGAACTTCATCAAAGTTAAAAAAATCTAAAATACAACATTGAAAATAATTATTTTTGATACTAAAAAATCATGAAAATGAAGAGTTAATCAAATAAATGTAAAAAAAAATTCATTTAAAATGTTCCATTTAAGTTTTTTTTCATGTTTTTTGGTTTTATTACTTGATACACATGGTATCAATCTCATACCCATCTCCCCCCTTGGGTATGAGAAATCCATACCTCATGGATTTTGAGGTATGGGTATGAAACCCCTATTTTTGCCAAACAAACACTTGGTATGGGTTTGACTCATTCCAAACTCATACTTCATATCTTTATGAGTTGAACCAAAATCCCCTTAGTCACCATTGATTTGGTTTCGGCGCCAAATCAATCCCAATGGCCGAGACACTTAAAATAAATAAAAGAAAATTGATCAAAATTACGACCACCCACCCTAACAAGGCCGCTATAGTTTATCAAAACCTGGTCGAAATTGGCAAAGTAACACTACCTTAAAGCCACCCCGGTCACCCCCGACAAAGGCCGTAACATGCTTTTAAGTAACTGCTAGAAAATGGCCAAGCCAATGTAAGGTGGCTCGCCCTGATCCACCGGGGCTAGGACCCGACTAGGACCATGATTATTCCAAATTTACGCTTATGAAAACAAGACGGTTTATACTTAATAATTTTCAATGCGAACAAATATGATAAATCATCCAATAACCCATGAACTCAACAATCCAATTATATGAGTACACACTCCGCACCTTCAAATCCACATTATATCAATCCAAAGTATATAATCGATTTTGGCTGAAAATCCGACTACATTTAAACGAACTGGTAATTACACATATCACTAACACTCCTCCACACCCCCCCCACCACCACCACCACCACCACCACCACCACCACACCCAGTCGAGACGTATGGTGAACTAAGAGCATCCATAAAGGTGAGACTCCTCATATTTTCTCTTTAATTTTCTTATTCATCCACCTCATTTTTCATTAACTTTTCTATTTACCCTCCCCAATTTATATCTACTTCTATACAACAATGAGGTTCATCAACAATATTAATTCATACCCAAATATATGGAACTTCCCCAAAAAAACGCACAAATTACTCATATTTTTTTTGGGGACCTCCTCTACAAATGGTGGAGCCTCTAATTAAGAGGAAGTGTGTGCAATAATGAGGCTTCTCATTTGAGGAAAAAGAGTACATATAAGGAGGCACTTCTCCACCTTTACGGATCCTCTAACAATACACTTTCAATACTATACTATCAACAACGGATCCAATAGTATTCTTGTTGCGGAAGCTCGCTCTCGCTTTAAAAGAAGTTGTTTTAGCAGCTAAATACTTAGGAATTTCAAAGTTAATAGTAGAGGGTAATAATTTATGTTTTATTAACTCAATACGTAATACTTGACAAATTCCTTGGAAAATTTCTAGTATTATTAAAGATGTGAAATTAGACCTTCATTTTTTTGATGAAGTGATAATTAAACACTGTTTTCGTGAAGCCAACAAGGTTGTTGATTTCATGCCTTCTATTGGACATTCATGTCCAACTCTTTCGAGATGGTTTGAAAGCCGGTGGTTTCAACTTACTACTCTCATTCGAAAAGATGAAATAGATTGGTCTTATCCTGGAGGATCGATCTAATTTTCTTACCTTATAAAAAAACAGCAATTCTCCTATAAGACCGTCCTATAGCATAGGACGGGCCCAAAAGAAGAGAAGCCCAATGAAAAAGTAAATAATTAAAAAACCAAAATAATTTTATTAAGATAAGGATGCAGCACTTAGCAAAATTATAACTGACGAGAAGATGGTTAGAGAGAAAAAATAACTCCACCACAAACTTGCGTACGTCTATCAATCAGTTACTAAATGAGCTTTCCTTGCAGAGTTATGAGCACATTTTTCTTTTCTTTTTATTCACACACTATTAATAGACATTTTGTTCATTAATGATCTATGCCTTGCCTCACCTTATTTGATGATAACCCTAAAATTAACAATTTTTAAGCTAAAATATTTAGTTTTCAACCTATAAATATTAACACCTCTATGTGAGTGGGTTTAAAAGCCTTTGTTTTCCACCTACAAGAATTAGTTTTTATGTTATACTAGTAAGTGATAGCTTGTCAATCTAATTACGTGATGTTCAACTTGGATGACAATTTTTGTCTTTAACTTAATCAGTAGGGTTTTTAACATATAAGTATAAGTTTTCAAGTTTAAACTTAAAATTTTATATTAAACTGTACTCATTGTAAACAAAGAGTTATAAAGATAAAATATTGAGTCTAGCGTACATAAAATTTGGGTTTACAAGGTAAGTAAAGTATAGGTTTGACATCAAATATTATGAAAACAAGACTAAAACATCTAGGTTTCCATTAGAAAAGTCAAGTTCTTACCTATAGTGACACGATCTTTTGAATAGATTGTTACATAATGGCAATATTGGATATTTGGATCGTCGCTATTGCCAAGCCGGCATTAGCATTTTTGATTTCGAGTCATACTTGGTTTTTAAAGGTTAATATACAAGTATTGTCATAGCCAATGTGGGACTCGAACCCACACCATATGCATTGATGCACATACTCTTCCATTTAAGCTAATTGGCTTTTGATATGCACATAATAAGTTCCAATTCTCCCTATTCTTATAATCTCACTCAAAGGCACAAGCACCAACAACAATATACATAATAGTCTTGAAGTTAAACCTATTAGTTCTTAACTTTAAACTTAAAGTTCAAAACTCAAAGTTATAATTTAAAAAAAAAAACTTTTAATTTGTTTTTACTAACCCAGTCAATTCAACTCGTATCTCAACTTAAAGCATCAAGTATGAATCAACGTCAATGCTTAATTAATATTGCTTAACCTAGACTTTAAAGAGTAAATTTTCATATTAAAAAGACATATCAATTGTCAAAAATCATTGAGCCAAACCCCAAAAATCAAGCAAAACTTAAAAGTAATAAATTTAACACAACCGCATAAATCAGATAATCATGGTTGAATAATAAATTACTCCATACATGTGATAGTATGATACTTACCTTCACCTTGAGATCGATATTGATCAATTCGTATAATTGGATACCAATGATATATTATGGTGAGAGAAAAATTAAGGAGTACGGATATGGGAGGTAGATAGATTGAAAGAAAAAGGAGGCAAGTAAATGAAGAAATTTTTAAATTGAAAAAAAAAAAAGAGAGGGGGATATGGGAGGTTATATTATTTTGGCTGTCAAAAAAATGGGTAGAGGTTTTGGATACTTATATAATACGGATTGGGCTTTAAAGAGAGCGGTCTTATGGTATAAGACCGCCTCATACAACAATTGGTGTAAAAAAAAAATACTATACTATCAACTTTAATGCGGAGAATAACAAAGGATTCCTCAACCGTTGAAATTGGGCTTAATTAAATGCTAAATTGGGCTTAATTCTAGCTTTCAATACTATCAATTTTAACGCTTAATTCTAGATTCGGCCCATTCGGGTCCAGTCCAGACCGGATAACATCCCTCATTGATTTAGGGGGAAGTGATAACTAAGCCCCAAACGTTTGCCACTACGTGCAAATTAGCCCCATAACATTTTATACGTGTAATGTTCAATTTGCCCAATTAGAGATATCCGAGTAAATTTTTCGCCGGAAATATTGACATGGCACCGGAAAGACGTCTAGGATATTAGATTAAATAAATAATAAATAAATAAAAAAGCAAGAATTATCACCTCACTTTTATCACTCGTTACTTCCTCCCTCTTCTCTCCCACTCTCATACGAAGTATATTTTAAGCTCCTTCCATCCGATCCATTTTTTCTATTTTTTTCATCACTATTTTGTTGTTTGTTGTAGCCTACACTGATTCTCATATATCATCCACCATTTTTGTAATTAAAGTTTAGCAAGTATCACAAAAACTGAAAAAAAAATGAAATTTGGGGAAAATTGAGTTTATGCACAGTACACTTATATACCGCCATTTTTACACGGTTTGAGCTCGAAAATTAACAATGGCGTGAAGAAGATAGGAAGCAATTAAAAGACGTAAGAAATAAAAATAATGGGGTTAATTTATTATCTAAAGGCGAAAGAAGATAGGAAGCAATAAACTAAAAATTAACAATGGCGATGAAGAAGATAGGAAGCAATAAATTGAAATCTGTCAATATTTAAAATCATGTTTTTTTTTAAAAAAAAATTATTATTTAATTTAATCTATCCTAGTCATCTTTCCGGTGGCACGTCAATATTTTTCGGCGAGAAATTCTCTCGGAAATCTCTAATTGGGGCGAATTGCACATCAGATATAACTAATGAGGTTAATTTATACGTATAAAATGTTATGAGGCTAATTTGCACGTAATGACAAATGTTTGGGACTACCAACCCATAATTTATTTAATTTAAGCTTACTGTCTTACCATATGAAGGGGTGTGCGTTATCCGGTTAGGAGCAGACATGCCGAAATCTACAAAACCGTAATTAAAACTTTCAGTCCGGTTTGTGGCCCATCAATTTTGATGGATTTCGATTTCCAATTCGGATTTGACTAAAATGACCAAATTACGCATTTAACTTTTTATTTCTTAGAGTAGTTTATATAAGTTCCTTTATATGTTTCCTAAACATGCTAAATTCCGATTCGGTCCGGTCTTGGACCAAAATTTCTGGTCCGATTCCAAACCATCCATTTTTGCCATTCCGGTCTTGGTCCAATCTCGTTCCAACCGGACCCGTGCACAATCATTATGAACATGGCCCGTGAATAAGTAAATTTGGTCCAAAGGACAAAGGCAAACAAAATAAATCGGAGAAAAATGACCAAGTATTGAGAGTTACACCTACCAACCCATAATTATTTATAAATATAATCCTTTTCCTAAGAAAAAAAATGAAAGAACATGCAAACTTGTTTGAATTAGGACAATCAACATGTTATCAAGTGGACTTTTGACAACCTTATTATTCTCATATCAAATTTTGTAATTAGAACAAGTCATCCATTATTACGCTGTCATAGATAACTTCGCAAATTATACATTCATGTTCTTCTCCATCATTTGTTTCAATTATTATTACTATCTTAATAATAATAACTAGCATACATGATCAAGCAAGCAACATGCTCTGACTTATTCTTCCAACATTTATCCCTAACATCAAACTCATAATTCCCTTAAACATCTCTTAATCTTAATTCCTACTCTATTTCATGGAGTCGCGGGCGGTCCAAAAAGGTTTACGGGTACTCAAGTCGAAAAAGTCGTTCCTAGTACGATTGTTCTTTTTCTTGTTCGTCTTTCTTTTTGTATTTCATGTAATCAAGTTCGAATCCAGGAAGCCTTTTCTTCTTTCGTCCAATTTCATGGAAATTCCTGATTTTTCCCTTTCGATTGCTAGCAAATCAGTTAATACAAAACCCAACTCCGAGTATCATAGAATAAAAGATATAACAATCGAAAACACCGTTTTATTTCCTGATTTTGTGTTAGTAATTCTAACAAATAATGCCAAGGTTACGCCTTTGTATGATGTCGTTAATTACAGAATTGACTGTGTTTATAGCACAGAGTCTGTGGAGGAAAATAGTAGCATTGCTTATCCAATGTTGTCTATTGATGAGCATAATTCCGGCGAATCACGATGGTTAGTACGGTGCCCATTACCGCCAGGGATCAGCACAACCGCAATTGGGTTGCAATTACACCATGACACGGTAGGTCACGTGGCGTCAGAAAATGGGACCATTATGTCATGGGGTAATAACAAGTTAGTCTATGAGGCGGCGTTCGATGGAGAAGACGTAGCTGCAATTTTTGTCAAGGGTTTAGGCCTAAACGGCGAAAAAAAGTCTGACCCAAATCAGTTTAAATGTCGATTTGGTAATGATATCGCGCTAATTACAAAAGCGATCACAGCTGCACAAGAAGTCATCCGGTGTCCCCTGCCTCAAGGTGTGTCAAGATCAAGTATTTTGAAGAACAATGAGGCGGTTCATGTTACAATCGAAAGGAGGATCGATTCCAAGGAGTATATTGTACCGTCAATTGCCAAATTACAGAAGAGCGACGATAGTAATGGTTATGTACAAGGGGATGATAATAAGTATGAGCTTTGTGCTTGTACTATGGTATGGAATCAGGCCGCCTTCATTAGGGAATGGATAGTTTACCATGGTTGGCTCGGGATTCAACGATGGTTTGTGTATGATAATAATAGTAATGATGGATTAGACGAAGAAATTAACGATCTTAATCTAGAAAATTATAATGTGAGTCGGCATACTTGGCCGTGGCTTAAGTCACAAGAAGCTGGTTTTGCACATTGCTTGCTAAGGGCTAGGGATCAATGTAATTGGGTCGCGTTCTTTGATGTCGATGAATTCTTCTATTTCCCTCCTCCAAAGGTAAGGAATAACGATAAGGTCGATCGTAGAGGACGGGATGCTCTACTCTCTATAGTGCAAAATATGTCATCTACACCATTAAAAGGTCAAATCAAAACAAATTGTCATAATTTTGGACCCTCAGGACTAAAGGCAAGTCCTAAGGAAGGTGTGTCATTAGGGTACACATGTCGGGTCAAGATATCCGACAGGCATAAATCCATAGTACGTCCTGACACGGTGGACGAGTCTCTCTTAAATCGAGTTCATCATTTTGAGTTGAAGACTGGTTTTTCAGGGAAGACTCTGTCTTCAACGGAGGCCGTGATCAACCATTACAAATATCCTGTCTGGGATGTTTTTAAGGCGAAGTTTGAAAGAAGAGTTTCCGCGTATGTTGTTGATTGGAAAGAAAACAAAAATGAAGAATCGAAGGATCGGACACCCGGGTTAGGAACACAAGCCATTGAACCACAAGATTGGCATCTAAAGTTTTGTGAGGTTTGGGATACAAGATTAAGGGACTTCATAAGAGCTAATTTGGCTGATCCTATTACTACATTGCTCCCATGGCAGAGGTCTGGTCAATGATTATTTTAGCTTAGCTATATACATGAGTAAATGATATACAATTGATTGTTGTATGCATAGATCGTTACAAATTCTTTTGTAAGACGGTTATTATAACTTGTGGGTTTTCAAGATAAAACCTATTTCAGTTTTTCGGTAGGATAAAGTACGAGTGACCACAATAAGGTGTGGTATTGTAAAAATGATAACATTTATTTGAATTTTGAATTTACTTCCACTTTTACATGATGCGTAACACAACGATAAACGATAATTTTACTTGATAGGTCGACCATTATGTGGTAAATTTTTATGATTTTTATGCCTTAGATAATTTTAACTATCTATAATCAAATGGGTTTGGTGTGGTGGTTGCTCAACTCATCCGTTAACTATGAGATCAGGGGTTCGATCCCTACTCATGGGAATGGAATGGAGCAAATTCTTTGTCCAGTTGTTTACCTTTTCGTGAGAGCACCCGCGGCGAGAGAATTATTATTGTCGACACATTGTTGTCGACGGTCGACTGTGGACACCCCGATTTAAACCAAAAAAATAATTATAATTATCTCTATCTAATTAGATTAGATTGAAGTCATATATGTGTTGCACAAGTCACAACCGAGAACGAGTTTTATATTACTCCCTCTATTTCACAGATTATTTGTTTTTTCTATCACTCACCCTCAATTTATCCACTTGTTATTTAGTAATTTGCCCCTTCCTTTTTTCTTGTTATTTGTGCCAAAACTAAAGGAGAATAATTGATCAGGACGGAGGGGGTAGTATTGATTAAATTTTCAATTCATTAATGTGGAGTATTTAGTTTTAAACCTTATACATATCCTACACAATTTGCTGATTTGTTGAACAAAAACAGCAACAGTTAGTCTTGCTTGTGACGGGCTAATTCCGTCACAAGCTTGTGACCTCTCACAAAAAGGGAGAGGGGACAAGGTGAGACACCTCCCATGTGCTTCCCACTCACCTCTCAATGGGTATTTTGTGAGAGAAAACGGTACCCGTCACAAGCTTGCGACGGGTACCTCCGTTACAAATGAGAATTTGTGAAACAGCAAACTAAATGTACACAAATTACATATTTACATGCCGTAGATACGTAAAAATTGTGCTCTATCTTCAATGTGACAGTCGAATAAAAGGGGTCAAAAACATTAGTTCGTCTTTATATTCACATCTTCCGATGTCGTCCAGCGGTTAGGATATCTGGCTTTCACCCAGGAGACCCGGGTTCGATTCCCGGCATCGGAATTTTTTGCTTTTTCCCTTCTGCACACCCAATTAGCTTGTGGAAAACTATCAGCGCCTGTTTGTGATTTTTATGCCCTTAGATAATTAAATTAGATTGAAGTCATATAGTATCGCACAAGTCTCAACCGAGAACGAGTTTTATATTTGATGGACCTAGTTCATATAAAACATGTAGAAAGGAATACTTGAATTCCTACGGAAGCGTATGTTACCAAGATCTTAGGAGCTGAACCACCGTTTGATCACCCGTATCAGCTCCCACTATATGGTAGCTCTCTTTTTCTCTTGCGTATGTTTTTTTATGTTGTCTCACACTAACTTATTTCAGGAGATCCAATGACTACCCTATTTATAGTGGAAGAATAGTCAATTGGAATAGGACTTTAATTTCACAAAATCTTATCGTAAACTATATTTCCTAAGTCTATTTAACTTATCCAATAAGTTTTCTTGACTTCTCCATAAGTCTTTCCATTATTATATTAGGGTACTTATCATATGTGGACTCATAATTTGTATTAGACTTAAAATTATTCAACAATATTGGTATTTAATAATTAAATCTTTTATTGAATTTTCACTTCATTAATTAATGTGGAGTATTTAGTTTTAAATCTTATTATACATATCCTACGCAATTTGCTGATTTGTTGAGCAAAAATAGTGAAACTAAATGTACACAAATTACATGCCGTAGATACGCAAAAATTGTGCTCCATCTTGAATTTGACAACCACAGCAAAGGAAACAAATATGGTAGTCCGTCTTAATAATCATACCTTCCGATGTCGTCCAGCGGTTAGGATATCTGGCTTTCACCCAGGAGACCCGGGTTCGATTCCCGGCATCGGAACTTTTGTTTTTCCCTTCTGCACAGCAGCTAAATAGCTAATTAGCTTAGATCGTGGGAAAACTATGAACGCCTGTTCATGGAGCCGGAGGCCGTTATTTTTAGCACAATGATTATTGAGAAAGGAGTCAAAGGACTTTGTTGTATTTGGCGTATCGTGATAATATGGGATTCTACATTTTACTTGAATCCATTGTTATCTCCAATTTTTCTCGGATGCTATGCATACTCTCCCGTCTCAATTAAGAGTTTACACTTTATTTTCCCTCATAAAATAAAGTAAGTGTACACTATTTAATGGGCCGGAAGGAGTACAATGTAATATTTTTTTTAGTGAATTGGAGATAAACGAAAAATGAAAATTTTATCAAATAAACAAAAATGACGTTTGTACAAATAGATTTCTTTTGATATTAAATGAGTGAAAAGGCGGGTATTGCAATATGAGATGACGGAGGTCGGAGGGATTAAACTTGAAATCTAATGTTTATTCGGGCGCAGAAGCAGGAATTATATGTATCTAGGGCTAAATATTTTTTTTCCCAAGGAATTGTATGATTGGCATCTAAAGACCGAACTTCACATATTTTTCAGTTAAGGGACTCAACCTTCTTCATAATGCTCAAACACCTAACTTAATAAATCTCGAGTTCCGTCTTGTCAAGCCAAATAACAACAAGTCTCGTTCCTTTGTACGACTGTGCGTGGGAAACGTTATGAGTCGCGATTGAAGCATCGTTGCTGGCCTGAGCCTTATTGGTAGTGCTATTGGGGTGGTTTAGGATATCGTACTAGTCAAATTTAGTCCGTCTCCTCACATGTTTTAAGACCGGGAACAATCAATATGCCATGCTCTGTTTAGGGTCGGTTTCAGCAAATGTTGGTCATCGTTAGTGCACTCTATAGGGCGTACTTCACTCTGTTTAGCTATGGTTATTATTCAAACACGTATGATTTTGCAAAAGTGTTCCTAATTGAATGTGTTAAAGTTAGTTGTGTTCAAGAGACACATTTAGTGCAAAAACACCATCCACAAAGTTGTCTAATAACTACTCAGGTTAGTGAACGAATGATTTTCCGAAAATGCATTTCCACCTGAAGAGCAGAACTTGGTTTCTAGAAATGACAACTTATCCCCCTTCCCTTTTAGCTTTCAAATAACTACATGCTACACAAATTGCATATTATGCAGATTTTGGAGGTGATGAAACTTTTTTTTTTCCAGACTTGCGCCGGAAAATGATTATGTATACAGAGGAGTACGACTGTACGAGGCAATTAGCAATTTAAGTAGATATTTGCAGTGTGTTTTAAAGAAGGAATAGTTTTATGTACTTGGCCGCAATTAATATTCTAATGAATGTTTTGGTGCAAAAGTTGTAATGGGTTGAAGTTTTGACTATTTTATTATTATTATTATTATTATTATTATTATTATTAAAGTTAACTACGTAAGTTCTTAACTGTAAAGTTTAAATGTTAAGTTCCTTAATTGGAAAAATAAGCAAAGTTCAGGTCTTTGTCTTATCCTTAACTCATTAAAAGGGTATCTTTTACCCGCTATTATATTTTACGTTTCCCTTTCCTAATATTTTGACCCAACATGACAAATTAAGTATTTTAATTTGTATTTTATCGGCATTTTAACATTCGATTACTCGTATAGCAAATGAAATATTTTTTTAATAATTCAAGTTATTTATGCGACTAATAACCACTTAAAATTGAGTCTATAAGATAATTTAATAAACTCCATTTTCAATGATGTACATAATTAAATGGTGCACTTTTACATTAAAACGAGTTGGAAAGTCGAAATTGAGACTTACATCTCAATAAAGAAACAAGATATATATTTAACAGTCTCGTGAACTAAAATAGACAAAAAGGTAACCGCTCAAAGTAGATGATGATATGTATTAGATGTTAAGAAGGAAAAAAAATGAAAACTAGAAGAAAATAACGGCACAAGTCTTGCCGGTGATATCATTTTGATGGTATTTGCTATTAAGTGTGAAAAGGAGAAACTAGAAAAAACCGAGCAAAAAAGTAATAAAATGTCTTTCTGAGATTCGAACTTGGGTCTCAAGCTAAAAAAACTTGATGTCAGACCAGTATGGCGAAGAAGAGTAACTAATATTTAACTACTCTATTTTATACTCCCTCCTATTTCATATGATGTTCCCCCTTTTCCTTTTCATCCAATTTCATTGTTGTTCCCTCTTTCCTTTTTTAGATAACCTTGTGTGGTCCAAAATTAATTTGATGTGGGGTCATGTGTATTGTGTGGTCCAAATTGATTCGTTTAATTCGTATGTCAAAGAAAAAGGGGAACAACAAATGAAATAAGAGGTAGTACATTTATTTATTTTTGTGGAAGTTTCTAGGGCTATAGCCCTAGTAAAATGGGCATGGGCCTAAATCTGCTCATGTGTCTATTATCCATGTGTTGTGCACTTGTACGGAAGCGTAAATACCTTGTGTTGGTTTTTGCTGCGTCGGTGTCCGTGGTCTATAGACCATAATAGTACGATATTGTCCGATTTGGGCCAAGCCTTCACGGATTTACTTTTGAGCTTCTTCCCAAAAAGTCTCGTACTATTATATTTTAGGACACTTATTGTAAAAACAACTTTTCACTTTTACACTAATAATGTGAAACATGATTATCCATTTTAACAATCTACATGACTTTATCTATGCCATTAAGCTAAGATATCTTCGATTTGTATGAATATTGTGGGTTGTGGCTTTGTCCCATGCATATAGACCTGGCAAAATGACCCGAACTTGCTTGACCCGAATATGACCCGAAACCCGAATTGACCCGACCCGACCCAGACCCGACCCGAACATTGTCTGACCCAATGTTGACCCGACCCGAGGTGACCCAATCCGAAAAGACCCAACTAATGACTGAACTGATCCCAAATGACTTGAAGTGACCCAAAATGACCCGAAACAACTAGTACTAACTCATATTAATACTATATATATCAAAATATAGTTTCTTAAGTGCTTAGCCATTAACTCAAAAGCAACCCGACCTAAAATGACCTATACCCGAAAATGACCCGACCCGAAATGACCCGACAACAGGTCACCCGAAAGCGACCCGAAATCCGAAAGTGACCCGACCCGACCCGACCCGAAATATGTGACAGACCCGAAATGACCCGACCCAAACCGACCCGACCCGTACCCGACCCGAGTGACCCGTTTTGCCAGGTCTACATGATGCATAGCAGGAAGCAGCACATGGCAATAATTCCTTCTAAACCACTCACTAAAAAAAAAACATTTTACTCGTGGGCTGAACTTAAATGTTTGAAACTTCTAGAATCAGGCAAACTAGTATCAAATCAAATTATGTGGCTTACTTCGTCTCCATCTTGCGTCCCTTCATACTTCACGGCCCAATTTAACAAAAGTGAGTAGGATTTAACGATCTAATCTAAGCACAATGTCCTACTACGCCTACTAGTATGAGGATTTGTAGGGAGCGTCGAACCGTCGAAGAGCACGAACTAATTAGGCTATGGTCCGAACGATCTTTTGGAAAAGAAATATGCAATAATTTTTTAATGATTAGAAATATGATTGATGTATGTATCGACTTGAGGTATAATTTAAACGTCCTTTGTCCTTGTTTGTAATTCTCCTTTTGACATCAGTTACAGAGTCTAGCCGGTCAAGTCTTAAACCTGAATTTTTCGATCCGATCTTTAATCTATCACTATTTGTCCTTCCGGTTTGATACGATCTGGACCAGTGTGCCGTCCTAAATCCTGATTAAAACCCACAATTAAAAATAATATATATATAAATAGGTTTGGCAATGGTAGGCTGGTACCTGACACGTCCACCCAAGTTTATTTGTAGTTTGGTGCGAAGCATTACGCGCTGACTGGAGACATGGCTCAAAGCGAGTCAATTCTTTCTCTATTCATGATGGCGTCGTGGCATTGGTCACCGATTGAGTCATAACTCGCCGCATATTTTTAGAATAAGTGCAATGGAAAGTTCTTCTTTTTGCAATATCATATGTTGATAATTGATAATCTTTAAAATTAAGTATTTTTTGTCACAATGAACGAACTTTAAATAAAGTTATTTGCTGGGACTCATAATTAATTTGTATGTCTACCATTTTCTAGTTTTTTTTTTTTTGGAAGAACTTGGCTCTTTTCAAACTTAGTTTATTTATTTAAGGACACTTATTTTTTCAAAGGACAAATTTTTTTTAGAGGTTCTTATTTATAACCTCAATACAAGTCCTTAGGGCAATAATAATGGTAACATATAAGAAGTTTCATACCATATTATGAACTCCTTAACCATTGAGTTAGAAAATAAGGAGCTCCTTATATGAAATCGGTTTCTAAACTAAGAAACCAGTTTCATTTTATGAAAAGAGAAAAAAAAAAAATTGGACCCACAAATAAAGTATGGAACTTTAATCATTGAGGAAAAATAAAAAATTTCTTATATGATGATGTGTTATGTATCAACACAAATTCAAATTTAAGACCCGTCAAGTAATGACCCATTTGCATAAATAGGACAAAGAAATTGTTATTCCCAAGACTTGTTATTCCCAAGACATTTCCTTTTTATCCTATCCTTACAAGTGGATATACTTAACCCGTCTTAACTTAAGACGAATATATCCGTCTTAAGAGAGACTTATTAACGTATCAATGAAAAAATATTGTATGAAACTACAAACATTAACCAAGTGGTGTTAGTCCAGTGATAGCCGGGTTAAACCTTGAAGCTTGCAGAAATGCAGAAGTTGAGAGGTCCCGAGTTCGACTACCAGTTGGGGCGATGATCACTTGGCCACTGCAACTCCCGAAGGGGGTGGCTTACATGGTCCATGTGATGGTGCGGGAATGCATGGGTCCGGGGGGATACAACCCCCTCGTCATATAAAAAAAAAAAAAAAAAAAAAAAAAAAAAAAAAAAACATTGTTATCGCCCTTAGAGCATCCGCAAAGGTGAGACTCCTCATATTTTCTCTTTCCTTCTCTTATTCATCCACCTCATTTTGCACTAACTTTTCCATTTACCCTCCCCAATTTATATTTACATCTATGCAACAATATGATTCCCCAACAATATTAATTTACACCCAAAAATTTGGGAGTCTTCCCAAAAGCAACTCAAAATACCTTATTTTTTCTTTGGGGACTTTCCCTACAAATAGAGGAGCCCCATTTGTTGGGAGGATGTGTGCAATAATGGGGTTTCTCATTTGAGGAGAGAGAGGGCATATGAGGAGATTAGCTTACCTTTGTGGATGCTCTTAGTCTCATGGAGGATGGGCCACTAATTTGTTTAGCCCTCTTTGTGCCTATTTGAGTATTATTGCACTAGTTTAGACCACGTGCATTATATGCACGGTATTTAAAGTTTAATATTTTTATTAAATTACTTATATAATATTGATACCTTATAGTTGTTTTCATTTGTCATTATTGTATTTTGCTTAGATAAATAAAAGCTGGAATTGAAAATTAATAAAGAATTGAGTAATGAGATGAAATATATTCTGATAAAAATATTTTTGTAGCATAAAACTAATGAGTTTCAATTTATATATATTTTTTCAATTTTATTTGTCACGAAAATAATAATAACGATCGTTTTATACAGTATATGAGTTAACGCATCATCTAATAATAGGATCAATAAAAGATTTAGTAATTTATATCAAGTTTTTTTAGTTTAATTAAAATAATATAGTTTAGAGTTTATTGAAAATAATAAATTTGATGAAAAGATTAATTTTAATGAAAATATAATAGATGAATTAAATTATACAGTAATTGTTAGTTTTCTTATTTAGTGAATAACCATAATTATTATTAGTTTCCTTTTTTGAAAATATGCTTTTGGGCGGAAAAATGATAGAGTTCAACTATTCTTTTAGTAGATAGGGGATGTCATATTTGGTGGTCTCTTTCAATTGGCTCGTCTACTACTTATGCCCTACTCCTCCCTCCATCGATCCATAATAGATTAGATAAAATTAATAGAGACTTTCTTTGGAATAAGAATCCTTCCCAGCGTTCTCCTAATTTGGTTGGTTGGCATAAAGTTTGTTTACCAAAGTCGGTTGGTGGTTTAGGAATTAAATCTTCTGAAGCAGCTAATAAAGCTCTTCAAATGAAACTTTTATGGAAAATTCTTATGGATAAGGAAAGTATATGGGTCAAAGTGGTATCTAAAAAATATTAGAGAAATTGTTTACTCTTTGATCATAAGCCTAATGCAGCCTCTTCTTGGCAATGGCGTAAACTAATGAGTCTTCGGACTCTATTTAGAAAAGGACTGAGATGACAGGTAGGTAATGGAAGCAACATTAAGTTTTGGTCTGATAATTGAGTTTTTTCACACCCACTTACAAGCAGTATGGTTGATGATGATAATAACCGTGATCTTAATCTTTTGGTTAAAGATTTCATAACCTCTGACAAGCAATGAGATATTTGTAAATTATCCAGTTTAGTGAATAACGATATTGTTAATCAGATTACTAATATTCCAGTGCCACATAATGATATTCCAGACACCCTCATTTGGGGATTGTCCGTAGATGGAAATTTCTCTACCAAAACAGCAACTTGGTTAACGCAAGGTTTGTTCGATCAAGCTCTTGACAAATGTGAATTTCAGTGGATTTGGAAATTGAATATTCCTCCTAAATTGAAATTTTTTCTTTGGAAAGCCTGTGTTGACGGGCATGACGGCCTTCCAACAAAAAGTAGACTTCTCAAGAGTCATATTGATGTCCCACCTCATTGTGTTCCGTGCAACAATCCTATTGAAAACAAAGATCATTTCTTTTACGAATGTCCCTTGATTGGGTCTGTCATCCGAGACCTGAACATTATTAGTTTCAACGAGTTTTTGTCAATTTATGGCATTATTACAAGTCAAAATTTTCTAACGAAACTTAATTATCTTAAGGATTTAATTCCAAAAGATGACTTTATAAAGATTATTTTTATTTGGTGGAATGCATGGTTCCATAGAAATGATATTATCTTTAATAATGTTAATTTAAGTATCAGCAAACTTATTACTTTATGTAATAATAGCACTAAGACATGGAATGTGACTAGATTTAAGGATCTCAACAATCCCGAGGTAGAAGAGTCAGCTAGAAACAATTCTAGTAAGGAAGAGATTTGGTGGGAAAAACCTACAAACGGTTTCCTAAAGCTAAATTTTGACGGATCGAGAATAGAAAGTAATAAAGCTGCTTTAGGATATTTTATAAGATATCACAATGGTAAAGTCGTTTTGTTGGGAGCAAAAATGTGCGGATCCAATAGTATCCTTGTTGCGGAAGCACTTGCTTTAAAAGAAAGTATTTTAGCAGCTAAATACTTAGGAATCTCAAAGTTAATTGTGGAGGGTGATAACTTATGTGTTATTAACTCGATTCGAGGTACTTGGTAAATTCCGTGGGAAATTTCTAGTATTATCAAGGATGTGAAATTAGATCTTCATTTTTTCGATAAAGTGATAATTAAACATTGTTTTCGTGAAGCCAACAAGATTGCTGACTTCATGGCTTCTGTTGGACATTCATGTCCAACTCTTTCGAGGTGGTTTGATAGTCGGTGGCTTCAACTTACCTCCCTCATTCGAAAGGATGAGATAGGTTGGTCCTACCCTAGAGGATCAATCTAGTTTTCTTACGTAATTAAAAAAAAAAAAAAAAAAAATTGGCATTGCGGATATAAACTAAGTTTAATGGCATACTCCATTAGGGAGTATTACTTTTCACCGTTTCACAAATATGGATGACATTGAATAAAAAGATGGATAAGGGTGAGACATGGAGATCACTTTATCCATAGGCTGCCAATTGTTCATAGATAGAGATTCTAATCTACAAAGAGATAAAATCTTTATTTCCTATCATACCACCCCATTTACTATTGGATTAATTGATAAAAATACTCTAAACTATGCGTGTACTGCTCAAAATACTCCAAACTTTATTTTAACTACCTATAAAACCAACTAATACCCCTATTCGCTTTTATTACAATATGTGACCGGTTACCTGTTAAGCGGGTGAATAAATTCCTAACTCTCGTCTAACTCCTGTTTTTCTTTTCATTTCTTTGTTGACCTTTTCACCTAATCAAAGTAATCACCATTCAAGCTCTCTCTTTCCTCTCCAACACAAAACTCCATTGATGCTCTTCACCAATGCCATGGATGACCGCATCATCTCTTTTCACAACTCTCTGAAAACCCCTAATACCTTTCATCACACCAAATCCCTCAAACCCATCATCTTCATATATCGAAAACCCTAATTTGATCAATTATCACAATCAACAACTTAAAATTCAAATTTTCGTCGGAAAATATGGATTTGGAGCAAAAACAAATTGATTTAGTCAATCAATTTGTGAAAGAAGCGTCGGAAAGCAAGGGTTCTTCCTTCTCTTCCATTATCATTGATGGTATTAATCAAATATGTGCTTAAATTTGAGAACGGATAAAGGAGGTTGACAAGCTAATTCATTTCCAGATTTGGGAAAAATAGGAAGAAGAAATTGATTCATATCCAGATCTGGAAAAGTTGCAGACAAGAGGTGATGAGAGAACGATATTAGAGTGATGTCTGTTTAATGGAAATATGTGCTCAATTTAATGGGTGCAAAATTGTGTTCGTTTGATTGTGAATATTGATGATGAATATTTGTTTGATAAAAAGAAATTATGATTATAGGTGTATTATAATGATTTCTTGGTGAGATTATAATGTACAAATCCAAGTTACAATTTTAGGTGAGATAAATTAGTCTTTAGATGGAAGATAGATAAAATTTGTTAAAAAGAAGAAGGTGAAGAATTGGAGAAAGAAGAAAGAAGGGGTGAAGAAAGAAGATGAAGACCATAAGGAAGAAGATGAAGATTAATCAATGTTGGGCACTAAAAAAAACTACCTGCTACAATAAGTTAAGAAAACAACCAATTCTATTCAAAGTCAATGGTGATACTAGTTGGTTTTATTGGCAGTTAAAATAAAGGTTGGAGTATTTTGAGCAGTATACCCATAGTTCAGAGTATTCCTATCAATTAATCCTTTACTATTTTACTTACCACACACAAAACAAGTTACTCTTCATTCTTCTCCGTTGTCCTACGCTCTTCCTTTGTTTCAGTTAATAGTTTACACTTATTTTATTTTTTTATCGTAAAATAAAATAAGTGTAAATTATTTACTGAGACAATAAGTGTAAACAAGCTCTAAATAAGGACATTATAATAAAATGGACAAAATTCCTTAATAAAAGTCAAGGTTTAGGTTTTGGCATTGTCTTGGTTTATTGCATGTTTTCAACTAAGCACCACATAAACAATTGTAATAAATTTGAACGGTCTTGTGAATTGTGACATCTGAATCATGGCACATGCTTGCCAAACTATTTAATTTGCCTTATTGTAGTGTAATTGAGAATCATTCTGAGGTCAAGGACTATTGCACTTGTACGGCAACAACATTATTTAATTTGCATTATCTACCACAACTACCATCTACAATTCATACACCCTTTTGAAAAATTCAAAAGTTCTGATACTTCCACCATAAATTAAAACGGAAATATTGTTTTAGGGCCAGATTAAATAGATACTAAATGACATAACAAATTGGTGAAGAAATGCCAAAAATTTTGTCCATATTATTAACATATGCTAGTATTTGGATCTTTATAAATACAACGGATATTTCATCTTAAACAAGACCGATGATACGTCCACTTGAGGAAAGAAAAATAAATAAAAAGAAGAAAATATATATATATATACATGTGAAATTTGACAAATAATACAACCTTAAATCATGGCAATGATGGTAAAAATGAATAATTTTTACACTATTTGAATGATTACAACAAGTACATGTTAGTAAAAACTACGGAGTATGATCTTGTAACTAAAAATACAATTATCACTTGAAAATTACAAATTTCTAATTAACAAAAAATACTATCAAATGCTTGACAAAAAGATCATACAACGGAAAAAATGACGAGTTTTTACGATTCTGAGTTAAAAGTATCGAAAAAACTCACCGTGTTTTTATCGTAGAACAATGTTCGAAACTTGGTAAGATCAAGAATCATAAACATCTTGGCATAATATACAATGGTTAGAAATTAATCTTCCAATGACACTCTTTTTTTCAATTTTTAAACCATGAGTTTGTCTATTCCATAGATGAATCCCATAAGACTCTCCATTGATTTCCCCAAACTTGTTCTTAACCCAATTTGGGCCATTCTTGCTAGGTTTCTCGAATAATCGAGTAATCGAGATCGGATCAATTGGGTAAAATCCTAGAGGAACCATAACATGAAAGTGAAAATTTGAATCATTAACAGCTTTAGACACAGCCCTTGTTGCCATTTCCGGACCAAAACCCCACTTAAACCCGTCAAAATTCCAGGTAAATTCCTCCATAAATCTCCACAATAACGGGTGCCCCTTGTCGAAAATCAACACCGCGTTGCCTACTGTTTGCCATGACCTCATACCGCGGTCAACTGAATCGACTCCAATCATATTTCTCAATCCCGAAACATCCTTAATAATGATCATGTCACTATCGAAATACACTCCACCGTATTTATACAATACAGCTAGTCTTAACAAGTTCGAGAGGTTCACAGTAATGGGGACAGTCCCTGGATCGACTTCCCCAGACTCTAACCTCTCGAACCACCCTTGCGCCGGAGTTTCACTAAACAGATAGTGAAAATCCGGAGCAAGGGTCAGGACTTTAAGCCCACGGTCTAAAATTGGTTTTAGGATGGAACGCCCTGGGTTAGAGTCCATGGACCTAGAGAGTATCACAACGCACCCTTCAAAGTGTGCCTTGAGCATACTCTCTAAGGCGAAAATCTCTCTTTTACCAAACAAATTTGCAGGGTAAATCCAAGTTAAAAAGATTCTTACCCTGCAATTTGTTAAAAAAACTTGAATCTTCTCATCAATATTTTGTGTTCTACTCGTTGACTTCACCAATTTTGACTCTTGCAGCTTCTCCTTTAGCCATAAGATCCGTTCTTCCCTAGAACAATTCCATGGTGGATTCGCGAATACATCAATTGACGGGATTTTATCGTATTCTTCATCCGATTCTTCCTCGATTTTTGTCGGGTCATAACCGTCAACCTGGTTGCTTGTCGGGTTAGAAGGTGGCGGCTCATTTGATGCCGCAACTGGTGCATCTTGGTTGCTTGTCGGGAGCTCAATGACCGAGTCATTAGACTTAGACTCGGTCATTGGCACCAAATTAGTCACATTTGGTGTCAGGTTGGTTTCATTGGAAACATCATACTTGGAAGATTGACTTATTATGGTATCAGAGCTATTAATTTTAAGAATATTAAGACAATTATCGGCGTCGCGAGGATGAAGATAAAGAAAAGAGAACAAACAAATAGCAAAAAGAGAACTAAACCAACAAACAGAAACAAAAGAAGAAGGAATAGAGAATTTTCTCATCTTCATTTTAGTTTTAATGGAAGCTGTAATGTTATTGTAAGAGGGAGGAGAAGCAGCAAGTTTTGTCGGTCTAGGAATTATCATCTTATTTCTTACTTAATTATAATCATTAATGATAAATTAGTACAACTTGTGTTGAGTAATTCAATTAAATTACTGTTTATTGTCAGAGAGTGGGTAGGAATATATATAATATAGGTGAGTATTTTAGGGAGTAATATTTATTTGTGTTCGTAGTATTTTTAGAAGGGAAGTGCTAGGGCGACACCGGGTGTTACCGAGTTTCGGTAACACCCTAATAAAATAATAGTAAAAAATTTAAAATTAAATTATACTTTTCATTTTTGCGCTAATATCGTAGGGATAAAATTGTAATTCACAATATATTATATTAACAAAATAAAATATAAAAGATATTTTGTACTAATTATAACTAAATTATATCTATACAACATACATATCATAACAAACACATCTCTATCTTCATCATCAAATCATAGGTCTACCGATTAACAAAAAAAAAAAAACTCTATTGCCAAACGTAAAACGACAAATACCTTATGGAAATTTTTCACTAAATTCAAGTACTGTAATTGTTAAGGTATATTCAATTGCACAAACTAAAGATAAAATAAAAATTATTCATTAAATTTGTTGTGTTTTAATTCACAAAAGGAAGAAGACATTAACATTGATTTTGGTGGGAGACAAAATTCACAAATCGGACGCTTCAAGTAAACAAGGTTGTTTGGCATTTATATGGAAGAACAAATTACGACTTTGCAAACACCCGTAATTCATTACTCAACAGTAATTTAGATTGGTTGTTAAACATAATCTTTTAATTTTTTTTAATTTATTATTTATTATCATTATTGTTGAATTAGTTCTTCACCAAAAAAAAAAAAATTATTGTTGAATTAGTCCATTAATGTTAAGTTCCTAAACCACCCTTTAGAACTAATTAGTTTAAAATTTGAATTTATATGGAGGGAAACTAAAATGCATAGGTAAATTACAATAATATCCCGGGTGTCGCTCAATTTGAGTAACACCCGGTGTCGCCATCTCATTTTCCTTTTTAGAAAGGTACACATGGTTGGGTAAAGTAGAGACTTTTCAAACATTGTAGAGTATCTCCTCTTCCTCTTATTTCCTCTTTTTTTCTCTATTTTTTTGACACCTCATTTTTCATTATCACCATTCTCCTTCTAATTTTTCTTCTATTTTTTCCCTACATCAAAGAGGATCCTCCCTTCTTCCTCTTTTATATTTTAATTATTTTTATAATAGTTGATAAATTTATAAATATAAATTATAATCCACATGGTTTAAGTTTATGGAAGAATGGGCACAAGGGCCTAAGATTAACTTCCTCTAAAAATAGAGGAAGTCTTCCTCTTTCTCTTCCAAAGAGGATGTCCAAATTGGTTCCACATTGAAGAGGACATCCTCTTAGAATAGAGATAGTACTAAGAGGATGCACCATCCTCTTCAATGTGAATGCTCTAAGGTGGATATATCCGTTTAAGAATAAAACGGTTAAATACTATCCCATTTGTTTAGATAAGATCATTATTTTGGTTCTTCTTAAGAATTTTCTTTTTGTATTAATATTTAATCCGTCTCAAGGTTAGATAGATATGTCCGTGTTAGATGAGGTTACACAGATACTCCTTTTATACCAGACTATTGGTAACATTGACTTTTTCACACTTATCGAGACACGCTTTGCAACGTGAATATGTTTAGTTACACAGTATTAAAAATTATAAAAATTTGATATTCTTATAGCATTTATGACGATAAATCAAACAATATCTCATTTGACTATATTTTATTTTATAGATTAAAAATAATATCAAAGATTTCCTACGACCATGAATAGTGTCAAGATTTTCAATGTTACCGGTGTGATACAAAGGGAGTATGTCGTATTAAAATGAGAATTTGTGGAGACTTTTTGAGATCCAGGTTAAGCGGTGAGTTGTAATCATAAACTCATCTTATTTCAATCATAATTAGGATTTTTGTGAGCAATAATTTGAGGGGATGGACCAAGTATTTTTTTTGACCGTGTATATCATCATGAGCATAAGTGGTGTTTACGTTTTAAACCATCCGCTGACTTTTCTTCCAGCGCTTTTCTAATCATTTTTTCTAAAGTCTTGATTAAAATTGTTTTAAGTTAAGATCTCTTATACTCTGTAGTCCTTATTGCATTTTATCCTTGTATAAATTATTTGTAAGTTCATCTTAACAAAAAAATTGTGTAATTCGTTCTAGATTATGGTGAAAAGATGACGATTTGCAATACCTCTTGAAATGAGTAATTTAGACTGAAAAAAGAGCCAAAGGGGTCAAAAATCTCGTTCAGTGTGGGTTGGGCTAGTTTGTGATTCATTATTCGGTTTTGTAAGCAGTCTGTTAGAGTGCAAATTCATGTACCACATTGGTAGGATGGTAGTATAAAGGTGAATGATCATCTTTATAAGTGTCACCAAATATAATAATACAAGTGATGGGGCATATTCTGCACCCGCTGACCAAGTCAACATATTGAGCGAGGTCAAAGATATCCACAAACAAATCAACGACTTTTTTTAAACAAGATATCCGACGGCCTATCGGCCATCACCCGTCTCTCGGCTTAACTAACTAGCCACCGAGAGACACATCCGCGTACTCATATCCAAGACCCCTCGGCATGGAGTCAATCGGGCCCTTCGGCCGACAGGGTCCCTCGGCCGAGGTCGATCGGTCTTTTCCACCACTAGCCACTTGGCCACTTGGCCACTACGTGACAAAAGGTGAAAGTCTATAAATACTCCACCTCTCTCATTGAGAAGGGGATCCAGAATCTAACCTAAGAACCACTTAAATTGGTATTACCTCTCTCATCTCTCTACAATTCACATCATCAAGCAACATACTACTTAATCACAATAAGTTCACTGACTTGAGCGTCGGAGTGAGTACGCTTGGCACAAAGCCAAGCCCTCAGTTTGCTCGTTGTTGCAGGAGAAAGCCGAGGAGAGCAATCAAAGCTAGAAGGGGCATTATTCGACAAAGCTAGCGTGGTAAACAAACCTACTTCGAATTCATACCCTAACAATTGGCGCCGTCTCGTGGGAAAAAGATACTAGAAGCTAGTCATTCCCAAACCAAAAAAAAAAAAAAAAAAAAAAAAAAAAACCACCCAAAAAGCTAAGAAGATGTCAAAAGAACAAGAGGTGTTCGTAATCAAGAGCCCCTCCACCCGGATGATACCGTCCACAATTGGGAGTTGTGCGGCCCTCCACCACCGGATAATTCAACCGGAGTTCGGGATGCCAATAATGCCGATACGCCCGCCCGCCGACCAGTCACCGTCATGGGCGTGTGGTTGATGCAAGAAAGCCGGCGCCTCTGGACTCGATTGTCGGTCTGCGCCACTCACACACACACCGACAAGAGCGGCGGGACCCGTCCGGAAGCTAGGGCCCAAAAGGTGACTCCGAGAAACCCGAACGAAGCACTAAGAGAGGCTGAGCCTACCAAGACGCCGGGGGAGCCCAGGGTGTCAGTGGTAGAACTAAGCCCTTCCCGCACTCGCGGAAGGACGATGTCGCCGCGACACCCACGAGGCATGCCCCAGACGAGCGAAAGGAGTCCGACTCACCAGAGTCGGAGAAGGAGTCCGACTCACCAGAGTCGAAGAAGGAGTCCGACTCACCAGAGTCGGAGAAGAAGCCCTTCCCGCCACGGGGAGAGGGGCCGGACTAAGGATGCGAGGAGCCGATCGCCGCGTGTCATTAGACACGTGGTCAGACAGCCCCTCAGTGCCTACGTCCTAGAGACCCAGGTGCCGCCAAAGCTAAAGCTACCATCTATATCATACAAAGGAGAGGGCGACCCAACCGATCATGCCGAGGCTTTCGAGTCTCACATGTCGGTGTGGGAGCAACTTTGACGAGGTCCAGTGCCGAATTTTCCCAACGACCTTGGTTGGAATGGCGCAAAGCTGGTACAAGGGGCTACCCGATGGGTCGGTATACTCCTATTCCGACCTAAGAGACGCGTTTTTGGCCCAGTACTCTACCAATAAAAGGAGAGCCGTCGAGACATCGGATCTCCTGACCATCGAGCGAGGAGGGAGGCGAGTCACTCCGAAGCTATGTGAAGAGGTTCGATGCCAGGGTTCAGCAGATTAGGGAGCTGAACAGCGAACTAGCGGCCTTCGCACTGATGAAAGGCCTCCCCAGAGGGGACTTGAAAAACGAGCTCATCAAGTGCGGTGGCCTGAGCCTTGAGTCCGCCAGGAAATTGGCCGACCAGGCTAGGCCATTAAGGTCGAAGACTATCACAAAATATGGATAGGCCACGGCGAGGCCGGGCACTCAGAAAGAAAGAGCCACCGGGAGGACAAGCCGGATGAAGGGCGCCGTGACAATAATAGGTCGCGGACCGACAGGCCCGCCAGAGCGGAACCCGGCGGACGCCGGGGAGTTCAGTCCGTACTACCATAAGAAGTACAAAGATCACACCCCCCGGTCGTATCGGCCGAGGGTCTTCTCCCCGAGCGAAACGAGGGGCGAAGTGGGAAAGGCCCCCAAACCTAGGGGGACGGTGACACGAG
Organism: Silene latifolia; assembly: GCF_048544455.1. Taxonomy (NCBI): domain Eukaryota; kingdom Viridiplantae; phylum Streptophyta; class Magnoliopsida; order Caryophyllales; family Caryophyllaceae; genus Silene; species Silene latifolia. The sequence continues at coordinate 23,361,846 of NC_133536.1, forward strand.
CCCTGTCTTTTGAGTACCACGGCCACACCGGTCACTTAACCAACGATCACGGCATTTGAAGAATGCCATTGAAGAGCCGATCCGAAAGGGAGCCTCGGCAAGTATGTTGCGGAGGCCAAAAACTAACACCGGTGGCTCAGATAAAAAATCCGTCTTTGAATGAATAGGAACAATTCATGTTGTCATCGGGGGAAACGAGAACGGCGGATCCGCTCGCGGACACAAACGGCACTGAACGGATCAGATCAAAGGGCCGTCAACTTCGTGCCCACTACAGCGGCCCGCGCTTCCAACATCCCGAACATAACTATTGGGAAGGAGGACTACGAAGGAATCATCGCCCCGCATAGCGACCCACTCGTAGTCCACTTAGACATAGCCAACCACCTGGTCATGAGATGCCTGATTGACACGGGTGCTTACACGAACATCATGTTCAGGGAGTGCTTTCTAGGGCTCGGCCTGAAAATTGCGGACCTTAGCCCATGCACCAACCCATTGTACAGCTTCTCCGGGGCAGGCTTGGTCCCCCTGGGGTCTATCAAGTTACCAGTGATGTTCGGCCAGTCCGACGCGGCCAAGAATGTGATGTCCGAGTTCGTGGTTATCGACGGCTCATCCGCATATAACGTTCTCATCGGTCGTATCACCCTGAGTGAGGTCGATGCTGTAATGTCCATCCGGGCCCTGACACTGATGTATGTCTCGGACCGCGGGGAGGTTCATAAACTCGTCTCAAAGAACGAAAAAGACGAGGTGGTCAACGTCCAAATATCGGCCAGAGGATGCAACATGCAATCCTTCAAGGTAGCAAAGAAAGAGGAAAAAGGGAAGAACCCATCCTTACGACAGGAAGACGAACCGATGAGCACCAACCACGTCGGCATGGTCGAAGGGGCGAGACCGAGCAGATAGAGATCGATCCAGGGGCGCACCGAATCGCTTTCGGTGTCGGCGACCGGAGCCAAAATTCGGGCCGATCTCCTGACCTGCGAGGAGGAACAAAGACGTCTTTGCGTACTCGGCCCGCCGAGATGCCAGTGTAAGCCGAGAGGTCATCGTTCACAAGTCGAACGTACTCCCAGCGCCCGCCCCGTGAGGCGGGGGTGAGAAACTCCTCGGCCGAAAAAGAGGATGCCATCAAAGCCGAGGTTGATAAGTTGTTAGAGGCAGGCTTTATCATCCCTTGTACATACCCCGAATGGCTAGCTAATGTTGTAATGGTTAAAAAGTCATCGGGGGGGTGGAGGATGTGTGTTGATTTTACGCAACTTAATAAAGCATGCCCGAAAGATTGCTACCCCTTGCCTCGGATAGATAGCTTAATAGATGCGACGGCAGGCTACACAATGCTTGAGCCTCGCTCGACGCCTTTTCGAGATACCATCGGTATTCATGGCGAGAGAAGACATGCCTAAATGCGCATTCATCACCATACACGGCACCTACATGTACAAGATGATGCCGTTTGGTTTGAAAAACGCCGGCGCGACTTACACAAGACTGGTGGACAAAGTATTCCAAAATCAAAAAGGGCGAAACATCGAGGCTTACGTCGACGATGCTATTGTCAAGAGCAAGTCCGACGGCGAGCACCTAGCCGATTTACACGAGACATTTTGTTCACTAAGGAAATACAAGATGAAGCTTAACCCTACAAAATGCAACTTGTCCGGGGCGGCAAATTCCTCGGCGTGCTTGTTAGCGCCAGGGGAATTGATGCCAATCCGGAGAAAGTCCAAGCAATTCTAGACTGCGGAGCCGAGGAATCGCAAAGAGGTTATGATCTTGACCGGGAGGATGGCGGCCCTTGCCGTTTTATCTCTCGGTCACCGACAAAGAGCACCCCATTCTTCAAAGTGCTAAAAGGGAATAAAGACTTCTGGGGGAGGAACAGAGCACGACCCTTCGAACAACCGAAAGCCCATCTCGCAAACTCTCCCAACCCCGTCCCGGACCGACGACCGGGGAAACGCTATATCTATATCTAGCATAACCTCGGCCACGGTCGATCTTCGAATCGTCGAGAGAAGAAAACAAGCAAAAAGACACAATATACTTTATCGCCCATACACATTGTTCCGCCGAGAGAAACTACCCGCTGATTGAAAAAGCAGCCTTTGCCGTGGTTGTTGCCGCAAGGAAGTTGAAACCCTACTTCGACGCACATCCCATGACGGTCTTAACCGACCAGCCGTTGGAGAAAGCACTGGAAAAATTCGAACAATCAGCGGACTTATCAAATGGGCAAAGGAGCTATCTCGGCTTCGGCATTCAATACAAACCGAGGCCCTCGATAAAGGGGCGGCGCGGACTTCTTGGCCGAGTGCACGTATCAGGAAGAGTCGTGTCCCGGCATGTGGGAGGTATATACCGATGGATCCTCCACAACGAACGGCTCAGAGCCGCATCCTTATCATCGGCCCAAACGGGGACGAGTTCGAGTACGCTTTGAAGTTTACCTTCTCAACCTCAAATAACGAATCCGAATATGAGGCGGTGATAACCGGAGTTGAGTTAGCCGAGCGCCGGGCGTAACACATCACTTTGAAAATGACTCTCTCTTGGTGACTAACCAATACGAAGGAGAGTACGAAGCTCGGGACGATGGGATGGTAAGATACCTGGAAAAGGTAAAAGACGAGACCTCAAAATTAAAGTCATTTAAAATGCGACACATCCCCGGATCCGAGAACAACCGGCCGACGCTCTCTCAAAACGCCGCTTCAACCATCGGGAATATCACCAAACCGTGCTAGTGGACATCAGGAACGCTAAAAGCATTGACGAAACCATCGGCATGGTGTGCGACGTGGAAGCCGAGACGACATGGATGACTCCGATAAAGAGGTATAAATCGACACATGAGCTACGGAGGACCGCAATCTCTCGCAAAGATAAAGAGGATCGCAGAAGAAGGTACTTGGTATTTGAAGGAGAGTTATACAGGAGGTCCGTGACAAGGCCACTCCTGAAGTGTGTCGGTCCGGCCGATGCGAGCTAATCTTGACGAAATACACGAAGGCATCTGTGGTCATCACATGGGGGCAAGAACACTAGCCCACAAAGCTCTCCGAGCCGGCTACTTCGCCCACCATGCTTGAAGATTCCAAAACAAAACAAAAAAATGCAACAACCGTCGGATGCATGCTCCGGTGATACATGCACCTTCCCGAGACCTGCAAATGGTGCTTAGTCCCCTTCCTTTTGCACAGTGGGGAATGGATCTACTAGGGCCATTTCCGACGGCATCCGGAGGAAGAAAGTTCCTAATCGTCGCCGTCGATTACTTCACCAAATGGGTTGAGGCTGTAGCAGTACCTGCCAAGACCGCGACGGCCGTAAGAAAGGTGATCTGGGAAAACGTCATAACTCGTTTTGGGTTACCCCAAGTCATGGTGTTCGACCATGGCCGAGAGTTTTGGAGTGATACAATAATGAGCTGGTTGGAAGAACTTGGCATCAAATTTGCATACTCCTCCGTCTGCCACCCCCGAGCAACGGGCAGAGGCGAGGCACCAATAAAACAATCCTCAACGGCTTGAAGAAGACAAATGAAGACCTCAAGGAAGATGGGCCGATGAGCTACCCGGCGTTCTATGGTCCCTTCGAACCACGGAGAAAGAGGCAACGGGGTACAGTCCATTCCACTTAGTCTACGGGTCCGAAGCAGTCCTGCCGATTGAAGCAACGGTGCCAACATTCAGAACGGCTACTTTTAACCCGGATGAAAACGAGGAAGGCCTAAGAACCTCCCTAGACCTGGTCGAAGGAAGCCGAGATGCAAAGACGCCTCAACTTAGCGATATATCAGAGCCGAATGAAAAGGGCCTACAACCGAAGGGTCCACAAAAGGGATCTAACGGTAGGTGACCTGGTCCTAAGGAAGTCAGCCGCCACCAATAAAGGAAACATTCATGGTAAGTTGACGGCCAACTGGGAAGGTCCCTACAAGGTAGTTGAAGAAATGAGGCCGGGTACATACCGGCTGACGGACATGGGGATGTACCTCGATGAGCCATTGGAACACCGACAATCTCGTAAAATACTTTGTATAGCAGCGGAGGTGCCCAAAACAATTGTTGGCACCCCAATGCATGTTCATATCTAAATAGGAGTCATCCCCATTTTCCATCAAAGTGTTAATCCCCTCCATAGTCATGTCGAGGAAAACACAACGGCGGTCACCCCAATAAGAAGGCATGCTAACGTATGTACACAGCAGACAGAGCCAAAACCTCGATCACCTCGGCCTTTAACGGGAGTGACGGGGGGACGAGCCGATATGCTAACATATGTTCAACGGCGGTCAAAACGTAAACTCCGTTGCCCGTGAATCGACCGGAAGAGACGAGTGAAACGCAACCGCCCTCGGCAAATTAAGACCGAATCTAAAGACGTTAAACACACGGTTGAGATACGCATTCTAAATCGCCCCGCTAAAGCCAAAGGTAAAAACGAAAAGCGCTCAATTAATTAACGCAACCGCCCTCGGCAAATTAAGACCGAATCTAAAGACGTTAAACACAGTGAGATACGCATTCTAAATCGCCTCGGCTAAAGCCAAAGGTAAAAACGAAAAGCGCTCAATTAATTAACGCAATCGCCCCTCGGCAAATTAAGACCGAATCTAAAGACGTTAAACACAACAGATACGCATTCTAAATCGCCTCGGCTAAAGCCAAAGGTAAAAACGAAAAGCGCTCAATTAATTAACGCAAGAAGACAAGTGAAGGAATAAATCAAAGGCCTCGGCCAAGCCAGGCGAAGCAAGCAAATTCTCATTAAGAAAAGATAACGGTTACAAGAAGGAGAAATACGATGCACGACGGTAGTCCCCTTTGGGATAAGCCAAGATTCTACCTACCAAGGTTTTACAAAATACAAGGAAGAGTAAAGCAAAAGGTTACGGACTGGTTCTTTGAAGCGCCAAAAGGATGGCGGGAGAAAAGGCTTAATAGTTGGCCCCCGAATAGCCGAAGCTATCCGAGACGCCGGGTGAGCCTCGGTGACGACCGCCCGTCTCCCTATGCCTGTTCTTTGCTTGCCCTTGCCACCATCAAGAACATCATCCTTGGTGGGCGGCTTAGATGCAATGGGCGCCTTAGCATCCTCGGCTTCCTTGGCGGCCTTAGCATCCTCGGCTTTCTTAGCGGCCTTAGCATCCTCGGCTTTCTTGGCGGCCTTAGCATCCTCGGCGGCCTTGGCCTTAATGGACTCTTCTCTGCCACCCTCGTCTTCTCGAAGAAGAGCCGCCTTTTCCGCGGCCGCCTCTTCCTCCTTCTTGGCCCTCGCATCCTCGGCGGCCTTATCCGCCGCAGCTTTCTCGTTAGCCTCGAGCCTATCGTCGAACAAACTGTCGAATTTTGGCCACGGAAAGGAGCCATCCGGATCTGACTCCCCAATCACCTCCCTGAAGGTTTCTTCGGTCAGGTCCCTATATTGAGCACACATGCGGGGGATAATCTTCTTTTGAAGCATCTCAATATCCTTCTCCCTTTGGGCAAGGATAGCACTGGTACCCCTATGTGACTCCGCCTGGAGCCGGTACGCCCTTTTCGACTCCTCCCTTTGGGCGACAACAACGTCGTAGCCGCCCTTGTACCTGTCCCGTTCCTCCCGCAACTTGGCGGCGGCGAGGTCAGCAGCCTCTAACTTGGCCTTCTCGGCCGACAGCAGCTTCTCAACTTCCTCCACACGCGCTCGTGCAGCAAGGAGATCAAGCTTAGCCTTCCCGGCTACCCCCTTTGCGGCCACAACATCAAGCTTCAGCCGTTCTATCAACGGTCCCGTCTTGGTCAGGGCCTCTTCTTGCTCCCTAATGCGAAAGCCGGCCAGTTCGGACCACTTCCCAATCCTCTTACCCAGCCTTGTGCCCTCCGCTATGAGCTGGTCGTTGGATATCGACGCGAGAATAGAGTCGGCGGTGGCATTTTTTCCCGCCGTCTGCACAGGCCTCTCCTCACCCGCCGCTCGCAATGGGACAGATCGCGCGGTTGATCTACAAAAATTCAATCAAAGAGTCCACGTCAACGTTCACGGACATACCAGAGAGCCGGTCATCGGGTATATCTAATGAGCCGGCTAAATCGAGCCGCAAGTTAGATCTGCATGCCGGAGGGCTTGCTCTTCTTGGCCGATTGACCCGTTCCCTCGGCGCCATCGTTAGCATGAGCTGTGGCAGCAGAATCATCGGCGGTAGGGGTAGGCCTCTTCCTCTTACGCCTAAGTGGAGATCCCTCAGCATCGGAATCCTCCCCGTCGACAATGTCGACGATTTCCACCTTCTTCTGGACAGCGGGAGTTGGAGGCGGAACTGAGGTTGACACCGTAGCCGCCGAAGACTTGGCTTTTCGGACCCGGCGCGGAATGGCGGCAGGCTACCTCGGCCCGAGCCTCCGCCTCGTCCAAGCTCTTGACTTTTGATCCATGAGGTCGAGGCGACGGACGGCGGTCATGTACATCGACCTTCGGATTCCTCTCCCGCACGTTACCATCTTTGTCAAGTCCCATCTTCTTGAGGAATTGCTCGAGACGAACGGAGCCAAAGTTCTCTCGTAAAAAGAAACAAAGTAAGAGTTAGACAAAGAAACAAGTCAAGGCACAAAAACAAGAACGCTAAAACAGAAATGGGCCTCACACCGACCCCACTCACCCCGTGCTAGGGCCGGTATGAGGCCGACGTGGCAAAGCGGCTCATCCATCTGGATGACTTGCGTCGGGGGCAACCAAACTTTCGGCGTCCCATCGTCATCGACCTCGAAAAGCTTCAATGCCCGCGTCTCGTCCTCGTTGAGACAGACCTTTGCGGCGTCCATCTTATTCTTGCCCTTAGGGATCATCTTCTCACGCTCCCCCCTACTCTCGCACCGCAAGTTAACGTGGTGCTGAAAAGACCGAGGCAACGGATAATCATCTGGGACCTCGACATACACCCACCGTTCCTTCCAGCCCTTGCAAGAGGTGAGCTTAGGCACGGTGAGATAGCCTGGCTCAGTCTGGACGCTATACCACCCCCGGCCACCTTGAACATTCATTCGAAGAAAATGAATTCGGCGGAATAAGTTTACCGTTGGGATCACCCCCCTGAAGAGACACAGCCACACGAAGCCGACTATAGTCCTAACGGCCAAAGGGTGAAGCTGCGCCGCTGCAACGTTCATCGCCTGAATTATGGTAGAGACGTACATATTGAGAGGAAACCGGAGACCATACTCCATGTGCCTCATATATACGCCGATGTGACCCGGGAGGGCAACAGACGGCCGACCCTCTCCAGGGGATAACAATGTTGTACCCCGGCCAAAAAAGAAGTGATCTTCGAAAAATTCAGAGCCGAGCGGCGGATGAACTTATCGATAAAACCACGATCGGCGCCGTAGTACGCATCATAATGATGCGGGATCTGTGACCTCTCCCCACCGGAAGGATTCCTTTCCTCATCATCATCAACATCGTCATCATCCTCCCACTCCTCCAGGACTTTGCGGTCAACTTCAGGAGAAAGAGACCTACGGCCCCCCGACCTTAACGGAACGGCGGCTACCGCCTCCTCCTCATCAAAACGCACCGAGGAACCCCCAAAGCACGCATTCTTTGGGACCGGCGTCAGCAGAAGACATGGTTCACAACAATTACTTAAAGCAAATTAAAAAGTTGATAAGTTTTTTTGGTTTACCTTGAAGAAAAGTGCTACGCCGACGTAAAAATTCTGAAGATTGGAAGAGAAAGAAACACTTGAAGTTCTAGATCTAGAAAGAAGAAAAAATTTTTGGAATGAATGAAATTAGTAACCAATTTCACTTCAAAGATCTGGTATTTATAGGCCAAGGCCCGCAAAGGAGGACCAATCAAAGCGCAGCCCATGAAGCGTCAGCCAATCAACGAAGAGACACATGTCAGGCATGCGTACACGGAATGTCAATCGACGCAACAGTTGAACGTCAATCAATGCAACAAAGAACCAAGCGTCTTCAACACGCCCCTTCTTATCCCTTTGCCTATTCATCTTCCTCAAAGAAAATCCTAAAGTATCCGTTCTCCGGGCAATATGACTAACCAAGCTAGGTAGCACCGGGGGGCAATCAAAACCACACCTACTCTCAACCTTAGGTCCACCGGCCAAAGAAAGATCTTCTCTTCCACATTTGATGTCCAATACCCATCCATGTGGCGGGGGATATGGTACGGCTGTCGTACGATAAAGCCGAGGAGAGAAGAAGCCGGGCGAGAAAATTTTCACTTGTGCAGAATATACGCTCAACATACATCGGAGCCCATACCACGGCATAGACTACGGCTGGGGGCAAATTGATGGGGCATATTCTCGCACCCGCCGACCAAGTCAACATATTGAGCGAGGTCAAAATATCCACAACCGATCAACGACTTTAAACAAAGATATCCGTGCGGCCTATCGGCCATCACCCGTCTCTCGGCCCGCTAACTAGCCGGTAGGAGACACATCCGCGTACTCATATCCAAGACCCCTCGGCATGGAGTCAATCGGGCCCTTCGGCCGACAGGGTCCCTCGGCCGAGGTCGGATCGGTCTTTCCACCGCTAGCCACTTGGCCACTTGGCCACTACGTGACAAAAGGTGAAAGTCTATAAATACTCCACCTCTCTCATTGAGAAGGGGATCCAGAATCTAACCTAAGAACCACTTAAATTGGTATTATCTCTCTCATCTCTCTACAATTCACATCATCAAGCAACATACTACTTAATCACAATAAGTTCACTGACTTGAGCGTCGGAGTGAGTACGCTTGGCACAAAGCCAAGCCCTCAGTTTGCTCGTTGTTGCAGGAGAAAGCCGAGGAGAGCAATCAAAGCTAGAAGGGGCATTATTCGACAAAGCTAGCGTGGTAAACAAACCTACTTCGGAATTCATACCCGGAACAACAAGGTCTTTTAGGAAGGAGCCCAAGAGTAAATCCGTGAGGGCTTGACCCAAAACGGATAGTATCGTACTATTATGGACAGTGAACACTGACACAGTAGATGCCCAATACAAGGTATTCAAGCATCTACACAACAAGTGGTATCAGAGCCCAATGTTCGACTTGGGCTAGACACAAGAAGGAGCATCGAGTCAAGACTTGAAGATGGCGTATACTGTAAGGCGTGGAACTCCTATAACTCGAGGGAGAGCTAATATGTTCACGAGAAGCAACATTGGTCTCACAGTGATGAGACGATAAGTCGTCCAAGAGAAGATCATCAGCGACCCGACGAGGTGGGTTGAGACTTAATGAAGGAAACAAAAGCGGTTCATGGTAAGCCCAAAGGCGATCCGGTGTGACGCTCTAAGGCAGTGGATTCAGACCTAGTCTAGGGTATATTAGATGCAGAGGAGTTCGATACACAAGTTTTAGCACAAGCCCTGTGAGACACGTGGTGTGTCGGTTAAGGAGAGGTTATGACTTGGTGATGCTAGGGTGTGTCTAGAAAGCTGGAGGAGCTGTAGAGTGTGGGAGTTCGCTATAGAGGTTAAGGTCCGAGTTAAGATGATGGTCTTTGGTTTGAGGGGAGATTGTTAGGGTGCAAAACCAGGCCATGTCCCACGGTATTATAAAGGTGAATGCTCATCTTTATAAGTGCCACCAAATATAATAGTACGAGTTCTTCTGAGAAGGAGTTTAAGAGTAAATCCGCGAGGGCTTGGCCCAAAGCGGACAATATCATACTATTATGGACAGTGGACACCGGCAAAATAAAGGCCCAACACGGGGTATTCACGCTTCCGCACAACACAGCCAAACATGGACTCATTTGGATGAGATTTAGTTCAGTTTTAAGTGTATTGCTATCAAGTTATTTGAGTAATAGTCCATACACGACAATAATATTCGGGGAAATCGAACCGAGTCGAGTTGTTCGGATTGTTGTTCAAATTCAAATGTGCTTTGCTCAGGAGTAAATCGACTATGGGTCAGTTAGTTTTCAGAATTTGTCAAAATATATATCACCATTTTAAATAAGAATTTGTGCATCACAGTAACACATTTACAATTAAGGAAGTTTGGTTTATATATATTGCACTAAGCCTTGATTAGATATTTTAACTAGAAAATTCGAATATATGACGATGCATGGCCTAGCCAATTACGTAGGTTCACAATTAAACTAGCTAACGTCATAGTCTTGCTTTATAAAAGTTGTGACTTGTAAGCTTCATTTTTAGTGTGATTTGAAAAGTTTTAATGATAGCTAATTAATTTAATTTGGCATTTAAAAAGTTGATTCCTTTGTGAATGAAACAACGAGAAGTGTCTTAGTATAAGACTATTACATCCATGACTTATCAAAGGTATCGCTATCGTGAGCTTCTAGCTTTCTACTCACGAACAAGAAAATGTGCTATTCCTAAAGTCCTACCAAATACTCGTACATTATTAGTGTGGTTGTATACTCTTGTTTGATGTGTGAATAATTGAATATGCATAGTAGTTGAGCTAGACTCCTCTTTCTTTTTGCCTTTTTTGGTATTTTTTTCACGGAAATGACTAACTTAGTAATAGAATGTATACGACACAAAAAAATACGGAAAATTGAAAACAATTCTATTAGAAGCTAGAGAAAAAAAAATTGTCTTATAAAATTAAAGATCTCGAACTTTATTTGACAATTAGGCTTTGATAATTACAATTTACAGATACTTAAAACCGAAAAAAATTAAGAGAAGCTAATAGGAAAAAAATCCTTTCATTTTGACTTTTCGCTTATCATCTTTTGTGGGACAGAATTAATTGAGTTTTTAGAGCTTATGAATAATTTATAATCGAACAATAACATTTTGAATTGGTCCAACTGTCCAAGGATGTTTTTGGAAAAACAATTGTTAATGTCTTTGATTCACTGTTTGTTCCTTGTAGGGCTTCGTCATTTATTATGTTTTTTGTCCCTCAATAAACAGGTCCCATTATTGAGTACTAGTGGTACTACCGTAATGACTTTAAAAGATCAATTAGTCCGTCTTACTTTAAACCGTCTTATTTCAAACCGCAATAAGACCTCTCACAAGTGAGAAGCACATGGATAGTGGGACACTCCCATGTGTTTTCCCACTCACACCCTAAATGGGTTTTTTGTGAGAGAAAATGGTATCCGTCTGACAATTTCAGACGGATATGGCGGTCTGAAATAAGAATTTGTGAAGATCAATAAATCTTGTTTGGATTAAATGTTACCATTTTTTTAAATATAATGCAATTATTTAATGACAAAATGTTATAATTAAAATTATCACTTTTTACCCTAAAAATATAATATTAATATTTTATCAAAAAATAGTAATATTTTATCATAAAATGACTATAAATGGTTCGTCTTGTTTCAGACAGGAAATAACCAGTCTAAATAAGAATTTGCGTTAAAAGATCATTAGGGCATTCTTTAAAAAATCATACATGAAACGATCTCGATGGGATAAAGTCTATCGCCCTCTATATTTAGGAGGCTTAGGTATTTGTAAAGTGAAAGTTTTAAATAAAGCATTTCAAATGAAATTTTTATGAAATTTTTTAACAATAATAACATTTGAGTCTCGTTAGTTAAGAAAAACTATTTAAAAAATTATTCGCTCTTTGAGCATTCGCCTCCACAAAGGAGTTTTTAGTAGTGGCGTAAACTTATGTCTGTTTGAGAGATTTTAGAAAAGGTATTAGATGGAAGGTTGGTAATGGAAAAAGTATAAAATTTTGGACTGATAATTGGACCTTTCCGAAATCTATTAGCTCTCATATTACCAATACAAATTTTGTACGAGAAAACTTGATGGTTAGTGATTTTATCACACCTGATAAGCAATAGAATTCTATAAAATTAAAATCTAATCTCGATTCTAGTATTGTTCAACAGATATCCCTATTATTCCTCGAAATGAGATTCCTAATAAAATGGGATGGGGTTTATCTCTTGATGGATCTATTTCTATTAAGACAACTGCTTGGCCAGTTGAAGGGAGTCTATAATCACAATCTCAACGAATATAAATTTGCTTGGATTTGGAAGCGTGACTTCCCTCCTAAGATTAAGTTAGTTTTATGGAATATTTATGTGGATGAACTACCTACGAGGGAGCGTCTTCAGCGTTCTCGTGTTTTTGTACCTATTTATTGTACCCTTTGTAATCATCACAGAGAAGACTAAGACCACCTCTTCTTTAATTGCTTGTATTGCATATTATTTCTCAAGCCGTTGGTGTTAGTGATATTGTTACCTTTTATCATTGTCACATTAATGATCAATACTTAAGTTTTGTGGAAAATTTGAATGATTTTAATGACTCTATTCCCCTTAAGTCATTTCAAATGATCACTTTTATTTGGTAGAATTTGTGGTTTAATAGAAATAATTTTTTTTTTGAGAATGTTGTACTAGCTAGATGTACATAGAATTAAACAAGTCATTTCGAGTTCATTTTTTTATGGTTCACTCTTAAGTATAAGGAATTGGATAAAAAAGACACAAATCCAAAGCATTAACATCATGGTTTTAGTAGTTGTAATGATAATACCTTATGGCATAAGCCACCAAGTAATTTTATTAAAATCAATTTTGATGGTTGTAAGCGAGATGACAAAAATCCAGCTTTAGGTTTTAGTATTAGAGATCATGACGGTACAGTATTGTTATTAGGTGCTAAATCTTGCGGTCAAGTTACTGTTCTTTTAGCGGAAACTCTAGCCTTTAGAGAAAGTATAATTGCAGCTAGAACTTTGGGTTTTAACCTTTTAACTATTGAAGGAGAATAACTCTATCCGTACGTGGAAGGTTCCCTGAGAAATTTCTACTTTGATCGTTGATATTAGGATCGAACTTTCTTCTTTCACGGAAATGAAATCTACTCATTCTTTTCATGAAACCAATAAAATAACGGACTTTATGGTCAATTTAAGGTATTCGTGTCCTTCGAGGTGGGTTGAAAGTCTTTTGAGATCCCCTTTTAGACCAAAATGGATCTTCTCCATTTCCTCTCCATTTTCTCTCTTAAACTCATTTAATAATATTTTTTCCACCAAACCTCATTTTCCCTTTATTTTTACTCATTAATTTTGAGCCGTTCGATGATGACAGAATACGATCAAAACCACCGAAAGGAAATGGCCTCTCCATATATTTTTAAGAAATGGAGAGAAACCCTCCTCCTTTTAGACGGCCCTGATTCGGTATGCTCCAAACAAAGGAAACCATAAATTCAAACACGCAAGTGAAGTTAGCTTAGTAGAATAATTTGACTAATGTACGGGTTAGAATTCTGTGCACCCCACTCCACAGTCCACTCCAATCAAACACTTAATAATTTGTTTTTTCCTTTTTATTTTGCTTAAAAGGATAGTTTAGACAAATGGGTGACAGCCAAAAATAGGACAAACAGAACCTTGCAAGGCGGCTGCATCAAAAGCTCAGAAAAATACAAACAACGTGCCTTGAAAGAAACCTTACATCAAACTTACTAAACGATGAACGTTTTGTCCCGTATTTCATTCTTTGAAATTTCTTATGTAAAGAGGACCACTTCTATGAGCAGCTAATACAAATTCCTAAACACAAATATAATACATTAAGACGTCGTCAAAAGCTGTTGCACTACTAATGGCAAGAGAGTAGAGATTAATTCGTGACATGCCGACCTCAACTCAAGAAGTACAGATCCATTATATTACATATTTGATCGTTATCTAGAATATTCACTTGTTCGCCGTACAATTCTACTCTAAATCTGCATTTACGAGAGAATACAGAGATGATACCATATCATGTCATAATAGATGACATTCCCAATGATCGACCTAATGCTACGACAAAGCTGTGCATATATTAGGCACTGCAACACCAAACTTCACGGATCTTCAAAATGGTGGTCTGTTTCGTCATAGATTTCCTCCTGCATCAATAAGAAGTCGGAATTAAGTTAGGGGGAGATCTATGAATAAAAGGAACCTAAGTTTGAACCCTTGACAGTTGATCCACGGTTTGATCATTTGTCACTAAACCATTGAGATAAGTGGGTCAACCGGTCTAGTGCTAACGTATGTGCTCAAAACGTGTCTTGAGCTACCAAGCTGACACAGCATTTCGGATTGGCTGATTACAAGTCATTAGGGCTATTTTCAATAGTCACTACCAAGGTATTAGCCTTGACACAGCATTTCGGATTGGCCGAGTACGAGTCATTAGGCTTATTTTCAATAGTCACTACCAAGGTTTTAGACTTTTAGCCATGTTAACGGTCTCATCAGATTAAATATGGTCTACCTGAGATTGTAGTTTTAGGCCCCAGATGCAAAAGTTGGGTTGGGACGGGTCAATTGGATTGGGTCAGTGTTGTTAGGTTTATGCTTTTCTCAGTTTGCTTAGATTGTTCGCCACAATTAATTTGTGTTGCTCAAAAGAATCTTACTTGTAGGAGCTCTTCGATGACATCTTCTAAAGTTATTACTCCCACGGCATCTTCTTCATCAGGCTTTGGCAGGGGATGCTGATCAACCTCCAAGATGTCCGAATAGATATCCCGATTCCACTTCTTGGTCCCAAGTGCCTTGTTTGACTTATTGCTGTGGGGGTAGCTCTTCCACTTGTACAAGTTGCTCTTCGTTTTTAGAGAAATTTCCTTCTTTAGCTTTGATACTTGCTGATCAACATCAATAACCACATTTACTTCCTCCACTGCACCTAAATTCAAAAATTAAAAGAGTACGTCTAAGTAGCTCATCTCCTTTCAATTCTAATGCGCTTGCTCAGCTCAATGCATATAAAAATGTCCAGAAACATGAACATGGAACTCGTCCATCTAACAGGCATTGACCCTTGAAGAAATGGCAACTCACATTGGAATAAAATTTACTGGTAAACTAACTCACATTGATAAACTGACCTTACGGACCCGTTGTCTGTGAATTTATTAATCAGTGGTAGCCTTGGTAGGCTATGTTATTGAGTATAGCTAGGGTGTTGAGCACAGAAAATTTAACTAACAACTAATTGAAATTCATGATAACTTGAAGGAGAAACTTCTATGAGCAAGCTTGAGTTACTAGCTCAAGTTTGATGAGCACATTTGGAAGATGGCTAATCTTAAGTCTTAACTTCACCAAGTCAGTAAGATAGCATATGTTAAAGTGCCTTCATGAAGTGTATAATGACTTACTGAACATCGGCTCATTTGTTTTGACAAGAGTTTCCTTGGGTGCTAGCACTCAAAAATGCTTTGACAAGCCTAGACTAGAGACGTCATATATATGGAGGTCAGGAAAATCCCATTTGTCCAAATAGAATGAATTTCAGATGGAGTCTATTGCGCAAAATTCCACGAGT
Organism: Silene latifolia; assembly: GCF_048544455.1. Taxonomy (NCBI): domain Eukaryota; kingdom Viridiplantae; phylum Streptophyta; class Magnoliopsida; order Caryophyllales; family Caryophyllaceae; genus Silene; species Silene latifolia. Next base: position 23,377,168 of record NC_133536.1, read on the forward strand.
TCCAACGGTCAAGCAGATCATCAGACTGGAAAACAGAAATCCACAACTTACCCTCTGCCTGATCTCCATTGGCATGCGGTATCAATGATTTGTTCAATTGCCTTGTAACAACTGCGATGTGGCTATGCCCCTTCTGAAACTCATTCAAGATGTCATACAGCGGCATTAATTCAGGCACCCTACAAAAAAAAAGTTTGTCATCTTGCATCGGAGTAATGCTATCTAATTTCCTTATACAATGAATCCAAAAGTGAGGATACCGGAAGAACTACAAATCAGTTCACAGGCACTCCTTATAAGTCGATAAATAATGACTAACTTAGAAGAAAAAAAGGTTCAACCAGAACGACAATCCGATCTTGAATAGAACTAAACTCAAAATAACCCCAACAGAGGTCCATGACTCCACGCCTGCCTTTTTGACAGGATCACCTGAATCTTAAGGCCTACAAGTAGTTTGAGAAGTAAAATTCTCATCTCACTGTAATAAAGATATAGGTCAAATCAATTCAGAAGCTCAAGTGACCAGATAATTAAAATGTCAAAACTGCCATTGCTTATTGCTAAATCGGAGATTAAAAATGCCAGCCTGTGCAATTCTTAATCTAAAGTGATCCATTTCATCCTGATGATGTTCAATTCATGTTATACAAGTACACACAACGATAGCAAACAAAGAATTTAATCAATAACCTATCCTGTAACGCATCTATAGCATCAGCATCGTCCAACCAATTGCATTCGCATACCGTCTAAACTCTAACGTCATTCGTCATTCATCATTCATCATTCATCATTCATATAAGCATGTAAACTCCTAAGACAGGAATCATAAGTCATATCCACAAAGGCACAAACCTAGGAATCTTGCGAATTGTTACACTCTTTACAGGCACCTCATCTTCTGGGTCAACAGTGAGAAGATTTTTCACCTAAAATAAACAATAAACAGTCATGAACTCAATGCCAAGTAAAAGGAAATAGCTAATATGTGACACTCAGCTGCGAACGAATAATCATCTGAAACTGTCAGTGATAGTGATAGGTAAATTCATGTGAAGAATGGAATTAGAAAAAAAAATATAGATAACTTTCCAAATGACTACGATGAAAATTTAATCGAGAATTCTTATTGTCTGTTGCTTCACAGTAAAAAGAAGTGAAAACATTTTAGCTTTATTCCGTCATATTTCAGAGCCAAAAAAAAATTGTGAGTGCACTCTGAAAATTTGTCACGCTAACAAACAAACAAGCAGGCTAAACTAAAGTGCACGTTGAAATGATAACAGTATCCTGATCAGGAGAACACAACAATAAAGTTGTTGTCAATATGAGCGTTGAGTGTATTAGAATTAATCACGGAGAACTGTCAAGTCCTAACCCTAAGATCATTAGCCTGTTTTTTATGAACACATGACGTGCACCATTTAATATTAAATAAGCAACAAGCATCTGCATCAAGCTAATGCAGTCTAGCACGACGGCCAGAATAAAAGAACTATACAATCAACAATTGACAAAAAATTGAATGATAGAAAACCCAATGCTGACATCAACACTAAACTTACCAGGATACATCCGATAATGTTGGTCTGCTCCTCATAATAGACTGGAATTCGGCTATGACCGTTATCCATTATTGAGTTCATCAAGTCCCTATACAGAAGAGCATGCGTAAGCTCAAGAAAGTATAAAATTTAATTTTGTTTTGAATGTTGAAGTTGATGTTGCTGAACTACAAAATTATATTATATATGTTTTTAAGTGTCAAATCAAGGCTGCTCAAAATTTTTGAACCTATCAAGTTTGCCATTGATGTCAATCGAAAATATGTCAGCTATTGGAGTCATTGCATCACCAGCTGTCTTCTCTGTTAGTTCCAATGCTCCAGCGATAATTGTAGTTTCATCATGAGTTAATTCCCCACCTTTCCCAGCCTGGGTAGCACCATGATAAGGTCACAGGAAAACGAAGCACAAAAGGATAACCATCAGCAATGCAACAGAACAAGAGCAACTAAACAAGGTCATGTATAAATTTATGATGATAATATGTTGGTCAAACTTCAACTTAATCCCAAGTTCTAAAGATTCTGCTCCCACATGTGCAGAACGGAAAATTGAACTTTTACAGACAGACAAATTACATACCTCGTTTCCATGCAGATTCACAAGTGTCTTCAGCTCAGCCCTGCGGAAAAGGGCTTTATGTCCATGCCCTAGAAGTAAATCCAGCAGCTGTGAACCAATCAAAGTACATATAATCAATAAATATTGTAGGCCACAAGAAGGAAAATATTCAAGAAAGGCCATATCACATTCAAGACAAAAGCGAGTGCACAGCAAGATATAAGTAAGCTCCCACCTTGCTTATGGGGTAGGCAACAGGAAAACAAATCCAAACAAGTACACGAACAAAAGGAGCAACTGTTGCACCAATCGCCAAACCATAGCGAGAACAAAGTGATTGCGGTATAATCTGCAAGTGCAAAGAACATAAGGAAATTATGGAATAGCGAGAATAGACTGATTGTGATGACACAAGAAAAACAACTTCAATACTTCAGCAAAGTAATATGTTCATGTACTCCATCCGGACAGAACTTTTTTAAATTATTACTGTGTATATCGCAAAGCAAACTCCGCTCTAAGAGTCTATAGCATTCACCATTGAAAGCATAGATAACGGAGAAAGGATATGGTAGGCATTAGGTGAAACAAACACTCCCTCTGTCCTAATCATTTGTTTACCTTCTTTATTATTTGTGAGAGGTATTGTAATCAAAGATAAACAAATGATTGGGATGAAGGGAATAAACCTTTTATGAACAAGAATCAAAACGATTTAACACAGCAAGAACTTATCCACTGACCTCACCAAACAAAAGTATTAATGTCACTGAAATGAGGATGGCACCCCAAGCTGTAACCAAACTATCCAGGAAAATTGGGAGTGTCTGAAAAAAGATCGCACAATCATAACCTACACACGCTATTAGAATGATGGACTATTATTGCATTCCTGGAAGAATTTACCTCCATGGCGGCAGCATTGCAGATAAGCAAGGTACAGAGTAGTAAATGCTGATTCTTAACAACCGGCAATATTTTCTCTGTCATTAGAATAACACAAAACAGCTATAAGGGCCATTCATATTAAGTGCAATAGAATCTAAGATTATAAAGGACGTGCTAAGAATGACATGAGTCCGATTCAAGTCCCACAGACAAGCAAGAAACAGGACTCGAAAGAAAGGCTTAAAATATCTCGTACTTAGACATGAGTATATACGGAGTACCCAACATTTTTTAGTTTCTAGTCTAGGATGATGTCTAAAAGACCTTCATATCTACCAACACCAGACAAGAATCATTATATTAGCTTTCCAAAATAAAACCTCAGTAGACTAACAAAACTTTTCAAGTCAAAAACCTGGTTATACATATAAATAGAAACCCATGGCTTGCCGATAATCAAGCAAATGAAGGCAATCTACTTTTGGTCTATTCTTCACACTACCACAGATTCTACCAATGAAACTCCGTCAACCTTGACAATAACTTTTATACACTCTACCCTCGGCGTTGTCATGCATGAGTTTAACTTAACATCCACCTCCAAATTAGGCAAAAAAAATCTTTTTGGTGTTGACCAGGAATTCCCCTACCGACAGTTGGGCAATCTCCTTTGGGGTACTGAAGGCAATTTAATGGGTTGACCCCTCCCAAGTTTGGCTTTTTCATTCGCAAGAGTCAGGAATCGAACTCCTGACCACTTATTTAAGAGATGAGAGCCTTATCACTCACCGCAGCTAACTTTGGTAGGCGAAATCATATCTAGAAACATGGTAAATTAAGTAAGTTCGTAATATTCCTATCAAAATCAGCTTCCGCACTCGCCACAGGCCATTATAATCAACCTCAAATACAACAAAAAACACAGTCTAAAATTCTCCAGTTTACAAAAATTCAGCAAATATTCATCAATTAGTCCAGCATTCAATTCATGCAATGACAACACCACTCATCTAACAAAACATCACAAATTATAGCACAAGACCGTCTTACTGCATGAAACGGTCACTGTACTGATTAAACACTCATTTGTTACTATCATACTGTAAGACGGTTTTACACGATAATTATTAACAAAACACATCTGAATACAGTACCGAAAATCACTTCAACTAAACTCAAACATTAATTACACCAAAACAATTAATAATCAGCAAAATAACGAAATGAAGAATGATAATTATACCAGCATATTTGCGATCCTTAGGAGTACCAGATTTAGCAAGAACTTCAAGATCAACAAGACTCAGAGACATAAGACCTAAAGTTAATCCAGACATTAATCCTGCAAATATTACCAGAAATACAATTATTCCAATGTTCAGGAAAAACTTGGTCTCGCAACACGTGTACTCCACCGCCATTACTACTATTATGATACTACTGTATTATGCTTGTTGTTTATTGAATGTTCGTCGCCATTTTTGTCGGAAAGCCTAGCTTTGAAATTGTTAATTCGAGCTGTGTGTGTATGTGTGTGTGTGAGAGTGTGGAACAGAAGTTGAAAGAAAAGAGAGAAATGTGCGTGTGTAAAGAAAAGGAGAGGACAGGGATAGGATTCGCTTCTTTTTCGGGAAATGGTGACGCGAGTCATTAGAAGAGTATGGAGAATTTGTTGGGACTTTCGGTTAGACCTCGCTTTGACTTCAAACCTTGATATTTGAAGTCGGCCATGCATCATCATCCTAGATTCCTAGGTCGGCAACGTAAACGGGTTAACTGGATCGAGTACGGGTTATTTTGAATAATGAACTAAAATTAGTTGAGTACGGGTTATTTTGAATAATGAACTAAAATTAGATTAGACCCCCTTATAATAAATGTACGGTATTATAATTTTTTTTAATAAAAAAAAATTTTGGTCAAAAACTACCTTATATTTATGGATATTTATAAAAATACTACCTTATATTATTTTTTTGTTTTCAACTACCTTTATTTTCTTTATTTTTGGTCAATAACTACCTACGCTAAAAGTCTAGACGTATTTGGTCTGTTTTCCGGCTTTAGCCTATCTCACATGACTCTTTTATGCTTTAATCTTATTTAGGGCGATTTTGGGAAGTCATGATATACTTATGATTAACTTTAGTAGATGTTTGTAGCTATTGCTGAAATGTGAAATACATATATTTTGCTTATCTCAAGTTAAATTGTGTTTCGATGCATTTGATCATTGTTGTTTATGTTAACAAAGTCATGTGAGATAGGTTAATGTCGCAAAATCGTTCAAAGCTCGCCATATTTTCGGCATAGGTAGTTTTTGACCAAAAAATGAGAAAACAAAGGTAGTATAAAACAAGAAAAATAATATAAGGTAGTCTTTTTACAAATACCCCTAAATATAAGGTAGTTCTCGACAAAAAACCCTAATAAAAATTACTTATAAAATAGTGATATTTTATTAATTGTCCATATTTCTCATTATTGCATTTTGCTTTGTTGACAATTAATCAAGAGAATTGGGTAATGTACTAAAATGTATTTTAAACAAAATATTTTTTTACCCACAAAGCGAAAGCTTTCAATTTTTTAATTCTCTCAATTTTTTTGTCACGAAAGTAATAATAGTGATTTACATTTTTATTTTATATGTAGTATGTATCAAGTCATTCTCAAATAATGTAAAATAAAAGATTTAGCAATTTATAGTTTTATATAAATTTTATTTATATTTTAATTAAGAAAATATAGCTTAGATTTAGGTGAAAATAATATAATTTGCTGAAAAAATTAATTGTAATTAAAATATAATAATTCAATGAAATTAAAATGTAATTATTAGTTTCCTTTTTTAGTGAATGCAAATAATTGTAGTTACCTTCCTTATTTAAAAAGATGCTTTTTAAAAGGAAAAATGTGAGAATTCCTATTCTTTTAGTAGATTATGGCAAATATTGAGTCGGATTGGATGAGATTGGTCGGCCCGATTTGAGTCCTATGTACGGGTGCAAATTAAGTATGAGTCTGGTTATTGGAATCAGACGATTATATGGTAGGTTTACTTTGTCATTTGTTTATCAAAAGATTGTTGTACAGTGTAGTGCGGTGTACGATAATTCATTTAAATCTGAATATTTCATTTATTTGTTAATAGTTCGGTTATTGGAATCAGACCCAACACATTTTTTTATCTTCTTTAACTTTCGAATCATAATACTATCAGAGAGTGACCCCTAAATTTCTAAATTATTTGGGTATTTTGGACTTTCACTTAACCTCACTTTGACTTGAAACGTCTATAATTCCTCTGATTTGGTTATATAAAGCATAACTCTTCTGTAAAACGATTTTACAATATCACATTGTAAAATCATATAACGAAAGACTTTAATGCCTTTATTATAGAAAGTGATGAATCGCAAAAGTTATGTAAATTGGTTTTATATATGAGTTGTTAAAATTAAGTTAAAGCAAGTCGTATTGATTTGTGTGAAGGTTGTTGTAATATCACATATTTCTGGGCATAGTGAACTCGGTCGAGTGTTTTTAGACATGCAACTGTCTTGGGTGCACTCGACCGAGTACATGAGGAACTCGGTTGTGTTGGGCGTACTCGGTCGAGTATGTCAAATAGTCGACCGAGTATCCGAATTGGCGGGTTATATTTTCGCGGTTTTGATTAAAATGATTAAAGGAGTATATATTCGCTTAATAAGTTGCTAAAACATTTTTACAAAACCTAAACTACGTTCATTACTCCCCTAATCATCTTCATCAATTCCTAAACCTAGATCGATCGATTGTGAGTCCTTGCATCTCGTTTTCTGCGTTGATTACTTTGGTAAGTCTCTAGTAATTTCTTAATCAGTTTATGATTATCATTAGGAGTTTATGCCAACCATAATTTGGGTAGATTGGGGGATAGATATTGATTGATGTTGGTTGTGATTAGTATTGTTTGGTTATCATTGTTAGGTGACGATTTCGTAGAGGAGCAGTTCTAGCTTGCGTGATTGTTGTCTTTTGGAATTTGCGAATAAGGTAGGGTTTCCCTACTCAGTCCTTTGTACGATTGTTGTTCAGTGATGTGGTGATTGTACGATTTCTTATTGTGATAGTATTATGGTGACTTGGTACTATTGGTATCATTAGTATTGATTGTGGAGTCATTGTCGGGAGATGGTCTTCACCCCCATGTTTCCCCCTTATTGCTCCCATCACGAGAGGGATGTGCACAGTAATGATCTGGGATCGCTTGTTGCGATGAGCGGGGCTTAGGTGGCAAGGCTGCGGTCTCCCACTCGCGGTGTGAGTACCTGTTGCGATGGGTAACCTTGCTGATCTGGGCTGCGGTTCAATTAATGTACTTGGAGGTTGGAGATTTTATTGTTACAGGATTGAATTGGATGGTTTATTTATTGTTGTTGTTGTAGTTATGTTTTATTGTGCAGTTGACTGGCCCCTTTTCGTTGTTGCAAAACCTGCGGTCATCCACTGGGGAATGGTGAGCAGATATCTAGTAGGTTTTGGTTGATTGAGCTTATCGCGGGATGGATGAGAGAATCACCGACGCTAGCTAGCTTCCGCTGTTGTGTGACTTGTGTCGACATTAGATGATCATTTCTTTTATTGGATTTGTATTTTCAGTTTTGGTTTTTGGTATTGTGGTTTGTATCCGACTAAAATTTATTCACTTTAATTAAATGTTTTTTTATGATTTATGATTTATACTCTATCTCGGGTAACCGAAATGTTAGCATTTTTGTTTGTTAAGATTGGCCTTGGTAAGACACTTTGGTAGATAGGGGTGTTACAGTTGTACTGTGTCAGCCGATCAAGGGTTTGTTTGGGTTTGGACAAGTTGATTAAGTTGTTCTCATTGTGGGGGTAAGATTGTCATTATATATATATATATATATATATATATATATATATATATATATATATATATATATAGAGAGAGAGAGAGAGAGAGAGAGAGAGGTGGGATCCGGTGAGAACGATCATTCGGTGAGAACGGTGAGAACAAACTAAACTGTATCAATTTAGGGAAATATGTCACGTGTAACTAACTACCCAAATTTAAAACTCACCCTTACCTTCTCTCTCCTTCATTCTTATCATTTTATAAACACAAATTACATATTCCTCTTCCTCCTGATTCACTAATCTAAGATCGTCATCCAACAACCTTACTCACTTAATAACCACTATTCCCTCGTCATTTCCAATTAAATTGCCCCAACCCATTCACTTAATTCTCACATAACGCACCCCAAATTTTCAACAAACCACTGCTTCCCTCATCCACCACCAACAGTCGTGATGCTTCCCTGACCGCCGGCGACGAGTTCTCGACCATCGTTTAATTCACATCCTTCCTCCGTCATCTGAACGTCGGTAGCCTTACCCTCCCCGACGCACCGTCACATCCATTTACCCAGCTCGTCTGCTTCTGGTGATCTTCTCGGTGTCGTTTGACATCGTCGGTGAAGGTCGATGGTTGTAATAGATCTGGGGACGAAGTTTGATCGTGATCGGTGGGAGCTGGGAAATTAATGTTGAGGTGAAAAATGGGGGTGACGACTATTGTTTGGCTCCTTGTTGGCGTCATTGAATCAAACTAGTAAACAACAGATGGCAAGTCGCCGACGACACCTACTTCACCTCCTCCACATATTTGATTTCCCGTCTATTTTAATGCATCCCCAGTAATTTTTTTTTTATGTATCCAACAATTGTTTTAATGTATCTAACATAGATACACAATATTAATTACCAGGTACATCAAAATTGGTTTGAGATACGTCAATTTGGAACCCAGATACACTAATTTCCCTTCAAAATTTCCGACAACGGCAGTGGTCCCTCGACTACCAGTGTCGACGCTCGCCGGCGTGATTCTTCTCGTGGCGACGGATCTGATGATTTGGTCCCTCAACTATATTAATAAAGAATACAAGGTGCCATCGGTGCACCGGTGATGCCGCCGTAGTGCGTGGTGTCGCCGGCATTAGGGTGGTGTTGCCGACAACGTGGGTAGTGGTGGGCCCACCGAGAGTGAGTGTGGTGGTGGTGGGATATTAAATATGATGAGTGACAAAAATGTGTTGAGTCATGGCCAGGGAGAGGATATTTTGATTTAATAAAGCCCCTTAAATTGTTTTTAATCCTATGGTTCATGTTCCTTCTCACCGTTCTCACCGAGTGTTCGTTCTCACCGGATCCTAAATCTCTCTCTCTCTCTATATATATATATATAGAAGAGATCAAGTGAGTCCTTGTATATGTATTGAGTTCATAAGTCCTATTATGAGCCATTAGATGGAGGGAGATGGAGGGATGAGATGAAGCCACCCAAAGTCATTATAAAGGCTAATTAACACACCTTACTAATCCACCCTAATTAATCACTAATGTACTATATATTTATTTTCCACCCACCCATTTCTCTCTCATCTCACACATTTCACTCTTCTATTCTCTCAAAACCTCAATAAAAAAAACCCAAAAAATCCAAATAAATAAAAAAATCCAAAAAATCCAAATAAATAAAAAAACCCAAAAAATCCAAATAAATAAAAAAAACCAAAAAAATCCAAATAAATAAAAAACCCAAAAATCAAAAATCCAAACAAATCAAAACCCTCTTCTTCATACACCACCACCCCACCCGACACCACCACTCACCACCACCACCGCACCGCGAGTAAGTTAACGTTTTTTTTTTTTTTTTTTTCCAGATTTTGTATTAAATTTTTTTGTTTGAAGTTGTTTTATTTCTATTTGTTAATATTAATCTAAAATATATTAAAGTTACTATAATTCATATTTTGACATTTCAAAAATCGTCTTGTTTTTTATTTTTTCAAATCTCGTCTCCTTAAAATTCGTTGTATTATATAAATTTTACAGTTTAGTATTTACATTTCAATGTATATTTAGTTATTTTCTCAAATTTCAATGTTTATAACTTCAACCGCTTGTTTTATAAATTATTTAAAATGTCGTATTGTTAAATTTCGTGTTGTTATATAAAATATTCAGATTTATTATTAAAACTTCAATGTGTATAACTCCACTGACATTATGTATAACTTCACTGGCATTATGTATAACTTGACTGACATTATGTATAACTTCACTGACATTATGTATAACTCCACTGACATTATGTATAACTTCACTGGCATTATGTATAACTTCACTGACATTATGTATAACTTTAACTTACATTATGTACAACAATGACATTGTGTTAGTTTCAAATCTGAATTACATTTGGACAAAAGTTATACTATTATTGATTAAAGTTATACGATTTTGGACTAAAGTTATACAAAAAAGACTAAAATTATAATATTAGGGACTAAAGTTATACAGAAAATGACTAAAGTTATACTATTATGGAATAAAGTTACACAATTTTGGACTAAAGTTATACAAAAAAGAACTAAAGTTATACTATTATGGACTAAAATTATACAAAAAAGGACTAAAGTTATACTATTATTGACATTTTGTACAAAAAAGGAATAATAAAATGTGTACAACTTCAAAGACATTTTGTACAACTTCAATCAACATTAAGTATAATTTCACTGACTTTATATATATAACTTCAATCCACATTGTGTGTGTAACACCCTCATACTCCAAGTGCCTTACCAGGACCACTCAGGTATAAGGATGCTACCATCTCGGTTACCCGAGGCAATGATAATCATCAGACAATAACGAAACAACATTTAAATAGTATAACTTTAGTGAAAGGTTACAATCCAAAACCAAATACCAAAATACGAATACAAGTTCTCAAACCAACTGTCTAATCAGCTAAATAAATGTTTATTAAACTACTAATGCTATAGCGGAAGACTTCTATCATCAGACGGTGGCACATCCCAGCTATCCCATGTAACTCGACTCATACCTGCTCAATAACTGCTCACCATCCCCGAATGGATCACCACAGTTTTTAAAACATTAAACGGGGTCAGTACTAATCACACAATTTATATAACCAACAACACAGTAAACAAGCAGCTCAAACGGTCACACACACAATCACACCCACTCCAATCAATCTCCGTCACCGAGTGTCCACTGGACCAGCCCTGCCAGTGGGGGACCGCAGCCGTACCCACCAAATCCCCGCTTATCATACCTGATACCTGTCGAAGTGAGTACCAAAAATAATATTTATAATTTCCAAACTACAACTAGCAAGCGGTAGTAAGGGTCGATCCGCAGGGACTGGGAGGTAGGGAGTTCTAATTGTCTTTATTTTAGTCTATGAATTATTGGGGGGTTTGATTTGAAATGAATCTAAGTCTAATAACATAAATTAAATAAGCAAATAAAAGTAATGAGGGATGCAAGCAATGATAAAAGAAATGCTAAGACGGTCGGTTCACTATAGCTGCGATGGCACACAATCCTAGGTAAGTCCGAAATACAGTCGTGTAGGATGGGTAAAACAAGTCCTCTCGGTCCAAGTTAACTAGTAGCTCCTTTCGGCCTATGCTACTAGTCCCTAGGTCTCACTAATACTAGCTCTCGCCCCGATTAGTGATTCCTAAAGCCTAAATTACATTATCTCTAGATCTCAGCAATTTAGTCGTCTCAACTCGTTAATTAGTGCCATTCCTTATCTTTCGATCTACGGGTTGGTCAAAACTAAGCATCTAACAAGTCTCCTCTCGGTCTCATTGTTAAATATTGCACTTAACGAATCAAACAAATGCTAATCAAACACGGTCTGGTCGATCGACCAACTACTTCAGTCGACCGACCACACGGCTTAGTCGATCGACTAGTTAAGCCAGTCGATCGACCATGCCCTAATTCGGGGACACCTATTCTAATGCCATCTACGTCATAGATCCCCTACATCTTAGCAAAAGGGTATTTAGCTAGACATACTAACGATAATAATAACAGTAAAATTAACAACTAAAGCAAATGAACTCATAATTGAATTAACTAAACAAATAATCAACATGAAACGATAAATTGGCTTTGGGAAAACTAAACTAGCAAGAACTAAACTACGGGGGAAATAAAAGTAAACTGAAATTAAGGAATAGAGTTACCGAAGCAAAGGAATAAGCAATGAATCCGAAAGTAAGATGAGAACTTTGTTGAGAATTCTAACTACGAATCACTAATGTATTATAGGAACTGAATTAAACTAAGCTAATGAATGATAGATGTATCAAGCAGCAGGTAAAGTTACGTTATATAGGAAAATAACATAACCTATTCCTAAACCTAATTACAATTGGGCTTCGGTCTCTCGTCTTTTAAATTGCGCATCAGCTCGTGGAGTGGTCTGTAATACTCCGTATTTATAAGTCTTGGGGTACTCTATCGAGTAGGCCTTACTCTGTCGAGTAAGGGTAAGTTGCGAAATAAAATAGTTTCTGACCTGTTGGGTACTCGATCGAGTAGCTGGGGCACTCGATCGAGTAAGGGGGTACTCGATCGAGTACCTTGGGTACTCGATCGAGTGTCCGGTTTTACGGGGAGTTTTCTCGGGTTTTGTTAATTATGCGATTAAGGTATTTAAGCTTCGTCGTCGTTATTCTAAATCACTTTTACAAAACCTAAATTACTGTTTAAGAGAGAAAGCAAACAAGTTCGTCTTCTTAATCGCATTCTTAGCAATTCCCGGAGTTCAGACGGTCAGTTCTTGTCGTTGATTATACCGTTGAGTTCCTTGCGTCGAGGGTAAGATCTATGTACCCTTTTTATTGCATTTCCTTTGATTTGGTTAAACCCTAATTTAGAGATTGGGGGTTTTATGTGTAGTATGTGATTGGTAGCCTCTATGTGTTGTATGATAGGAGGAGGGTTCATAGAAGAGGCTTTTTGACTCGGAAAGAGAGACCGTCGATTGTGTGCTTACCAGGTAGGATTTCCTACTCAGTATTAGTCCCATAATGGGATATTGGTTGATGTATTGTGTTTGGTTGTTTGATATAGTAATTGTATTGTGATTGTGGTTGTGATCGTTGTTGATGGTTCGCGAGGCGTGGCCTCGGCTGAGTGGGGTCACTTGCGGGAGTGGCTTCACGCCCTAGTTTCGCCTTCTGTGGAACCCGCCACAGAAGGGATGTGCACATTAATGGACAGGGTTATCGCTCACTATGTGGAGCGGGGATTTGGTGGGTACGGCTGCGGTCCCCCACTGGCAGGGCTGGTCCAGTGGACAGTCGGTGATTGAGATTGTTGGGATTGGTGTGGTTGTGTGTGTGTGTGACGGTTAAGCTGTCTGTTTATCTTATTGTTGATATATTGAATTGTGTGATTAGTACTTGACCCGTTTTAAATGTTTTAAAAACTGTGGTGATCCATTCGGGGTGGTGAGCGATTATTGAGCAGGTATGATATGACGCGTATGGGATAGCTGGGATGAGTCATCACGTGGCAGTTAGAAGTCTTCCGCTGTGTCAGACGGTGTCTTATAGCTTTGATAGTTTTAGCAGTAGACCGTCTGAGAATGTTGTATTTCAGTTTATTAGTTTTGGTTTTGATCATGTAATCACTTAAACTATTTACTTTTAAATATGTTTCTTTATTGTCTTATGAATATCATTGCCTCGGGTAACCGAGATGGTGACATCCTTATACCGAGTGGTCCTGGTAAGGCACTTGGAGTATGGGGGTGTTACATGGTCGATCGACTGGGTCGATCGACCACATGGGCTGTACAGAATTGCATTCTGACGATTCCTGCAGCGCGCACCAATCTTAAAACAGCTCCCATTTCTTCGTTACTTGGTCAAATCAGGCGTTCTACGCGGCGTTGGAAAGCTAAGAGGATAAGCTTTCACCTCCATTTGAAATCACTCGATTATCTGCTCTAGAACCCGAGATATAGCCATCTGAAGCAGCCTGCAATGTCGAGAAGCATTCTGACAGTCTATAGACCATGTAGGTCAGTCTATAGACCACTGTAGCTGGTAATCCGCTTCTAAAACTCTCGCAAATATGTCTTTCAGGCCTTGAAATGCACACCAAGTTCGCTTCCCGAGTCACTACCTCATGTCAAATGCAATGCTAAGTACTTAGGGATGGATTCGGCTCGATTTCCGCTGGATTCTTCACATTTCTTAAATATTATACAAAAAACACGAAAGTAGACGTAAATAGGGGAAATAGTAGCATAAACTACATAATTGAGCTCTGAAATGCGTGTGAAATAGGGTGTAAAACATCATATTTAGGACACGCATCAAACTTCCCCAAACCAAACCCTTGCTTGTCCCCAAGCAAGAACTAGACTCGATTCTAAAACTTAATTGGAACGAGTTCAATCTCATAGCGAAATGCAAAATGTAAAGCCTAAACCAGTTTAATGCTAGAACTAACAATCAATTAGCAATATGAATCATGCAAACGAGTTATATAGTCGTTAAAAACTGCTGAACCGTCAACCTTGCAAGACCTTTAAAATTGGACTCTCACGGGTCACTCTTCTCTCATGAAGCAAAGGGTAAGCATATATGTGTAAGAGAAGAAGAGAAATAGCCGCTCACCTAGACTACGACCCACATAATCATGCATGCAACTAATATGATAGACAATTCTAACTACCGTACATACATTCCAACCAAACAAGGTTCTGTCACAGCCGAGGGCTTACAAAAATATGGTAAAGTGAGGCAATGGGTAAGAAAAGGCAAAACATTTATTGGAATGTGGAGGTATAGGTGATCAAGCTAGTACCTAAACAAAACCATATGACAACATCCATCTCCAACTCACTTATAGGATTAAGCACATGCGCCCTTCGTTTGGCACAAAACTCACCAAATCGAACTGAAAATACTCCTCAATAAATGTAAATAAAGCATAGGAGTGAAACCGTCTACAAACAACATCTTTTCCTTTCACGGTTTCTTTCTTTCATCATTTTTCTCTTTTTTTTGAATTTTTTGAACTTCTTTTTTTTTCTCTTTTCTTTCTTTTTCACGTTTTTTTTTTTTCATTTTTCAATTCTTTTTTTTTCATCCTCCTTCTTTCTTTCCTACCAACTCCAAATAATGCAATACAGACCAAACTTGGCACAATAAATTATATACCGCAAAAGCATACATTATACTAGCTTGACTAGGCAGGCTAAATTTGGATGTGGCTAAGGGTCAACAGGCAAATTTGGCTAATGTGGAGTTCAATGGGTAAAATGAAATAAAGGGGAAATTGTAAGCACCTCCCTGCATGTGACACCAACCACTAACCCGAATGTATGCAGGCAAAAAGCAATTGAATTTCATAAATGTGCAAATTAATGATACATGATATGCAAGGAGTAACTACTCACAATCCTACATGAAACCGGTCACAAATGACACCAGTTATAGGCTCTAAATCTCAGAAAATGATGTAGTTTGCCAAAAATCTAAGTCAAGTTTCAAGTTCAGCAAATAATTAACGAAAACTCGTAAACTATGCATATTGATTCTACTAATAACATGTCAATTAGCAAGGCTTAGGCATAAAACAGCTGCAAATGCAATGTCATCATTGATATACTACCGTTCCGACTCGACCTATATGCTAAAATAAACGTGCATTTTTTTTTGAATTTTTGAAATTTTTCAATTTTTTTCAATTTTTTGTATATATATAGGAAATGAAATAAACAATACAAGACAAAAACTAAACGTGAATGCAAAACAGAATGAATGCAACGCAAAACCCTTCCCCAAACCAAATCACACAATGTCCCCATTGTGCAAAATCATATAATGAAATAAAAAGGGAAACGGGAATTTGCGTTAAATTAATTAAATAAGACATGAAGTAAGGACTCGGAAACTCACAAGACTTTAAGCGCAGCAAAAGGAAACCTCCCCAAACCAGCGTGAGCTAGGAGGTTTCAGTAGCCAGTAGTGCTACCATAGGTACTTGAAAAGACAAACAAAAGTACCGCGCATTATCCGAGAAAACAATTCATTAAACGCAAAATTATGTGTAATATAAAGAAACGGAAGAAAACAGAAACGAGTCGGAGAATAAGGTGGAGAAAAGACTCCCTCAACTCCGCAAATCGACCAAACACAGCAGGGGAATGATCGAAAACAGGTACAACAGCGAACATGGTCGATCGACCACATCACCCAGTCGATCGACCAGAGTGAACAGGAACAGAAGCTCCTGGAATTCGCAGCTCAGTCGATCGACCATAGGAGGCAGTCGATCGACTGGAAAACCTGCTGTAAGTTCTGATTTTCTTCTAATTAGCTCAATAAATTGAGCCAACATGGTCTATAAACCTGCAAATACACATAATAGCGCGCCCAAAATTGCGCAAAACCCAAAGTAACAGTCTAAAGACGGAAATTAAACTAAGCACACACTAAGAGTTTTTATTTCTAAACAACTATGAAGTTTTATTCAAAACAAAAACAAAACACATCCGGGTTGCCTCCCGGCTAGCGCTGGTTTCAGACCGGTCCCGCTCGACCTTTTTTTTTTCCTTCAGCAGCTTACTGTAATGGAGCCCAATCAAAACAACTCAAGGCTCTCAGCAACCTATCATACATCTTCGCATGTGCTACACAAAACTGTAAGTAGCACCATAAGATAGAAATAACATAGGAAATCAAAATGTAAAAACATTTAAGCCTAACAAATTTCCTATGGCAGCTCCTAAAATCATCCACAAAATAATTCTTCCCTACAGCTAAGGGCGGAATATAAAAGCTCAAATTATCCGCAGGTGGAAAATTAGAGAGCTCAGGAGCTATTGACTCAAAAATAACGCGAGTAGAATTAAGATGCTCAGACGGGTATGAACTGTGAGGTGGATGAGTCTGGTCAACTAAGGGAGAAGGTGGATAATCGTCCCAAATGCATGGGGCGGTAAAGTCAAATGGGTCAATCGGGTCCTCTATAATAGGTTCATATATAATATCGTCATACACATCCCAATTAACCTCAAGACTGTCAAAATTTTCCTCCTCGCTCTCCTTATCGCTAGACTCGTCAAGTTGGAGATTCTCAAAGAGATCCTCCAAATCGACCTCACTATCAGTGCAAGAATCATAAAGGGGTTCTAAACTATCCTCATAAAAAGGATTGTCAACCACGCTAATGGTCTCCTCTATGTCTCCATCAGCATTTCCTAGATCGGTTTCTAAGGTCTCACCCACCCCCTCATCTGAGTCAACATGAAGAGAAAAAGTAGGTTTAAGAGATTCAGTAGCAAACCAATTAAAGAATTATAATACCTCAATTACGGGGATTCCTTCGAAATCCCACTTACCTATAGACTCGAGGTATGCTCGCGTAGGGTCATTCATATGCCGGAAAATAGTGCAGCATATTTGGAGATCAGAAAAGGCATCTCGTCTGGGCTCAATAAACTCCCAAAGTCTAGCTAAATAAGCACCAAAGATTTCATTCTCTTCCTGCGAAAAACTCAGAAGGAACGACATGAGAACGGTCTCAAGGAATCGAAGTTCCCTGAGACTAAAGAAAGAAAGACTAAAATTAAGAACAACTAAAACTAGCGCTGCCTCCCCGGCAACGGCGCCAAAATTTGATACCTGTCGAAGTGAGTACCAAAAATAATATTTATAATTTCCAAACTACAACTAGCAAGCGGTAGTAAGGGTCGATTCGCAGGGAGGTAGGGAGTTCTAATTGTCTTTATTTTAGTCTATGAATTACTGGGGGGTTTGATTTGAAATGAATCTAAGTCTAATAACATAAATTAAATAAGCAAATAAAAGTAATGAGGGATGCAAGCAATGATAAAAGAAATGCTAAGACGGTCGGTTCACTATAGCTGCGATGGCACACAATCCTAGGTAAGTCCGAAATACAGTCGTGTAGGATGGGTAAAACAAGTCCTCTCGGTCCAAGTTAACTAGTAGCTCCTTTCGGCCTATGCTACTAGTCTCTAGGTCTCACTAATGCTAGCTCTCGCCCCGATTAGTGATTCCGAAAGCCTAAATTACATTATCTCTCGATCTCAGCAATTTAGTCGTCTCAACTCGTTAATTAATGCCCTTCCCTATCTTTCGATCTACGGGTTGGTCAAAACTAAGCATCTAACAAGTCTCCTCTCGGTCTCATTGTTAAATATTGCACTTAACGAATCAAACAAATGCTAATCAAACACGGTCTGGTCGATCGACCAACTACTTCAGTCGACCGACCACACGGCTTAGTCGATCGACTAGTTAAGCCAGTCGATCGACCATGCCCTAATTCGGGGACACCTATTCTAATGCCATCTACGCCATAGATCCCCTACATCTTAGCAAAAGGGTATTTAGCTAGACATACTAACGATAATAATAACAGTAAAATTAACAACTAAAGCAAATGAACTCATAATTGAATTAACTAAACAAATAATCAACATGAAACGATAAATTGGCTTTGGGAAAACTAAACTAGCAAGAACTAAACTACGGGGGAAATAAAAGTAAACTGAAATTAAGGAATAGAGTTACCGAAGCAAAGGAATAAGCAATGAATCCGAAAGTAAGATGAGAACTTTGTTGAGAATTCTAACTACGAATCACTAATGTATTATAGGAACTGAATTAAACTAAGCTAATGAATGATAGATGTATCAAGCAGCAGGTAAAGTTACGTTAAATAGAAAAATAACATAACCTATTCCTAAACCTAATTACAATTGGGCTTCGGTCTCACGTCTTTTAAATTGCACATCAGCTCGTGGAGTGGTCGATCGACCACTGAGGCCAGTCGATCGACCACATGCGCTGTACAGAATTGCATTCTGACGATTCCTGCAGCACGCACCAATCTTAAAACAGCTGCCATTTCTTCGTTACTTGGTCAAATCAGGCGTTCTACGCGGCGTTGGAAAGCTAAGAGGATAAGCTTTCACCTCAATTTGGAATCACTCGATTATCTGCTCTAGAACTCGAGATATAGCCATCTGAAGCAGCCTGCAATGTCGAGAAGCATTCTGGCAGTCTATAGACCATGTAGGTCAGTCTATAGACCACTGTAGCTGGTAATCCGCTTCTAAAACTCTCGCAAATATATCTTTCAGGCCTTGAAATGCGCACCAAGTTCGCTTCCCGAGTCACTACCCCATGTCAAATGCAATGCTAAGTACTTAGGGACGGATTCGGCTCGATTTCCGCTGGATTCTTCACATTTCTGCAATATTATACAAAAAACATGAAAGTAGACGGAAATAGGGAAAATAGTAGCATAAACTACATAATTGAGCTCTGAAATGCGTGTGAAATAGGGTGTAAAACCTCATATTTAGGACACGCATCAATACCGAGCGATAACCCTGTCCCATTAATGTGCACATCCCCTCCCGTGGCGGGTTCCACGGAGGGCGAAACTAGGGCGTGAAGCCACTTCCGCAAGTGACTCCACTCAGCCGAGAACGCATCTCGAGAACCAGAGACAAACAATCACAACCATTAAACAGCAATCAAAACCAACAACCGTCACAATACGAATACGATAATATTTAACAATCACAAAACACCAACAATGCATTATGGGACTAATACTGAGTAGGGAAACCCTACTTGGAAAGCAACACAATCAGACGGTCTCACAGCTGATATCAAAAGGCTTCTTCTACGAATCCTTCTCCTAACATACAAACATATAATCACTACCAATCCCGAAATACAACAAAACCCCCATATCCCAATATTAGGGTTTAACCAACTTTAACGAAATACTATAAAAACGGTACGTAGATCTTACCCTCGACGCAAGGATCACAAAGGTATAAAGAAAGGTAAAATCCGACCTTCCAAGCTTCAGGATTTGCCAACAATGCGATTGATGCGAAGAACGTAGTTTGTTTTCTCTTTTGAAAGCAATAAGGTTATAAAAGTGTTTAAAGAAAAGTGGCGGAAGTAATTATATACTTAATCGCATTATTAACAAAACCCGAGAAACCATCCCCCGTAAACCGGCTACTCGATCGAGTGCCCCCTTACTCGATCGAGTATCAAGGTTACTCGATTGAGTACCCAACAGGTCAGAAACTATTTTTAGAACGCAACACACCCTTACTCGACAGAGTAAGGCCTACTCGATAGAGTACCCAGAGACTCATAAAACCGTAGTATTACAGTCTTCCCTCCTTAAAAAGAACTTAGTCCCCGAAGTTCAAACCACAACAAAACAAAGACACACACTACAACACTCCCGACTCAACAACCAAAACAAAACTCAACATAAAACATGTTACCAACCCATACTCAACCCGACTCAACCACAACAAACATACCGACACAACACAAAAAGGGTATAAAAACTCTTAAAAACTCTTCGCGATCATCTCCTACACTCCTAAAAGAAACAAGGTTACGTCCCCGTAACCATACATACCTGATCAAAAAGGAAAGGGTAACGCTCTCTCATGGCCTCCTCTGCCTCCCATGTAGCTTCCGCAGTCTCGTGGTTAGACCAAAGGATCTTAAGCAAAACTGTCTCACCACTCCTAGTTTTCCTAACCTTCCGGTCAAGGATCTGCTTAGGTACCTCAAGATATGATAAAGACTCATCTAGCTCTAAGCTCTCTGCCTCTAACACATGTGACGGGTCACTCACATACTTCCGCAGCTGAGATACATGGAACACATTATGCATTCTCTCTAACGCAGCTGGTAAAACCAGACGATATGCAACCTCTCCAACCCGCTCTAAGATCTCATAAGGCCCGATGAACTTCTGACTCAGCTTGCCTTTCTTCCCAAATCTCATAACCCCACGCATAGGAGACACCTTCAGAAGAACCTTATCCCCAACCTCAAACTCTATATCCCGGCGATGTAGATCTGCATAACTCTTTTGTCTATCCTGAGCTGCTCTCATCCGTTCCCTGATCATCTTAATCTGTTCAACCATCTCATGTACCATCTCTGGTCCTAGAACCATCTTGCCTCAAAGATCTTGTCGTCCCAACAAATCGGACTCCTACATCTCCTCCCATATAAAGCCTCAAACGGTGCCATGCCAATACTAGTGTGATAGCTGTTGTTGTAAGAAAACTCTATCAAATCCAACCTCTGTTCCCAGCTACCACCAAAGTCCATCACACAAGCTCGTAACATATCCTCAAGAGTCTTGATCGCTCTCTCAGTCTGACCGTCTGTCGCAGGATGAAATGTTGTACTCATCTTCAAAGTTGTTCCCAAAGATTCCTGCAACTCTTTCCAAAACCTTGAGATAAATCTCGCATCTCTGTCAGACACTATGTCCTTAGGGACTCCATGTAACTTAAGCACATTCTTCCGATAAGCCATAGCTAATTGTGCTTTAGTCCATGTATCTTTCATTGGCACAAAGTGAGCTGACTTGGTCAGTCGATCCACTATTACCCATATCATGTTGTTACCCTGTTGACTCTTTGGCAAACCCAAACTTCCACTCAGGTACCTCTAAAGACTGAATCTTACCTTGTGGTCGTCGCTGTTCCCCTTTAACTCTCTGGCATATCACACAACGGGCCACAAACTCAGCTGTTTCTTTTTTCATCCCAGGCCACCAAAACGTGTTCTTTAAATCCTTGTACAGCTTGTCACCACCTGGATGTACTGAATATGGTGTACAATGTGCCTCTGTCATGATTGTCTTTTTCAGCTCCTCATCATTAGGGACACACCACCTACCATCAAACCTCAAACTACCATCTGTATGAATAGAGAACCGAGAGACTGTCACTTTCTCTACTCCAGCTCTCCACTCAACCATCTTAGGATCCAACGCCTGTTTACCTCGAATATCATCATAAAGATCAGGCTGTACTGTCAAATCTCCCACAGCATCCCCTCTCTGCATCATATGTATCCCAAACTTCCCCACCTCATCTCTCAACCTCATCAAAGATAGAGGTGTACACAAAGAATGCACACTCTTCCTACTCAAAGCATCTGTAACAACATTGACTTTCCCTTCATGGTAGATAATATCCATGTCATAATCGCCAATCAACTTCATCCACCTCCTCTGTCTCATGTTCAACTCCTTTTGAGTGAAGATGTACTTGAGACTCTTGTGATCCGAAAATACCTTAAAGGTCGCCCCATAAAGGTAATGTCTCCAAATCTTGAGAGCAAACACCACTGCACCCAACTCCAGATCATGTGTAGGATAGTTCTCCTCATAAGGCTACAATTGCCTAGAAGCATAGGCAATCACTTTACCATTCTGCATCAACACACATCCCAACCCATTCTTTGAGGCATCTGTATAAACCTCAAAGTTCTCGATACCTTCAGGCAATGCGATAGGAGTTGTGGTCAAACGCTTCTTTAATGTTTGGAACGCCGTCTCACAACTCTCATCCCAACGAAACCTGTTCTCTTTTCTCATCAAAGCTGACATAGGTCTAGCTATCTTGGAGAAATCTTTCACGAACCGTCTGTAGTATCCAGCTAAACCCAAGAAACTCCTGATCTCAGCAACATTCTTTGGTGCTTCCCACTTTGTTACTGCCTCAATCTTTGCCGGATCCACAGTTACTCCTTCCTTAGAGATCACATGCCCCAGAAAAGCAACTTTCTCTAACCAGAACTCACACTTGGACAGCTTAGCATATAACTCGTGCTCCCTCAAAGTCTGCAACACAATCCTCAGATGCTCCTCATGCTCCTCCTTAGTCTTGGAGTAGACTAAGATGTCATCGATAAACACCACCACAAACTTGTCCAAAAACTGTCTGAAGATTCTGTTCATCAAATCCAAAAACACAGCCGGTGCATTAGATAACCCAAACGACATCACCACATACTCATAATGGCCATACCTCGACGTGAAAGCTGTCTTTGGTATGTCCACCTCTCTAATCTTCACCTGATGGTACCCCGACCTCAAATCAATCTTGGAAAAGACTGATGCACCACTCAACTGATCAAACAGGTCATCTATCCTTGGCAAAGGATACTTGTTCTTCACCGTCACTCGGTTCAGCTCTCTGTAGTCTATGCACAACCTCAAACTCCCATCTTTCTTCTTCACAAAAAGAACTGGTGCTCCCCACGGCGATACACTAGATCTAATGTATCCCTTCTCTATTAGATCATCTAACTGTTTCCTGAGCTCCTCCATCTCCTTTGGACCCATCCGGTACGGTGCCTTAGAGATTGGCCCCGTCCCCCGTTTCAACTCAACTGTGAAATCTATATCCCTCTTCGGTGGTAACCCCGAAATCTCCTCTGGAAAGACATCTGCAAACTCATCCACCACTGGTATCTGATCAACTGTCGGACTCTCTATCCGGTCATCTCTCACATGGCACAAGATCAAAGGGCATCCCTTCCTCAGATAAGACTTCAAGGTGACAGCTGCAATCAACTTAACTTTGGGTTTGACCACAAACCCACGATAAGACACACTAACACCCTTAGGACATCTCAAAGACACTTTCTTTTGATGACAGTCTATCTTAGCTTTATACTTTCCCAACCAATCCATCCCGACTATCATCTCAAAACCATCAAAAGGAAACTCTAGCAAGTCTACAGGTAGATCAACTTGCCCAACTATCATAGACACATCTCTATATAACCTCCCACATGATACAGACTCACCCGAAGGTATAAAAACTTTCTCACTTACAAACTCATATACCCTCAAACCCAACCGTTTGACATGACTCGAAGATACAAACGACTGAGACGCCCCCGAATCAAACAAAACAAAGGTATGAATACCGTTAACAAGAAAAGTACCAGTGACAACATGTGCATCATCCTCACCGCTTTCTTGTCCATCATGAACAACTTTCCATCGGTCTTCTCCCACCTCCTGACAAGATCTTGGTGATGTAGTCGGCTTAGCACCCGACCCCTGATTGTTGTTGTTGTTCGTAGCTGGTTTTTGATAAGAATTACCGCCATTACGGTTACCTCCACCCTGATAGCTCTGACTTCCCCGGTTAGACCATGACGCAGACGGTCTATTGCTCGCATAACTCGTGCGGGTCCCCGAGAATAGCTCCCCGAGCCGATCTCTGAAAAGCTCCAGGCATACTCGTGCACTCATGTCTCTTGTGGCCTACACCGCCACAGCCATAGCAGGTCATCCCGTAACTACCACTACTACTCATACGGCCACGCCCAAAGGAAGCCCCAAAGATCAACCCGACCCGGAAGAAAACCCTCTAGCTTGATTGTGGTTGCCTTTCTTGTGACTAGATTGGCCACCACCCTCACTCTCGGCCTTTCTTTTCTCAACACCCACTCTCTCCCGAGCCATCTCCACCAACCTCTCAGCTCTCCCAACCCTCTCATAAGCTTCCTTAACATCGGTAAGGACTCCCACGGGTAGCTTATCCATGATCTTAGGGGTCAACCCCTCTCAAACCTCGGCGCCGAGGTTCTCCTCACTCAAACCCATGTCCTCAGCATACCTAGACTTCTCATTAAACTGCTTGTAGTACTCAGCCACAGACATGTCAGATGTCATCTTAAACCCATCAAACTCCTCTCCCAGCTTACTCCTCACATGCTCAGGTACAAACTCTTTCCTCATAGCCCTCCGAAACTCTTCCCAAGGTATAGCAAGTAAGCCCTGGTTCGCATACATCTCCCTAGCATTCACCTTCACCTTATCCCACCACTCGCCACCGCTTCCCCTCGGGTAGAACGCAGCTTGTTCTACTCTCATCTCATCTGGACAGTGAACCAGGTCTAGTATGTTCTCTATCTCACGATGCCAGTTGTCAAGAAGGTTTGGTTCCCCGGTTCCCTTGTACTCTTTTGGGTTAAACCTCGCTATATAAAGGCTGATCTTAGAGTGATCAACCTCCTTATCCTTTCCCACTTTCACTAAGGCCTTCGTAAGAGCATCCTGATGCTCCAACATCTTAACGATATCATCTATGTTCATGCTCTCAGCTCTCGCATAGAAAGCATTTCTCTTGGGCGGCATCTTGAAACTATATAAGAAAGGGTAGATATAAACATACGCACTAAAACCTCAAAACACAAAAGCAGACTGCCCAGAACACACTCGATCGAGTGCCTAAACCTACTCGATCGAGTGCCCACCATACTCGATCGAGTGCCCCGACATCAGACCCAAAACAGACATTCTTATCTCTAACATACTCGACCGAGTAGTATAGCTACTCGATCGAGTGACCCCCTACTCGATCGAGTGCCCCATGTACTCGATCGAGTGCCCAAAAACACGATTCTGGTTGTAAAAACGTCAAATACCCACTCGATCGAGTCAGACCCACACGACCGAGTACCTCTCCTACTCGATCGAGTACCCCCTTACTCGATCGAGTCATGCTGACTCGTATATACTACACGCATGTTATCTCACATATCCTAACATACTATGCAACTTTATAAACTCAACATTATAATATAGTTAAGATGCAATTCTACCAACTCTTCATATGATCAACAAAACAGCTATATCATATTATCAAACGCCACATAGTAAACATCCAACATGCTTCTTGTTCAAGCAACAGTTCTATATATTTTACCAACCTTTCATTCACAATCTCAACCTTCTACTCCAAACATCCAACAATTACAACATACATCATCACATTCACATACAAACTAACAAACATCACATACGACCTTGACATATATCCCCCATGTGACCGGTTCAAAATTGTAGGGCGAGTTCGCGACTTTAGGACGTCTCCCAAGCCTTTGCATTAGCTCCTACAACCTTTACCCCGGGTTCATTTTAATTGACTCCCTATGTTCATTAGATTCATTGGTTACAGGTTTCAGGATCGTCGCTCTGATACCATTTTGTAACACCCCCATACTCCAAGTGCCTTACCAGGACCACTCAGGTATAAGGATGCTACCATCTCGGTTACTCAAGGCAATGATAATCATCAGACAATAACGAAACAACATTTAAATAGTATAACTTTACTGAAAGGTTACAATCCAAAACCAAATACCAAAATACGAATACAAGTTCTCAAACCAACTGTCTAATCAGCTAAATAAATGTTTATTAAACTACTAATGCTACAGCGGAAGACTTCTATCATCAGACGGTAGCACATCCCAGCTATCCCATGTAACTCGACTCATACCTGCTCAATAACTGCTCACCATCCCCGAATGGATCACCACAGTTTTTAATACATTAAACGGGGTTAGTACTAATCACACAATTTATATAACCAACAACACAGTAAACAAGCAGCTCAAACGGTCACACACATAATCACACCCACTCCAATCAATCTCCGTCACCGACTGTCCACTGGACCAGCCCTGCCAGTGAGGGATGATACTGTCGTTTCGTACCAAAAATAAATACCTAAGTTACTGCTAACAGAAGTCAGCGGCAAGTAGGGTCGATCTCCACAGGGAGGCGGTGTACTATCTATTTGTCTATTCTATCCGTCTAAATGTCACAATTGGGGGTTTTGAATTGATTTAACTAACCAGAGACTAAAGCGAGGGAAAAAGATGAGAGAAATTAACAGCAAGAGAGAAGGGAGTATGCTAGGAGTCGGTCCACCGTGGCAGCTATCAGATCTTATACTATCGGGAATATTAAGGCGATTAGACTATTGATAAGAAGAGCTATGGTCGTCACCTTTCGGTCCTTAAACCGCCCTAGAGCGTAAACAGCTTAACTTTCGCCCTCACTGCAATACCCTATTGTAATTAAGCAAGCCTTCCCTTCCAATCTTTCGATCTAGGTCGGGGTTAACTAAAATTTATGGTCTCCTGCATGCATTCATTCGACCGGATAACAATTAAATTGCCTAATACAATTCCTATCGCAAGTCTAACCTATTTAATACAATTAAAGCATTGCTACCACGGCTTCCCTAATCCTAACATACTACGGGGAATTAGCTACTCATGGAAATAAGGGAAACAAACTTAAAGGAAATAAGAATAATAAACATTAAAAGGAGAGAAAGGAGGAAAGAATTACTGAATTAAAGAGATCCGGAAAATGAACAAAAGTAACAGTAGAAAGAGTAGCAAAGTATTCGAACCAGAGAGAAAGGGAGAGTATATGATCCTTGGATGATTACAAATGACAACCCTTACTCCTATTTATAAGAAAATAGGAATAGGATTAAACCTAATGACGGAATTAGAGCTTAAAAGCCCAACCCGTCAGCATAGCCCTCTCGATCGAGTAACTAAATCACTCGATCGAGCAAAGGCATAAAAGGAACTGGTCGATCGAAAGGAAACATAGTCGATCGAGTACTTATTTATCCTAAACCACTCGATCGAGAATAAGTGGCTCTCGATCGAGCAAATGGGCTCTCGATCGAATAGAAATAGTTCTCGATCGAGCACTTCTCAGCGCGTAATTCCTGCTTCGCGCACTGAACTTCAAACGGCTGCCATTTCTTCGTTACTTGGTCAAACAGGGTGATTCCGGTGGCATTGGAAAGCTAAAAGGACAAACTTTCATCTCCAATTGGAATCACCTGAATATCTGTTGTAGAACCCGAGATATGGCTCTTACAAGCAGGAACTAGCAAATTGAAGCACTCTCTTGGCTCGCCTAACTTCCTTACTCCAATGCGCATCTCAAAATAGCTTCATTCCCGCTCCAAATTTACTCTTCCTCTAAATGCATGCTAAAAGGATGGTAAAAGGCTTGATTTCACTACTTTCGGATCCATACCTGCAAATAAGACATAATAACCCAAAGTAGCATATTCGGGGCATTTCGTAGCGATAAACCACGATAAAGGCATAGAAATACGTGCATAAAATAGGCTAATAAGACTATATAAAATGCACGTATCAAATCTCCCCAAACCAAACCTTTACTCGTCCCCGAGTAAACTAAAATGCAACTAAAGGAACGGAAAAAGATAACTCAGAGCTAGCTACAAATGCCCACTTAAGCCAATTTAATGCAAGCAAACTAACACTTATAGCTAAACAGTCAAATGCAAACGAGTTATAGGATGTTTATAATAAAGCTGAACCGTCGACCTTGCAAGACCTTAAATAATGGACTCTCGCGGGTCACTCTTCTCTCATGAAGCAAAGGGTAAGCATATGAATGTAAGAGAGAAGGAAAAATAGTCGCTCACCTAGACTACGACCCACATAAACATGCATGCAACTAATATGATAGACAATTCTAGCTACCGTACACACATTCCAACCAAACAAGGTCCTGTCACAGCCGAGGGCTTACAAAAATATGGTAAAGTGAGGCAATGGGTAAGAAAAGGCAAAACATTTACGGGAATGTGGAGGTATAGGTGATCAAGCTAGTACCTAAACAAAACCATATGACAATCATCCGATTCCAACTCA
Organism: Silene latifolia; assembly: GCF_048544455.1. Lineage (NCBI taxonomy): Eukaryota > Viridiplantae > Streptophyta > Magnoliopsida > Caryophyllales > Caryophyllaceae > Silene > Silene latifolia. The sequence continues at coordinate 23,405,456 of NC_133536.1, forward strand.
ATTATTGAATAAGCACATGCCCTTCATTTGGCATAAAATCTCACCAAACCAAACCAAACATACTCCTCAAGTGATATAAGATAGAACATAGGAGCAGAAACCGTCAACCAAACAACATCTTTTTCATTTTTCTCTTCTTTTTCTATTTTTTTTTCTATTTTCTTTCGGTTTCTTTCTCTTTTCTTTCTCTTTTCTGATTTTTCCGATTTTTTCCATTTTTCAATTCTTTTTTTTCATCAACCTCCTTTTTCTTCATTATTACCAACTCCGAATTGACAGAATACAAGCCAAAATTTGATACTATGAAATATATACCGCAAAACAACAATCTAAACTAGCTTGACAAGGCAGGCTAAATTTGGATGTAGCTAAAGGGTCAACTGGCAAATTTGGCTAATGTGGAGTTAAATGGGTAAAAATGGAAGAAAGGGAATGTAAGCACCTCTCTGCATGTGACACCAACCACTAACCCGAATGTATGACGGCAAAAAGCAATTGAATTTCATATATGTGCAAAATTGACGATACATGTTATGCAAGGAGTAACTACTCACAATCCTACATGAAACTGGTCATAAATGACACCAGTTTATAAGGCTCTAATCCTTAGAAATTATAAGTAGGTTGCCAAAATATCAGGTCAAGTCTATTCGTTCAGCTAAATTAAACATTAACTCGTAGATATGCAATAAGACAAAGCTAATAAGATAATTAATTCAATGCAAGGCTTAAGCAAAAAGACAAATATAGAGCAATTTCATCATGGGAATCTACCGTTCCGACTCAACCTATATGCTAAAATAAACATGATTTTTTTTTTAATTTTAACAATTTTTCAAATTTTTATTGAATTTTTTGAATTTTTATGAAATAAATAACAATGCAAACAGAAAATTAAACGTGATTACTGAAATGCAATAAAAACAATATGCAGACACAGATATGGATGCATAACCTCCCCAAACCAAACCGTACAATGCCCCCATTGTACCAAAACATGGAAAGGAAACGCAAACTAGAGGAGAAAGAGAGTAAAATGCGGAAAACTTACAAGATGCGCGAATAAAGGGACCTCCCCAAACCGACCATGAAATGGGAGGTTGCTAAGGGCCCGGAAAACCGTCTCAGGAAGCTAATCCAAGTCAATAGCACTCGATATCCGTCCAACAGTGGTCGATCGAGTGAGTGGGCATCCAAGAACTGCTCGATCGAATGGTGCTGTGGTCGATCGAGTGGTTTCTTACTTTGCAGGTGGTCGATCGAGCGGATTAATTACTCGATCGAATGAATCCCTCAGCAAAGGTGCTCGATCGAGTAGAAAAATTACTCGATCGAGTAATCCTCGTTGTAATTCCTGCAAAACGCAATAAAACAGGCCGCAACTAACAAAGGCAAGCTTAACTGAGATAGTCTATGGTATAAAAAACCATTTATTACAACTGAAATTAAATAAAAAGCAAAATAAAATCGCCGGGTTGCCTCCCGGATAGCGCTAGCTTCAGTCAGGTCCCAGCTCGACCTTCTTTTCTTCAAGCCTCTCTAATTAATCACAATCAAAACAGCTCAAAGCGCGCAGCAACCTGTCAAAAAGCTGCGCATGTGCTACACAAAAGAGTAAGTAGCACCAAAGTGGAATACAGAAATAGGAAATAAAAATATGTAAACATTTAAGTCTAACAAATTTCCTATGAGCGCTCCTAAATTTATCCACAAGATAAAGGAGCGCGGGAGCAATTGTCAATAATATAGGGCTCCAATTCAGATTAACAATTTTATAATGATAAGGACGGTGAAAAATCGTTAATTTGTGCGTCCACATATGAGGGGGTATAGCTCTGAAAGAGGAAGCGTGAATAAGACGAGGCAATTTACAAACAATAATAAAATTACCGTTTACTACCTCAGGTTGATCACTCTTAATGACGGAATCATAGATAAAAGAATTTGTTACCTCTTCCGTGCTAGGAGTAATTACCGTCTCAGCTGCTTCTTCATCAACCTCCTCAGTGGAATCCATCCCGTAGATCGCAGCTTCGAGTGTATCCGACTCGGCTGTGAATAAGGGAGGTTCACCGTAACCTTCATCATCGTCAAATTCGTCATCCAATATGAACCCAAGTGACGGAGTTAAGCTCCCAATGGCCAACTCAGTCGATCGAGCAAAATACTCACTCGATCGACCAACTTCCTTCCGCAACTCACTCGATCGAGTAGCAAAATCACTCGATCGAGAACTATCCTCCTGCATTCCACTCGATCGAGTAAGAATACTACTCGATCGAGGGCTTCCTTCTGAAATTTCACTCGATCGAGTGATTCTTCCTGCATAGGGCTGAAATCTTCGCGTGGGGTAGTGAAATATGATAGGAACTCGTCGTCTGAGTCATAGAAGTCATCCTCATCATTGGGCAACACGGTTTTCTCAGGGGAGAAACCGCTCTCAACAAGGTATACCTCTTCTTCTTGCATCTCGGGCCGCTAATCGAGCAACTACGGACTCGAGCTCAAGGATTTGAGCATCCGCACGTCTATCACTCTCTTGCCTCACTCGATCATAATTCTGCACTTGAGACGCAAGTATCTCCATTAAAGACCTCGGTTCGCAACCTCTTCTTCTTGTATCTCGGTACCGCTAACCGAGCAATGTCGATTCGAGCTTTTCAAGTCTCGAAGAAGTGCGTCTATCATGATCTTGCCTCTCTCGGTCACGATCTTGCAATTGAGATGCAAGTGTCTGCAATAAGGATTTCAGCTCCGCAATCTCTTCTTCTTGTATATCAGGAGGATCTTGTTGCGGCGGCCATTGATAGGGTGGATGTGGCGGCACAACTACAGTGCATTGTGCTCGGCGAGAACCACATCTCCCGTGAGATCACCGATCGTTCCATATAATGGGACATCGGTGATGGGTCAAAGGTACTCAAGCCTTCCCTTTGATTGTCTTTCACCTAGAACTGTCTAGGTAGTACTGTAAGGCCTATCAAAACAAAGACACTCAAGGAAAAAGATTAAAACGGCCTCAAGGAAAAATCCCTTGAGGCTAAAAAAACAGAATAAAATTAAACAAATAAATAAATAGATTGCCTCCCCTGCAACGGCGCCAAAATTTGATACGTCGTTTCGTACCAAAAATAAATACCTAAGTTCTCGCTAACAAAGTCGGCGGCAAGTAGGGTCGATCTCCACAGGGAGGCGGTGTACTATCTATTTGTCTATTCTATCCGTCTAAATGTCACAATTGGGGGTTTTGAATTGATTTAACTAACCAGAGACTAAAGCGAGGGAAAAAGATGAGAGAAATTAACAGCAAGAGAGAAGGGAGTATGCTAGGAGTCGGTCCACCGTGGCAGCTATCGGATCTTATACTATCGGGAATATTAAGGCGATTAGACTATTGATAAGAAGAGCTATGGTCGTCACCTTTCGGTCCTTAAACCGCCCTAGAGCGTAAACAGCTTAACTTTCGCCCTCACTGCAATACCCTATTGTAATTAAGCAAGCCTTCCCTTCCAATCTTTCGATCTAGGTCGGGGTTAACTAAAATTTATGGTCTCCTGCATGCATTCATTCGACCGGATAACAATTAAATTGCCTAATACAATTCCTATCGCAAGTCTAACCTATTTAATACAATTAAAGCATTGCTACCACGGCTTCCCTAATCCTAACATACTACGGGGAATTAGCTACTCATGGAAATAAGGGAAACAAACTTAAAGGAAATAAGAATAATAAACATTAAAAGGAGAGAAAGGAGGAAAGAATTACTTGAATTAAAGAGATCCTAAAATGAACAAAAGTAACAATGAGAAAGAGTAGCAAAGTATTCGAACCGGAGAAAAGGGAGAGTATATGATCCTTGGATGATTACAAATGACAACCCTTACTCCTATTTATAAGAAAATAGGAATAGGATTAAACCTAATGACGGAATTAGAGCTTAAAAGCCCAACCCGTCAGCATAGCCCTCTCGATCGAGTAACTAAATCACTCGATCGAGCAAAGGCATAAAAGGAACTGGTCGATCGAAAGGAAACATAGTCGATCGAGTACTTATTTATCCTAAACCACTCGATCGAGAATAAGTGGCTCTCGATCGAGCAAATGGGCTCTCGATCGAATAGAAATAGTTCTCGATCGAGCACTTCTCAGCGCGTAATTCCTGCTTCGCGCACTGAACTTCAAACGGCTGCCATTTCTTCGTTACTTGGTCAAACAGGGTGATTCCGGTGGCATTGGAAAGCTAAAAGGACAAACTTTCATCTCCAATTGGAATCACCTGAATATCTGTTGTAGAACCCGAGATATGGCTCTTACAAGCAGGAACTAGCAAATTGAAGCACTCTCTTGGCTCGCCTAACTTCCTTACTCCAATGCGCATCTCAAAATAGCTTCATTCCCGCTCCAAATTTACTCTTCCTCTAAATGCATGCTAAAAGGATGGTAAAAGGCTTGATTTCACTACTTTCGGATCCATACCTGCAAATAAGACATAATAACCCAAAGTAGCATATTCGGGGCATTTCGTAGCGATAAACCACGATAAAGGCATAGAAATACGTGCATAAAATAGGCTAATAAGACTATATAAAATGCACGTATCAAGGGACCGCAGCCGTACCCACCAAATCCCCGCTCATCATACCGAGCGATAACCCTGTCCCATTAATGTGCACATCCCCTCCCATGGCGGGTTCCACGAAGGGCGAAACTAGGGCGTGAAGCCACTCCCGCAAGTGACTCCACTCAGCCGAGAGCGCATCTCGAGAACCAGAGACAAACAATCACAACCATTAAACAGCAGTCAAAACCAACAACCGTCACATCACGAATACGATAATATTCAACAATCACAAAACACCAACAATGCATTATGGGACTAATACTGAGTAGGGAAACCCTACCCGGAAAGCAACACAATCAGACGGTCTCACAGCTGATATCAAAAGGCATCTTCTACGAATCCTCCTCCTAACATACAAACATATAATCACTACCAATCACGAAATACAACAAAACCCCCAAATCCCAATATTAGGGTTTCACCAACTTTAACGAAATACTATAAAAACGGTACGTAGATCTTACCCTCGACACAAGGATCACAAAGGTATAAAGAAAGGTAAAATCCGACCTTTTAAGCTCCGGGATTTGCCAAAAATGCGATTGATGCGAAGAACGTAGTTTGTTTTCTCTTTTGAAAGCAATAAGGTTATAAAAGTGTTTAAAGAAAAGTGGCGGAAGTAATTATATACTTAATCGCATTATTAACAAAACCCGACAAACCATCCCCCGTAAACCGGCTACTCGATCGAGTAGCTGAGGTACTCGATCGAGTGCCCCCTTACTCGATCGAGTATCAAGGTTACTCGATTGAGTACCCAACAGGCCAGAAACTATTTTTAGAACGCAACACACCCTTACTCGACAGAGTAAGACCTACTCGATAGAGTACCCAGAGACTCATAAAACCGTAGTATTACAGTGTGCAACTTCAATGACATTGTGTTCAACTTGTTATTATGAATAACTTTAGTGCATATTTGTATAAATTTAGTCCAAATTTGTATAACTTTAGTTCATATATATATGAATAACTTTAGTGCATATTATGAATAACTTTAGTGCATATTTGTATAACTTTAGTCCAAATTTGTATAACTTTAGTCCAAAATTTGTATAACTTTAGTCCATAATAGTATAACTTCAGTCATTTTATGTATAACTTTAGTACAAATTTGTATAACTTTAGTCCAAAATTGTATAACTTTAGGAATTTAAATTCAGATTTAAAACCAACACAATATAACTTTGGTCATAATTAGTGCAACTTTCATCACAAGTAGTGTAACTTGTCATGTAGTCCAAGTTCACGTAACTTTAATGTTTGAAGTGTATAACTTTAGTCGTAAGTAGTGTAACTTTAGTAGAAGATAGTATAACTTTAGTTTTATTTACATATAGTTTTGAAAATTCAAAATAAAAAAAGTGATGAAAGTGGAAAATAAGAAAACTAGATCTGAAAACTAATAATAATAAAATAACCAAATAACAATAACAAAAAAAACCCATAATAACAATAACAAGAAAACCCGTTAATCTAACAAAAAACCCGTTAATGTAACAAAAAAACCCGTAAATAAAAAAAAAACAAATAACAATAACAAAAAAACCAAATAACAATAACAAAAAAAAACCAAATAATTGAAATACAATACAATAACAATAATTAAAATAAAAAACGTCAGATATCGTGTGTATAACTTTAATGCACGCAATGTATAACTTTAATAGACAAGATGTATAACTTTAGTCCAAAATTTGTGTAACTTTAATTTATACAATGTATAACTTTAGAGGTTAATAGTATGAATGACCCATGACAATAACAAATTATATACATAAATAAAAAAGGTAAATCTGAAAAAAAAAATCAAATAACAATAACAACCAAAATAACGAAAATAACCAAATAAAAAAGGTAAATCTGAATCTGAAAAAAAAAAAAAAAAAAAAAAACAAAAACCAAAATAACGAAAATAACCAAATAAAAAAATAACAAAAAACTTTCTTAAAAAAAAAATAACAAAAAAAAAAAATAACTGAAATCAGAAAACGTGAATTCGGAAAAATAACAAAAAAGCAAAAAACAAACAAAGAAAAGGACGGTGGTCACCAGCCCAACCTCGTCTCATAAAAAAATTAACATCTAGACGGTGGTCACCACCCCAACCTCGTCTCATAGATGTCGTCGTAGGTTGAAGTGGCGGCGGCAGTTGAGAAGGGTGGTGAGGAGGATGTTGGTGGTGGGTGGTGAGGAGGATGGTGGTGGTGGTGACGGATCTGAAGAAGAGGAGATGGCGGCGTCGGGGGTAGGTGGTGTCGGGTTGAGAAGAGGAGGAAGTGGTGCGGAGGTGGTTGCCGGGTTGTGAGGGTCGTGGTTGGTCAGCCACGCTGTCGGCTGTGGTGGGTGTGGATCTGGCCGGCAGGAGGAGGGAGAGGTCGGTGGTGTGGCGGTTGTGGTTCGTGGTTGTGATGGGTTTTTTTTGGGTTTTTTGTTTGATTTTGTTTTGTTTTGTTTTGAGAGAATGAGAAAAAAAAGAGAGATAATGAGGGAATGAGAGAAGTGAGAGAGAAGAAGAATGAGGAAGTGAGTAGGGAGATTAGAATGTGGAAGAAGTTGTACATAATTAGAAAGAGTTATACAGAATTAGAGAGGGAGATTTGTGGTCCTTAAATGAGATGTAATCTCATCCCTCCATTCCCCTCATCCAAAGGCTCTTATGAGGACTTAAGGACTCAATATATATCATGGACTTACTAGAACCCTTCTCTCTCTCTCTCTCTCTCTCTATATATATATATATATATATATATATATATATATATATATATATATATATATATATATATATATATATATATAGAGAGAGAGAAGAGATCTAGTGAGTCCATCAAAAATAATTGAGTCCATAAGTCCTCTTTATAGCCATTGAAAAGATGAGATGAAAGGTTGAGATTGAAGACCAAAAGTAAGGGATTAGTGCAAAAATTAGGGGATCAATGCTAAATAAACTTTTTTTCTCACTACCTTCACTAATCAACCATTAATTTTACTATGGGGGTGTTTGGCCTAGCTTTATAAGTGCTTTGTAAATGAAAAATTAAAAGCTAGGCCAAACACCATGTTTTAGGGATTTAAAAAGCACTTTTAAAAAGCTAAAAAAAATAATAACTACCCTTAGAAGTAGAAGTAGCAAATAGGTGTTTCTACTTCTACTTCTACTTTTACTAGTATTTTCACAAGAATCAAGAATCTATCACATATATCAAAATAATGAAAACCAATTTTTCTAAAACTTTGGCCAAACAATCAGAGTTTTTATGAGAAGTAGCTTATGAAAAAACTCCTTTTAAAAAGGAAAAGCTATTTTAGATAAGCAAGGTCAAACACCCCCTATATATCATTTATTTTCAACTCACTTCTCTCTCATCTCACACAATTACATTTCTCTCATCTTTCTAAAAACCCAAAAACAATCAAAAACAATTTCCCCCCTCATTCTCTCCTTATCCTCATCAGTCATCATCATACTCCACCGTCATACCACCCACCACTCACACACCCGCTGCCATCACGACGCACCACCCACCACTCACACACCCGCCACCATCACCACGACTCACCTCTTCTGCCGACGACCACAACACCACCAGCCACCCTTCTCGTCTCCTCTAACAACCACCACCACCAACAACACACCTCCTTTCAGATCCACCACCACCCAGCCCACAACCGCCACCACGCAGCCTTAAGCCATCTTCCCCCCACGACCACCATCACCTCCCATCATACCAGATCTACCACCACCAACCGCCCAGCCCACAACTCCACCACCCTCGTATCCCCTCGACACCACTCAACACCACCACCACATCACCTCGACTCACGGTCCTCCTCACCCCAACACCAACACACCACCACGTACCTATTGCGAGTACTGCTCGATCTGCTCTCTTCTCCACTACCCACACCCACTGACATAACCACAACCCGATAACCTATTCACCAAAACCCGACTACCCGACAACCACAACCCGACAACCTATTCACCAAAACCCGACTACCCCACAACCACCACCAAAACAGATCTACATCACCCCCTTCCTCTTTTTCCGTCACCCACAGCCACCACCAAAAACTGACCCTGCCGCCCTCCCACAATCAGATTAACCACCACCAAAAAACTCCCATGCACTTTCTACTCGATTTTTTTTTAAAAAAAAGAACTCAGATCTGTCAATGTCGGTGGTTATGGGCTGTCAATGACGGTCGTGCTTTGTGGTGGTGGCGTCAGAAGGGCCGGCGGAATATTATATTTTTTGGAAATTTAGCTTGATTTATTTACTTTTTAATAGTTTTCAAAATATAATATACTTATATTATATTTGTTTATATTAAAATAATTAACATCTTTATACTCTCTGCTATTCACTCATTTCTTCCCCTTCCATTTTGCACAAAAAATAAGAAAATAATTTTGGACCATACAAAACACTCTAACCAATATACAATTGATTTTGGACCACATAAAACCTTCTAAAAAAGTAAAGAGGGAAGAAAATCCGACTATCATTAAAACGGAAAGAGGGAGGAAATCTCTCTCTCTCTCTCTCTCTCTCTCTCTCTCTCTCTCTATATATATATATATATATATATATATATATATATATATATATATATATATATATATATATATATATATATATATATATATATCGGGATCCTTGAGAACCACTAACATAATGAGAACTGTGAGAACCCTTACTAAATCATCATCAAATCTTGTTCCGAAAGTTTTGATGGATCATTTACCCTTAGTTTAGTTTATTCAAACACATTTTTTAGCATACCTAAACAAAATTTATCGATTTTATTAACAATAAATAATCTTAATGTAAAAAAATACAATTAAGTATACTAAAATGGCTATCGATGCACTAAAATGAATATTAGGTGCATGAAAATTGTTACATGCATGAAAATGAGTACTAGGTGCATAAAAATAACGAGCGCTAGATGCACAAAATCGAGTTCTAGGTGCATGAATATTGTTAGTTAAATGAAAATTAGTAGCAGATGCATGAAAATTAATAAAATGAAAGTCGCTTCGATTTCCGACAATAGTTTATACTTTTTGGACCAAGAAATATGTTATCTAACCATAAAATTCTATGCCGAATCCAAATTTGTTGTTATTTTTTAAAGAAAGTATCCGTAAGGTGGAGTTCTCATGGTTCTCATTATCTTGGTGGTTCTCACATGATCCCAATTCTATATATATATATATATATATATATATATATATATATATATATATATATATATATAGAGGAAGGATCAACTAAGGTCCTCTATATATTTGAGTCCATAAGTTCTATTGTGAGCCATTGGATGGAGGGAGATGGATGGCCAAGATCAACCTCCAAAAATGTGTTTATGTACTAATATCACTCATTCTCTCCTCCTTCACTAATCTTTCTAATTAATCACTAATTCACTATAACTTCTTTTCCTCTCATCCACTTTTCTCACATATCACACAACTCATCTTCTCTCTAAAACCCCAAAAAATAAAAACCCAAAAAATCCAAATAAATAAAAAACCCAAAACCCAAATAAATAAATAAAACCCAAAAAATCCAATTAAATCAAAAAACCCAAAAAATCCAATTAAATCAAAAAACCCAAATAAATCATTCATTCTTCTCTTCTTCATTCACCACCACCCACCACTATCCCACCCGACACCACCCACCGCCCACATCCACCGCCACCTCCACCACCGCCGTCGGTAATTATATAAACTCGTTTTTTTTTTTTTTTTTCCAGATTTTGCGTCTCGGTTTATTTTCGTCACTTTTTTTTTTTTTTTTTTTTTTTTTTTTTCGATTTTTGTGTTAAATTAGTTGTTTGGGGTCGGTTTATTCTATTTCTTAATTTTTGTTAGTTTTTGTTGTTATTTATTCTTTTCAAATCTATTCTTATTATACGTTTTTTAAATAAAAATTTCGGGTTTTAAATATCGTTTTTTTTGGTGATGTACTCTTTTTCAACTAAGATCTACTAAAATATTGACTAAATTTATACAAATAAGGACTAAAGCTATACAAAAATTGACTAAAGTTATACAAAAATGAACCAAAGTTATACAAAAATAGACCAAAGTTATACAAAAAAAGACTAAAGTTATACAAAAATTGGACTAAAGTTATACAAAAAATTGGACTAAAGTTATACAAAAATTGGACTAAAGTTATATAAAAATGAACCAAAGTTATACAAAAATGAACCAAAGTTATTCAAAAATCGACCAGAGTTATACAAAAATGCACCAAAGTTGTACAAAAATTGGACTAAAGTCATACAACAATGGACTAAAGTTATACAAAAAATTGGACCAAAATTATACAAAAATGAACCAAAGTTATACAAAAATGAACCAGAGTTATACAAAAATGCACCAGAGTTATACAAAAAATTGGACTAAAGTTATACAAAAAATGAACCAAAGTTATACAAAAATGAACCAAAGTTATACAAAAATGCACCAGAGTTATACAAAAATGCACCAGAGTTATACAAAAGTTAGTCCATTTTTGTATAACTTTGTTGCATTTTTGTATAACTCTGGTGCATTTTTGTATAACTCTGGTGCATTTTTGTATAACTCTGGTTCATTTTTGTATAACTTTGATTCATTTTTTGTATAACTTTAGTCCAATTTTTTGTATAACTCTGGTGCATTTTTGTATAACTCTGGTCCATTTTTGTATAACTTTGGTTCATTTTTGTATAACTGTGGTTCATTTTTGTATAACTTTAGTCCAATTTTTTGTATAACTTTAGTCCATTGTTGTATGACTTTAGTCCAATTTTTGTATAACTTTACTGCATTTTTGTATAACTCTGGTCGATTTTTGAATAACTCTGGTGCATTTTTGTATAACTCTGGTCCAATTTTTGTATAACTTTAGTCTTTTTTTTTTATAACTTTGGTCTATTTTTGTATAACTTCAGTCCTTTTTTGTATAACTTTAGTCCATTTTTGTATAACTTTGGTCCATTTTTGTACAACTTTGGTTCATTTACTTTGGTTCATTTTTGTATAACTTTAGTCCAATTTTTTGTATAACTTTAGTCCAATTTTTGTATAACTTTAGTCTTTTTTTTGTATAACTTTGGTCATAAAATGTATAACTTTAGTCATAAAATGTATAACTTTACTCATAAAATGTATAACTTTAGTCGTAAATAGTAAAAAAATCAAACAATAAATATGAAAAAAAAAAAAATAACAAAAACCAAAAAAACTCATAATAACAAAAACAAAAAACCAAATAACAATAATAAAACCAAAAAACCAACAACCCAACCCAACCCGAAATCTGAAATAAACCAAATAACAATAAAAAAACCAAATTTAAATATCGTGTGTATAACTCTAATGCACGCAGTGTATAACTTTAATAGCCAAGATGTATAACTTTAGTCCAACAAATCAATTTTAACAATAACAACCAAATAAAAAAATAAAAAATAAAAACAAAGAACACAAACAAAACAAAAAACAAAGAACAAATACCAAAAACACATAAACAAAGACACAAACAAAAAAATATTAAACAAAACAACAACCCTGAAACAAAGACACAAACAAAAAAATATTAAACAAAAATATTAAACAAAAAAATATTAAACAAAACAACAAACAAAAAAATATTAAACAAAACAACAACATAAACAAAACAAACAAAACCAAAATAAACAAAACCAAAACCTGGGAATTGAGTGTTGGTGCGTGCAGTATAACAAAACAAAATAAACCACTGAAAATGAATTCCTAAAAATGAACCGACACAAAAAACAATGAAACAATTCCACCCTAAAAATTAACAACGAAAATGGAAACGAAAATGAATTCCTCTGAACCGCACGCACCCAGATCTGCTGTTAGGCGATGTGTGTGGGTGGTTGCGAGATGCGGTGGTGGTGTTTGGTGTCGTGCGGGGTCGTGTCGCGGCGTGAATGGAGGGAGTCAGCCGGGTTGTGAATGGTGGTATCTGGGGTGGGGGTAGGTGTGGGGTGGTTTCGGGTTAGAGAGGAGGGTGGCAATCGGGTTGTCGGGTCGTTGTTGGTGTTGTTGCTGGTTGATTTCGGTGTTGTTGTTGGTTGTTGTAGCTGGTTGGTGTCGGTGGTGTTGTTGTTGGTTGTTGTTGTTGTGGTTGCGGTGGTGGGTCGGGTGTGGTGTCGGGTCGTTGTTGGTGTTGTTCTTTGGTTGGTTTTGGTTTTTTTTTTTTTTTTTTTTTTGTTTTTTTTTTTAGTTTCAGTTTGGTTTTTTTTTTTTTTTGTTTAGAGAGGGTGGGAGAAAATGAGAGAGAAAGAGGGAATGTGAGAAATGAGAGAGGATGAGTGAATGAGGAAGTGAGTTGGGAGATTAGAATGGTGGTAGAGTTGTACACAATTAGGTAGAGTTATACACAATTAGGGAAGGAGATTAGGGAGGGAGATTTGTAGCCCTCCATTGAGATGTAATCTCATCCCTCCATCCCTTCCATCCAAAGGCCCTTATAAGGACTTAGGGCCTTATATGATAGGAGGACCTTATAAGAACCCTTCTCTCTCTATATATATATATATATATATATATATATATATATATATAGAAATTGCATCAAGTGAGTCTAGGTATCTTAGGTGAGTCTAGCATTTTAATCTCATCCATTAGATCTACTCCTAATGAATGGCTGAGATTAATTCTAGCTCACCTATATAAACCCCAAATCATCATTTTCTACCGTCATAATTAAAGATTACTTTCTCTCTCTATAAGCACATCTCTCTAAATCTCATTATTCCTCTCAAATTAATTCATCTCCTTCACAATTCCAAAGAAAATTAATCTCAACCATTAACGCTGCAACTTTAAAGATTTTTACATTCACACGTGTTTCACAGTTCATCCACGATTTTTGCAATTTACGATTCAATAATTCAGAGTAGATTAGTTAAACTCTGATTTCGCATCCTTCGATCGCGCATCTTCAATCGATCGATTTTCAGGTTAGTTATATTTGCTTTCGAAATTCTTATTCAATTACAACAAATCGATTTATTATTGAATTTCAATTTTTTTAATTGATGTTCAACTTAGAATGTCGATTTTATGAATTCAAGCAATTCGTGATTCTATTAGTTTAATCAATTCAAGCAATTTATGATTCAAGCAATCCAAGATTGAATCGGTTCAATAATTTAAACAATTTAATCAATTTCCGATTTCATATCCTTTAATTAAAATCGCATATTTAGATCGCATACCTTCACCTGATTTTTAGGTTTTTTTCTAGATCTACACCTTTGTAGTTGCTTTTAAATTTTTATTCAATTACAGCAACTCGATTTGGTTATTGAATTTTTAATTTTCGTAATTGATGTTCAACTTATAATTTTTACGATACGTATTTTCGATGATGCTTTTTGTTTCTCGTATTTTATTTTCATTACTTGTATTGTTATGCATGATCTTGAGAACAACATGCGTACAAATAATTTTATTACTGATTTTACTTTTGAGGTTCTTAGAATGCGTTTTAACTATGTGTATAAATTTTTCGGGATCGCGTTTTCAATGACGATTCTTTGAAACTTGAAACTTCTAATTTTTGTGATTTTATATAACTTCGCTAGTTCGATTGTCCCGATTTTTTTTTCATTAAATTTGAAACCTCTAGAATGTGTTTACAATACGCACATTCTTTATGTTATTGAATTTGAATCATGCTACCGATTGTTCGCGTTTTGTTTGATGTGTCATTTTTTAAACTAGTTTTAGCGCTTTTATTACTTACATGTTCATCAAGTTCGTTTGCGCATTTCATTGCGGATCGTAATATTATTATTTGTAACATTATTATTTGTAACATTATTACTTCATGGAATATTCAGGTTTGACAAATCATATTCCTTCTTGTCAAGGCATGAATAGAAGGTATAACTTAATAGCGTAAAAATATGATTGCGGTAAATGTGAGGATTCAATTAGTTTTAAATAAAATAATCAACGACACACATTCTTGTAATAGCGTTACGAAGAACATTAAAAACTCGCATGACAAATTGAACTTAAAATATTCTTACAACATTGTATATTTGATGTTATGTGATTTTTTTCAAATAAATATGGTTTAACATTGTCACAAACTCACAATGATGTTCTTGTAATGATGTTCTTTGTGAAATTATCATTAATAATGGACCACTGAATTTCGCATATGGTTTATCTAGTAATTGTCGAATGTTTTGTTTTTGTTGTCGTGAGAATTGAAGAAAGAAGAAGGTTTGAGAAATCAACCAACATAAAAAAAAAAGGCGCACATGGATACAATATATACAAAAAAAAGCAAGACGTTGAATAATCAATCACGGAGATAGGCATGAAGAAAGCAATGTTATTGAAGTGGGAATGCTAGTGGACAATTTTACCATTGTTGTGTTGTTTGTTGTATGGTTAACACCACTTTATTGTTTTAATTTATTAGATAACTTTGTACTTTCCTCCTAATTCCAATACAACCAATCCTTATTCTACCACGTCACAAAAGAATAGTGCTACAAACATCATCATTAATCAAAGTTACACGTTGTTCTTTGTAACATCTTCGTTATATTTAATTCATCAATGGTATATCAATATTATCAGAATAAAGATTATTCTTTGTAAAAACATTAATTCATTAAACTAACATGACAACAATGTTACAATAATTATTATTTAGTTCGTGTATTATATAAGACGGTGTATAATGTAGTTCTGAAGTGTAATGATAAAGATTTTTTTGCATTTTTAAAGTGACGGTTATTCTTTCAGTAACATCATTTACGCAACAAAGTAACAATGATATAGTAATTGTGTTACTTTGTAACATCATTACATTTACGCAACAAAATAACACGATACGATGGTTGTGTTCTTTGTAATATCATTCATTTATCAAAGTAACACATATACTATGTTAAACGATCAAACTTTAATTATTACAATAATAAAAAGCAAGTGAATACTGATTCGTCCTGATATGCTAAAATGTATGTGAAAAGCCTACAACAAGTATATATCATAATCATACATAATAAAAGTCTCTACTAGTATTTCAACTTCAATAACGTTGTTTTCTTCACGCCTATCTTCATGACTGATTTGTGAGTGTGGTACTTTTTTTTTATATACCATCTTTTTGGTGACTTTTTTTTCTGTAACTTGATTTCTCAAACTTCTTCTTCAAATTTCCTGACATTCAAAACAAAGCATTGGATCATTAATAATAAAAAAATATGCAAAAGCCGGTGGCCCTCTATTAGTGATCAACAATAATGTTATACCATCAAATTTAATTGAGTTAAATCTCACAACATCAAAGATACAATGTTTTAACACTATTTCAAGTTCAGTTCAATAATGATTGACCATTCCTCAATATCCATTATATTATGTAATGCAGTAACAATATTACAGTAATATTGTTAGAGTAACAATACCACAATAACAATGTTACAGTAACAGTATTACAGTAACATGTACCGAGAATTTTACAAAACATAATTTAATCGTCACTGCTTAGCCCCAATTTTCATGAAAATTATCCAGATATGAATCTCACAATGTCATAACCCTAAATTTTTGTCAAATACTATTTATACTTAGAATTGACAATGAACAGTAAAAATGATATTATAACACGATTTAACAACTCATAAAATCGTAATCATTACATAATTTAATCGTAAATTAACCAAAAAAAACAAATTAAAACTATGAGTTTGTAACAATTTTATACCAATATTTCAAATTCAATTCAATAACAACTGATATTCCTCAATAATAACAATTGATATTCCTCAATAATAACTACAAATTAAAATTATTGCTCAATTTCACCATCTCATAACCCTAACTTTTCGCACAAACACTATGAATACATACAATCGACAATAATAATATGAACAATCGACGATAACAATAAGAACACATAAAATATCAGATCGAATATATAGAAAATAAGAATTAAAATAGCGGAAAGAACGTTGATTCTTACCTCTTCATTTGTGTGTAAGAAACGCGATTCTTGATAAGAAGCATATTTGATTAATTTTTGCAGATTTTCGATTGATTTACTTCTTCAAGATAAGAAGCATGTTTGATTTTGAGAGATTTTGATTATATTCTTACATCTTCAATCGATTTTCGATTGATATTTGCATATTCCTTCTTGAATTTGGGGATTTTTTTAGCTTTTTTTAGGGTTTTGGGAGAGAGAGAAAAAAAAGTTCCAGAAATAGAAATCGTGAATGAGAAAAATCACTGGTATGGGTTTTCTTATGAGGATTTGTTTAGGGTGACGTGGAAGAATGAGGGCTGTTGGATCTTGTTGATCCAACGGTTCTTATTGATATGCTAGACTCATCTAAGATGCTAGACTCATATATATATATATATATATATATATATATATATATATATATATATATATATATATATATATATGAGAAAATTGTTGATTCTGACCTTTTAAAAATCAATTTTTGAAAATTACAGCCTTATAAATTTTTTTTTGAAAATTACATCCAAAATATTACTTTTCTTCTAAAATTGCACCAACTTGAGGTTTTTGGTGAATTTTGATGATGTTTTTATGATGTACCCTTTATTATTTGAGAGCCTACTTACCCAGATTTCTTACCTCTCCTTAACACAAACCAATTAATCACCCCAAACATCATCAAAATTCACCGGAAACCTCAAGTTGGTGCAATTTTAGAAGAAAAGTAATATTTTGGATGTAATTTTCAAAAAAAAAATTTATAAGGCTGTAATTTTCAAAAAGTGATTTTTAAAAGGCTGTAATCAATAATTTTCTCTATATATATATATATAATCCCTTACTTTTGGTGGACTCATCCCTTATTTTTGGTGGACTCACTAGATCTCTTCTCTCTCTCTACCAAAAGTAAGGGATGAGTCCACCAAAAGTAAGGGATTATATATATATATATATATATATATATATATATATATATATATATATATATATATATATATATAGAGAGAGAGAGAGAGAGAGAGAGAGAGAGAGAGAGAGAGAGAGAGCAAAGTTCTCCTAAGTCCGTAATATCTTTTGAGTCACTGAGTCTTTATTAGGGCCCTTGGATTAGGTAAATGGAGAGTGGAGATTTGCCTACTGTAAAGGCAAAATAGGCGTAAAAAAAAGGAAATAGGTTGAGGAGGAGAGAGGGTGTGTGTGTCAGTATGATTTCTATTACCCACTGTGCACACACAAACACATGCATAATTATTCAACCTACCTTTCTCAACACAATTCTAAACAAACCCCACAAGAAACACAATTTGAAAAAAACTCATTTTCCTTTATCATCTTCCTTTAAAATCTGCAAATAAAAATGGCGATAATTTTGAGCAAGCAAAACTTCTGCAAATAAAAATCATACATCCTTCCTTTATCATCTTCCATTCTTATAGCCAAACAACAATACCATATTCCATTTGTCGATGGTAATTTTTGGATTGTTTATTTATTTGCTTCATTGAACGTTAGGTTATAATTTCATTTTTATAAATACATTAGGTTAAATATGAGAAAGAACTGTATTTTAGGTATTGTTTTTAAGCTTATTTTTTTATTGTGTGAAGTCTGTAAATCCACTCATTCAACATGAATTCCAGCATTATTGAGTTCAACATCAACTCTGTCAAGTTGAAGTTAAACTTGTCAAGTTGTTTCATAATTTAGTTTCTTATTTGTAAGAGTCTATATAGTATTTGCAACGTGAAAGTAAAAAGACTGCGTAAACAGAATAAAGTGTAACTGTAACATGCAAAAGTGTAATACTGGCGGACGAAAGAGTAATTTCAGGATTTACAAAACTGTAATTGTAATGGTCGTAAATATAATTGTAACCACCAATGGTGTGATTTTAACTAACAAAAGTATTATTGTAATTGTTATGGTAGAAAGTATAATTGTAATTGTAATTGTACGAAGTACAATTCTTGAAACTGTAATTGTAATGGTAACAGACAAAAGTGTAATTTTAACAACTAAAAGTGTTATAATAACAAACAAAAGCTGTAAGTTTTTAAACTCTAACTGTAATTGTAACAGAGAAAAGTACAATTTTAACAAGCAAAAGTGTATTTTAACAGACAAAAGCTTTCAGTTTCTAAACTGTAACTCTAATAGTAAAAAGTATAATTCTAGCAGACAAAAGTGTAATTTTAACAACCAAAAGTGTAATTCTATCAGGAAAGTTGTGAGTTTGTAATCTGACACTCTAAAACAAAAAAGTATAATTCTAGCAGACAGAAGTGTAATTTTAACAACCAAAAGTGTAATTTTATCAGGAAAGTTGTGAGTTTGTAATCTGACACTCTAATACTAAAAAGTATAATTGTATCATACAGAAGTATAATTTTAACAATCAAAAGTGTAATTCTAACAAATACATGGGGTACATGAAAATGTTATTAATACAATTGATAATAATTGTACTATTGACAGATAATATTGAGCACAATGGAAAACGAAAACCGAACGAGGAAGAATTTTGCAAGGACGTTGAAGATAAGTTCACCCCCTATGTTGGTCAAGAATTTCTGAAAATAGAGGAGGCAGTGACATTTTATAGAATTTATGTTGTTGCTTGTGGTTTTGATGTGCGGAAGTACACGACTAAGAGATGGCGTGGCGGGGAAATAAAATCTAAACTGTTAGTTTGCAACCGAGAGGGGTTCAAACATAAGGGACAATTGGAGTGTATCGCCGTCAGGACTCAGGTAGGAGACACAAAGTCATGCGCGTTGAGTGCAAAGCGAGGATTAGGCTGTTTATGAGGAATGGGCAATTATTAATTGACAGATTCCATAGTGGCCACAACCATGAACTCGTATCAGCCAGAGATAGAGAGTTTCAAAAGTTGGCATGCAATATAACAGACTATCACAAAATGATAATCCTTTATAATTCAAGGTTGAGTATTCTAGGTTTGCTGAAGTTAGCCTTCGCCTTCCTAAACTTACAGTTTTGTTAGTTAGAATTATACTTTGTTTGAGTCATTAGAATTCTACTTTTGTTTATTACAATTACTATTTGAGCCGTTAAAATTACACTTTCAAATACTTCTAAAAGACTGTCAACGATTAACAGCTGAAGATAGGAGCAACGAAGACTTACAAAATTTTGAAGGAGCATGTTAATGGGTTTGAAAACATTGGAGCTAGTTTAAATGATTTTAAGAACTTTCACAGAGATGTGAAATGCTACATTCATGAACGGAATGGTCAGATGTTCGTGGATCACTTTAAGGAATTGGCTGTTAATAGGCCAGGGTTCTTCTTTGACTATGATGTTGATACTGACGGTAGCCTTAGTAAAGCTATATGGGCCGACGGAATCGCTAGAAGGAACTACTCAGTTTTTGGGGATGCAGTGTCATTCGATCCGACGTATTCCACCAATAAGTATGACATGGCCTTCACACCTTTCACCGGGGTTGATCATCATAAACGATCAGTCACTTTCTGTGGAGCGCTTGTTGCTCATGAAGATGCAGACTCGTTTAAATGGGTTTTCACCCGTTTTTTGGCTGCGATGAGTGGGAAAGAGCCTAATTATATTATCACCGATCAGGATCTTGGTATTCTTAAAGCGGTGCCATTGGTGTTCAAGACAGCGCGCCACCGATATTATATGTGGCATATCATGAACAAGGTGCCAAGCAAGTATGGAGTGACGAGAGACGATTATTCGGTCTTTGTAAAGAAATTGAATGCCATAATATGGGATGAAGACATTGAAGCGGCAGAGTTCGATGCAAAATGGGAAGAAATTAGCAAAGAACACAATGTAAATAACATTGACTGGTTCCAAGAAATGTACGCTAAAAGGAAGCAGTGGGTTATGGCTCATTGTAAGGACCTAGATATGGGAGGTGTTATGAGGACAACCCAAAGATCAGAGAGCGAAAAAGGTTTTTTAAGAGATTTGAGAGTAAGTCAGGAACATTAGTTGAGTTTTCGATGCGTTTTGACAAATGCGATGGACCAAAGAAAGACACACACGAGAAAAGATTGACAACTGTAACAGACACACTTTCCCTATCATATCAACGCATCTAGCTATCGAAGTACATTGGGCGCAAGTGTACATTCATAGAGTATTCGAGGAATTTCAAGAAGAGGTTAAGTACTCAATCGGTACTTGTAAAAGCAGAGGATTTACTGAGTGTGACTCTTTAGAGGTGACCACTGTAAGAGATGCAAACAGGGACAGAAATTATGAGGTCACATACTGCCCAGGTATCATTATGTAGCATTTGTTTGTTAAAATTATACTTTTATCCGTTAAAATTACACTTTTGTTGATTAAAATTACACTTTGGGTTGTTATAATTAGACTTGTCTTAAAATTACACTTTATGCAGCTAAAATTACACTTTTGCCTTTTAAAATTACATTTATATTTGGTGTTATGTAAGGTCTATCTGTCACTGCTATGCCGGTGAGAATTACACTTATGCCGGTTAGAATTACACTTATGTCGGTTAGAATTACACTTTTGTGTATTACATTCACACTTTTTTCTGACTGATTTAACTAACATATTACTCTATATTGTTGATCTAGATACATTGAAAGCCACTTATAGCTGCAGAATGCTTGAGAGGAAAGGCATTCTTTGCCTGGCATGTCATATGGATTTACTCATCAAACGGAGTGAAGATTATTCCAGAACAATGTGTTATTAAAAGATGGTGTAAAGATGCAATGTTGTCTAAAATGTTCGATTGTAATGGTGAAGCAACTGAGGACGTTGATATAATAGATGGAAAACAGATTGCAATGTCAGTAATGTGGTCAGAGATCCATCAGACAGTTAGTATGCTCATGGGCAAATTGAAAAATGATGTCGACAACTTTTCTAGTCTAATTAGACCGTTTAAGGAGAAACTTTCACCATTAGGATCACCATTGAATAAACAACAGTTGGAGAAAATTCTTGGTTGTTCTCCTAGTCAGGAGATAACCATTTTGCCGCCTAAGAAATCCAAAAACAAGGGAAGCGGAAAGAGAATGTTGTCGATGAAGGGAAAAGCAGTTGCTTTGGCAAGGAAGCCAAAACGTATGTGTAAAAATTGCAAGCGATTAGCTAACCATGACAAAAGGAACTGCCCTAATCCTTTCGCATAGCACCCATCGTTGTCGCAATCGTCAGAGCCCTCGTCGGAAGAAGAAGAAGAAGAAGAAGAAGAAGAAGAAGAAGAAGAAGAAGAAGAAGAAGAAGAAGAAGAAGAAGAAGAAGAAGAAGAAGAAGAAGAAGAAGAAGAAGACATCTTAGAATAATCAATATAATACCTAATAAGCAGTACATTTTTTTGGGGATGTCTACGCAAAATACGAGGTACAACATGATGTTTCGTATTGTGTTTAGACATCAAACTGCCAGGAAGGCAACTGGTCGCCGTTGGTATTACAATGTATTTTGTTGAAGTATTTTCAATTGGACGAAACAGTTATAATGTGCAACATCAGAACGTTCAATTTTTCACTCTTGACTATTATTACAATTTATGTTCTTAGAATTACAGATATCTAGGAAATAAAATTACAATGGCCTCATATCTGCTTAGGGTAGGATTGTTATGATAAGAATTACACTTAAACTCATTATAATTACAGATTATGCGATTAAAGTTACACTTCATCTATAGTAAAGCCTTATAACATAGTTTGGGAAAACAACATAAATATTATTGCACCATCTATTAACAACATAAATATATTTTCATAAAACACCTTGTCTTATAGAATGTTGAAAGCTAACAATAAGCATCTGCTAACATTGTTTACACAAAAACTAATTGTCTAGATTAAGGTTGCTAACATCTAATAATGATACCAAGTATGAAATAAATGTTTACATAGGCAAGGCAATATTCCCACAAAAACTTAACTACTAGATTAAGGTTATTATTTTTTCACATTGGCACGGGGCAATCTACGCTTCTGTTGTAATCCCTTCCACAATTTGTCCTTTGTGCTAACAAAAGCTTTGACCTTCTTGAGGACACCTTTGCGCAAGACGTTCATGTCTGCTAGAAAGAGGGTAGCTATAAGCTGGATCACCAAATAGCGCCTTGATTTCTTCTTCTCGAGGTCTTCATGCTGATAAGGAAGACCCTCGTATAAGAGCATTGCCATCATGGTGAACAGACCCGATTCTGGTTTGTTGAGAGTAGGTGAGTTCCCGCTGAAAGGTATCTGGCGTAACGCATAATTAGGAATTTTCCGTGCTCTAGTGTTCACCTTTTCCTTATCCCGTGATTCTAAATAATCACTCACTGCGCTAGCCTGCATATGTACATAATTACTTCAAAAAACTGATTGAAAAAAAAAATAGATAGCATTTGGAAGAAAGGGATGGATGATAACTTACAATTAAACGCGTTGTTTTTCCAAACTGCGACTTTTGCAAATCAGAATGCCTTTGCCCATCCAGCAGGTCGACTGAATTTGATTTGTGATTGATACATACGCATGCGAAATGGTCGTCAATGCAGAACGGGACAAATAGTAAGTCTGTTTTCAAGTTGACGGTTTGCTCACTGTCGCCGATGAAGGTGTCCCAGAGCTGGTACAGACTTGTCATAGTTCTTTGTCGATTGTGTGCCTGGTTGTTCAAACGTTCCAAGCAATCCCAACAGTATATCCTTTTAAAGGCAATAGTGAACATGATTAATGTGGTTACTTTGTCAGCTAAAATTACACTATTGTTCCTTAAAATTACACTTCAGACAGTTAAAATTACACTTTTGTTGATTAAAAGAACTAAAGTGAAACATTCACATAATATAACTGCAATTTAGAAAAGTGTCATTCTAACTAACAAAGGTGTAATAGAAGTGGATATAAATATTATGCAATGGTTAATTGAAGTACCATGTGATGTATACCAAAGAATGACATCCTTGCTTGGTCGCCATATTCCTCCTTTTCCAAATGGTTCATCAATATCGACCAGCACTCGATGACATTCAACAACATAAGGTTTTCAGGCACCAAGGACATAATGTCAGCTCTCCGAAGCGTTGCGTGCCGGGTATACCAGACCAGTTGTTCACTACACTCCATAATATTAAAGAACTCGTTAATTAAAATAGCCTAAATGTGAAAATTAATGTGAGTATGAGCCATTATTAATTCAGATTAACCGACCGTTCATCAAAATTGTGGTCATCTAATAAGCAATAGTCGGTAACATGCTTTCTCCTTTGTTTAATATCCTTGATTAACGCTTGGTTGTTCCGGAGCATCTTCGAAACCACATTTACACTGAAACCACCTCTACCACAGTCGAGAGAGCAGCTCAACCCGCCCCCCTTTCCACGAGGCTGGCTCTTAACAGAGGAGAGGGCTTTACCAGACGGAATGCGCATGGTAACAGGTGTTGCCTTCATAACGGGCTCTTCAGATTCAGTTACGCGGGCACGTTTTGTGGGTTGTGGTCCTATGTCACCATCTGTTTTCCTCTTACCAACGTTCAACTTTCTTGTCAACGGATGTCTAGCAGTTTCTTTGAAATAACCAACCCGCATCAAGATGTCTTCTCTGATACTATTAATGTCACAAAGGACGAGTGTTGCAACAATCTCAGCACGGTATAAACTCATAGCATCCTCTTTCCCGAGGTCACATTGAAAAGGGTTTCCGCGGTAAAACATCATATGTAGTATCATGAAAACACCACCAGTCATTTCTCGAATACCCTTGAACTTGCCAACTGAACTCAATGTTCACGATCTTAAACCCGCTGACCTTTGCCCCCTTAGGCAGCCCTTTAGATACCAAATACTTCCCCATTATATTTGCCTGAACATGAATACGCGTCAGTGTGTTAACATAGTATGACCTATATAAATTGGTTGACTTTTGGATATCGGACACTTACCGATATACGTGCTATCCCTCCGTAAGGGAGCGTTTCTAATGGGTCATCGTATTTGCGGTTGTCAAGGTAGTCAATCTGCTCAGTGAGAAAGTTGATGCACACGCAGCTGTAATGATCACCATCACCAGATAACACGGGCAAAAAGATCTGCATCGTGTGTCGCTGAGATCAGTAAAAGGAATCCTTAAAAAAATGATTTAGATTACATGTTTTGTTACATACCATGTCCGTGTCAAGCTGGAATGGTGCACGACAGGTTCCAGCCCAGGTATCCCAGCCACCAAAAATGTCTTCGTCTTTGTTCAATACTTTCCCAAGCTTTTGAGCCTTCCAAATATACCTTGCGGGGTCCTTTAATTTGAAAAGTGTAAAATGTGTGATCAGATAATTAAAAGAGTTATTTTATAAAAATAAAGTGTAACTTTAACCAAAAAAAGTGTAATTGTAACACGCAACAGTGTACTGTTAACACAGAAGTGTAATGTTAAAAGTATAATTTTAACAATAAAAAGTGTAATTCTAACGGCCAAAAGTATCATTTTAACGGACAAATGTGTAATTTTAACATACAAAAGTAACATTTTAACTTTAAAAAGTGTAATTTTAACGGACAAATGTGTAATTTTAACTTACAGTGTGACTTAGGCCAAAGAAACAACGGGATATGTCCGAAGGTTTCATGATGTGGTTGAGTAGCAAGCACCAACCATCAATAACACTTGTCATGATTTGCTGCCCAGGGTTCAAAGTTCCAATGTCTTCCCGGGTAATGAAATAAAACTCGCTAAATTGGACCAATCGTTCACTACAACAAAAACATTTACTTAGTCAACAAATATAAATATAATTAGGAATGTTAAGGGCCCCTTGTAAAAAATAATACACTTACAACTGGGAAAACGCGTCTGACTGATTGAACGCATAGTCAATCAAGTATTTCCTGTCACTAAACATTTGCACTAGGAGCTCCTGACTGAATGCTAGGTTTCTCGTCGCAAAGCACAATTCAGGAGCAGGTGCCCCACAATCAATAGAACACCCAAGGTTCTCAATGACGTGATTCATGCACGGTAAGGGCTCGCTCGAGTGAAGTAAAAAAGGATGGTAGCTCAGATCACTGTGAGGGACGTACGATACCGGGATAGGAATGTCAGCGTTCTCTGCCTCTGGTACTACATCAGCTGTTACCTCTCCATGGTCGATAGTCCCTTCCAAAGACTTCACGGCATCATCCTCCACTGCCGCATCTGTAATAAAAATAGTGTAATTTCATCATCAGAAAGTAAGTGTAACTGTAGCAGCTTAAAGTATAATTTTAGCAGACAAAAGTTTAATTCTAACAAAATAAAATGTTATTTTAACAGACAAAAGTGTAATTTTAACTAAAAAAAGTGTAATTTTAGCAGACAAAAGTGTAATTCTAACAAAATAAAGTGTTATTTTAACACAAAAAAGTGTAATTTTAGCAGACACAAGTGTAATTCTAACAAAATAAAGTGTTATTTCAATAAAGTGTCACTTTAACTATAAAAAGTGTAATTTTAACGGTCAAAGTAGTAATTTTAGTGAAAAAAATATAACTTCATCCATGGCACTTCTAAACTCTAAAGGTCAATGGATTACCTCCGTGATCCTTCAGAGCAGCCCCATCCACCACCTTCTCCACCACTGTCTGAGGACTTGCATCCAAATTTGGCTCACCATTCTTCCACCCTGGCTTTTTTCAAAGATGCACGATGTTGGGTCCTCCTGGAACAGCGCGTTTACTTCCGCACTAGAATAGACGGTACTTGTCCATTCTACGTCCATAAATTCCTTTTCCTGCAACGCATATACATATTCCGGCAGCTCGTTACCCATTAACGACCGCTCATCAGTCGTGGCGCATCCGCCGTTTCTTGGCCCCTCTTCATAATGTTGAGTTTCTGCTGAGGTTTGTTCGGCTGCGCGCTCTGCGTCATATATCTCAGCAGTCGAGAAAAGGAACTGAGTGACAGGGGGGCAAATTCTTTGTTCTGAGCTTCCACCAACGCATTTCCCGCCTTCTCAGAGTCCCCAACATCAGGCCCACTAAATTCCAAAGATTTAGTCTCCACTTGTACATCATCGTCTAATGTTGCAGTACACACTGTTGTACTTGCACATTGGAGATCAAGCTCAGCATTACCCTTCCCAATCTGGTCATCATCCTTGTCCGTCTCGGCATTCACAACTTCACTCACATGCACAACCATTCCCGTAGCATCAGGGGCCACTTTCGACAATTCTGGTACCTTTCCAATTCCTTGGGCTTCTCTGACCGGCATTTCAGCTCGGCGCTCTGCTTCAATAATCTCCGCAGTCGAAAATAGGAACTGAGTGACAGTTGGATCAGCGTCGGTGGGCTTATCCTCCTCATTTTTCTTATCAGCTATCTGAGGTTCCCCAGCAACAGGCACCTCCATTTCCATAGTCTGCTCTTGTTCCTTTGCAGCAACAACCTTCGCATAGAACTTCTTCTCAGCATCATCAACCTCTTCTTTTGAATAATACTCTTCAAGAATTTCCCGGTCAAATTTAGGTGGTTCGTCAACGACCACCTCCTTCTCCACTACCTTCCTCCTTTTGTAAATAACGGAAATTTCCCGAGTATTACCAATGTCCACGTTGGTGTCGTTACTGTCATCCTCTCTGTTAGCAACGTCCTTAAATTCAGTCGTGTTGTAAAATTGCACCGCCTCCATTATCTGTTTTGTAGACACCTTCCGTGCTTTGTCACTGGCTAGTTCATCACAATCAATTGAGGCGGCTACCCCGCCTTCGAGGTCCCTACCAACATCTACAGTCACCTCTTTCTCATTATCGAATCCATCATCCTCCATATCATCACCATCCTCCTCATCCTCCACATCATCACCATCCTCGTCATCTCCCTCATCCTCGTCACCATCGTCCTCCTCTTCATCATCATCACCACCCTATTGCTCGTATCCCTCATCATCTACCTCCTCATTCTGATACTGAACACCTGGACTTTGTTGCAGCACAGGCGCTGATTTCACGGAATCATTTATTCGTTCAGCTATCTCCTGCATTTCCACAGCATAATCCTTCATCCTTTGGCTTTGAAAGAATGATTGCGTGCATTGTGTAGCGACAGGGTCACTAGAATAGTTTAGACCTCCTGTTAACCTTTTGAGCGTCATGGCTGCATCTGCATACCATGAATAGGAGACAGTAGCATTCCTTTGTATCTTCAACTAAAGCTCATGCACATCCTACACTCAAAAAAAGATAATTTGACAAGTGTTCAGTCAAAAGTGTTCATTCAAAAGTATAATTTTAACTTTGACAAGTGTAATTCTAACGGCCAAAAGTATAATTTTAACGGACAAAAGTGTAATTGTAACATACAAAAGTATAATTTTAACTTTAAAAAGTATAATTTTAACGGACAGAAGTGTAATTTTAACAAACAAAAGTATAATTTTAACAGTCAAAATTGTAATTTTAACGGACAAATGTGTAATTTTAACTTTAATAAGTGTACTTTTATCTGATAAAAGTGTAATTTTAACTGACAACCTTGTAATTTAAGCAACTACTGATTAATATCACAATTACAATTGTAATGTAATTATAGTGAAAGAAAGAGTAACTTTAAAACATGTAAATTAGCTTTGACAAATGAACAAATAACACTTACATCTACAGCCCGAGCTTTCAACTCCTCGTCATCATCAACACCAGATGGGAGTTCAATCTCGATGAACTTCTTCCTATCTGAATTTGAAGTCACTTGTAATGCCGCATCACTAACCACATTAGCAATGGCCAACACTTTGCTATCATTAGGCACCCCGCCAATGCTTAACACTTCCTTTTGAAGACACCGAGGATACTTGACCAAGGACCAAGTTTGCCGACCCAAACTGTTCTTGTCAAGCTCACCATGTAATCTTTCAGAAAGCGTCTGCCGGTCCCAGTGCTTAATGAGAGGGAGGCTGTGGTGACAACTCGTACCACGGAAATCGAAACGTTTAAAGTACGTAATCATTAAGAAGGGGATACAACTGAGCAGGGTCTGTTTATTTTCACCAATACCTGCCGCGGCCTTCACCAAATTTTCCAGGACATAACTACATCAATCGTACTGCGTAATAGCGTTCACATCTTCAACGGCTCTCAAAAGCTTGAAGTCAATCCCACTGTATGAAGTTGGAGTTAGGAATGATGACATGGTGAGCAGAACAAACAGCCTGTAGAATTAAGGACCTCCTTTTTTGTATTTTTTTTTAAAGATATCTTGGAAGACAATTCCTAAATTAACGCCTTCGTTAACCCCTTTTATGTTGTATGCTTTCCGCCATTTATCTTTCAATTGCTTGTTCTCCGGCGCTTGAGAATCCTTTTGGCGGCCCGTGGGGTACTAGATCAACTGTTTTAGGACCAAGTGGTAACATAAAACAGTCATACACGTAATGCTTGGTGACCATGAACTCCTTATCTTTAGCTCCCCGAAAAATATACAATTCGTCGCTGAATGCTTTGAGAAAATCTTTAACATGACCCATTGAATATGTTTTGAGCTTAAGCTCCAAAATACCACCGAAACCGATCCTCCGTACCGCGTCTCGCTGGGCATCATTAAGCTTTTCAACGAGCTCAACAAGCTGCTTCGGCCGACACTTGACAAACACCTTTGCTTTTTTAGTCTTGGCTGATTTAGCCTCAACGTGATCTGACATCTGCTGAAGAAACCAGAATTAATTAACAATGTGACATATAGACCTTACATAACACAAAATACAAAAAACTGTAATTTTAAGTTTTTCAACCTGCTCAACAGGCTGCTTCTTCAACTTGACAGACACCTTTGCTATTTTGGTGTTGCCTGATTTAGCCTCATTTCCATCTGACATCTGTTAACATTACAAAAAATTAATTAACCATGTGACAGATAGATCTTACATAACACAATATATAAAGTGTAATTTTAACAGATAAAAGTAAAATTCTAACAAAAAAAAGTGTAATTGTAGCAGCATAAAGTGTAATTTTAGCAGACAAAAGTGTAATTCTAACAATATAAAGTGTAATTTTAACAGACAAAAGTAAAATTTTAACAAAAAAGTGTAATTGTAGCAGCTTAAAGTGTAATTGTAGCAGACAAAAGTATAATTCTAACAAAATAAAGTGTTATTTTAACAGACAAAAGTGTAATTTTAAAAAAAAAGTGTAATTTTTGCAGACAAAAGTGTAATTCTAACAAAATAAAGTGTTATTTTAACAAACAAAAGTGTAATTTTAACAAAAAAAGTGTAATTTTAGCAGACAAAAGTGTAATTCTAACAAAATAAAGTGTTATTTTAACAGGCAACAGTGTAATTTTAACAAAAAAAAAGTGTAATTGTAGCAGCATAAAGTGTTATTTTAGCAGACAAAAGTGTAATTCTAACAATATAAAGTGTAATTTTAACAGACAAAAGTACAATTTTAACAAAAAAGTGTAATTGTAGCTGCTTAAAGTGTAATTGTAGCAGACAAAAGTATAATTCTAACAAAATAAAGTGTTATTTTAACAGACAAAAGTGTAATTTTAACAAAAAAAGTGTAATTGTAGCAGGATAAAGTGTTATTTTAGCAGACAAAAGTGTAATTCTAACAAAAGGGTAATTTTAACGGTTAAAAGTGTAATTTTAACGGTTAAAAGTGTAATTTTAATTTTCAAAAGTGTAGTTTTGACAAAAATGAGATTTTGAGCGACAAAACTGTAATTTTAACAGAGAAAGAGTAATTTTAAGCAAACAAAAGTGGAATTTTTCAAAAAACTCTGGGTAATATTAATGAATATGAACATAACAATAAAAAAGAGCTAACATATCTGGATAATCTCAATTAACACGAAAGGTTAAAAATGTGAATGCATGTGCTTCAATGGAATAGTACAACATAACACACTGGGTAATCAAAATGTATGTGCTAAAATAGATAAGTAAATGTCCTAAATGTGCTAAAAATAACTGGGTAATCAAAATGAAGTAAGCAAATATAGTGATCAAATAGAATAGTACAACAACAATGGCGAATGGCAATTACATAACAATGCCCAATAAATTAAAAAACACGTCTAAATAAATGAAGAGAAAAAATCATAAAACTCTAAAAACCAAAAAAAAAACTACCTTGATAACCTACACAAAGTAATCTGAATGGACGAAAATGGCAGGTTGCAAGTGAGTGAAGAAAATGGAGAAGAAACCGATAATAAGGTAACAAAAAAGCGATAAAATTAGGAGATTTTGAGAGCAGTTTCGTTCTTAGGCGGTTGAAATTATTGGGGTTTAATTTGGGGGAAATATTTTGGGGGAAATTTAATTTTGAATAATTGAGTGTGTGATGTTTGTGATGTTTGATTGACAACCTGCATGCATGCTCATAACCTATGAGAGGTAGGATGAGAGAGGTAATTGTTTTAGCCATTAGAATAATATTATTAGTTGCTTTTTACTTTTAATCTAAGCCATTCAAACACATGATCTAAGGGTAGACAGTGGAACTCATGGACTCACATGTAAGACATGGACTTAGTTGATCTTATTACTCTATATATATATATATATATATATATATATATATATATATATATATATATATATATATATATATATATATATATATAGTGTAAAGTTCTCCTAAGTCCCTTACATCTATTGAGTCCTTAAGTCCTTATAAGGGCTCTTGGATGAAGGGAATGAAGGGATGAGATTACATCTCAATGGATGGCCACAAATCAATCTAGTCTAATTAGCTCCTCATTGCAATTAAGTTACCCACTAATCCATTCATCCCTCATTATCACAAACTCATTCCCTCTCTCTAAATCTCACAATCTCTCCTTTTTCTCTCTTCCTCTCATCACCAAACCACAAAAAAAAAAAACCCAAAACCATAACAAAAATTTCTGAAAAATAAATTTATCATCCCTCCTTCCCTCCCTCCCTCCCTCCCTCCCGTAGGCCGTACCCTCAAACAACCACCCCGCACCCGACCACCGCCACCTTTCACGACCACCACTCCCTTCGTCCTCTCCGTCCTTCCTACCAGCCGACCATATACACCACCATAACCACCGTCACCTGGCGCACCACCCTTCTCCGTTCAGATCTGCCGCCACCACCATCTCCCCTCATTCCCTCTAAATCCCGTCCCTCTCTCATTCTCCCTCACCACGACTATCACTAATCCCACCACCGACAACCCACAACAACCACAACCAGGGATGTTCAAACAAACTGTTCATTGGGCTATCTAGCATGTTCTTTCTTGTTAATCATTCTTTTACCAATTTGACTTTATGGCTGTTAGATACTTGAGCTATTTGTAATAAACCTCGAAGTATAGGATGCGTTCCTCTACATTTAAAATAACATGATGCTTTTATATTTTCGGCAAACATGATATTCGTTTTTTTTTTGTTGAGGTTTCCAATGTCTCAGGCCACCACCCAACATTTCAGATTCGTTTTTTTTTTTAAAATTTCAGATCCGGTTTTTGTACTGGTTTCCAATGTTTATATAATTTGAATTCCGTGTTTACTTGTGTCGGATTCCGTTTTTTTAAGGTATAGATTCCGTTTTGTAAACGGTTGTATTTAAGATTTCGCTTGATTTTTTCATTTATTTTCATCTACTTCTTATTTCGTTTTTTTTTTATTTTAGATCTAGTATTCTTGGTTTTTATTTTGGTTTTTTTATTATGTTAATGTTGTGGGTGTTATACTATATTTTAGATTTGTTATTTTGGTTTTTATTAAAGTTACAATTACACTTTTTTCTGCTACAATTACACTTTTTTTTGGTTAAAATTACACTTTTTTTGGTTAAAATTACCCTTATTTCTGTAATAATTACACTTTTTTCGGTTAAAATTACACTTTTTTTTGGTTAAAATTACACTTTTTTTGGTTAAAATTACCCTTATTTCTGTAATAATTACACTTTTCCCTGTTACAATTAAACTTTTTTCTATTACAATTACACTTTTTTCTGATACAATTACACTTTTTTTTGGTTAAAATTACACTTTTTTGGTTAAAATTACCCTTATTTCTGTTATAATTACACTTTTCCCTGTTACAATTACACTTTTTTCTATTACAATTACACTTATTTCTGTTACAATTACACTTTTTTTTGTTACAATTACACTTATTTCTGTTACAATTACACTTTTTTACTTTAAAATTACACCTTTTTCGGTTAAAATTACACTTTTTCCTGTTAAAATAACATTTATCTCTATTAATGACTAAAGTTACACTCTTGGACTAAAGTTAGACAGACTAATTTGGACTATTTGGACAATTTGGACTAACTAATTTGGACAATTTGGACAATATGGACTAACTAATTTGGACTATTTGGACTAATTAATGGAGTTATTTACGACTAAATTGAATACAATATTTACAACTAAAATTGGACTAAAATTATACAATTTTGGACTGAAAATACACTATTTACGAATAATTTTGAACTAATAATACACTATTTACGACTAAATTTAGAGTAAATTACACAATTTGAACTAAAGTTACACAATTCATTTATTTTGAGTCATTGAGATTGTGAAATTTCAATTATTGTCCACTAAAGTGTAACTTAGTAAATTGATAGTTTGTGTATCTTTTATCATTTTATGAGTGTAATTTTAGTCCAAAAAAGTGTAATTTTAGTCCCAAAAAGTGTAATTTTAGTCTACAAATGGGTAACTTTAATCCACAAATGTATAACTTTAGTCTACAAAAGTGTAATTTTAGTCAACGAAAGTGTAATTTTAGTCCATAAAAGTGTAATTTTAATCCAAATTGTATAACTATAGTCCAAATTTGTGTATCTTTAGTCCAAATTGTGTAACCTGAGTCCAAATTGACAAATTTTAGTCCAAATTTGTGTAACTTCAGTCCAAATTGTTCTAACTTTTGTCCAAAAGCGTAACTTTAGTCATTGAGAAGGTAACCTTAGTAGAGATAAATGTAACTTTAATAAAGACAAGTGTAATTTTAAAGGAAAAAAGTGTAATTTTAACAGAAAAAAATGTAATTTTAACGGAAAAGTGTAATTTTAACACGAAAAAAAGTGTAATTTTAACAGAAAAAAGTGTAATTTTAACGGAAAAAAGTGTAATTTTAACAAGGAAAAAACTGTGATTTTAACCAAAAAAAAGTGTAATTTTAACGGAAAAAAGTGTAATTTTAACGGAAAAAAGTGTAATTTTAACCGATAAAGTAATTTTAATAGATCCTAAATCACACAATACCAAAAGAAAATTTTAAATACGAAATTTGGCAAATATATATAACAAGACGGATATTAACAAAGTGATATCAACATAAAAAAAGTAAAAAATGAGATTTCATAACTAATAGATTTAGTACTATAATTTTAACCGGAAAAAAAGTGTAATTTTAACACAAAAAAGTGTAATTTTAACGGAAAAAAGTGTATTTTTAACAAGGAAAAAACTGTGATTTTAACCCAAAAAAAGTGTAATTTTAACGGAAAAAAGTGTAATTTTAACGAAAAAAAGTGTAATTTTAACGAAAAAAAGTGTAATTTTAACCGATAAAGTAATTTTAATAGATCCTAAATCACACAATACCAAAAGAAAATTTTAAATACGAAATTTGGCAAATATATATAACAAGACGAATATTAACAAAGTGATATCAACAAGAAAAAAGTAAAAAAATGAGATTTCATAACTAATAGATTTAGTACTAAAATCAAACTATAATTTGTAAAAATGTCAATAACCGGAAAAAAAAAGACCAAAACATGAAAATTGAAAAAAAAAAAAAACGGAAATGAACAAAAAAAAAACGGAGATGGGTAAAAAAAAAACAAAACATTAACTACAAAACGGAAATGAAAAAAAAAGACCAAAACATGAAAATTGAAAAAAAATAACAAAACGAAAATGAACAAAAAAAACGGGTCAATGAAAATTGATCTATTTTAGTAGATCTAAGATTAAAATAAAAAAAAAACTCACAAAATTAAAACAATATTATATAGCAAGACAATATAA
This sequence comes from Silene latifolia, assembly GCF_048544455.1. NCBI lineage: Eukaryota > Viridiplantae > Streptophyta > Magnoliopsida > Caryophyllales > Caryophyllaceae > Silene > Silene latifolia. The sequence continues at coordinate 23,440,109 of NC_133536.1, forward strand.
GGACAACAAAAAAAAATAAAAAGAACACCCAAACATCAAGTTTAAAAAAAAAAAAAAAATTAAATTAAAAAAATGACGTCGTGGCGGCGGCGGCAGCGGTGGTGGTGGCAGCGGCGGAGGTGGCGACTGTGGTGGTGTCCGGTGGGTGGTGGTAGGTGAATGAAGAATAGATGAGTAAATGATTTATTTGGATTTTTTGGGTTTTTTATTTGTTTGGTTTTTTGAGTTTTTTTTTTCTTGGGTTTTTTTTAGAGAATATGGAGAAGTGAGATATAGAGAGAGAATGAGGAGATGTGATAATGATCTTTTTTGTGTTTCATCCTATCCCTTCATTTTCAAAATCCAAAGGCTCACAATGAGACTTATGGACTCACATGTAAGAGGTGGACTTACATGATCTTATTACTATAAATATATATATATATATATAGGGTCGGGGTCAGGTGCGAACTAAAGTTCAGTACGAACCGTACGAACTAACTAAAAAACCACTCCTCCTATTACTTAAAAACCAACCCCCACTACTCTCCCATCCTCTTTCATCCCGTACCTTCATGTACTGGCTTCTGCTGCCGCCGGGGAGCACCAACGACGACGGCGACGGACCGATCACTGCCCATATTCAGGTGCACTGCCGACGGCCACCTCCGTGCACCACAAGTCACCTAACGACCCACTTTCTCCTAATACTTTCTTATCCCCATCCACCACCACTGACAACAGCCACCATAGCCTGATGCTGGGGTCACCCTCGACCAACCAAAAGTCGGAGAAGCGACGAGCACCTGCATCACTACTCTCGTCACTGTCGGCAACCGCGCGCTTCTCTTCTTCAACCATATTCATTCCTATCAATTCCTAGATCTAGTGATAAAACCGACTTCTATGGGCGCGGCGTCTATTGGAGGTTGTTGTGGGTTGGCGTTGGGTGGCAGCCGATAACCAGATCTATTTAGGCAAAATGGAACCCTTTGAGAAGAATAAATTCGACATGACTGGTGTTTGTGGGGATTCCGGTTGACGACTGACGAGGTGGTGTTGGTTGTGGTTGGGCTGCGATGGTGTTGGTTATGGTTCTGACGAGGTTTCTTGTTGTGGATGGGGAAGCTCGTCGATGTCGCTGGCGCCATTTGAAGTGTCTGGTGATATCTTCGGCGCCTTTGGTGTTATTCACTGATATCTCTGGTGTCGTCAGAGGTGGGCGTTGATATTGTCGGTGGTTGTCAGGGACGTCACCTACTATTGTGGTGGTGATGGGTGGGGATACACAAAATTATGCTCCAGGTACGCATAATACTACTCTAAGATACACAAATCGACAATTGTATCTGAATGTATAATATATGTATTTGGACTAAGTAATATGTGTATCTAGGTTAGATTGCATCTTTCTGGTAAAGAAGGTCTGAAATTATCAGCTTTAACTAATAGCATTACATCATGTGCTGAATGTTTGTTTCATCTTCGACATCCTAATTAATTGGTTAATATTTGCCAGGTAGGATATGGATGTCTACTACTTTTGGCTGCAGTTATAAGGACTCATGAATATGTTGCTTGTTGATTGCAGGCTAATTGCTAAATAAAGGCCAACAATGCCTGTTCTCTCAGTTGTGATCCCTCGTCTAAAAATAAACCAACTAAAATGGAGTTTTGCTGGTGCCTTTGAGGTATGGAGGCTTAAATCTTTAACTAATGCTATTACTTTGAAGAGATTAATCAGGAAGGGAATTCCTCCTGTTTGAAGGCCTAAGTTTTGGTTTACGTTGTCGGGTGCTGCAAAAACAAAAATCTACTGTGCCTGAGAGTTATTATGATGATTTGATTATGGCTACTGAGGGCATGTAGACGCCTGTGACTAAAAGATTGATCAAGTGGGTTTGCTGGTTTTTTTTTTTCTTGTTTTGGCATATTTTTGATGCTATTGTTGTAGTGTCTTTTGTGAAGCTTGATTCATTGTTTGTGGTTGATTGTTTTATTGAGATACTTTAGCTGAATGATTGTTAGATTAATTGGCTTTTTTGTGGATGATAATGTTTTGTTTCTTGATATACCATGCTGTGTTTCTTGATCTTTCATTGTGTAATATGTATGAACAGGTTGATATTGTTGTAATGCGTGTATAATCGTAATTGGTCTCATGACGCATTTGGTAATATGTTGGCGGTATTACATCTCCTTATTACAGTTTTTTACGTGTCTTCATTGAGATATCAATCCTTGGAAATTTAATTGTAGTATTGCAGCTTTCAAGTGTCAGACTATGTTACTCCGTCACTATGTTACTCTCGTACCCATGTCCGACACTCAATACTCCGATGTGGAAGGCATGGAATGACACCTGGACACTTCAATTTATGCCTTATATAAAAGATTTTTTTTATAACATAACAGAGTTTGACCCTTGGATATGCATCCTTGTTAGACACCTGAGTCAAATTCCAAGTTTTCGACTTGAAACCATTGTTTATGAAATTTTACGAGGCTATTAAACTCAAGCAAGAGTCACCATGTGATTTGTATTAGTTAATTGGTCCCATGCCACTGTATTTTATGTTTTTATGCACCATCAAAGAATTCATGGCAACAGATGCCTAATTACTTGAGTACTATAATCTTGCATTTTCATGGACTTCATAAACTATACGACTTCATCCAATTCCTAATGTGAAATGGATAAACGTATACTATTGTTATATATTTGCCATGAATATCTTTGAGCAAGTTTAAGCTTGGTTAAGCATTAGAATTTTGATACCTTTATTCATTGATTTCTTGTATCTCTATAGGATTTGCCTCGAACGTTTCGTAGTGACCCATGGCTGAATTTGACAGGGCCATGCATCTCTCCAGCATGTTCTTGTTGCATACTTATGTCGAGTGGCGGTTGCAGAAGTGCGAGGCAGTAGCTAGTATTGATGTTCCAAGAAATATATCTATCAAACTTTAATGTATCTAATTTGTTGTTTCCAATACCCAAGAAGCAAAATTCATAAAATATGTAGTTAACTAAAGGTATGTGCCTATTAATTTAAAGGGGTGTATGTAGGAACTTAAAGCAATGTATCTAATACTTTAAAGAAGTGTATCTAGCTAGCTAAAGGTATGTATCTAGTAATTTAAAGGGATGTATCTAGCAACTTAAAGAAATGTATCTAGTACCTTAAAAAAGTGTATCTAGCTAGCTAAAGGTATATACCTCGTAATTTAAAGGGATGTATCTAGCAACTTAAAGAAATGTATTAGTACTTTAAAGAAGTGTATTTAACTAGCTAAAGGTATGTACCTAGTAATTTAAAGGGATGTATCTAGCAACTTAAAGGAGTCTATCCATCCTAAACTAGGACGGGAAAGGGTTTAGGGTTGGATTAGGCCCCTACCCTAAACCCTTTCCCTTATTATCGGAATGGGGGTGTGGAAACAAAAACTAAACCCTAAAAATAAGGGTGAACCCTTTCCAAATCTAGCAACTTAATGGGGTCAAATGAGGGGATGGGTATTCTAAATTTAGAACGGGAAAGGGAGGGTTGGATTAGGTGGCTTCGCGTAGCCCTTGTTATTGGAACAAACAGGGTGAACCAGCTGCGAGGGAGAATGAAATCATAATATGGTATGCATGTTACAAAGTAAAGGCCAATTAGGAACCAAAAATTTTAGAGGGGATTGCTGTTAGATATGGTGTGCATGTGGCCAAGCAACTTCGTGTTCAAAAGACTTCATTAAAAAGACTATCATTAAAACGACTCTTTATTGGTAGGTAATATGTCTAAAATCACATGTTGGTACTGGGCTGGATTTCAATATCCATGGAATAATCAGCTCAGCGGAGTATGGTTGTCAAATTAATGGGTATATTCCTATATTAAGGACCAGGTAATTAATGTGTATCTAACAAGGTAAATGAGTGTATCTAGCTTACCAGAGATGTGTATCTAGCTTACAAAGGCCTGTATCCAGCAAGGTAAAGGAGTGTATCTAGCTTGCTAGATATGTGTATCTAATAAGGTAAACAAGTGTATCTAACTTGTTAAAAACGTGTATCTAGTAAGGTAGAGGTATGTATCTAGCAGGGTAGAGGAGTATATCTAGCTAGAGATGTGTATCTAGTAAGGAGAACAAGTGTATCTAACTTGTTAAAGACGTGTATCTAGTAAGAAAAATTGGCATCACTTAAAAGATTGTTGGAGTGTATGTAGCTTGTTATAGATATGTATGTGGGAAGGTAAATGTGTGATACATTTCTTGCTTTATACATAACCAAGATTGTTGGAGAAATTAAATAAAAAAAAAGCAATTACCAAAGAGAGAAAAAAATTAATTAAAGAGAGAAATCATATATGTCAAAGTAGACAAATTTTACGTAGACAAATTTTTGCCGTTAATTTTGTATTTTAATGAATAATTTATATGTTAATTTTGTATTTTAATGAATAATTTATATATTTTTGTTGTTATAAAAGTTGTTTATTTTTATTTATCTAATGTTTTAATATCGTTAATGTAGATGACGGATGATTTCTCGTTCGATGATTCGTTTTTTGACATTGAATTTGATTAACAAAGTCTTGAATTTTTTTTTTAAGTTTGTTGTTTGAGAGGATTTGGGAGAGAATAGAGTAGAGAGAGGGTGAGCAAGGGTAGTGATGGTCTTTTTTTTATAAAACGTCGACGATTCGTTACAAAACGTCGACGACGTTTCGCAAACCCCAAACATAACTGTCTAGTTATTTTTTATAAACCATGGTGGCAAAAACGACCTACCATATTATCATAGTCACTCGTTAGCTAGACTTCGTCATCACATTCCAACTCACATATAAATACCCCTCCCTTAGAGTTAATGACAGATATGATAATCGACAAGTCTTGGAAGTTTCTTCCGATAAAAGTGCAACTCTTTACTGCATCAAGTTAATCATACAATAAACAAAACACTAGTACAACAGTGCACATCAAATCGGAACTTGACTACAACAAGAACTCAACATCCAACAATGCTTTAGCTCCGTTATTTCCCATGACTACCACACTAAAGCTGCCCCCACAACCACTCTAGAGTCTAGATACACATGTTAGTATCTCAGATACTCATATCAATACTATCGGATACACAACTCAATTTGTGTATCTAGAGTATTGATATGTGTATCTGGGAGTATGGAGATGTGTACCTAGGGTCATATGTTGTGCATCCACCACCAAACCTGAATTACCACTACTAATTGTCGCCACCACCATTGTCATGCCAGCAAGATTACCGGAAATGCTGATCTATCATGGACTGTCGGTATTGGTTAGAGGAAAACGAAGAACGCCACATATCTCAGATACTCATATCAATACTACCGGATACATGTGTATCTAGTAGTTATACGAAGTGTATCTAGTAATTATACGAAGTGTATCTAGGGTGGTATTTTGTGTATCCACTACCACCACCATCGCTGCCACCATCACCACCACTACTGATACCACCATCACCACTGCCCCCATCACCCTCATGGCCACTCCCCACGACCACCACCACTGACCTCACATTTCCACCATTCCCCGCGACCACCACCGACCTCACCATTCGCCGCCGACAGACCCAACTTCACTAGCTGAAACTTGACACCACATAAAAAAGTTGATCAATAGTACTCCGTATAGAATTAAGTTAATGTTAGGAATCGCAAAAGAATACCATACCATTTACATTTATTCGAATGTCAGTAAACTTGACACCACCACCGACCTCGCCCTCCACCGAGTCTCGTCATTTCCATTTAAATCTCCACCCACCACATAAAGCTACCTACACGACCACCACAACCCCCTTAGGAACTCTGGTGAATTCCCTCGACCACGCTGACGCCTGCGAGATGTAGATCTGGGTTGTTACTATCCAATTTCATCCTCTCTTCTACTCGAAAGACCCGACCCCATGCTAATCACCATAATCCTGTATTCTCTCTCCTAGCCACGAAACCACCACACCCACGAAAACTACCAACACCGGAGAAGAAGCCCAAAGCCGGAGTTCCGACAATGGCAGAAAAGGTAAGGAAAATTGAGAGAGAAACTATTGTTGGCAATGGGAAAGGGGACGACCAGAGTAAGGATGGTCAGAGTCATGCGTTGGTGGTTGTCGGAGTTTCTATGACGGTGCCAGATAATTGGGGATAGGACGATAGCAGTGAAGTTAGGGATGGGAATAATAGAGTAATTGAATGTCAGGTGGTGTATACTGTTGGGAAAGATGAGTCTTTGTTGAGAAATGAAACGTGCACCTGTTAATTATCTTTTATAAGTTAGTTCGTACAGTTCGCACCGAACTATAGGTTCGCACGGGATCCTATTTATATATATATATATATATATATATATATATATATATATATATATTGTAAAGATCAAGAGAATCCACCTCTTACATTTGAGTCCATAAGTTCCCTTTAGAGCCATTGGATGAGGAAGATAGAGGGTTGAGATTGAAAGCAAAAAGGAGGGATTAAAGCTCATTAAACACACTCTCTCACTACCTATACTAATTAATCACTAACTCTTCCTAATTAACTACTAATTTAATATATATACTTTTCCAAACACCACTTCTCTCTCATATCTCATAATTTCACTCATTTTTTATCTCTCAAAAACCTCTCCTCTCTAAAAAACCAAACAAATTCAAAAACAAAAAAATCAAAAAATTTCCCCCCCTTTTCTCTCCAACCCAACCCACCGGTACCACCGCCTCCCGCCACACCACCACACAACCATAGCCCACATTCCCCACACAGCCGCACACCCCCCACACCCCACAGCCACCACACCGCCGCACACCCCACACCCCACAGCCACCACCGCACACACGACCACCACCTCCTCTCCTTCCTTCCCCACACAGCCGCACACCCCACACCCCACCGCGACAACAACACCACCACGCACCTCTTCTCCCCTGCCTCACCACCACCACCGACGACCCACGACCCCAACATCACACGTCCACCACCGCACACACAAACAACCACGACCTCCTTCCTCCACCGCCTCACCTTCTTCCACTCCACCACACGACGACCACCAGCCGCCTCCTTTCCCACGGTCCTTCCAACTCCACCACGACCTTCCACCGCCCTCCCCTTCTCTTTTTTCCAGATCTGCCGCGGCTTTTTTTTTCTTTTTTTTCTTCTTTCTTCAATCTCACTGTGAAGAAGGTTTTTTTGTTTTGCAGTGAGTTTGTGTTTTTTTTTGTTGTTTTTTAATTGTAGATTTTTTCTTGTTGTTGAATGTGGTTGTTGCTGTTGTCTTTTGTTTTCTTATTTTTTGTTTTTTCTTCTTTTTCCTTCATGTCTTCTCAGATCTACCATTTTTTTTTTTATTTGGGTGTTTGTATTTTGGGTTTTTATACCCTTCAAATGTCTTGTAAATTAGTCTTGTTATACATATTTTTTCAAAGTTCCTTTATATTTTTTTCTTAGATCTTATTTATATGTTGTGAGATCTCATTTTTTAACTTTTTTCACTAAATTTTTTATAGTCTTGTAACTTTTTTTTTTTTTTTTCGAGTAAAAGTTGTGTTGGTGTTGTTGTGATGGTTGTTAAAATTACACTTTTTAACGCTAAAATTACACTTTTTTTGGTTAAAATTACACTTTTTAAACGCTAAAATTACATTTTTTTTGGTTAAAATTACACTTTTTTCTGTTAAAATTACACTTTTCTCCATTAAAATTACACTATTTTCTGTTAAAATTATACTTTTTTTTTGCTAGAATAACACTTTTTTCGGCTAAAATTTCACTTTTTCTGCTAAAATTACACTTTTTGTTGTTGTTAGAATTACACTTTTTTCTGTTAAAATTACACTTTTCTTCATTAAAATTACACTTTTTCCTGTTAAAATTATACTTTTTTCTGCTAGAATTAGGGGTGTAACCGAGCCGAGCCAAGCTCGAGCTTACCTATGATCGAGTTCGGCTCATATTATAAAATCCGAGTTCGAGCCCGAACCGAGCTCTTGAAATCAAGGCTTGGGATCGGCTCATATAATATTTTACGAGTCCGAACCCGAGCCCGAACTTTTTTTGCATACTATTTTTTCGAGCATTATTTTAATTATAACGTAATTTTTGATTTAAAAATTCAAATTCAAACAAGAATATTATCTTTTTGTTAGCTTATAAGAACAATTATTATGTAATTTTACCTTATAAACTAATATTTTAATTTATTTACTTTAAAATTGATACAATTTAAGTAAATATATTGAAAAAATTAAGTAATTTTAAAAATAACGAGCTCAAACGAGCTCTCGAGCCGAGACTTAGTGTGCTCGAGCTCGGCTCAGTTTGGGCTCAGCTTAGTTCGAGCCCGAGCTCGAGCTCAGTTTGACCGAGCTCGCGCCGAGCTTTGACCGAGCCGATCCCGAGGGCTTGTCGAGCAGGCTCAATTCATTTACAGCCCTAGCTAGAATAACACTTTTTTCGGCTAAAATTACACTTTTTCTGCTAAAATTACATTTTTGTTGTTGTTAGAATTACAATTTCTTCTGTTAAAATTACACTTTTCTCCGCTAAAATTACACTTTTTTCTGTTAAAATTACACTTTTTTCTGCTAGAATAACACTTTTTTCGGCTAAAATTACACTTTTTCTGCTAGAATTACACTTACTACTATTGGACTAATGTTACACTCTCCATGGACTTGTCATATTCTCATATTCTCATTGGACTAATGTTACACTCTCAATGGACTAAAATTACATTCTCAGTGGACTGAAATTATACTTTTCTGGACTAAAATTACACTTTTCTGGACTAAAATTACATTCTCCTTGACTAAAAATAACAATCTCATTGGACTGAAATTACACTTACTTGGACTAAAATAACACTTTTTGTCATTAAAATAACACTCGTAAAATGCTAAATTACAATAACTTGTGATAAAATTACAAAAATTCAAAATATTATTCGTTAAAATCACTCGGAAAAGATTTAAGTTAAACTTGTAAAACGCTAAATTCTCGAAAATATTCCTTAAAATTACACTTTTTTCTGTTAGAATTACACTCGTAAAATCCTAAAATGTCGAAAACTTGTCTCGAAAAAAAAAATGAAAAAACCGAAACAGGAAAAATGTTAACAAAATTTTCACAAACTTTGAAGTATAAGACAAAATATGGTGTTAATTGTGTATGATAATGAATTAGTGAATGTATTATTAAAACTAGAGAGAGAAGTGAATTAATTAGTGTTAAGTGTGTTTTTTGCTTTCAATCTCAACCTTCCACCATGCATGATCCAAGGGATGTGGGAGGGACTTATGGACTCAAAATATATAAGGGACTTAGGAGAACTTTGCTCTCTCTCTCTCTCTCTATATATATATATATATATATATATATATATATATATATATATATATATAGAGGTAAGATCTAATGAGTCCACCACTTCCATTGAGTCCATAAGTCCCTCTAAGGGCCATTGGATGGACTAAATGGAAGGTTGAGATGAATTTGATTAAAGACCATTAAAAAGAAAAGGAAAAAAATGTGGATGGTTGGATTGAGATGGATGGTTGAGATTGAAAATTACCAAAAAAAATTACCACTAATCAAATTTCTACACACTAATTAATTTTTCTTTCTCTCTCTAGCCCCTAATTAATCAGTTTTGAGTTTTAGATTTCAGAAGTGTAAATGTAATGTTGTATGAGTTTTACAAGTGTAAATGTGACGGAAATATAATTTTAACACTTTACAAGTGTAAATGTGAAGTTTTACGAGTGTAAATGTAACATTTTAAGAGTGTAAATTTGTTTTTGTGACGGAAATTTTGAATTTACATAATTTTAACATTTTACAAGTGTAAATGTGAGGTTTTACGAGTGTAAATGTAACATTTTAAGAGTGTAAATTTGATTTTTTTGTGACGGAAATTTTGAATTTATATAATTTTAACATTTCACAAGTGTAAATGTAAGGTTTTACGAGTGTAAATGTAACATTTTAAGAGTGTAAATTTGATTTTTTGGTGACGGAAATTTTGAATTTAAATAATTTTAACATTTTACAAGTGTAAATGTGAGGTTTTACGAGTGTAAATGTAACATTTTAAGAGTGTAAATTTGATTTTTTGTGACGGAAATTTTGAATTTATATAATTTTAACATTTTACAAGTGTAAATGTGAGGTTTTACGAGTGTAAATGTAAACATTTTAAGAGTGTAAATTTGATTTTTTGTGACGGAAATTTTGAATTTATATAATTTTAACATTTTACAAGTGTAAATGTGAGATTTTACGAGTGTAAATGTACCATTTTAAGAGTGTAAATTTGTTTTTTTGTGACGGAAATTTTTAATTTACATAATTTTAACATTTTACAAGTGTAAATGTGAGGTTTTACGAGTGTAAATGTAATATTTTAAGAGTGTAAATGTAGTATTTTAAGAGTAAATTGGTCCTTTGAGTGTAACTTTGGTCCTTTATAAGTGTCACTTTTGTCCTTTACGAGTAAAACTTTAGTCCGACTACCAAAAAACACCACCACCGTCGTCCTCCACCACCAACTCATATCCACAAAAATTATGAGTACAAATCTATATAATTTTAACGAGTGTAAATGTAAAGATATACGAGTGTAAATGTAAAAAAAATGAGTGTAAATGTAAAGAAATACGAGTGTAAATGTAAAGAAATAAGGGTGTAAATCTGAAAAATGCGTGTAAATGTAAAGAAATATGAGTGTAAATCTAAAGAAATATAAGTGTAAATGTAAAGAAATACAAGTGTAAATGTAAAGAAATACGAGTGTAAATCTGAAAAATGAGTGTAAATGTAAAGAAATATGAGTGTAAATGTAAAGGAATACGAGTGTAAATCTGAAAAATGAGTGTAAATGTAAAGAAATATGAGTGTAAATGTAAAGGAATACGAGTGTAAATGTAAAGAAATATGAGTATAATAAATATATTTATTAGATCTAAGAATAAAAATCATGATAATACGATTTTAAAATCTAAAACAAGACGATATTTAGGCTAAAAAAAAAAAATAACAACACACAAACCGTGACACAAAGTCACAGACACAAACCCTTATAAAACAAAACAAAACAATCACCAAATTAACACCTACAACCATTCTTTATAAAAAAAAAAAAAAAAAAAAAAGCAAAACAGAAAATTAAAAAGAAAACAACTATACATCAACAGCAACAACGTCTACCACCAACCTTTTAAGTAAAAAAAAAAAGAAAAAAAAAAGAAAAAGAAAAAGAAACAACGCACACACTGGAATCAACTTCAAAAAGAAAAAAAAAACATAAAAAAACAAAAAACACAGATTTAGAAGAAGAGGTAGGTGACGGAAATCACTTTCAAAAAAAGTAAATACTCAGATTTCAGATCTAGAAGAGGAGGCAGGTGGTTGTGGGTGACGGTTGTGGGTGACGGAAATAGAGGAAGAGGCGCGACAGAGGAAGAGAGGGTGGCGGTTGTGGGTGACGGAAATAGAAGGGAGGCGGCAGATCTGTTGAGAGGTAGGTGAGGAGGTGCTGTGTGAGGGCGGCTAAGGTGGTGGCAGTTCGTGGGTGGTGGTGTTGTTGGTAGTGGCGGCTGTCGTGGTGTTTGTGGTGGTGGAAAAGTAGGGGTCATTGTTTTTGGGTTGTGAGAATGGCGGCAATGGAGGAGGCGGCCGTCGTGGTGGTGCGTGGATGGTGCGTGGTGGTGTTGTTGTTTGGTCGTGGGCGGGTGGGTGGTTGAGAGGGAAAGAATTTTTTGATTTTTTGAATTTTTGGATTTTTTTGGTTTTCTGAAATTTTTGGTTTTTAGAGAGATGGGAAAGATGATATTTGTGTGATAGGAGAGAGAAGTGGGTGGAAAAAGAAAGGTTATATAGTGAAATTAAGGGTTGATTAGTGAGGTAGTGAGAGAGAGTGTCTTACATTAGCATTAACCCCTTCTTTTTGCACTAATCCCTTCCTTTTTTCCCTTCAATCTCAGCCCCTCATCCCATCTTTTCAATGGCCCTAAGGAGGACTTATGGACTCAATGTAAAAGGGTGGACTCACTTGATCTCTTCTCTATATATATATATATATATATATATATATATATATATATATAGAGAGAGAGAGAGAGAGAGAGAGAGAGAGAGAGAGAGAGAGAGAGAGAGAGAGAGAGAGAGAGAGAGAGAGAGAGAGAGAGAGAGAGAGAGAGAGAGAGAGAGAGAGAGAGTCGGGATCCGGTGAGAACTGCTAAATATTTGAGGATTGAAGATTGCAATATAATATCACGGGTTCTTCAATACAAAATCACAGGGTTTTTTTTTTGCGCAACTGTTTTTTTCGTGTGATATTGTTTCGAATAACCTGTGATATTGTAATGAAATCCTCTATCCTCAAAAAGATAGTGTATACTCATGTGATCTCGTTCCTATATATATATATATATATATATATATATATATATATATATATATATATATATAAATTGAATCATGTGAGACACCCTCCTTAGGGTGAGGTAGCTGAACCCTTTTTAAACCATTAGATCTAATAATTGTAGGCTCACCAGATTATGACAAGTGTCCCTATATAATGTCATACACCCAACTCAATTCATTTACTCACTCATTTATCGTCATTCTTCTCCTTTCTCTCTCTCTCTCTCTCTCTCCTATCGCCATTAACGTTGAGCTTCACATCCGCCATTATCCTCTCAAAACACACGGTCATTACTCTTCTTCTTCTCTCTCACTCTTCAACTCGTCTTCAGCTCGTCACTCGCCATTAACACTAAGCTTCCGACCGCCATTGTTATTGAGCTTCCCATCCGCCATTATCCTCTTCAAATCAGGTATATTCGATTTAATAAGTTCCATATCCTCGTCGTCATTATCACTAACATAATCAAGCACCGTCGGAACTTAAATTACTTATTAGTTTTGTTATTGAGCTTAAATTACTTATTATTTTTGTTTTAATGCAGGTTTTAATCGTTTACTCATCATAATCAAGCACCGTCGGAACGCCTAACATCAATTGAAAAGCAATTTTCCTGCTTCTTCGTACGGTTTTCCCCTCTTTCTTACCTATTATCACTTAAATTCAGTTAAGTCTTGTAGCTTATTGTTATATTATCTTCAAACTTGGATTTAATGTTTGTCATCTGTTTGTTAAGATTCGTTTACCTGCTTTTGTGAAACCTAGAACTTATTTTGTGAATCTAGGAGGTAAATTTGTGAAACTAGTAGCTTATTGTTATATTATCCTCAAACTTGGACTTAATGTTTGTCATCTGTTTGTTAAGATTTTGTTTACCTGCTTTTGTGAAACCTAGACCTTATTTTGTGAATCTAGGAGGTAAATTTGTGAAACCAGTAGCTTATTGTTATATTATCTTCAAACTTAAACTGACTTCTGTTTTTGTTGCTTCATTTTTAATTTTAGTAGTTTTGCCTCTATTTTGCCAGTTTTTGCCTGCTTGAGTACGTTATTTTGTCATTAGCTTGTCATTTTTGTCTGCGTGTTACATTTTGTCTTCTGCTGTTGTTGTTGTTGTTGTTGCTTGAGTGCTCATTGAATAGGGTCTGAGATTATTCAAAGGTTTGCATAAATTACAGAGGTTTGCATAAATTACACTAGCTACTTTGTCTTCTGCTGTTGTTGCTTGAGTGTTCATTGAATAAGGTCTGAGATTACAAAGAAGTAGAGAAACAAATTAAGAAGAAAAGAGCAAAATAGATGATTTTAACCACTTATAATGACCAAATTTCACAAAACAAGCCCTTAGATCCACTGAATAAGGTCTGAGATTCACAAAACAAGGTCTGTAAATTCACCAAATAAAGAAATGAGTAAAATAGATGATTTTAACCACTTATAATGACCAAGTTCACAAAACAAGCCCTTAGATTCACTGAACAAGGTCTGAGATTCACCAAACAAGGTCTGAGAATATAAACCTTTTTATTTTCCCGGCTTTTGTGCTTCCTAGATCTAATTTTGTGACCCTCCTTCACCTTTGTTTATGTTCCCAGCTTGTTAGTCCAACTACCTAGGAATTTGAGTTTTGTATTTTCACATTTTTTTTTTGTTTAACTAATAGTTGTATTTCACTTGTTTCATAGACAAGTATGATAAGTTGGTGCAATGGTTTTGTTGTTAATCTTCTTGCCGAAGATCAAGTGTCATTTCGCGAACTTTATGTTACTGAAAAACAAACAGCTATGGATTTCTCTTTTTTGCCGTTAAAAGAAGTTATAGTGCCTGGCCGTCACTATCAAGCATGTCATTCTGTTTTTAATAATCAAGATCTTATGCAAAAATTCTTCTCTAAAATTGACCATTACGAAGATAAAGCACATATGTCGCTCGTATGTCGAAATTGGGCTCAACTATTTCTGATACACAAAAGTGCACCTGGGGTCACCATGGCATACTGGCTTTCTGTAGACATAAATGATATGAATGGTGTTCGGACTACTCGTAGGGGTCCTAGAATACTCTTTCAAACATGCAAATGTTTCATGACGGAGGATATGATTGCCAAATTCTTACTGCATTATCAGCAAGCGAAAATTCCATCTCAGAGTACTCATCTAAATGCTCTTGATGATGTTGCACACAGTGCACTTAATGAGTCATTGCATGTTTTAGCTACGCCGAGTGAAGAACGAGATATAGCTATTGGCATTGCTGCTGACTTACTAGTCACTCGTAGAAATATATCTTTTCTTGACTTACCTCTGATGCTGTATATATAGCCTAGAGTTGTCCCTTGTTTGTAATGTACTATCTGTGTAACTAGGGCTTTTCACTTTAAGGTTTTAACTTTGCCCTTTTGTTATTTTGTATAATTTCGTAGTAGTGTCAACCTTCTGTATAATTAGTACATCTTAGTTTAACATTTTGGATAACATAAATTATCATGTAATCTTGTACTTTGTTTTAAATAGTTGCATGGATCACTTTTCTATGTATAATGCAATGTTCTTTACTTCTAATTTTCCATTTAATTTTGTATTTGTTTTCTTACATATTCTTCCATGCACTGTACAAGGTAAAGGGTTTAGGGTTGGATTAGGCGAACCCGCGGTAGCGGTCCGCCTAATCCAACCCTAAACCCTTTCCCGTCCCGTTTTAGGACACTCGGCCCCTACTTTAAATCCCATCCCAAAAAAGGGGTTCACCCGTCCACCCTGTAGGGTGTCTTTTGGTCTTCCTGCCACTCAAATGAGTAGCAAGGGAAAGGGTTTAGGGTTGGATTAGGCGGACCCGCGGTAGCGGTCCGCTTAATCCAACCCTAAACCCTTTCCCGTTCCGTTTTAGGACACCCGGCCCCTACTTTAAATCCCGTCCCAAATAAGGGGTTCGCCCATCCCCCTATAGGGTGTCTTTTAGTCTTCTTGTCCCTCAAATGAGTAGCAAGGGAAAGGGTTTAGGGTTGGATTAGGCGGACCCGCGGTAGCGGTCCGCCTAATCCAACCCTAAACCGTTTCTCGTCCCGTTTTAGGACACCCAGCCCCCTACTTTAAATCTCGTCCCAAATAAGGGGTTCACCCATCCCTCTGTAAGGTGTCTTTTGGTCTTCCTGCCCCTCAAATGAGTAGCAAGGGAAAGGGTTTAGGGTTGGATTAGGCGGACCCGCGGTAGCGGTCCGCCTAATTTAACCCTAAACCCTTTCCCGTCCCGTTTTAGGACACCCGACCCCTAATTTAAATGATAAAAACTTATTTTGTGAGTCCTGAACCTTATTTTGTGAATCCTGGAACTTATTTTGTGAATCCTGAAATTTATTTGGTGAATCCTGGAACTTATTTTGTGAACTTATTTTGTGAATTGTGGAACTTATTTTGTGAATCTTGGAACTTATTTTGTGAATCCTGGAACTTATTTGGTGAATCCTGGAACTTATTTTGTGACCTTATTTTGTGAATTGTGGAACTTATTTTGTGAATCTTGGAACTTATTATGTGAATCCTGGAACTTATTTTGTGAACTTATATTATGAATCTTCTACCTTATTTTGTGACTGCTGGAATTTATTTTGTGAATGCTGGTATTTAATTTGTGAACCTTGGTACTTATTTTGTGAACCTTGGAACATATTTTGTAAATCTTGACCATAACATTCTGAAACTTGTAACTGAATTGTTGTATACTTTACTTAGTTTGCATTTCTTTATTAATGAATTTTGGTGTATTAATTTAAAAAATAAACAAACTAAATATAGTGAAGTTTTCTTTATTTTGTGAACTTATTTCCCTTGCTTTGTGAATAATAGGTTTTACTGAGTTGTAGGAAGCAAGCCAAGCCAGGATGAAGTGACGTGTTGAGGACGTCATCAAGCTCTTGAACCACTCTCTTCAAGCACCTACGAAGCTCTTTGAACCACTCTCCGAGCCGGCTAAAAAAAAAGACAAGAATTTACAAAGACAGACTGCCTGTGTTGAGGACTCGGATGTCTCCTGCTGGGCTTTACAACTTTCTCAACAATAAGGAGAATCCACCATCAGATAAGCAGATTCAAGCTATACAAGAAATAGGATTTGGTTCTCTCTTGCATCTTAAAACAGATGTTATTTCGGGTACCTTGGCGTACTGGCTAGTTTCAAATTATGACCCCTGTAAAGGATCGTTGTGTGATGGGGAACTCCCTGTTTTAGAGGAAGATATCCATCTGTGCCTGGGATCGCCAATGGGTCCAAACATTGTCGAAGAAGAAAAAATAGGAGATAAGTGCCCTTCTTATTTGTCTGTTTTGGAGGAGTTCAGAAGTCAATACAAAGGTAGTTCCATTGAGCTCAAACACATTATGGAAAAGCTCTCTACACAAAGAGATGGTGGAGATGATTTCAAACGCACTTTCATCATTTATATCTTCAATGCTCTTTTAGGCGGTGTTGTAGGCAATCGCGCAAGTTTGAGACTTCTTAAAAGATTGGTAAACACTGACATGATCTCCAAATTCAACTGGTGCAATTTAATCAAACACAAATTGGCTGCCCAAGTTGAGTCTTGGCAAAAGGAGGAGTGGGAGACCAAAAAGCTGAAAGAAAATTGGTTTGGTGGACCTATTATGGTCTTGGTTTTCATTTATCTTGACCGATGTGTCTTCAGATCACGCCTTGTTACTCGGCAGTTTCCAACACTCTCAACTTGGACAAAAGAAGCTATATCCAAGAGAGTTAAGGAGAAAGTGAATGACAAAAAATCGGACAAGAAAACTTTTGGCAGGGGTTCTATTGAGCCTCCAATGGTCATCAACCACCATATTCCACAGTTGTGTCCTCCTCCTCCAAAGATTGAGCTCAGCCAGTCTTCCAAGTCAACAATTCAAGATAAAGCATCTGATGCTGAAGCTGAAAAATTAGCTCTACCTCGGAATGAAGGCATTGGTGATTTTGTCCAGAAACTTGCACTTTCCGCAAAGGAAATGGCTCAAGCTTTTGCGGACTACAAATCACTTGCTAGTCAAGCTCCCTCCAAACTGCCTTCAACAACAACAGTGAAGAAACTAGTTGCAGCTGTAGATGGCATAGCAGAAGGTTTTAAGTTATCTCAACAAGGGGATGATGCTGAAAATGTGGAGGATGTGAATAATGAGGAAAAGGTCTCGGACATTGTGGATGAGAATATCGTTGAGAAAGTGGTTGACGATATTCATGAGAATGTGGAGAAAGGTGGGGAGAATGTGGAGAAAGGTGGGGAGAATGTGGATAATTTGTATGGGTGGACTCAAGCTGATTTGTTGGCGGCATTGGATGCGATGGGTGAAGCTTTGCAACCAATAGCGCCACATCATTCACCACCACCAAATGCAGAATACCCATCCTTTAGGCTCCTAGCAACTGATGACCATTTGTTGTCTCCACCTGAACCTGCAACATCTTCTCAACCTGAGCCTGACATATATGCTGCTGTGTCATCCCTCCTTGTGGATGTCATCCCTCCTTTCACTGAGCCCACTTTGGTGGGGAACACATCCTCTCACGCTGCTCTGGATGATGTTCTTCCTGTCAAGGACGTCACTGAGCCTACAATTATTGAGATAACAGCTACTCCTCCTACTCCTCCTACTACTGTGGTACGGAACACAACTCTTGATGTTATTTCCCTACCAGATACTCCACTTGTTTCAACAATCGATAAACCATCCGTCGATGTGACGATCCGTCAAGAATGTCTATATTCGTCGATCGCCACGTCATTTGGCAAAGTCGATTGCCAGTGTTCCTTGCAAATCCCCAACTACTGCTGCAATCCCATTTCCCTTATCTCCATTACCAATTGAAGAGGATGTTCCGGGTCGTGGTAAGAGGATGGTTGTAGTTCCAGCTGAAGTTTTCCGATCGCCCTATTTGCAAAGAAATCTTAATATTTTTAGGGATTTGAATCAAGCTGAGAAACAAGTATTAGATTTTATACTTGGCGAATCATATGATAAAACGGAGATTCTTTTCCAAAGTCAATGTCAGACTTTGACAAGGAGCCAATTGAAGAGTGTGGCTGAAGGCGATCGGATATATCTCATGTCATAGATGTGTATTGTGAGATCTTAAATAGTATTGAGATATTCAGATCCCGGACTTCCCCTTCTCGTTTATTTGTGCCGTATAGAAATGAAAGTGTTAGTCTTATTACTCTCTACTTTATCCAATTCTCCAAGTCTATTTTACATGATGTTGACTTCTAATCGTTACTCATACTGATCGTATTTTTTGTTTCCAATGTCTCTCCAATGTTGATGTTTCTGCAGTTCAACTAGTAAGTCTTTGATTTTGATATGCTTATATTTCAACTTAAGTTCATTTTTGTCTTTTTTATTCACTGCATTTTTGTCTTTTTAATTCAGTTACTTTTTTTTTTCCTTTTTCAGGTTTGCGCTCCAATAGTCTCCACCTCATGCCCACCTTTCTTGATTTGTATCGACCTCAGAACTAAAAGTAGCAAAATGCAAATCATCCATCCTATGAAAGGCAGATCTGTTGATTATTCTTGTTTTATACAACCTGTGGTACGTCTATAGTTTCCATTTTGCTTAAGAAAATGTGTGTTATTGTGATTCTACTAGGAAATGACTTTGTGAATGTATAACTTTATTTTGTGAAGCCTACACTTAAGGTTTGTGAATCTTATCACTTTAACTACTTATGTTGACCAAGTTGCACAAAACAAGCCCTAAGATTCACTGAACAAGGTCTAAGATTCACAAGATAAGGTCTGAGATTCACAAAATTAAGAGCAAAATAGATGATTTTAAACCACTTATGTTGACCAAGTTTCACAAAACAAGCCCTAAGATTCACTGAACAAGGTCTGAGATTCACAAAACAAGTTCTGAGGTTCACCAAAAAAGGAAAAGGGCAAAATAGGGGACTTTGTGAAAGTAGGCCTTTACCTATGGTCCTTTACCATTTCACTCCAAGTTTTACAAACTAAGATGTATGGTTCAACTGGTGCAATTTCGTAGCTAGTGTCTGTTTTGACAATATAGTACCTTACGTGATTCCTAGATAGTGTGTTGTACCTCACAAAATAAGTTTTGTTTATACCTGTGCTAAGAAAGACTAATTTCTCTTTTGTTCATACAGAAAGAAAAGCTCATCCGGCTTCTTAAACCAAAGTTGCCAGCACTGACAAGTATTTTGTGGACGCCCGAAGTGTTTATCCCAAAATCAAACCTAACTTCTGATGAAATAGATAATGGCCTCTATTATTTGAACATATTTGAGAATTACAAAGGAAACAAAAGTGATTGTCCAATAACCATATATACTGTAAGATTAATTATTCAACTCTATTTATACATTGATAAATATAAATTTTTATAAGTTTGCAACACATTATTATTCCCCCTTTTCAATTTATAGGAAGCTCAGGTGAAGCGTTTTGCATTGAGGGTGTGCTATCACATTATTACATGTGATAAGAACGTATTAAGAGATAGAGTGAAAAAAAGATGCACCAGAATGGAGTCGTGTACCGCTGTAAGAACCTTCTTCTTTTAATATTATCAAATTTTTCTTGCAAAACCTTTACATTCTTTAGTACTTTAATTGATTAAATAATCTTATATGTTCGTATTGTGGCAGTGGCTCTCGACCACTTCCTTACAGTGACCAGCAATTGTTGGATTATGTTTGCAGATCAAAATCGGCAAAAACTAAATTGTAATGATTTTGCTTTGATTTTACAATATAAAAGTTATATGATTTTGCTTTGATTTTACAATATAAAAGTTATATTGTGAGAGATATTGACTAATTGCATTTCCTCAATATTTAAGTGACGCTATGGTGTCTACTCCGTGGATGGAAGTCACAAGACATGCTTTACAGACCCTTGGACCACGTGGCTTTGTTATGGATCAGGTAAGTATCATTTTCCTTTCCTTTATTTTTTCATGTTTCATTTTATTTTTTTGTGAATCCTAGAACTTATTTTGTGAATCCTGGAACTTGTTTTGTGAATCCTGGAACTTATTTTGTGAATCCTGTAACTTATTTTGTGAATCTTGGAATTTATTTTGTGAACTTATTTTGTGAATCCTAGAACTTATTTTGTGAATCCTGGAACTTCTTTTGTGAATCTTGGAACTTATTTTGTGAACTTATTTTGTGAATCCTGGAACTTGTTTTGTGAATCCTGGACCTTATTTTGTGAATCCTGGACCTTATTTTGTGAATCTTTTACCTATGTTTTGTTAAATTTGATTTTGTAGGTGATTGATATGTTTGGAGTTAAGTCCACACTCGGTAGATCAGATCTCCTCTACTTGCCAACCACAGTATATGTAAGCTTCAAATCCTTTAGATGTTGATATTCAAGTATTTGCTTTCTTAATGTTGCTCCGCTCTGGTTTATTATAATGGTCCTACTTTTGTCACATGCAGACCGTTCATGAAAAGCACAACCCAACTATTTGGGGTCAATACCTGAAGTATGATTACATTCCATTTGATGGGAGCAATATCCAAAAGGTGAAAGATCCCTCTTGTGCTATTTATTTTCTTCTTTATTTATTTTCGTTCATGTGTATTGTTAACTGGTTTGTGTATTGCAGGTTTTTATCCCTATGCGTTACGGTAAGTGTCATCATTGGTGGGCTTGCATTTGTGATTTAAAGCAAAAAGTAAATTTCATCCTCGACTCGAGCACCGGTTTACATGCGGATCCTGATAACAACACGGCCTAAAAGATTGTATGATTTTTTCCCAAAATATTTTGGAGTATTTATCTTTAGTTTCTTAAAAATATAACTCTGTCATATTTTTATGTTCTATTGGCTTTTTCATATTCCAGTTGTACCAAGTTACATCTGTTCTTTGTGGTGGCTCATCTGCATTTGAATCTCTGCGGTTGATGCACATGAACGCAATTGTCAACCTTGAAGTCCCTCAACAAACAACATGGTATATAATCATGTATCTTCGTTTTTTAGGCTATATTTGTGTTTTTATCATACAAGTTTAAATGGTTGAAACTGGACCTGAATGGTCCCTCTCTGACCAAAACCAAGTACCCAATCCCATATTGTTGAAATGAATGGTTGAATAGTTGATCTTCACTTGAGATGTTTCTTTTACTCATAAATGTTTATTTATTTGTAGTTTTGATTGTGGAGTGTTTGTGCTAAAATGGTTGGATACGTTGGACAATGAAAGTTTATGGACCAACAGTGAATATTTTGAGGTATAAATTTACGGGTTTTGCCTCCTACCTTGCCATTGCTACATATTAAATATATACTATACTGTATGAAAATCTCTTTTGCAGAAATTGTCGGACTATCGAAAGAAGATAATATTGGAACTTCTTAAATGGGATAAAAATACAAAATCGATACACTTGATTGACTTAAAATTAATGCAAAGTCCATTTGGTCATAACTTTGGTGAACATTTTGTAAATAAGTTGGGTGAAAATCTCTTAATTGTTACTTGTTTTTGATGGTATAGGTGTTTCATTGATGACATGACGGTCTTTTTGCAAGCAAATGATCTTTCTCCGATGGATATGTGTTCACTGGCGGACATTCGTTGCTTCAGCAGGCCTGCTATATCTATCTTGTGTTGATGTACTCAGTATTCGAAATGGTGAAATTCGGCCATATGACCTTGGTTTGTTTGTAATGGTATAGGTGTTTCATTAACCATGATGAATTGATTAGTCTTTAGTCTTGTATTTGAGTAGTCGAGGATGTATTGAGTAGTCGAGAATGTAATGCTACAATTAATTGTGAAACTTGGATTTGACCATAAGATAAGACGGCTGTACTTCGTATGACGGTCTTTTATTGAGAGACAAAGATGTTTAATGCAAGCCTTCTCATTTCATTCGCATCTTTTTTCTGTATTATGTACATTACATGATTAATGGATTCAGGTCTGGATATACCTTTGGCACAATTACATGTTTAATGTCATCAACTAAAGGCTTTACTTAATTGGGAAACGATGCTGGATTCAGGCTAAATTGGGAAATTATGCTGGATTCAGGCTTTACTTCATTGGAAAACAATGACATCGACTAAAGACTAAATTCACAAAATCCACATTATTAAAAAGACTAAAGACTAAATTCACAAAAATACTGAATGCTAGATTCAGGTCTAGGTTTCATAATTTTATGTTCCAGTTTCACAAGATAAGTTCCAGGATTCACAACATTGAGTAAAAGAAACATCTTAAGTGAAGATCAACTATTCAAGACCAAGTTTCACAATTTCATGCTCCAGTTTCACGTAATTAGTTCCAAGATTCACAAAATTAGGAATACAAACTTCTTAAGTAAAGATCCACTATCATGACAAAATTTCACAATTTCAAAATTAGAAATACAAACTTCTAACTTCCGTCTTCGCCATTATCCGCCAATATCATTGAGCTTCCATATTCACTAACTGTCTCTCTCTTCAACTTCCATATTCAGTGCTCCAATTTCACTTCCGTCTTCGCCATTATCCGCCATTATCCTTGAGCTTTTCATCTGCCATTAGCATTACCGTTTCTACTGTCGCTATCATCCGTAAATTAGGTATTTTCTATCTACTTTCTCAAGTTTCTATTCATCCTCCTTTTGTTTCGTATTTTTCACCATAATTTTCAATCAACTTCTTTAATTCGTCAAATTATTGTTTTTATTATGCAGGTTTTTGTTATTGAGGGTTTAGGGTTTTTGCGAGCATAATTGAAGCCGATTTCTCCTCTTTTTCGTATGTTCCTTTCCATTTTTTTAGTATATTTCGATTCTCTTGCTTATTTCGTTCAATTTTAGTAGTCTCTATATTGCCAGTTTTTGTTATTTAGGGTTTAGGGTTTTTGTTATTGAGGGTTTAGGTTTTTTTTAGTATATTTCGATTCTCTTGCGTATGGTTTTCGTTCTTTGGATGCATGTTCTCTGTTTTGTAGTGAAAACAGAGAAGGTGTATTGTTGGTTAAGTTTTCAGTAGGTACATCTCATTTGCATTTCGTGAATCTAGGACCTACTTGTGTGAATCTAGGACCTACTTGTGTGAATCTCAGACCTTGTTTTGTGAAACTGGAAGATAATATTGTTATACTTGTTAATAAGTGGATGAAATCACCTTCTCTGTTGTCAAACTTACTTAAAATGTTTACATTTTGGATTTTAGTTCTGATGTTATTTTGCCTTACTTGGTGCATAATAGGAAGCAAGCTAAAATGAAGCGACGTGTTGAACCAGCTACTGATTCTACTGAAGCACCTACTGAAACTACTGAACCACTCTCTGAGCCAGCTACAAAAAAGACAAGAATTTACAAAGATAGACTGCCTATGTTGAGGACTCGGATGTCTCCTGCTGGGCTTTACAACTTTCTCAACAATAAGGAGAATCCACCATCAGATATGCAAACAAGTTCCACTGCTATTGATGATGTCCCTTCCGTCAATGAGCCCACTCACCCCACTGTTACTATTCTAGATACTCTTGCGACTTCTACTCCTCCTCCTCCTCCTGTGGTAGGGAACAGTGATCCTCCTTCTACACCATCTGCCAGTAAGGAGTTGAGGGCGTGCGATCAAATTATTACATGTTCTGAGAACAGTGAGCCCACTCACCCCACCATTACTGTTCTAGCTACTCCTGCGACTTCTACTCCTCCTCCTGTGGTAGGGAACAGTGATCCTCCTTCTACACCAATTGTTTCCGGCCTCGATAAACCATCTGCCAGTAAGGAGTTGAGAGCGTGCGATCAAGAGAACCTATCCAGAGAAATAGTACAAAATGATGCACTAGAATGGCCTCGATACACTGACACGGAATTGCTGAATTTTGTTTGAAAGAGATCAAAGAAAACTCAACAGTAATGTCATATTTTTTCTTTGATTTTTTGATTTTTTTTTATTGTAATAAATATATCTACTAATTGAATTTTATCAATAATGAAGTGAGGTTATGGTGTCCACTCCGTGGATGGAAGTCACAAGAGAAGCTAAGCATAGCCTTGGACCGAAATGCCTTATTATGGATGAGGTAAGTAACCCGAGTATTATTTTCCTTTTCCTGCCCATGTTTTCATTTTGTTCACGTCACTCGATGTGTATGTTTTCTAACAAATTTAACTTTGTAGGTCATTGATATATTTGGAATTAAGTGCACACTCAGTAGAAGAAATTTACTCTACTTGCCAACAACAATATTTGTCAGTCTCAAATCCTTTATATGTTGATATTCAAGTATTTTGCGTTCTTAAAGTTGCTTTGTTTCTAAAATTGCCTTCTTGTGACTTGTAGGGTCTTCATTGAGAAAACAACCCCGTTATTTGGGGTCCATACATAAAGGACAGTTACACTCCAGTTGATGGTAGCCATATCGACAAGGTCAGATATTTGTGATGTTTATTTTACTTATTTTTAGGTCATTGATATGTTTGGAACTTGTTTTGTGAATCTTGGAGTTTATTTTGTGAATCTTGGAACTTATTTTGTGAACTTATTTCTGAATCCTGGACCTTATTTCTTGAATCTTGGAACTTGTTTTGTGAATACTGGACCTTATTTTGTGAACTTATTTTGTGAATCCTGGACCTTATTTTGTGAATCCTGAACCTTAATTTGTGAATCTTGGAGCTAATGTTTTGAACTTATTTTGTGAACTTATTTTGTGAACTTATTTGTGAACTTATTTTATGAATCCTTGACGTTATTTTGTAAATCCTGGACCTTATTTTGTGAACTTATTTTATGTATCCTTGACCTTATTTGTGAACTTATTTTGTGAATCCTTGACGTTATTTTGTGAATCTAGGAGGTTATTTTGTGAATCTTGGAGCTTATTTTGTGAATCTTGGAACTTATTTTGTGAACTTATTTGTGAATCCTGGAACTTAATTCGTGAATCCTGGACCTTGTTTTGTGAATCCTAGACCTTATTTTGTGAACTCCTTGACCGTAGTTTGTGAACTTGTTTTGTGAATCCTTGACCTTATTTTGTGAATCATGGACCTTATTTTCCTTATTATAGCATTAATCTCTTGGTTTGTCTTGTACATTTACTATCTCAGGTTTTTATCCCTTTCCATAGTAACAAGTCGCCGCAGCATTGTTGGGCTTGTGTCTGTGATATAAAGCAGGTAAAAAATTTCATCCTTGACTCATGCGTGGCTGTTAATGTGGATCCTGACAACAAGCATGCCAAAGAGCTTGTATGATTTTTTTTTTTCCCAAAATATTGTTATTGCCTTTTCTTTTAAAAGTATACTCCAAAATATATTTTGATCTTGTTATTGCCTTTTCTTTTTCAGGTACATCAGGTTTCATCTATTTTGGGAGAGTCATATAAATCTTTGGAGTTCATGCACACGTACGAATTTGTCAATCTCGAAGTCCCTCAACAAACAACAAGGTATGTAAGCATGTATGTTTTTCCTTTTGTTAACAGATCAATAGTTATTATTTTGAGCTTGTTGATTTTAAACCATTTACTGTTTTTTTTTTGTCTAGTTATGATTGTGGAGTTTTTCTGTTGAAGTGGTTGAGTGCCTTGGACGATGATAGTTTATGGACCAAGAGTGAATATTTTGAGGTAAGTTCATTAGTATACGAAAATAAAGGCTTATCTTGTTAATCTCAGAAATTGTTCAGTGAATCTTAGAGCTTTTTTTGTGAAACTTGGTCATTATAAGTGGTTTAAAATCAACAAGCTCTGAGATTCACTGAACAAGGTTTGAGAATCACAAAACAAGGTTTGATATTAACCAAATAAAGATAGGTTGTTTGTCTATATACTTCATTAATATATGTCGCTCTTTGCAGAAACTGACACAATATCGAAAATCGATCATATTAGAACTACTTAGATGGGATAAAAATACTAAAAAGGTACACTTCATTGTCTTAAGAATGATGTGAAGTTCATTTCTTCATAACTTTGGCGAATATTTCGTAAATAAGTCGATTGTACTTGTTTTTGGTTGTATAGGTGTTTAATTAAAGAAGACAATTGTCCGTGAAGTCACAATATGCAAAAGTGGGTCGAGGCTCCTGTAAAGATTGTTGCCTTCATCAACTCTTGTAAAGATATTTGATAGTTGTAAAGTCGTAATAATTTTTCAGGGTCACTTATGTGACTTATGTAGCTAATTTGACATTGAGTTGAGCAATTTGAGCTAATTTGACATTGACATTGACATTGAGTTGAGCAAAAGTGGGTCGAGACTCCTGTAAAGATTGTTGTCTTCATCAACTCTTGTAAAGATATTTGATAGTTGTAAAGTAGATAATTTTAAACCACGACCAAGTTTGACATTGACATTGTCATTGAGTTGAGCAAAAGTTCTAAGATTCACAAGATAAGGTCTGAGATTCACAAAATTAAGAGCAAAATAGATGATTTTAAACCACGACCAAGTTTCACAGAACAAGCCCTAAGATTCACTGAACAAGGTCTGAGATTCACAAAATTAAGAGCAAAATAGATGATTTTAAACCACGACCAAGTTTCACAGAACAAGCCCTAAGATTCACTTAACAAGGTCTAAGATTCACAAGATAAGGTCTGAGATTCACAAAATTAAGAGCAAAATAGATGATTTTAAACCACGACCAAGTTTCACAGAACAAGCCCTAAGATTCACTGAACAAGGTTTGAGATTCATAAGATAAGGTCCGAGATTCACAAAATTAAGAGCAAAATAGATGATTTTAAACCACAACTAAGTTTCACAGAACAAGCCCTAAGATTCACTGAACAAGGTTTGAGATTCACAAGATTCACTGAACAAGGTCTGAAATGATAAAAACGCTTGATGCTAGATTCAGAACCAAGTTTCACAATTTTACGTTCCAGTTTCACAAAATAAGGTCCAGGATTCACAGGATTCACAACATTGACAAAAATAAAACGAGCTTAAAACTTGTCTTCTTCAATCGTCATCTCTATTCTCGTTGCTTAAGAATATTTCATTACATCATTCTTCATTCTCGACCTCTTCCTCTTCTTCCGATGTGTCTCCCTATGTGAAGAATCAAACCTTTATTAGATACTTTTTTTTAGAAAAAAAAACAGAATTAGTAGACAATAGTAGTTGCGTTTTCAAGCAATGCTAAAATGGAAAGACAAGAGTAGAATTATACATACTTGATTCTCAGGAGGATGCTCTGCAAACTCATTTGGACAATTTCTTTTATCGTGGTGTGACATGCGTTTACACTTAGCACACAACCTTTTCGGTTTTTTTGCCTTCATAATTGCCTTATTTTTGCTGCTCACCATCCTTTTACCACTACCTTTGTTTCTAGAGACTTTAGGTGGTAAGATCTTGATTTCTTGTGGAGCCTTGCAGTTGAGAAGGGCCTCCAATTCTTGTTCTTTGGTCAAAGGCTTTGGGTTTGGCTCCAACTTCTCTCGGAATTCTTTTATTAGCTTGGCAAACTCTCTCATATCTGACTCTTCTTCTTTTCTTTTGAGCATACCAATAGTTGCGTAAATCTCAGACCACACCCGAGACATTCCAAATTTACTATTACCAGTAAGATCATAGTTTTCCAGTAGATTTCCATTCAAATCATAAACCGGGTTTCTGAGTGCATTCTTACTCCACCTACGGAAAATGTATTTCTCAGATATTTCCTTAAACTTTCCCGAGCAAATCCAAATGATGTGGTTGCATAAGATACCTTTCCTTTCAAACAATTTACATGCACAACGGACATCCATTGTTCTCCTATTGTACTCAACTGCATATCTCTTTCGCTTGTTTGCGTCCTCAACAATTGAAACTTCAAAGTTAGTAACTGGATCTAGTGGTGTGTATCCACAAACACTACACGTATTTACCGAAAATTTAACCTCCTCTTGGAAGTCAAAGAACACTTCATGTGTATAGACCTTCACTGCATGGGCCTCCTAGTTTGACCCGAATAGGGTTTCAGGCATTGAGTTGTGGCTCTGTGCTTCAAGAAGCTTTAGATTGTGCCTTTGTTGGTCCATGGCACTCTCAAATCTCATCCAAAATTCTGCGAGAGTCCCATATTTATTTTCAAATCTCTTAAAGAAGCTATTCGAACTCTCTGATCTTTGTGTGGTTTTTAAAATGTTGCCCATCGGCACATTCCTGAAATAAGCGGGTATCCACTGATCTTGTTCCGCAAACTTGTCAGTCAACCATTTATTTTCTTCTAACGAAAACTCGCTAATGACCTTAGCCCAATTCTCTTCAAATTCCTCATGCTCCAAGTCCTCGCTCCAGACAACATTGTTCAGACGACTTAAGAAATCAGTCTCTTTGCAAATTGTGCTCACAACCTTATCTGATACTTTCTTCATAATGTGCCACATGCAAAAGCTATGTCTTGCTTTTTTGAACACGGCTGCAAGTCACAAAATCCACATTATCTATTGTCAGAGATCTTTGGTCACAAATCAAGCTCTAAGATTCACTAAACAAGGTCTCAGATTCACAAGATAAGGGAAATAACAAAATAGGCAATTTCAACAACTTATGACCAAGTTTAAGAATATTAGCTTTGTGTTTCACAAATCAAGATCTAAGTTTCACAAAACAAGTCCTAAGATTCACAAAATAAGGAAAAGAGCAAAGCACATGATTTTAACCAATTATGATCAAGTTTCACAAAACACGCTCTATGATTCAGAAAATAAACTTCAAGATTCACGAATAAGGTTCCTAGATTCACCAAATAAATAACCAGTTTCACAAAAGTAAGATATTCCAAACACACCTGGAACTGCATTTATTATTCCGACATCTTGGTCACTGATGATGTAATTGGGTTCTTTGCCACCCATTGCTTTCAGGAACTGCTGAAATGCCCAAATAAATGAGTCATCGTCTTCATGATCTAAAAGCACGCATCCAAATGTTATTGACTTTTTGTGATTGTCAATCCCAGTGAAAGGCGCAAATTTCATGTTATATTTGTTCGTTCCATAGGTTGGATCGAATGAAATAGCATCACCAAACAATGCGTAACATCTGATGGAATCCGCATTTGTCTAAAAAATTCTTGTCAAAGCACTCACAAGATCTCTGTTTCATATGAAAATACCAACCCTTTTGTTTCTCGGAGGGTTTCTAAACGAGAGATGAACATATGTCCATCATTGCCATTAAGTAGACACTTTACATTCCTTTGGAAATTCTTAAACTGCGTAAGGGTAGCTCCAACATTTTCGAAACCCTCTACTTGTTCCTTGCATAATTTGTATGTTAAACTAGCCCCGACATTCAATCTCGAATTTTGGATAATCAATTGCTTATGATATTCGTTCAGTTGATTTATATTGTCAAAGAAGTTTCTCAAATTCCCTATTTTTGACAAAAGGCCACTGGGTGATTGTGACCCTCACAGAATTGTTCAATCTTGTACATCTTTTCATGGAACATGAATTTATCATTGCTTCACAACCCCACCTTTTAATTTTAGTTATTCTTGTACCACTTTGCTGATTGGAACTCTCAGCCTCACCTGCACCTCCACCTTTTTTCGTACTGGTTTTAGCAGCTTTTGTTTTTCTATTTCCACTTATTGCACCAGCTTTTATTTTGTCACCAGTTTCAACGGTTGTTGTTTTTGCATCAGCTCTGGGAGGACGATTTTCCCTGTTATTAAAACCTTGACGATGGCAAACCATACATTTTGTTCGAATAACACCATCTTTAAACCTCTTAGTTGAAGACTTCCTTGCTTCAAACCCACAAGCAATAGTATAAATTTTATAGAACAACATTGCTGACTCTAAGTCCACAAATGTTTTGCCAACCACGGGTGTAAACTTCTCTTCAATCCTACTTATCCATTGCTCAGTGCCACCCGGTGTGTAAGTTACCAAAGTAGTAGGTGTGGAAATAGTTGGCATTGTAGGGGTTGTTAAGATAGCAGTAGAACCCTCACCATCCTGACCAGAACCAACATTAGAGCAAGGAACCTCACCACAACCGACACGAGGCGTCACACTACACTGTGAGTTGTTGTTGACATTTGAATCAACACCTAAGAAGATAAAAGGTTCACAAAGTCACATCTCACATTCACAAAACAAGGCTTAAGATTCACTAAATAAGGTCTGTGATTCACAAATAAAGTCTGAGCATATTATTTGAGCAAGGAAGAGAGCAGAATAGGTCATTCCTAAAGGGTTCACAAAAAGAGCTCTAGGATTCACAAACACAAGGACTGAGATTCACAAGTTCACTTTTTGGTTCAGATTATTAGTTCAGTTTTTAATCTTACCCAGGTTGTATATATTAGTTATTAAGTTTCACAAAATAACCTTCTAGTTTCACAAACTAGGGTATCTGCTTCACACAAAATTGTATATATTACCTATTCCCGAGTTCAGGGGCCCTTTCTATGGGTAGCATCAAGGCTTGATTCAAAATATTTTAACTACACTCCAGTATGTAGAAGAGTCTCGTATTCATCTAAACACGCAGGAAAATCACTCGCTGATGCAGATGAATGGTGCACCTATAGCTACATCAGTATTGCTCTATGTGCATTGCCTCGAATAAATAGGGGTCATTGATAAACTAAACAAATATCATATCTTGCTTAATTTTTCAGCTTTTCATTTTATTTTATTTTTGAATGTTGTTGTTTAGTTAATTCGAAAGCCATGAACCTGCGAAATTTTATGTGATGAAAAATTACAATATTTTTAAGTTTTCTGAATATAACTTATGATTTAATTAATTATCACACTATCATCATTTGCTAAAATTCACTGAGTAAGGTATGAGATTCACAAAATAAGGTCTAAGATTCACAAAATAAGTAAAAGAGCAGAAAAGGTGATTCTAACCATTTATGATGACCAAGTTTCACAAAACAAGCTCTAAGATTCACTAAAATAGGTCTGAGATTCACAAAATAAGGTCTGAGATTCACCAAACAGCAAAATCAACTCAATTCATAAACTCTTACAGTAACAATTCAACCAACTCTTACAGTCACACAATTAGGTCCTAAGATTCACAAATTCAACTCAATTCATAAACTAAACCTTGCAAAAAAAACTGAAATACAATATCGATCCATATATTCTATAATAATCGAGCAGAAATTTTGACAAATGCAAATTGAATCAGAAAACATGAGATTTTACAAAAATTACAAAAAAAAAACGATATACCTGATTCAATAACACTATTATCATCAGCCATTGTGATATCTACAATCTCCATAGCAATTAGAGCAGCAAAATCGTCAAAAACAATTTAGTAAGTAGTACGAAATTGCGAGAAAAAGGAAATCGCTCAAAATATTGGTCAAATTCGAAGGTTTTATTTACAAAATCGTTCAATTTGATCAAATTCGAACCTGATATCATCAATTTATGAATGAATTGACAGAATTGTATGAATATACTCTATTTTGATCAAAATTATGAAATTACCTGAAAATTAATCGATTTTTCTTCTGAAATTACTTGAATCAACGTTGTTGAATGTTGTTTTGATGAAATCCACGAACAATCGATGAACAAATTGATGAGCTTTGCTGAAGAATTTCCGTTGAACGAACGAGAGCATGCTTGTTGAAGAAATTTCAGGAAAACAATTTTGTTTGTATATTTTAGAGAGAGAGTGTGTAATTGGGCTATTGTATGATTTAATATTTTAGTGAGAGAAAGTATTTTGGGCTAAATGAAAAGATTTGGAGTGACCCCTCAATTTTTAGCCCAATGAATAATAGGAAGTTAGTCCATAAATGAAGGATTAATGAAGGAATTTGGTGAGGCCGGCCGCCTCGCCATAATTATTTTAATTATTATAATATATATATTTCCTAATTATGTTCAAGTGATATTTCCAATTTTTATATCAAACGTTTACATTTCACTTCGCAAAAAAGTATCATTAAAAAAATTATTAAAATAATATAATTAGCTTCGTGGTAAAAAAATGCTATCATCAGAGTATAAATTTCATATTATTTGCACATATTAAAACTTTTTAGTATGTAAAATTGTGTAATTTTTAGTATTTTTTGTCCCACATTGGAAATTAACGTAGGTGTGGTGAATATACTACAAATAAATAGTAAAATTGTCCCACATCGAAAGATTAGTATAAGATGATGTGATCCTATGATTATAAATATGAGGCATATCTAGAACTTATGTATCCACCCAAAAATTTTTGAGTCTAATAAATATTGTTTTAAAGAGCTCTTAAGATTTTCTATCATTATCTACGATATGATATAAAAAATAAAGTGGAAATCGTTGGGAACTACCCGGGAAAGAGTTAAGAACATGAACAAAAAAATCAAAAATACAAAACTAAAGGTTTTACTAATGGTAATCTCCTGACACAATACAAAATTAAAGATTTTATTAATGGTTGTCTTTTGAATGCAGTAATAGAGCGTTAATGCGTCGTTATATGTGTAACACCCCCGCACACCAAGATGCCTTACCAAGGACTATCCCAATGTATGAAGGTGTTACCATCACGATCACCCAAGGTAGTAGATCAAATAAACAATAAAAGAACATTTATATTATAATACTTTACGTCTTCACAACTCAAATTACGTGACAGAATATAAATGATAGCTATGACAACCACTAAGCTCAAGCGTCTGGACTTCTACTCCGCTAGCGTGGCGACTCGATTTCCTCCATACCCAACAACAAACAAACCAACTGTACCTGCTAATCCAACTGCTCACCATCCCCGAATGGATCACCACAGTTTTGAAAACACAACACGGGGCCAGTTACTGATTAACCAAATAAGACAAATACAAGAGAAACAACAAACGAACAATATCCACCTCAATCTCCCAATCACACACAATAACCGATTACACACCAAGTATGTAGCCTTGCCAGATTACTCATCGCAACAAGTAATCCTCACCGCCAGTGGGGGACCGCAGCCAATCCCCACCTAAGCCCGCGCTCATCAACGAGCGATAACCCTGTCCCATTAATGTGCACATCCGCTCCCGTGATGGATTCCACGGAGGGCGAAACTAGGGCGTGAAGCCACTCCCGCAAGTGACTCCACTCAGCCGAGAACGCACCTTGCGAACCATCATCATCATCATCATCAATCGTCATAACCCAACACCAACTCCCATACTCCAACAACAACAACAAGCAGATAAACAATCATACAACAATATCGATTACAACAATTCCAACAATCAAAATACAATAACAGTCTTAATCCAATTAAACAGTAAAACTGGGTAGGGAAACCCTACCTTATCGCCAACTATGAAAATGCATCCACAAAAAGCCAAGACTCCGAGATGCATCATAGTGACGTAGATCGACGGTGACAAAGACGACATCCACGCACGCATCCTTCATATGCAAACCCGTTCCCTTCCGTGGTTAAGTTCTAGGCTATATGAGAGTGTAGGGAGAAATGGGTGATAGGTGAGAGAGAGACAAATTAAGGTTGGAGTGAAAAGGAACCGTCGAAAAATGAAATGAGACTTGCGAACTCGCATTATATATTAATGCGTCAACAACAGCTATACTCGATCGAGTACTCTCATACTCGGCCAAATAAGCTCTACTCGGTCGAGTGTTCACACTAGTAGTCCTTACTAGGTCGAACAACCACTCTCGTAAGACACTTATCTTAACTTAGCCTCTCACCTATTCCCTTCTACGGTCTTCCATGGTCAAAGGGTCGGTCAAAAGATCCTTAAACATCGTGGGTATTAAGATATGTACGATGTAGAGACATGTATACCTTTAAAGAAAAATAATATGTATGCAATAGTGTTTTTTTTAAGAAGGGACATGTACTTCTTGGTATGTTATATCTTTCACATTGAAAAATAATGTAGGCATGATGAAAATACTACACCTAAATAATTAAATTATGTATCTCACATCGAAAGAATAGTATACGGTAGGGTGATTTTATAAATATAAATAGGAGGCATCCTTAAAACTTAGGTATTAACCCAAAATTTTTTGATATAAAAGATATGTACTTTTTAGTATGTTATATGTCCCACATTGAAAAATAATGTAGGTGTGGTGAATATATTATGTATAAATAATAGAACTGTCTCATATGTATACATTTTCTATATTATATTAAAGTGATGTTTATAATTTTGATATAAAGACTTTATATGTCATTTGACAAAAAAGTATCGTATGAAAATTATATAATTAGATTGTGACAAAAAAAATATGATATCATTAGAGTGTAGATTGTATTGTATTTTCTCATTATTAAATCGGGTTGATGTCAAAGTAGGTGCGAAAAAAAATGGTGTACTTAGTATGTTATTTGTCCTAATTTTAAGTTTCTACATATAACCCTTGTGTTTACTTTTTTCATAACGGCGTTACTCCTATGAGTAACTAGATGAGTAATTGAGCATGTCATGTTATTCGTGTTTTGTTATTTAGGTATTAAATGTTAGTTTATTAAATAAAATATGAATTTAGGAATTAGATGATGAAGTGTTTGTGTAATAGATAACAAAAGAAAAAGGCGTCACAAGTCATATGAGTAATGACGTTATGACAGAAGTTGTCAAATGGTATTCTGGGAAATAAAAAGGTGAACACAGGGGTACCATTTGTAGAAACATAAAATTAGAGGTACCATGTGTAATCTATCAAAGTTCAAGGTTACCATGAGAAATTTCCAATATTATAATGATATAGTTAATTAAAATTTTCATTTAAAAGAGAGAGATATCCGTACCAATAAAACAATAAAGGGGTATTATTTTTTAATTGTTACTTTATTGTCACGCCATCAAACTTAACGTCCATTTAACAGCTTTTACATTAGGAGGGTGCCATAGGCAAAAAAAAGGAACCTCAAGAGTATCATAGGCAGATTCTTAAAAGTAGGGGTAACATGGAAAAACTGACAAAATTAAGGGGTGCCACGGGAAATTTCCGTATCTCAATTATGATAAAAAAAATTGAAGAAAAACAACGTACAAATATTATTGGAGAGTACCTAATCATATTATTAAATTTAAATATAATTATTAGATATAATGAGTAGCAATTGTCCGTATTCGGTATTCGGGATCTGGTTGGATGTCGAACTAAGTGCAAAAAAGATGGTGTAATTCTGAGTATGTTCTTTGTCCCACATTGAAAAACAATGCAGGTTTGATGAATATATACTACATATAAATAGTAGAATTGTCCCACATCAGAAAAATAATCCAAGTTTGGTTAATATATTACTTATAAATAGTAAAATTATCCCACATCGAAAGATTAGTATGAGGTGGGGTGATTATATGATTATAAATAAGAGTTAATCTACGTATATATTAATCTTTTTTTTAAAAAGAGATATTTTAATAATATGTAAACAAATCATTAGACATAGAATGTAAACATTAAACCCTTATAACTTTTTTTTTTTTGGCATTATAAATAAGTTAATTATCTCGTTGCAACGCACGAGCATTCAAACTAGTCTACATCATCAAAAAATAATTTAGGAAAGTTTCATAAATAATATTTTCCACATAAAAAATAAAGTGGAGAATGTTTAATCATTATAATATCTATATTTCGTTATTTATATTCATGAGAATTTTCTAATTTTTATATGAAAACTTTGACATTTCATTCGGCAAAAAAATATCGTTATAAAAATTATGAAGATAATATAATTAGATTCGTGGTAAAAAAAATGCATTCATTAGAGTATAGATTTCATATGATTTGCACATATTAAAGATGATGTACATTTTAATATTTTATATGTCCCACATTGAAAAACAATGTTAGTGTGGTGATTATAATACGTATAAATTATAGAATTGTCTCACATCGAAAAATTAACATAAAGTGGGTGATCCTATGATTATAAATAGGATTCATAGTTGGAACCTATATACCAACTAAAAATCTTTTGAGTCTCTTAAGTATTCTTTTGGAGAGCTCTTAAGAGTTTATATCATTATATTCAGAGTATGATATATATATTTTTTTCTATATTATGTATTATATTCAAGTGATGTTTATAATCTTTATAGAAAACTTATACATTTCATTTGCCAAAAAAGTATTATAAAAATATTATGATAGAAAAATTAAATGCTAAATAGTATCATATTATTTAGCATATATTTTTAAATATGATAAAAAAAATTAAAAACAAACGTACGAATATTAATAAATAGTACTTTCTCCATTCAAGACCAAATACAACATTTTCATTTACACACTTGTCAAGACACAAATTACAACGTAAATATCTTTAAGTTTACATATAAAAAATTTAAAAATTTGATATTCTCATTGTACTTTATAGGTGAATCAAATAAGATCTCACATGACCATATTTTGTCTTACATATTGCAAGGAATCGTAAAGATTCTATTCGTTCATGAATAGTGTAAAAAAAAGAATGTTGCAGAGACGAAGCTATTCCTTGGCCTCATGGGCCATGGCCCGGGTAAGATTGGAAGTATTAGTAAATAAAGGAGAAGAAAAGGCATTATACTGCAATTGGCATAATGGCAACAACCTATCAAAGTACTCCTATGCCTTGATGTCACGAGTTCGACCTTCAACACTAACGTGTTCATTTTTCCTTTTGTTGAGCATTTTTTTACCATTTTCTCATATTATATTGTCTCACATTATGTTTTTCTCTTTTGTTGACCCCTTTTGTTGAGCATTTTTTTACCATTTTCTCATATTATATTGTCTCACATTATGTTTTTCTCTTTTGTTGACCATTGTCATGTTTTTTTAACTCTCATTTTTTACAACAATTATTCTTTAACAGCTATAAACCCATTTTATCGAAAGCTTATTTGTTTCGAATTCTTTTTCATCACATAAGTTATTGTCAAAATGCTTTATAAATTGTAGAATAAATTTGTTGAATAAAAAAAAGTAATCCGTATCATAATCTAAAAATCATACTCTTATTGTCTCAATCAATTGGTATCATTGATTGAATTACGTCTCACAAAGAATATAAAAATTAAACAATCTAATTATGACGGAGGAAGTAATAAATATTGACAATACTAAATAATGGTGTGAGGTCTATAATAGATGGGTGTAGATAAATCGGCCCCGGTTATTATTTTGTCCTAGCTTCGTCCCTGGAATGTTGTATTTGGTCTTGAATCGAGGGTCTTGGCATTCATTAATCTCATTAATTTACATATTCATATATGAAATAATTTATTTAGTCATAAAATAAATGCTAGATCTTATGCATGCAAACTTAATAAAAGGAGATGGAAAAACCGATTTCTCACCCTCTTATATTTGGTCATTTGGGCACCAACAAGATCTTCTTCTTGTTAGTTCTTGAGCTTCCTTATAATGGATGAACAAGGTTCAAAATAGAACCTCTCCCAAAAGCATATACCCAAGAAAATCCCTTAATAACTTATATAATTATGAACTAGTAATAATATAAGTTTTACTTAAAATTTGACACAAAAATGTTAATTTGTTCTCTTGAATATTTCGGTCAAGAGAGGAGTGATTTGTGAGGTAATTGTTTCTCTAAGTTTTCACAAATTATAGAGAGAATTCATTTTCTTACACTAGAAAAATATTAGTTGAAGTTGTGAATGAATGATGGAGGAAAAACTCTATCTTTTCTCTTGGAAAAACCGGTTGGAGGAGGGAGTAGGAGCCAATGCATGAGCTTGTTTTTCTACCTAAGAAAACTAGGCATGCAAGGCTACAAGTATGGTTTGATCATTGTGTTTTCCACTTAAAAATAAAAACACAATATAAACCTAATACTCCCTCCTTTTTCGGCACACTTAAATAAAATGGGTAGTCCATTTTATTTTGTCATTTGTCAATTGTGACAAATGTGACATGTTACTTGACATGTGAAATTGTAATGTATTTTTAACATATTAAAAATCAACATACTCATAAAATATGTCATATACAAAATTGACTAGTAATTCGTAATTACTTATACCAAAACGGTTTATCAATTATAAATCACAACGTCTTGTATTTATAATAAATTATTCATTCAATTTCAATTTCAATTTTAATTGTTTCGTAAACAATAATTTTATCCAAGTAATAAAACAATTCGATTACTTAGACCGTATCTAATTTAATCGAATTACAGTAAGACACGTTAACTTTACTCACAAAATCATCCGTCAATTTTAAGCAATTTAATTAACTCGTATCGGCATACGATTAATTAAATAATCAATTAAGAGTATTTCCCTATAGGTATGACCTAAAGGGATCAACTGATCACCACCGTCGCACGACAGTGATGTCAAACTCTAGTCAGCCAATCATTACCGATATGTGTGGACCAGTTGACTGTAAAATATTACATCTCACATGTATTCTTAAAATGAGATTTAAACATGTGATCATTATGATCGACAATTGTGATCGCATTATTGTCGGAGGACACATATTCCAACAGAGGGAGTATAGTATTTGCTCATTATTATTAACCCGGGTTAGATATCAAATTATGTGCGAAAAGATGGTGTATTTCTAAGTATGTTATTTGTCCCACATTGAAAAATATGTTGGTGTGGTGAATATATTATGTATAAATAATAGAATTGTCCCACATCTAAAGTTTAGCATGAGGTGGCTGATCATATGAAAAAGATGGTGTTTTTCTAAGTATATTGTTTGTCCCACATTGAAAAATAATGTAGATGTGCTAAATATACTACATATAAATAGTTGAATTGTCCCACATTAGAAGACTATCATGAGGTGAGGTATCGTATGATTATAAATAGGAGTCATATTTGAAACTTAGGGGTATCAACCCAAAATGTTTTGAATTGCTTAAATATTATCTTAGAGAGTAACTTAGGGGTATCAACCCAAAATCTTTTGAATCGCTTAAATATTTCGTATAAGAGTTTGTATTAATGACAAACCTTAGTTACAACAATACCATACAAATATTAACCACGTAGATATTTATAAAAGCGGTTATATATTACTATATTAGTGATATTAAAATGTTTATTTTAAGACAATAGATAGTATAATAACTTTATTTAAGATAAAAACATAATTAAAAAATAAAATGGATACTAAATATACATAAATTGATTATTAATGCGTCATATATAATTATAATCTCTACACTAAAATAGAAAATTTATGAATTATAATACAATCAAGTGTTGCATAACAAGATCTTAAGTTCACAAACAAATCAATAATGAGCTTTTTTACTTTGATAAATAGTAGAATTAAATCTTTTTTAACTTTCAAATATAGGTAATTATTATGCCTCATTACATTTGAGTAAATAAAACACATCATAATATTTAACCATTAATCAAAATCGCACCAGAAAAAAGAAAATATTTTGCATTTGTTTATACATTTTATTGCTCCCTCAATTAAATTTTAAAAGTCGTGTTAAGAAAAAAAATATAATTTAAATCATATCATTTGTACATATTTTAATCATGACAAAAAATAAAAAAAAAACGTACGAATATAAATAGATAGTATAGTATTTTCTCATTATTAAATCGGGTTGGATATCAAAATAGGTGCAAAAAAGATGGTGTACTTTTTCGTGTGTTATTTGTCCCACATTGAAAAATAATGTAGGTGTGGTAAATATACTGTATATAATTTAGTTGAATTGTCTCACACCAGAAAATTATCATAAGGTGGGGTGATCCTAAAAATTAATTTAGGAATGTATCATAAATAATATTTTTTGATGTAAAAAATAAAGTGGAGAATCTTTTAATTATTATAATATTTATTTTCTATATTATAATCAAGTGATATTTCTAATTTTTATATAAAAAATTTTACATTTCATTTGGCAAAAATATGTCGTTAAGAAAATTATGAATATAATATAATTTGATTCGTGGTAAAAATGCTATAATTAGCGTATAGATTTCAGATAATTTTTACATATATAAAATTGTGTACTTCTTAATTAGTATGTTATATGTCCCACATTGAAAAATAATGTAAGATTATATAAAAATAATATAATAATTGTCCCACATCGAAAGATTAACATAAGATGTGGTGGTCTTATGATCAACCCAACATCTTTTGCGTCTCTAAATAAGATGCTTTGACTTTTGATCATATCTAAATAAATGATTAGACATAAGATGTAAATAGTAAGACCTTATATCAATTTTTTTGTTGCTAAGTTAATTACCTCGTTGCAACGCACGGGCATTCAAACTAGTTAATGAATAGGAGGGAGTATTAATTAATCCCATAAGTAGATTATGTTTATTTTAAGGAAAATTACCATATTCTCTGTTCTCCAAATTTATAATTCAACCAAAATTATATAATATTTACATTAAAGTCCCTTGTTCAGGTCAATCGCACAGTGCTATTAATTTAAAACTATATATTATAATTAATTTGTATAAATTTATTTAATTACATTGAAATAACTTGGTTTCTGGAATTAATATATAGTAGACTTATAAGTATCACACAATTACGAGAATGCTTTACTAGTTCTTCATTGTAATTGCAAACAGCACGATCATAATGACACTGCACCCACAAACTAATTAAGCTGAAATCAACAAATAACAGTTCCAGTTATTTCAACTTGTTAATTTTTAAATACAATTGATAATAACATAAATAACGCGGCTAGGTGGTGTATATTCACCATAATTTCATAAGAATATCGAAAGTTTAAAACAATAGTTCAAAATGAGAAAGGAAACACGGTTGATGCTGGTGTTTGGCATAATGTGCTCTCTGTCAAAGTTCACCTTATGTGAAGTAAACACCACCCAAGAAGAAGAAGCAATCCCAGAGTGCTTGCAGAAGTTAATGGATTGTTTTGAAGAGCATGTCGATAACGATTTAAAAGATCCCAAGTTCGATAGAGACAGTCCAGAGTTCGACCAAAAAGAATACCTTTGCTGTTCCTTAATGCAGCAAACAGTAGTACCTGAGAAGGAATGTTTGTGTAGTTCTATTGGAACTCCTTTTTTCTTCCTTCTTCTCGACGACACCTTAGGCCGTCCTGCCAAAGACGAAGCTGACAATGGCACCCGAGTATTGAAGTTGTGTGGTGTTGTCGACGACTCTGTTCCTTCTATCGGAGCCTTTTGTAAAGGTACTTACATTTTATTCATAATCCCTCTACATAGAAGACTAGACCAACGTTGATATGACAATCAACGTTTTCATAGCTTAATACATGTTTTTGTTATTGTGTAGACACCCAGAGCTTTCAGGAATTGACGACGACAACTCCAAGCACGCCTGCCAAGACAGACATGCCTTCCAACATTGCCAGCGGAAGGAAATACAGCACATTCATGGTTGTGATAAGCATTTTGATTTGTGTCTCAATTCATCTATATAACACCTGATTTTCTTAACCGCGCTAGCAATGAGAATTTCGGGACGTTTAATGGATTTGAGAGGTCCAGTTTTAAGTACAAAATTGTGGCCCCTTTGTGTGCTGAATTCTATATATATATGCGGCCATACCTCATGTTTTAATTGTTACTTCGTTAGATAGATGTTTTGTTCTCCGATTCCTAGATCCTTTTTGCAACTTCTTCAAAATTGTGGCCCCTTTGCGTGATTTTTGTTATTTGTTTGGTTTTGCTTGATTTTGTTTTGAATTTTCTTTGTGTTGGGTTAAATGTATTGCTGTTTTATACGGAGACCACTGCAACCTTGTTACATGACATGGTGCACAAAGAAGCTGAAGTATATGTAATGACATGATTGTCAAATCAAAAGAAAAGGGAAGGACACATTGCCAACCTATGCAATGTTTACCCGACTCCGCAAATGCATTACGAGACTATGTGCATTCGGGTAATTGGGGTCACATAAGTAAAATGCTACTTATGCTAGTACACATAGTAAGCAACGAGGGATCGAAATTGACCATAAAAAAAAATCAAGGCCTTGCTCGAGATGTCTCAGCCCCATAAAAAGTAAATGTGTTGATGTTTGAAAAAGTAATTAACTATAAATAAATTTCATTTTCCAGAATCTCACCAAAAATTGAATCGGATTTTGGATATTTGGATATCCTGTACAAATAATCGGACATCAAATCTCTGATATCTGAAGTGATTCATATCGGATCAGATAATGAAAAATTGGGAATTCAGATACGGATATCCGCTCCCGATTTTTAAACTCGAATCAGTTATCCGATTTGTGCTTGCTTAGGCCTAGTAACGGTATTGCATAAACATTATAATCTACAAATTCTTATTTACATGGTGAAGTAGAATTGAACTCATAATAACCAAATTGGAGCAAGACAGCAAACATCCAACATTACAAGGTCATTGTCGGACAAACGATTACGAACTTAATTGAAAAAGAAAGCACTGCCACACTTAACAAGCAAATTCCGGAATTTGAGCTTACTACATTGTTTAAGATGCTAATTATCCTTTCCCAGAAACACAGTTGTCAACACCGCCTTGGTCGTTAGAGAAGCTCTCAGTATTTCTACTGCCTGCAAAATAATCACAACAATTTAGCGTTACTCATACTTGTAATAT
The DNA here is from genome assembly GCF_048544455.1 of Silene latifolia. Lineage (NCBI taxonomy): Eukaryota > Viridiplantae > Streptophyta > Magnoliopsida > Caryophyllales > Caryophyllaceae > Silene > Silene latifolia. The sequence goes on from NC_133536.1 coordinate 23,483,087, forward strand.
CATGCCGGCAACACAAGTAAAATACAATCCACACGAGTAAAATAAAATTAAATAGTGACAGAAGTCAGAACCCGGATTCTCATTTAAGACGGACAAGACGAGTCAAGTATGACACATAAGACCTATTGTAAATAATAATGTTACCTCCTGGAGACCAACTTGAACGACTTTTTCCTCTAGCTTGTCAAATTCAATTGCATGGTATTTAAGGAGAGAAATGGTCATAGGTTTAACTTCCAAATCATCAAGCACCATATAATGCCCTGTTGACTTGACGAAACCTGCAGTAGTACTAACTCCACCAAAAGTAGAGGAAGACTGGAACACGCCGAAAGAAGACGATGGCGTATCAATGCGTGATAACACAGGAAGAATAAAATGATTAACCTGTGGGTTTAAAATAGAATCTTTGTTAACATTAGGTTCAAGGTAGTCGGAATCGAGTGAATTAAGGCTATTGTAGACCGATCCAAGACACCCGATCATTCCTTTATCTTTCAAATGGTTAACAACTTTTGCAAGGGGGATTGACAAGAGGTGGAACACAAAGTCCACGAAATCTTTGCTTGCTTCTGCAAACACTACTTTTTTAGCTTTGGTGTCTACCATAAGCTTCAAACTCAGCTTCACTTCCTTATCATTAGTCCCACTCATCTTCCCTTTCGATCTTAACTATTTATCTACTTCAGCTTAACACCAGAGAGATCGAATTTGTGGATGATCTATATAGAGGGGTATGATTTATAACGCATTAGGACTACGTTTATAAATTATATTCATAGACTCGTTTTAACGTTAAGACCGATCTATTTATTTTAAGTGAGATTAATTCATTAAAAAAAGGGGAAACAAATTATAAACACAACCTACAACGTGTTACGTTCGCATTCGTTACCTTTTTGTTTCTCCGTAAATAGTGCGCCCATTGTTGTGAGTTGGCCCATTTCCTTTTTTTCTTTATAGGAAAACGCACTTTATTAATCTATCTATACAAGTAGGGGTGATTAAAGATAACACAAAATCTCATTTGTGACCAACAATATCCGTCACTTTAAAGTGACGGATACCATTTTACCTCACAAAGTACCCACTTTTTCTCTCTCTGCAACACTGTTCATGTGGTCCCTTTTCTCCACTAACCCATTTTGTTACCATTTTATCTCACAAAATATCCGCCACAAATGGTAACCCGTCACAAGGGAGACCAATTGTAAAGATAAAGGTCGGTCCAACTTGTCAGTCGGGCAACTTTTCACCCGGCTCGGTTAGCCTGTACAATTGTACATTGCTCGATCTGACCCGCCCACCCACCCGGGTTGTGCTCGGGTATAGCATTCACCTACTCGGCCCGCCCTCAGCCCGTCCATAACTCACTCCTTGACCCTAGCCCGGGCCGGTTTTGGGTCCACCTACTCTGACCCGGCCCACTTAACCCAAGCCCGCCTGCCGGTTTGACCACTCTTATACTCCCTCCAATTCTAAATAACTGTCTCATTTGTTATTTTCGTCTATTCACATAACTGTCCCATTTATCATATTTGGACATGGTTTTTTACTAAACCTACCCTTAGCTCTTTTCTTTATTTACCACCTCAACCACCCATAACCCATCATATTCAATACTTTTCATTATTTAACTCATATATTCTTACCCCTATACAATAATTTTCATTATTTTAACTATATTCCTTAATTTTCGTGTCATTGTCCAAATGAGACACTTATTCGGAATAGGAGGGAGTATAAAATAACATAAAAGACAAGTTGAGTTTCCAATTGAGTTGACACGTGGCACGTGAAATCACGTCTCAATTGACATATACTCCCTCCATGCCAGACCAATGGTAACATGGTAAAAATAATGGGATTTTTAAGAAAAGAGGGTAAAAGCAGGGGTAAAGAGGGTAAAAATAGGCGGACTATATAATTGTGGGTTTAATTGTGGGTTGATAGGTGGAGTATGTAAAGACTAATGACATTTTGTGTAAATATCAAAAGGGTATAAAGATAACTTGGTAATATTGTGGGTCAAATAAGGAATGTTATCATTGATGTGGTATGTAATAGGAATATTGATAATGGTTCATCTATCATGGTATCAGAGCCAGTGTGACCAAAGGTCACGGGTTCGAATCCTGGCAACCTCAAAACCCCTCAAAAACTCGAAGTGGAAACCCAAAGACACTAGTGCGGGGAGCTTGGTGACAACTAACCACTCTTCAAGCCCAACGGGCATTTGAGTGAGGGAGCGTAATAGGAATATTGATAATAGTTGGGCCTCAACCATAACCTTAAGGTTTTGGTTGAGATGGTTCATCTATCAGTATGACGGTATTAGGTAAGCGTTAAGGGAGTATTTGCTAAACAAATAAATCCATTCTATCGAATAACTCTATAAACCCACAAATAATTAGCCTGAGTATTGAATAAAACGGTCTATGAACAACTAAAATGGTGGAAGAATAAAAGAGTCAGACTCATCACCCTACTCCTGACTCTTTCCCTCCTATGTCAAGGATACAAAACCGTCTCATGCTCAAGTGCTTAACCAAGTCAATCATTTACTCCTTTGTATCTGTTTTCTACCGAATTAGGTTTAACAAGGTCAATGTGGTCTTATTCATTATATGTCGATTGAGTCGTTTGCGTTAATGCTAAGTAAGGAAATTAAAGACATAAGTAAAGATTGACACAAGAGATTTGGTGACGCGGAAAACCCAATGTGGGAAACGACCGCGGGAAGGGACGGTACCCTTCTAAGGATTGCACTAGCTTTCAATATAAGAATGAGTACAATGGAGATGACATGATAATATAGCTAGCACAATGTATTGTATTTGCGTGGTAATTCTTGAATGAATATTCTTCCTTGTCTTCTTAGCTATTTATAGGGTAGAAACGCGCAGGGGCGGACCCAGAAATTTTTATATGGTGTAGCAAAACGTACACACACTGTACACACATAGTCGTTCGATATTATGCGAAAATATACGATGTAGATGACGAATAAAGTCTATTATTTTAAGCGTTTTTCTCCTACGCCAAAAACTTCTTCAATCATGTTGGCCTCTTAGCCCAACCAAAAAAATCCGATCATTTTGTGCCATGGACAAATTAATTAAATTTTACGATTATTGGTGTATTAATAAACAAACTAAAATCAATTTGATCCTACATATCACAAATCAAATAAACTTAATTTCATTAAGAAAATAGGTTTTATCAAATTTAAATTAGAAATAAAATAAAATCTCAAAATATTACAAATTAAATATACTTCATTTCATTCAGAAAATAGGTTCTATCAAATTTAAATTAGGAACAAAATCAATTACATGAAAATAATGAAGAGTTCATAAGTTCGTAACTATGCAACAATGACAAGGGAGACTAACCTAAATGAATACAGAGAATTTTCAGAATTTGGGAGATGAATTGAGAGCATGAAGAAGGAAATAGTGCTTTAGTACTTAATCAAAGGAAGAATTTACTACGTATTCCATGTCATCTAAGACTTTGATATAATTTAGATTTTTTACTAATTTCATTGGGACTAGAAAAAAGGTTAATGAGTATTTACTCTGATTCGGGAGTTGTTAAATTGGAACCATTAAGAAATAAGTCTCATTAATTACTTGCTATTAAGTATTTGTGGTGTAGCAAAACTTGGTTTTTTGTTAATATTTTTGGGGTTTGGTGTAGCATTTGCTACACCATTGGACAACGTGGGTCCGCCTCTGGAAACGCTAGTCTTGTTCTACTCCTTGTATGGCAAGGAATATAAGTCATATCGTGTTTCTTTCCATAAACGCAACCTTGTACTCTATTCTCCCTGATCTCCCTAAGATCTCCCTGACTTTCCTTGCTCACGGGCCCTTGTGTGCCTATTAGATACCTCGACCCAATTTACTAAATAAGCCTTGATGAGCTTATTTTTCTATTAGGCCAATATGCGAATTTTGGCCCAAACAGTATCCTTAATCTTCTTCTATATTCTCCATGTTGTAATATTCAATAGTCAATTGTATTCCTCATTTATAGACCTTAGTTAGCTTGTTACTAGGAGAAGTTAGCTTAATCTTAGGTTACTTGTATCTAACCTTTTTGTATAAATATATCCTCATGTAATTCATTCTAACTATCGTAATTATCATCAATATAACCAATTCTTTGTTATACGTGAGATATCGATTGTCAATAGAATTAGAAAGTATTTTACAAACGAATCAATAAAATATAGAAATAATATAATGGTAAACATGTTAATGTAAATATTACAAGTGTATATATATGTAAAATAAAAAAGGAAGAGCTTATCTGTATAAGAGACGGACAGAAAATAGATTAGTCGTGGCGTGATAAAATCACTTCCTTAAAGTTAAATTTGCCCCGCTCGATACACACGGCCTCTTAGCAACCAACTTCCGGGTTACACGACTTCCGAGTCTAAGGTGTACGACAAAGACTCGAATTGAGAATTAATTACTAACACAACGTTGCCAAAATCAGCTATGAATGAAACATATTAGAGAAGGAGTAGATTGAGAAAGAGTAGATGGGAGGATGTGTTGTGTATAGAAATGTCATAAACATAGAGTATTTATAGGAATAATAAGAATAATCTAGAATTGTATTTATGATTTGTCTTGTAAATCATTCTTAGAAAATTGCACAATTTGTATAGAAAATACAATAATCAGTTTTAGAAGGCTGAGTAATCTGTATGGAAAAACCGCGACAATCAGTATAGAAGACTGTACTATCAAACTTGGAAATTGAGCAAAAAACACATAGAATTTACTTCCATCAATGTCAATTCTACCAATGTGGGATAATAAGAGCTTCTTTTGAAGCAACACTTCCAACAATCCCCCACATGATTCAAAAGAAGAGGAAAGGAATAGCTGATATAAGGCAACGGAACGTAAGTCTTAAGATGACAATGTTCCTGAGGAATTGAATTGTCACCCAGTGCATACAGTTACCTGCTACAGCCGTATCGAGTTGCTCTCGACATTGAACTCTCCACGGTGGTTTGTAACAGATAACTGCGCACAAACCTCCATTCGAATTTGTGTTCGTCCTCGCGAAATGTCATAAAAGATGCCCTCACATGCCTGAGATCTCGTGAACGCTCTTGAGGTCCTAAAGCCTAAGAACCTCATAGGGGTATAGGGCATTTCACCCATATTCACATAGGTAAGTCTATCAGGTTTGACTGTCACAAACCGTCCTTAAACAAGGACTATGGACTTATTTAGAGCTTAGCTCAACCTTCATCACATGACATAATTAGCTCAATATATAGAAAAAATACTACATCACTTTTATTAACGATAGGAATGGTAGTAGTATTCTAGCATGAGATCCTCGTGACTTCGTTTGACCCATTGAACTTGGTAAACCCAAGTGGGAGAGCCCCGTCACGATGCAGTTCCAATAGGCTTTAAACCCATTCCATGTGGTGCCACCAACACCAACTTCTACCATGGGCACTGGTAAAAGATCTCAATATCCTATCTTAATGTGCACGAAATTCTCACGTGATACCACATTATTTTACAGCGCTTTATACTTGTCATTTGCTACCTCAGCGTAGTCTTAACCATATTTTGTAGGGATCCACTTCCCCCATAACGAAATTCAACCGAAAGGCCTCCTCGCCATTGGCTAACTGTCCTGACAAATTTCAATACTTTAAATTAAATGTCATTGTACAAACATGTACAATTATACTACTATAACAATAATAGTAACCTATTATTATCACCATTCAAACACTTTCATAAAAGTTTAGATATATCAAGAGCATATGTCATTATGCCGTGAAACAATATGCTATATCCCAAAATTGTCACAACTCTCCGTTACATTAACGTGTACATATATTTGAGACTCTTTTCACATTTCTCTAGGGTTTTTTCAAAACATTTACGAGTAAACTATCACACATGATCATGGTTTTCATTCAACCCAATTTTCATTTGTCACAACTTATATGAATACATGTCGTTAATAATAAAGCGTTAAAGACAACCATCATATACACATATGCACAAGTCTACTAAGAATGACCGAGTTGTGATTTATCAATGAGATTAACTCATGTTAAAGATAACCACAAAAAAAAAGTGAGAAAAAAAATATACCCATTTTACGGACAATATCCAATAATGTCACAAGAAAATAAAGGGTAATCTCACTTTACTTGGGATAACTCGATCAACACTCCCACAAACCAATCAAACAGAAGCCGAACATTTTTATCCGGGCTCCTTTTACTATTAACACTCACATGATTGTATTGCATATCACTATCGTTTGACAAAGTAAATGCACAGTAACAACTAACAACCAATCAAACAATACATTCATGTGCGTATGAATATATTCATTAATCGCAACAGACGAAATTTCCGTTGTCTAATTTAGAGTAACAGTGCAAGACCATACATAGTAAGACATGCACCTTGATCTTAAAACACCACACATTCTCAATCTTCCACATAAATGAGACATTATTTACTGCAAAAGAACGACTTTTACCTCTTCTTGATTCAGTATAAGCATTTAACCCAATAAAAATAATTACTTGAACACATGTATTACCAGACAACCATTCACGACTAATCGGAAAAACAAGTTTATACAATCTCAACGTCAAAAGGTTCATATCTATCAATTAATCTTAACACTGAAACCCAGTTGTCTTACAACAAAGATAAGGAGAGCGTTACCTTCACTAAACACCCCCACAGTTCACGACTTACTCAAAGCCTTAACCATACATACACTTGAGAACAAATCAATTAACGATTCTCAATTTCTCATGACCATGAACCAAATTAGTCTAAGCACGAAATACTTGAACTTATGATTTCAAGTCAGACACCAAACCGAGATCAATTTAAGCGATTAAGCCAATCATGTATAGAACATATGAACAATCAAAATAATTAAACTGTTAGTCAACATCTCATTTACTGAAGTCAAGTCAAATGAACAATTGCCAAAAAATACAAATTTGTGAAACAGTGTCTTGAATTTAAGAAGGAACAATAGCAAATTGACAAAATTAGCGAATAAGTACGTATATGATTTATGTGAATATATTCATGTTACGATTTTCCTCCACGATGACCAATAGAGAACAATAAAACATTAGGGTATTTACATTGTACATAATGCGACCTTTAAGAAAACAATGCTAACATTGCCTTAACAATTTTGGTTACACTACCACCAATCGAAACGATAAAAAAAAATAAAAAAAAAATAGAAAGAATTCAACTTTAGAATGTTATACGTGAGATATCGATTGTCAATAGAATAAGAAAGTATTTCAGAAACGAATCAATAAAACATAGAAATAATATTAATTTCATAAGAATAATCCAAGCTATGTCTCTCCTTCTCATATTAATCCTAATTATTGTTTAACTGAAAATAAGTCATATTATTAACTTTATCTTCTCATAACACACCTACAGACCGACTACCTGTTAATCAGGTCACTCCTTAAAAAAAAAAGCTAAATCATTAAAACAACGGAGTATAACATTAATTGACTAACTTCATCCTTCTCATCCCTCTTATCCACAGCTGACTCACCAATAAATCACCCAACAACAATAGCAAAATCAATACTCCGTAAAAGACAACAACTAACAAAGGGATTAATCAAACCTTAAAGCCTTTGTTAAATTGAAGTGGGTACCCGCCATCCCCTATTTGTTAATGGAGTTTATGAGGGCCAAACTACCAAATTGGTAAAAAAAGTAAAGGTCATTTACCAAATTGGTAAAAAAAACTATACATTGTGACAAATTGGTAAAAAAAGTGAAGATTTATGACAAATTGGCCAAAAATGTTGCATCTTTCTCAAATTTCCATTATTCCAAATAAACTGACAAAACTACCCTTGTTCAAATAACTCGATTTGAAAAAAAATCCCATCCGCAACTCGTCCTTAGCAACTGAACTATGATCCCGATTTTGAAATAATCCAACATTACCCAAACTCGATTTGAACCGAATATTTCTTCTTTTTTTTTTTTGGTTGAATGTGAGCTTGTTTCATTAAAACATATCAAAATGATTACATAGATCCATACAATCCAAATTTCTGACTATTTCAAAGCCTATTACTTATACAATAAGATCAATTTTTTGCAGCCAAATGCGATCTTGCATTTTAACAACTCCTGCAGTCTTCACTCGTATCCTAGCAAACCAGTCTTCTAATTTCCTGCACCACCCTCTTAGGACATTTAAGACAATTATCCATCCTGCAGGCATTCCTTTCAAGCCAAACACAATACCGAGAAAAGTCGCCAAGGTCATCCCGCACACTCTCTGCTTTGTAGCAGCAACGATGTCCCATACCCCGAGGATCAATCAATCTGCAACCAATTTTCCAACTGTTCTTTTATCTCATTCACTTTGTATTTGCACCTCTTTGAATAGATGCTCATGCGTTTCAATCCCATCTTCACACATCACACACTTTGGTTCTTGTCACTAAATCATGTCTGAACAGCTTCTCACGTGTGTTAAGAGCCTCTTGCTTAATCAACCAACAAATAATAAAATGCTTAGGAACACACCAAGCATCCCGGACATCCTTATACCAACCAACGGAGGGGTGTCCTCCCCGCAACAAACCATACCCGGACTTAATGTCAGAACCCTTAGGATCATGAATCCAATGGTTATTCACATACCCACCGGAAATCGGACCCTTAACTTTACAAATATTCCTCCAATTCCAATTGGAATCAGCAGGAGGAACATAGTTATGCCGATCCCGATCTTTTAAATATATATGATGCACCCATTGAACCCATAACCTTTGTCGATTAGTGTACGGCCCGGTTCACCAATTTTCCTACACTTGCAATATTCCAATTTTCGGCCTTTATGACACCCAAACCTCCTTCTTCCTTCCTACAACAGACCCTATCCCAGGCAATCAAGGGGGCCCTCTGATATTCAGACCCACCATCCCAAAAATAACTCCTGCAGATGGCCTCAATTCTCCTTACTACTGCCTTTGGGATTAGAAAAATGGAACCCCAATAATTATGTAAAGTATTCAAAATAGAATTTATTAGAGTTAGTCTTCCTGCATAGCTCAATTTTCTAGCCCCAATGCTCCTAATTCTGGCCACAACTCTTTCAATCAATATGTTGCAGTCCATTTTTGTTAACCTCCCTGCCTGAATAGGAATCCCCAAATACTTAAATGGGAGATCCCCTTCCCTAAAGCAAGAAATTTGAAGGATATCAGCTCTCACACTCTCTCGGCACCCCCTAAAGACAACTTCGGACTTAGCAAAGATTCACCTTCAATCCAGAAGAAGCAGAGAACGTAGAGAAAGCTCTTAGGAGAAGCATAATAGACTGAGTGTCCCCCTTACAAAACAACAGTAAATCATCTGCAAATAAGAGATGGTTCAACCTCAAGCTCTTACACAAAGGATGAAACCTAAATCTCCATTTATAAGTAGCAAAATCCAACACTCTGGTCAGGTACTCCATACAAATGGTAAACAACAAAGGAGAGATGAGATCCCCTTGTCTTAACCCTCTCCTACCTTTAAAGTACCCAAACAAAGCTCCATTGAGATTTAGTGAAAAGCTAGTAGTAGTTACACAAGTCATAATAAGCTGTCTAGTCTTCTCAGGGAAATTTAGAGCACTTAACATTTGATCCAAGAAATCCCATTCAATAGTATTATAAGCTTTCTGAAGGTCCAACTTAAACATACATCTTGGAGAGACATTCCTCCTATTATAGAGTCTCACCAAATCTTGGCAAATTAAAATGTTTTCCAGAATACTCCTGCCTTGCACAAAAGCTCCTTGGTTAGTGCTAATAATATCAGGTAAAACCATTGCCACTCTTGAACACAAAATTTTGGAAATAGTCTTGTAAATCACATTACAACAAGCTATAGGCCTGAAATGTTTCACACTTACAGGCATATCCACCTTAGGAATCAGAGTGATTAAAGTGGCATTTATCTGGTTTAATAACTGTCCAGTCTAAAAAACATTCAACACTGCAGCAGTTATATCACCACCAGTGATCTCCCAAGAATCTCTGAAAAATTGACTGGTTTATCCATCAGGCCCAGGGGATTTGTCCTTAGGAATGCTAAATAGAGCCTTCTTTACCTCATCTGCAGTAATAGGTCTATTCAGAGCCTCCCAGTGGCTCTCAGTACAACATTTCCCTCTTCTAACCACCTGAACATTGACAGGCTCAGTGGAATTTTGAGTGCCCAATAACTCCATATAATAAGTCAAGAAAGCCTGCTGAATCTGTTCACCCTCAGTACAGATATTCCCATTCTGATCCTCAATACTCAAAACCTTGTTCCGCACCATTCTCTTCCTAATAGAGTTATGAAAATACCCAGTGTTAATGTCTCCTTCCAATGACCACTGAAGTTTAGCTTTTTGAATAAAAAAACTATCCCTTGCAGCAAGTAGCTCTTTCAGTTCATTAGCCACATCATACTCCTTCTGCATCAGTTCAGTATTACCAGGGTTATCAACCAGATCTTTCTGAATGCTTTCCAAAAGAACCACAATAATGTTATAACTATTCTCAATATCTGAAAAGCATGATTTGTTGATATTTTTAAGAACAGGTTTAAGGGCCTTCAACTTTTTAATAACTTGGAACATCTTAGTGCCCCTAACTTGCCTCTGCCAAACATCATCAACTGATGCTTTAAAAATCTCAGATTGTCCCCACATATTGAAATATTTGAAGCACTTCTTACCCTGCAACCCACTCTTCCTATCAGATAAAGTACAAGGAGAATGATCAAAAAGACCAGGGGGATGGAAGTGAGCCCAGTAATCACCAAATTCTTCAATCCACTCCAAGTTACCCACAGCTCTATCAAGTCTACTATAAACTCTATCCACAGGATCCTGTTTATTAGACCATGTGAATAAGGCCCCAGTAGCTTAGATATCCTCCATACAGCATATGGACACACAATCCTGAAACTGTTGCATCTCCACTTCAGTAGAATTACCTCCTAATCTTTCAACTGGGGACAAAACTGTATTGAAATCCCCAAGCCAAAGCCAAGGAAGACTACAAGAACCAGCAACATTTTTAAGCACATTCCATAAAACTTGCCTCTCAGAAACATCATTGTGTGCATAAATCATAGTCAGCAAAAACTCCTTGTGACCCATGATAGAGGTCACCCTCATATGAATGTATTGAGCACTATACTCCAGAAATTGAATAGAGAAACAGTCAGGTTTCCAAAATACCCATATCCTCCCTCCTTTATGCCAACTACAATTGGTTGAAATACTCAACCCATCACATAAAGTAGTTGGTCTCTTTAACAAATTACTAGGTTTTATTTTGGTTTCTAATAATCCAAACAAGCCCACTCCATTATTTTGCATAAACCATTTAACTATCTTCGGTTTATTCATATCATTCAATCCCCTAACATTCCAAAATCCCATACTATGCATTTAAAACCAATGAGGGGGGTGGGGGATCCTTACCACTCTGACCTACACTCCCCTTTGGTGTAGCCAGTTTGTTCAATGCCTCAATGAAAGTAAAAGGACCCGCACTGCCAGTCCCCCTAGCACCAACAGACCCACCTTGCTTATTCATTCTCATTATAGTCCTTGCTGGAGTAGATTTGATAGTACGAACCAGAGGAGGAAACACTTCAGGGGTGAATATCTGGTCCTGAGGTTCAGTCACAATAGGACTGACATGAACCTTCTGAACTGGTCTCCACACCTTCTGAGGTTTCTGGGCCTCCTTGACTCTAGGTTTCTGAGATTTCCTACATTTCTCCTTAACATGCCCCATGCCCTTGCACACGCTACAGGTAACAGGCAACCATTCATACTCAACCCTAACATCCACCACTTCCCCAGTTTCATCTAGGAATTTCACTGTATCAGGTAGAGCCTGGTCAACCTGAAGCTCAACCATAACCCTAGCCTGACTCAGACGAGTACGCTCTTCAGTGGCCTTGTCCTTTTTCACAAATTTACCCACCAGACCTGCAATTTTTGGAAGGCAGTCCCCCCAAAATTTTAGAGGGATTCCTGCCATTTTAATCCAAACAGGCACTACATCCACTTTCGCCTTAACCAAATCAGCATCAACACTCCATGGCTTTATAACAATAGGTTTGTTATCAAACATATAGTATCCAGAAGATAACAAAGCCTCCTTACATTCAGCAGACTGTAGACGCACCAAAAAGATACCATTATCCATAAACGAGACCCTATCAACTTTAAACTCCTTCCAAACTTGATAAACATAATCCTCAATGATTCGCACCAAGGATATAACAATAAACAGAGTTTTGCCAGAATTCTACCTCTTTATGAATATCCGCCTGTGAAAATTGCAGCATATCCCCAATCTCGGCCTCCTCTGCTATGGGCTCCATAATAGGTATATCCTTGCCACCTTTCCTCATCGACCACCTACCAGGAGCCTCAGGGACATCACCCAAGTTGAGAATCAGAATCCCATTCAACTCTCCCAAAGTTTTAGACTTTCGTGCATCCGCTGAAACAGGACCCTTAGCACTGGGAACCTAACTCTGCTTCTTACTCTTATCATTAGTAGAGGAAGAAGCACCAGACTCCTTATTAAAATTCGAAGATTTTTTAGATTGTTGTAGTTTGTTTTGAGTACTAGATGAAGCTAAAGAAGAGGACTGATTATCGCTAAATGTCATAACCGCCATTGTTGAGTGCTGACAGCAGCTCAGAATTTTAGGTCATGAAAATCAGAGAAAATCGCCTTCTCTCTCTATCTCTAAACATTTTTTCCCGAATATTTCTTCAATTTAATGATTTGACCCAAAAATAATGAAATCCAAAATGGCCTTTATTCAAATGTTGCATAGCCAAATAATCGATTTTGTGACACCTCGCGATAATGCGGAAATATAACTAATAAATTAAAGCAGAAATTTATGAGATTTTTAAAAACTTTTTATTACAAGTTAAAGATTAACACGCGGGTGCCAGAAATGAAAAGAAACAAATGCAATAATAGGCAGACTTAGGTTATTACAACCCAAGTCTAGAAAACGGGGAAAAGATATCCCACGAATAAACATATAAGGGGTTTCTAAACTAGCAACTAAGGTCCAAGGGTTTAGTTCTCGCTAGCCCACATGTCTTCCCCACGTAAGCATCTTCACAACCTGTCATTCATGTAAACATGAACGTCACAGTCATTGGGGAGTAACTCAAGGTTCTCCCAGCCACAATATGTCGAAATGCAAATAACAAACACTTAATTAAACATATTGATCATGCAACATATATGACAATAAATAACAAGGAGATATAATGGATAATCATGATGAGGTAGGCATATTATATTCATAATGAGATAGGCATCGAATCATATGAAGAAGATGAATAACGGATCAGTTAAATAGAAAATACATGGATGGAAACCATAGCCATTACTTTGAAAACCTCTTAACAAACATTGTACGGGACGTGGCTACTAATGTCGCATTCATACTTATGACTTTCATCTCACCATAAGAACTGATGGGAACATCAGTCCCGGCGATCATATCGTAACTAGAGGCTTGCATCTCACCACTAGTATCCGATAGGACCAAGACTCTCACGAATAATCATATAAGACGTAAACTCTCGTATATAAGGACATGCCAATGACCGTAATCAAGCAAGACATTTACGTAGTATGGACTCACAAGACAAACCCCTAGACTCCAACCTCCTGGTAGGACGACGATCATAATACGGTCCTAGTCTAAACCTGGATCCAAACTCTCGGGATAGACGACACCCGATTCGACATGCGGTGACCTATTCGCATCCAAGACTCGATACATGACACCTAACCGTGCCCCAAGGTCGAGTAACCCCAAATCGGAACCATGGCACCTAACCGTACCCCAAGGTCCGAAGAGGCGGAAGGATAACCCAACTCGGAAACATGGCACCTAACCGTGACCTAAGGTCGTCACACAATGTAAATCGTCACACTTGAGTCACAAATGCGAGTAACAATAGTTTGCATGATCATAACGTCAATAAGTCTTAAATTAACTAATTACCAATAAGGAAGAAGATACATGCATAAATCATGGATCATTAGAAGTTACAAGTGAAAAAGAACACACAGGGGACTCCCAGCCGGGAGGGGTACCGGCGGCCGGGCCACCGGCTGGGGCAGCATACCAATATTTAGAATTTCCCAAAAACTTACAGCGCTCTCCCAACCGGGTGGGACACCGACTGCCGGGCCACCGGCCGGGAGCACATACCCACATTCAAAAATCATCAAAACTTACAGAGAACTCCAGCCGGGTGGAGCACCGGCCGCCGGGCCACCGGCTGAGACAACACATTACTTGAAAATCCTTTTAAAGTTACAGCGATCTCCCAGCCGGGTGGTGTGTCGGCTGCCGGGCAACCGGCTAGGAGTACAAGCCTTTAATTTCAACAAATTACTTACAGTGAACTCCCAGCCGCGTGGACCACCGACCGCCGGGCCACCGGCTGGGAGCACACAGTACTTGTACAGCCCTATTTCGTCTCCAAAGCACTTTGAATTCGACTAAAATCGTTTCACAACAAGTATTTACGTATCCTAGCATGATTCTAACATGGAAAAATGGCATATTTGAGACGATATGCAACAATTACGGATTTAAATGATAGAGCATGGTACTTCCATCCAAACATGTGAGAATTTACATACAAGCATATTATTCAACATCCAACTAACACAAATCATGAAAGATACAAATTTTAACATACATATGAGTTTAATACTACATAAAACCACACAATTTTAACATAAAAGTCGAGTAACCCATCACCGTTACCTTTTTGCACTTAAATCCACAATAGGCTCGTCTACCTTTCAAGAATTCACTTCCGGGTTAACTAATCTTTCTCCTAAACATAAGAAAACACAAATTAAGACTAAGAATCGAAATTAGAAAAAGGGTACCATGTATAAAATGGGTCTACAACCCCATTTATGGAGGAAAGTCGGTTCCTTTATTACCTAGAAAGATGGAGGGCGATGAGAGGAAGAGATAGGCGCGAAAATCACTTGATTCGGATAAGAATTGAGCAAGTTATGGTGTTTTGAAGATTTGTAAGAGAAATGTGTAACAATGGTGTTTGTTGTTGAAGATGAGTGCTGAAAATTTGAGGAGGGAGGTGTAGTTAGGATTTCCTTCATGACCCTTATGAGGAGGAAAAAGTAGTATGTGAGTCCAATAGTCATACTAGGCCCAAAATGTAAAATTGAGTCGACATACACTAAAAATTACGTCTCAAGTCTACTACAACTCAAGACGAAAAATATTATTATTATTATTATTATTATTATCATTATCCGACCAAAATATTTATTTTTGTATAAGCTAAGCTTTAAAAATATTCTTTTCATAAGAATCGTGCTCAAAATGAATTAATTAAATTAAATAATTTAAAAATATAAAATAAGGTAATTGAACGGTTAAATAAATTTTAAATGTCAAAAATGGAAAATTCGCGGGTGTTACAGATTTCGCCACGAATGACTCGTATGTCGTAACTTATAATAATTAATAGTCTAACCAATAAATTTCTCTTAAGATGACATTATTTGTCTTAAACTTAAGACGAGTGATACCGTCTTTCAGTACCAAAAATAAATACCTAAGTACAACTAACAGAAGTCAGTGGTAAGTAGGGTCGATCTCCACAGGGAGGCGGTCACTATCCACTTGTCTATTCGGTCCGTCTAAGGTCACGATTGGGGGTTTTTTATTTGTTTGAACTAAACTAAACAAGATTTAAGGCAAGAGAAAAGGAATAAGAGAAATTAACAGGAGAAAGAGGGAACTAGGATGTCGGGTCATCAATGAACGTCAGTTAATTGCAGCTAAGGTCACAGATTAGTCTATGTGTCGGTCTAAGGGGCAACGAATATCTCCTTCCGGTCTCAATTCGCCCTAAAACACTAATAGCTTAGCTTCCGCCCTCACTACGGTGCCCTAATATTCGCTACGAGTCTCACCCTTTCCAACCTTCCGGTCCAGGTCAAGGTTTACTACGATAAAATGGCTAATTGCGTCGACTCAATTAGACAGAAACAATTAATTGTAGCGATTAACAACATAGACAATACCACAATAGACGATCTATAAACCTAATTAGCAATTAACATTCATTCATTGACTACCCTAAATCCTAGCAGGGAGAAATTAGCTAGACATGATAAAAGAAAGAACAAAAGGAAAGGGAAAAGAAATAAACATTAAATAAAGAGAAAAGGGAAAAAAAGAGAATTACAGTAGATCCGGAAAAAGAGAGGAACAGAGAACAGTAGAAAACAGAAGAAAAGTAGTTATAGAGTAGTGTATGAGATGATAGGGTCCGTTTCTAAGTGTATATCGTCGTCCTATTTATAGGAGAGGCGAGTTTATTAAACCTAATAGCGAAATAAGACTAAAAAGCCCGAGCCCAATAGCAAACCACTCGATCGAGTGATTTTAAACCACTCGATCGAGCAAAATGAAGCTCAAACCACTCAATCGAGTAGAAAATCTACTCGATCGAGTAAAGCTTAAATTGAATCTACTCGATCGAGTAGAAAAAGGACTCGATCGAACATAATTGTACTCGATCGAGTACTTTCCAGCGCACATTTCCTGCTTTGCGCACTGAACTTCAAACGGCTGCCATTTCTTCGTTACTTGGGAAAACAGAGCGATTCTGGTGGCGTTGGAAAGCTAAGAGGACAAACTTTCATCTCCAATTAGAATCACCTGAAAATCAGATGTAGAACAAGAGATATAGCTCTTCAAAGTAGGCACTAGCAATTTGAAATTCTTCCTTTGCTCGCCTAGCTATTTTACTTCTTTGCGCATCTCAAGACAGCTACATTCCCGCTCCAAATTCACTCTTCCTCCAAATGCATGCTAAAAGGACGGTAAAAGGCTCGATTTCACTATTTTCTGGTCCATTCCTGCATATAGAACAAAATAAACCAAAGTAGCATATTCGGGGCATTTCGTAGCATAAAACTACGATAATAGCATATAAATACGTGCATAAAAAGGCCAAAAAGACTATATAAAATGCACGTATCAAATCTTCCCAAACCAAACCTTTACTCGTCTTCGAGTAAACTAAATGCAAACTAATGGAACGGAAAGGATAACTCAGAGCTAGCTATAACTTGTCTACTTAAACCAGTTTATTGCAAACTAAAATCAACAGTTACAGCTACAATTGTCATTACGCAAACGAATTATAAGATGTCCATAAATAAGGCTGACCTATCGACCCTGCAAGACCAACAAAATCGGACTCTCACGTGGTCACTCTTCTCTCATGAAGCAAAGGGTGAAAGTATATGTATAAGAGAGAAAGAGAAAACAGACACTCACCTAGACTGCGACCTACATAACATGCATGCAACAAAAATGATAGACGATTCAAGTACTACACATACATTCCAACCAACAATGTCCGTCACAGCTGAGGGCTTACAAATGATATGGGAAAGTGAGGTTCAGGTGAGAAAAGGCAAAACAAATTATGGAAATGTGAAGGTAAAGCGTCAAGCTAGTTCCTAAACAAGGCCATATAAGACCATCCGAATCTCAACTGACTGAAAAATCAAACACAAGTGCCCTTCTTTGGCACAAAACTCACTACCCAATACACAATCTCCTCAAAAAGATATGGAATAAGACGGAGGAGTGAGACCGTCATAAGATAAAAATGAACACGTACGGTCTCAAAATCAAACCAGCTAAGATTTTCTATTTTTTCTTCTCCTGGTTTCTTACTGAGTACGTGATTCTTTTTGATTTTTTTTCTTTTTTTTTTTCGTAAATTTCTCTTTTTTGTTTTCTTTTCCAATTCTTTTTTTTTCTTTTCTCCTTCCTTTATTTACACCAACTCCAATCAAAATGATACGGGCCAAACTGCAGATGGAAAAAGCATACCACAAAAGACATACTAAACTAGCTTGACTAGGCAGGCTCAGTTTTGGATGTAGCTAATGGGTCAAAAAGGCAAGATTTGGCTTAAGTGGAGTTAAATGGGTGAAAAATATAAGAAAAAGGAAATTTGCAAGCACCTCCCTGCATGTGACACCGACCACAAACCCGAATGTATGCAATTGACAAGAAATCGAATTTCATAAATGTACAAAAGTAATAAACATGTTATGCAAGGAGTACTACTCTCAATTCCTATGTAAACCGGGCATGAATGTCACCAGTTATAAGGCTCTAAATCTCAGAAATTGTAAGTAGGTTGCCAATTTATCAGGTCAAGTCTAAACAGTCAGCTAAATGTTTGACAAAAACTCGTAGATAAGTGCAAGACTAAACTAATAACTGTCAATAAAGTGCAAGGCTCAAGTAAAAATGACAATTTAAAGAGCAAAAATAAACGTGAATTTTTTTTTGATTTTTCGTTTTTTTTTTTATTTTTTTTTTGGAAAAATAAAGAACAATGCATACGAAAATTAAACGAGATAGCAGAAATGCAAATAAAAACAATATGCAGACACAGATATGGATGCATAGCCTCCCCAAATCAAACCGCACAATGCCCTCATTGTATCCAAAAATAGGGAAAAGAAATGCAAATTAAAAAAGGAGAGTGAAGATGCGGAAAACTTATAAGATAACGCGAAGAAGGGACCTCCCCAAACCAGCCAGCAACATGGGAGGTCACAAACAGCTTCATAGTGGCGTCATAGGAAGCGAATCAAAGCAAGAAAACTCGATCAAGAGAACCGATTATTAAACAAAATAAAAACTGAAATGTTTGAAAAACAACTAAAAATAAAATCTCCGAGTTGCCTCCCGGGTAGCGCTAGTTTCAGACATGTCCCAGCTCGACCTTCTTTCTTCATCCAGCTGCTCCAGTCAGTTACAATCAAAGCAGCTCAAAGCTCTTAGTATGAGATCATATATCTGCGCATGTGCTACACAAGAGCATAAGTAGCACCATGATATAAAAATAAAATAGGAAATTGAAATATTTAATCGTTTAAGCCTGACAAATTTCCTATGACAGCTCCTAAATTTGTCCACAAAATAAAGGAACTCGGGAGCAATTATCAATAATCTAAGGTCCCGTTTCAGATTAACAAATTTATGATGACAAGAACGGTGGAAAACTGTTAAATCATTTGACCAACTGGGAGGGGGTATAGCATTAAAAGAAAAAACACGAGTAATACGAGGTAGCGTACTATTAATATTAACAACAATAAAATTATCGCTAACTACCTCAGGTGGGTTGCTCTCAATGTCGGAATCATTGACCAAAGAATATATTACCTCATCCGTGCTAGGAGCAATTACCGACTCAGCTGTCTTCTCGTCACCCTCCTCTGTGGATATCGTCCCGTAAATCGCAGCCTCAAGCGCATAAAGCTCGGCCTTGAAAAGGGGAGATTCACCGTATCCATTGTCTTCATAAAAATCGTCATCTAGAACAAACCCACATGACGAATCAATGCTCTCACTGGCCAAACTACTCGATCGAGTAGAATTATTACTCGATCGAAGGCTTTCTTCCTGATTTTCACTCGATCGAGTACATTGAACTGCTCGATCAAGTGAATTTTGCAGTGCATCGCAGAAATCTTCATAAATCGCTTCATTTTCGGTATAGATCTTCGTAATCCGAGATCCAAATCATTAATAGCGCTAGGCAACTCAGGTCTTTCATGGGAAAGACCACTCTCGGTAAAGTACACCTCCTCTGGTTGCCTGCTATTCGACTCAGCAGCTAGCTGAGCTATTTGAGACTCCAGCTCAATGAGTTGAGCTTCTATACGTCTATCATACTCTTGCCTTTTGGATGCAAGTGTCTTCAACAAAGATTTCAGCTCCGCAATCTCTTCTTTCCGTATATCAGGAGGAACTTATTATTGCGGTGGCCAGATAAACGGAGGCTGTTGATAGCCTCATTGATAAGGTGGATGTGGCAGCACAACTACAGAAGGTTGACTAGCTCGTCTACGCTGCTTGAACGCGAAGACCTCGTCATTTTCTGCCATGCAAAAAGCTGCATTGTGCTCAGCAGCACCACATCTCCCACAGTAAACCACCTGCTGCGCCATAGGATGGAAAATAGGTGGAGGTCAAAGGTACTCAAGCCTTCCCTTTGACGATCTTTTACCTAGAACTGTCTAGGTAGGACCTGTAGGGCCTATCAAAACAACACTCAAGGAAAAAGATAAGAACTGCCTCAAGGAATAAATCCCTTGAGGCTAAAGACAGACAAAAAGAAATAAGTAAATAAATAGTTGCCTCCCCAGCAACGGCGCCAAAATTTGATACCGTCGTTTCAGTACCAAAAATAAATAAATAAGTACAACTAACAGAAGTCAGTGGTAAGTAGGATCGATCTCTACAGGGAGGCGGTCACTATCCACTTGTCTATTCGGACCGTCTAAGGTCACGATTGGGGGTTTTGATTTGTTTGAACTAAACTAAACAAGATTTAAGGCAAGGGAAAAGGAATAAGAGAAATTAACAGGAGAAAGAGGGAACTAGGATGTCGGGTCGTCAATGAACATCAGTTAATTGCAGCTAAGGTCACAGATTAGTCTATGTGTCGGTCTAAGGGGCAACGAATATCTCCTTCCGGTCTCAATTCGCCCTAAAACACTAATAGCTTAGCTTCCGCCCTCACTACGGTGCCCTAATGTTCGCTACGAGTCTCACCCTTTCCAACCTTCCGGTCTAGGTCAAGGTTTACTACGATAAAATGGCTAATTGCGTCGACTCAATTAGACAGAAACAATTAATTGTAGCGATTAACAACATAGACAATACCACAATAGACGATCTATAAACTTAATTAGCAATTAACATTCATTCATTGACTACCCTAAATCCTAGCAGGGAGAAATTAGCTAGACATGATAAAAGAAAGAACAAAAGCAAAGGGAAAAGAAATAAACATTAAATAAAGAGAAAAGGGAAAAAGAGAGAATTACAGTAGATCCGGAAAAAGAGAGGAACAGAGAACAGTAGAAAACAGAAGAAAAGTATTTATAGAGTAGTGTATGAGATGATAGGGTCCGTTTCTAAGTGTATATCATCGTCCTATTTATAGGAGAGGCGAGTTTATTAAACCTAATAGCGAAATAAGACTAAAAAGCCCGAGCCCAATAGCAAACCACTCGATCGACTGATTTTAAACCACTCGATCGAGCAAAATGAAGCTCAAACCACTCGATCGAGTAGAAAATCTACTCGATCGAGTAAAGCTTAAATTGAATCTACTCGATCGAGTAGAAAAAGGACTCGATCGAACATAATTGTACTCGATCGAGTACTTTCCAGCGCACATTTCCTGCTTTGCGCACTGAACTTCAAACGGCTACCATTTCTTCGTTACTTGGGAAAACAGAGCGATTCCGGTGGCATTGGAAAGCTAAGAGGACAAACTTTCATCTACAATTAGAATTATCTGAAAATCATATGTAGAACTAGATATATAGCTCTTCAAAGTAGACACTAGCTATTTCAAGTTCTTCCTTTGCTCGCCTAACTATTTTACTTCTTTGCGCATCTCAAGACAGCTACATTCCCGCTCCAAATTCACTCTTCCTCCAAATGCATGCTAAACGGACGATAAAAGGCTCGATTTCATTATTTTCTGGTCCATTCTTGCATATAGAACAAAACAAACCAAAGTAGCATATTCGGGGCATTTCGTAGCATAAAAGTACGATAATAGCATAGAAATACGTGCATAAAAAGGCCAAAAAGACTATATAAAATGCACGTATCAACGAGTCAAATAAATATCACTTGTATATATAAAAATGCATAGGGATTAGGGAATATCAATATATTTGTCTTATATACACAAGTGGTATGATACTTGATCCTTCTTATGCTTAAGACGGATAGTGCCGTCTTAAATGAAAATTTATGCCGAGAATACTCGTAATGCCATATTTACCAAGTTTTCAATTTGTGTATATTTAGGTCATTAATTTAGGTAAGGGTATTTGATTAAATTTAATTGTAAGAATAGTAAATTAAATAATGTTTTAGTTTTTTGGCCAATTTGTCATAAATCTTCACTTTTTTTACCAATTTGTCACAATTTATAGTTTTTTTACCAATTTGGCAAATGTCCTCCACTTTTTTTACCAATTTGGTTGTTTGGCCAGTTTATGAGTTACGAAGCCATTCAAAGAAGAAACTTTAAAGCCTTTTCTTAGAGAGCTATTGCAAAATGGTCCAGATTCTCTCCATTACTGTTTAACTGTTGTACTAATGAACTCTTACACCTACCCACAACATGAGATCTTATGGAGAAGTTAGCCTTGAGCCTGGGTATTAAACACGTATCCCTATCGCAAAAATTGTTCTTATCTACTACAATCGAGATTCAATTGAACAAACCCTAGTTTTTCTAGGGATGTAGAACATTTTTTTAATGTAAATGGATTAGAGAGATCAGAGTATGATTTTTGGGTACTTTTTTACTATAAATTTGGGAATTATTGTTAACCAAATGAGGGTTTTAGAAAGATTGTTGAGATGCAATTTGGTGTAAGAGAAACCACTGTTTTTCTTCTTAAATTTAGGGAATTATCTGATGTTTATGTGAATTGGAAATTGATTTAAAGTTTATGCAGATTTAGTGAATTTATATGGATATGAAGTTGATAGAAGTTTGGGAATTAATCAAAATAGATTGCATATTGTAGATACCTCATTTCTGCACCTCCCGCAAACCACCCGATGATGATTGGGCCGCATGTTTGGTACACAGAACGATTTATGATAGTTCGTAAGTTTATTGTCAAGTGATAGCTCAAACACTTGTATCTACCTCATAGTCGTCATCTTGGTGTCATTACGGTCGTTTTGACAGTAATTAGAGTACATTTGGAGTCCGGGTCAAAAAACCGTCTTCATTTCCTAAAACCGTCAAATCCTGAGTCAAAGCAATGTGCTTGTCTACCTAAGGTTAGGAATCTTAGGATGGCATAAAATGTTATGGTTATATGTCATTTTTAGTCTCATGTCACTTCTTTGGGCTAAACTTAAAGTTTACATTACAAAATGTGCATTTCATTTAGTTAAAATGACAACCCGACGTTTAGGCCCATTTTACAAGGTGATAACGACTTTTTTAAGTCATGCCTATTTCACATAAAGTTCTAGATCATTCTCTTAGCTTTCCAACGCCACCGAAATCACCTTATTCTGAATCTTGTAGAGAAAGTTATGCCTAAAATACGACAGGCTGTCAAACGCGTTTTCTACGCGCAGAGGATCCTATCCGGGAAAGGACGCAGCAAGTGTTGCGCCTCTTCCAAGGGACGCAGCACCTGCTGCGCCTTTTCTCATGGATTTCTTTTTGTCCAAGTTTCCGTGTTTTAACCTAAGTCGGTTATTTCCGGATCTTTCCTTCCGTATCTTACTCTTGCCATAATTCCTCCGTGTGATTAGTATAAATAGAGACCTTCGGTCTCACATATTTCTCACGCGAGTGTCCGCCCTTCTCTTCTCCCTTTGCATTCTAGACCACGTTCTTACTTTTTGGCGTCTACGTGCTTGAACATTCGACCACGTAAGCTCGGATCTTTCTGAGTATCGGCCTCGTTTGCATGACCGACCAATTTGACCAACTCCACAATCAATCAACTTAATCAATTTGTTTAATTTCCTCTTAGAGGGCACTTTCGTCGTACATTCGAGTCGAGCATCACTAAACGTTAACTTAGTCAATCTCGTTTCGTCAAACATGTAAGTCTGAGGGTGTAAATCCTTCTTTTATTTATTGTTCTTTATTTTTGTAATCATCAATTGTAAGATTTATGTCGAAAATATTCTTAAAACCGATTTGTAAAACCTTTGTTTCAAACCCTTTTTACAAATTATCAGGAGACAAATGTCGAGAAAGGACGCAGCAACTGCTGCGCCTCTTCCTGAGGTTGCCGCAGTTCCTGCTTCCTTTCTTCTTCCTTCGTCTCTTATTTGTCTTATTGTTTTTATTTTGCTTTCAATTGTTCATTATTACATCGACACAATAATTTGAGTATAATATTTTTAACATGTAAATAGATCATTAATATTTAATTCATCTTTTAAATCCTCGACTTAAATCCCTTATAATTCATATTTGCGGGTTTTCGTCATTAAAATCAAATTCAGTTTTTTAGAGGTTCGATTCATCCATATTGAGTCTATGGAATTCGTCATTGATATATTTTCATCTGTTATTTATCGCCACCCTCATTAATTCGTCATTAACAACTTGTTTAACCTAATTAATTTGTATTTGTAATTAACCTATTAATCTTGTAATTAACTCGTATTAATTAATTTTGTCCATGTTTTATCGTTTTTTATGACTTAATCACATGTAAATAATCTGTTAATCACTTCCATCTGAGTCAAATAATATAATCAAGCATTAAAATCACCAACGAATATTAACAATTTGCAATTCCGGCTTCACAGCCAGAACTAAGCTCACGAACAGACGCAGCGACTGCTGCGCCTCTTCCAAGGGAAGCAGCTCTGCTGCGCCTGTTCCTGGTTGAGTTTGGTTCCTGAACTCCCGTTTTGCCTTAACCTAGTTTATTAATTACGTATTAAATAACTATTATTTGTATTATCACCCTAATTTCTGTTCGTTTATTTATTCTTTATTTTCTCAAATTATCCGTTTTAAATATATTTTCGACATAAATCACTAAGTCCAATGTAATTATTGTAATTTTCTTTACTGTATTTCTGTATTATTGCTTGTATGTTCACATGTAATCAACTTAAATTTCTACTTTGACGTCAATTGTATGTTAATTATGTGATAACCGACTTAGTTAATTCTCACATGCTAGGATTAATCTAATGGATGTTGCATTGCATGCATATAAATCGACAATATATCGAGTATAGATAATTTCCCTAATCATTAGTAGAGGCCGCTATCGAGGCGGGCGGGATTAGGTGTTCGATCAGAAGAGCTTCCTAATACGTACCCTCACTCCTTACTCCAGATCTCTGTGAACATCCGTGTTCATTGGCATCCACGAAAGTCATTCTAGACATAAAATGCTAAGGGTAACGGATTATTGGTGTTCATGTCACTACTTTGTGTCTTGACATGACACGAGGTATTCGAACGGTTTCCAATTTTCCACAATAAATTGGTGGCGATTCCACAAATGCAAACAAAAGAAAAGCTTGCTTCGCTTTTCGCCCCTGTGGGCCCGCGTCCACAGTTTGGCAACTCCGCTGGGGATAATACACTTACGTGTAGCCAAGGGTGAAACTTGAACAAGGTTAGGGAATAGTTTGTATGAGATAGTTGTCGGTTTTCATAACTCGGTCTTCCTAGACCGTTTATTCGGCTTTCCTAGGCCCAACCCAACCCATTCGACCAATCGTCCCGTCTAGACGGTCCAAATTCTTATTTGGGCGTAAGGATGGATAGCGATTGGCGTCAACCATACTATGGTACTTACTCTTGTTTGTATCAAGAACTTTTACTACTCGAGGAAATGGACTAGGAATCGGCCTTACTCATGTTTGGTACGAGCCTCTCCACAGACCCCGGATTTGATTGTTCGGCATGGCAACCCACCCTTTAAGCCAAAACCCTTTTAAATGCACTCAGCATCCCGTTATAATGCATGTATAAATGCTTGTATCATATGTGATCACCGTTTTGTAAACAAAACCATGACGAAATTTCGTAAAACCAAAAATCCTTTTTAAAATGTAAACATTTTCAAAATAGCGCAAAATAAGTCAAAACTCTGTCCATATGTCGAGTCAAACTTCGGGCCTAAAACCCATTTCAAAACCAAATACAAAACAAAAAAAAAACCAAAAATGTTTTAATCAAAAGATTTTCAAACCGTGTAAATGTAAATATGTAAATTCAATTGGGCTAAGTTAGAGTCAAAGTTCAAACCGACTATGTCCTAGTCAGAACTCTGTCAAGTCATAAACCCGTCTCTCTTTACATTTTGGGTTTTTTCAAATTCGAGTCAAGTCCTAAGGCGTCACGCCGTCATTTTTGACACCCTACCCCAATTCAGTTAGGATCAAAACATTTCCACGCCTCGACTCACACGCTCGAGGTTAACACATCGATCCGTCTCTTAGTACACGTTCGAGACACACCTACCCGAACCTCGAGTCAAGTCCGTCTTAAAACATGCGTCTTAGAATCACGTGTCATCAATCCCGTTAATCAAGTCCACCATACAAATGTCACTCTGTCAAAGTCAACACTCGAGTTTAAAGGTCAAGGTGAAACACCGTGAATCCAAACACGAGAAGTCACTCACGATATTTCCTGGATTCACAAGTCAAGATCTAGTCATTTCGTCTCGTCATGTATCCTTTGTTTGTTTCTCTAGTATGCGTGATCCCACGTCAAATCAAGTTGTAATGCGCATCATTTTCTTCTCGGTAGGAATTCCGCAATTTCCAATGAAAGGGTTCAAGAATGTTTATCTGTCGACGTCGAAGAACTAAGTGCTGCAGTCATTAAGCTTCAGACCACCGTCGAAGATTGAGCACTCGTGTCATCCGTATGGAAAACAAGATAGATATGATGAAACCTTTACCATCTTCTCATACCCCCAAGGCCAGGGCATAGCTTCAACACAACTCACCCATCTAAGAAGGCCAATGAAGACAAGGCAGTCAACCTCTTGGAAACTCCACTCAGAAGGCCGGGACGAGCTCATAGGGAATTCCTTGACCTCAGAATCACATATGAAGTAGCTCTACAAAGACTAGTTTCCCAAGGAAAACTTCATCCAATTGGTCCAACTCCGGACCTCGAAAAGATACTGCCTAGATGGAAGGGCAATTCATATTGTCAGTACCATCGAGGTAGGGGACACGATACTGAGATGTGCTATAAGCTAAAGCATATTATTCAGGATATGATCGAGGATGGCAAGCTTCCGATGCCACCATTTGTGGAGTAATTTGATGGGACCGGCCCTCTTGGGTCTAACGGCACTAAACACGATGAAGAATCATTCCTGGACTTTTCTCATCTCCTCGATCCTCGTGATGACAAAGAAATCAAAGCACTGAAGGAGGGCGATGTCCAAAGTGGAATGCTCATGCTTTCCAAGATAGAGGGAGCCATTGATACTCTAAACTCTCGACTTTCCAACATGGGGAGTCAATTTGCTGAAATGGATAAGAAGCTTGAGACCCAACCTTTCAAGATGAAGAGTGTCCAGACAAACCCTCGACCTCATGGTCTCGAGGAGAAAGCAAAAAGTGAGTAATCTATTCCTAGCTCTTCTCATCCAAGAATCAAAATCAACAATGGCGGCCTCATGGAGCCTTCGTCAAAGAAATTAAACAACTTTCCCAGGTCATTCACGAATCTAGGAATACCTTATGCCCTAGCCTTGAACAAATTATCCTCTCTAGGTCTTCTTCAACCAATAGGATCTACACCAGATATAGAAAAGAAATCTAAATTGTGAGATGGCAATTCATATTGTCAATACCATAGGGGTAGGGGGCATGGTACCGAAAATTGTTATAAGCTCAAGCATGTCATACAAGATAGGATCAAGGATGGTAGGATTTCTGTCTCACTCCTAAAATATTTGGGTACAGAAGTTTAGCGGTCTTATAGGGAGTTCAATATCGCAGATGATAAAAAAGATGAACGATCCACCAATCATTTGGTGAAAAGAAGAAAAACATATTTACAAATACCCGACCAGTCGAAGGAGGCAACATTGGTTGAGGACGCTATTGACTGTCTACACCCAGTTTACACCTCTTATTTGAAAGGTGGCATCAAAACCGTTGAAAACTTATCGGTAGAGATTGTTCGTATCAATGAAGTCATCCAAGGAGGTTCACCATCCACATCTACGCCAAACAATCAAACAATCCGCATTATCGACGTAAAGTTTATAGAACCTTCACCGGAAAGAGGAACTCGACATTCAAGGTCATACTACAATTTAGGCATGCCTTATACGGTAGACTTTAAAAGACTCTTTGCTAAAGGACTGATCCAACCAATCGGTCCAACCCCAGACCCTAAGTACGAGATGAGAGGTCGCTTCTGGGATGGTTCTCAATATTGCTTATTCCATAGGGATAATGGACACGACACTGAAGAATGTTCCAAACTCAAATATATCATCCACTATATGCTCGATCGCGGCAAGATATCTTTATCGACCCTCGATCCGTTAAGAGAAAACAATGACCCTCATGGGTGTCTTACTCTTCAAAGACAGGAAGATCTCTTGGGCCTTTACCCTTCTAGTATTCCCAATGATGAGGACGAGGTGTTCAAATGGGTGAATGCTCTAAGACAGATACCGAAGCCAATTGCTGGAAGAGAAAATGCTCAAGCGTGGGCCGATGATTACGAGTCTAGATCTAAGATCACGTCGAAGTCCGAGTCCGAGTCCGAGTCTTAGGCTTTCTATCCCATAATTTTTTTTCTAGTGTCTTTCTTTGTGTCCATTTCTATTTCTAGTGACAACCTGGGGGCTGTCCCATGAGTCATGTGGCTCCTCAAGTCTATGTTAAATACATTCATTATTCATTTCAATAAAAGTACACTTTTCAATCCACATATTCTATCATATCTATTCCTTTACCTTTTTCCTGTGACAACAAGAATTGATTTGAGATATTTAAAAATGAACAACAAAAACAACGTACGACAGTCAATGTGAGTACACTTAGATAATGTCCCGTTCCAAGTTGTAGAGGATCCGAAACTCCGTGTTCTTTTCTTACCTATTCCATGTCTGGTAATAGAAACTTCGCTATACCCTAGTTTAGGACGAGCGTATCTCAAGAGATTCTAGGACAAATCCAGACCATCTCCCTTGTTAACGATCTATGACGGAAGGCAAGCCCATTCCCCACAATAAACAACCTGTGTTACTAAAGACCAACCCGTTTCACACCAAAGGTGCTAGTCTGACTCAAATACATGGTAGCAAACAAATCCAAGACGACACGAGCCATGATCAAAGACAAAGGCTCAATCAAGAGAGATGACCGAAATCAATATCCAAGGCCGCAGTTGTGCCCGTGATCCAAGACAAATGAGTCAGAAGAAGAAGGCTCAATCAAGCAAGTCAAGTCAATATCCAAAGTCAAAGTTATCCTCAAAAACCTGAATCAAGAATCTGAGTAAAAGCCGAGCTATATTCCAAACCAAGAATCTGAGTCCAGATCAAGAACGAGTATGAAATCAAATGCTAAACGGAATACTGCTGAAGTCTATATAAAATCAAGACATTGATGAAGATGGTCAGCTAGCACCCTCACTTAGCCTTTCACACATCACACACTCTAAAGACCTTCTCGAGACCGTTACGGGGAGATAGTTAGGAATTTTGAGAATCCTCTCAAGCTCGTGAAGTATACCCATCCTTTAGGGCCAAGACATGGAAACTTGATCCCACGTCATTTTTAACCTACCTTTATGTGCTCAGGCTACATCAAGCCAAGAGACTCCATTTCCAAGCCACATTACAAGCCATAACCCCATAAAGCCTTAACTCCACAAAATCAAGCTCCAGAAATTTGTTTCATCAAAGCCTCTTATTACCGAGCTCCACATTCCAAATATCCAATCCAGTTTTACCTTGACTCAGACACGGAGTCTTCGAATACTTTGTTACCTAGAACAGGACATACCAATATCATCCTTAGGGTCCACTAAGTGTGCTCATATGACAAGGAATTTTTTTACAAAATTAGTTATACCTCTTTGGTCTATGATCAGAGGGAGTTATCTCAAATCGATTCTTCGAGTCACCAAAGGAATATACTCTCCTGACCCATGCACTTTAAGATATTAACAACTTGGCTTAGGCACACACTTAAACTACGATCTGGTTTGATTTCACCTCTTTAGGTGGATACGTCGGCAGTCTTTCCTTACACAAGAAGGATACAGCCACAACACCCAAATAAAATTAACCAAAGCCAAACCTCAGAACTACGATCTGGTTTGATTTCACTTCACGTGAATACGTAGGCAGTCCTCAAGGACACAACCATCCCAACCATCAACTTTTAACCCTAATTATCAACCACCTCAATGATCAACTTTCAACCCCAATTATCATCTCAATTATCAACTTTAAACCTCAATTACCATCCCTTTCCATTTCACAACCTTCCAACCACAATTTCCATTTATACTTCTTTACCGGGGGCTCCTTATGGTCGCCCAGTCTCTTTTTTACCAAATTCAAGAGTCATCTTCTCATCCTAGGGGCTTCTCTTCTGAGATGCCACCCTGCCTTTATTCCTCTCTTATTTTAAGTCAAGCTAGTGCTCGGTTCGGGCAATGACAAAGGTCTTAGATCGATTATCCAAGGTATCGTACCTCAAGAGGGGTCTCTTTTACAGCAAACGGTGGTGAAAGTTGTCCCAGTAGACAGATGATCCATGGCTCATGCCTTGCCTTTATATGCCTTCATCATTCTAGCAAAGCTTCTACCTTTGGAACTGATACGCATTGTCACCCACACTCGGCAAGGGGTTTCACGTACTTAAGCAAAGTCTGTCTAGGTCATCCCTGTGTCGCGTCAAATTTAAGTTAGTGTCACGTCAGTCCAAGCTAAGTCTATATTTTGCGTCCGTATAAGGTCTACGCCGCGTCAGTCACGTGTCTAGAGCCCATTTGAATATGCATATCGCACTACAAACAACAAATTTCTTTGAGCAAGTTTTAAACAACTTTTATAAGGAAACAACTTTTGCAAAACCTATGTGTTTCCTCATTCGAGGTCCATGTGATAATTGCTTACATGCGTATGTGTTACATTTGTTTTTCTATCAGATTGCATTCTTGTGTGGCTACTAACCATGCAGGTAAGTATCAGAAGCAGTACTTTATCAAGACTTCGCTTGCAACAACGAGCGGATTTTATCTGACGGTGTTTCGACACACCTCAATAATCCCCCAGCGAGAGTTCAATGTTCTTCTCGAGACATGGAGATTCAACCACAATAATCTCCCAGCGAGAGTTCACTGTTCTTCTCGAGACATGGAGATTCAACCACAATAATCCCCTAGCGAGAGTTCACTGTTCTTCTCGAGACATGGAGATTCAACCACAATAATCACCCAGTGAGAGTTTGCTTGAGGACAGAGACATGCAGATTCCCCAGAGTCATCGATATTTCACCCAGTAGTTCCTAAACTTAACCCTAGGATCCCAAATCCTCTTAAGTTCACAAGCCTTTAGGTTCCCATACCATCCATCCTTTTAGGTTCATATACCTAGGTTCACACACCTAGCTTCTTTTAGGTTCCCAAACTCTCTAGAGTTCATACACTTTTCCCCTTAAGATCATATTCCTTTAGGATCACCTTTTCCATTTAGGATCATAATCCTTTAGGATCACCTTTTCTTAGAGTTCCTACACCCAAACCTTGGTTACCCCTTTAAGTTGAGCTTATATTTGGCCTCCTTCCCGTCGATGTTTTTGTAATACCAATGATTTTTAAACTAGTTTTATTTTTCTAAACTCGAACTTCGGGGACGAAGTTCATTTTAAGGGTGGAAGATTGTAATATCCCAAATATTCTTATTCTTACAATTTTAAGTCGTCTTGAAAAAAACAATATATTTGATACTTAGTCTTTTGGAAAAAGAAAAAAAGAAAGAAAATCCAAAATTCGGAACATAAGCGTTGGTCATCTCTTTTTCTAAGTCGGTTTCTTTAGCTTTGCAAATTACCCTTATCACTTGGGACTCCTATTAAACCCCTTTCATATTCTTATTAAATAACACACAGCCTCTACCGCTTACGTCAAAAGATCCGCCTAATTTCCATTAGTCTTCTGCATATAATATATCCTTGCCTTCAATTCTTAATAGATCTTTGCATGAACCTTTTTTGTTTGTTTAACAAATCCCTGCCTTCAATCACCTTGTGCTTGATCTAAATTCACGCCCCTTTTCCTCATGGAGTTAGTGTTCTTGTCCTCATGGATTGATTTTCGTTGCGTCGGAAGGTAATACGATTCTACCGATCCTATTATTATTATTATTATTATTATTATTATTATTATTATTATTATTATTATTATTATTATTATTATTATTATTATTATTATTATTATTATTATTATTATTATTATTCGGGGTTGTATGCGTATGTGCTATTATCTGAGTTTTCTTTTATTTTGGTCATAAACATGTCCAATGATTAAGTGCGATAACTATTGTTATAATTAATTGTAGTAGTAGTTACGTATTTTCTGTTATTAAGTTTATTGTTGGTGAGGTGGGTTATTATTAAAAGGCTTGAGAGTTTCGTTATCGCGAAAGGGTCGGAATTGATAGATACGTAAGGCTAAATATGGAGTTGAATTTAATGTTGCAAGTTTGGTTTTATAAGCACCATGATTGCAAAGGAATTTCATGTTGGCCATTGTTAGATTGAGAATATTCACTTTACGTCTTTAAGATAAGGAGGAATTGGCAATTTGATTTTAATCTCCTACCGTGTGCAGTACACTTGAGGTTTTGGTTTCGGCTTTTCGGTCTTGTATTGTATTTAATTTCTCGTATCCTCTGACCTTGACTCGTGGGTGAGTAGCTTAGAGCCTTGTACTCTAAGTGTTGAGCATGGTTCTTTGAACCCTTGATAATATCGATATTGAAATTGAGATGGGAATTGGTTCGGTATTGAGTTATGAGTTCTGGGGCCTTTGAGCCGAGTTATGTTTATGGTCCAAAGTGACCATGGTTATTGAGTTATTTGAGTTTGAAATCGATATTGAGATGGAAATATTGTTTCGCGGTTTTTATCCGCTAGTTCACTCACCCCTTGTCCTTGTCTTAGGTTCGACGATGAAAATACGATACTTGGTTACCTTGGAGTATTACATTATGAGTAAGACGGAGTAATGTGTACGACGGAGTAGTGAGATGAGATTTGTTTAGCTATGGTGGCGAGAGATGAGTATTATATTAAAAGAATAGTATGGAATTAGTATGAGGTTCAGATTAGTTTATGGGGAGTGTTTTTATTATTCTCTCTGTTTATTTTTATTTTTACGTGTTTGTGTTTCCACGCCATGACCAAAAACTATTCTGCTTATATTGAGGTATTATCTGTTACTCAGCTTTCCGGCTGACGTGTTTTCTCCCTTCTGGGCTACTCGTCATGGGGGTAGTTCCTTTCTGTCTTCTGGTTTTGCTTTCAGGTCTTCCGCTGCCGTTCAAAAGGATTTTATTTCAAGACAAGATTTTATTTAAAGATTTGTAAAAGTTTGACTTATTTTATATTTCATATTGTATAAAGAGAATTCATTTTGTAATAAGAGACTTTGTATATTAATTATAATATCCCGTATTTTGGCCAGTTTTGTATGTGAAAGTTAATTTTAATTTAGCCAAATATATGGGGTGTTACAATTGGTATCAGAGCGGGTTCTTTCTTGGTCAGGTGTTGAGATCGTCACATCTTAACACCGCTCTTTTAACCTTTTAAACTCTTTTTAAATTTTGAGTCGTCATTTTATTCATTTTTGAATCTTTAAGTTCGCGGACGAACTTTGTTTTTAAGAAGGGTGGAATGTAATACCAATGATTTTTAAACTAGTTTTATTTTTCTAAACTCGAACTTCGGGGACGAAGTTCATTTTAAGGGTGGAAGATTGTAATATCCCAAATATTTTTATTCTTACAATTTTAAGTCGTCTTGAAAAAAACAATATATTTGATACTTAGTCTTTTGGAAAAATAAAAAAAGAAAGAAAATCCAAAATTCGGAACATAAGCGTTGGTCATCTCTTTTTCTAAGTCGGTTTCTTTAGCTTTGCAAATTACCCTTATCACTTGGGACTCCTATTAAACCCCTTTCATATTCTTATTAAATAACACACAGCCTCTACCAGTCTACCGCTTACGTCAAAAGACTCCGCCTAATTTCCATTAGTCTTCTGCATACAATATATCCCTGCCTTCAATTCTTAATAGATCTTTGCATGAACCTTTTTTGTTTGTTGAACAAATCCCTGCCTTCAATCACCTTGTGCTTGATCTAAATTCACGCCCCTTGTCGTCATGGAGTTAGTGTTCTTGTCCTCATGGATTGATTTTCGTTGCGTCGGAAGGTAATACAATTCTACCGATCCTATTATTATTATTATTATTATTATTATTATTATTATTATTATTATTATTATTATTATTATTATTATTATTATTATTATTATTATTATTATTATTATTATTATTATTATTATTATTATTATTATTATTATTATTATTATTATTATTATTATTATTATTATTATTATTATTATTATTATTATTATTATTATTATTATTATTATTATTATTATTATTATTATTATTATTATTATTATTATTATTATTATTATTATTATTCGGGGTTGTATGCGTATGTGCTATTATCTGAGTTTTATTTTATTTTGGTCATAAACATGTCCAATGATTAAGTGAGATAACTATTGTTATAATTAATTGTAGTAGTAGTTACATATTTTCTGTTATTAAGTTTATTGTTGGTGAGGTGGGTTATTATTAAAAGGCTTGAGAGTTTCGTTATCGCGAAAGGGTCGGAATTGATAGATACGTAAGGCTAAATATGGAGTTGAATTTAATGTTGCAAGTTTGGTTTTATAAGCACCATGATTGCAAAGGAATTTCATGTTGGCCATTGTTAGATTGAGAATATTCACTTTACGTCTTTAAGATAAGGAGGAATTGGCAATTTGATTTTAATCTCCTACCGTGTGCAGTACACTTGAGGTTTTGGTTTCTGGCTTTCTGGTCTTGTATTGTATTTAATTTCTCGTATCCTCTGACCTTGACTCGTGGGTGAGTAGCTTAGAGCCTTGTACTCTAAGTGTTGAGCATGGTTCTTTGAACCCTTGATAATATCGATATTGAAATTGAGATGGGAATTGGTTACTGGTATTGAGTTATGAGTTATGGGGCCTTTGAGCCGAGTTATGTTTACGGTCCAGTGTGACCATGGTTATTGAGTTATTTGAGTTTGAAATCGATATTGAGATGGAAATATTGTTTCGCGGTTTTTATCCGCTAGTTCACTCACCCCTTGTCCTTGTCTTAGGTTCGACGATGAAAATACGATACTTGGTTACCTTGGAGTATTACATTATGAGTAAGACGGAGTAATGTGTACGACGGAGTAGTGAGATGAGATTTGTTTAGCTATGGTGGCGAGAGATGAGTATTATATTAAAAGAATAGTATGGAATTAGTATGAGGTTCAGATTAGTTTATGGGGAGTGTTTTTATTATTCTCTCTGTTTATTTTTATTTTTACGTGTTTGTGTTTCCACGCCATGACCAAAAACTATTCTGCTTATATTGAGGTATTATCTCATTACTCGACTTTTCCGCCGACGTGTTTTCTCCCTTCTGGGCTACTCGTCATGGGGGTAGTTCCTTTCTGTCTTCTGGTTTTGCTTTCAGGTCTTCCGCTGCCGTTCAAAAGAATTTTATTTCAAGACAAGATTTTATTTAAAGATTTGTAAAAGTTTGACTTATTTTATATTTCATATTGTATAAAGAGAATTCATTTTGTAATAAGAGACTTTGTATATTAATTATAATATCCCGTATTTTGGCAAGTTTTGTATGTGAAAGTTAATTTTAATTTAGCCAAATATATGGGGTGTTATTCGTAGAAGAAGAATTTTGGTACATCTGTTGAGACCGTCTGATTGTGTTGCATTCCAGGTAGGGTTTCCCTACTCAGTATTAGTTACATGATGTGTGTGGTGATTGTGCTGTAGTTAGTGATTGTTGATTGATTCAGACGGTTGTGATTTCATGTTGTTGATTGATTCAGACGGTTGTTGATGTTGTATTGTGGTTGCTGTTTATCTGTCTGTGTTCTTCGGGGTGCGTCCCTGGCTGAGTGGAGTCATCTGCGGGAGTGGCTTCACGCTCTTGATTCGCCTTCTGTGGAACCCGCCACAGAAGGGATGTGCACATTAATGAACATGGGTTTATCGCTCGATGGAGATGAGCGGGGCTTAGGTGGGAACGGCAGCGCGGTCCCCCATCGGCGGCGAGGAGTAACCTGTTGCGATGGGTACTCTGGCAGGGCTACACACTTTAGTGTGTAGTCAGTTGTGTGGAGATTGGAGATGGAGACTGGGGTTGTGTTGAGCTGTTTGAACTGTTTGTGTACTTGTTCCATTATGGCATTGTTTTTGTGTAATTAGTACTGACCCCGTTTAAATGTTTTAAAAACTGTGGTGATCCATTCGGGGGTGGTGAGCAGTTATTGAGCAGGTATGATATGACGCGTATGGGATAGCTGGGATGAGTCTTCACGTGGCAGTTAGAAGTCTTCCGCTTTGTCAGACGATGTTTTATAGCTTTGATAGTTTTAGCTGTAGACCGTCTGAGAATCTTGTAATTCAGTTTTACAGTTTTGGTTTTGATCATGTAATCACATTAAACGTTATTTACTATTTAAATATGTTTCTTTATTGTCTTATGATTATCATTGCCTCGGGTAACCGAGATGGTAGCACTTCTATGCCTTAAGTGGTCCTGGTAAGGCACTTGGAGTATGGGGGTGTTACAGTTTTCCTTTAGGGTCCCACACCCTAGCACAATCCTTACATATCTTTTAGGTCTTACCCTTAGTTCCTACGCAACTCCGGAAGCATCTCGAGAAAGAAGTTTCAGGTATGGTCTCTTCTTATGGCTGGCGAGCCTCCTTACGTAGTCTAATGGACTTTAAACGACCCTCCCCGATAGTCGACAGACCCTATAATGTTCCCGACGACAGGTCCTTGGCTCAGACACCCTGAGCCGCCTCGCGTCGCCATAGTCGTCAGGTTGTAATCTTCGATTGACCAGATGGCTATACTTTGACTTTCGCCTTGTCCAAGCCTCAGTCAAAGTAGAGGCTCTATAGATACCTCATTTCTGCACCTCCCGCAAACCACCCGGTGATGATTGTGCCGCATGTTTGGTATACGGAACGATATATGACAGTTTGTAATTTTATCATCAAGTGATAGCTCAAACACTTGTATCTACCTCATAGTCGTCATCTAGGTGTCATTACGGTCGTTTTGACAGTAATTAGAGTACATTTGGAGTCCGGGTCGAAAAACCGTCAAATCCCGAGTCAAAGCAATGTGCTTGTCTACCTAAGATTAGGATGTCACAATTTTATGGTTATATCTCAGTTTTAGTCCCATGTCACTTCTTTGGGCTAAACTTAAAGTTTACATTACAAAATGTGCATTTCATTTAGTTAAAATGACAACCCGACCTTTAGGCCCGTTTTACAAGGTGATAACGACTTTTTTGGGTCAGTCCTATTTCACGGAAAGTTATAGATCATTCTTTTAGCTTTCCAACGCCACCGAAATCACCTTATTCTGAGTCTTGTAGAGAAAGTTATGCCGAAAATACGACAGGCTGTCAAACGCGTTTTCTACGCACAGAGGAACCTATCCGGGAAAGGACGCAGCAAGTGCTGCGCCTCTTCCAAGGTACGCCGCACCTGTTTCGCCTTTTCTCAGGGATTTATTTTTGTCCAAGTTTCCGTGTTTTAACCTAAGTCGGTTGTTTCCGGATCTTTCCTTCCGTATCTTACTCTTGCCATAATTCCTCCGTGTGATTAGTATAAATAGAGACCTTCGGTCTCACATATTTCTCACGCGAGTGTCCGCCCTTCTCTTTTCCCTTTGCATTCTAGACCACGTTCTTACTTTTTGGCGTCTACGTGCTTGAACATTCGACCACGTAAGCTCGGATCTTTATGAGTACCAGCCTCGTTTGCATGACCGGCCAATTTGACCAACTCCACAATCAATCAACTTAATCAATTTGTTTAAGTTCCTCTTAGAGGGCACTTTCGTCGTACATTCGAGTCGAGCATCACTAAACGTTAACTTAGTCAATCTCGTTTCGTCAAACATGTAAGTCTGAGGGTGTAAATCCTTCTTTTATTTATTGTTCTTTATTTTTCTAATCATCAATTGTAAGATTTATGTCGAAAATATTCTTAAAACCGATTTGTAAACCTTTGTTTCAAACCCTTTTTACGAATTATCAGGAGACAAACGTCGAGAAAGGACGCAGCAACTGCTGCGCCTCTTTTTAGGGACGCAGCACCTGTTGCGCCTCTTCCTGAGGCTGCCGCAGTTCCTGCTTCCTTTCTTCTTCCTTCGTCTCTTATTCGTCTTATTGTTTTTTATTTTGCTTTCAATTGTTCAATATTACATCGACACAATAATTTGAGTATAATAATTTTAACATGTAAATAAATCATTAATATTTAATTCATCTTTTAAATCCTCGACTTAAATCCCTTATAATTCATATTTGCGGGTTTTCGTCATTAAAATCCAATTTGGTTTTTTAGAGGTTCGATTCATCCATATTGAGTCTCTGGAATTCGTCATTGATATATTTTCATCTGTTATTTATCGTCACCCTCTTTAATTCGTCATTAAAAACTTGTTTAACCTAATTAATTTGTATTTGTAATTAACCTATTAATCTTGTAATTAACTCGTATTAATTAGTTTTGTCCATGTTTTATCGTTTTTTATGACTTAATCACATGTAAATAATCTGTTAATCACTTCCATCCGAGTCAAATAATATAATCAAACATTAAAATCACCAACGAATATTAACAATTTGCAATTCCGGCTTCACAGCCAGAACTGAGCTCACGAACAGACGCAGCGACTGCTGCGCCTCTTCCAAGGGACGCAGCTCTGCTGCGCCTGTTCCTGGTTGAGTTCTGTCCCTGAACTCCCGTTTTGCCTTGACCTAGTTTATTAATTACGTATTAATTAACTATTATTCGTATTATCACCCTAATTTTTGTTCGTTTATTTATTCTTTATTTTCTCAAATTATCCGTTTTAAATATATTTTCGAAATAGATCACTAAGTCCAATGTAATTATTGTAATTTTCTTTATTGTATTTTTATTATATTTCTGTATTATTGCTTGTATGTTCACATGTAATCAACTTAAATTTCTACTTTGACGTCAATTGTATGTTAATTATGTGATAACCGACTTAGTTAATTCTCACATGCTAGAATTAATCTAATGGATGTTGTATTGCATGCATATAAATCGACAATATATCGAGCATAGATAATTTCCCTAATCATTAGTAGAGGCCGCTATCGATGCGGGCGGGATTAGGTGTTCGATCAAAAGAGCTTCCTAATACGTACCCTCACCCCTTACTCCAGATCTCTGTGAACATCCGTGTTCATTGGCATCCACGAGAGTCATTCTAGACATAGAATGCTAAGGGTAACGAATTCTTGGTGTTCATGTCACTACTTTGTGTCTTGACATGACACGAGGTATTCGAACGGTTTCCAATTTTCCACAATAAATTGGTGGCGACTCCACAAATGCAAACAAAAGAAAAGCTTGCTTCGGTTTTCGCCCCTATGGGCCCGCGTCCACACATATGTGGATGATGGTGGTGGGAGTGTAAGGGAAAAAGTAAATGGCGGTGGTCACAGTAAACGAAGCGGCTAAATTGTTTCTGGGTAACAGTAGAACAATGAAGAATGGAATAATGAGGAAGATGAATAATGGGACCACAACCCCTTCACTTGTTGCATTACCTGCCATCACCAGTTAAAAATCGCATAAGATCAATACAAGAAAAACGAGGTCCCAGTTTAGGTTATTCTGAGTTAAACAATAGTTTAAATTAATATGAGAAGGGAGGTATAGTTTGGATTATTCTCATAAAATAACCATATAATATAATGGTAAACATGTTAATGTAAATATTACAAGTGTATATATATGTAAAATAAAAAAGGAAGAGCTTATCTTTATAAGAGATGGACAGAAAAGACACTAGTCATGGAGTGATAAAATCACTGCCCTAAAGTTGAATTTGTCCCGCTGGATACACACGTCTACTTAGCAACCAACTTCCCAGAGTTACACGAATTCCGAGTCTAAGGTGTACGACAAAGACTCGGATTGAGAAATATTAACAGAACGTTGCCAAAATCAGCTACGAATGAAACATATTAGAGAAGGAGTAGATTGAGAAAGAGTAGATGGGAGGATGTGTTGTGTATAGAAATGTCATAAACATAGAGTATTTATAGGAATAATAAGAATAATATAGAATTATATTTATGATTTGTCTTGTAAATCATTCTTAAAAAATTGTACAATTTGTATAGAAAATACAATAATCTATTTTAGAAGACTGAGTAATCCGTATGGAAAAACCGCAACAATCAGTATAGAAGACTGAACTATCAAACTTGGAAATTGAGCAAAAAACACACAGAATTTACTTCCATCAATCCCAATTCTACCAATGTGGGATAATAAGAGCTTCTTTTGAAGCAACACTTCCAACATTCTTTACATGGTGACACGAGCCTAATACAAACCTCACGATCATACAAAAACACCCCACTGTTCCGATCTATATACACTAATTGTCCTAACAAACAGGTCATTCGGGCCTAGGGTTGAGTCAGTGTGGGTCGGGTCGTTCCGGTTCAATAGTTATCTAATCATTTACTGAGTTGAGTCACTACTGGTCGATCACTTCGGGTCAGGTTGTTTGGGTCAATTCAGGTCAGGATTTTGTATAAAATAATTCACTTTGGGTCATTACGAATCAATGAGGTCATTTTGGGTCACTTCAAGTCAGGTCATTTCGGGTCGAATCACTTTTAAGTTGGGTTAGTTTGGGTTTGTCAGGTGAAGTTAGGTTCACACTTTTCTGGTCACTTTGAAGTCTCGGGTATTCCTGACAAAATTGACTCGACCCAAATAACCAGCTCCGTACCAGACGCGACACCCGAACTCAAGACCCAAGCTTGACCCGAATCTGAATTAACTTGACCCATATAACCTAACCCGAATATTTATTGTTGTAATTGATTATTTTTTTCCGATAAAAAGTAAGTATATTGATAAAGCGTCAACCATACACCAAGAGACAACAATTTCTAGATAGCTAACCCAAATTTAGGAAAACCCCCAAATTAGAACTCATCAATTTCCAGATCTTTTTCTACACCATCATGATGGTGTTTCTTATGTTTTTAAAGGGCTTGCTCAATGGAATGTAACAATCCACGTGACTGTTGCAAATCTGAAATGTGAATGCTGAAAACAAAAGCTAGAACACTCTTTTGTGGGATTTTTTTTGTAAAGAATTTTCTTTGATTATTGATAAGATGCAAATAAGTAAATAACTGAAAGAACAAGATATAATTATCAACCTAAATTCCATATAAAATTCACAGGAATTTAGAAAAATAATTTGGATCGAGTTGAGCCTGAAATCCAAGTCTAAGCACATGATTCTAAGAACAACTCACAACATAACCAAGTAAACCCACAGTCTGTGCACATGGTGAACTTAATTATGCCAACAGACTTTGATCAACTTTCCAAAACTTAACACGGGAAAGTTATGAAGTCTGGATTCAAACTAAAGACAATGCACAAGTTTAAAAAGTTTTGAGAAAAATCTCGTGTTTTCTTAATTCATCATAATCTGCTTATTACAAGAATAAATGCTTGGTTTATATGGATCAAGGCTTTAATCTTACCCGTCCAAAAGAAATCTAAGGGACACAAAAAACCCTACAAAATAGGACAAAAAACACCTATTTTATACTCCCTCCGTACCAGACCAATGGTAACACTTACCTAATACAGCTATACCATACCAATGGTAACATTCCTTATTTGGCCCACAATATTACCAAATTATCCTTATATCAATTTGATATTTACATAAAATGTCACTTCATAGCCCACCTACCAACTCACAATCAAACCCACAATTAGATACCCCACCTATTTTTTTCCCTCTTTACCCCTTCTTTTACCCTCTTTTCTTAAAAACTCCATTTTTTACCATGTTACCATTTGTATGGTACGGAGGGAGTATTATATAAACTGAAAACAAAAACTATAAAACAATAAAGCATAAAATAGGAACTAATAAGACAATCATCCTTGTTTGCTTGCTCTTACTTGATTGAATAAAGGGTGGATTTCTTTGCTGAGTTTTCTTAGCCAAAATGAAGTAGAAAGAGCCTTAAAAGGCTCAACAAGAGTTCCCTTCAGCTTGCTTGTCCAAAAGAGAAAGACTGAAAGCGACATTGTATCTACTCCCCAAGGAGGCATAATCCGAATAGCTGAAAGTAGTCTTTAAGCTAAACTCATCTTGCATGAGGCACAACTATTAGCTCATGATGTCTATCAAGACTCATGATGGCTGATTTTAAAGTTAAGGGAGTTAGCTTTACTTCCGAAAAAGAATCAGCCATAAACATTGTGTAAATCTTGATTTATGCAATTTTAAGTGCTGATAGGTCTATCCTGAACTTTCAGCAGAAAGTCACAAATTAGCCATGTCTTGGAGATGCCATAACTTGATGTTTCGAATGAAATAGGAAGCCTCCTATATACCAAATGAGAGTTAACTGAGTTAGCTTCCTCCTTTAATTGGAATCAGGCCAGAACAATGCCTGAATCTTCAGTTATAAGCCTTTAATTAAGTTGGGGTCAGGATTGGCCTAGCCTAGCTTGTGCATTGCATTCTTCTGTACAGGCTGTTTGCAGAGATTATAACTTGAGCGACATAATGGATATTAATATGATTCAAAATTCATACACAAGCTATGATCAAAATATTTCCATGGACATAAGATTCACCCATATCCATTGAGTATAGCCTGGGTACAAAGCAAAGAGGTTAATCTAGGCATGCTGATCTTTTTAGGAATGCAATTAATTCCATTCTGTTAATTCCTGGACTCATTTGGCTTCTCACTGACTTGGACCTTGATGTGATCAATGGAAAAATATGGATATCACTATCCTGGAGTAATAAGTGTGAGACCCATGTTTCAACTCCTCTTCCAATCACCCCAGGTTCAAAAGAAATTTCTCCACAAATTTCGAGTGCATAAAAAACAAATACTTAAAGTGAGTTCACCCTTTTATTGAAAACAAGTAAATCCTACTTAATTTGAATGCATCCCCATGAAGTTTCAGAAGACCTAAGCCATTTCAAGCTCGAACACTACTTCAAGTGGTAGGATTACATGAGCCCCACATGGATCATAAATCACAATTGTAAATGGCATTAATGGTCTTGTATCATACCTGATCTCAACCCCAAGGTTCTCTTTTCCCCTATTTTCTCTTCTTAAAAGCTGACCATAACCACGAGTATGGACCCCTGGATCATATACCATAATAGTATGTTTTGGCATTCTAAGGAGATCAGCCCTATGGTGATATTGTAGGCCACTGTTTTCAGGTGATTTAAGGACATGCCTTGCCATCTTAAGAAGCTGAATTACAAGTTGAACTTGCAGGCCACCAGTTATAGAATACTCAGATATGCAATCAATATCTTCAAGAACACTAGGACGAAATTTGCCTCACGGATCAAATACCTTCTTGCCACCAAACGCTTTAAACAAATAAGGCTTAAAGAAATTTTGAGGTTATTCTTTGCTTATTTGGCATTCAAGGATTTGGACACTCCTTAAGTTTTGATTTGCCTTACATTTTTGTGCAATTTTTAGAAATGGATTCACTCTTTTGTTTACCAAGAAGCCTATATGTTGTTGGGCTTTTTGATGCGGTGGGTGTATAAAAAGAGAAGTCGGGATTCCTCCCATTACATGGATTTCAAAACCTGATTGTAAGCTGGCGCCTGAAAACATGCCTGATATGTTTGAGCATGTAATAGCCCAAA
Organism: Silene latifolia; assembly: GCF_048544455.1. Classification (NCBI taxonomy): domain Eukaryota; kingdom Viridiplantae; phylum Streptophyta; class Magnoliopsida; order Caryophyllales; family Caryophyllaceae; genus Silene; species Silene latifolia. Next base: position 23,526,926 of record NC_133536.1, read on the forward strand.
AATCTCCATGTGGCCTTATAAGGAATTTCCACAATATTGACCTCTAAACTCAACAAGTTCAAAACTGGACAGCATGGTTTAAATTGATCTATTTCACTATCAAAAATAAATTTCCACCTTGAATGAATAAGAATGAACATTTCATAAACAGGCATCCTACTTAGCAGCATTGACAACACCTAAAAAGGTTAATTTAAGCCTATAGAATTCCTAAAATATTTCACAATATCACCCAATGACAACTTGTAAATGTTAGAGCTCATATCAACATTTTTCATTCTTAACATGTATGAACTTGAACCCAAATGATCAAGAATAACTTGTAACCTTAACAACATGTACAAATGGAAGTGAGAGGTTGAAAGAGTACAAGTTATACCTTTCAAGATATAGGGTTTGAAGTAACAACTAAGTCTGATGTAGGAGGTCATATTTGACACACTTGAGTGTGGAACAACCCAATACTCTCATGTTGCTTCACCCTCGACTAGAACCCAACAAGCTTTACCACTAAACATCATCATGACTTGTCCAGACCTCAAGGTTTGAAGGTCAGGCAACCATTTATTTACAAACAAATCTAAAGGGACCTGATCAATAACTTGCCCTTTGCTTGCACCATGAAGCAAGTCTGGGCTGGTGTAGGCTTTTCTTACTCTTTTTTGGTAGCCTCAAATGTGGGGTTGAGTGTGGGTTCAATGCATTTAGACTTAGGACAAGAAACTGTTGGAGTATGTGTCCTCAACAATAGTGCGTTCACATAATTAAATCTCATAATAAGAATACATAAGGGATGATTAATTATTAAGTCAACTGATCAACATTTATCGGTAACGATTGGCTAACTAGAGTTTGACGTTACTGTCGTTTGACGGTGGTGATCAGTTGATCCCTTGAGATCACACCTATACGATGAAACCCAATTCAATAACTGTTCAAATGTATTTGATACAGGTTGATTAGTCCCTTATATTTATGTATGTATATTTGATATACATATGTTTAGTTGTGTGAGTTCGTTGAAGTCGAGTTTGGAACTCGAGTCAACGTATGTTTATTATTCAATTATACGATGATTGATTAATAAAATTTTATATCTTATTTTAATATGATTAAATAAGATTTAATTTAATGATTAAACGTTAATTCGTTAAATTAATCGAGGTTTTGTATATATTTTGAGGTAGAGGTAATTGGTTAACATATTTACAAAGGAGTTGTAAATTAATTTAATTGGGTATTATAGGACCCATTATATATTGATATAATGGTAAGATATCACTTAAAAGTTAAGTGTATATTGCTTATTAATTTGTATCATATAATTATTACATGATCATATAATTAATCATATGATTTAAAGGTATTTGTGGGACAAATATCAAAAATCAAAATAGACCATTTTAAGCTTAAGTGGACCGAAAGATTGTAGTGGGAAGGCAATGATGATTGTTCTTTTCCACATACACACTACACCATGTGATAGTGACTTCTCCTACATACTTTAATCATAATGCTTTCCACTACCCACTATCATTTTTGCATGAGAATATTTTAAGCATCAAAATGACCCACTAAGTGGGGTGTGCCGTGTGATGCTCATAAAATAGAGCAATTGTTGCTCATTTGCATACACTAGTTTACTGGGTAATTTCTCATATGAAAACAACCTCTTTTTCTCACAAACTAAAAATATTATTTATCCATTATTACTAAAGTAGTAATAGTAAATATAATAATAATATTAAGGGGATTATTCACTACTATTATCTAGTTAATAATATTAGTGATTTTTGGGTGTAATCTTGGGTGCAACTTAAAGAGTGTTCCTATACTTGGAACTATGGTTTTAGAGGATCATCCTTATGTTATTAAGCTCAAGAATAAGGTTAGGAAGGTGCCCTACCTTGTGCCCAATATTCCCTCTTTTTCAATGTAAGAAATTGTTTTTTTTTTCTCTTCTAATTTAATGAGTAAATTAGAAACTAATTATAAGGGTCTAATTAGGGGTTAATGAATCCAACAAGTGGTATCGGAACTTTGTTGTTGCTTGCAAATTATTTTTTGAATTTTTTACGAGTTATTAGATGACTAAAATAAAAACCGAAAAATTTGTGTTTATATAGTATATGCACGAAATTTTTCCATGCATGTATACATTCTGGTTCTAAAATATTTTAGGTCATTTTAGATGATTTATGGAATTTTATTGCTCAATTTATAATTTATAGGATAATAACAACATTTTAGTGAGTAAAGTGGTTATTTAATAACTAAAAATAGTTATATGCTGTTTCTGGCCACAAAATTTAATATGATCTCACATGCATATTTTATTTATTTTATGTAAAATTTGAGGCTAATGTGATTAATTTTGCATGATTTATGATTTTAATGGTTAAAATAAGATAAATTAAGGGGTTGTTTGGTTGACACTTTAAAAACACATGAATTGGGAAATCCCATGATTTGCAAAAACATGGGTTGTTTGGTTGCCATATTTTTTGGAAAATGGAGGAATTAGAAGTTCCCAGGAACTTTCAATGCCTACATGATGTAGGAATTGGCTTACCTACTCCCCCCTTGGTCATTGGAAGTTCCCATGGAATTCAATTCCTATATGAGCAACCAAACACTTTTGCCAAATTCACCCGAATTGGATGGAGGAACTTAATTCCTATGAAATTGAAGTTCCTAGGAAAATTAAGTTCCTTGATCAACCAAACGACTCCTAAGATTATATAAGCTAAAAATAGCTAAAACGAAATTTATGGCATGAAATTTTTTTCTCAAAGTTGCATACATATTTAGAACATCTGATATGAAATGGAAAAATTAATCTTGTTAATTTTGTGTATTTATTGATTTTTTTGTGATAAAATCGATAAAAGGCAACTTTATTAGTCATAAAAATTAAATTCGAAATTTTTGGTTGGATTTATTTTTTTCAAGGATCTATAAATTGTTATAGTATTTTCAAAATTTTGATTTTTAATTTTTCATATTTTTTGTGATTAATTTGGAATTAAGTTGTAAAAATCATGATTTATGCTATTTATTCATAAAATAAATTAAAAATGCTTTATGATGAATTTTTATTGAATTTTTGTGATCTTGGTCATATACCAAAATCTACAAAATTTTTATTTCGAATTTTTTTAATTTTTATGATTTATTGGGAATTATTTCTTAATTGTTAAGAGTAATTAGATTATATTGAGTAATAATGTTATACCAAGTTAGATTATTGTCAAATCTTAGTGTGGACTAATATTTGAGTCCAAAGACAGTTAGGGTAATTAACTTGGACTTAAATTTGATTTATGTATTTCTTTGGTGATTTTAATGAGTTAAAAGTCACTAAAGCGATATACGGTATAATCTAGTAAGGCGATTTGGCACATTTATTTTTGCATGTTGAATACATATATAATGCTGCATATTTTATAGATTTATGTCATTTAAATTTATGAAATTTTGAATTATGTAATTTGTCTTAGTATGGCCTTAGTTTTTAATCGGTATTACCCGTAATGTAAGGGAATATCGATTTGGTTGTAATTTTATTGTGATCTCGCATCACCGTTTTATAATTTAATATATTTAAATTTTTATTACAAATGTATAATAGGAATAGGATTAGGAGAGTATTAAGATTGGATGATAATCTAGGTAGTACAAAGAGGTATTTATATTAAGGATTAGGTACAAGGATTAAGGTTACTAAGGGCTTAAATGACTATTAAGACCCTAAGAAAATTTGAGAAAATGCTACTCCCGAAGGAAATGAGCGGATCCTCTAGCTAGTCACGTGTTGATCTGCTCGTCCCGTGCTGAGGCATGGGTTGTTCTCACTTGTGATTCGCTCGGATCCTGGAGAAGACGCTCGAATCCAGCTGCTGCAAGCCACTCGTCTTCGGCACAAGACGCCCGGATCATGGTGCTTAGAGACGCCCGGATCGTGCTCAATCCGCTCGGATTCTTAGACAGACTGCTTCTCTTCTTTTCCTCCTTAACAATCCGCAAGGATCATGTCGGGGATGCAAGGATCTTTTCATCATTGCCCATTTCACTTTATTATCTACTTAGACCTCTAATGTCGGTCTTTTTTATGCTTGGTCATTAGGTGCGATCCATTTAGCTCCATTTCGCCTCATAAAAGCAAGGTTTGCAATCCTTTCCTACCAAGGAGACAAAACCTCAAAGAATATACAAAATGGGAAACTAAAGATAGTAAATGACCCAATTATGTGCTATAAAGCATAGGAACGAGGTTAATTCAGGGACTAAATGTGCTCAAATATGAGTCACATCAATACACTATATGGCTATATATTGTCTTTCACAAATATTCGATTTTAATTTCTCGCCATACTCTAAGTATACGAAGTATAAGAATAGAGATACATCTTAGCATAATAAATTAATCCAGCAGCGGAAGCAAATGGATTCAATTTCTTCATGTTCAATACTTTTGAACTTGTCAAGATTCTTATTAACATAAGAATATTAACTTTATGCTAATATCCATCGAACTAGATATCTTAGAGATGTATTATTCTTCTCCTAAGTCTTTCATCACTCGCAATGATCAATATGTCATTCACATATAAGACTAATAATACCACCCTACTCCCACTAAACTTCATGTATAAACAAAACTACTCGACAAATCGAGAAAGGTTTATTATATGACTGAAACATACCATTCAACTCCTTGATTTCTACTTAAGATTTCTTCTTAAGTTCGTATCCTACCTTAGAATAGTTGCGATTTACATAACTCATGTAAGATGATTTTAAAATTCAATAGTCAAATAATATTATGAAATTCCAATTTAATGAAGCGTTGGAATTGGTGTAAACCCCTTACCACCAATCAACCAAGTCATGGAAACATCTTAATGTTTATGTTCAGTTCTGATTTTTGCGGAGTTCAAACTAGATAAAGTATCTTAATAAGTTACAGGTTTGTTACTTTCAAAAATAACACGACTCCTGTCCACTTTAGGTTTCGAAGAAATAATTACTGATTTTGACCAAGAAGGAACATCTTCCTACGTCTTATTCTCAGTTTGTGGCTCTTGAATATTTTCTCCTACTCTGTCTTTAAGAAATGTTCCTCATTTCTTTAATAGACAGCATCACGAGCCACAAACCATTTGTTCTCGTGATAACGTAGGAAGAGAGAGCACATGTTTACTATCGAAACAAGCTACAATTTAGGTATCATGCCTAACCATATCTCATATGAAAAGTAGATGATTGCTTTAACCATGTTTTGTTTTAGTGAAAAATTTAAATGGCAGACAAATTTTATAACAGAAACTACCTCCAACTATATTGTAAAGATTCAATCATATCGTAATGAAAGTGAACTTGTGATACCATATCACACTTTTTTTTGGTGGGATAAAAGTCTTTACTTTATACACCCCACCTCCAATGAGAAATCAAGCTCAAAGACCCTTTTACAACCAAAGCCAAGGTTATCAAAATCAACCTTCTTACAATCAATCCAATGACCAAGGCTTTGATGTTCAAAAAGCGGTCCTCCAAATGCAAAAGAATCAACAAGAATTTTTCACCCAAATGCAAAAAGATAGCCAAGCCAAAGACATCACCATCAACAACATACTAGCACACACCAAGATGCTAGAAACCCAAATATCTCAATTAGCATCTTCTAGCTCTCAAAGACAAAAGGGGCAATTACCACCTCAAAGTAATCCCCCAAGACATGAGTCGGTTAGTGCCATCTATTTGAGGAGTGTTACATGGTATGAAGGGCCGAAGAAGCCAATTGATGAAGACATTATGAATTCTAGTGACAAGCAAAGAGTTGTGGAGAACTCTAAAGAAGAAGAACCCACCACCAAAGAGGTTTCAAAAAAGAAGAATCCCGAAGGAAATGAAGATCCCCACGGGTGGAACTGAACTCGTGGTTACATGAGAAGATCCGAGCATCCCAGGGGGAATCCGCTCGAGCTGGCTCTAATCCGAGCGTCCTGGCTCTAAGACGCTCATCTTGGGAGTGCTGAAATTGAAAATTTTAGTCTGATTAATAATCTGGGCAGATTACACAGAAGACGCCCATCCCAGTCCTGAAGACGCTCATCTTGGCTAGGATCTGCGCGTCATGGCTGCTTCAAAAGTTTAAGTTTCACACTGTTTATAAATCTGAGCGTCCCAAAGTGAAGACGAGCGTCCCCTGCAGAAATCCGCTCGTCTCCTGCAGAATTCGCGCGTCCCAACACAGGTTGAAAATTCTTGAGCTCACTGACTGAGGATCCAAGCATCCCCAGTCCAAGACGCTCGTCTCCTACTGCTATTTGGCTATAACACGGGATTCAAATCTTTCTTCCTCAATTCAATTCTATCTTATACAAACACAAACACACGCCCTTCTCCCTCAAAACCCTTAATCCTCTCATCAACAAAACACAAATTCCTCAACCAAATTAACCCAAATCAAAACAAAACTTCCTCAAATCACAATTAAACTACTCCTTTATCAACAAGAAGTCATCCAAACAACAAATTCCTCACACATTGAGTCAATTTTCTAGGGTTTCAAGACAAATTTGAAAATCCTAAATCGATTGGGAATTGATTGAAACTTGAGGAAACAAGGAGCATTCAAGCACAATATTGGTTTGTTGATACAATTTTGACAAGGAGAACAACATGGCAAGAACAAAAGGTGGAAACAAGGCACCCACAATCTCAAATCTTTCCAAAAGGCAACAAGCTCTTCTAGCTTCAAAGGCTATGGTAGTGTATCAACCAAGGGTGGAGATTAAAGAAGTTACTACTCCTATGGTGGAAGCTACATCTACTCCGGTCATTGAACAATTGAAAGATTATCTGGAGGTAACTTTCATAAACGATTATCATAGGAAAGCATTTGTATCCCTTAATAAGAAGACTATTTTGCCTACCAAAATTCATATGCCAAGATGCCTTAGACAAATTGGGTGTGCTTGAAAGAACTAGGAATTTCTTTGAGTCCATGAAATTGCTTACCCTCTTTGAAATGTAAGAATTAACCTACCCTTCCCTTACCATGGAGTTTATAAGCTCCTTGATGGTGACTAAGGTAGAGGGTCACATATTTGTTGAATTCCGTCTAGAAAACAAGAGTAGAAAGATGACTTTGGATGAGTTTGGCAAGGTGTTTGGTCTTAAAGACCATTCTCTTTATGTGAAGAAGCCTTTGAAATATGATGCCGCATCCCTATGGAAAGCAATAACCGGGCAAAAATTTGAGTCTTTCCATGAGTGCCATGTTCTTTATGTCCATCATCCGGGTATAAGGGTATGACACAAGTTTGTAAGCAACACTTTAATTGCAAGAAAAGGCATCAATCACTTTACCGAGCTCGACTTTGTCTACCTTGAATCCACCATGAATGTCAACAAAATGTTCACCAAGGAATACAATATACTTCAACTCTTACTTGATCGGTGGCTTACAATTGACCATGGTAAAGATGAAGTGGCTTTTATTGTGAATGAAGGATTAGTAACATGGTTAGCCAAACACTTTAACCCGGATTTCAACAAAGACAAGACATATAAACCGGTTAAAGGAGGCAACCTTCTTGATTTGACCACTATGATCAACAAGTTTCATTGGGTCAAGAATGATAATCTTGATAACAAGTATGAGTGACTCACTAAAGAAGCGAAGTCCTTCATCTTGCTTAACAAGATTTCCCGCATCAATGTCCGAAGTTCAAGCTACCTTATACCCGTCTCCGATGAAGCCGAAATGATTATGAAGTAACATAGGGAATCGCATGCCAAGCCCTCCTCTATTGTGACTCCACCATATCCATTTGCCTACCGTGAATTCACACCAATTGGCATAATGTCGTGGTAGTCAATGACTATTTGACTCAATTGATGCAACATATGCATAAGGAAGCTCATGAAGACCGGGTCAATGCTTACCGAGCTCAATATCCGCCCCTCCTACACTTAGCTAGGCAAGGATTACTTGATCCTTCATTTTCTTTGCCTAGTTAGGCGGATAGGGAAGTATTCTTTCCGAGTGCCCCTAGAGATGCCACTGTGGATAGTGTAGTTGCTAAGGGGAAGGAGATTGTTATTGAGAGCGGGGAAGATAGTGACTCTTGCCATGAGGAAGAAGAGGAAGAAGTGCAAAGTTCAAGTTATGATAAAGATGGTGAAGCCTCCGGGTCCATGGAGGTAGATGATGATGATGATAATGAGGAAGATGATGATAGTAATGATAGTGATGAGGATGTCGCCATGAGTGACAACTGAGGATTGAAAAACTCTTGGAGGATGCCACATATTCCATTGTGAGTTTCCTACACCTCCTCTAGCTTTATTTATTTCTCTTGTTTTAAAATTTTTTTTTATCTTGGATCAATTGTTTTGAGTCCTAGCAACACTTAGAGGACTCCCACCTCGGCTCCATTGAGGTGTCTTATAGTCTTCCCACTTGTACAATCCAAAATGACAATTAGTTTCATACATTGCATACTTGTGCATGAATTTTCCTATTTTTGACATTAGAAATAGTGTCTTACTTGGTTTGGGGGCAAATTCCGATGTTTGCTAAAATGACGGAAAAAAGCTTCTGATCGCTTAGATTCCTACAAAATTTAACAAATACAAGCAATACACCTAGAATGCAATATTAGCTCACAAAAACATTAAATAAAGCGCAATAGTCAAATAAATCGAGCTAAAATAGGAGGTAAAATTATAAATAAAATGGACACATCACCAATCACCGTCTACCAAGTACCACCGGCCACCACCACTCCGCCACCAACACCACCACCACCACCATACCGCCACCAACACTACCACCATACCGCCACCACTCACAACCACATGACACATTCACCACCTCCAGTAATACTACACCACCAGACCACCAGACCATCACCACTGACCCCACATCATCATCAATCCCCGTAAACACCACCGACCCCACATCACCGGCAATTCCCACGACCAACACTGACCACCATGACACTAATCAGCACCACCACCTCCTCTAGCAATAACAACTCCAACTCCGGACCACCAGCTACCCAACTCCCCAAGCTATCGCCGATATCAATCCGGTCGGAATCACGCCTGCGATCAGATGACCATCGTCGATAACTCAGCCATCATTGAAATTTCGCAAGGATTGTAATTATATGATTAGTTTTTCAAAATTACTTGTATTTATTAGTAGATCTAACAGTTGAAAAAAGAAAAACAAGATCAAACATAAAAAAATCCACAAAATCATGTTGAGTATCGGAATTGGGAATTGTGGATGACAATCTGCCGGAAATAGGAGGTGCGGCGCTGTATTATGGCGGAATGCGAGTTTTATTTGTGGTGGTGGTACAACCACTTGCCGGCAACGACAAGAACGAAAATTAGAGCGAAATTCGTAGGTGATTTATTGGTCACAGTTGGGTAGCTTGGTGGTTTCAGGTTGAGGCTGGTGGTTCTGCGTGCCGATTAGAGGTCCGACATCGCCGTTGAGAAAAAAATTCCACATTTAAATTCCAGATCAGAGAATGACTGATTTGGGGTTTGGGTATTGTTGAGTTCGTGGGAGAGGTAAAGAGATAGAAGGTGAAGTCGGTGCTAGTGATGACGATGGTGCTCAAGCTGTGCCGCCGGCGATGTGGGTCCACTGGCAGTAAGAGTGGTGTTGATGGTGAGATATGAGAGGAGATGTAAACGAGTAGTTAGAGGGATGAGTTTGTTTTCTAAATGTAATCACAACCATTCACTCCTTTCTAGTGGTTTTTATTGTGTTCGTACAGTTCGCACCGTAAAATAGTTCACCCGAAATCCTTATATATATATATATATATATATATATATATATATATATATATATATATATATATATATATATATATATATATATATATATATATATATATATATATATGTATGTATATATGTACATATAGAGAAGGGTTCTTCTAAGGTCCTCTTATCATATAAGTCCCTAAGTCCTTATAAGGGCCTTTGGATGGAAGGGATGGAGGGATGAGATTACATCTCAATGGAGGGCTACAATTCTCCCTCCCTAATCTTCTTCCCTAATTGTGTATAACTCTACCTAATTGTGTACAACTCTTCCATCATTCTAATCTCCCAACTCACTTCCTCATTATTCATTCATTCACACTTCTCTCATACACTCATTCTCTCTCATCTTTCTCTCATTCTCTCAAAAAAAAAAAACCAAATCAACAAAAAAAAACCAAATCAACAAAAAAAAAAAAAACCAAACAAAAAAAAAACAATACTCTTCTTCACCATTCCGCCTCCCTCACTCCACTACCCTACTCCGACAACCCCTACCCTTCACCGTCCCTCCCTCCCTCACTCCACTACCCCGACAACCCCTGCCCACTGCCTATCACATTCCCCGACAACCTCACCCAACAACACCCTTCTTCACCATTCCGCCTGCACCGACACCACAACCCGACAACCCTCCTCCATCCTCCGTCCTTCCTGCTGCCGCCAACCGACACTCACGACCTCACCACCACTCACGTTACTCCGTCCTTCCTGCTGCCGCCGCCAACCGCCGACAAAGAACCCATCACCCTTTCCCACCGACAAAGAACGACCACAACACCACCCCACCAACACCGACGCCCCTACCACCACCATCGTTCTCCTCTTATATTTCAGATCTAATTTTTTTAAATAAAATTATTGCATTGAGGGGTCTTTGTTTTGTTTTGTCTTTGTTTTGTATTTTTTGCGGTTCGTTGTTCTTCATTTTTTTTCAGATTTACTTGTTTTGTAGTTGTCGTTGTTCTTCCGATTTATTTGTCCAGTTTATTTTTTGTGTTTTGTCGTTGTCCAGTTTTGTATTTTTTTCAGATTTATTTGTTTTGTCGTTGTTCTTCATAATCCCCAATTTGAAATTTCAGATTTGTTATTTTTTTTAGTTTAGTTATTTTTATTATTATTTGAGATTTGGTATTAATTTTGTGTGGTGGTGTTTTTTTTAGATCTATTGGTTTTTTTGTGTTTTTGTCATATTTACTTTATTTTGTAATTGTTATTTGGTTTTTAATTTTTGTTGGTTATTAATTTCTTTGTTGGTTATACACTTAAAACATTAAAGTTATACTATTTATGGCTAAAGTTATACACTTAAAACATTAGAGTTATACACACGATATTTAAATTTGGTTTTTTTTTTATTGTTATTTGGTTTATTTTACATTTCGGGTTTGGTTGGGTTGTTGGTTTTTTGGTTTTATTATTGTTATTTGGTTTTTTGTTTTTGTTATTATGAGTTTTTTGGGTTTTTGTTATTAATTTTTTTTTTCATATTTATTGTTTGATTTTTTTACTATTTACGACTAAAGTTATACATTTTATGACTAAAGTTATACATTTTATGACCAAAGTTATACAAAAATTGGACTAAAGTTATACAAAAATTGGACTAAAGTTATACAAAAAATTGGACTAAAGTTATACAAAAAATTGGACTAAAGTTATACAAAAATAAACCAGAGTTATACAACAATGTACCAGAGTTATACAAAAATGAACCAAAGTTATTCAAAAAACGACCAGAGCTATACAAAAATTGGACTAAAGTTATACAAAAATGAACCAAAGTTATACAAAAATGAACCAAAGTTATTCAAAAAACGACCAGAGTTATACAAAAATGCACCAAAGTTATACAAAAATTGGACTAAAGTCATACAACAATGGACTAAAGTTATACAAAAAATTGGACTAAAGTTATACAAAAATGAACCAAAGTTATACAAAAATGGACCAGAGTTATACAAAAATGCACCAGAGTTATACAAAAAATTGGACTAAAGTTATACAAAAAATGAACCAAAGTTATACAAAAATGAACCAAAGTTATACAAAAATGGACCAGAGTTATACAAAAATGCACAAGAGTTATACAAAAATGCACCAGAGTTATAACTTTAGTATAACTTTAGTCCATTTTTTGTATAACTTTGGTCCATTTTTGTATAACTCTGGTGCATTTTTGTATAACTTTAGTCCATTTTTTGTATAACTTTGGCTCATTTTTTGTATAACTCTGGTGCATTTTTGTATAACTCTGGTTCATTTTTGTATAACTTTGGTCCATTTTTGTATAACTTTAATCCATATTTGTATAACTTTAATCCATTTTTGTATAACTTTGGTCCATTTTTGTATAACTTCAGTCTTTTTTTGTATAACTTTGGTCTATTTTTGTATAACTTCAGTCTTTTTTTGTATAACTTTAGTCCATATTTGTATAACTTTAGTCCATATTTGTATAACTTTGGTCCATTCTTGTATAACTTTGGTTCATTTTTGTATAACTTTGGTTCATTTTTGTATAACTCTGGTTCATTTTTGTATAACTTTAGTCCAATTTTTTGTATAACTTTAGTCCATTTTTTGTATAACTTTGGTGCATTTTTGTATAACTTTGGTCATAAAATGTATAACTTTAGTCGTAAATAGTTAAAAAATCAAACAATAAATATGAAAAATATGAAAAAAAAATAATAAAAAAACCAAAAAAACTCATAATAACAAAAACAAAAAACCAAATAACAATAATAAAACCAAAAAACCAACAACCCAACCAAACCCGAAATCTAAAATAAACCAAATAACAAGATTTAAAACCCGAAATCTTAAAAAAAAGTATAACAAGAAGAGATCTGAGAAAATGAATAAAAAAGGAGAAGTAACAAAATAAAAGAAAATAAAAGACAACAACAAAAAATGAATGGAAAAGACAACTCAAAACATGAAAATAAAGACCAAAAAAAAAAAAAAAAAAAAAAAAAAAAAAGTTGGCGTTGGTGCGGTGGCGGCGGTGGTGGTGGGCGGTGAGTTGGTGTCGGGTGGGATAGTGGTGGGTGGTGGTGAATGAGGAAGAGAAGAATGAATGATTTATTTGGGTTTTTTGATTTAATTGGATTTTTTGGGTTTTTTGATTTAATTGGATTTTTGGGTTTTATTTATTTATTTGGGTTTTGGGTTTTTTATTTATTTGGATTTTTTGGGTTTTTTTTTTTTTTTTGGGGTTTTAGAGAGAAGATGAGTTGTGTGATATATGAGAGAAGTGGATGAGAGGAAAAGAAGTTATAGTAAATTAGTGATTAATTAGAAGGATTAGTGAAGGAGGAGAGAATGAGTGATATTAGTACATAAACGCACTTTTGGAGGTTGATCTTGGCCATCCATCTCCCTCCATCCAATGGCTCACAATAGGACTTATGGACTCAAATATATAGAGGACCTTAGTTGATCCTTCCTCTCAGACATATATATATATATATATATATATACATACATATATATATATATATATATATACATACATATATATATATATATATATATATATATATATATATATATATATATATATATATATATATATATAGAGAGAGAGAGAGAGAGAGAGAGAGAGAGAGAGAGAGAGAGAGAGAGAGAGAGAGAGAGAGAGAGAGAGAAATAAAGATAAGTTCAAGTAAGTCCTTCATTTTGGTTGAGTACCTAAGTCTTATTCTCAGCCACACATTTTCTGAGTGTAACTCTACTGCATTATGAGTGTAACTTTATTCATTTAATGACTTTTGAGTGTAACTTTAACTTTTATAGTGTAACTTCAACCTTTTCAAGCCTTTTTTTTTTACAAAAATTTTAATTTATGGTATAAAAATGTAATTTTAAATAAATAAATTTGAATTTATGTAATTTCAGGAGTGTAACTTCACTGCCTTATAAGTGTAACTTTAGTCGTTTAAATTATAACTTTAGTCCTATGATGGTTTCTATGCATAAATTTGAATTTATATACTTTTACTAGTATAACTTTACCCCTTTCAAGTGTAACTATAGTCGTTGGAGTCCTAACTTTAGTTATATATTAGTTTGTATGTAAAAATTTAAATTAATAATTAATTTTGTAATTTTCCTTTCAGGTGTAACTTTTGTTTTTCAAGATTGTAACTTTAGTCTGGAGTTAAAAGTTTAGTCAACAGAGATGTAATTTTATTGTCCTACGAGTGTAACTCTAGTCCTTAAATTTGTAACTTTAGTCCCCGGAATTGAAACTTTATACTAATAAAAATTACTTTTATCAACCACCTCCTACCCCAACCACGACTACGCCACCACCACGGTCCCACCACTAGCAAAAAAAAAAACACGGCAACCAATACTAACCACTTATTATCTCAGATCTGAAATTAAAAAAAAAAAAGAGAGAGAGAGAGATAGAGAGGAAGGCGGCAGACCCACCGCGCACCACCAGCCGTATCTCCCACATACCGCAACAACCAACCCCAACCACTAGTTTTCTCAGATCCGATTTAAAAAAAAAAAAAAAAAAAAAAAAAAAAAAGAAAGAAAGAGAGGCGGCAGACCCACCGACCGCATTTCTCACATCCACCACTACCCCCAAAATGCAACAACCAACAACAACCCCAAACTCTTAGATCTGGAAAAAAAATGAGAAAAGAGAAGGGGACAGAGGCGGCAGAGGAGGAAGGTGTGGCGTGGTGCGGCACAGGAAAGGAGGTGGAGGAAAGGAGGCGCGGCAGGGGCGTGGTGCGGCAGGGGCGACAAGAGAAGAAGAGGTGGTGGTGGTGGTTTTAGGGTTTGTTTAGAGAGAGAAAAGGAAGAGAGAAATTAGGGTTGGTATGTTGTGAGAGGAGTCAAATGAGAAAAAATGAGAGGAATTAGGGTTTATATTCAATTCATTCTCAGCCACATATTTTAATCTAATCTCAACCCTTCATTCCTTCATTTTGATCTAATCTCAGCCCTTCCTTTTTCCCATCCAAAGGCTTAGATTAGAACTTATGGACTCAACCAAAAAAGGTGGATTTACATGATCCTTTCTATATATATATATATATATATATATATATATATATATATATATATATATATATATAGAGAGAGAGAGAGAGAGAGAGAGAGATAGGTTCAGATGAGTCCCTAATTTTGGTTGAGTCCCTAAGTCCTATTCTTAGCCAATCTTTTTCTGAGTGTAACTTTACTTCTTTATGAGCGTAACTTTAGTCATTTATTGATTTATGAGTGGAATTTTTAGCTTTTAAGGTCATTGTGTATATGAAATTTTGAGTTTATAAATTTGAATTTATGTAATATTAAAAAAAATATATGTAACTTTAGTCGTTTTAGGTGTAACTTTAGTCGTTTTAAGTGTAAATTTAGTCGTATGGTGGTTTCTATGCATAAATTTGAATTTATATATACTTTTACGAGTGTAACTTTACCCCTTTCAAGTGTAACTTTAGTCGTTAGAATCGTAACTTTAGTCGTATAGTGGGTTGTATGTAAAAATTTGAATTAATATTCATTGCTATTGTAACTTTAGTCCTTTTATGTGTAACTTTTTGTCCTTCAAAAATGTAACTTTAGAACGGAGGTGTAAGATTAGTCAATAGAATTGTAATTTTATTGTATTGCGAGGATAACTTCAGTCCTTGAATTTGTAACTTTAGTACTCAAAAGTGTAACTTTAGTACTCAAAAGTGTAACTTTATACCACCACCACCATCCTACCACCTCCTACCCCAACCACCACAGAATCACCACCTCCAAATAGTAAAAATCAACACCACCACCAACCACTCATTATTTCAAATCTGAAAAAAAAAAATGACGACAGACCCATCACGCACTACACCACCACAAACACGTTTCCCATCCCTACCCCCAACCCCAACCCACCCACCCACTCACCCATACGGCAGTAGAAGAAAAAATGAAAAAAAAATGAAAAAAACCTCATCCCACTACCACCCTACGACATCACCACCGAAGCTCCAACCTGACCCACGACATCAATACCCCACCACCACCACCCGACAACTTCAAAAAACACCCAACAAACCTGAAAATACAGATCTGAAAAAAAAAGGAGAAGGGAAGTGAGGTGGCAGACGTGGTAGGTAGGAGGGAGAAGACGAAGATGGCGGTGGTGGTGCGTGACCAAGAACGGTGATGGCCTGGTACGTGGGCGGCCGAGGAGGCTGGCGGCGGCAGGAGAAGAGGGAGAAAGGGAAGATGGTGTGATAGTGGCGTCAACTTGGTGGTGGCGAGGGCGGCGCTGGTGGGCCGGTGGTGGCCTGGTTCGGGGGCGGCGGATTTATGGGAGAAATGTGAGAGAGAGAAGTGGGTGAGATGTGAGAGAATGAGAAGTGAGGGAAATGTGAGAGAGAATTAGGGTTTGATTTGTTTTAATCTTGGCCATCCACTTTAATCTAATCTAAACCACTCATCTATTACATCTAATGGTCTAGATTAGCACTTATGGATTCAACCAAAATAAATGGACTTAAATGATCCTCTCTCTCTCTCTCTCTCTCTCTCTCTCTCTCTCTCTCTCTCTCTCTCTCTCTCTCTCTCTCTCTCTCTCTCTCTCTCTCTCTCTCTCTCTCTATATATATATATATATATATATATATAGGGGCGGGGTCAGGTGCGAACTAAAGTTCAATACGAACTGAAGTACTTGTAAAAGTCTGACTTTACTATCCACATAAAAGACCCAACTTCTAATATCTCACCTACTGTCAAACATTCATAACCCAACCATATTTTGAACAAGCCTACCTTAAACCCAAACTTTCCACGCCGCTGCCGCACAAGAACCACCAAAGCAGACGCCATTTATCCCGGCGACACCTCCGTCAACCATGACAATGACGGACATTATATTGGAGTTACCTGTTTACTTATCCCCCCCTTTCTCCAATCCTCGGAAACTGACTCCCAACCTGTTGCCGCCGACGATGACGAGCACAAGAATGGCGCATCTCCGGACCACGGCGGTGACTGAAAAGTCATGTGGTTTTAATCTTAAATAAACTATAAACAATGTTCAAAACTAATAAAAAATTGTAATTTTTTTGAACAAATCGAAAGATTTCAGGTCTGATTGTAAGAATATTGGGTCCAATACTATTTATGTGGACACACTATTATACAGATTGTATTTATTTGCTATCGTTTAAGTTTAGCCCAATATAGTGATCCATCTGGATAATATAATACGGGCATATTAATTACGTCTTATAAAGTATGGGCCGGATATCTTAATTGTGTAGATACCCATTAGGTTACTAATGCATGATGGGCGCATTAGATTAAGGAGACTATATATAAGTCACCTGGGTTATGGTCCCTGGTAGCACACAATAACCTAGTCTCCCCGCATCCCATCAGTAGAGAGATCCCCATGGTATGTGTGTCTACTAGAAGACCTAATCCTGAAGACCGTCCCTTCAGACGGTTTATCCCAACCTTTCGTCATATAATCAGGTACGCTTCCGCTCTACAGTTTACCGAGTAATTTAGTATGAAGTTATTGGTTTCTATTCGGATTAATTCTAACAAGGGGTATCAGAGCCACCTTCATATTAAATTATTTGGGATGGTGTTATTAAGTTGTACGGTGTTCGATCTGGATTGTGTTTGCTGATGAACAACCGTCAATTATGTCTTATACTTTTGTTTGATGAGGTTTTCTTAATTATGGTGGATTTGTAATGGCATCATTGTTTTCATATTGCATGAATTTGCCTGATTTTGTCCACGTCTGATCAAGTGGTAGACCATTTTTTGTTTTATTGTGGTCAATTGATTTGAGTAAATTGGATTAGAGTTGGATTTCATACGCCATATTGTGATACTTATACGATTAGAATTATATGTATATCTCATCTAATCATCTCATATTATACCGCTATTAATTTTACATTATGACCGCTTGGATATTCAGTTTAGATTCATGACATTAATGCTTATTTGGCTTAAGAGTTTATTGCGTTAATTGACTCGATCTCGTGTTGAGTCGTTGAGGCGTCTGTTTATGTTTAACCTCAGTAAGTGCTTTCGGTGAATTGAGATTTAACTTGTATAATTACTGAGTAATGAGATATACGGAGTAATATATTACGAGGCCTAATAATACGCATGAAGTGTTAATGACTAATGTGTACGGTGAATTGGTGTGTTGATTTGTCCATCTCCACATACATGATTCATATATGCTTCGGTTGGTGGCTTTTACAATAGTAAGGGATTATTAGTGGTGCATAATATTGTGGGTTAAGGCATTGGGTTCAGTACCTCGGCTAAGTTGATGAATACGATGATTGACAAATTTAGTTCTCAGCCTAGTCTCATCTCATCAATTTATTAATCTACTTCCAAGTTTGACCTTTGCTTGTGCGGCCTCCAAATTCACAGCATGTTTTTATGGTACTTGTTATGGAGCTTCGGGATTTATTAAATCTGTACATCTGTTATGGCATAATTATATGGTTGATGTGCCTTGGTTTTTTACCCGATTGATCTTGGGCATGCCTTCCAGTAATTCTTCAGGCAATCGAAATAAGGTTAATTAAGTTAATGTTTTGATACATGTTTATAATTGGGTTTAATTAAGTTCTGGAAGGAACTAAAATTTGGTTTCGACACATTTTATGTACTCACATGGTATATGAACTGCATGCTAATAAATTCCTTGAACGCTCTCTATGGGGACTTCGTTTTTCTTTTGGATTATGGATTAGCACTAAGTTTTGCACTAATTGGCATTGGTCTATTTTGCAAACGTTTAAGGTAATGACGAGTGAAAACTAAGGTTTGTATTTGTATGGTCGGTTAAGCTTACATACTTATGAGACTAAGGAATTGTTTTGATAAAGTTTTGTATATTATCATTAAGGTTAAGTCACTTGTCAATTAAGTACTTGTGTTTTCAGATTTCATAACTGGCCAATCGAATTTATAATAACGGGTCTAATATTTTAGGTTGTTTGATCGACACAATAAGTTGCCAAAGTAACCTCTATTGTGTAAGTTGAATGATTTAGAATATTATGACTACAGTGTGTGATTGAGTTTCATGCGGATAATGGTCGGCCCAAAGGAAGGCTATTATTTGGCCGAAATTCAGTCATGCTTGTGGTGGTAAGTATGTAACAATTGTAAGGTTTTCATGTGAATATTAAGTCGGCCCAAAGGAAGGCTTAATGTTTGACAGGAATTTATTGTTAATACTTGATCACTACACCAAGATGACCACTTACAAGTTAATTTTATGTCCAAAGACTAAACTTAATGTTGTGCTAGGTGTCTTGTGTTGATGGGGATGCCAATATTTGAATCTGAAAATCAAGTTAATGGAGTGTCATTATGTTTATGACACTCATAAGGATTATGCCCATAAAGTTTAATTTTAAGGTGAATAAATTCAATTTTTGGTTTAGTGTGTGTAGTTCATACGAATAATGGTCGGCCCAAAGGAAGGCCATTATTTGGCCGAATTACATATACACGTTGGGTAATAAATATGTGACGATTATTCGGATTTTCATGTGAATATTGAGTCGGCCCAAAGGAAGGCTTAGTATTCGATGTGAGTTTATCGTCAATATTTGATTACAATCACTAAAGAGTATTGTCTTTAATTAGTTAGTATTTATGTCCAAAGACTAAATATTTAATTTTGCAAGGACACTTTAATTATTTGAATTTATTCAAAATATAAGGACATTGTTTTGTTCATTCAGTTGACATTTATGTTCATTATATCTGTCATATTCCGTTACATTCTCAATTCGGATGAAACCATTTATCAAATGAATGGTAAGAGAATGTAGATACTTATTTCGGGTTGCGATAATCTTAACATTGCTTTGAGAATGTATAATTGCTACTCATAAGGATTAAAGTATCGTGTGGACTAACGTGATTTGAGGAGTAGTACATTTAAAATGCATGTTTAGTGATTATCTAAGGCGACATTAAGGAAATATTTAAGGGCATTTTTTCAGTTAATTAAGAAGCTGCAAAAGTCAAACTCAAAGAAATAATAACAAACATAAGGTTAGACTTTTTTTTTAGTCATTAGTTTGTTAAGAGTTTTGACATAGAAGGAAAATCTAGTATCAGTTTTAAAGCCTTGCGTTTCGGTAAAGTTAAGCTTCTCATTCGGTTTGTCTAAGGTTAATTTTTATATCTAATCATGTTTGGTGGGTGGATTTGTTTTTTCACCCACATAAGGAGATTGATGCAAGTATAACTAAGATATGACAAGCCAAGTGATGATGAAAGATTCATCTATTTGGGGACAAGTCATCATCTGAGTTTGAGACAGTCAACTATTTTAGTTATCATTAACGACTTATTCCTTTATTTGAATTTGGAAAATTCTTTTTGGTACCACCTTAGGTGGAATTCAGATATTTTTCAAATGGGCAAATTTGGTTTATTGTCCATTGAAAAATAAATTTTGTGTTTTCCTAATTCAAATAATGGCAATCTATCATTTTTGATAGCTTTGTATAGTTTAGATTGAAATACTTTATAAGTAAACTTGCATTAAAGTTCAGTGGATATAAAGAAGAATTAAGAGACTGCAATTTCTCTTCGGTATGACACATTAAAAGGAAAATTAAAGTTTTGTGTCAAAATGAAATTGTTAGCCCCTTTACTTCGGATATTCATATTTAAGGGTTAAAGGGAGATTAGATACCCAATTTTTTTTAATGTCTCATTATTGACATATATACGGAAAGGTGAACCATTCTACATCTAAATATTAATGGTTTAAATTATTATGTTAATTTGTAGACAGATCTTAGGCATGGATATCTAAATCTCATTTGTGAGAAGTTTTGAGTTCTTGACGTTTTAAATGATATTTGACTGAGTTATTTTACTCAGTAAAGGAATAATTATGTCATCTTTGATCTAAGTGTTAATACTTTGGCAAATGACTATTAAGGATAACAACGTCAAGGTTATTTCTAAAGAATTGCTAGAGATGTTCGATCTTACATTTGATATTACACCATATGAGGATTCTTAATATGGATGGTGTAGAATGTATGCAAACAAGATCCTAAGGCTTGGTAAGGAGTGTGGTTTGTCATACTCTTTTCCATATTACTCTAGTTATAAGTTCTTAAGATTGCAGCTATCTCTGGATAAATTTCTAACAATACCATTGACTATTTAATCATAGTGTAAATAATGTACACATTCGGTATGTCCAATTAATTAAGGTTGAGGTTTAAAAGTCATAAGATTAATAATTGGACTTAAGGATAGTCAATGACTATTTTGTTGGATAGTACTTAAAGTTTTAAGGGTAGTAAAGTAATGATCCCACAATAAAGCTATTTAAGACGGAAATTAACGGGTTCATTGAGAATGTTGAGTTTGAGTGGGAGAAAAGGTAATTGACATTGTTTTAAGTCTCCTTATACATGATTATAAGATCAATTTGTTTAAACAAACTCAAATATCTCAATAACCAATTCATTAGAAGATCCACATAATAAGGTAAATACAACTACATTAATTATATTGTTTTCCTATATGGATAAAAATGAACAACAATGTAGTGACGGACTAACTAGTTGTAATAAGAGTTAGATAATGGAATGGTAAAAATGATTTAATCTACTTTTGCCAAACCATTGAAGGTCCTAACTCATATAAGTGGATTGATGCCATAAAGAAAATAAGTCATTTGATGAATGATGATATTTGGACTTTGTTCCATCACCTAAAGTTGTGAAATATATTGGTTTCAAATATTCATTTGTTACCAAGAAGGGTGTAAAAGGTAATGCAACATTTAGGATCACTTTGTTGATAATGACTATAAGGATATTTTGGCATATTCGTTTTTTCGGTTACATTGGATGAATGTTAAAGATTTGTCTCTTAATGGTGACATTGATGAAACTATTCAGTGCAGTAACTAGAACTTTGATTCAATAGATTCAAAGTAGATTTTCTGCAATAAGGGAATTCATCCAATAAATCTCAAGTAAGGTTTTCCGTCATAAAGATTACAAATCGCCTTCTTTGTCATCTTATTTGTTTTAGATGAATGGGTAGATGATTGTAGATACTCAAGATTCGGTGGGAGTAAGTAAATATTTCTAGTTAATACCCTTTCAGTAAAGGAGACAAATTAGTCTCAAATGCCCTAAGGAAAATATTCGAAAAAATTCATTAATGCTTAAATTCGGTGTCTCGAAATATTTAATGTGTTTAAGTATTATGGTATATATTTAGCTTGTATGCATTTGGATATTGCGTACATTCTAAAGTTTGTTGGATAGATATTAAGGCAATACGGATTAGGATCTTGGATCCACTAAGGCGACAAATATATTGTTGGTCATTTATATTTGGAACAAAACATTATTTATAGGAGATCGATTCAGGTTGAGATCAATTGGTATTTCGACTCCTAGTTGGTTATGAACATTTGTCATAAGGTCAGCAAATTAAGTACGGTATTGAAAGACCATTTAAGTTATTCTCGACAAATGTACAAATCAGTAAAGTTTCTAATAACAATATAAGTGATGTATTGTTTAAGAAACAATTCGAGTGAAAAATGTGTCAATTATACATGTTGATACAAACTCCATTTTGCGGATCCGCTTACTAAAGAATTACCACCCACGGTCTTTCTTGAGCTAATTGCTCAAATGGGTGTTTCGGTTTTAAGGAAATTCATTTTAAGTGGGAGTTTGTCATGTTAGACACATTAAAGTTTACTGATTATTAAGTTCTGCAGAAATAAGGTTTTCGGTTTACGGTTTCACTCTGTGTTATTTTGGTTGATCTCACTAAGGTGGACCAGTTGGAAATATACATATTTTGGATCACATTTGGATGTTGTTTCCATGCTACGCACCTATATTAGATTCATGTCGTTGGTTATATTGGCATACGTGACCATTGAGGGTCCTGTTACGACAAACTGTAGCAAAGGCCGCTTTGATCCTATGTTAGTATGATTGATGGACTGAATTGCATAAGACGGTTGGAATGTTGATAGCACTCGTTGAGCGCGTAAGGTTATAAAATGAATACAATTTTTCGGTGTCACACAAGATTCAGTATTTGACCCAAGTGGGAGATTGTAAGAATATTGGGTCCAATACTATTTATGTGGACACACTATTATACAGATTGTATTTATTTGCTATCGTTTAAGTTTAGCCCAATATAGTGATCCATCTGGATAATATAATACGGGCATATTAATTACGTCTTATAAAGTATGGGCCGGATATCTTAATTGTGTAGATACCCATTAGGTTACTAATGCATGATGGGCGCATTAGATTAAGGAGACTATATATAAGTCACCCTAAGTTATGGTCCCCAGAAGACACAATAACCTAGTCTCCCCGCATCCCATCGGAGAGAGATCCCCATGGTATGTGTGTCTACTAGAAGACCTAATCCAAGACCGTCCCTTCAGACGGTTTATCCCAACCTTTCGTCATATAATCAGGTACGCTTCCGCTCTACAGTTTACCGAGTAATTTAGTATGAAGTTATTGGTTTCTATTCGGATTAATTCTAACAAGTGGTATCAGAGCCACCTTCATATTAAATTATTTGGGAATTGAAATCATACGGTATTACCTTTGGTTTTTAATTAGATCCTTGTATTTTTTAGTTTGCCAATATCATGTCCCATGCTTCTCTGCACTTGTCCGTATGCATGATAATACATGTGGATTAAGAATTGATTTGTTGAGATTATTATTAAGGTTGATTGACAGTATAATTAAGGTTGATTGATTTGTCCGTATGAGATTATTAGTACGTGTTGTTGGTTTCGAAAATATGGAATTGGTATTGGCATTGCTCATTCATTTGAGTCTGAAAGGAAGTAAGAATTGTGAGCTACGATTTGCTTATTCGTGTGAGTCTGAAAGGAAGTAAGCATTTTTCATTCGTGTCAACTATTCGGGATTAAGCATTGTGAGCTACGATTTGGTCGTCGTGGGATCTGTAGCGAGTTAGTGGTGGCGTGAGTAAACTGATATGGGAAAAAGGAAGTAAGCTCCTAACCTGGAGATGAATGCCAGAGACGACATCAGGGGTAACTGAATGGAGTTGTATCTATCAACTCTACAATGTGTATTTGTGTATTTGGTATTGAAGAAGCCCAAAAAACATGACTCCAACTGAGTTTTGCTTGCTTTTGTACATGACATCAGGGGTAACTGAATGGAGTTTTGCTTGCTTTCATGAGTATTTGGTATTGAAAAAGCATATTTAAAGTCTGCATCATGGGCAAGCTAAGAATATTTATCCAAGGCGTCTTTGTCATTCTCAGATCATGTTTGTAATCAGCATCTATACACTATTTCGTGTTCAAATTGTTCTTCTTAGCTTCCTGTGCGTATTCCGTGCGTCAAATTATGCAAACTTTGCTGAGCAGCAAACTGGTGAATTGCATCCTGAATCCCTATGGACATTACACACATTGTCTTATTAGTATTGGTTCAACTGTGACGCACATTGAACCGATATAGGCTGCATTTATCGCATCAAAATTCATTAATTCTCATAGCAACGTAATACAAAAGAGGAAAATCCCAAATTAAACAAGACACTTTCTTATGTAATCAGAACGTATATATCAAACATCGTGTTGTAATTCAGGGAATCACATGTCAATACAACCAAATACCAAGTAACTCAAATGAATCGCTAATGCTGAAAATATTTACATAATTTCATGTGAAAGTACATCTACATAATTTCTACACTACTATTAGTAATTCTGGACCATAGATATATGTTGTTTTGACCTTTATATAGATAGTACAACAATACCAAAATACGATAATTGTTTTTCTTTTTATCATTGGTATTTTTAACAAATATTAAAAATAAGGACCATGTATAATGGTGTATCTACCAAGGTAAAGGGATGTATCTAGTAAGGTAAATGAGTGTATCTAGCAAGTTAAATGAGTGTATCTAGCAAGTTAAATGAGTGTATCTAGCTACCAGAGATGTGTATCTAGCAAGGTAAAAAAGTGTATCTAGCTTACAAAGGTCTGTATCTAGCAAGGTAAAGGGGTGTAGCTAGTTTGCTAGAGATGTGTATCTAGTAAGATAAACAAGTGTATCTAACTTGTTAAAGACGTGTATCTAGCTTGCTAGAGATGTGTATCTAGCTTGCTAGAGATGTGTATCTAGTAAGGTAAACAAGTGTGTATAACTTTTTAAAGACGTGTATCTAGTAAGGTAGAGGTATGTATCTAGCAGGATAGAGGGTTGTATCTAGCTTGCTAGAGATGTGTATCTAGTAAGGAAAACAAGTGTATCTAACTTGTTAAAGACGTGTATCTAGTAAGGTAGATGTATGTATCTAGCATGGTAAAAACGTGTATCTAGCTTGCAAGATAAAGGTCGGCCAACGGAGGTGTATACAATAGCATAAAAGAAAATGCAAGAGCGTTCTCAAATTGAACATGGGACTAAACCGACAATAAATTAGTATAAATTGTCATTGTTAATCGGGCTTCCTAGAAATGAATTATAAAGTAAGGAAAAACTTATGGCACTAATGTTCGACCAAATTTATTATTAAAACAATCTCCAACATTTTATTTGCAATGGATCTTATTATTAAAATAATGTCCTTTCTTTGGCATGGTTTTGGTTCAGAGTCCGGATATCTTCTGCAGAGCATGCCATCAGATGTGATTTGCAGAAGGCCAGGCAGCTGGAATGTTGTCATTCTGGTCCAGTAAAGATGACCCAGAAGAACTTCCTACTTATACTTGTCAAATGAACTCAACAACTTGATATTATCCTTCAGGCCTTCCTCTAGCTGGTTTAAGGCCTCCACAAGGTCCTGTTGCCACCCCAAAAAAATATGGAATATAAGTTGGATAAAACAATGACATCATTGACGATTGAAAAAGAAAGTAGAAGAACAAGAGATCTGTCCTAAGCCGAACGCTATGGATAGTCCCAGTCCATATCTTGTTACATGTTTCTGACCAAACAAACTAAATTATTCCTTACCTCGTCGCCCCAAGCATGAGCTTTCAGATTCTGAACGATCTGCGACATTCCAAGGTCCACCATCTGGGCACCAAATGTCGATCTTGGAAGCAGATTCTTGAAAGTCATAACAATGACTCTAACCACCTATCATAGATTCAAACATGTGAGTTATCAGATTAAAATATATTTTTGAGCACTATGTGACCAGTAACCATCTATCATAGATTCAAACTCGCAAGCTAATAGCCAGCTCTAAACTTAAAAAGGCCTAGAACATGGTAGTAGGCACACTTGCTGGTACAATAACTTTCACATTCCCATTCTTTCACATTCCCATTCTTTCACAATAACTCGACAAACCAAAATCAATGCTTTCGGCCAAACCTTCATATCTTCTTTTAATTCTATGGTTCATTCCCATTCTTTAGCCCATCTTCGTGTTCCAACTTCTGTCTAAAGATGGCACACGAAAATGAGACCGATACTATTATTTGAAAATATAAGCCAGTTAACGATGTCGAGTTGGAATTTGCCGGTACAATAACTTTCACATTATAAAAACTAATCTTAAACTGAATTATATGGGATTACCAATAATTCCGTATGAAATACCTCCGTCCCCACTCCGCTCCCCCAACAAGTAACTAACATTATTCTTAAAATGGTAATGAGGATATTTTGTACTGTCTAATCAATGCATAGAAATTGATTAGAAAACAGAAAAATCCAAGCACAATGCAATGATTCACAAGTTACGCACAAATATAACTAAATAAATCAAACAACAAAGTACCAAAAATTGATTGAAAACAACAAAGAAATAGGAGAATTGCAGAAGAACAGAAGTGTAACCAATCAGGAGCTTACACCAACAAGATTATGGAATGTGAATAATCAGCAGAATGGAACTGGTGGAGCCTGCAGTGAACCATAATTCAGCTGCAACCAGGATTTTTTTTTGGGCATTTCGCTCCTTCAGAAGCAATTTCTTGTAACAACACAAGCTGTTCCTCAGCTACTCCTAAAAACACACAACATACGATTATTAGACTCAAAGATGATGGACACAAGATTATGCAGATTATAATGAAGAAAGGCCATACCTCTATCATACGAGTATCTAGTAGTATTCATACGTGTATCCGAGGATGGTACTTCATGTATCCACGCCTAATCTCTCAACATCCCTCACCTGAAGTCAGGCACCACCAACCACGACCACCATTGACATTAGCATCTCATACCACGACCATCACCACCAAGTCGTTGTTGGCAGCAACCCATTTATTTGCGATTAAGCAAATAAAATATAGTTTTTAATAGATCTAAGGATTCAAATCAGAAAGTTTTAAAAAAAGAGTGAGATCCGAGTCACATACTCCATCAAACCGTCGACTTAGTGATGTCATCGCCGCGATGTCGTCGTGGCGGTACGAATGAATGGTGATGTCATCATCAATAATCGACTGGTGGCAGCTCCGACGGGTATTGGTAATGGTAGTTGTGTGTATTTGAGATATGGAGGGACCATAAATGAGATAGATGGAGGGTAGAAATATATAAATGAAACACACTAAAAACAAGGTCGCCGGCAGTGGAGTTGCGTAGTGGTGGTCGGCGTCAGAGTGTGGTTCCTAGGAAGATTGGGGAAAGGTATTTGGTGGAAGGAGATGAAAGAGGATTAGGGGGTGATTGAATGTCGGGGGTTTTTTGGGACCTTTGGTTTTACCTGTGTGCTTAATTCTGGCCGTTAGATTACTTTATCGGATGGTCTGTGTTTAGTTCGCAAGTTCGCACCGAACTTTAAGTTAAGTGACGAATCCTAATTTATATATATATATATATATATATATATATATATATATATATATATATATATATATATATATATATATATATATATATATATATATATATATAAATCACCATTTTAAGTTGAGTCCATAAGTCCTCATCTAAGTCCTTGAATCTCAAAAAATGGATGGTTGAGATTAAAAGATAAAAATATACAATTCACACTCCCTGTGCATAATTAATTATTCGTCTCTTATACACCAATTTCTCATACACTAGTTAATTCTTTCACCACAGTGATGAGTTGTCAGCCTGTAATTAAAAGTACATTATTTTATTCTTTTTCAATAAGTGTCCCCACATTCTTTATTTTTAGGCCCCATGTTCTCAATTGAATTAATTACCCAACATCTTTTGTTGACTAAATCTCCTTTACTCACATTATATACCATTAACAATCAATTACTCCTTAAATTAGTGACTTCTATGAGTAAAATTAAATTGTTATAGAATACATAAAATCTTAGAAAAAATTATAAATTTGAAAAAAAAAAATTAATTAATGGTTAGTACAAAAATGAAATTAAAATAATTCTCATCGGCTTCACAATACATAAAACAAATTTGAAGAAAAATATGAAATTTAAGCACTTTAAATATTTATTTTAAATAAATTTTACATAATAAAATCAAAAAATGTGAATTCAAATTTAAAATTATGCTAATTAGATTTTTTTCACGAATTTAAGCAAAAAACACTGATTAAGTTGATGAGTGTAGATAACGGAAAAAAAAAAAAGTGATCATTCATATTAATAAGAAGATAAAGTACCATAAAATTGAGTGCAATGTACAAGTAAAAACTCTATGAAACAATTAAGCAAGAAAGATTAGTATTATTAAACCTCAAAAAATTAGATGAGATACATAAATGTATTTATACAATCCATAAATTTTGTTTCATTAATAATAATTAAGAATCCATAGTTTTATTTGAAGTACGGGATTGAGGAGATACTGAAATAATTGAGTTGAACAAAAAGTGAAGAAACATGCAGTGAGAGAGAGAAGGAATAGAGCGATTGGGGACGACAAATTCTTAATTAGGGTTTAATTGCTGGCCAGCTATATTTACTTACAAGGTTAATGGACCAAATTTGATATTGGGCCACATTTAAAAACCAAGAAGTAAACTGACCAATATCACAAATTCTCATTTACTTACGACAGTGTTGGATGTTTTAAATTTAAGACGGATTAAATATTATACACTATCGTTTGTATATATAAGATAAATATATTACTTTTATCTATATACTCTTATATAAAACAGTGTTATATACTTGATCCATCTTAAGTTAAGACAGATAGTGTCGTGTTAACGCATACTTACTAATGATTGACTAGCCTAATGAACAAATTCATGTTTAACTAGCAATATTATTCGGTAAGTAGATTTGTTAAACGGATTTAACGGGTTGGATTATCCAAGTCAGGTTAGCATAGGGTCAGACGGATCAAAAGTTGGCTAAGTAAAAATACGAGTAAAAAAATTCCAAAGGCTTTTTTTTACCATTTTAAATAAAAAATATATTTAATATTAATATTTTAATCATATTCATTTTTACAATACTTATATTTAAAAAACTAAGCAATTAAGTTATATGAGTGTATATTTTATTATTGAATGGTAATCTGTTTAAAATTGTTTTTTTAGTTTTATTTGTAACTTATAGTACAAAAGCGAATAGTTTTAAATTAATAAGTGTCCCTACATTGGCCCACGGGTAAATTTAAAGGTACGTTTTTTCAAAAATAACGAGTCTGTGTAAATTGCAACAACTATACTAAGAATTTGCACGGGATTGTCTCCCATTGAAACAACCGTGACACTAACACACGATAAGTTTAAGCAATTCGGTGCAATTAACGCGGTTTTGTTTTACACGTGCTATACATATTATAATTTTAATATGCGGGCCAAAATTACAAATTTACACATGCGTATAATATGTGTAAATTGCGTATTTCAAAATTACAATGCGCATGCGTACACGGGCCTAGATTACAAATATCCTGAGCAATGCCGTGCAATTTACACAATAAGTTTAATACACGGGCCCTGATTAACGGTCAACACGTATAAAACAATCCCGTGCAATTTGCACGGGTTCATTTTGTCATATGCTAGCATTACTTTTATATTTTACACGGGAGTAGTGTCTCCCATTTTAATGTTAAACGTGTAAAAATGACTAAGGTTGGATATACTAATTTGTCAATCATTTAAATTGAAATTTTTAAATATGACTTTATACAAACTCAACCATCATTTTAACATTATTTTTGATACAACAAATTTGAAAGTATACCTGTGCAATTTGCAGGGGTTTAAGACTAGTTTTATTTCATTTGCAAACCAAATAAAAAATTGGGTTATTTAATATGAATAATCCAACTTATGACCTCATTTATCTTCTATTGAACTTTGCCTATTTTTGACCTGTTACTACCGGTAATCAATCAGGTCACCTCCTTAATTTCATTTTCCTTTTATACATCACAAAATCTCATTGAAGACGGCGATATCCGTCACAAGCTTGTGACGGATACCGTTTCTTCTCACAAAATACCCATGAGAGATAAGTGGGGAAGCATATGAAGGGTGCCCCACCTTATCCCCTCTCCCTTTTTGTGAGAGGTCTTCAGCTTGTGACGAGATTAGCCCGTCACAAACAAGATGCTCAGTTTATACATAGGCTCCCCATTCTTATTCTTCATTACCCTTTTTCCCTGGATATCTATAACTTTCATCCATTTTTTCCCCTTTATCTGACAATCATCATCAGCACTCTCATCATGTAACCAAAAAAAAAGAAAAAATCATCAACACTCTCTTCATCAGACAACCTTCGTCATTTAGTGATAATCTCACCCAAAAACAACAACAATTCTGACAATCTCACCCAACAATTTGATAATTTCACACAACCTCTAACCCACCACAATCAATCAATCATAAACCCACTTATCCACATTATCACCACCTACCTACAAACATTTGTTGGAATTATTGCTTCAAAAGAAGCTCTTATTATACCACATTAGTATAATCGTTGGGATTGTTGGAAGTGTTGGAATTTTATGTGGTTTTTACACAATTTCCAAGTTTGATAGTTCAGTCTTCTATGCTGACTATTGCGGTTTTCCCATACGGATTACTCAGTCTTCTAAACTGAGTGTTGTCTTCTCCATGCTAATTGCGCGGTCTTCCAAAATACAATTTACAAGACATATTTAATACGCTTCTAAAATTCTTCCTTATGTACCTATAAATACTACCTATTTTGTCATTCCAAAACACACAACATATTCTCTCATCTACTATTTCTCAATCTATTCCCTCCCTAATCTGTTTCTTTCATAGCTGATTTTGGCAACGTTCTGTTAGTAATTCTCAATCTGAGTCTTTGTCGTACACCTTAGACTCGGAAGTCGTGTAACCCTGGGAAGTTGGTTGCTAAGAGGCCGTGTGTATCGAGCAGGGCAAATTCAACTTTAGGGCAGTGATTCTATCACGCCACGACATCTTTCTCACAAAGTTCTGTAAGTTTATCTGTTCATTGTTCGCCTAATAGTCATACCGCCTACAGTCTAAAGTTGAATTTGAAAAAAAAAAATTTTGCTCTTTAAATTTTTATTTTAGGCGATATGGCTGTCTATTTCTACTTATTCGTCATCTAAAGTCATTTTTTGGTATTCTTTATCATATATAATTTCTAGTAGCGAAAAGTAATATGATATGTGTACATTAAAAAAATTTTGTTCTATTTGACATTAGTCTTTTGTATATCCTTTGCTCTGTTCTTTAGCGTGTCATATAATACAAGTGGACTTTACACAAAATTAATAGCAGAAACTTTGTGATAGACGGTGTAATTTTTTTTGAGTAACAAGTAAAATGACATTAGCATACTAGACTTAGAATGGCCATGATTTTTTTTATGGAGTATATACTATCGTAATTCGTATGATTGTAAATGGAAGTCCGTCATAATTTTCTGTCGATATCAAGTGAATTTTGTATGACAGGTATAAAATATCTTTTTTGGTTAGTAAAAATCATATAATTTGGTCTGTTATCAATGACGAAGCCAATTGGGTCATGGCCTAGGTGATATTTTCAGGCAAAAGTACAAAACAGTAGTAATAATAAGCAACATTATCTATAGCATCTGACAGGTAAAAGCTTCACGTAATTGTGACCTCAGTCTATGAACTTCTGGGTTCGACTCCTGGAGCGGATTCGTTTTTTGATTTTTTATTTGCTTCTTTCTTTTTCTTCCCAGTTTCTCTTATATAACCTAGATTATATACTCACTAGTTAATCATTACTTGTTAGTATGGTTAATAAGTACTATGTATTTTTTTTTATCGTGAAATTTTTGAATGATCATGATATATATGACACCTCGAATTCATAATATATGTTGAGTACGATGAATCATATCATGGGATTGAAAAGGTTGAAAATGAGATCTTATTTGAAGTGGTATGCTAAAATGACGATTTTGTATGACGATATAATTTTGAGCCGAGATCTTTTTCCAATGGTGGGCTAGATAGTTAGGTAAATTTTGTTTTGTTTTTTTGTTATTGTTGGAGTTTTTGTAGAGAAACTTTATCATGTTATTATATACTGATAATATCAAGGGTGCGCTTATTTGTTTTCTCTTATGTGCTGATTAATTTAAGAATTAATAATACGGAAAATAAAAGTTGAATTCAATTTGATAGAGAGTATATATTGGTAAACAATGTATAACTGATTATGTTTTTAAGGGAATGTTAAACGGGAAACGAGTTCTTAACTCATGATGATTGTTTAATATCCGTACTTATTAATAATGAGTTATTTTCTTTAATAAGTTGTAATTGTTTGGGTTAAGAGCATACTTATTATTATATGAGGAAAACTTAATAACTTCTTAATTGTTTAATATGATTGATTAGATTAATGTATTCGTGACTTTTTGAATGTTGTGTTGTCACTTATATAAAATATGACAACATGTGGGGGAAGTAGTATGTTTTGAATAAATTTTGTAAAAGTTTGATATTTTATCTCTAAATTGTGAAGAATGTATCCCTTATGTGATATACGTGGAAATATATGGAGCGTACTAACGGAAAAAATATTGTATGATTAAATGCAATGCAAAATTGGATCTATTATAATTGGTTATGACAAAGTATAACTTGGCATCTTGGTTTATGATGTTCAATAATTTCTTATATGACAATGTTGAAAAATTGATGACATATTAATCTTTTATCATTGAATTATTCCATCCTGAATTCGTGATTGCTAGCCAATTTTAAAATGTTGTTGAACATTTTCACTGCTTTGAAGTTTGTTGTTGGTCGGATGTTTTATAAACTTTTTTAACATTGTCGATTCTCATGAGCGTGATTGATCTGACTAGAGGATGTTTGCATAGTTAAGGCTTTGATTTTGAAGTAAGTCGTGGATTGTGGGGGTGTCCGCATACGCTAAAACTCGGTGAAGGTAAGACTCGACCGCCTTATTTTTTGTTGTAAGGTAATTGAGCTTCAGTGTTGAAAGTGGTGATAATTACAATTACATGAGATTGATTGATAGTTGCGAATACTCTGATACTGTGATTGTATAAACTTGTTTCTCCGTTTATGAAATTTATGAATGGTTGTTTGGTAATATATGTATTCGAGTAATTACTTTTTTTTTGGTTTAAATGATTATAGTAAACCAAGAAAAGGAAAAGGACGAATAATCTATATATATTTATTTGGTTTTGATTTTGGCGATGTTTCTTTAACGGAAGTTATTAGTGATAATTGGAACACCAATATATGAGTTATTTAAGATATATTCTTGAGTTTATACATGACAAGATGAAATTGGTGGAAAGGTTGTTACATTCATATATATGATGTTTGTACGCGTTATGAGAGATATGATCAAGCTTATATTGTTGTTATAGATGGTGGACACCATGATTTTTTGTAAGCTAATCTATAAGGATAATTGTATCTTTGGGAATGAGTTTGCAATTTAATCGAACGTCGAATAATTATGATATTTGACTTTGGAAAACGGTATCTTTCATAATGCTATATCATGCAAGTAATAGATGCATAATTGCATTGTTGAATATGCAATGGAGTATGAATATATTCTGAAGAATTTGCAGGATAAAAAGCTGAATGGCTAAGTGGTTGTATTCCTTTGTGGGAATATTTTGACTCCATTAATTGTCATGCATCATAATCTGAAGCATCAGGTTTTTTGACAGATTATCAAGAGTGATGGATAATCTGATCGGATAATGGATTCACAAAGATTGTGAATTGTAAGTGGATATTGAGATCCCTTATACAATAATGTGATATCATGATAGCACTTGCGTTGTGAAGAGGATATTGAGATCCTCCTACCAATGGCCATGGTAGATGTTGGTGTAGGTGACACCACGAGGAATGGGTTTAAAGCCTATTGGGAGTGAATCGTGACGGGGCTCCCCTACTTGGGTTTACCAAGTTCAATGGGTCAAATGAAGTCACGGGGATCTCATATTGTAATACTACTACCATTCCTATTTTTAAAAGTGATGTAGTATTCTTTCTATATATTGTGCTATTTCCGTCATGTGAGGAAGGCTGAGCTAAGCTCTTAATAAGTCCATAGTCCTTTTTTAAGGGTGGTTTGTGACAGTCAAACCTGATGGACTTACCTATGTGAATGTGGAGAAAATGCCCTACCCTCTATGAGGTTCTTAGGCTTTAGGACCTCTAGAGCGTTCACGAGATCCCAGGCATGTGAGGGGCACCTTTTATGACATTTCGCGAGGACGAACACAGATTCGAATGCAGGTTTGTGCGCAGTTATCCGTTACAAACCACCGTGGAGAGTCCAATGCCGAGAGCAACTCGATACGGCTGTAGCAGGTAATTGTATGCACTGGGTGACAATTCAATTCCTCAGGAACATTGTCATCTTAAGACTTGCGTTCTGTTGCCTTAATCAGCTATATCTCTTCTTCTTCTTCTTTTGAATCATGTGGGCGATTTTTGGAATTATTGCTTCAAAAGAAGCTCTTATTATACCACATTGGTATAATCGTTGGGATTGTTGGAAGTGTTGGAATTTTATGTGTTTTTTGCACAATTTCCAAGTTTGATAGTTCGGTCTTCTATGCTGACTATTGCGGTTTTCCCATACGGATTACTCAGTCTTCTAAACTGAGTGTTGTCTTCTCCATGCTAATTGTGCGGTCTTCCAAAATACAATTTACAAGACATATTTAATACGCTTCTAAAATTCTTCCTTATGTACCTATAAATACTACCTATTTTATCATTCCAAAACACACAACACATTCTCTCATCTACTCTTTCTCAATCTATTCCCTCCCTAATCTGTTTCTTTCATAGCTGATTTTGGCAACGTTCTGTTAGTAATTCTCAATCTGAGTCTTTGTCGTACACCTTAGACTCGGAAGTCATGTAACTCTGAGAAGTTGGTTGCTAAGAGGCCGTGTGTATCGAGCGGGGCAAATTCAACTTTAGGGCAGTGATTCTATCACGCCACGACATCTTTCTCACAAAGTTCTGTAAGTTTATCTGTTCATTGTTCGTCTAATAGTCATACCGCCTACAACATTACCACCACCACCACTACAAAGACGAAAGACAAAGTCATGATTCTTCATATTCAAGACGGCATCTCTTTCGATTTGTCGGTCTGCTTACTTGGGTTTTAGTCTTTAAAATTACCATTGAAGACATTTTCGTTGTTCTTGTTGTTGTTGATGTTGAAGATCCAATATGATGATATTGAATGTTTAGGTTGAATAATAAACCTCCAGTTCTGGGTTGAAGGTTTAATTTAGGTTGAATAATAAACTCAATTTCTGGATTCAAATTTGGGTTAATGGTTGAAGTTTTTAATTTAGGTTGATTAATAAACCCAAATCCTTTTTAAAGTTAGGTTTCAAATCGATTTGAGTTTGTTGATAAACCCCCAAAATATCTGGGTTTACAATCTAGTTTCTGGTCCTCACCCATAATCAATTTCTTGGTTTGTTCGTGATAAACCCCAAAAAATCGATTGGGTTTGTTAATGATTAAAATCGACTGGAAGGGAATCGATTGGAAGATGGTGGCTAAATATTTGGGTTTGTTGATGATTAAAATTTCCATTAACAACAACCACCAACAAGGTATTAGCCTTCCGCCAAAAAAAATTGTCCTGCCTTGAAGCTTTGATGTTGTTGTGAAGGGAGAATTGGAAATGAGGCAGCGCTATTTTTTGAAATCCTGAAAAGTCTAGCAATGGAGTGAAGTTTGTATTGTATGAATGATTATTATGGAGGTTTACTCAGGAGGTGGTAATGGAAAGTGTAGTATGGAAGGAAGGAGATGGAATGGTTTAATGAGTGAATATTTTTTTTTTTTTATTTTCTAAATGCGACCTAAAAATAGGTAGCCGGTTACCTGGTCTAATTTGAGAAAAATGAGGTCATAAGTTGGATTTTTCTCAGTTAATCGTTAGTATGGATTAATATGGGAAGGGGAGGCATAAGTTGCATTATTCCCTTTAGATAACCCTAAAAAATTTTATTTCCGCATTAAATGAAAGCCACTTCATAAAAAGCTCCGTAAATCTTCATTCGGACTCCGATTAAGATGAAATAAAAACCTAAATTTATTATTTTTTTGAGCCCGTCACAATGGTGATATTTTTATATACCATTGAGTTTTCAAAATATTGAGTACTGCTCGGTTGTGCTCGAAATATAATGGTTTGTGTATGTTTCTTGTTAATTTTTGTTGGATTTTGTTGAAATCATTGCTTAGGTATTTAAAATGGTTTGATAATTTAAAATATAGTGATTTGTATGATTGTTTTTTGATGAATTATATCTACATTTTTTAATTATTAATTGTAGTTTTTTTATGAAGATTGAGATGATGATGATGATGATGATGATGATGATGATGATGATGATGATGATGATGATGATGAGTCTTTGGTGTTATAGATTGACGATGAAGATGTGAGATTTAGATTGATTGAATTGGATTGATGATTGTCGATGAAGGTTGTAACTTCAATTATATAGCGGGTAACTTTATTCTTGTAAGGGTGTAACTTCAAGTATATAGTGTTTAACTCCAGTTGTATATCGTGTAACTTTGGTTTTGTAAGGGTGTAACTTTAGTACTTTATGTAACTTTTTTTTTTTTGAGAGAAAAGAACAATTCATTAATAGAACGCCATACGGCACTTACAAAGAATAATTATAATCGAAAACAAATCTAATGGAAACCAAAGAAAAATAATTTTCTTATAAACTAGGGATCTCAAAACAGCATCTGACAATTCGGCTCGTCCTATTATCGCTATCTTCATGTAGCTTTTGAGGGGATCCTTCTTTTGATTTATGAGATAAAATTTATCTCTGACTGGTTCCAAAGATTGTTGACAAATCACTTTTACCCTTTGAAAGAACACGCTGCAAACCATCAACGAACTACTCTTGACCATATTACTGATGAAACTAACCCCATGAATAAATGGAAAAACTCCGAAATAAGGGACAGAAAAACGATTCTCACCAAAAGAGAGACTTTTATTGAATAAAAGATAGATATGCATACTATTGATTGAAATTTGAAACAATTTTGGGGCTTACCATCGATCGATTGATGATCGATGGGAGCCCCCTGTATAATATGATGGAGGCTAGGATTTTTTTAGAGAGAGTTTTTAGAGAGAGAGTACTTTATGTAACTTTAATCTTTTATGAGTGTAACTTTAATCTTGTAAGGTGATAGACTTATCGTGTACCTATGCAAAGATAATTACCCTAGACACAAATTAATGTAGTAATAAGGGTCGAACACAAGGAGACGGGAATTTGTGAAATGCTATGGAAAGATTTCTATCAAGATCGATTTCGTTTTGGGTTTGTTTGTTTGTTTGATGACTAACAAAAACTATGATGTAAATTATATAATAAAAGGGAGTCTAAGGGAGTCGGGTCACACATGCAAAGGTAAGTATATAATTATGCTAAATTCGGTATTAAAAACATTGTCAATTGCTTAGGTTTAGAGACACCCACCTTACGGTATTAGTATCAACCATAGACTGGGTCCTAGAGAAACTTTCGTCCATGACTAGGTCGTCCTACTACACATGTTTTGTCTAATTAGATTCCATGCCTCTCGACTTTTAGAATGAATGAACAAACTTAATCTATGGATAAGGCCTTAAACAAAGATTAAACATTATGGTGCAAACATGTGATAGAAACAATTGGACAAAATTATTATCAACTTATTTTAACATTTTATATACTTGATTTTGCATGGCTCCCCTAGCCCCTAGACTAGGAAATTTAGCTACTAATATTAAAGTGTAAATTATAAACTATATTGTAAGAAATGTTAAACATGATTGTGTGATTTATATAAACTAAATGATATAACATGTAATATAAATAATGCTAATGAAATGTAACTAATGTACTAATAATAAACTATGCGTAAACTAAATAGAAATGTAAAATTGTGAACTAGAAATAGAAATACCTTAATAGAAAAGAACTTGTAAGGAAGAAACAAATAGAACCAAATGCTTGAAATGTATTAAGAACCAAATGTTGATAACTACAAGTTTAACTATATTGAAATCTAATAAGAAAACTACTGAGAGAATTATAATGCTTGAGGCTAAGTAAAGTATATGAGACGTAAGAAAGAGATGATCTCAGCTATGAAATGCCTCCCCTTTATATAGGGGAGGGGAATGAAACATAAACCACCTAGAGACAGCCAACCCCGATCGGGGACGTGTGATTCCTGATTAATTTCCTTAATTCTTCAATTAATTGCTCGAGGAATCTCTATGTTTATGATTAATACTCCTTAATCACCCGATAATGCTCTAAATTCATAGTATCCTAAGCTCATCTTGGTCTTGTTTAGCCATTGCACTCTAGTAGCTCATCTTGTAGTATTTTAGCTCAAAAAGCTTAAGTATCCTACAAAACATGTGAAAGTAGGAAATGCAACTAGAATAACAAATATTAGCTCAAAATACTATGATAAGTGCTAAATGACATGTAAAATGGAGCTAATATAGGGGATGAAAATGAGCCCGGATTCTCTCCAGTTCTTGAAAGGAACTGGAGGTTCAGTACCTGCCTTAATCTAAAGGCACGTGGATAGACAAAAAAGCAAGGGCCAGATTTTATCATCAAATGGAGGCCCACAATTAAACTACTCAGGCTCACCTTCTTCTTATTTCTCCTCAACATTTTCCTTGTAAATTCCATATCTATAGCCAACTATTACTATCATCTCGCCTCGTAATTCTCGTCATTTGGATTTCTAACTTAACTTCAAGGAGGGAAATAAGGTTATGCACAGATTAATGGTGACGAATGCGACAAGGGATTACGATTTTCCCGTAATTTAAATTTTATCATTTGATGGTGGTGGTGGTGGCGGGGGGTTTTGTGACGGTCAGGGAGAGGTGACGGTTCGATGATTTTCCCATGGATCTCAGGGGGGTATTTGTGATGGTGGTAAGCTGTGTGGCTATATGATACAAATTAATGGATCACCATTGGTGAATAGAGGGGAATGCAGCCTATCTAATAAAATTGGGAAATGGTGAAAGTTAATTTACTTTATCATGGAATATGGCTTAGAAATGAAGGAGATGAATTTCGGGCTGCTAAGTGGTGCTAATGGTTGTATACGATGCAGTGCATGGTGACGGAGGGACGTTGGTGGAATGGTGGTTGTCCTGGTGGCAGCCATGGATGAATTGTTGAGCTATGTAAAGTAATGGGAAGAGAGAGGAAGAAGGATATGTTCTTTATCACTTTACCAGGTTGAAATATAAGAAACTCATCTCACCCATTCATTTATGCCTTGTCCATGTGTCTTCAGATAAAGAGGGTACTGGACCCTCCAGTTCTTTTAAGAACTGGAGAGGATCCCAACACGGATTAAAATATATAAAATATGCACTTATCAAACTCCCCCAAGCTAAACTCTTGCCTGTCCCTAAGCAAGAAACCACATCCCATCAATTGCAATATCCCAAAACAAGCTAAGCATAATGATTTAGAAACCCGAAACAACATGGGCAAGGAATAAAGCAAAACATGGATGAGATTTACACGACGGCGTAGCATGAAAAACTTTGAATGAACCTTTAAGCTCTTGAATGATCTTTTGACTTATGGACTCTCACGGTGCACTCAAACTCTTTTATATGTGAAAGGACAATTTTGTGAATAAATACTCAACTATCCTCGACTTATAATAATGTGCCCGCAATCTAAAATGGTAATCAATCAAAACTAGTAAGCCAAAACAATCAAATGCAAGCATGATAAAGAAGCCAAATGGGTAGGAAGAAGGCAATATGTAATGGGTAAGAAGGGGAACAAATGAATTATGGATTGTGGAGCTAATGTCAAGCTAGCAACTACCAAATGTAAGGATTCTCAAACCCAATTCTAACCCAATTTTGCAATTCAAGTCATAAAAAAACTTTCCAAAATATATGAATAATGCATGATATTTTCTCTTTTTCTTCTTTTCAATTCATACTTCTTTTTCATACTTTTTCTTTTTTCTCAACTTTTCCTTTCTTGATTTTTTTTTCATTTCAATTCACCATCATTTTTTTTCTTTCATCATTTTCATTTTTTCTTGAGCATTATGACCAAGCCCACATGACTTCCAAACTTTTGAAACATATCCCAATGAGCACCCAAACATTATCCAACTAAGCTACTAGCTCAACAAGGGTAGACAATTTCAATGATGTAGCTAGGGATAATTTTTTTTGAAGGGGTCAAGAAGGAAAAAATATTCATGTGAATGGCTCCAAAATGCTATAACAAATGAGTGCATGCTTATCAAGAGATGACATGAGAACCATACTTGTGCGTTTTGATGAAACACACATCATAAGGAGACACCTACACTCACCTAAGAGAGACCATATATGGATGCATCGGTCTAAAGAGGCTCTACCTTATAATTTTTGTAGCTTGCCAGTAGTAAAGATCAAGCCGTTGGTCATCACGAATTGTATTAACACTTAAGTTCAATTCCCGCATCATTTCCATCATCTCTATGCTAGAAGGTGAATGAACACTAGAGGTGGAATGTCGTGCTTGAGAGGGTTGACTTCTCTCATGCCGCTCAACGGTGGTGTTTGTCTCACCTCTTAGGTCCAAATGGTAAGTAAGGTAGGTCTAGTAAAAGGGGCACTTCCATGATAAGGCTTAGTGTGGATTAAAGCTTTAATTTCTTTCTTTTCTTCGGGTAGACGAATGGAGTCTTACCTACCTATCTTCCAAACCATGTTAGGGTAAGAATCCCTAAACCAATTACAAGAAAGAAAATACTCATAATCTAGCCCAACCCCTTTTTCCCTAGACACAAGCAATGGTCTCAAGTTGGTGTTCTCTTGGTTGAACCTACACAAATGATGAGCAATTTTTGTAACCAACCCTCCTAAGACAATACAACTATTCTTGGGGTTACATTGTTTGGTCCAGTGGACCGCAAAGTGGTAGGTATATTGATTCTCCATTCATCATCACCATTAACATTCAAGAAAGCACCCAAAATCTCTACCTCAATTTTCCTCACCGAATGAGGCTCATTTCTCCCAAAAAAGGTCAATCCCATAAACCTTTGCCAAACCCTTATGTCGGGGTAATGTATATATTGATGTGGGCAATGGTCCCAACTTTGAAAAGGGAAGTGGGAAATGGCATTACATGTCAAAACGGGGTTATATGAGTCGGGTGATTCGGTAGGTAAGTCCTTATGGGGCAATTGGAAGATGTTAGCGAAATCCGCTAGGTTTATCCTATGGTCTTCATTAAACAATCGAAAAGTCACAAAATGCACAACACCGGGTTTCCTAGACCTATGAAACTCAAAAGAGCTTAAGAACTCAAGGGTGAGTTCGGGAAAGGTCTTATAATTCATTGTATAACAATGCTTCATACCAAGATTTTTAAATAAAGTCTTAACATTTTTCTCAATTCCAATGTTGTTTAAAGAAGCTTGGTTGATGAATTTGGTTGGTTTTATACCTTTGCTCTTTAGGATGACCCAATTGTTGTATTGCTTTTGTGAATTGAAGATCACTCCGGGAAAATCCAGGTCTTGCCACTCCGGGACCTCTTCCATGCACCGCAGCATGGGAGGATTCCGCCTCACCTCTTCTCCTCTTAGAAGAACCTTGGGTATGAGGTTTTCTTGGTGCCATTTTTTTGAAATTTAAGACAAAAATTCATCTTAAGGCAAACCAAAATTCATCCAAATAGACATAATAGAACGAATTAGTGAACTAATTCATACTACAAACATGAATAAAGCATTCTACAATCAATTTCTAGCACTAAAAAGCACAAAATCAAATTCTCCCAAATTGAGTTAGGGTTTGTATAACCTAATTTATTTGATTGAAATGGATGAAATTAAAGAGAAAAGGAAGAAAAACTTATTTGTTGATGTTAATGGTTGATTGAATCTTGCAAATCAATAAAGAAATTAATGTTTCCCAGTGATTTTTAGTGAGAAAATGAAGAAAGTAATGGAGAAAGGAAGAGAAAGGGGTACCGTCGGGATGAATGATAGAATGAATTCAATTTTTTTTTTTTTTACTTACCCGTGAAATAAAGGCAGGGAGCTAGTAGAAAACCACGTCCCCGATCAGGGCTGGCAACCCCGATCGGGGTTGACCAGTACTTGTTATTTTTCGCCCTTTGCTTCTTTACTTTAATTTCCATCCCGTTTTTCGAAAACCACGTCCCCGAACGGGGTTCTTGCATGGAAAAGCGTGACATATTCTCTTCTAAGTCTCCTTTCTTCATTTTCACCTAAAAATCACAAAAAGAAACATCGTCAAGTCGAGTATTTTATTACTAATCTGCGAAAAACAATAAATTGCAGAAAATTAAAAACAAAAATAAATAAAAACAAATAAAAAGCTTGAGTTGCCTCTCAAGAAGCGCTGGTTTAACGTAACGCACGACGTAAAAGCTTGAGTCGGTT
Source organism: Silene latifolia (assembly GCF_048544455.1). Taxonomy (NCBI): domain Eukaryota; kingdom Viridiplantae; phylum Streptophyta; class Magnoliopsida; order Caryophyllales; family Caryophyllaceae; genus Silene; species Silene latifolia. The sequence continues at coordinate 23,569,760 of NC_133536.1, forward strand.
TAAGATTTCTTTGGTAGAGGTTGAACGGTCATTTCGTCTATCACACCTACGATTACATTCTCATGGTATAGCTTCAAACGATGACCGTTTGCTTTGAATTTTTCGCCCTTTGTGGTTATCACTTCACCGGAAGCAAACTTGTTGACATTTGTGATGGTATATGGCCCGGTCCACCGTGATCGTAACTTTCCCGAAAATAGCTTGTAACGGAAATTGAATAGCAACACCTTATCACCAATTTGAAATTCCTTGTTCAAAATCTTCTTATCATGCCATCTTTTTGTTCTCTCCTTGTAGAGGCGGGAGCTCTCATAAGCTTGCAAGCGGAATTCATCAAGTTCATTGAGTTGCAATAACCGCTTTTCTCCACTCAATTTCGGATCCATGTTACGCTCCTTAACCGCCCAATAAGCCTTTTGTTCCATCTCAACGGGAATATGGCACGCCTTTCCATAGACCAACCTATACGATGAGGTACCAGTAGGTGTCTTATATGCGGTACGGTAGGCCCACAAGGTATCATCGAGCTTCATACTCCAATCCTTTCGTGATTTGGCAACAACTTTCTCAAGTATGAACTTGATCTCACGGTTAGAAACCTCCACTTGGCCACTAGTTTGCGGATGGTAGGCCAAGCCTCTTCTATGATAGACTCCATATTTCTCCAATAAGGCATCATGTCGTTTCTCACAAAAATGAGTACCACGATCACTAATGACCGCTCTTGGAACACCGAACCTTGGAAATATGATCTTCTTGAATAAGTTGATCACGGTGCGAGCATCGTTAGTTGGAGTAACAATTGCCTCTACCCATTTAAAGACATAATCGACGACGACCAAAATATACCGATTCCCTTTTGAGGAAGGAAACGGTCCTTGATAATCTATACCCCAAACATCGAATACCTCCACTTCCAAGATACCATTTAAAGGCATCTCGTGCCTTCTTGATATGGAACCCATCCTTTGGCAAGCATCGCAAGCATCACGAAATTTTTAGCATCTTTGAACATAGTTGGCCAATAGAAGCCAGATTGCAACGGTCTTGGATGGTCCATGATGACCACCATAAGAAGAAGAATGGCATCCTTCTAGCACCCCTTTCACATCCCATTATGGTATACATCTCCGGAATAGCCCGTCAGAGAAATGTTTGAACAAATTTGGATCGTCCCATTGGAAGAACTTAGCATCAAGTAGAAACTTCTTCCTTTGTCGATATGAAAGGTTGGGTGGCAATTCTCTTCCAACTAGGCAGTTGGCTATGTCGGCATACCAAGGAGTATTGGCTCCCAACATCATTAAAGTATCATCGATGAATGATTCATCGGTAGGTAACTAAATACCTCCATCATTGAACTTCAAACAGGATAAGTGATCGGGAACAACATTTTCGGCCCCCTTCTTGTCTTTAATCTTAAGATCAAATTCTTGCAAGAGCAAGATCCATCGTATCAACCTTAGCTCAGCTTCTTGTTTCTCTAGGAGGTGCTTCAATGCGGCATGATCGGTATCAACAATGACTTTTGAACCGATCAAGTAAGAGCGGAATCTGTCTAAGGAATAGACAATGGCTAGTAGCTCTTTCTCCGTGGTGGCATAGTTGATTTGAGCCGCATCCAAGGTTTTTCTAGCATAGTAGATAGCATGGAGAACCTTGTCCTTTCTTTGTCCTAGCATGGAACCTACCGCATAGTTACTTGCATCACACATGAGCTCGAACGTCAAGTTCCAATCCGGTGATTGGATGATAGGTGCAGAAATCAAAGCCTTCTTGATCCTATTAAAAGACTCAAGACAATCATTAGTAAACACAAAGGGAGCATCTTTTAGAAGAAGTTCTGTAAAGGGTTTGGCAATCTTGGAAAAATCTTTAATGAAACGGCGGTAGAATCCCGCATGGCCTAAGAAACTCCTTACACTCTTCACATTTGCCGGTGGGGGTAGTTGCTCAATAACTTGGACCTTAGCACGGTCCACTTCAATTCCTCTTTCCGAGACAATATGACCAAGTACCACTCCTTCATTTACCATGAAGTGGCACTTTTTCCAATTTAGCACCAAATCAACCTCTTCAGAACGCTTCAGAACTTTAGACAAGTTAGTCAAACATGCATCAAAAGAAGAACCATAGACACTAAAGTAAACCATAAACACCTCTATGATAGACTCGATAAAGTCGTAAAAGATGCTTATCATGCAACGTTGGAAAGTGGCGGGGGCATTACAAAGACCGAAGGGCATTCTACGGTAAGCAAAGGTACCATAGGGACATGTAAATGTGGTCTTTTCTTGGTCATCTGGGTGAATGGGTATTTTAAAGAACCCGGAATAACCATCTAGATAGCAAAAATACTTGTGACATGCCAACCGCTCCAACATTTGGTCAATAAAAGGTAATGGATAGTGATCTTTCTTGGTGGCTAAATTGAGCCTCCTATAGTCAATGCATATTCTCCAACCCGTCACAATTCTAGTTGGAATTAGCTCATTTTTATCATTTTTGACTACGGTGGTTCCCTCTTTCTTAGAAACCACTTGGACCGGACTCACCCATTTAGAATCGGAAATAGCATAGATAATTCCCGCATCTAACAATTTAAGTAATTCCTTTTTGAGCACTTCTTGCATGTTCGAATTTAATCGTCTTTGACCTTGGACACATGATTTATGATCTTCCTCAAGATTAATTCGATGCATGCAATATTCGGGGCTTATGCGCTTTAAATCATCAAGTTTGTATCCAATGGCTTTCTTGTGAGATCTTAAGACATGAAGCAATTTAACCAATTGACTCTCATCTAAATTAGCACTAACGATTACCGGACACATCTCCTCCTTATCTAGAATAGCATACCTCAAATTGGAAGGGAGGGGCTTAAACCCGGGTTTTTGTACCTCAAGGTCTTGAGGTGTAACAACCAAGCCTATAAAGTATGAGCTCTCCTCCAATGATAGCTCCTCTCCATCCAATTCTTGCTCCTAAGCATCAATATCCTCATTTCCAATCTCATCATCACCTGCAAATGATTCCAATAACAAGAGTGCCTCCAAGGGATCTTTAGATAAAGATCAAGGTGTAGAGTCTTCTATAATAATGTCAACAACATCCAAAATGTCAATAGAATAACAAGACTCTTCTATCATTGGACTCTTCATGGCACTATTCAAATTATATGTGACCTTATCGTCACCCACTTCCGATGTAATTTTACCATTCTTGACATCAATTAATGCACTTGCGGTATGTAGAAAGGGTCTTCCCAAAATGATTGGGATTTCGGCATCTTCGGCCATGTCAAGAACAATGAAATCAACCGGAATGAAAAACTTACCAATCTTAACGGGAACATCCTTCAAAACTCCTAAAGGGCGTTTTATAGAACGGTCCGCCATTTGCAATGTGACACTAGTGTATTTTAAGACTCCTATATTAAGCTTAGCACAAATAGAGTAAGGTATTACACTCACACTAGCACCTAAATCGCATGAAGCTTTATCAATTTGATAGGTGCCAATTGTGCATGAAATAGAAAAGCTACCGGGATCTTTTAACTTAGGAAGGGACTTGTTTTGCAAAAGATCACTCACCTCGGCGGTGAGATCCATCGTTTCAACTTCATCAAAAGTCCTTTTCTTAGTTAAAATGTCTTTCATGAACTTAGTGTAAGATGGAATTTGAGTGATTAATTCGGTAAAAGGAACGGTTACCTGGAGATTCTTCATAACTTCCATGAATTTACCGAATTGAGAATTCTTTCGATGCTTTGCCAATCTATGAGGGAATGGCACTTTGACTTTTTCCGGCACCTTTGCTTCAACATCTTTCTTGGGAGGAGCATCCTCCACATCCTTGACTTTCTCAACAACAAGTGGATCATCCACCTAGAATTGCGACAAACCAGCAATCGTCGAACCTCGGATAATCATGAAAAATGGATTAATAATCGTTATTTGGGGCTGAAATCGAATAGGTTAACTACTGAAAGGACCTCGGACACGTGGTAGAAAACCCGTGGGAAAAAGAAACATGGTTCGGTATGACCTTCCAAACGACTCAAATTGAAATGTATAATAAACAGTTCTCGAGATTACAGGTCCCGGAACAAAATTCTCCGGAAATCACATAGAAGGTTCATTGGATCAGGTAAAGCGGCCGCAAAAAATTTGCGAAGCAACGGAGGACATTTGGGGATGCCGGTATGCGATAAACCAGCAATTGTCGAATCTCGGATAATCGTGAAAAATGGATTAATACTCGTTAGTTGGAGCTGAAATCGAATAGGTTAACTTCTGAATGGACCTCGAACATGTTGTAGAAAAACTGGGAGAAAAAGAAATGTGGTTCTGTATGACCTCGCGAACGACTCAAATTAAAGTGTATAATACATGATTTTCGAAATTACAAGATCCAAGACCATAATTCACCAAAAATCACAGAAAAGTTTCGTCGGATTAGGTAAAGCGGCCACACAAAATTTGAGGAGCAACTTAGAACATTTGGGGGTGAACGACTCAAGTTGAAGTGTATAATACACGATTTTTGAGATTACATGTTCTTGAAACAAAATTCTCCGGAAATCGCACAAAAGATGTATAGGATCAGGTAAAGTGACCACGCAAAATTTGAGGAACAACGGAGGACATTTAGGGGTGCCGGCGTGCGATAAACCAGCAATCGTCGAATCTCGGATAATCATGAAAAATGGATTAATACTCGATATTTGAGATTCATATCGAATACCTTAACTCATGAAAGGTCTTCGGGCACGTGGAAGGAAAACCGGAGGAAAAAGGAACGTGGTTCGGTATGACCTTCCGAACGGCTCAAATTGAAGTGTATAAAACACGGTTTTCGAGATTTTAGGGTGCCGCACCAAAATTCTTCGAAAATCACATAGAAGGTTCATCATATCAGGTAAAGCGGGCACACAAAATTTAAGGAAAAACGGAGGACATTTGGGTGTTCTGGTATGCGATAAACCAGAAATCGTCGAACCTCGGATAATCGTGAAAAATGGATTAATACACGTTATTTGGGGCTGAAATCGAATAGGTTAACTCCTGAAAGGACATCGGACATGTTGTAGAAAACCAGAATAAAAAGAAACGTGGTTCGGTATGACCTCCCAAACGGCTCAAATTGAAGTGTATAATCCACGATTTTCGAGATTACAAGGTCCCCGAACAAAATTCACCGGAAATCACAGAGAATGTTCGTCGGATCAGGTAAAGCGGCCACACAAAATTTGAGGAGCAACGGAGACCATTTGGGGCTGCCGGTATGCGATAAACAAGAAATCATCGAACCTCGGATAATCATGAAAAATGGATTAATATTCGTTATTTGGGACTGAAATAGAATAGCTTAACTCCTGAAAGGAACTCGGGCACGTTGCAGAAAAACTGAAGGAAAAAGAAACGTGGTTCGGAATGTCCTTCCGAACGTCTCAAATTGAAGTGTATATAATACACGATTTTCGAGATTATAAGGTCCCGAAACAAAATTCTCCGGAAATCACACACAAGTTTTGTCGGATCAGGTAAACCGGCCAGACTAAATTTGAGGAACAACAGAGGACTTTTTGGGGGTACATGTATGCGATTAACCAGTAATCGTCGAACCTCGGATAATCGTGAAAAATGGATTAATACTCGGAATTTGGGGCTGAAATCGAATAGGTTAACTCCAGAAAGGACCTCGGACACGTTGTAGAAAAATCGGGAGAAAAAGAAATGTGGTTCGGTATGACTTCCCGAACGGTTCAAATAGAAGTATACACGGTTTTCGAGATTACAGGGTCCCGAAATAAAATTTTCCGGAAATTAGACATAAGGTACCTTGGATCAGATAAAGCGACCACACAAAATTTGAGAAGCAACGGAAGACATTTGGGGGTGTTATTATGCGATAAACCAACATTCGTCGTACCTCGGATAATCATGGAAAATGGATTAATACTCGTTATATTGGGTTGAAATTGAATAGATTAACTCCTGAAAGGACCTCGGAAATATGATAGAAAAACCGAGGAAAAATAAACGTGGTCCGGTATGAGCTTCTGAACGGTTCAAATTATAGTAATAAGGGTCGAACATAATTAGACGGGAATTGCGTTGTGAAATGCTATGGGAAGATTTCTATCAAGATCGATTTCGTTTTGGGTTTGTTTGTTTGTTTGATGACTAACAAAAACTATGATGTAAATTATATAATAAAATGGAGTCTAAGGGGGTCGGGTCACACATGCAAAGGTAAGTATATAATTATGCTAAATTCGGTATTAAAAACATTGTCAATTGCTTAGGTTTGGAGACACCCACCTTACGGCATTAGTATCAACCATAGACCGGGTCCTAGAGAAACTTTCGTCCATGACTAGGTCGTCCTACTACACATGTTTTGTCTAATTCGATTTCATGCCTCTCGACTTTTAGAATGAATGAACAAACTTAATCTATGGATAAGGCCTTAAACAAAGATTAAACATTATGGTGAAAACATGTGATAGAAACAATTGGACAAAATTATTATCAACTTATTTTAACATTTTATATACTTGATTTTGCATGGCTCCCCTAGCCCCTAGACTAGGAAATTTAGCTACTCATATTAAAGTGTAAATTATAAACTATATTGTAAGAAATGCTAAACATGATTGTGTGATTTATATAAACTAAATGATATAACATGTAATATAAATAATGCTAATGAAATGTAAATAAAGTACTAATAATAAACTATGCATAAACTAAATAGAAATGTAAAATTGTGAACTAGAAATAGAAATACCTTAATAGAAAAGAACTTGTAAGGAAGAAACAAATAGAACCAAATGCTTGAAATGTATTAAGAATCAAATGTTGATAACTACAAGCTTAACTATATTGAAATCTAATAAGAAAACTATTGAGAGAATTATAATGCTTGAGGCTATGTAAAGTATATGAGACGTAAGAATAAAATGATCTCGGCTATGAAGTGTCTCCCCTTTATAGAGGGGAGGGGAATGAAACGTAAACCACCTAGAGACAGCCAACCCCGATCAGGGTTGGGGCCCCGATCGGGGACGTGTGATTCCTGATTAATTTCCTTAATTCCTCAATTAATTGTTCGAGGAATCTCTATGTTTATGATTAATTCTCTTTAATCACCCGGTAATGCTCTAAATTCATAACATCCTAAGCTTCTTAGTATCCAATGCTTTTCACCTTGACTTGAACTTTAACTTGGGTTTGACTTTGATTGTTGGCCATATTTACACACATTAGTCCATCAATTTCTTCATGCAAAACCCATGCCAATACTCCATGCTAGTCCAAAACTTGGTCTTGTTTAGCCATTGCACTCTAGTAGCTCATCTTGTAGTATTTCAGCTCAAAAAGCTTAGGTATCCTATAAAACAAGAGTAATGTAGCAAATGCAACTAGAATAACAAATATTAGCTCAAAACACTATGATAAGTGCTAAATGACATGTAAAATTGTTTTAATATAGAGGATGAAAATATATAAAATATGCACTTATCATAAGGTCATTTTGTATATACAAATTTGAATATTACTAATTTGAATGTTTGAAATTTTAGCACAAATTATGTAACTTTAGTGCTTCATGAGTGTAACTTTAGTGCTTTATGAGTATAACTTTAATTTTTCACGAGTGTAACTTTAATCTTTTAGGGTCATTTTGTATATAAAATTTTAAATTTATTTATTTGAATTTTTGTAATTTTAGCACAAGTTTATTTAACTTTATTGATTTACGAGTGTAACTTTAGTGCTTTGCGACTGTAACTTTTATCCTTGACGTGTGTAACTTTAGTCCTTTAAGGTCATTTTGTATATATAAATTTGAATTTGTGTAACTTTATCACATGTCTATCTAATTTGAATTGTTGAAGGTGTAACTTTAATAGGTGACGTGTATAACTTTAATAAAGCAAGTGTGTAACTTTAGTCCGTCTTACCACCCTCGCCTCTTCGTTCGGATCCAATTAATTATATGAGTAAATATAAAAATTAATTAGGTTCAAGTAGAAATAGTGTAACTTGAAGTGGGCAAGGTGTAACTTCAAGCAAATGAGATAATTTTAAACAAATAGGGTGTAACTTCCGAGTAATTAGCAGTACTCAAAATTTCAAAAACTCATTGGTATACGAAAATATTATCATTGCGTCGGGCTCGAAAAAATAATAAATTTAGCATTTTGTTTCGTCTTAATCGGAGTATTTTACGAACCCGCTTTTATTTTACGTGGGTATGAAATTTCGTTTTTTAAATTTAATATTTTGACAATTGAAATATAAATGATAGTATATTAATTTAATAAAATAGTTGATAGGAAAGAGAAAGTAATTGATTAGAAAATTGGTAATTGAAATTATGAGAGACAAAACATTAATTGCATGTTGGGTGAGTGGTTTTTTTTGTTTTAATCTCAACCATTCATCTTGTAGGATCAAATGGTAGAGATGTGGACTTATGGACTCACCCAAATTTGTGGACTCACCTAACCCCTCTCTCTCTCTCTCTCTCTCTCTCTAAGTGAGTCCCCTTAGTGTAGGTGACTCCCATGAGTCCTAATATAAGCCATTGGATTAAAAAATGAATGGCTAGGATTAGATTAAAAAAAAAGGCTGGCATATAAAAGACTACAAACCCTAATCTCTCCTCACATTTTCTCATTTCACTCCCTCACCAAACTCACTTCTCTCTCTTCCTCCTATCTCTCTCTAACTGAGACCTCCTCCCCTCCTTTCTTCATCCTCCACTGCCACAACCACCGCCGCCTTCCTCCTCTCCTCTTCCGCCTCCCTCGGCACCACCCGCCAAAACACGACACCACCACAACCAATGATGACCACGCCATCTCTCAGATCTGCCACCACGTCGACATGCTGCCACCACGCACCCACATCGGTGCCACCACGCACCAACAGCCGCTCCTTCGTCTTCTCCCTTTTGCTTGTTTTTCTTTTCACATCTGAAAAAAATGTTTGTTTTTGTTGGTTGTTTATTTGTTTTTTTCCTAGATTTAACACTTTTTGGAATGGTGGTTGTGGTTTCTGAATGTAATGATACGGTGGTGGAGTTGTTGCAGGTTGGTGGAGTTTTTTTTTTCTCAGAGGGTTGTTGGTGGGTTGGGTGCTAGTGGTGGTTTTGGTGGTGATGTCGTGGGGCTGCTGCTTCCCTTTTTTTTCCAAATTGGTGGTGCGTGGTGGTGGTTACAGGGAGACGTCATGGTGGTGGTAGTGGCGGGTAAGGGTGTTGGTGGTAGGTCAGGTCGATGGTCGTCGTTGGTGTTGGTGGCAATGATGGGTGATATGGATTAAAGTTTCAAAGATATGGACTAAAGTTTCACTGATATTCACTAAAGTTTCACTTGACCCGCACAAAAATTTATTTCACGTGACATGGACTAAAGTTTCACATGACATGGACTAAAGTTTCATTCCTACGAGAATAAAGTTTCATAAACCGTTAAAATTACATTACATAAATTCAAATTAGTATAAAGTTACAATCCTAAAAAAAATAAAGTTTCAAAAATTATAACTACAGTTACAATCGTAAAACACTAAAGTTACATTCATAAAATTACAATATTTACATAAAATTTATAATTCAGTAAAATTAATTGAATTCAAATTTTTATATTAGAAATTGTCTAAAAAAAATAAAGTTTCAATTTTTAGCATTAAAGTTTCAGTCGTAAAACATTAAAGTTATATTTATAAATTTGTAAAATTAAAAAAATTCAAATTTTTATATTAGAAATTGTCTAAAAAAATTTAACTTTTAATTTTTAGCATTAAAGTTTCAGTCGTAAAACATTAAAGTTACATTTATAAATTAGTAAAATTAAAAAAATTCAAATTTTTATATTAGAAATCGGCTAAAAAAATTAAAGTTTTAATTTTTAGAATTAAAATTTCACTCATAAAACAGTAAAATTATATTTATAAATCATTAAAATAAAATTTTATAACATAAATTAAAATTTTTTTTATATAATGACTTTAAATATTAAAGTTATAATTGTAAAAAATTAAAATTACACTCATAAATTAAAGTTTCGTTTATAAAACATTAAAGTTTTCATCTTAAAATTTTAAAATCTCAACCATCAATCTTAGAAGATCAATGGCAAGGATTAGGACTTAGTGGCAGTACAAAGTACAAAGTAATCATATCTTATGAGTTCATAAGTTCTCTTAGAAGCCCTTGGATGAAAGAGATGAAGGGATGAGATTCAATCAAAATGAAGGGCTACAAAGTGGCAGTACAAACTAATCATCTCTAAGTGCCTCCTGAATACATTTATCTCTCTCTAGCATTAATTACACATGGATTAATTTATTATCCTAACCACTTAAAACTACTCTTTGTCTTGTTTTTTTTTTTTTTGGGCAATGATAAAGAAAGGTTCCTTACATAGTGCCTAGCCGACTCTCGGAGTCAGGCTTTATTATTACATTATCTGAAACGGAAATTAAACTAAGAACGGGGTTAGCAAAAAGAAAAGGCCTCTTGAGAGGACAATCTGAGTTTGCCAAATGAGCGAAGTCTTCTTTTCTCTTTTTTGTCAGTTGGGCTTCAGAGGAGTACCTGCAACAAGACACACTTACGCCTCGAGGACGTAGAGATTTACGGGAGAAAGACCTACTTGTAGAGCAAGTAGATACATTGTGTCTCGGAGATTCATCCCCTTGGCTATGATTCTTCTTGAAGTTAAAAAATCTCTTCGTCTCACTCACTTGGCGATTAGAAGGATACCTGCAAAATCTACTTGAGAGGTTCCTGCAAAGCCTACGGGTATGCGAGACACGTGACAGTGTACCAAACAAAGGAAGCTTCCACTTCTTACGTCCGGCTGAAAAAAGGAATGACTCATGGTCACTTGGATCTTTATGGGCTTGGAAGCAAATAGAGGTGTTGGTCATGTCATTCACCAAAGAAACAGGTAAGCAGGGATTAGGGGCGATAGCCGTATGGTCTCCTTGGAGGATTTGAGTACCAGAAGGAGATAAATCATCACCAGAAGGAGATAAATCGTCACAAATAGGGAAGGAGCTCGAGTTAACACCACTAATAGAGGACTCCCTCAAATTAAAACCATGAATCCCATTGATGGCTCCTGAATAAGAAACTGTGTCTTCATTTACCGTGTCTTCATTTACCACCACCGTCTTCAGAATTCGTTTTTTAGAGCGTCTCCTCCTCTTCTTTCTCTTATAATGATCACATGTAATTCCTCCCTTCTTTGTGACCTTGGTATTAAGGATCCGAATCCTCATAGTAGACAAGTCACTTTTATTGTAAAAGCTCACCTTACTACCTTGAAGCATTTTTTGATAAGCTTGTTCGGAGATCCATAGCCTTGAATTTCCTCCGACCTTTCTTGAGAACTCATGAACCGAATGTTTAGGACTATACTCATTATCACCCATTTGAGAGTCTTTGGGATTGTGTTCCTCAAAATTAGGAGAAGAATTTTCTTCGAGATTTAAAGGAGTACCATCATTCGAAATGCAGGTATCCATGACATCCATGACAATGGTGTCGGAAAGTGGAGTAACACAAGAGCCACAAGAAGACCCCCCTTTATCGTTAACTGAGGTGTCCCCGGAATTTTCATCAGGGATAAGTCTTTTACTTTCCCTAACCACCTCACATGACAACTGGTCCCCAATACTTCTCTTACTGTTAAGATTAATAGCCCGTAGATTCTAGACGACATTAAGTTCTCTAAGGATATCTTTATTCTTAGGTTCAAGCAGTGACGCAGTTTCAAGATCAATTTGCGCTTCCATGAGCATATTAGTCTTCATACAAGCTACAGCTCGACGAAATAGAGCCTTAGCATTTTTAGGGAAGGACGACAAAACCAAAGAGCAGAAGTTTATGGCCGCTTGATACTCATGGAGCTTATTAGCACAAGCCGCTAGATTCAAATTTAAAGATATTGCTAATTGCAATACAAATTCAGCGTCATAATCCTCCATCGATTCCAAAACCAAGCATAAAAGTCGACATGCCATTTCATAGCAGCCGCCAGCAGAGTCAAACATATTTTCCTAAAGAAATCGTTACCCCTCTCCTTAAGAAATTTAACCTTACTTAAATGTGTTCCTTCCATTGGTAAGAAAGAACTAAATAGTGACCAATCATCCTCCTTGAAGTCATCATTTCCATGTGCAATAACAAAGTGTTTTAGGAAAATTGCATTAATAGAAATGGTAGCCATAACATTTCACAAAACAACCCCAACTTAAAAAGCTAAGATAAACCACCTTTAAGAGGTGATTAAAAGCACAAATACTCTTGTAGAGTATATTATTTTGAAATTATAGAACTATAAATAAAGCTTATAAGCAAAAGACCGAACAATAAAACTTTAAGAAGAAAACTTTAAGAGACAAGTCGGACAAGGGTTATCGGAAAACCACCGCACCTGACCCGAACCATCACCACCGTTAAAACCCTCCCAAGCCCACCCGACTCCCACTCCTTTAATAATTAAGGCCAAGACTACCAAAGCAGAATCCCACACCCCAACAACCAGCAATATCATCCAAAGAAACCTTCGACACCGACCTCGGACAAGAAACCACCAAGAACAAACGAAATCCACCATCAAAAAACAAACCATCACCTCTGATAACTAAAACAAAAGCAGGATTGAAGGCAAAAACCATAGCAAAGCATTAGTCCTCACACCAAACCTTGTAAAGACCCAACATTTATCAAAACCAAAACCTAAAACGGATCAAAAAAGAAACTAAAGACAACGCAAAACCAGTGTGAGAAAACACAAGAGATAAAGGAAGACGAGGCTATGAGAAAAACACATCCATCGTCTTCTTTAACAACACACAAAATCAGAGAAACGAACCACATTCAAGGTCGAAAAACATCCCGCGAAAGACATCAACCTCATTCAAGGTCGAAAAACGAACCACGAAGGGAACAAAGGAGAGTAGCTAAAGGGTAGTGGGTGTAGAAAAAACAGGTAGTCGAGTTTAATTAGAGGAGAGTGAGAGATCGCCGGAGACAGAGCATTGAAAACGGTCCCATCTCCTACGATAGAGTGCGACTCAAGAGGGACGTGGGCGGAGGGGAGCTGCAGCAGTTCAGGGACGGGTTTTTAGAATTTTTGATTTGGGGTTTTTTTTCAGCTTTCTCTCTCTTCGCGTTCTAAAGGTTTTTTGCCTCTACTCTTTGACTTGTTATACTTCCAATTTTCTACAAAGTTTATGACATTTTTACGAGTGTAACTTTAATAACTCAATACTGTAACTTTAAACTAAAAAGTGATTTTGACGGATTGTTTTTTGACTTTTTGTAATTTTAAGACAAGTTTACGCCATTTAAGTAATTTTTATAGTGCAACTTTAGTGTTTTACAAGTGTAACTTTAAAACTAAATAATATAACTTTACACTAAAATAGATTTTGACGGATAGATTTTTGACTTTTTTATAATTTTAAGACATGTTTACGACATTTTAGTATATTTTAGAGTGCAAATTTAGTATTTTATGAGTGTAACTTTAATACTAAATAGTGTAACTTTAAACTAAAAAGTGATTTTGACGTACATTTTGTAATTTTAAGACAAGTTTACGACATTTCAATATTTTTTATAGTGCAACTTTAGTGTTTTACGAGTATAACTTTAATACTAAATAGTGTAACTTAAAACTAAAAAGTGATTTTGACGTATATTTTTTTGACTTTAGTAATTTTAAGACAAGTTTACGACATTTAAGTAATTTTCAGAGTGCAACTTTAGTGTGTTACTAGTGTAACTTTAATAGTAAATAGTGTAACTTTAAACTTAAAAGTGATTTTGACGGATTTTTTTTACTTTAGTAATTTTAAGACAAATTTACGACATTTAAGTAATTTTCAGAGTGCAACTTTAGTGTTTTATGAGTGTAACTTTAATCTTAAATAATATAACTCTGAACTAAAAAGAGATTTTGACAGATAGATTTTTGACTTTTTGTAATTTTAAGACAAATTTACGAAATTTCTGTATTTTTACGAGTGCAACTTTAGTGTTTTACGAGTATAACTTTAATACTAAATAGTGTAACTTTAAACTAAAAAGTGATTTTGACGTACATTTTGTAATTTTAAGACAAGTTTACGACATTTCAGTATTTTTTATAGTGCAACTTTAGTATTTTACGAGTATAACTTTAATACTAAATAGTGTAACTTAAAACTAAAAAGTGATTTTGACGTATATTTTTTTTTACTTTAGTAATTTTAAGACAAGTTTACGACATTTAAGTAATTTTCAGCGTGCAACTTTAGTGTGTTACTAGTGTAACTTTAATAGTAAATAGTGTAACTTTAAAATTAAAAGTGATTTTGACGGATTTTTTGTACTTTAGTAATTTTAAGACAAGTTTACGACATTTAAGTAATTTTTAGAGTGCAACTTTAGTGTTTTATGAGTGTAACTTTAATCTTAAATAATATAACTCTAAACTAAAAAAGAGATTTTGACGGATAGGTTTTTGACTTTTTGTAATTTTAAGACAAGTTTACGAAATTTCTGTATTTTTAAGAGTGCAACTTTAGTATTTTACGAGTATAACTTTAATACTAAATAGTGTAACTTTAAACTAAAAAGTGATTTTGACGGATATTTTTTTGACTTTTTGTAATTTTAGGACAAGTATACGACATTTAAGTAATTTTCAGAGTGCAACTTTAGTATTTTACGAGTGTAACTTTAATCCAAAATAGTGCAACTTTATAGTTTATACTATATAGTGATTATGACGGATATTTTTTTGACTTTTTGTAATTTTAAGGCAAGTTTACGACATTTAAGTAATTTGCAGAGTAAAACTTTAGTGCTTTACGAGTGAAACCTTAATACTAAATAGTAGGAGTATAAGATTTTGACGGATATTTTTTTTTGAAATTTTTTAATTTTAAGAAAAATTTACAACATTGAAATAATTTTCAGAGTGCAATTTTAGTATTTTATGAGTGTAACTTTAATATTAAATAGTATAACTTTAAATTAAATAATTTTGACAGATATTTTTTTTGACTTTTTTTAATTTTAAGACAAGTTTACGACATTTAAGTGATTTTCAGAGTGCAATTTTAGTGTTTTACAAGGGTAACTTTAATACTAAATAGTACTCCCTCCATTTTTCTATTTCACTCCATTTACTTTATTGCGGTCTCTAAGACGTTACTTTGACCATATTTTTCGATGTCTATATGTTATTCTTTTTACTTGAAATTTTTTTTCGTGAAAGATGTCTTGATATTAATGGTAAATGTTTTAGTTTTATAAATAAATAATTTTTATTCTCCAATTTTTTGACGGACAAAGTTCGAAAACTTTGACCTCCAAAAAGCAAATGAGGTGAAAATAGGAAAATGGAGGGAGTATAACTTTAAACTAAAAAGTGATTTTGACGGATTTTTTTTTGAATTTTTGTAATGTTAAGACAAGCTTACGACATTTAAGTAATTTTCAAAGTGAAACTTTAGTGTTTTCGAGTGTAACTTTAATCTAAAATTGTGCAACTTTATATTAAAAAGTGATTATGACGGATTTTTTTTTCACTTTTTGTAATTTTAAGGCAAGTTTACGATATTTCAGTATTTTTTAGAGTGCAACTTTAATGTTTTACGAGTATAACTTTAATCCTTAGCTTAGTATAATGTAATTTTAACACATCTTATATTATAAATTGAGTGAATGTAACTTTGGTATATTGAGAGTGTAACTCTAGTCCTTAAAAGTGTAATTTTAGTCCGTTAAAAGTTTAACTTCAGTCCACCAACGACCTCTATCGTCGTCAACAATAACACCAACATACTACTAACAATAAGAACCACGACTAATCTTTCACAAAAAAAAAGAGTTAATACGATTTTTTTCCCCAAAAATATACTACTTATTGTGTGTCACTTTCCTCTCACATTTCTTGTCCATTTCCTCTCACATTCATATATTATATTATTATTCCTCATTTATCTCATCAATTACTTGCACCATTAGATCGTTCTAAAATATGATCCGAACCGTTAAAAAGGAAATGGAAGGAAATGGAGAGAAGAAGAAATGGAGAGGACTTGTGTTGCTTAATATAATACTAGTGTAACTTTGGCTGATAATAGAAAGTGTCGTCTTGATAGGGCTATGGTGACGAGACTTTGGCTCGAGTTGTTCCCTTTCTCCAAATTGGTTCACCTTGATAGGGAGTGGTCGGACCATTCCTCGATTTGCGTACATATAGCAAGCACGAGAGAGGAGAACGTGAAACGGTCTAAGCCTTTTAGGTTTGAACAAGTATGGGTGGGCGAGGATGGGTGTGAAGAGGCAATTCAAAGAGCATGGCTAGATGGTGACGGAGATGTGTTGCAGAAGCTTAAGAAATATGCCGCGGAGTTGTAAGCTTGGAAAGGAGTGAGCATAGGCAAGGTTGTGAGAGATTTAAAGAAAAAGAGAGCTCGGCTGAAAGTACTTAACGAAGGAAGTAGGAGGGAGCGGGATGTTCAGGAAAGGAAGAAAGTCATTAAGGATATCGTAACTTTGATCCAGCAAGAGGAAACCTTCTGGTGTCAGCGGTCGAGGGCACTTTGGCTACGTGATGGGGATAAAAATACTTCTTTTTTCCATAGGAAAGCCACTCAAAGAAAAACGAAAAACCACATAGCTAAAAACATGGATGATTATGGCCGAACTTACGAGAAGACTTGTGACATTGCTGATTGTGCGGCGGACTATTTCTCAAATTTGTTTAAATCATAGGGGCCAAGGGACTTTGAGGGGCTAATGGAGGGGGTGGAGGGAAGAGTTACGGCTGAAATGAATCTTCTTCTGACCGAAGACTATCGAAGTGAGGAGATGGTGGCAACCCTAAAACAGATGCATCCCTTAAGGCATGGGGACTGGACGGGATGAATGCTTTATTCTATCACGTATTGGCACATAGTTGGCCCCTCAGTGGTGAGAATGGCGCTTCATATCTTTAACGGGGCTGAATTTCCGGATGGCTTAAATCATACTAAAGTTGTACTAATCCCAAAGAAGAAAGCTCCAGATAAGTTAGCGGATTTCCGACCTATTAGTTTATGCAATGTTTAGCAAACAGGCTAAAAATGTTCTTGGATAGGGTGGTGTCGGAAAACCAAAGCGCGTTCACACCGGGAAGGCTTATCATAGACTTAGTACTTGTGGCTTTCAAAGTCTTTCACCACATGAAGAACAATAAGAGTGGCGGGGGTCATATGGCGCTTAAACTTGACATGACAAAAGCATATGACAGAATTGAATGGGATTTCCTTGAAGAGGTGCTGAGGCGTATGAGTTTTGATCAAAGGTGGGTGAATAGGGTCATGACATGTGTGAAGACGGTGTCGTATACGATCGGAGTAAATGGGGAAAATTCGAGGATCATTCGGCCAGGGAGGGGGTTGAGACAAGGCGACCCATTGTCACCGAACATGTTTATATTATGTGCGGAAGTTTTGTCCAGCCTGATTCGACAAGCGGCTGAATGAGGATCGATACAAGGGGTATGGATTGCACCAGCTGCTCCGACTATTTCACACCTATTTTTCGCTGATGATAGCCTAGTTTTTGCCCGTGCAAATGTACGTGAAGATGCCCAGGTACGTGATATACTTAGACTATATGAGCATGGGTCTGGGCAATTGGTTAATCTTGGAAAAACAACAATATCGTTCAGCAAAGGGACGAAATGGACAAGGAAGCAGCGTGTTAATGATGTCCTTCGGGTTCGTATGGTAAAGGAGCAGGACCGTTATCTTGGACTTGATAAGTCCATTTTATATAGATTTTATCTCCTTATTTTGGCTCTAATTTATATGATTATTGCACTAACCTTAGTGATTTTATGAGCTAATATTGTATTCTAGTTGTCTTTGCATGTTTTGTCACATTTTGTAGGAAGTTGAGCTTTTAGAAGCTTATTCCATCACTTGTGCAAGTAACTAGAATCAAGGCTAAGTGTGGAAGCAAGATGGACCATGGTAGGATATTATGGAAATGACAAGTCCAAGCATGAAGAATTGTGAAGTGGGTTGATGCACAAATGAAATCACAAATGATGCCCAAATTAAGAAGTCCACACAAACTCAACATGGGATGCTCAACTTTGGATGCTCATGGGATGCTAAATTGTGTGATTAACCGGAGGCTTAAAGATGGGATTAATGGCTCACACTGGATCCCCTTGGCAATTACACAAGATTTGAAGGAAAAATAAGAGTGTGCTTAGGATGCCATTTTGGATTCCATATGAGCATTCAACCGGAGGAATTAAGGAGCATTAAGACATATCATTGGATACCTTTGCAAATTTTACTCCCTTATTCTTATATAAGGGGTGCTAATCTCACACACTTCTTACACACTTTTAACCACACACTTTCATATATGTTTTAGTCTTAGTTTTAGAATAAAATGTAGATTAGATTTCCTTTATGTTATTTACATTTCCTTTAGCATTTCAATATTGTATTACAATTTCCATTCAAGCATTTCTTCTTCAATTTCAAGTTCTATTTCCATTATAAAGGTAATCACATTTCTAGTACTACTTTGTTATTCCTTTGTCATTTCCATTTACTATTTATCATTTTTACTTTATCATTTATCATTAGTTTACTTTACATTATGCATGAGTAATTTCCTTAGTCTAGGGACTAGGGAAGCCATGCAATAACTAATATATGCAAAATGATAAATTAGGTTGATATAATATTCTCTAATTGTTTCTATCACATGTTTGTATTGTCAAGATTAATCTTTGTTTAGTGGGTGTAATCATCGATTAAGTTTGTTAATTCGATCTATAAGTCGAGGGCACAAAATCGGATTAGACTAAGCATGTGTAGTAGGACGACCTAGTCATAAACGAGAGTTTCTCTAAGACCCGGTCTATGGTTGACACTAATATCGAGAGGTGGGTGTCTTTAAGCCTAAATAATTATTATTACTATCTAATCCGAGTTTGACATAAAGCATTTACATATATTTGCATGTGTGACCCGACTTCCCTAGACTCTTTCTTTATTATTGTTTTTACATCAACATAAATCAAATCAAGCAATCAACCGCATCGACTCAAGATAAAATTCACTCCCTAACAACTAATTAACAACTACCGTCTCTCTGTGGATTCGACCCCTACGTACTACATTTATTTGTGTCTAGGGTATTTATTTTTGCATAGATGTGCGATAGCCTATCACGACTTCCAACCATGGTGGGTAGGTCGAAGAAAAATCTCACCAACATAATCCGGGATAGGTTAAGCAAGAAGCTACAAGGATGGAGGAGTTTAATGTTTAGCAAGGCGGGGAAGGAGATATTGATAAAGGCAATTGGCCAAGCAATTCTTTCCTATACCATGAGTGTATTTAAACTTCCGATTCACTTTTGCAATGAGCTTCGATCACTTGTCTCGGGTTTTTGGTGGGGGAGGGGGAGGGGGGGTGGGAGAGGGGGAGGGGGGGATAAGGAGGTAAGCGGAAAATATCTTGGGTTGCGTGGAAGAAAATTTGTCTTCCCAAAGGAGAAAGGGGGCTCGGGTTCAAAGTTTTCGAAAAATTTAATGATGCTCTCTTGGGGAAGCAAGCGTGGCGGGTTCTTACAAAACCCGAATGCCTAATGGCCAAGGTTCTCAAGGGTAAATACTTCCCGACGACGGGTTTTATGGAGGCGGAGCTAAGAATTGTGCCCAGTTATACGTGGATGGGTGAGTGGAATGCAAGAAGGATGGTTTTGATGAGGGCGAGAAAACGCATTGAGGATGACACTTCAACCCAGATTTGGACTCACCCATGGATTCCTGGTACCCAATCAAGGCGTGTAATATCAGCGAGAGGAGACCGAGCTAGTGAAATAAAGGTATGTGAGCTTTTCAACATTGACGGAACAGGTTGGGATAATGAGAAATCGATATCTATGTTCTTACCTTTCGAGTGTGAGCGGATTGGTAAAATTCGAATTAGTAATACGAAACGCAAGATGACTGGTGTTGGGAGCTTGAAAAGGATGGACAATACACGGTAAGATCGGCATATCGATAACTTATTGGCGAGGAGATGGATTTTGTAGGCCAGCCCGAGTCAAATAAGGCGCGATGGATTTGGAATACGGTTTGGAATGTCCCTGTTTTACCGCATATTAAAGTCTTCTTCTGTGAATTATGTAATGAAGCCTTTGCCACGAGAAGTAATATCTCTGCCCGTATGGAATTGATGGATGAAACTTGTTCACGATGTCGTTGTTGTGTGGAAACGTGTCTCCATGCAATGCGAGATTGTGGTGGGGTATGGGAAATATGGGAGGAGATGGGAGTGGAAAGAATAGAGGGAGTTGGGTTTGGGAAAGCGCGGGATTGGGTAGAGGAGATGATGAAGGGGATGGGGATGAGGGAACGAATGGAATTTATGTCGAGTTGTTGGGCGGTGTGGGAGGATAGGAACAAACTGGTGTTTGATGGTGAGGGTAGGGGTGCCGTAAAAGTTGCAGGAGAGTGAGTGTGACACCCCAATATGCCGAGGAGCCTTAACTAGACCTTCCTTAGCATATAAGGGCATCACCATCTCGGTTACCCAAGGTAAGTAATCATCAAAAGGCGATAAAAGAACATTTACAGTTATTTACAAGTGGTAAAACCAAACTACTGATACAAAAGGTACAACTCGTCAAAGCTATATAACTACTTCTGACATTACTCGTGAAGACTCATCCCTGCCAGAACTCCAGCTACCATCCAAGACAACACATGCTAGGATTGACTGCTCACCATAAGGGATCACGACAGACACAACAAAATAAACCACACAAGGTCAGTAATTGAGGCAAGACACAACAATCAACTATCAACATATTACGAACACAACCAAACACACACACACACTAGTCACAACCACTCCAACCAATCACCGTCACCGACAGTCCACTGGACCAGTCCTGCCAGTGGGGGACCGCAGCTGTTCCCACCTAAGCCCCGCTCATCATACCGAGCGATAACCCTGTCCTATTAATGTGCACATCCCCTTCCGTGGCGGGTTCCACAGAGGGCGAAACTAGGGCGTGAAGCCACTCCCGCAAGTGACTCCACTCAGCCGAGGACGCACCTCGAGAACCAAAGACAATCAATCACAGACAGCTGCACCACAATGGCAACCAATGAAACAACATACACCAACCAACTACTATACACAATCAACCACACGGTCACAACAACAATACAACCACGATACAACAACCAACACATTAGACAACCAACAGAAGCTGAGTAGGCGAACCTACCTTTAGTCAAAAGCAGCGATTCCTCGATAACCACACGTCATCAACCAAGCAAACAACCCTTACGCATCTTACAACGGTGTTAATACCGCCACCCGACTCAAGCAACTCATCCTTAAGGCCCTAGCATCCTCAAAGGCTCCCATGGAAGGTATTTGGTAAAGGGAAAGGAGGGAGGCGACATCTAGGTCTGAAAGAAGGAGGCGGATATGATTTGCGGTTTTAACAAAACATGATTATAAATTCTCGCTGGAAAGACGCTACTAGATCGAGTAACTAACTTACTCGATCGAGTGGCCCCTACTCGATCGAGTACCCAAGCTACTCGATCGAGTAGCCTTTACCCTATCGAGTACCTCATACCCCAAAGGTCAAACATGCCACGAGGCAACTCTTGAACGCATCACTAAGGGCTATTACCTGCCCCCAAGGTCGGTCAACGTTGGTCAACGGGTCCCTAAAATGACGGGTATTACAGTCTTCCCCCAAACGACACGACAAGAAACCCAAGGTCGACACCCCCGTTCTCCCGACATAGGTCCACTACTCACTAGAGGCATTATCCCACTATGTCGTCATCATCAACTGTCCAACACACCACATACACAAACTCCTACAGACCTACCAAACTCACAACATGCGCCGACATGACCAACGACTATACTACTACGCTGAACTCTTCAGACACGCAACTACGAGACTATACTTTCACTAGCCAACAACTACCAACACAAACATGTCATACAAGATCCTATTACAGATTCACACTATGCATGACTCATAGTCGCACCGCTCCGCTACTGTTCCTGACATACTTATCTTTTTATGACTATCTTCTCATGGTAAATTATAGTCATGGTAAATTACTCAACTTTTACTGAAACATACAAATTACTCATCAAACGATTAAAACAATTATAACGTCGTACTCGAAATGTAACAGCGCCATTATAAAACATTACAAACATACGGTAAAACATTACAAACATACGGTAAAAATTATTATAATTGCAGCTTTTTTTTTGCGACATTACTCTTCCCCTCTAAATGGGAACTTCGTCCCCGAAATTCACCATCAAACAATTTTCCTGCCACTTAACCTAACACATAATACACCTTGTCGACATTACTCACTAATCACGACTAACATTAACTTATATACACTTGTTACTTTCTGAGAATGATTATCAACCACCATGAAAGACATGCACGTACAATTTGTATATAATGGAGTTATGGAAATTCTGCGAAATAAGTAACGAGTCTTTTCGATAATAAATAAGTTAGGCTCTCTTGTAGACGTTGAGTATGTAAAATGAATGCAATAAAAGAAACCTTTGTGTCACATCTATTCCCACAAAATGTCATTTATAAGTAATAAGTCGACCCAAACATGTTACTATCCTTCAATAACCATTATAACTATCGAAATATGCAAAAATAGAGAAAATCAAACAATTTTATTTTCGAAAAGTGCCTGTAACAGTGCTACCGATCGAGTGGGTTAGGCACTCGATCGAACTGGCCTTACTCGATCGAGTATCTTAGCTACTCAATTGAGTAGCCCGAGATCAGAATACCCTCTAACTGTCACACCTGCAGCTACTCGATCGAGTGAGGAGCACTCGATCGAGTGGCCACAGGTCAAATGCTACTCCAAAACTTCCCTAACACAACACGATATATATATATATATATATATATATATATACGATTGCATAATCGCGAGTCGGGATGATACCCGACCACAAACCCTGCAAACAAGTCTAGGAAAAGCAAGTACGGCCTAATGGCCACCAATACAAACCGAATATAATAAGTACGAAATAAAATAAAGTAATATCCAACACAACCAACAATCATAAACAAGGAAAAAGGAGTATCACTCCTGCTGCTGCTGCTCATCCATGACCTCATCCTCAGCTCCGTCACCACCTGAGGTGCCTGCTCCTGAAGTCCCAAGACCTGCATCATCCCCTGCTCCAGCCTCTGGACTCACGTACCAAGGGGTCAAACCGCCGTAAGGATAAGACTGAGGTGCTCCCCATGTGGACATGTCCACCCCGTAGGAGTGGAAAACCCCGCTGTAGTCTCCGACTTCCCTCCACCAAACCGGATGCGGTCCCGCGGTCCCAATACCCTGAGTATATGCCATCTCGTGCTTGTTCCGGAGCGTCAAGGTAGAGGACACTCTCTCTGCCAGGTAGCTCGCACGCGTCTCTGGGGTATCAAGGAAAGGATAGCTTGGAAACGGGTGCTGTAGTGGTACTACCGGCTATGGTTGGGTCTCAGCCATCCTCTCCCTCACACGGCGTGGTCCTCTCCCTATCCTGGGTCTATCCTCCATAGCTCTCACATTCTCCCCCTTCCTCGGCTCGGGCATAACCTGAAGGATCCCCTGGTCAATGAAGTACGTCTGTCTCGCTGGAGGTGCATCCTCATCCTCCTCCTCATCAGAATCGGCAGCTACCACTACCGCAGCTAAAGGCTCAGTCGGTGGGAGGTGCTCAGGAGCTGGTATCTTCATCCAGCTCATGCCCCACACCCTTCATGCTAGACTACCGTCCTTCAAATTTCTCAACCATTTCAGGTCGAGGAAGTAATATGTGTCCATGGTAGGTACCGGGGTGGCTAAGGGAATGTACTCCGAGGAAGCCTCAAAAGAAGTTAGCTTCTAAGCTAAGCGGGTGGCAATATCACCGCAACTCAGAAACCTAGTGCTAGAGGAGGCCATCAAGGCAAGACTGGCACATACCATAGCGGGAGCATTAAAGGTCACTCTCTCAGTCCGCTCGGGGTTGAGGTAGGCCATTAGAAGCAACAACTCGTGGGAGTTCAACTTACTCATATCAGACCTCTTGTAGAGGAGACACGACACAGCACGAAGAAAGATCCTCAAGATAACATGTTGCACATCGTTGATCAATATGTTACTAGCGGTGGGAGCTGATTTCCCGGTGATACAGGGCATAAGGCGGCAAACTCTGCACTCAGCTGGAATGTCACGAAGGGATCCCTTGGGAGGCTTAGCCAAACCAAGGTGGGAGGCAAACAGGACCATGGTCAAAACAAAACTGGTGTTCATAAGGCGAAATTGCACAGTCTGTTCAGCCGGCTCGTATTTAAATGAGCTCATGAACTCAAGCGTCTGAAAAGCATATGAATGCTTCCGTAAACGGTACAGCCCGGTGAATCCCAAAGTCTCAACGATATGACGGACATCCGTCTCAACACCCATGTCCTCTAAAAGAGTCGTGTCCACACAGCGAGTCGGTCTCATCTTGAAGAATTGTAAGGCTACAAACCTATCTCGTTGTGCATAGTCTACAAAGACCACAGACGGA
The DNA here is from genome assembly GCF_048544455.1 of Silene latifolia. Classification (NCBI taxonomy): domain Eukaryota; kingdom Viridiplantae; phylum Streptophyta; class Magnoliopsida; order Caryophyllales; family Caryophyllaceae; genus Silene; species Silene latifolia. Next base: position 23,594,440 of record NC_133536.1, read on the forward strand.
TACTCTGGTACAGCTGGTACCACCAGTCCACTCCCCTCCCCAACTTCGGGCTGGGAAGCCCTACCCCTCTTACTTTGTCTGGTCCCTAAGTTTAGTCTCGGCATCTGTTTCAACATACCATGTAAATACACCAACACATATTGTAACACCCCACGGTAATTGAAGAGGTCCAGTGATAGGCTTAAATGACTAGTGATTAAAGGGATTGGAAGTACTACTCATATCAACAAAGTGCACTTTCTTTTATGGTCATCCATGCGAAAGAACTCCAAAGTTAAGCGTGCTTGACTGGGAGTAGTCTTAGGATGGGTGACCTCCTGGTAAGGTTTCCGGGATGCGCATGAGTGAGGACAAAATGCGCTATAAAGGACCCGTGTTGACCTGTGGGCCATGTACACAACCTGGTGAGCTATCATAAGTAACCGCTCCCGACCCGGTTTGAGCCGGGGTGTTACACATATGCACTAAAACATACAAAGTACACATATTGAATCCTGAAAGAATCATCTAAGTACACACTATCACCAACAATTCCCAAATTTCAAGTAAAATTTCAAATTCTTATAGCTCATACGGTCTCTACAGCTGTGAAAATTTTGACATATTAACATGAATTAACTCAACCACTACAACTTTTAGGACTTAAATCTTCAAAATACATTCATGTACAACTCAAATTTTCAATTATATGAGACGAATTTCAGTTTGGGGCACTTTTAAGACGGAGTTTTAAGACAAATTTTGGGGTGAAAATCACAAAAATCAACTTCCCACATGATATAAACAACATACATTACTCAATTTTTTTTATCCTATTTCATGTAGTAGAGAACTAATAATCAATTCAATTTACCAAACCCTAAAAATTTCGGCCACTTTATGCTCAATTTTGATTCGATTTTTGCATTATTAACAGCAATAATCATCAAGGGAAGCATCTAGATCACATTGCAACAATTAAAAGCAAGTTTTCTCACATATTAATCGACTTTTAAGATTTTTCTGTCACCGTAATTGTTTCTAATTGATAAAAAGCATTAAAATAGGGAGAAAAATTCATACCTTAATCAAATAGGAAGTAAAAGAACAAATAGAAGCAAGGAAATCAATGGATTAGAGCACCACAAGTATCAAGAGGTAAGGAATTTGAGAGGAAAAGGGGTTAGGGTTTGCGAAAAATATGAGGAAGAATAAGAAGAATGAATAAGAAAAGGGTTTATGAACCCGCGGAATTTCCCGGTACTGTAGCTTACTCGATCGAGTAAGTCGGGTACTCGATCGAGTGCCCTCGACTCGATCGAGTAGGCGCTATCCGGTCGAGTTTCCGTAGGAAATTCCTACATCCTCGACGTCATAGCTTCCTAACTAGATCGAGTGAGGTCTACTCGCTCTAGTAGGCACTCATACTCGGTCAAGTAAGGTTGGGTACACGGTCAAAATTACGAGATTAACTGAAGATTCCTGCAAAAAAACATCACGCGTCGACTCCAAACCAAGTTCGGAAGTCGTCACCGGTTACCACAACCATTCACATCCTACTATTTCTACTCAAATGTATTGCAATGGTTTCACCAACTAAGATACATACCCTATCATTCTATAGCGAACTTCACACAACATAATCTACCACGCTATTAAATCATTTACGCATAAGTTTGACGCATTACTTCATGTCCATCCTTTACCTACAACTTCACTAATGGTACTTGTAATCACTTTACTCTAATCACTCATTTAACATTGAATTTTTCCATGTATCATCCAAATCTACTAGCAATGTAACTATGCCTCAACATAAACAAATTACTCTACTTAAATTAATCATGTCACATGCGGAAGCTTTCAACCATTCATATATCACATTCATCCATTACTATTTCGATAATTCTTATTACAATTCCACAACTCTTTAACTATCACTATTATTATTATTATTATTATAAAACTTATAGATTCTTTAGGAACTATTATTACTAACAACTTGAAGCAACACAGCCATCACCACATTCCATACCTTATCCCGCATTTCTACTCTTTTCACACACACTTCTATCGTGTAAAACCTTTCATGTTTCTCATTAACATCACACACACACACATATTAGTTCCATTAGGAACTTTATCATATATGATTCTAACATGACCCTGACACACATGCTAACTTCTACGGAAACTTTACCACGAACAATTCTAATATAACCACTATACGCATTAGGCACATGATTTCCGACTCAACATTCCCATACCCGGTGACTGGCTTAAGCACAATGGGGCCATGATTTTGAAATGAGGGCGCCTTCTCACCCAAAATCTAGCATCAGCTGGGGCTCCCAATATACATACACAAGGTTCATTTTATTAGACCCACTACGTTCATTAGGCTCATTTGTTACAGGTTCCAAAATCGTCGCTCTGATACCACTTTGTAACACCCCCATATGCCGCGGAGCCTTAACTAGACCTTCCTTAGCATATAAGGGCATCACCATCTCGGTTACCCGAGGTAAGTAATCATCAAAAGGCGAAAAAAGAACATTTACAGTTATTTACAAGTGGTAAAACCAAACTACTGATACAAAAGGTACAACTCGTCAAAGCTATATAACTACTTCTGACATTACTCGTGAAGACTCATCCCTGCCAGAACTCCAGCTACCATCCAAGACAACACCTGCTAAGACTGACTGCTCACCATAAGGGATCACGGCAGACACAACAAAACAAATAAGACAAACCACACAAGGTTAGTAACTGAGGTAAGACACAACAATCAACTATCAACATATGACAAACACAACCAAACACACACACACACACACACACACACACACACACACACACACACACACACACACACACACACACACACACACACACACACACACACACACACACACACACACACACACACACACACACACACCAGTCACAACCACACCAACCAATCACCGTCACCGAATGTCCACTGGACCAGCCCTGCCAATGGGGGACCGCGGTCGTTCCCACCTAAGCCCCGCTCATCATACCGAGCAATAACCCTGTCCCATTAATGTGCACATCCCCTTCCGTGGCGGGTTCTACGGAGGGCGAAACTAGGGCGTGAAGCCACTCCCGCAAGTGACTCCACTCAACCGAGGACGCACCTCGAGAACCAAAGACAATCAATCACAGACAGCTGCACCACAATGGCAACTAATGAAATAGCATACATCAACCAACTACTATACACAATCAGCCACACGGTCACAACAACAATACAACCACGATACAACAACCGACACACTAGACAACCAACAGAAACTGAGTAGGCGAACCTACCTTTAGTCAAAAGCAGCGATTCCTCGATAACCACACGACATCAACCAAGCAAGCTGTTGGAGTTAGTGTCCTCCACAATAGTGCGTTAACATAATAAATCTCATTAATGGAATATCATCAGATATTTAATTATTTGATCCTCGTCAGTTGATTAACGTCAATCGTTAACGGTTGGCTGACTAGAGTTTGACGTTATTGTCGTGAGACGCAGGTGATCAACTGACCCCTTTCGGTCACACCTATAGGAACGAACCCCAATTGATAACTAATTAATTGTATGAGATACAATTTATTTAGTCCCTTGATTTAAAGACTAAAAAGTTAGTCGATTATTTTTAGAGAGATTTCGAGTTGCGAACTCGAGGAGCGTGATTATTATTTAATTATGTGATAATTGAATAATAAATTTTGGGAGACGGGTTTTAGTTAATTAACTATTAATTTACTAAAATTGTACTAATTGATTAATGTGATTAATATTAGTACGTAAATAATATGTGTAGTGGTACACGTATATTTACGGAGTAAATTGGACGAATTAATTATGGAAGTATTTAAACATGAAACGATATTTAAAATAAAAATTACACGGATTTGTGCGACAAATATAAGAACTAACATGGACCCGTAAATGGGCAAGTAGACCGTGTAAAATAAGAGTAGTGGATGATTACTCACATAATCATTTCACCTTATTTTGTATACTACCATAATTTATCTTATATAAGATTTTGCATGTGATTTAAGATGAAAAATATAAGACAAAATTTGTCCACTACCACACTCCATCTCACCCGCCACTTTTCCCTTCCTGATACTCCATCCATTGTTCATTTTTCTACACTACCTCACTTTACATTTTGCATGTGAACAATTTTGTACATCTCTCTAAAAATAATTATTCATCACTACTAATATTGTTAGTATACATAAATTTTATTACTAAAACTTGTTAGTAATATTATAAATAATATCAAGGGTTCAATATTAACAAGTTCTAGTTCAATACTTGTTATTATTTTTGGGTAAGTTTTTGGGTGCAACAAGAAGGAGATCTTCTCATTGAAGATTAGTAAGGAGGATCATCCATTTGGAATAAGCTCAAGAACAAGCTAGTAAGGTGAACTAGTTTGTGCCTTTTTTACCACAAAATCAATGTAAGGAAATTGTTTTTCCTTATACTTTCATTTTTATGCTTTCATATTAGCATGCATGTTACATAGATCACCTAAATGACAAATTATGAGATAATTTAATTTTTATTAGAGAGTCTAATATGGATCTATGATCTTTCAAGTGGTATCAGAGCTTAGACTTGTAATTTGCATGTTGATTTTAAGCATTTTAATGAATTATGAGATAATTTATAAAAACTCAAAAATTGTGTTAGAAGAGGTTTTAGCACGAAATTTTTGGGACATGTATACCTACTGATATCAAAAGGTTTGTTGTATTTTTTTGTTATTTTGGAAGTTATTTTGCTATTTTTAATGATTTTTGGTAGAAAACCGAGTCAAAATGCCGTATTTTAGTTAAAAATTGACTAAAAATAGTTAAAAGTTGATTCGGTGCATGAATTTTTTATGATATTTAATGCATGGTTTATGCTGATTGTATGCAAAAAGTTGAAGGTTGGTTCGAATTTTTTGCATGTTTATTGATTTTATGAGATAAAAGTCGATAAAAGTGAAATTAATTAATCATAATTTCGAAATATTTGGTTATGCCCATGATAAATTTATGTACATTTAAAAATATTATTTAAATGTTAAAAGCGATTTTGCATGTGTGTTTTCACTTTGTTTTGATGTTTATTGGTTTTAGTGGTTAAAAACCGATAAATATCGATCTTTTTCTTTATAAACTTTATCCGGAATTTTTGAGCAATTTTTCTAACATTTTGGTGTTCTTGGGAGTGTTCCAGAATACTAAAAAATTTTGTTTCAATCTTTTGGGTAATGTTTCAATTATTTTGGATTTTTACTATAATATTATGATTTTATCGATTAAATTAGCAAAATATCACCAAATCAAACTAATTAATTATCAGAAAATTAGTGAGGACTAATTTTGAGGTTCAAAACAGTTTGGACAATTAGTTTGGACTTAAATGAGATTTAAGAGTTGATTATTGATTTTTACATGTTAAAAATCGATTAAATCCACAAAAACCGAGATCGATACCAACGAATGATAGATAGGGCAATTTTGGCATCATTTTTACAGCATTTTAAGCATATTTATTTAATTTGAATGAATAATTGTCATTTATTTAAAGTATGTATCTTGTTGTACCTAGTATGGCCTAGTTCATTTTAATCGTCATTACCCGAAATGAATGGGAATATCGATTTGTTTGTAATTAAATACGATCTCGTATCGTCGGTTTTTAATTAATTAATAGTTTTATTTATTTTATTAATTAATTTATAATAGGAATAACTATGTAATTTAATTGTAATAGTTATTTTTACCGGCGTTTCCAAAAGACGGATTACAACGAGACGGAGTCTATTTTTGGAAGGCGTTCCAAATCCCACAAGGAAGAGCCACTTATGGAATGAAGAGGTAAGGTACCAAGGAGTTGGTTTCCGAAATGTAATAGACTAGTTTTTATTAACTAGGTGGCCAAACTAGGATTTATTCATATGCTTACATGTTTGCTTGTTTTATTTTCGCGCATGCCAAAATCGCCATTCACATGCATTTTATTTTCGCGGTTGTCAATTCACGTCATTTACATTCACCGAATTAATTCACTTATAAGGAATTTATGACTAAATTGACAAGATCTTTCACATAACTAAAATTGAGATTAGCCTTACCAATTAGTAACACCTATGAATCTCTTGTTCATTAGAGCCACGCTCACCCAAGCGGGGTGTTCTCTTTTTACCTTGGGTAAGTAGGGTGGTAAACGGTTATCATACGCTAAAATTGGTTGGACTCAACGGGATAAAAGACGGTCTTGTGTTCCGGGGCTAGTAGATGAATTTGAGGAAATTCGTCGACCAAGAGTTCTAGAGGTAGAACTAGTCAACGTGACTTACCGAATTTACGCAATTATGGGATGTTTCGCCCAAGCGATGCTCATTTTTGTTTAATATTTGGGTCTTGGAATCATTTATATAATTTAGTGGGAGGTCATTATATAAATGCTAAAACTTGCTAAACATGTTTTTACAAGTAATTTTTAAAACAATGAATGTTAATTTTTCCTTTTTGTTGTAGCATTTTAATTCGCAATGACAACTTCATCAACTCCATCGACTACTTCACTAGGCAAAGATTCATGGCTAAGGTCCGTAATGGACAAATGTATTTTAAAAGATGACGGTAGTAACTTTCTTGAATGGGAATCCAACATCAAAAGTGCCGCGTTGTCCGACAATGTGCTCACTTACTTGACTGATGCTCCTCCTATCGAGCCCGGTGCAAGGGCTTCATCGGCGGTGCGGACCGCCTATGATGACCATGTGAGGATGTCTAATGATATCAAGAATGTGTTGATATGGTCGATGTCGCCAAAGCACAAGCTATCATGCATTTCTTTAAATGCGTACGAGATATTCACTCGTATGATCACTATGTCTTCACAAACACCTAAAGTCCGTCAATACGATGCGGCGGCACGCTTATTTGAAGCTAAGCTTGAGAGGGGTCAAAAGGTTGGTCCCCATGTACTCAAAATAGTCGAATATGTTGACATCCTAGAGCGTCTAGGGTGTAAGATTCCTAAGACTCTTGTGGTAGATCGTATCCTCCACTCACTCCCCACCAAGTTTGCCCACTTTAGGGTAAACTACAACATGAATGACATGGATAAGAGTTACCATGAAATTCATGCACTCCTCACCCAAGCGGAGAGGGATATGGAGGCTAGGGGGAGTGAAAAAGGAGATGTTTTAACCATGAAGTTAAAGAACATGTCCCTTGGAGTCAAGAAAGGAAAAGGGAAAGAAAAGTCCCAATTCAAGAAATCGTCAAAGAAAAATGACAAGAGAACGGGGAAGGCCGTTGAGAATGGCAATCGCAAGGCAAAAAGTGTCAAGCTCTCCGAGGCCGAATGTTTCCATTTTAATGGGAAGGGGCATTATAGGAGGAGTTGTCCCAAATACTTGGAGGATCTCAAGGAAGGGCGTGTGACGCCTATTGGTATGATTTCCTCTCTCTATGTGATAGACGTTAATTATGCTTATACTTCCACTTGGGTACTTGATACCGGATGTGGCTCTCACCTTTGTAACCATTTGCAGGGTTTAAGGGACGTGCAAGCACTAGCAAAAGGTGATGTGGATCTCAGCATGGGCAATGGAGCTAGAGTAGCCGCCGTTTCCGTGGGGACCTATGTGCTCACTTTAGCTAGTGGTTTAGAGTTGTATTTAAATAAGTGTTATTTTGTACCAACTTTAACTAAGAACATCATCTCCATTTCCGCGTTAGACGCGGAAGGCTTTTATTTTATGATTAAGGACAAGTGTTGTATTTCTTTTAATGATGTGGTTTATGGCAAGGCCATTTCAATTGGAGGCATTTATGTTTTAAATGATGTTAATGACGTTTATCATGTGGAAACTAAAAACCTCAAAACGGGTGATCCAAACAAATCCTACCTTTGGCATTGTCGTTTAGGCCACATAAACGAAAGACGCATTAAGAGACTTGCTTCATCAAAAGTGCTCAAACCATTTGGTTTCGAATCTTATGGTACATGCGAGTCTTGCCTTCTAGGCAAGATGACTCGTGCACCTTTTGTGGGAAAAGGGACACGAGCTAGTGAGGTTTTGGCTCTCATACATACGGATGTGTGTGGACCATTAACCATCAACGCTAGAGGAGGTTTTCACTACTTCATTACTTTTACTTATGACTTAAGTAGATATGGGTATGTCTACTTAATGAAGAACAAGAGTGAAGCCTTTGACAAGTTCAAAGAGTTCCAAAATGAAGTAGAGAACCAATTGGATAAAAAGATAAAGACCCTACGGTCTGACCGTGGTGGTGAGTATTTAAATATTGAATTTGATTCACACCTAAAATATTGTGGTATAGTATCACAATGGACTCCTCCTGGCACACCGCAATTAAATGGTGTGGCCGAAAGGAGAAACCGAACTTTACTTGATATGGTTCGGTCTATGATGAATCTAACTAAGCTTCCTAGTTCATTTTGGGGTTTTGCCCTCTTGTCTGCAGAATTTTCACTAAATCGAAGCCCGACTAAAGCGGCCGATAAGACTCCATATGAGATATGGACAGGGAAAGTACCTCATTTGTCATTCATGCATATTTGGCATTGCGAAGCATACGTTAAGATCAAGTCTGACAATAAGCTTGCACTCAGGTCTGACAAATGTCTTTTTGTAGGATATCCAAGGAAAACACGTGGCTATTACTTCTACAATAAACACGAGAACAAAGTGTTTGTGGCTCGTGATGCTGTCTTCCTAGAAAAGGAGTTTATCTCTAGGAGACAGAGTGGGAGAAAATTTGAACTTGAAGAAGTTCGAGAGCCACAAACCGAGAATGAGGTAGAGGAGAACGTGGAGGATAGCATTCCCTCTTCCTCTGAAACGGTAATTATTCCTAGAAAGTCAAGTAGGATTTCTAATCCACCTGATCGCTACCTTGGTAACATGGAAGAGGATGGTGTTTTGTTACTTTTTGAAAGTGATGAACCCACTACTTACATATCGGCCATGTCTAGTCCCGACTCCTCGCTTTGGCTAGAAGCCATGCGGTCCGAAATGGATTCCATGTACTAGAACCAAGTATGGGACTTGGTGGATTTGCCTGAGGAAGTGCGACCCATTCAGTGTAAATGGATATATAAAATTAAGCTCGGCGTGGATAAACATGTGGATGTTTACAAAGCTAGATTGGTGGCAAAAGGTTTCACCCAAGTTCATGGTTTACACTATGACGAAACCTTCGCTCCAGTCGCTATGCTTAGGTCCATTAGGATAATCTTAGCGGTTGCCGCATTTCATGATTATGAGATTTGGCAAATGAATGTCAAAACCGCCGTCTTGAATGGGATTCTAGAAGAAGAGGTGTACATGATACAACCTGAAGGTTTTGTGGATACATCTAACCCTAAGAAGGTGTGTAAGCTCAAGAAGTCCATTTATGGTCTTAAGCAAGCATCTAGGAGTTGGAATCATCGCTTTGATCATGTTATTAAACAATATGGTTTCACTAGAAGTGTGGAAGAACCGTGTTTATACATGAAGTTTAGTGGGAGTAAGGTTGCATTCATTGTCCTATATGTGGATGACATATTGCTCATTGGGAATGATGTTCCATCACTCACTTCCGTTAAGGAGTGGCTAGGGAAACACTTCCAAATGAAGGACTTGGGAGAGGCACAACGAATCTTAGGTATCCGGATCTATAGGTATAAGTCCAAGAGGATACTAGCATTGAGTCAAGAAACTTATATTGACAAAGTTCTTGACCGGTTCAATATGAAAGACTCCAAGAGAGGATTTCTACCTATGGGCCAAGGGATTACTTTGAGCAAGTCACGGTCTCCCTCCACCCCTAAGGAAATTGAACACATGAAGACCGTCCCTTATGCTTCCGCTGTTGGGTCTATCATGTATGCTATGATTTGCACTCGTCCCGACGTTGCATATGCCTTGAGCATGACAAGTCGTTATCAAGCCAAACCTGGTGAGAGTCACTGGATAGCCGTAAATAACATCCTTAAGTACTTGAGAAGGACTAAGGATTCGTTCTTAGTGTTTGGAGGAGAAACTGAGTTGCGTGTAAGAGGTTACACGGGCGCAAGTTTCCAAACCGATCGGGATGACATGAAATCCCAATCCGGCTATGTGTTTATGCTAAATGAAGGAGTTGTTTGCTAGAAGAACTTCAAGCAAAGCGTTACCGCGGATTCTACAAGAGAGGCTGAGTACCTTGCAGCGTCTGAGGCTGCGAAGGAAGCTGTTTGGATTAGGCAATTCATTGAGGGGCTAGGAGTAGTCCATTCCACCAAAGATCCTAGCACTCTATATTGTGATAACAGTGGAGCTATTTTTCAAGCCAAAGAGCCTAAGTCTAGTAACAAATCTAGACACATTGAAAGGAAATACCATGTAATTAGAGATTATGTGGAAAGGAAGGAAATTGACATTTGTAAGGTTGGGACAGATGATAATATTGCTGATCCTTTAACCAAGCCTTTATCAAATGCTAAGCATGATGGTCATGTCGTCGCTATGGGATTGAGATGAGTACCAGATTTTCTTTAGATTATGGATATGTAATAAATGGATAGTGTATCTTTTATTATATATATGATAATCACATTCATTGTTTTCGTATTCATTCTTTTATGAATCTTTTATTTAGTGTGACTAAATTTTAATACCTTGTTTATTTGAATAAGTTGTGGAGACAATGTTGAACACTATTCAAGTGAATAAGATGAACATTGTATTTTGTCCCTAGTCACTTAATGAGGTGACGTCTCAGAGTGACTAGATTGTAAGTCGATTAATGGTTGTTCAACACCATAAGGTCATATGTGATGACTGGTCGATTACATAGGCAGAGTGTGTGACACTTTGCCAGACAGTGACCATTTAGAGAGTCCTTAAGTTCTATTATAGACGCATGGTCGTGGCGGGGATCTCTAAGATGTTCTAATGAGTCAATTCTTTTGACTGGAGACTATTATCTGAGCAAGTGCAGTTTTCGAGTGATTTTGGTTTTTGTCCTAGGTCGTGCCGTGAAAGGAGGCCAAAAGGGCATTTACTAGGTCATGGTGAGCTGTATTGTGCAATAGGATAGATAGGGCATACAGGAATTGTCCACCCATGTTGGGTAACTATATCTCAAGGCCACTCGAGGAGTTAATGACTACAAATGCGTGGCCACGCTCGGAAGTAATCTGTGAGAGATTTTTCCGGTCAGGTAGTCACACTCCCGATCGAGAAAACCACTCGCGATGTGTTCATGTGCAAGTACGACCTGAAAGACACCTTGCATTGAGTGGGAGATTAAAACGGACAAGAGAATTGGTAGCGCACACCTTGTGTCGGACAAGTGGGAGATTGTTGGAGTTAGTGTCCTCCACAATAGTGCGTTAACATAATAAATCTCATTAATGGAATATCATCAGATATTTAATTATTTGATCCTCGTCAGTTGATTAACGTAAATCGATAACGGTTGGCTGACTAGAGTTTGACGTTATTGTCGTGAGACGGCGGTGATCAACTGACCCCTTTCGGTCACACCTATAGGAACGAACCCCAATTGATAACTATTTAATTGTATGAGATACAATTTATTTAGTCCCTTGATTTAAAAATTAAAAAGTTAGTCGATTATTTTTAGAGAGATTTCGAGTTGCGAACTCGAGGAGCGGCAGTTATTATTTAATTATGTGATACTTGAATAATACATTTTGGGAGACGGGTTTTAGTTAATTAACTATTAATTTACTAAAATTGTACTAATTGATTAATGTGACTAATATTAGTACATAAATAATATGTGTAGTGATACACGTATATTTACGGAGTGAATTGGACTAATTAATTATGGAAGTATTTAAACATGAAACGATGTTTAAAATAAAAATTACACGGATTTGTGCGACAAATATAAGAACTAACATGGACCCGTAAATGGGCAAGTAGACCGTGTAAAATAAGAGTAGTGGATGATTACTCACATAATCATTTCACCTTATTTTGTATACTATCATAATTTATCTTATATAAGATTTTGCATTTGATGTAAGATGAAATATATAAGACAAAATTTGTCCACTACCACACTCCATCTCACCCGACACTTTTCCCTTCCTGATACTCCATCCATTGTTCATTTTTATGCACTACCTCACTTTACCTTTTGCATGTGAACAATTTTGCACATCTCTCTAAAAATAATTATTCATCACTACTAAGATTGTTAGTATACATAAATTTTATTACTAAGACTTCTTAGTAATATTATAAATAATATCAAGGGTTCAATATTAACAAGTTCTAGTTCAATACGTGTTATTATTTTTGGGTAAGTTCTTGGGTGCAACAAGAAGGAGATCTTCTCTTTGAAGATTAGTAAGGAGGATCATCCATTTGGAATAAGCTCAAGAACAAGCTAGTAAGGTGAACTAGTTTGTGCCCTTTTTACCACAAAATCAATGTAAGGAAATTGTTTTTCCTTATACTTTCATTTTTATGCTTTCATATTAGCATGCATGTTACATAGATCACCTAAATGACAAATTATGAGAAATTTAATTTTTATTAGAGAGTCTAATATGGATCTATGATCTTTCACAAGCAACCCCTACGCATCTCGCAACGGCGTTAAGACCGCTACCCGACTCAAGCAACTCATCCTCAAGGTCCTAGCATCCTCAAAGGCTCTCATGGAAGGTATTTGGTGAAGGGAAAGGAGGGAGGCGACATCTCTGAAGGAAGGAGGCGGAAATGATTTGCGATTTTAACAAAACACGATTATAAATTCTCGCTGGAAAGACGCTACTAGATCGAGTAACTAACTTACTCGATCGAGTGGCCCCTACTCGATCGAGTACCCAAGATACTCGATCGATTATCCTCTACCCTATCGAGTACCCCATACCCCAAAGGTCAAACATGCCACAAGGCAACTCTTGCACGCATCATTAAGGGCTATTACCTGCCCCCAAGGTCGGTCAACGGGTCCCTAAAAGGACGGGTATTAAAGTGAGAGAGTTGATGTGGGAGATGCAAACGAGTATGGATGCTGGAGGGGATGTTGAAGGGAAAGTTAAGGAAAAGGAGGAAAGTGGCTGGAGTAAACCGACACAGGGGAGGGTAAAGGTGAACGTAGACGCAGCGGGTTTGGAAGGGATATGAGTGGGCTGGAGAAGTGTGGGCAGAGACGGTCAGGGGAAGGTCTTGTGGAGTGCAGTCACGCAACAATGAAGCGAGATAAGTGTGGCGATGGTAGAAGCAGTGGGCATTTGGCACGGATTGCAAGAAGCGAAGAAGAAGGGGCGCCAGGAAGTCGACATGGGGAGTGATTGTGCGGTGGTTGTCCAAGACTTGCAAAGAAGGGCGAAAGGAAGGAGAGATCTGCATCTTGTCTATGATGATATCTATTTATTATGTAATTCGTTTCAAAATGTTTGTTTTAAGTTTATGCCCAGGAAAAACAACAAGGTAGCTCATAAGTTAGCTCATTTGGGACCTTGGGTCGAAAGGCGTCGTAGTCGGTATGATACAGTTCCGTTGGATATAACTTTTATGGCGGAACGTGATTCCGCTTTTATGCATTAATTCCCTTTGGGGTTTTTTTCAAAAAAAAAATAATAGTGCAACTTTAGTCGTAAATAGTGAAACTTTAGTCGAATAATAGTGTAACTTTAATTGTAAATAGTGTAACTTTAGTTATAAATAGTGCAACTTTAGTCGTATAAACAAATAGATCTGAAAAATTAAATAATAAGACGAATTTAGATATGAAAAATTATTAGATCTTAAAAAAATATATAACAAGACGAGATTTGAGATAATAAATAATAAGACGAGATTTGAAATACGAAAGCTGAAAAATATATAACAAGACTTGATTTAACAAGACGAGATTTGAAAAAATATAAATCAAGGCGATATTTGAAAAACAAAATCTGAAAAACCCGAAACACCATAGCAACCGCCATCAACCAAACAAAAATCCAGAAAAAAGGCCAGATCTGAAAAAAAAAATTAGATCTGAAAAAAACCGACTCAACCTCGCCTTTCCCCTCCACCCCTACCACCACACCACCGCAACCACCACCTCCCCAACACCACCATCCGTCCTCCACCAGCCCCACCACCAGCACGCTACCACCACCCGAGGCCCACACTTGCACACAACCATAAAAATTTTAAAAACAAAATCTAAAAAAGAAGATCTGAAAAAAGGCAACCACACACACCACCCTCTTCGTCCAGAACCACCACCCCAAACACCTACCGTCGCATTTTCCCTCCCCCACAACAACCACTAGCCAAAGACACTTAGATCTGAGTTTTTTTTTTGTTTTTTATTTTTTAAACCTATGTGGTCGTGGTGGTAATGGGAGAAGGAAGTACGACTAATAATGGAAGGAGGAAGGAGGAAAAGAAAGAAGACGAGAATGGTGGTGTCAGGTGGTGGTGTGTGGGGTTGTGAGAATGGTGGGTGAGAGTTTATCAGTGTTGATGGTGGAAGGAGGGAAGCGGCGCCGGGTGGTGGCAGGCGCCTGGTGATGATGGTGGCGGATGGGTTATGGGCGGTGGCGTGGTGATGTTCTCGTGGGTGGTGGTGAGTGAGGGGGAGAGGGTGGTGGTAGGGTGGGTGGTCGGGTGAGAATATTGAGAGGAGATGAGATTTTTTTCTTTGGATGGGAGAGAAGTGAAGTGAAGGAGAAGTGAGTTAGAGAGAGGGAGAAGAGTATATGTAGTGTGATTAGTGTTTAATTAGGATGTGGATGAGAGAGGGTGTTAAACACCCCCTTAATCACCATATTTGGCTTTCCATCTCAGCCATTCATTCAAAAGATCCAAGGGCCTCTAAGATGATTTATGGACTAAAAAAGATACAAAGGACTCACTTGATCTCAATACTATATATATATATATATATAGGGTCGGGGTCAGGTGCGAACTAAAGTACGGTGCGAACCGTACGAACTACCCAAAATCAATAAAACACGCGCTGAAATTTCTATTGTAAACTATTCCCCCACTCTATGCTCCCAGACATTCATTCATATCCTCTTTCTCTCTCACACCGACACAGTCTACTATTCCACGATCTCTGATCGCCGACGCCGAACCACCAATCATAGCCGAAAAACACAGAAAACCCCACTGCGACCACTTAATCTACCAGCGATGCCGACCTTCAACATAGCCGAACCCGTCTTATTTCGTTTGTCTCCTTCATGCTTCACATCATTGGTTCTCGCCGGAAGAACAAGACCTGCACGCCGGAGAAATTAAATTTGTGACGGAAAATCGTCGGCAATAGTATGATCAAATGGAGCCTGTGATGGCTTTGCGGATGACCGATAAGGTTACTAATTTAAGAATTCCGGCGATGGTTAATGGTGTTGAATGAAACATTAACCATCGCTGCTCACGATTGTTTGATTTACACAGGGGTAGTAATACTTTAATTAGGTTTAAATAAATTTGATTGAATTTAATTGTATTATTTGTTTGTTTGTGTGTATGTGTATTATGGAATCATAAAACACATCACTGGTAGTGAGAGATAGTTTTTGAATTGTGAATTTTCCTTTCTTTCACATGTTTTGTGTTTCATCGTTGATTATTGTGCTAGTTGTGAATTTAAACTTTTGTAGATGTGTATCTAACGTGCCAGAGATGTGTATCTGGTAAGGTAATTAAGTGTATCTAGCATGCGAGAGACGTGTATCTAGTAAGGTAAAGGAGTGTATCTAGAAATCTAAAGAAGTGTATCTAGCATGCCATAGATGTGTATCTAGTAAGGCAAATGAGTGTATCTATCTTGTAAGAGATGTGTATCTAACAAGTTAAAAGAGTGTATCTAGCAATCTATAGGAGTGTATCTAGCATGTCAGAGATTTGACGACTAACTCTCCACTTTTAAGGGGTAAGTAACTAACTCCATCTATGTCTCCTTTAACAACTTTGTTGCAATTCAAATACAGATATTGGTTTGGTTTGGATGCAGGAGGAGGAGGAAGATGAGAGTTCTATGCAGCAGGTATCAACATTCTCATAAACCCGATGCCGATGATACACAGGTCCGCTCTTCTTTTAATCGCAATTTCAATTGGAATTGTTTCAAAATATTAACCCGCTCCGTTTATTAATTCCAGGCTGCTGAAATTGATAGACGGATTCAACAAGTGATAGTGAGGTTTGTCGCACTCCCCCAATCAAATAATTAACTCAACTAATGTAGTAGGGTAGTCGAGGTCGAATCCACAGGGAGCATGGGTGACTATTAATTGTCTAAATTCTTATGCTTAGCTAAGTCGGAGAAAATAAGGATGAATGATTATCTAAAGGTCTAAACTAAATAACAAGAAATAAATTAAACTAATTAAACTATAGAATGAGAAAGCAAGCTATCAAATACGATTTACTCAAGTTAATTAAAGCCTAGGGAGCGACTAAACCACCGACATTCGTAATAAATCATGAGTTCCTTCAACTAGTTGTCAAGGGGGAAGTGTATTGGGTGGAGACGCCTCTAATTCGCACACCAACTCCCTCCCGGGCTCATGGTGGGACACTAGTAATACCGAATCAACTCCCTCCCGGGCTCATGACTCTATTTCCTCCGACTCAAGACTCAAGGCTCACCAAAGTCGGCCCACTCCGCTCACCTCTCATCAAGATCAAGGGCTTCAGTCCGCGATAAACTCCAGGTCATCCCTACCCTTCTCCCGAAGGTGAACTTCAAACCGAAAAACAAAGGCACCCCACTTGGGTTCTCCCTCCCGGGCTCAACCCAAGTCGGCACACGACCAAAAAAGGGTAATGTAATCAATCCCAACCTAACCAACTCCCGTTGGTGGACAAGGGTCAAAACCGACAATTACTCTCAAATAGACACAACAATTCAATTCCTTTGGTTAAACCCAACAACCCCTCCTCAACAACTAATTTAATGAACTCAATTAGATAAATTACTCATGTTAGGGTCTAATCGCACCCTAGTGAAAAGACTACTCACTATTCATGGTTAATTTAGCAAGACAAGCAATAAAGGAGGATTCTTTAAGTGTAAACATGATGTAAAATTGGATTCTACAATTAATCATGCAATAATTAAATAAAACTATGATAATAGACAAATTAAGCTAAGATGGGTAGAGATTGAACCAAAAGACACAATCTTTGACACAACAAACCCAAAGATTCAATCTTTGGGTGAAAACAACAAAAGAGAACAAGGAAAAGATAAACAAGAGAGGAAAATGATAATCTAGCAACCAAAAGAGAAATTCAAACACAAACAATTAAAATATAACTAGGAAGAAAGTAAATGTAAACAATTGAAATTAAAGAGAGAAATAAGAGTAAAGAATTATACTAATAACATGGGAACTTGAATTGATGGAATGAAGAACTTGGATAAACAAGAGATTGATTAAACTAATTAAGGAATGATTACAAATTTAATTGAAGAAATATTGAGAGGAAAATATTTAGGGTTCTACAAATATTGAGAGAGTAAGAGAGACTAATTTCAAATCTAATTTCTAGTCTCATTTCTAAGGTAAGGTAATTGTGTTCTTTTTATACTAGTCTACTAATAATACAACTAATAATAATAATAATAAATAATAATAATAATAATAAATAATAATAATCTAATCCTCTCTCAAATTTGTGTCACCCAAAACACACAGCTCACCCCCCCAAAAGAAAACAAAGCTTCATTTGTCTTTTTCTGCCCCAAAAGCCAAATCACTTTCCTCAGGAATTGTACCGATCAAATTAATCAAGACACCCGACCGGGTATCATTACACCCGCCCGGGTACAACTTCACCCGACCGGGCATCATTACGCCCGTCGGCAGCAAGATTCACCCGGTAGAATTAATTAAATCCTCTACTTGATTTCTTATTCCTTCTTCCTTAAAAGCATCGACTGCAATTCAACTCGGGTTCGATTCAAAGGTAATGCCAGATCAATGATTGCTCAATTCCAGCGCAAGATCGAAAGTGGAGTGAGGTTGAACGGAGCAGCTGAGGTCGTGGGGTGGCAGTCGCGGTTGGGTTCAGAGGAGAAGCATGGGAAGTAGCAGGTGGTTGGATTGAGTTGATGTCGGGTTTGTGGAGTCGGAATCGGATTTCGGTACCGCAATCGAGTCATGGCGGCTTGATGGTAATGCAAATAGTGGTCCAAATTGGTGAGGGAAGGAGGCGATGGTTCCAGGTAGCAGCAAAGATGACGCCGGAATCGATGCCGTCAAATGGTCGGAATTGGAGGACGGGATTGATGGTGATTGGTTGATGATGATATATGAGGTGGTGAATTTGGTGATTATTAATGGTAAGGAGTTATGGACGAATTTGTGAATGTTGGATGATGAATGTGAATTGAAGATGATGAATGAATTGAAAATTGCCATTTTTAATGGAGAATGATTGTTGGAAAATTGGGGAAAGAATGAAGCAGGGGATTGATTTTGGTTGACTGGGTTTTCAAGGTTTTGGTTGACTTTGACTTGGCCATTGTTGGCTTGTTGCATCAATTGCTTTACCCGATTACTCAAACCCGCCTTAATTCCGTCTCAACCCAATACCTATATAACATAAATACCAAAATTCAGAGAAAAGGCATAAATTGACACAAATTAATATAACGTAACTAATATTTTATTTTATTCTAAAATCGCTAAATAAAACTTACTCTAGTTATTTAATTAATCAAATAAGAGATAAAGTATGTACCAAAAATGGGTAAAATATTGTGTTATCAACAAGAATCTAATGCTGATAAGCATATTCACAAGCTCTTATTGCTCGGTACTCCCTCTTTTTTCTACTTCACTTACGTTTTTTGTTAAATATGTTGCAATTTCGCATCCAAATTAGCACTGACGAACTCTGACTTGATAGGGAGTAGTTACTATATGGGAAATTTTAGGGTGCAGATTAGTAACGAATAAACTCGTAATTTGATCAGAAGAAGAGGCAACAGCCCTAGCTAAGCTCCCCTTGCCCTGCCACTGCAAATTAATTGGCCTCAAGCTCCTCCAGCTGAATCATTGCATTTTGCTCCCTCTTATTGCAACATCAATAACATGATTCTGATATATCCCGAGTTGAAAATTCTGAGGAACTAGTTGAATTATGGCATTCTAGGATCGCAATTCTCGTTTGTTAGTTATGTTTTAAATGCACTAATATAAACCTGTCATAATCATTAGGTGCTAAAATGAAGTAGCAAGCAAGCATTAAATGTATCTAGAAATTTAAAAGAGTGTATCTAGCTAGCTAAAGGTATGTAGGTAGAAACTTAAAGGAGTGTATCTAGCTAGCTAAATATAAGTATCTAGCAACTTAAAGGAGTGTATCTAACTAACTAAAGGTTTGTATCTAGCAACTTAAAAAAGTGTAGCTAGCTAGCAAAAAGTAAGTATCTAGCAATTTAAACGAGTTTATCTAGCTAGGTAGAGGTATGGATCTAGAAACTTAAAGGTGTGTATCTAGCTAGCTAAAGGTATGTATCTATCAACTTAAAAGAGTGTATCTATCTAGTTAGTTAAAGGTATGTATCTAGCAACTTGAACTAGTGTATCTAGCAAGTTAAAGGTTTATATCTAGCAACTAAATGAGGTCAAACGAGTACTCCATATTTCATTATGGGACTAAGTTTAAGTAAGGATCGGCTTCGCCTTTACCGTTTCGGATGGAACCTTGTTTGAGCTGAAGGACCATACAAATTAGCTCCCATTTTTCTACAAACTTCGCCTGCTGATTTTTTTATGGACAAGATTTCTTATTCGGATGAAACCTTGTTTGGTTTCTGTACTGTGATTTAATTATTTTATTTTACCTATGTGAAGTAAGGGTTGCTCCCTTAAAAGGGACGAGCGAAAAAGATATAGCAAGTTTGTTGGCGAGTTGAACGTCTCAAAATGATGTTAATATATATTCCGCAAATAAGTTTGAAAAGCGGACCTCTGCCTGACGGATAGGTTGGATAGTCTTCTAATCCTATTTATGAATAAGATTAAACTACTGTCCTTGAATCACATGATGAGTCGAAGTAGATGGGTTTGGGTTTGGTCTCCTGCATTTGAATTCTAGGCTAGGAAAAGGACTGCCCTTATTTCACATAATTAATTTAAGGAGCTGGGCTTGGCTTTCCCAATTTATAAAATGTAATGCCTGTACTTGATCATTTGATCACAGAATTTTGTGATCATCTTGATCACAGAACCTTTCTCATTTATCAGTTTAGTTAAAGGGGGCTTCCGTGACTTATGGACAAGCCAGTGAATTCCCTTCTTATTGAACATGATGATGATGATAGGATAACACTTTTCTTCCATAATGTGATTTTCATAAGGCCTAAGGAAAGGATTAGAAGATAAAATTAGTCATTATTGATACCATTCACCCTATGATAAATTAGTCATTATGACCGTCTCACATATAGAAACTATGAGATTTGTAATTAGTAAAGGTTGACTTCAATAATGGGTACTGAGTAAGTAAATGAGGTGGCTTTGCAAAATATAATGCTTGAGAGTTGAGATCGTGTGTTTTGAGAATTCGTGTTACTCTCCTGTCACTCGTAACTGTAAAATTTACTTTGAAAATATTCCAATGAGTGGTTGTATGAATCAGGAATTGTAAATAGTCATTAATTGTCGATATCTCATCTTCAGTTACTTTGATCTTCAAATAGTTACTCCGTATAAGTTGGCTCGATGTAAGAATATTCATTGATCTTGTATTTCTTGCCATTATTTAGGTGAAAAATGTAGGCTTTACTGGTCTATTCAAGATAATCCTCAAAGCTCTCGTGAACGAGGTTTCTCATTAAGGAAAAAGGTGTGGGACTAATTTGTGGTAGTTTATAGCGAGTATATTGATGTTATCATATATTTTTGACAATGATCTTAATCTGACAACCTACTACTATGAATTTGTCTTTGTTGTGATAAAGTAATGTTTGATTGGTGTAATATTTCTCAGAATGCCCCATGTTGTATACTTGTATTGTTACATTTTATGTTTGCGGTAGATATATTTGTGGAAATTTTTAATAAAACCGGCCTTTTTTGGCGGTAAAAGCCATAATTCCCATCATCGGGTGCTACTGAAATGCGCCATGTCTAGCTTTCTCGAGCACTGATAATTGGTGTAGGTAGGCAGGCGTATCTATATATAGTTCAAGGAAAGTAATTGCCTTGTTTATCTGCTTCCGAAGTTGTTGTCTTGGTCCATTAGACAGACTATACTATTAGAGAAGAGATAAAGAAGTCAATCTTCCCATCCTATCTATAAATAGGTAAGACCTCTCTTCAACAACTTCATTTGCTTATGTTTCA
Organism: Silene latifolia; assembly: GCF_048544455.1. Lineage (NCBI taxonomy): Eukaryota > Viridiplantae > Streptophyta > Magnoliopsida > Caryophyllales > Caryophyllaceae > Silene > Silene latifolia. The sequence goes on from NC_133536.1 coordinate 23,615,807, forward strand.
TTTGCCTTATCTTCTTCATTTGCTTAATTGTCCCCAGCGGCTTGATTTGGCCGACCTTCCGCTTCCTTAGGATCCAACTGCTTCTCCTGTACCCGTGGAACTTGCTCAACCTCAAGTGTGTATCCGTCCATGTCTTTTTTCATTGGAATGGATGATTCTTTTTCATGATCGGGAACAGTAAGAAATGCATGTCAGGTGCTCTGGAAGATTAGTGCTTTTGGCCTCTGGCCTTGTTACGGACTTATGGAGTTACGACTCCTTGTGACCGTTTGGTGCCCAGACAATGGCAGATTAGGATTAATAGTTAAAAGTGGCGGAACAATTTCTTACTTTTCGACATTTACCATAAGAATTTTTAGTGATCTATGTGAAATGGTGTCTAGGTAAAAGATTTAAATCATGTTTCTGAGAATGTTTATCTGGAATTTCTCTGTTCATCCGAATCTAATTACATTAAAGGAGGCCTTTGGAAAATTCTGAACATGTAGCTAAAAGTGAAGACGGAATTGTGTGAATACTTTCTGCAATAGGCTTGTGTATGTTGATAGATTATGAGTATATTCTGGAAGTGCTCAAGCTCAATGATTTCTATTTGATTATTAGTCTAAACAATGACAAGATTATTTTCCGACTTGTTCTTAATGTCACAAGGATAAAAGGCTATTAGCTCAATGGTAGAGCGGTGTGTATTAATGCACAAAGGTGTGGGTTCAAGTCCCACATAGCCTAAGACATTAGTTTGCAATAATTGAAATAATAGTGGTGTGATTTGATTGTATAGCTGAAACTGTAATCTTATTATAAGTATGTTACTCTAATCCTATAAATAGATTATGATAATAATACAATTAAAGTAACATGAGCACACCATTGGAGTAACATGAGTTACTCTATGCAGTAACACTACTATGATATCGTGGAGTAACACTTGCTGACATTCTAATTTACGTTGTTAAAGACTACCAACCAGCTCAATGTTAAAGCAATGTGTAAATATTGCACATAGATTTGAGTTCGACTTCCGATAAAGCATAATTACTTGAGTATACAAATAAAGACAACCTATGTGGGGTTTGAACCCACATCTTCGTGCAATTGCACGATGCTCTACCGATTGAGCTAATAGACTTAAAGAGAGATAATATGGAGGGGTTACGATAAGAATTCCTATGAGTTACGATAAGGATATAAAGAATATCTATATACTTTGAACTTGTTTGAGATAATCTATTTCTCACTGCCAGGAATAAATGGATGGGTTACGATAAGGATTCCTATGAGTTACATAATACGGAGTAACAATTATGGGTTACAGTAACACCATATATCTAGTATAGATAAAACGGGGAGGGAGACGATAATGAGCGTCGAAATATTATGGAGAAGAAACATAGTCCATGTCTCTTATGAGTAAAGTATTGGAAGAGCTTCAGTAAACGCTGAACACTATCACTCAATGAAAAAAAAGAAAAAGAAAGACAAGTGCATGATCATCAGAAGCAAGATGTGTATCTAAGAAGGTAAATGACTATATCTAGCTAGTTAAAGGAGTGTATCTAGCTTACCAAAGGAGTGTATCTAGCTTGCTATAGATGTGTATCTATCATGTGTGATAACCAATCTAAAGAAGTGTATCTAGCAATGTACTTAGTACCTAAAAACGTTTCTAGTACAAACGAATATAAGCATAAGTTGAGGCAACGATTTTGCTTCCGAATAAGACATCAAAAACATGATACTATGTTATAAAATAGTGTATACTTCAAGTTTCATAAAAAATGAAGAATACTCAAAATGTAATGACATACAATATCATTAGGTCATGTAAGCCATTTTCAGCGTTTACTGTTTACATCAGAATCATTAGACTTCAAATTGAACCAGATTCATAAATAATTAGCTTAATAGTGCATTTGACCATTTTACAAGGTACCTTGTCCCAAGAAGGCCAACACAATTTCTTCAACCATGATGGTAATTAAGATTAGCATATAGAAAGTTGACGTGTATGTGAGTTAGAAGGTAATTTGGTCAAGGTATCCTATATGCATAGGACCACAAAAACAGTGTTTATGGAAACCATTAAAATGCAGAAGCAGCTTACATTGCAAGGACAATGGAAACAGAAAAGATACATCCTTGATCCATTGGATTAACAAGAGTACAATCCAATTAATTAGTCTGTAATTTATTTTCTTTCGTAAACTGGACGCAAATACAGTTGGAAATAAGGCGTATAGTAAGTGACTAATAACAATTGACTTGAATATCCCAGACTAATTAGATTTTCTACTAGTAGCTAAACAATTTCAGCACCAAATCGACAAAATCCAGCTTAATTAACAAGAAACATCCATTCTGACACACAAAACACAATATGCAACGTTTTAATAAGAAAAAAATAACTTGCTAATTAATAATAGAAGTTCCATACCCGAAGAATTGAGTCTTGCTCTGTGATTTCTGTTTCGTTCGCTTTTTTCCGCTACTACCTGAAACATTCACAAAGACGAAATCAGCAATAATCGAACATACATAATTAATTAAAACAATGAGATTCATGAAAAGTAAAGATAATGAGAATTTTTATGATCGACGAAGCGAAATTAACTTTATCAACGGTTGAAAATGAAAAGTAAATGCAAAGTGTCGAATTAAGGTCGATTTCTTTGAACTAGGTCAAATTTGGGAGAAATAATTACCAAAATTAGGAATGTTGAGATGAATTCAGCGAGAGTAATAGACGGATTGGTTAGACAAGAGTAGTTCACGCATCCACCAAGCAACAGTGGCGGCACCAACATCACCACAATGAAACTCGGAATCGGAATCCGACTTTAATCGAGCCCAGATACAATAGCAATATCGCCTTTTCAATCTCCTTTCTTCTCACAACAGCTTTTTTGTTAGCAAGTCATCCTCTTTTTGGATTATTAAGAATCGACCACGGGCAAAAGTTGGCTTTGCCTGAAAAGCATCGATTTGATCGTCGGCGAATGAGAGGACAGACGGAGAAAGGGGAAGAGAAAGATAGACGGATTGGTTAGACAAGAGTAGTTCCGACGAAACGCCGGCAAAGCAATCTACGGTGAGGCCGCCGGCGAAGGTGGTGGTGGTTGGTGGGTGAGGATGATACAAAGTGTTAAGGTGGGGAATAATTTAATGATAGGGATAATGTGAAAAGGGGAGAGCGGGAATGGTTTGGTATCAGCGTGAGTTTTAGGTGAAGGATGCCTTTTAAGTTTAAGTTAGTTCGTAAGTTCGCACCGAACTTTAGCGCTGTGTGATGGATCTGAACAAGGCACTTCAATGTAAATATTATATAATTTTGGTTGAAGTATAAATTTAGAGAAAACCAGAATATAGTGATTTTCCTTAAAATAAATATGTCCCACTTATGTTATATTTTGGAAACTATTAAAAGGTAAATAAATCAAGCTAGATTTCCAAAAAAAATGTAATATTCCATAATTATTTCGATTTAACTTAATGTATATATGTAATATATTTATATAAATATATAAGCATCTTAAAATTACATGTCTAAATAATAAAAGTAATTTTGTTAGTAGTGAAAAAAAATTGTAGTAACATTGGATATAGTAATATAATACTTAATCAGTCATTTGAATAGTCAAAGTTACAATATTAGCAGTGAGCGAGAGTAGTGAAAGTAATAGAAGTAACAATGAGAGTAGGGAAATTAACAATATTAATGCGGCAGTAATAAAAGTAACAATAAGTACACAAAAATAATTACGGCGGGAGTAGTGAAAGTAACAATAGTAATAACGAATGTAATAAAAGTAATAATATTAGCAACAAAGAAAGTATATATGAACAATTAGCTAACCAATTAATTTAAATAAAATATTAATAGCGAGTGTAATGAATTTTTCTCATAATTTATTTCATCGTAATTTTAAGATATGTCATAAAAAATATATTAATAAATTTATGAGTTATGCAACTTTAAAGTAGTTTTATTTAATTGAAAATAAATTTTAATGCTAAATAGAGGTAGCCCGGGCGAAGCTGGGCACTAATACTAGTTAGACCTGGCAAAATGGGTCTGACCCGACCCGAAAAGGCTGACCCGAGACCCGAAAATGACCCGAACTTGCTTGACCCGAATATGACTCGAAACCCGAATTGACCCGACTCGACCCAGACCCGACCCGAACATTGTCTGACCCAATGTTGACCCGACCCGAGGTGACCCAATCCGAAAAAACCCGACTTATAACTGACCTGATCCCAAATGACTTGAAGTGACCCGAAATGACCTGAAACGACTAGTACTAACTCATATTAATACTATATATATCAAAATAAAGTTTCATTGGTTACAATAATCCCTAATAAATAGTTAAATTTGCAAAATAGTATTTCTTAATCAAAATAGTATTAACTTAAGTGCTTAGCCATTAACTCAAAAGCAACCTGGCCCAAAATGACTTATACGGTTATACCCGAAAATGACCCGACCCGAAATGACCCGACAACAGGTCACCCGAAATTGACCCGAAACCCGAAAGTGACCCGACCCGACCCAACCCGACCCGAAACATGTGACAGACCCGAAATGACCCGACCCAAACTGACCCGACCCGTACCCGACCCGAGTGACCCGTTTTGCCAGGTCTAAATTACTAGTGAGTGTGTGTGTGTATATATATATATATATATATATATATATATATATATATATATATATATATATATATATATATATATATATATATATATATATATAGAGAAGAGATCAACTAAGGTCCATAGAAATATAAAGTCCATAAGTTCTATTATGAGCCATTGGATGGAAGGAGATGGAGGGATGAGATCAACCCCAAAAAAGTGTGTTTATAAGCTAATCTCACCATCTCTCTCCTCATTCACTAATCCACTCTAATTAATCACTAATTTACTTTATATTTCTTTTCCACTCATCCATTTCTCTTTCATCTTACACATTTCATTTCTCTCTTCTCTCAAACTCTAAAAAAAAACCCAAATAAATAAAAAACCCAAAAATCCAAATAAATAAAAACCCCAAAATATCCAAATAAATCAAAAAACTCAAATAAATCATTCATTCCTCTCTCCCTCATTCACCACCACCCCACCCGACACCAACTAACCACCCACCAACCCGCCGCCGCCACCCCACCGCCGCTGACTTTTTTTTTTTTTTTTTTTTCGTTTTGTGTTAATTTGTATGTTTTGAGTTGTTTTTTCCATTCATTATTTTTTTTGTCTTTTATTTTATTTTAGTTGTCTTTTATTTTCTTAGTTCTCATTTATTATTCATTTTCTTAAATCTCTTTTTTTTTTTTTGGTAAAAGGTAAAACTTATATTAATAAGAATTAACCAAAGATACAAACATTCAAGCTCAACATGCTAACAAAGCCCATTTCAGACTAACACCATTCAACCTACTACACCTACGCATGGAAAGACAGTAGGAAAACACTACGAAATACATCAAAAACCAGCTCCTAACCTACGGTAAACACCCTGCCTTTCAGCAGAGAAGCAACCACATGTTCAGGACGCAGGAGATACCCTTCAATTCTGCACTGATTTCTGCACCACCATATAGAGTAAATTAGGGCCAAAAGATGTGCAGCTATCAAGTTTCTCAAGCTCTGGGACTGGAACTTCGTGCTAAGCCACCATGCCAACCAGCTGTGTCTAGGGAGATGGCAACCCAGATGATGGGACAGCAAAAGAAGGCACCTCTGACTAAAAATGCAGTTGAAGAAAAGGTGAGAATGAGACTCTGGTGCAGCAGCACACAGGATGCAGATGTCATCCAAAATGATCCCCATTTTCTTCAACCTATCCCTTGTAAGCAACCTCTCATGCATCACAAGCCATCCTATGAAGCTATGCTTAGGAAGAGCTTCTTTGACCCAAACAAAATGATCCCAATTCACTTTTATCACGGGGGGGCACAACCAGTTATACCCACTGGAAATGGTGTATTCCTGATTAGGTTTAAGCCACCACACATCAACATAACCAGCCATCATAAGATCTCTGATCTTACACAGCTTCCTCCAAGCCCAACTGCCATTTTGTTTAGGGTTATAAGAATGCCAAGAACCTCCTTTGATATAGACAGCATGAACCCACCTTACCCATAGATGGTCCTTCTTTTGAGCCAACCACCAAACATATTTACCAAGAGCAGCCTTATTCCATCTGATAATATCCTTCACAGCCAGACCACCATGACTCTTAAGTTGACAAATCTGATCCCACGCCACCAGAGAACTGCCATGATCATTATCAATGCCTGTCCAAAGAAAATTTCTACAAATAGAGGAGATCTTCTTAAGAATAGCAGAGGGTAAGATGAAGATCCTAGCCCAATAATTGTGGAGGGTAGAAAGCACAGTTCTAATCAAAACCAAACGTCCAGCATAACTGAGCTTCCTACAGCCAAGAGACCTAATTCTGGACACCACTTTATCAACCAGAATAGAGCATTCAAGAACAGATAACTTCTTAGCAGCAATGGGGATCCCCAAGTACTTAAACGGTAAGGAACCATAAGTCATACCAGTGACCTTGACAATATCCCCAAGCATTCCCCTATCAACACCATTACTATAAAGGCTAGATTTCCCTTTATTCATTCTTAGACCAGAAGCTCTAGAGAATGACTCAAAAGCTCTAAGCATACCAATAATGGATTCTCTATCTCCTCTACAGAAGAGCAATAAGTCATCAGCAAAGGCTAAATGAGTGAGTTTGAGCCTGCCACAGAGAGGATGATACTTGTAGTCAACATAATCCTTGATTTTATCCAGAATCCTGCTCAAATATTCCATGCAAATCACAAATAAAAGAGGGGACAAAGGGTCTCCTTGTCTGAGACCTCTTTTACCAGGGAAGAACCCAAAGGATTCACCATTAAGGGAAAGAGAGTAAGTAGGAGAGGTAACACACTCCATAATCAAGTTTATAAAGCTAGGAGGAAAATTGAGAGCCATCAACATACTCTTCACAAAGCTCCATTCAATTGAATCATATGCTTTTTGGAGGTCTATCTTCATAATGACCCTAGGAGAGACTGCCTTCCTATTGTACAACTTAACTAGATCCTGACAAATGAGAATATTTTCCACAATATCTCTGCCCTTAATAAAAGCACTCTGAGAAGGGTTAATAATATCAGGAAGGATAGAACTTACTCTGTTACACATAATTTTACTGATGCACTTGTAAATAGAGTTGCAACAAGCAATGGGACGAAACTGTGTAACATCAGATGGCAAATCAACCTTGGGAACAAGAGTGATAAGAGTAGAGTTGACCTGTTTGAGAAGATTCCCATTGGCAAAGAATTCCTGAACAGCATGAATAACACTATCCCCAGTAACAGCCCATGTATCTTTATAAAATTGACTGCTAAAACCATCCGGGCCTGGAGCTTTATTGCCATTAATATCAAACATAGCATTTTTGATTTCTTCAGGAGTGACAGAAGCCAGTAAAATCTCATGATGAGCCATATTTAAAATAGGGCCATCTCTAACAACAGACTCACAAACAGGATCCACATCCATACTACTTCCCAGCAAGCCTTCATAGTATTTAATGAAAGCCTGTTGAATATCAGAGCTGGAATTGCAGTGATTACCCTCATGGTCAAAAATTTGGAGCACCTTATTCCTGGCTCTACGAGTTTTGATATGGGTATGAAAGTAATGGGAGTTATCATCCCCCATAGTAAGCCACTCCAGCTTAGCTTTCTGCTCTAGAAAGGAGTGCCAGGCTTTCTGCAATATAATCAATTCACCAGCCAGTTCCCTTTCATTATCAATCCAATTCTGGTTCATAGGGTCAGTAATTAAAGCCTCTTGCAACTGAAACAAAGCTAACTTAGCCACCTTAACTTTGTTCTCAATATCACCCAGATTACCCTTGTTCAATTTTTTCAAATCATACTTTAATCCCTTCAATTTGCTCACATGCTGATACATCTGAGTGCCCTGCACAACTCTATTCCACCCCTCAAAAACAACTTGCTGAAAGCTAGGGTCCAAGGCCCACATATTAAAGTATTTAAAAGACGATTTCCTGAACTTTGGCTGCCCTTGCAGATGAACAACACAAGGGCAATGATCAAAAGTGCCTTCAGGCATAAAATAGGCATAAGCTTCAGGGAACTCAACCATCCACTCATCATTAGTCAGACATCTGTCCAATCTACTGTAAACCAAGGTATCAACATTCTGCTTGTTGTTCCAAGTGAAAAAAGACCCAATAGCTTTAGTATCTTGCAGCTCACAGTAATGAAGGCAATCTTGGAAAGGTTTGATGTCTGCAAGAGACACAGCAGCACCTCCTAATCTCTCATCGGCATATAGTACATTATTGAAGTCACCTCCTACAATCCAAGGTCCCTGAACACTGTCACTGTACCATTGCATCCTCTTCCAAAGATCTCCCCTCTCAGCAGCTCTATTATAACCATAGACAAGAGTAAAACAAAATTTCTGCTGAGTCCCCCTCATAGTGATGATAGAGTGAATAGTTTGTGGCGTAATATCTAAGACATCCACTACAAAAAGGGAAGGATTCCAAAGTAGCCAGATACGTCCTCCAGTAGCAACTGAATTATTTGTACAGATAGCCCATCCACTACAAATATTATTTCTAACTTTATTCCACATTATTGACTTAACTTTAGTTTCTAGTAACCCAAATAGCCCCAAATTATTATTATGCAGAAACCATTTTATATCCTTCTGCTTATTCAGGCTATTGAGTCCCCTAATATTCCAATACCCAATATTAACCATGATCCATCACACCCTTGAGACCAGTTCCAGACCCTTGTTCCTTCATCTGGGTTGACCTAATTGTGGCCCTGTTTAGAGCATCAAGGAAAGTATCACCACGAGATACATGAGAAGGACCACTACCATTCTGTGTCATCAATCTGGTGATTATGCCTGCAGGGGTTTGAATAACAGCACCTCGTGGTCCCACTGGAGTTTCAGAGATCAGAGGAGCTTTGCCCTTATCCACCATCTTAACTGGTTGAGGTTGAATAACCTTTTTCTGCCAGACTTGCTTCACTTTCACCCCCTCCTGTTTCTTCCTGCACTGCTCTTTGTTGTGCCCTATACCAGAGCAGAGAGTACATTTAACAGGGAGCCAGTCATACTCCACTTTGACATTATGATCTTTCCCTTTTTCATCCTTGAACTGAAGAGTAGTAGGGAATGCCTGGTTCACCTGCACATCAACCAGCATCCTAGCATACCCAAGAAAAGTTTTGTGGCGTGTTGCCTCATCACAATGCACAAAATCCCCAATAAGACCACTGATCTTTCTTAAGCATTCTATGCCCCAGAATTTCAGGTCCAGACCTGACAATTTAATCCAAATCGGAACAGTTTGTACATTGTGCTTGACTAAATCCACATCCGGAGTCCATTCATTAATGATCACAGGCTTTTTGTCAAACATAAAATGACCCAGACGAACCACCTCTTTCATTTTTTCCACAGTTTTAAAACGCACAATGAAAATACCATTTGGCATAAAAGAGATTTTATCAACATCATAATCCTTCCAAATTCTCTTAAGATATCCTGAGACCACATTCCAGGGAGGATTTGTACCCATGATATACCCAAATAAAGACGACGCCCAATAATTTATCTCAGGAAGAACATCAGCTTCAGAAAGCTGTAAAGAAGTCTTACCAGAGACAATGGACGGACGAGTTATCACTGGAGTCTTCTTCCTCCCTTGAACCTCAGTCCAAGCACCAGACTCTCCTTCCAACAAAATTTCTTCCACCGGAGTCGAAACCGTTGGTAATGGTAGAGGCAGAATCACCTGCTCCTCTTCTTCCGTAACATCCTCCACTAGGGGTTCCTCCTCCAATGATTCCAAAACCTCAAACCTAATCTTCGACGCAGAACCAGAACGTTTATTATTATTCGTAGTCTTTTGATTTCTTCGAGTTTTTGCCATAGCGTGAAATTAGGGTTAGGAAATAGAGAGGAAAGGATTTTTAGGGGTTTTTTCTCTCACTAGCTTTCTCTTTTTGGTATACGTTTTTTTTAAGATTTCGTGTTTTAAATCTCGTTTTTTTTTTCTGAGATACTTTTTTTTCATCTAAGACAATAATGGACTAAAGTTATACAAAAATGAACCAAAGTTATACAAAAATAGACCAAAGTTATACAAAAAATGGACTAAAGTTATACAAAAAATTGGACTAAAGTTATACAAAAAATGAACCAAAGTTATACAAAAATGAACCAAAGTTATACAAAAATGGACCAGAGTTATACAAAAATGCACCAGAGTTATACAAAAATGCACCAGAGTTATACAAAAATGAACCAAAGTTATACAAAAATGAACCAAAGTTATACAAAAATAGACCAAAGTTATACAAAAAAAGACTAAAGTTATACAAAAAATTGGACTAAAGTTATACAAAAAATGAACCAAAGTTATACAAAAATGAACCAAAGTTACACAAAAATGAACCAAAGTTATACAAAAATCGACCAGAGTTATACAAAAATGCACCAGAGTTATACAAAAATGCACCAAAGTTATCCAATTTTTTGTATAACTTTAGTCCAAATTTTTGTATAACTTTAGTCTATTTTTGTATAACTTTGGTTCATTTTTGTATAACTCTGGTCGATTTTTGTATAACTTTGGTCCATATTTGTAGAACTTTGGTTCATTTTTGTATAACTTTAGTCCAATTTTTTGTATAACTTTAGTCCATTTTTGTATAACTTTGGTTCATTTTTGTATAACTTTGGTTCATTTTTGTATAACTTTAGTCCATTGTTGTATCACTTTGTCCAATTTTTGTATAACTTTAGTCTTTTTTTGTATAACTTTGGTCTATTTTTGTACAACTTCAGTCCATTTTTGTATAACTTTAGTCCATATTTGTATAACTTTAGTCCATTTTTGTATAACTTTGGTCCATTTTTGTACAACTTTGGTTCATTTTTGTATAACTTTGGTTCATTTTTGTATAACTTTAGTCCAATTTTTTGTATAACTTTAGTCCAATTTTTGTATAACTTTAGTCTTTTTTTTGTATAACTTTGGTCATAAAATGTATAACTTTAGTCATAAAATGTATAACTTTAGTCATAAAATGTATAAACCAAATAACAATAAAAAAAACCAAATTTAAACATCGTGTGTATAACTCTAATGCACGCAGTGTATAATTTTAATAGACAAGATGTATAACTTTAGTCCAAAAAATCAAATTTGAAACAACACATAAGAAGATGATATTAAAAAAACCAATAAGTAAAAAAAGTACAATAAAAATACTTCAATAACAATAATAAAAAATTAACCAATAATTAAAAAAAAAACAAATAACAAAAAAAAAAAAATCAAATAACAAAAAAAAAAAACAAAACCAAACCAAACAAAAAAAAACCAACAAAACAAACTTGAATGGTTGTATAACTTCAATTTTTACAATGTATAACTTTAGATGTTAATAGTGTAACTTTAATGTAAAAAGTGTATAACTTTACTCATAAAATGTATAACTTTGGTGTTTTAAGTCGTAAATTGTATAACTTTAGTCGTATAACCCAATTAAATTAACAAATTATATACAAAAATAAAATGTTGGTGAATGACTCATGAGAATAACAAATTATATGCATAAATCTAACAAAAAACCCGTAAATCTAACAAAAACCGTAAATAAAACAAAAATACAAATAAAACAAATAAAACAAAAAACAAAGAACAATAAACAAAAAACAATAAACAAAGAACAAAAACAAAAATAAAACAAAAAACAAAGAACCAAAAAAACAAAAACGCAGTAGAGAAACAAAAAAACAAAGAACAAAACCAAAAAAAATGGAAGGAGGAGGAAGGAAGGAAGGACGGCGGAGGGAGTATTGGCGGCAGGAGGTGCGGGAGGAGGAGAAAGGACGGCGGGAGGGTGGCTGCTGGTGTTTAGGGTGTCGGGTTTAGGGTGTCGTTGGGGCTGGCGTTGGGGAGGGAGGGAGGGAGGAAGGAGGAGGGAAGGACGACGGTGGGGCTGGTGTTGCTGCTGGTGTTTAGGGTGTCGGGTTTAGGGTGTCGGGTTTATGGTGGGCGTAGATCTGGCCGCCGAGTGAAGGGGGAGTAAAGGAGGTGAATAGTTGTTGTTGTTGTTGGCGGGTTGTTGTTGTTGTTGGTTGTTGTTGCTGATGTCGGTGGTGTTGGAGGGTCTGGTGGTGTTGGCGGGTTTTGGGTCGGGTGTGGTGTGTGGTGGGGTGGTCGTGGGCAGCAGGTGGGTCGGTGTGTGGAGGGGTTTTTTTGGGTTTTTTTTTTTTTTTTTTAGTTTGGTTTTTATTTTGTATCAACTTGCTTTTTTTTTTGTTTAGAGAGGGTGGGAGAAAATGAGAGAGAAAGAGTGAATGTGAGAAATGAGAGAGGATGAGTGAATGAGGAAGTGAGTTGGGAGATTAGAATGGTGGAAGAGTTGTACACATTATTAGGTAGAGTTATACACAATTAGGGAAGGAGATTAGGGAGGGAGATTTGTAGCCCTCCATTGAGATGTAATCTCATCCCTCCATCCCTTCCATCCAAAGGCCCTTATAAGGACTTAGGGACTCATAAGATGTAAGGACCTTAGAAGAACCACTCTCTCTCTCTCTCTCTCTCTCTATATATATATATATATATATATATATATATATATATAGATCTAGGATCCGGTGAGAACGATTATTCGGTGAGAACGGTGAGAACGAACTAACTACCACTTTTATTAAACACTACGACATACAAACCCCATTGTAAACTCACACTGCCAAAACCAAAATCCCATTCATCCCCATCTACCCCATTACCAGAATCCGGCGACCACCACCATCGCCGACACCGAGCTCCGGCACAGACCGCCGTTGTTAAGACGTTGGCAGAGACCACCACCGTCGTCGTCCCTATCTCGCATCTCTCCTCTCTTTTATTCCGCACCCAAATCACCGACAGTGACTGATCGGGAATGACAGAGTGGTCGGTCGTGATCCTTTTGCCGTCGATAGAAGCAGATGAAGATTGGGGATGAGAGAAGTTCACCACGACGGCACGAATCCCCAAAATTTCGGATTCTTAAATCACAGACCCTGATTCTCCTTCCTTTGATTTTGAAATCTGCCAATCAACTATCCAATCTGAACTCCTTACCTTAGCCGGTTCCCACCGATATTACTCGCCGGAAAATAAAACTAAAAAGCGAATTTCAAAATCACCAGATATAGTGCTGCAAAAAATACAAACTGACGCGTCAATTGGAGGAACGGATGGCAAAATCCGAAGAATCGAACAATTTTATCAGCGAAAGAAGGTTAGTTTATGTTTGTGGTGAGATTAAAACCTTGTGTAGCGAAAATTAAAACAAATGGTTGATATACTGTGGTCATGTAATTTGTGTTAAGCTGGTCCTAATAAATTTTTGGAATACTACTCGGTACTATTATACATCAGCATCTGATACGGAAAAGGTGACTGTCTCTTTTTGCTAGTTTGATCCTTGTATAGAAAACTAGACTTCAAGGAATGAGGTAGTGATATCATAGTTGGACGCTTTAACATTCATACTGGACTTCTGTGATTTAATTTACATTCGACAGTTTACATTTGTGTATCAAGGTTTTAGCTAGCCCAATCTCTCAAGTGTTGATCCTAACTTTGAATACTAATCCCACGTTTAATTAATGATGAAAGGGTGAATAAGTAATCACAATTTTATTGTTATTTGTTTTTGCTTTCAGGGGAACAGTTTCATGAGAATTGTAAATGTTGCAGCTTTTGCTGTTTCAGGTTATGCATCGACTGAGGGACGGCTCTGTAAACCATTTAATCCTTTGCTAGGAGAAACTTATGAGGCAGATTATCCTGAGAAAGGGTTTCGATTTTTCTCTGAAAAGGTAGATTCTGTTACTTTCTTATAAAAATCATGCATTGCTACATTTGATGGTTTACAAGTCCGACTAAGTTTTTTATAATGCATGTCGTAAAAGAAGTGATACTCTGCAGATGGTGTTCTGTTTTCCAGGGTGCTAATTTCTGGAGTCTCGGCTTCGTTTAGAGGACGTTTTCTAATATTCTATACTTTGTTACAGGTCAGTCACCATCCGACTCTCGTTGCCTGTCATTGTGAAGGCAGGGGGTGGAAATTCTGGGCAGACAGCAACATCAAGAGTAGATTCTGGGGTCAATCAATTCAACTTGACCCAGTTGGACTTCTGACACTTCAGTTCGATGACGGAGAAATATTCCAGTGGAGCAAGGTGCTGTCTGTGATGTTCATGATTTTGCAAATGTTCTGCTCTAATCTGATTAGTTTACTATCTTGTTATATCTGTATGAACTGTATCCGTCATGTTCTGGGAAGAGATTTATTTATGTGCTTGCTTGATGGTTTCAGGTGACAACAAGCATCCATAACCTAATCATCGGTAAACTATACTGTGATCATCATGGAACTATGTCCATACGTGGCAACCGCCAATACTCTTGTACACTTAAATTCAAAGGGCCATCCTTTCTCGACCGGAACCCTAATCAGGTCAGTTCCCTTATCCAGTTATCCTTCACTGGAACATTTCTCCTTTTCTCGGGGTCTGATGATGGGCACATACACATGTATGACGCCGAAGGAAAGAGCTTGATCGGGTCTTTGTCGGGCCACTCAAGCTGGGTTCTGAGCGTGGATGCAAGCCCGGATGGAGCTGCTATTGCAAGTGGGTCAAGTGATAAATCGGTGAAGCTGTGGGACCTTGGCATGCGAGCCGCTGTACAGAGCATGACAAACCACACTGACATGGTTTGGCGTGTTGCATTTCGGTCTCCTGGTGGGACTGGATTACGAGCCGGCAGACTCGCAAGTGTTGCAGATTATAAAAGCATCTCACTACATGATTGCTCTTAAACTTGGTTATTTCTTCAATAGAATGATTTTCAAAAATTTGTGTTTTTGTTTTGGGATCCGTTTATTTGACCATCTTATGGCATTGTTTATTTTAAAAAAACTTATTGATTGGAGCTTGCTTGAACCCGTTGATTATGTGGTTCTCCAATTATCTAAGTGCGGATGGGTAAGGCTGTATATGTTTGAGATGTATAGTAGTGTGCAAATGCCCTTTATAAAGTGTATCTAGAATTCTTGAAAAAAGCGTACCTAGGAGTGTCTAAAGTGTGTATAAGATTTGGTAAAAAAAAAAAAAAAATGTATCTACTATGGAAAAAAATTGTATCTGCATCGTCATAAAGTGTGTATAGAATTTATGTAAATAACGTACGTATAAATGTATAATATTGTAAAGTGTATTTGGATTTACCCAAAAAAAAGAGGCGTATCTGACATGTATTTTAATGTATCTAGTAGCTGTAAAAAAAAAGGAAAAAAAATGTATCTGTATTGTTATAAAGTGTATCTAGAATTCTTGAAACAAGCGTACCTAGGAGTGTCTAAAGTGTATCTACGATTTGGTGAAAAAAAAAGTATCTATAAAAAATGTATCTGTATTGTTATAAAGTGTATCTAGAATTCTTGAAAAAACGTACCTAGGAGTGTCTAAAGTGTATATAAGATTTGGTAAAAAAAAAAAAAATGTATCTACATTCTTAAAATGCGTAATAGAATTTTGGTAAAAAGTGTACCTACTTTAGTTAAAAGTGTATATGAGAATTGGTAAAAAAAAAACAAAAAAAGAAAAAGAAAAAAAAAAGTGTATCTACATCCTTAAAATGCGTATATAGAATTTTGATAAAAAGTGTACCTACTTTAGTTAAAAGTGTATATGAGATTTGGTAAAAAAAAAAAAAAAAAAAAAAAAAAAAAAAGTGTATCTACATCCTTAAAATGCGTATATAGAATTTTGGTAAAAAGTGTATCTACTTTAGTTAAAAGTGTATATGATATTTGGTAAAAAAAAACAAAAAAAGAAAAAGAAAAAAAAAAGTGTATCTACATCCTTAAAATGCGTATATAGAATTTTGATAAAAAGTGTACCTACTTTAGTTAAAAGTGTATATGAGATTTGGTAAAAAGAAAAAAAAAACAAAAAAAAAAGTGTATCTACATCCTTAAAATGCGTATATAGAATTTTGGTAAAAAGTGTACCTACTTTAGTTAAAAGTGTATATAAGATTTGGTATAAGATTTGGTAAAAAAAAAAAAAATTGCACCTTTTATATATATTCTAAGGTATCTAGTGCGTTCTCACCGTTCTCACCGAATGGTCGTTCTCACCGGATCCCACCTCTATATATATATATATATATATATATATATATATATATATATATATATATATATATATATATATATATAGAGTAAAGTTCTTATGAGTCCACCTAAATCTTTGAGTCCATAAGTCCTCTCTACATCCCTTAGATTTTCCACTAAGGATGGTTGAGATTGAAAGCAAAAAAGCATACTTAACACTAATGAGTTTCTTATACACTAATTAATCCAATTTCTCTCTCTAGCTTTAATTATACATTCACTAATGGATTAATTTTACACAAAAAAAAAATTTGAGCATAATTTTTTTTTTTTGGACTGAAATTTTATACAAATGTTACTACACTTTTACTGTTTTAAAAGTGTAATTTCAACGGAAAAAAGTGTAATTTCAACAAAAAAATTGCGGTAAAAAATATTGCGTTTAACGAGTATAACTCAGTTTTTTCGACAAATATTATTTTGAATTTTTCCAATTTTAACACAACTCATTGTGAATTGAGTGACTTATAAGTGTAACTTTAGTCTTTTAAAAGTGTAATTTTAGTCCATTAAAGTGTAATTTTAATGCATTAAAGTGTAATTTTAGTCTATTAAAGTGTATTTTTAGTCCATTGAGAGTGTATCTTTAGTCCATATTAAAAGTGTAACTTTAGTCCATTAAAGTGTAATTTCAGTCCATTGAGAGTGTAACTTTAGTCCATTGAGACTGTAACTTTTGTCCATATTAAACATGTAACATGAGTCCATTGAGAGTAAAACTATAGTGTAATTCTAATAGAAAAAGGTGTAATTCTAACAGAAAAAAGTGTAATTCTAACAGAAAAAAGTGTAATTCTAACAACAAAAAGTGTAATTCTAACAGAAAAAAGTGTAATTCTAACAAAAAGTGTAATTCTAACAGAAAAAAGTGTAGTTCTAACAGAAAAAAGTGTAATTTTAACAGAAAAAAGTGTAATTCTAAGAACAAAAAGTGTAATTCTAACAAAAAGTGTAATTCTAACAAAAAAAAGTGTAATTCTAACCGAAAAAAGTGTAATTCTAACAGAAAAAAGTGTAATTCTAACAAAAAGTGTAATTCTAACAGAAAAAAGTGTAATTCTAATAGAAAAAAGTGTAATTTTAACAGAAAAAATTGTAATTCTAACAACAAAAAGTGTAATTTTAGCCGAAAAAAGTGTTATTCTAGCAAAAAAAAAAGTATAATTTTAACATAAAAAAGTGTAATTTTAATGAAGAAAAGTGTAATTTTAACAAAAAAAAATGTAATTCTAACAGAAAAAAGTGTAATTCTAACAACAAAAAGTGTAATTTTAGCCAAGTGCAAATTCAAAGGGCTAAAAAATCTGGAAAAAAAAAAGAGTGAAAATTAAAGGAGAAAACACCAAATACAAAACCTAAGTAAATCTGACTTCTACCACCACTAAATTTATAATAACAAAAAATAAAATAAAACCTATACTTCCAGTTCCATCTACTACTACCACCATTTTTATCAAGAGATTTAAAAAAAAAAAAAAAACCAATTGAAGGAGGTGTTAGACAACACTAACCAACATACTTCCAGTTCCATCTACTACTACCACCATTTTTTCGAAACCAACCAACACCAAACAACAAGACCAAATTTAGGAAAAAAAAAAAAAGAAATCTGAAACTAAAGAAATACGCCAAAAACGGTGGGTGGTGGCAGATTTGGAGAGGAACGGTAAAGAAACCACGAACCAATCACGACCACGAACCAACCACCACCGCCACGAGACAACCACAACCACCACGAAACACATTAGATCTGAAAAAAAAAGCGAAATAAGAAAAGAAGGCGACAAAGGAGGAGGTGGCCGTCGGGTTTGTCTTTGGGGGTGAGAGGCGGCGAGAGGAGGAGATCGGAGTTTGTGGAGAAATGTGTGGTCAGTGGTGGTGGTGAGGCTACGGGCAGATTGGTGGGGTGTCGGAGTAGTGAAGGAGAGGGGCCGGGAGAGGGAGGTCAGTTGTGGTGAGGGAGGTTAGTTGTGGTGAAGGGACGCGCGGTGAGGGTGAGTGATGGTGGTGGTTGTCGGGGTGGTGAAGGAGGGAGTAATTTCTGGTGTGGTGGGTGTGGGTGTGCGGTGGTTTCGGTGTGGTGGTAGATGTGGGGGATGATGGTGTCAGTGGGGTTGTAGGGTGGTGGGACTGGTGGCAGGCGGGTATGGGACGATGGGGGTGTCGGGTTGAAGGAGGGAAAATTTTTGATTTTTTGGATTTTGAATTTTTTTGGTTTTTGTGGGAAGAGAGGTTTTTGAGAGATAAAATGAGTGAAATTGTGTGAGAGGAGAGATAAGTGAGTATGAAAATAAATTATATATAGTAAATTAGTTTTTAATTAGGTGGATTAGTGAAGGTAGAGTGAGAAAGTGTTAAATTGGCTAATTAATCACCTTTTTTTCCTTCTAATCTCAACCATCCATCTCCCTCATCCAATGGCCCTAAAGAGGACTTATGGACTCACACTTAGGGAGGGGACTCATTTGATCTCAACACTATATATATATATATATATATATATATATATATATATATATATTTTAATTTGGACTAATACATTCATGTTATAACTTTTTTTTGACAACGAGGGAACTCGTAGTCGCCATCTTCGGTGAACACTGGATAAACCCTCGAGTTTACGTGATAGCCTATAAACTAGTTAAGTCACTCGAGAGTGATAGGTTCGAAGTCTAGAAGGCATAGACTCAGGCCATAAATACTCCACAAAATTGCTCTTGGAAGGCTTCAACAAGAGGTACATGGGAATTTCACCTAACTTTTAACCACTAGACTCCGCCCTTGCGGGCATGTTATATTTTCTTGTAGGTGAATTTGTTTTAGTTTATTTTTTTTGTTATAATGGTTGAAATATACAACTCGATATTGTTTGCAGTATTTTTAAGCTAATTTGTTACCGGATTGTGTAATGTTCGTTATTATCGAGTCATTGCTCCTCTTGTGTCGTTTCGCTTAGTAACGGCCTATGACAAATATAGTTGTTATATGTGTCGGTTTGAAGTCTAGTTGATATTATTTGGAGTTTTATTAAGAAATATTTACACGACATTCTTTACTAAAATAATTTTTTTTACATTGAGAGTAAAAGAGAGGTGCATACTCTATAAATAATCTTATTTAAAAGCTTTTGGTCGATATCACGGTTTTCTATATACTATATGAGCAAATTTATTGATGATTATAGGGGTAAATACACTACGATTAATACATTCCTCACAAATATTAAAAAGTGAGGCAATTCTAATGAATCGGAAATACTATAATACAATAACATGTGTATAAACCTTTTTATATAAGCATTTGCCCTGCATTTATGCTATTATATAAAATGACTAGACAAAGGTTTCTAATTTTATATCGGAAGATAACCCCTTTTTTATTATTCGACGCATTTATGCTATTGAAATTTGACTAATGTTTCTTACTTTCTTACTCGTTTTTCTTATCGGAAGATACCACTTTATTTTTTTTTAGCGTTGATTTTCGCAGTACATTTTTACTCATTACAGTACACTTTTTCCAATCTTACCCCTCTCATTTCACTACTCATCTATTCTCATTTCTCTCTTTACTGTACTACATTGAACAAGTGAAGCTTTTATTAACAAAATTTTTATTTATTGATTGTACAACCATTGACCCCGACAATGGTCACCCCCGACCAGCTTCTTCTACCAGCTGCCGCTACCGACTCTGACCGGCTGCTGTTATCGCCCCGTCCACCATTATACCCCTTCCGCCCTGGCTGCCACTTTTTCTCTCAGTCAGCCGCCACGTCCAGCCCCTCCACGGACTTCAGTCGTCGAGCGGCCACGTCCTCTTTCGGTCGAACGTCCACTTCGCCCTTTGCCTACGACACCCCGACCACCAGCCACAAACCATCGTACCAACCTGTTGAACGATGTATTAGGTTTAATGTGATTGTGTTTATTCTCATTAGCATAATCACGATACTTAAATACAAACCGACTTGGGTCAAAGCCCATACAAAACATATAGCCTAATCCGGCCTAATACTCCCCCTCAAACTGGAGCATGGAGATTAAGAATGCCCAGTTTGCGAAGGAGAAAAGAAAACTGAGGGGACGCTAAGGCCTTAGTAAAATGTCCGCCATTTGTAAATTCGTTGCAACATACGACGGACTAACTAAACCATCAGAGATAGCATCACGGATAAAATGACAATCCACTTCGATATGCTTTGTTCGCTCATGAAAAAACGAATTTTGAGCAAGCTAAAGCGCGGATTTGTTATCACAGAAAATCGACATAGGTTTTGGAACATCAACGCCAAGAGTAAAAAACAAACCCAAGAGCCATTTCATCTCGCAAAGGATCGAAGCCATGGACCGATATTCGGCCCCAGTCATAGAACGGGACACAGTCGGTTGTTTCTTAGTTTTCCAAGAAACGGGGGAAGCACCAATGGAAACAATCCAGCCCGAGATAGACCGGCGAGATGCAATACACTTCGCGTAATCGGAATCACACCACCTAGAAACTGCAAGAGTGCTATCCGAGCGAAGCAAAATGCCTTGACCCGACGAGCCCTTGAGACAACGCACCACCCTAAGAGCAGTATCCATGTGCTCCTTACGAGGATGATGCATGAATTGGGACAAAAAATGAACGGCATATGAGAGATCCGTGCGTGTAACTGCAAGATATACAAGACGCCCAACTAACCGTCGATAAGGTTCGACATCCCCGAGAACATCACCAGACGCTTCACCCAATCGATGATTTTGTTCGATTTGTGTGGAGCTCGGTTTGGCCCCCAATAATCCTGCTTCAGAAATAATATCCAAAGCGTATTTGCATTGACAAAGATATATTCCTTCCGAATTACGGGCAACTTCGATGCCCAAAAAATATTTCAATATACCCAAATCCTTCATATGGAAGCATTGACCCAAATAGGCCTTAAACTTAGAAATAGCAGCCGCATTATTCCCGGCTATGACAAGATCATCAACATAAATGAGAACATGAAGACATACCTCACCCATAGTATAGCTGAATAGAGAATAATCCGAGTAGGATTGGGTAAAACCATATTTGCGAAGAGCAGAAGCCAACTTGGCAAACCAACATCGCGGTGCCTGACGAAGTCCATATAAATATTTGAGCAGACGACAAACTTTACCTTCTTTTCCTTTCCCAAAACCAGGTGGTAACTTATACTTCCTCCGATAAATCTCCATGTAAGAAAGCATTATGAACATCCATTTAGTGCAGCTCCCAATTTTTACAAGCAGCAATAGTGAGTAAAGTACGTATCGTCACCATCTTAACGACCGGCGCAAATGTTTCACCATAATCAGTTCCGTCAATTTGATGATTGCCAAAAATGACTAACCGTGCCTTATAACGCTCAATGCTCCCGTCGGATTTATATTTAATTTTGTAAACCCAACGGCAACCCAAGGCTTTCTTATCCGGAGGCAAAACAGTCAACTCCCAAGTACCATTATTCTCAAGTGCGGTAATCTCATCCTGCATAGCCTTACACCAACTCGGATCCGTCATAGCCATTTTAAAATTAGAAGGCTCGACATTAGTGGTTAGCGCTGCAAGAAACTTATTATGACGAGAGGAAAATTTCCGACAATTGAGATAATTAGCAAGGGCATAAGGAGTACCTGAAGAAGATGAAGACAGTGAGTCAGGCGGCGTGACAGGAGGCATGTCTGGTGGGGTGTCAGCAGTGGTATTCAACACATAATCACTCAAGTGTGGTGGTGGCCGTTTCGATCTTTTGCCACGACCAAGAACCTCAGCAGCTGACCCATTATCTACCTGAGACGCTCCCTGATTAGTGTCACCACCCGCTGCCCCAACAACCTCGGCAGTTTCAGCCGAATCCCCGGACTCCCCATCACTAATAGGCGCCCCCTTGGACTCCCCCTCAATAACAGGCGGCTCATCAAAGAAAGGGGAAGGAGAAGGCGAGCTACTAGACGGGGCATACGGGAATGAATCCTCATAAAAATGAACATCTCGACTCACAAAAATATCTCGAGTAGCTAGGTCGTAAACCCGCCATCTTTTTTTGTTATGTGGGTAACCGAGAAAGATACACTTACGACTCCATTTGCCAAACTTGTCACCTTTTTTTATTTTGATTATGGACAAAGCAAAGGCACCCAAAAACACGCAAATTAGCGTAAGAGAGAGCCGAACCAAAAAGAATTTCATATGGCGTTTTATTGTGAAGGAGAGTGGAGGGAGTACGATTTATTAAATAAGCAGCAGTTAAAACACACTCGCCCCAAAAATGAATCGGTAAATGCCCTTGAAACATAAGTGCGCGAGCGACATTTAGGATATGACGGTGTTTGCGCTCAACGTGACATTTTGTTGAGGGGTCCCAACACAAGAAGTTTGGAACAAAGTGCCATTTTTGAAAAAATAATCAGCCATTTCATTAAATTCTGTACCATTGTCGGACTGAACAACTTTAACTTGCTTTGAGAATTGGGTTCGAACCATAACTAAAAAACTCAGGAACATATGGGTGACCTCGGTTTTGTCGAGTAAGAGATAAACCCAAACGGCCCTAGAACAATCATCAACTATGGTTAAAAAATACTTTGCCCCACACGACGAAGGCGTACGGTAAGGAACCACAAATCACAGTGGATTAAATCAAAGACTGCACCAGCTTTATTAGAACTCAAACTAAAACTTTGTCGACATTGTTTTGATAAATGACAAACATCACAAATATGGTCTAAATTGGAGGAATTAAAATTGCTAACATTTGGAAGAAATTGTAGAATTTTATTAGCAGGATGAACAAGACGCTTATGCCACGTTTCCACCGAAAAATCAGAGCTAACCCAGTGTACAGCTGCTCGTTCTGCCGCACGCAAATAATACAACCCGTCACGCAACTCACCGACTCCAATATTCTTCGTCAAAGAACGGTCCTGAATATGACAAGACAAGTTAGTAAAACTTAAAACACACGATTTAGCAGCCACAAGTTAGACACGGAAATCAAATTGCAAGTCAAACTCGGAACAAACAAAACATTATGAAGAATAAGAGAGGTATTAATAAGAACCGAGCCAGCCACTTTTGCAGAAACCGTGTGACCGTTCGGAAGGCTAATCGGGCATGACGGAATATTATGAGACTCCGTTAACCAACGGACATCACCCGTAACATGATGTGAAGCCCCCGTATCAACTATCCAATCAAGTCACATACCACTTAGACGATCATGTGACGGATAAGCATGAGGAGCAGCAGTCAAGACATTTGCTCGAGCCTGAGACCGTGAACCACCTCTTCTGGGCCGAGCCTTGAGCTCCTCAAGGGTGCGTGGTCGATCACCCCACCAATCCGGGAATACTTGTGTTTCGATAAAACAATTCGACACCATGGCCGGAGCAGCTACAAAAAGAGCAGGTCAATTTCATCCGTTCTTGTCTCTCTGCCTCACGTAAAACGCGCCAATCAGGTGAAACAGAGGAACCACCCGAGACATGTGCACCACGAACAACATTGGCCATAACATCAGTCGGCTCTGAGAACCGCAGGACCAACCAGAAGCCGTTCTTCTTGTAAAACCGCATGATAAACACGGTTAAGGGTCGGAATGGGATCAAGAGAAAGCTGGTGGTTTCGAATTGTTCCATACAGCGATTTATCTAAGCCCATAAGAAATTGGTGCAAACGCTCAGAATCCTGCCGAGCAAGGGTAGCCTTTGTAACACAGCAAGCACACCCACTACTCGTGCAAGTAAACGACGGTTCTATGGCGACAAGAGCATCCCATAAAGTTTTCAAATTACCGTAATACGTAGTAACCGACATACCTTTTGCTTGACGGCACTCGTGTAAGCGTGTTTTCAAGTCATGTATTTTCGCCCCATCAACAACCGAGTACTGATCTTCCAATTCAGTCCACAAAAGATGAGCCTCCTCGGTGTCCGACACACTATCTCGAATAGACGGATTGATAGAGTTCATGATCCATTGAACAACGGTGCAGTGTATCACTTCCTACTGACCGAGTAAGAAGGCATCAGTTGGCTTCGCAATAGACCCGTCACAAAATCCGAATTTGCGTCTTGATTTCAGAGACCGACGCATAGATTCTTCATAATTATCGCTCTGGAGTTTGATATGAGTTATTGCTTGGCCAGGCTCCTCTTGATTAACAAGAGAAAATGGTGACAGGGGATCAATTTTATTAGTGTTAGAAGCGGAAGGAGAGTCATCCGTGACCGTCATTTTTAGCCGAAGAAGTCAAATCGAAAAAAATGATCAGTAACAGATGACAGAGGTAGATTTTGTGTGGAAATAGGGTTTGACTCCTGATACCATGTTGAACGATGTATTAGGTTTAATGTGATTGTGTTTATTCTCATTAGCATAATCACGATACTTAAATACAAACCGACTTGGGTCAAAGCCCATACAAAACATATAGCCTAATCCGGCCTAATACAACCCTAATAGAACCCCAAAAGCCCACAATAACTACCAAAATGAAATGGAGAAAAAATACTAATTTGTTCAATAATTTGTAGTACGAAGTTAAATATAGTTTTACATTCAAATCAAGGATTATAATCAAAGAAATTTGATTGATTTGGCAAGAAATTTGGTTGATTTGATAAGTGTAATTGTTGGAATTTGAGAGAATGAATCTCGTGAGTTTTTTTTGGGTTAGGGTATGAAATGGAAAAAAAAAAGTGTAAAGAGTACTATAACGAGTAAACATCGTACTGCGAAAATAAATTACGTTTTTTTTTAATTATTATTATTATTATTATTGGACGCTTAACAAAGCGGACAACTCTTACATCGGCAGTGACGTATCACGTATGGTACGGTGATTAAAGTCCGTCGCCATTGAAAGTGTGTATATATATATATATGCACCTCTCTAACACAACCTTATAATCACACAATTACACAGAATCATCCAAACAAAAACACATTTCTTCAATAATTCACATCAAATGGCAGAGGGAAATTGTGAGGTGAAAGTGTTAGGAGCATGGCCAAGTCCATTTGTAATGAGGCCAAGAATTGCACTAAACTTGAAATCTGTTGAATATGATTTCATTGTAGAAACTATGTTCCCCAAAAGCGACCTTTTGCTTAAATCGAACCCGGTTCATAAGAAAATCCCGGTTCTGTTTCATAATGACAAGCCTGTTTGTGAATCTACTGTCATTGTTCAGTACATTGATGAAGCTTTCTCATCTGGGCCGTCCATTCTCCCCTCTGATCCCTACGATCGCTCCGTCCATCGTTTCTGGGCTACTTATGTTGATGACAAGGTACTTTTGTTTTTTGTTTGTACATAAGTTGTACCAATTTGTTATCGCGAGACCATTTTTGTGTACCGGCCTCTATGTTATCATAGACTTGTGAGAGACAGTTTTTTTTTGTCGCAATTTGTTATTGATCACGATTGATACAGACTATTTTAGACTATTTAGTTTAAAAATAGTACTCGTACTAATTTGTTATCGAGAGACCATTTTTTCTGTAACCGGCTTATGTTTTCCTCGAGTTTCAACTTTCAAGTAATTTTAAACTCAAAAGTCATCATGGGACTATGGGAGTGTTCATATTTCATATATTTTGTACCAGTAATTATTATGTAAGACAGTCTCACACTTATGACGGTCTATTTCTGTACTACTTACAATAATGAGCATAATAATTAAATTGTTTGGATTACAGTGGTTTCCAGCGTTGATGGCAACAGTCAAAGCCGAAACACCAGAAGCAAAGGCAACAGCCTTTGAGCAACTCAAAGAAGGGACCATTCTACTTGAGGAGACGTTTGTGAAGCTAAGCAATGGGAAGCCCTTTTTCGGGGGTGACAAAATTGGTTATGTCGACATTGCCTTTGGGAGCTTCCTTGGTTGGGTCCGGTTGTCGGAGAAGATTAACAATGTCAAACTACTCGATGAGGGAATCAGTCCTTCTCTTGTAGCTTGGGCTGACAAGTTTTGTGCCGATGAATCTGTTAAGGATGTTATGCCTGATACTGATGAGCTTATTGAGTTTTTTAAGATCATGATGGCTAAGAATAAGCCATCCTCTTCCACTTAGATTTATCAATTTTCAATCCCAAGTGATGATGTATTATTCGTAATGAACTTATGTCTCATTTTGTGTCGTATCTTATGTTGATTACTTTTCGATTTTTACAAATTAAGACAATGTTAGGTGTCTCGTGAGTTTCACATTTCTTTTCTTTCTAGTAGAAGATTGTACTTTCAATTTGTTGTGACTCGGTTTCCTTCGTTAGATGAATTATTTGATTTTATTTACAAAGCTAGTTAGTATATACTCCCTCCTATTTACAATAAACTTTCCTATTTTCTTTTCCGCCTATTCACAATAACTTCCCTATTTCTTTTTTTGGTAAGTATTTGTGTGGTCCAAATTTAATTGTATGGTGGGGTAGTGTATTTGTGTGGTCCATATTTAATTATATAGTGGGGTAGTGTGTTTCCTTAATTTTTGTGCCAAAATAAAATTGGAGGTTTATTGTGAATAGGAGGTTGTATATAGGTTTCCTCCTCTCAATCTTAGCCAAAACGTACATGTAGTTATTCCGTATTATAGTTCGACTAGGTGTGGACATGCCTCAACTACTTGGTTTGAGAAACTCGAGAATTGAAATTTTGAACCTAATTAAAACTTGATAGAGTCGCCATCGAATTTTATAGGAGTTTGAACTCATATTCGAACCCGCATTGCACTCGAGACAATAAATCGCAGAGCAATTTTGACGTAGAATGCTTGAGCTCTCGGTATTCGTCCACTGCATTAAACACCTAGAATGACTCTTGTGGTCCTAAGATTTGGACTTTGGAGTTTTGGACATTCAGAATCCAAAGATTTTGATTTTTGGGCAAGAGGTGAGGGTAAATATCGGGAATAGTTTTGTAATACATTTCGATTATGGTATATAATCATTCACAAAATCTCATTGAAGACGGCACGTATCCGCCACTTTGGAGTGACGGATACCATTTCTTCTCACAAATGACCCAAATAGAGGAGAGAGGGAAGCACATGGGGGTGCCCACACCTTGTCCCCCCTATCCGTTTTGTGAGTGGCATTACCCGTCACTTGCTCCGACCCGTTTTCAGCAAGACTAACTGATAATCATTATCATTATATATATAAAAGAATCTTGTAAATTTGCTGATGTGGCGCAACCAAATTTCAGAAAACTACTCTAGAAGCCCTCTCCTTCACTCTCACAATCTCAATCTTTCTCAGCCAATCACACTGCCATGTCAGCCGAGTCAAAAAGCAATTTTATTCATAATTTCAGTAATTACAATGCACAATTTCCATTAAAAAACGAGTAATTGCAATGCACTTAAAAAACCGTGTGGAAAAAAACGACTAATCACAATTCACATATTAAACCGTGTTCAATTATTGCATTTTCAACCCAATTTTCCTTAAAAAAACCACTAATCACAATTCACATATTAAACCGTGTTCAATTATTGCATTTTCAACCCAATTTTCCATAAAAAAACCACTAATCACAATTCACATATTAAACCGTGTGAAAATTTTGTATTTTCAGCCCAATTTTCCATAAAAAACGGCTGATTCAAGCAGATTTCAGATTTCAATTTTCCATAAGAAACACAATCATCAACATGCTCATTGCAGACCCAATTAAAAAAAACCCTACTAAAAAAAACAGGCCATATAAATTACATTTAAAACAACAAACTACATAAATTACACATAAAACCTTAATCTACCCTATTAAAAAACCGGAAAAAAGAACAACCCATATAAATTACATAAAAAACAACAAACAATCAATACTATATATTAATTCCATAAACCAAGGGACTTCAATGTAATTAAAGAAAGTTATACAAATTAATTATACTATATAGTTTTAAATCACTAGCACCGTGTGATGGACCCGATTAAGGGATCTCAATGCAAATATTATATAGTTTGGGTTAAAACTAAATTATATAGAAGCTTGGTAATTTTCCTAAACATTTGTAATAGACTAAATCATGGTCATATACCTTAAAATAAAATAATTAATTAAGATGGTCAATTTCAAGGAAAAAAAAAGATGCTTGGTAACTTTCGTAAATATTTATAAAAAATCAGAAGATGGTCAATTTCCTTAAAATAAAATAATTAATTAGTATAAGCATGTACACTTATGGTATTAATTATTATCATCATAAAATTATATATTAAATTTAAAATCTATGCAATTTTATTAAATTTTATAGTTTATTATATGTATAGAAATGTTAATTATTTAACATACAAAAATATATTATTGCATAATTCTTTCAATTTGATTGAATGCATATATGTAATATATTTATATAAATATATAATTCTCTTAAAATTGCATGCCTAAGTAGTAAAATTGCATGCCTAAGTAGTATAAATATATTTATATGAAAGGGTGTGCCTGGGCTGACTATAATGCTCCTTTGGACTGCAGTTGGTCATGGAAGAAAATAGTCCAGTTTAAGGACTTGTTTAAATCTGGCTATTCTGGTAATGTATGGCAACATAGGCCTTCATCTTACACCATTGCTTCAGGCTACAAATGGCTTCAAGGCTCTAGGCCAAAGGTTCTTTGGAGATTCATTTGCTGGAACCCCCTCAATGTACCTAGGACCTCCTTTATCTACTGGGCAAGCTTGCAAAAGCGTCTCCTCACTAGAGATAGGCTGGTTCAAATGGGGATTTGCCAGGATGTCCTTTGCTGTTTATGTGGGAAAGAGCCTGAGACACATGATCATATTTTCAAGGGGTGTGAATTCACTAGGAGATGCTTGGCTCTAATGAAACTGAAACTTCGAATCAATTTTTCTGAGCATGATATGGTCAGTTGGTTTTCTGCCAGTTCACGCTGCAGTGTTTTGCAGAAACTTTTTACAGGTGCTTGTTATGTTGGGCTTATTTATGTTGTATGGTCTGCTAGGAACAAGGCCAGGCTTCTTCAACAGGTTATCCAACCCATGGTACTTGTTCAACATATTTGGAAGGAAGTTATGGAACGATGGAAAGCTAGGAATAAGAGATTACTCAAACCGCATGATCAACAGTGGATCTCTTCTATTTCTTAGTTTTGTCTTTGCAAGCTAGTTTTTGGTTCTCTGTGTCGAAAAGTTGATGATTGTATAAGTGATCTAAACATTGTATACCTTTATTCTTTGATTTATATATACTTACCCTTCACCAAAAAAAAAAAAAAAAGTAGTAAAAGTAATTTCGTCAGTAAAGAAAAGAATTGTAGTAACATTGGACATAATTATATGATAGTAATCACTCATTTGAATAGTAAAATTAACAATTTTATCAGCGAGATTAGTGAAAGTGGTAGAAACAACAACGGGAATTGTGAAATAATCAATATTAATGCGGCAATAGTGAAAGTCAGGGGTAGTGAAATTATCAATATTAATGCGGCAGTAGTGACAGTAACAATAATTACGGCGGGAGTAGTGAAAGTAACAATGATTACGGGTAAGTAGTGAAATGTTATTACTATTGTTCCATTAATAAGAGAAAAATATTAATAGCGGGAGTATTGAATTTGTCTCAAAATTTATTTAATCGTAATTTTAGGATATGTCATACAAAAATATATTAATGATAAATTTATGGGTTATGCAACTTTAAGTAATTTTATTTAATGAAAAGAAAATTTAATGGTAAGTAGAGGTAGCCCGGGCGAAGCCGGGCACCAATACTAGTATAAATTATACAATAAACCCTTAATATACCCTATTAAAAAACAGTCCATAATTTTTTATATTCTCCATAAACTTCTCGGAAATCACAGTTGCCATAAACCTCTTTATTTTCATCTTTAATTCCCATTCACTTCCTCTTCATACGTTCCACATATTTCTCCATCTTTCACCCTGTAAAAAAATTCAGTAAAACTATTCTCAAAAAGTTCTCAATTTCTCAAATGGCCATGACAAATGTTCTTACTATTAGTCAACTCAAATATGGAGTTAGACTTACTCAAATGAATGTTAGGGTTGTTCACAAATGGTCCAGGCTAGAATTTAGCAACAAAAACAACAAAGACAATAAGAAGAAACTCGATGCCATTGAACTATTATTTGTTGATTCAGAGGTATGTCTATTTTCTTTTCAAAATATATAGGTTGATTATGTATATAACCAAATTCCTACCTTAGCTTTCAAGACCAATTTTAATAACTTTGAAAATATGACATGAAATAAAAACGTACTTTAAATATTACTGTGATAATTGCAAGACCATAAAAGGGGATATTCAAGTAATAAAAACGTACTTTAAATATTTAAGTGCATTCATTCATATCTTATGTTTTCTTGCTATGTTCTTTAATGTTATATATAAATAAACATATAAATATGCATGAAGCACCACACCTTCAAATATCACATAGTTCACTTTCACATACTACTAGCAAATTACTATCAGGTTGTAAGCATCCTAAGAGCCTTTCTTATGATTTTGAGCACAAAGAAAATCAACAACAAAAAAATGGCGAGGCATCCTAAGCTACAAACTAAAAGTATTGGAAACAGATATTATTACCTCACAAATTGTTGCAGCAGCAGGGTTCAGGAAAAGTACAATTAAAAGAAATCTAACTCTGCAAATGACAATACTATTATCGATCAATCACATTAAAAAAACTATTATAGTACAAATTAAAAAACAATTATAGTGTTGGCAGTGTAAAATTGTCACCCAAAAAAATCTGAAAGATTCCTTTATATCCAGCAACAAAGTTAAAGTTTTAATTACCATCCACTCCAAGCTTCAGTCCACATCAATGGTTTGTTTGGTTTGTTGGGCTTGAAATAATCACAGTAGAAACCATTGTATGTGTTTATCTACCAGCAATACATAGGTAGAACCCGGAAAAACTAATCAGTTGATCCATCTATTAAAATACACTTCATGAAATCGCATTACAATTTTGAAAAGTGCCAAACTTCTGTTAATAACTCTATAGAGTTTAAGAAGTCACATGAGAAAATCATCTTACCATTGGGTCAGGATCATCATCTTCCTTGCACATCAACCACGGAACTCCAGAATTCAGACCAACTGCCATTTTTGCAGCCCAGTTTCTATAGGCTTCGTGTCACGGTCCGCTACTTTTGTCGGACCGTGGCGCGCACCCTTGCCCGTCTCAAGGCAAGATGCAAGCGACAAGGATCTTCGTACTAGTGAGGGATCGCCCACTAGCATGATACTCGGGTCTCGGGGTGTGAGTCGGGATCCTAGTGTCGATCCCACAAACACGGCTTGTTAGTAAAGTGAAGGCAAAGAGTCGTTCACAACAAAGCAATAACAAGCAATACGAAGGCACAACGTAGGAAGTAGATTTTCATTCACTAGTACTCCCTAAAGAGGGAAATTTGATATTTACATCCTGGTAGTAGGAAACATTGATTTTACAAGTTTAGTTCAGAATAGCGATATACCTATTTATGGAAACCTATTCTAAAACTACTAAGAAAATACTTACTACAAATGTACAAGAGAAATGAAATTACATAAGCATAAATAAAACTAAGGGTTCAAGTGTGCGGATCGTCACACTCTCCCCCACCTAATCTGTTGCCGCCCTCGGCAACACAAAAAATCTTGAATGGTGCTTCAGTGAGACATCCTCGGTGAGCTCTGACTGTCCATGCAGTGTTGGGGATTGGCTTGTACCACTCGGCTTGAATGTGCGCTTCGTCCCAAACAATGACTGGCCTCTTCGTCCCTTCAAGGATAGGCTGGAGTTCCTTGACATAGAAGCTGCCGAACATCATGTTCTTCAAGTCCACCACGTGCTCCTTGTCTCTCGGGAAAGTCCACTTTGCCGCTGCTTGAAAAGTCCTCTCTCGGGATTCCTTCAAGTACTGGCCCCAACGGACCTTCATCTTGTCTCTCGTCACTTCAGCACCTGCATTCAAGGGAATATGAGATCTCCAGGACGCCGAATCAGCATTTCGGCGCGGCCCCCTGATGGTACGAGGCCTTCTCTCTTGGGTCGACTGACCCGCAAACCAGGACGTCGATTCAGCACATCGACGCGGCCCCCTGATGGTACGAGGCCTTATCTCTTGGGTCGACTGACCCGCAAACCAGGACGTCGATTCAGCACATCGACGCGGCCCCCTGATGGTACGAGGCCTACTTCTTTGGGCATCTCGGCCCTCATTGTCTACTCCTCGGTGAGGGGGTAGACTCTTCTTTCGTCCCCCAGGCCACTTAGCATCGTAGTTAGCCTGGGTCTTGTTCGCCCTCGGCTCCACCGAACCTTTAGGCATTCTCCAAGGTCGCACCCCTTGTTTCGGCGTCGGTATCACCCTCATAGCCGAAATTCGATGCTGCCCCTTGTCTTCGTCGTCACTGTCTTCACCGTCTTCACTACGATAGACCCCATTAGTAGCATCGATCCGTCACTCGGTTTCAATACCACCAATGCTTTCTGAAAGAACTGCATCCCGAGTACTAACTTGAAGTCATCCAGCGGAACGGTGGTGAAGTCGAGCTCCCCTGCCCACTCACCCACTTGGACCGCGACCTTCTTAGCTACTCCTTGGATGACGCGTCTCACTTTCCCATTGACCGGCTTTAGGCAGCTGTTGGCATCCCGCAGAACTAGCCCCAACTGATCAGCTTCCTCTTTCGTAACAAAGTTGTGGGAGGCGCCCGAGTCGATCAACGCTCGTGCTTTCTTCCCATTCACCATCAAGTCCACGTACGTGAGCCCGTTGGATTTCTTGGCGGAGGAATCTTCGTACTTCCCCATCGCGCTAATCCTTTGAAGTGAGCCCATCCGTGGTTGGTCTTCACCATCACTCGAGTCTTCGTTACACTCTTGGTGATAGTCGGCCAACGCCCCATCAAGACGTTCTTGAGCCCCTTTCGGCATCTTCTTGAACATGGCATTGAACTCCGCTTGGTTCGGACAATCAGCCATCTTATGAGGACCCTTGCACACAAAACATGCGAACGATCTCTTCGTTGTGGAAGCAGTAGAGTTTCCCGCCTTCGAAGACGAGCTTGAGGGCGAGTTTGTAGTGCTCACCGATTGGGCTTGACTTCCTTGCGAGCGGAACCGACTGTTCCCAACTGAAATGGCGCTGTTTTGTGGCCTTTGTCCATTATACCCACTTTGTGAGGTACCAGCATTCCCCGTTGGTGCCACAACTCTTGGTGCCTCTCGCTCCCCGTGAAAGTCGAGTAGGCGCTCCGCAGCCGATATGGCCGAAGACAGAGTTTTGGGATTCTGCCTCATGACCTCTTGTTGTGCCCACCTCTTCAACCCGTCAATGAACTCGAATGTCCTATCCGTCTCGGACATTTCGCTAATCTCGAGCATGCACGCTGAGAATTCCCTCACATATTCCCGGATTGATTTGGTGTGCTTGATTTCCTTCAACTTCTTCCGAGCAACCAACTCCGTGTTCTCGGGGTAGAAGTGATCCTTCAAGATCCCCTTGAAGTCGGCCCACGATGTTACCGTAATCGTGCCCGCATCGATTTCCTTGTACCTAGCCCTCCACCACATCTTGGCATCGTCGACTAGATACATGCTTGCCGTGACAACTTCCGCTTCTTCGTCGAGCCCACTTACTCGGAAGTATTGCTCCATATCGAAGATAAAGTTATCGACCGCTTTCGAATCCCTCGCCCCATCGTAGGCACGAGGTGGAGGGGCCTTCACCTTATGGCTCCCCACAGATTTCCCGTCATTGGCCACCGCTTTCACGAGCGTGGCACACGTGTTCTCTAACATCTCAACCTTCCGATGCAGATGATTGATCTCTTCCTCCCGATCATCGGGGATCGCACCACTGATCGCTTCGATGCGGGTGTTCATCCCGTCCACCTTCGTCTCAAGGTCACAAACCGTCTTTTGCAACTCCTCGAGGCTCGCGGCCATCCGCATAACGATGCTCTCGAGTTTGGGAAGCTTGACGTCGATTGTGTCCTCTAAGGCATCCACTCGGTCCTCGATTGTTTCGCCCATTTTCTCGATCTCGACGAACAAATGCGGCGTGCAGAAACCCGTCCGAAGACCGGGCTCTGATACCAAATGTCACGGTCCGCTACTTTTGCCGGACCGTGGCGCGCACCCTTGCCCGTCTCAAGGCAAGATGCAATCGACAAGGATCTTCGTACTAGTGAGGGATCGCCCACTAGCATGATACTCGGGTCTCGGGGTGTGAGTCGGGATCCTAGTGTCGATCCAACAAACACGGCTTGTTAGTAAAGTGAAGGCAAAGAGTCGTTCACAACAAAGCAACAACAAGCAATACGAAGGCACAACGTAGGAAGTAGATTTTCATTCACTAGTACTCCCTAAAGAGGGAAATTTGATATTTACATCCTGGTAGCAGGAAACATTGATTTTGCAAGTTTAGTTCAGAATAGCGATATACCTATTTATGAAAACCTATTCTAAAACTACTAAGAAAATACTTACTACAAATGTACAAGAGAAATGAAATTACATAAGCATAAATAAAACTAAGGGTTCAAGTGTGCGGATCGTCACACTTCGCCTGCAACCCCAAATTCCTTATTTTCTGATCCATATTCATTCTTAATCTGACACTACAGTTGATGTAGTTGAGCATGTCACATATAAGTCCAGAAATCAGGAAAAACAAAACACAATCAAATTAATCACAAGTAACTTGTGAAATGTGAATACAATCAAAATCTAGCCAAAACAAACCCATTACTTCATAGATGTGACATCTTCAAAATAAAGCACCATCTATTCTACAATTTACACAATGAAAGAATTATTCTTTCCTTAATTAGCAAATCAACAAAAATATATTAAAAAGCAATCACATAAATATATAGACACCTAAAAAATCAAATCTTTACTACACCCAACCAAACAAAATACCAAAACAATAAAGAAACAAAAAATAATACAAAACACATGAAAATAATTAAATGATTACCTAAAACTCAAGCTAAAATACCATTTTCACACCAAAAATCAAATATTTTCTCCAATCACAAAACAAAATCAAACTAATACAATAATTAAACAAAATTAATACAAAACACATGAAAATAAACATCAAAAAAATCAAAACTTTACTAAACCCAATCAAACAAAAATCAAAAGAATACAATAATTAACACAATAAATTAATACCCATTTAACTTAAACTCACATACAAGAATAAAATCAATCAAAAACACGATCTGGGTATTCTAATTTTTTTGATCATATCTTAAACTATCCGAGGAGATTGATTCTAACTACTTTCACTATTTAACTATCATTTGGGTCAGTCTCACGATAATATTATCAAGAGACCGTCTCATATGAGAATTTGCGCAACTTCTGTGAAAAATAATGTCAGACCTGAGATAAAATTATAGGACCTCCTTGAGATGCAAATAATATCTCACTCTTCATCATCTGAACAATCTTCTGTGTGAAACCTTGCATTGCTTGCTGCACAATGAAAACAAAAACACCCAAAAGAATAAAATGATTGTTTACTTAATCAAAAAGTCTCAATAACTATAATAGTTCAGATCACATGAAGTTTACTCCTTCCGTCCGGGTGAAAGGTATTTTAATCAAAAGCTAAAAAAAACGATTGGGATGGAGGGAGTATAAAGTAAGAATACTTAAACAAAAATGCGCGAAATTTCATACAACAAAATTAACACAAATTTAATCATGGGAAGACCTTAAATGGTTAAATTATTTGTTCTGAAACTGATTCCAGGAACATACTTCAGCCACACAGGAAATTCTCTGCATCAAACACAAAGCAAAACACAGCAATCCTATTATTAGTCTATTGTAGATTATTTACAATATAAGCAAGCACCATTAATAAAGTACAGCACTCCGTACCGTATATGATATATCCTTCGATTCCTTCCGTCTTAATCATTTATTTACCTCTTATATTCTTTATGATGAGGTATTTGAATCAAAGGTAAACAAATAATTGGGACAAACGGAGTAAAACAATTAAGAATTAAGAGTGCTTAATTTCATTACCCAAAATTCAATTCAGCACAAACATAAGGACCAATACGGAGATTAACATAGAGTCCAACTCTTTGCACTGTCTTTATGAACTTCACTAAATCATATCTTTCTTCAAAATTATACTGCAAAAACTCCAAATAAAATTCCAACTTATAAACAATTTTTACCCCAAAAAAACATAATTAGTGACGAGAGTAATTAAGTTTTTACTCCCTCCGTCCCAATCATTTGTTTACCTTATCTACTCTTTCCGAGAGGTATTTTAATTAAACGTACACAAATGATTAGGACGATTTAAGTAATTAAATTATCCAAAGAACATTACTTTTCCAGGAGAAGGCTCATGCACATTCCAGAAGTCTCAATTGCTATAATAGCCCAGATCACAAGAATTTTACTTCTTCCGTCCCGGTGAGAATACTTAAACAAAAAAAGCGAAATTTCATACAACAAAAAGACAAAATTGTATATCAGAAAAAACTAACCTTGATCTACAGTAATAACCTTAATATCAACAGATCCATCATTTTAGAAGATCTGGAGTTCCTTTTCAACAACTTCCAACAACATGCAATAAAAAAAAACCAATTACAGTAAAAATTCAAAAACTTCGAGTACTACTTTACGGGAATTTAAAAAAAAAAAATTAAGACAAAAATTGTAGATCATAAAAAACGAACCTTGATCTAAATATTGACCTTAATATCAACAGATCCACCTTTTTATAAGATCCGGCATTCCTTTGCAACAACATGCAATAATAAAAAAACAATTATAGTACAAAATAAAAAACAATTACTACTTTACCGGAATTAAAAAAAAAAGGGTTTTTCTATATGATAACCTTAAGTTTTTTCGGATCCCACATGATAACCCTGCATTTTAGAAAACAAAAATGGTAACCCTATAGTGCATTATTATGTACTACCGTAACCCTTAACTATATTTCCGTCAATTTGCACCGTTAGATCGCTGATGTGGCGTGTGACTTGGCTAATTAACCAAATGACATGGCTACATGTGTATTTACATGGAAAATGCCCAAATAAAAAAAAAAAAATTAATAACCATATCTTTCACCAGCCATCACCACCAAGCAATGCACCAACCCCTCCCCGAACCACCTCCTCACGCCACTATTTCGGTCGTACATCATAACTACCACTCCCACTAGAACCACTACCATCATCGGCTCCCCACGCCAAAAGCACCACCATTCTCACTGCCACCCCTCCCTAACCATCCCTCCGCCACCCAACCCCGCAGTCCTACCTTAAAAACCCTCTTCCCCTCTCCATTAATTCGAGATCTAGTGTGTTTTGGG
Organism: Silene latifolia; assembly: GCF_048544455.1. Classification (NCBI taxonomy): domain Eukaryota; kingdom Viridiplantae; phylum Streptophyta; class Magnoliopsida; order Caryophyllales; family Caryophyllaceae; genus Silene; species Silene latifolia. The sequence continues at coordinate 23,653,499 of NC_133536.1, forward strand.
GGAGTGAGATGAAATTAGAAGGGTGCGGGAGAAGATTAAAGGTCAGGTTAACGACTTTGGAAGATAAGGGTTGGTGTTTCGATGGGTGGCGGCGAACGGTAAAGGGTGGGGAGGCGCCAACGGTAGTTCGACGAAGGTCCGTGAATGGTGGGAACGTGCCGACATCAGTGGTGGCGGCGGTGGTTGTATTAGAGTTTGTGATTGTGGTGGGTAATAAGAGTAGGTGATAGTTGGGGTGTATAGGGGGAGTCAGCGCTTAGTCATCACCTACCAACGCCATGTCATCGAGAATTCACCTACTTAACGGAGTAAATTGACGGAATTATAGTTGAGGGTTACGGTAATACATAATAATGCACCACAGGGTTACCATTTCTGTTTTCTGAAATGCAGGGTTACCATATGGAATTCGAAAAAATTGAGGGTTACCATATAGAATAACCCAAAAAAAAAATAGACAAAATTGTAGATCAGAAAAAACGAACCTTGATCTTCAATAATAAGCTAATGAATCAACCATTTCCACCATTTTTATTGTCATTTTTCGATGATTTCGTAAATTAATGAAGAAATGTCGAATCTGGTTGAATAATCTTCAATCGCAAAGTGGTGACTGGGATGGATCGGGTTTGAGAACGAAGGATAGAAGAAGTTTGAATGATGGATGCGTTGATTTTGATGATGATTAAAGCAAGGTTGAGGACGATGAAGAAGGAAGATGAAGAAGATGATATGTATTTTCTTATTTTCATATTTTGATTATGATAATGAATGTGTAATGAACTATCCCGAACGATGGATCTGTTTGGGCTACACAGTCAACAAATATTAAAAAAAGAATTATTTGTTCCTGCCTGCTAAAGATCGTCGGCACATTACTAATTATCGTCGACAATTTGTAATGACTTTCCTAATTTACCAGTAAGTGGATTATACATCTGATGTAGTACATCAGATAGTATAGTTTTTGAGCATTAACATAAAGTTTTTGAGTTTTAATTTTAAGATTTTGAGTTTTATCATAAAGTTTTTGAGATTATTAATCTCAAAAAGTTACATCATAACTCAAAAGAATTACATATAAGCTCAAAAAATTTTGATTTTTGAAGTCATAAAACTAAAATGTAACTTATAAACTCTATAGAACTCAAAAAAAAAATAAACAAAAACTCAAAAATTCATTAAGTGTGATGTAGTACATCCGATGTACAATCCTTTTTCTCCTAATTTACCCCTCACTCTAAAGCTCTCATATATTAACATTTTTTTTTTCAAGTACGACATTTCCGTCACCACCGCTTCAATTCTGTTAGCAAATTCAAGAAATCGACGACAAGTAATCTAAACTAGTTTAATTTTTAAAAAATTTGTAATTAGTCAGTAGATTTAGGTAGTTTAGAATAGAATCGTTATTGTTAGAACGGATTAGCGATTATCGATTACTGCACCAAAAATTAATCTAAGTCAGAACATGATTTTTTTTTCAAAAAAAAAAAAAAAAAAAAAAATCCGGACGAAAAACATTTTCGTCCAAACCAAGGTCCAGACAAAGAAAATTTTCGTCCAGACCATGGTCTAGACAAAAATATTTTTCTTCCAGACCCAGGTCCAGACGGAAAATATTTTCGTTCAGACCCAGGTCCGGACGAAAAATATTTTCGTCCGGAATTTTTTTTTTTTTTTTAAAAAAAAATTAAAAAAAAAAAATTCCGGACGAAAATATTTTTCGTCTGGACCTGGGTCTGGACGAAAATATTTTCCGTCTGGACCTAAGTCTGGACGAAAAATATTTTTGTCTAGACCATGGTCTGGACGAAAAATTTCTTCGTCCAGGCCATTTTTCAACAATTTTTTTTATTAATTTCCGTCTTAAATTAGTTTTGGGTGCGTGGATTGATAATCGTTAATCCGTTCGTCAAATCATAAATTTGAAACGTAAACATATCTCTTGAACATTGTTACTAGCTTGATCGTTGTTACCGTCATTAGTCGATATGTTTAAAACCGTTTTAATCGAAAAGTTCGTAAATTAAAGTACGATTTTTTTTTTTTGCAAAAACCATCTTTTTTGTTTTAGAAAGATTAGAGAGAGACAAATGAGTTAATGGGGGGCAATATTAGAAAGATGTGTTAATTGTGGACGATAATTAGTAAAGTGTCGACGATCTTTAGCACGACCCTTTTCAAATGGGGTTATTTTTTTAAGATATCTACTCACACTATGTCATGTTTATAGGCTTTGTAAATTGTAAATCGGCAAACGTAGCGTACATGGCGACATATGACCTCTACACTCGCCTATGTGTATTTAGAACTTTCTAGATATGACTACTACACTTAGAATTTTCTAGAATAAGCATTAGTACTCTGTAGTCCATATATTTTTCTATTGGATTATTATAGACACAGCTTCACAATTTTGTCGTGGATAATTCTAGAATTTTCTATTGAATAATCTAAGATATAAATAGGTCATGATACTAAGTTTCTTTATATCTTTAAAGCACCTAAACAAGTCTACTAAACCCTCATAAATTCTCACTACTAAGCCCAAATCTTGAGCATCCAATTCAGATAATGAAGTTCAAAGCTACTTAATCAAATCTTGAGCATCCAATTCGGACAAGATAGAAATTCATCCATCAACTGAATTGTCCGAATTAACTTGATTGAAATGAAGCCATATGCATGGTAAACTTAAAACGGGTTTTATATGTTAAATTATAAACAAAAGTAAAATACGTAGGGATTAACAAAATATTTGTTCCATTTATAGATACGAGTATTAGTTAACCCGTTTTAATATATGCCGTATTATTCGTGTTAAAAGAGATCAATTGTTTTAATATATAGTCTTTCTTAAGACAAATATATCTGTCTTAATGATATAAGCGGTTAAATATCATCCAGCATTAGCATATACTCCCTTTATTCAACTCCACACTACCATTATCTATTTTGTACACTATTTATAGTTAAGCATTCAATTTCAATTTTCTCCCAATACATAAGTGAAAATATATTTATGTGGGATCTTATTTTATTCCTCGTTACGAGTATGTTAAAAATATCTAACTTTTATATTTTTTGCAAATACGTAGTTAACGATATTTAGCACGTAAAAGACGTGTTGGCAAAACTGAAAAAAAATGGTAGCGTGGAGTTGAATGGAGGGAGTAGAACAAATCATTTGTTTTCCAAATATGTTCTACTTTTAACTTATTCCTCCGTATAAACATATTTGATCCCACTTAAGAATTAATGACCCGAACTAACACAAACTGCAACAAACCTAAAATAACCCGATCTAAACCAAATCGATCCAACCCGAACCCGTTTGTGAGGTCTACATATAAATAAGGTTACTACCATCATATCCTATATGTAAGCTCTAAAAGTTGTAAGTCGGCAAACAGAGCCAATACCACCTCTACACTTGCCTTAGTTGCAGACATACCACCTTTTCTACACTTACTTATATGTATTTAGAAGTTTCTAAACATACAACCTCTACACTTGCTAATGTATATCTAGAACTTTCTACACTTGCTACTTTAGAACACAAGGTTAGTTCTATCATGTCCTATTTTTATTGGCTTTCATAAGTCGGCAAACATAGCCATTAGCCAACATGCATGGCAACCTGTCGAGCAACGCTACAATTGCTTATATGTATTTAGAACTTTCTAGGCACGGATTTTTCTAGAATAAGCATTACTCTATCACAAATTCTGGCTTATATATGACGGACACTTTTCGTCACAAGCTGCAAGTGGGAGTTCCTATTTATTTGTTTATTTGTATTAGATAATATTCTGGACATAGCTTCACGATTTTGCCGTGGACTATTCTAGAAATTTCTACTGGATAACATATAAATAGGAGGGACGTGATACAAAATTTCATCCCCCTTAAACCACGGGAACATAAATTCACACTACTAAGCTCAAAGCTAAATGAACCAACACCCAAAATGAGTACAAGTAACTCCGAAGCCACCGGAACATAAATTCCCACTACTAAGCTCAAAGCTGAGAAAATGAGTACAAGTAACTCCGAAGCCGGCATTGGTTTCAGCGGGTTGTCTGATTGCCTGATGAATAACTGGGGTGAATTACCGTTAAAAGAGGACGATTCGGAGGATATGTTGTTGTATGACGTGTTAAAGGATGCCATTGACACGGGGTGGTCTCCTGTCACAGACCCACCGGAGAAACATCATCAGGGAGTGAGACAGCATAACTGGGGCGAATTGCCATTTAACAAGGACGTTTCGGAGGATATGTTGCTGTATGACACGGAGACCTGGTCTCCTGTGGTGGAGGCGGACCCTCCAGTTGAGAAGCGTTATAGAGGAGTCAGACAGCGGCCGTGGGGGAGATATGCGGCCGAGATTCGGGACCCTGCCAAAAATGGCGCTCGGGTTTGGTTGGGGACATTTGGGACTGCTGAGGATGCGGCATTGACCTATGACCGGGCTGCCTTACGAATGAGGGGAAACAAGGCCTTGTTTAATTTCCCTCTTCGGGTTAACTCTCCTGAACCTGACCCAATCCGAATCACAGCAAAACGAAGGGCCCCTGAGAGGACTGCATCGTCGTCTTCCTCCTTATCGGATAACCAGTCTCCGAAGAGGAGGAAGGATGTGTTGGTGGGACAACAGCAATTAGGCAGGGGGGATGCCTATTTAAGCTAATTTGTTAAAAACGCAGTAGACAATGAGTCATCTTATAATATGACACCTAGAGGTGTACTAGTGATAGGTGTACAAGGATTAGGAAGACTTATTTGGTGACCTTGAATAAGAAAAGTTCAATTTTGTGACCTTGAATAAGAAAGGTCAATCTGTTGGTGACCTTGTATGTGGCATCCTCTGATTGCTTGGACACAAATAAAGAGGACAAGAAGGAAAGAAAAAAGCCAGTAGCTTCTGCCAAATTAGTCTGTTCTTCTCCATTTGTGCCATACCATCAAAAATGGGAAGAAGTAATTATAAAGGAACTAAATATAATTATATACTAAATCAGAAATTTAAAAAATATGAGCATACAAAAAGCACTTTTATTTTTTAATTGACTTAGATCGTCAAAATTTTACCCAGATCATTGTATTTCTTGCTCTTAAAAATTTGTGTGAAAATTGAGTTCATTTTATGATGCTTGATGAAGATTGATGCGCTGAAGATCGATGATGATGATTATGCAATTCAACGATTTTACATCAACAAATATAACGATCTGGGTAAATTGATTTGGGAAAAAAGTAACGATCTGGGGAAAAAAAGTAACGATCTATGATGAATGATGATGAATTGAAGGATTTATGATGAATGATTAATGATTTATGATGAATGAGGAACAAGATGAGAAAATGAGGAACCAGATGATTCGAGATAACCCAATACTTAATTTTTTTTTTAGTATTTTGGAAGATGAGAAAATAAGCAACCAATACTTGTTTCGAGTTAATATTTGTTGATACTATTTGTTTCAAGTAGTTGGTAATATTGTTTCGAGTTATTCTTAAAAAAAAAAGAAAAAATTGTTTCGAGTTATACGTTCTTCAAAACCGATACTCGTATTTCGTAATATTTGCATTTAATATTTCAAAATCGACTCGTTGGTAATGTTGAATCATGTTTTCAATAAAGTTTATTTATCGTCAATAAAATTTTAACTTTTTTTTTTAAATGTACACTATAAAACTATTTTACTTAACATATTTGAATAGTTTTTATTTTATTAAAATGATAAAATAATTTAGTTGTAGTATGTTAGTAAATAATAATTGTAAAAGTAAGATATAGGTTTTTGTGGGGTAGTGAATGTGGTAAATGATTGGAAATATTAGAAAGTGAAAAAAATGATTGGATTGGTGAATTAGGTCGCGACCTTCTCCTTGGGAGGGTGAAAGAGGGTCAAGATTAATAAGGTGTGATTGAGGAAAAATTTTGGTGACCCGATTAGGTCGACCTTCTGCTTGGGGATTGGGTCGAAAACGGGTCAGATCAGTTTGAACTGGATTAATCTTGAGTTTACCAAAATTCAGGTCAAGTCGGGTTAGATCACTGCAGATTCCGGTCATTTTCGGCTCCATTACTATCAAGTTTTAGAGGTAATGATCAATATGAAAAAAAAAAAAAAAAATCAGGTCAAGTCGAGTTAGATCATTTCAGGTTAGGGTTATCTTCGGCGCAATTACTATCAAGTTTTAGGGGTAATGATCAGTGTGGAAAAAATAAAAATTCTGGTCAAGTAGGGTTAGATCACTTTTAAGTTCGTGTCATTTACGGCTCAATTACTATCCAGTTTTAGGGGTAATGATCAATGTGAAAAAAATAAAAGTTTCACTTCAAGTTCCGGTTATATCCAACCCAATTACTATCAAGTTAATGATCTGTATGTAAAAAAATAAAAATTCGGGTCAGACTATGCTGGGTAGGATCAATTCGGGATATTGATTAAGCTCGAATTTTCAGTTCCAATGTCAGGTTAGGTCGAATACATGTTTGATCATTTGGATGGACAATTTTGTCAAGTCTACTTGTGGGTGTTAGAAAAATGTTGGTCAAATGGAAATCATAAACGATTTGTATACCTTTTTTTTGTATTTAGATATTTGGTGCTTTTGTTTTTTGTTTTTTTTTTTTTACAAAAGTGTACTATTTTTATATATAGACTTCAAACTATCCGAGTGCATACAAACCTGTTACAAAACAAATCGGGGGCCTAGAGAGACCCCTAAACTAGTAGATAAGAAACTAGCACAAGTAAAAGTACAACACAGTCGACGCTTCTTAAGCGGAGAATGGTAAAGGTTGTCGAAGTGAATTGAACATTCATGTTTCCGTTTATAGTTCACAACCATTTTTAGCGTCTTCTTTTCCAGCATCTTGGGTTTAAACCTGCAAAAAACAAAACCTCTAACCAACATTAGTGACTTATTTTTTAACTGGACTCGATCCCGAGACATACGATGGCTGGCAGTAGGATGATTCACCGATCGTCTAGAGCTGCTACATCGGATACCTGCCTCCTGCATTTTCAATGCAGAGAAAACAAAAGGAGTCTGATTCTGCAAGGAAGAAGAATCGTCCAGCACAGAGGGCTCCATAAGAGTGCTAACAAGCGATGCCACTTCACAAACCGAGTTGTTAAGACTTGGACTCTCCTTTGGGGACAAATGTGGTCTCTTAACATTAAGATGACTAACTTCCTCATCAACAAAAATATCCAAATTTTCAGACCGCCTAAAGTCCGTTGACGGACAAAGATTCACAGGCCTTGGAGAAACGGAGGGAACTACTACTTCCCAAGATGGCTTATCATGGGGAGTTCCCGTCAAGATAGAAATTTTAGAAGAAATGGGGCAAACTTTCATATAAGCCCCCGACTTTGGATGATAAAATTGCAGATTCTTTCCTGACATCAAGTTGTCATAGTCTCTTGAAGATATACATAATTTTTTGTGGGCATGTTTTTTGTTGGAAAAGCTAAAATTTGTAGATGTGGCAGCAGAAGGTTGACTAGCACATTGCCCTAACGAGGGAGGACAGCTCTTAGCAATGGAGTCGGAGTCTATAACCACATCTGAGATCCTATTACTTTTATTAATATCACAATCCATGTCATTGTTCAACAAAAGCCCCCTACTACAAGAGGCTTCACCCGCTTCAACAAGGGGATGTAACTTAGCATCCGCATCAACCTTAGTGTCCGTTTCAACCTGAAGAAGAGGTTTCTTACCCTTTTTGTCATTGCTCAAGGGGTCAAAATGATAGGCGGCCCGCTTTTCATTAGGTTTTAAAGCAAGACAATCAACAACATAATGAAGCTCACGTGCCACGTCCTTATTTTTTGGGTCAAGTTTCAAGGCATGCTCAAAATCATCTAGGGCTTCCACAAGGAAATGCAATTTCTAAAAGGCTAAACCTCTATGGTAGAATGCTTTCACATTACAAGGATCAAAGTTCAAGATAAGATTACAATAACACCACGCCTGATTGTAATGAGAGAGTTTTAACTCACATGCCGCTAAATTGAGAACAAGAGATAGGGCAAGGGAAGTGGCAGCCTGCTGGTCACGTGTACAAGGAATTCCGAGGAAACAGAAGAACTGAAGAGCTTGTTTATAGAGGCTAACAGCTAAAGAAAGATTTCCCTCTTTGAAAAGGGAATTACCCCTATCTTTCATCATATAAATGTTATAAATCGATGGCTCTCCCATATTCATAATCCAGTGAATAAGAACATCATCATCCATACCAACATCATCCATAACAAACAGTTCACAAAGATTCAGAAGTAAAGCTTGATAATCCATTGGTAAAAGTGAGGATTAAACTAGCAAATAAACAGGATTAAACAACTAGCTAATCAAACTCTATCCCGCAACGAAACTTTCAACGAAATAGCCGACGACAAACACGATTAATCAGGACAACTGATCTGAAAGAGAGAGGCAATTCCACAAAAACAAAAAGGAATCCGAGTAGATGGAGCCAACCTCTCTGCCGTCGGGAAAGCAAGTGATAGACATAATACACTCGCCGACGACCTGTAAAATTTGATGATGAGGTCGCCGGCGAGAGAGCTGCTTCAGACTGGCCGCGGAGATAGGCGGTGGAATTGGGGATTTTTTGGGGGTTTCTAGAGAGGAATTTTTTTTTAAGTGGTGGACCTTTTTTTTTTCTGGTATGAAACTGCTGCTTTTGTTTAAGTAGTAACAAGTTCGACACCACTTGTCAATAATAATGCAGCAGAGGCTCAAAGATTAACCCTCGTCCATCTCAAACCCCACAAAAAATGACGAGTTTTCAAATAGTAGTCAGTAGATCACTCATCAATCATCATGCAAGGAGTATTAGACTCCATTAAAATGAAGATTATTGCTTACTTAAAAACCCATAAATAGAAATAAGACTCTGTTTATCAAGACATTTTAGGTAACTTATTTGACTAAAGTAGTTTAACTGACCAAGATTTCAGTTACCTGATTTTTTTTGCAAGTGTTTAGTAAGTAGTTTATTTGACCAAACAAGTTACCTGAAATGAAATGCTACCTCGGGTAGCATTTAAAAATCAGGTATCTGAAATGAATAATCTTCCATTTTTTACCCCTTTAATATATAATATTAAATAATTATCACATTCTTTTACGTCATTTTACCAAAAGCAGGTATCTTTTCAGCTAGTTTGCCACACACATTTTTATATAATCAGTTACCTTATCAATTCCTAATTTTCAGCTACCTTTTCAGTTACCTTTTCATGTTTCAGTTAGCGTGTCAGTTTTTAGCTACCTTTTCAGTTATTCGTTTTACTTTTATATTTTTGTTGAATGTGCGTGAAAAGTATTTCATCTAATACATGGAAATAGAAGGAATACAAGAAAGCAAAACACTAAGGCCCTGTTCTTTTGGACTGAAACGGATCTGATCTGAATGATGAACTTATAGGATCGAATCAAGTGAATCAACTTATAGGATCTGAATCGAACTTATAGGATCTCGAATCGAATCAACTTATTGGATCTCGAATCAAACTTATAGGATCTGAACTGAACTTACACGATCCGAATTTAAATTAATTTAAATTAATTTAATAATAATAATAATAATATTATGATTATTATTATTATTATTATTATTATTATTACTACGCAAACTTTTATTGAGATTAAACAAAAAAAATTACAAGAAATTATTGCGCAGCCAAGAGAGAACACTGATAAGAAAATATAGTCTAAAATAAAAGGTAAGATAATAACATTTTTCCGCTTTATATATATTGGTTTGTTCATACATTATACTACGGTTACATTACGATAAAAAATAATGAGAAGAGTGATAATTTTGTTTTAAAAATAATAATGTATATATGTATCGAATAATTAATAACGTCAAATGTTTTTGCGTCGGTTTTTAAAAATAATACTCTGTATATAACTTTTATAAAGTGAATTTATAGGATCTGAACTTATAGGATCAAAAATGAACTTATAGGATCTGAACTGAACTGAACATATAGAATCTGAACTGAATTGAACTTATAAGATCTGAACTGAACTGAACTTATAGGATCTGAACTGAACTTATAGGATCTTATCTAAACTGAACTTATTGGATCTGAAGTGAACTTAAATTAAGTGACTTTAAGTCAAAAAGAACAGGGCTTAAATATGATCCTTCGGAACTTGGCATAAAAGATGGCAAAGCATTTATATTTTAATTGATTTGAATCCATTTGATACTTGCTACCGTCCAGTTTTCTAACATGTACCCTAAAAATGGAAGCGGTCAAAAAACCAAAATGAAAACTAAAAAGAAAAAAGACAACGATTCTATCGTTATTTTACCTTTTACTCCCTTTCATCCAAATCAAAGGTAGGGAATCTTTGATATTACTCTTAATCTATAAGACAAAATATAGTCATATGAAATTTTATTTGATTTATCATTATGAATGCTATAAGAATATGAAATTTTTATAATTTTTAGTAATGTGTAACTAAAGATATTCATGTTTCAAAACATGTCTCGGCAAATGTGATAAAGCAACTGTTACCTTTGGTTTAGATGAAGGGAATATATTCTTTGTAAGAGAATTTTTTAATCAAATGTAAACAAATAATTGAGACAGAAAGAGTTGAATGTCAGACCTAGAATGAGAGGTGACGTGCAAGTAAAGAAAGGTAGAAAAGGTCAACGCAGGAGACCGTACGTAACTTTGCCTTCCTTTGACTTGACCACCCAATCTCTATCATTCAATTTCAACTCTTAATAAGTCTATATACAATTAAGTTTAGTTTTGTTGCCGTTAAATGCCTTGGTAACACAAACACATATGTCCGGGGACCGAGGGAGTAGTAGAAAAGAATATATGAAACAGTTTTACTTGTTAAACCAACTCATTAGCTCCATAATTGATTATGGTACACCTAAGATGAGTTAAATCACCTCATACGAGACTGACTTGTAAGGTCCACTAAATTCTTGAATCTTCTATTCACCTGAGTAAATTGGCTTCCGCTTCTGTGCAAATGCATTTAGGCCTTCTAATCGGTCTTTTGTATGCAATACGTTTTCATAGCAGTCTTCTTCTAATTTCAAAGCTGATGTCATATCCATTTCAAATCCTTCATCGATCGCTTGTTTTGCCATTCTCACAGCCACTGGACCCTGGCCACACATTTTTGAGAGAAATCAACACAAACCTGGACTCACAAAACCAACAGAGACCATCTATCTACCATCACCATCGTCGTCCCTTTAGAGAGGTCAACATATTTGGGTTCGAGGGATCCATTTTCCCTCTCCTCTAAGGCAAATTAGAATCTCCCCTGCATATAAAAAAGGGATGTGCGTTTTCACATACGAATTTTACTCTTTCACATACGTCATTTACAATATTACCCTTGTCATTTTTTCATTCCCTCACCCAATTGATTTTTTTTCTCCCTTCCCACATCTCCCTTCCCCACCGAGTCACTAACACGAGCCCACCACTTGCTCCATTCACCCCTCCTGTTCACCAACTCCGGCCAATCTCGTCGCCGGAAAACCTCACACTAGCTAATCATATAGAAAAGAACAAACTAATTAATACTCCCTCCAATTCGCTATAATGTTCCCTCTTTCCCGAAACGGATTATTCAAGTAATGTTCCCCTTTCCTTTTTTGATAACTTTTACTCTTATTTTATTCATCCTTATCTCCTATTACCAAACCCCACACAACTCTTTTACTCTTATTTTATTACTTTCCTTAATGTTTTGTCCCACAACTCCTTATTTAACTCCTAATAATTCATCTCTCTCTCCTATCAACAAACCCCACATTTGCCTTTATTCATTTTTATTTATTTTTCTTAAGTATTGTGCCCATCTCAAAGGGGATCATTATGATGAATTGGAGGGAGTATTAAAAAAGGAAAAAAAAAATAAACAACACTACACAGCAACAACGCAATCCCGTCATCTCTCTTACCCACCTGACCACCACCATCCCTGTCCCTGCCGACCAGACACCCCCTAACCACCGCGCACGCCCTTAACAACCACCCAGCCGTCATCTCACTTCCCCGCCACACACTCCGACCACACCAATCGCACCACCCAGCCATCCTCCTTCCTCACCAACGGACCACCCTCATCGCACCACCGTCACCGCACCACCTTCTTAACCACCGCTCACACTCAGAACAACCGTCAACCACCCTAACCACCTTGCCTGCAACCACCTGTAAGCCCCAATTAATAATAATGGCTAAGTTTTTTAATTTCACTAAAAATTACCTAATCATTGCAATAGAACGTATATATAATTATTAATAAACAAAATTATTTTCACTAATTGAAGAATTATAATCCATTGTTCAAGTTTTTAGGGTAATTAAATTCGATATTAGGGAAAAATATACTTTGTATGAGTTAATTTTTTTAGGTTTAGAAAAAAAGGGTATGGTATGGAAACTTTATGAAAAAATGTATGTGAAAGAGTAAAATCCGTATGTGAAAAAGTAATTCCGTTTTTAAGCTCGAGGAAATATCACCAACTTCGTTCCCAATCCCCTCCCTTGACGATCCCTCTATTGCTCTCGCCGCCCCTCTCCTCCTAAAAAATGTATCAAAACAAATTCTTAACGTACCTTCTGATTTATTTCCCTTGCAACTTCAAGAGCCTTGGAATAAGCAGATGCAGGAGCCACACAATAGTTAGCGAGACCTGTATCAAAACCCACTTCTAACGTCTTTTATGAAAGACCACAAATTTATAAAGGAAATCGCAAAATTTTGATTCGACTTACCCATAGAATACGCCTCAGCGCCAGAAACTTTCCGACCAGTAAATATAAGATCCTTAGCAACAGATTTTCCAACCAATCTAGGAAGCCGTTGAGTACCCCCTGCTCTGTGACAAAGAGGATACATACACAAAGATGAGGTGTCCTGGATTTCACGAAATGAGTTTTATGTGGCTACACAATGTTTTATTTCCCACTAACCATGTATATATATTGTATGCTTTATACTTTACACTCTGTCACACCAGACACGAGCAACTAATAAGCCAATGCAGTATAATAGGCAGAAAAAGTCATGGGCAGCATGAAATAGGCCCTGCCATAGTTAAGATAACGTACCCAGGAATTATAGCAAGTCCAGTCTCGGGCAAGCCCAACACAGCATTTTCTCCTAACCAGTCAAAAACAGCCAATTGAAGACATCACGACTATTACATTGAACAATAATATTGGCGCGTAAAAGTTAAGAATGTTTACGCTTCTTTTTTTGGTTGCCAAGTACTCCCCAGAAAACATCTCTCAGTTTTTGGTAATGACAGCATTATACAACAACAACAACATCAGAGCCCTAATCCCAAAATGATTTGGGGTCGGCTGACATGAATCATCCTTTCGAACCGTCCATGGGTGAACGCACGCCTCAAAATGCGAATAAAAAAGAGAAGATGAAAAACAAAAGGGAAGAACGAAAATGTAATGGAAAGTCAAGGTAAACTTAGGGGTTTTAAAATCGAATTCCGGATTTCTTTTATAAAAACTTAAAATTTAAATCGAGAGAAAAGATTAGAACGATTTTTAAAAACGGAAATAGAATTAAGGATCCGGAATGAACCAAGTAAAATCTATAAGAAAGTGGTTAGTAAAAAAGTGCAATAAAGGAGAGAAGAATAAATAATTTAATTTCTTGAAATTAAATAAAAAAACACTAAATATGTCAAAAATATAATGACAGCATTATATGTCTCAAAAAGATGTTGAGTACTTGAGTTCATATCCTAAGGGGATCCCCTCAAGGATAGAAATTTGGAACAAAAAGGGGACCAAAAGTTTTGATTTTGCCCCACGGATATACATACAAGAATACAAAATTTCCAACTAGAAAAGTACCCAAGTGATATCTCATTTACCGCATATCCGGAGGTCGCATGATAAGGCCATTTCTAGTCCACCGCCAAGTGCTGCTCCTTCAATGACAGCAATGGTGGGAATAGGAAGTGCCTAAAATGTATTCAAGAAATTTCCTGCATGTCACTGTGAGCATATTTGAGGTTGTTACAGAACAAAAACTAAAGCCTTAAGAAAGGGTATATGTTTTCTTCAATGTACAATAGCAAATAGTAAGACGATATCAATAAACAGTTATGGATAAGATTTTTTTGCTTAAATAGGGTTTAAATCCAAAATATTTACAGCAGTGGGGTTTATTTGAAACTATTTACACAAAATGGGTCCACATTTCAAAGTGTCAATTCTTTTTTGTAATAACGGGAGTCGCTGTCCCACATAGTGACTCCCTTCTCTATTCTATCACCTTATCTGTTTACACGAGACTGCCAAAATAAGCCCCACCAGGCACCAAGATCAAGCACTAGCACAGGTTTACCTATGGTGAGCAACCAGTAAAGCTTGCTAATTGCATATCCACATTTTTCTCCCCCCTTGTTTTCCTCGTCTTTTTACCCTAATCAGCAGGATAATAGCAAAATACAACATTCCCTTTGCGGTGTCAACGGGACAGTAACGAAACAGCCAAAAATAGTATCATTGTGTTAATCATCATCATTCTAAAACGGCAGAGTGCCCAATTAAGTGCATAAAAACTTGTATTACTTTCATCCAAAGCTATCATAACTTTCATACCCACTTTTCTTGCGTTAACGAAGTCTCTTTTGTTTTGTTGATGTACCTAGAGTTGTGCACTTGTGCCACTCCCATTAATACTCTTGCTGCATTTCTTGCTGCTTTTTTGGGATTTAATTTTGGTTGTTTTTATTGTTGAGGTTTAGGTTGTTTGTTGAAAGAGATTTTAGGAAAGTGTTTTGTTTCCTTTGGGTGTACACGCTGCATCCATACAGCACATCTATAGCACATCTATGCCCAACAGACTTTAAGTGATTTAGAATTAGTTAACTAGAGAGGGGAGTCGCTGTCCCACATAGCGACTCGCTTAATTATAAAGGGAAAAAAATCATCCTTTGATGACGTTGACCCTTTCAAACCAACTCCATTTTGGTAAATATTTTGAGTATAAACCCTGTTTTAAGTAAAAAACTTACACCGTATAATGTCACTCATAGCCTTTTGATGTCACAGACACTACTTTAGCGAGTATCACATATAGGTTATAAAACAAGAAAAGTCAAATACAAGATTGACGGAGTAGCAAGAACTAACGTAAATGTGCAAAAGTATTGGCTAGATAGTGAAACGTGAGTGCAACAGGAAAAGAAGATGCATAAAAGGACAACTGACCTCTAAGAGGGAAAATGCAGATCTCAAGTCATTCACAAAACTCTGGACCTCCATTGGAGACATTGTCCTTCTTTCCTGTATAAACACGTTGCTGAGTGAGCCCTGAGTTCAAGATAACCAAATCCCAAAACGAGACAACGAACATATAGGCCAGGTTGGTCCTATATAAAAGAAATGATCCTAACAGTCTGAAGTTGCTATAACAGTACCTTTAAATCAGCACCAGCACAGAAAACTTTTGGAACTGAGCTGCGTATCATCATGACCTTTGCAGAACAATCATCATTCAAAACTTTAAGACTGCGTTCCAAACCATTTAGCATATTCTTCCCAATGGCATTTTTGGATTCTGGCCTATTTAGGTTAAGCTCAACAATACCTAACACGATTGGAATTCATCCGTCAACAGAATCGTCTAAATTAATCAAACATCAGAAGAGTTGATTATGGGAAACACCCCCACAATATAAATCAAGATACTGTGCAAAGGATTGATTCATAGGCTGCGACCACATCACATGAGAAACATGGGAAATAAGAGTTGAAGGCTAAAATTTATTTCATTAAAGCGGGATGCTAGCCATTCTACTAAGGCAGACCAAGAAAAAAGTGTCGCCTTATGACTTCAATTCACATTTAATGAAAACAAGATAAAACCAGGAAAATATACGGATAAACTTCCACACAATAACCTAGAAGACACAGTTTCAAGTCAACACTAATGGTGCCTTTTCAATCTTTGGAAATATACATTCCTTTAAGGGTGTTTGGTTTAAATAAAAAAAGTATGAGGTATGGGTTTGGAATGAGCCAAACCCATACAAAGTGTTTGTTTGAGATTTATAGGGGTTTCATACCTATACCTCAAACCCACCCATGAGGTATGGGTTTCCCATACCCAAAGGAGGGGGGGTGGGTATGAGATTGATACCCATGGACATCAAACTAGAATGAGTAGAACATTTGTGAAAACAAAAATTATGGCATATTGTAAATCGATTTTTATATACTTCTTTGAGCAAAAAATTATTTTCATGATTTTATAATATCAAAAATTATTATTTAAAATATTTTATTTAACATATTTATACGTTAACCGAGTTTCAAACTCATACCGCTTAGAATTGAAACAAACACAGGGTATGAGGAATCGAGTTCCAACCCCATACCACTCGGGTATGATTCCTGATTCCAAACCCATACCCATGCGCGAAACAAACGCCCCAAAAATGGATGCAGAACCTTGGTCATCGTCATCATCTGCAATCAGCTTTTTTTGATGATGCCATGCTTGTTATCAAAGTAGTACAGAAACCACAACTTTCTAATTAAAAGCATGATTCTACCTTTCAATCTTCAATTCCAATAAACTTAGCAGCTAAACTAGATGATATTTATACTTACAAGCAGTGGCGAAACTAAGAGGGCTAGTAGGGGCGGGTTGCTCACTAAGTAACAAAAAATAAGAAACTTTAGTCAAGATTTTCGACTTTTTTCTCAGTTTAACTTATTCCATTAGTAGTTCCCTGGGATATTTTTTGCCCCGTAACGATAAATTCTAGTTCCACCACGATTGACAAGCTTACAATTATGACGGTTGATTGTTTTTCAGCTTTTACCTTATTCAATTAGTAGCTCCCCTGATGAACCGTAACTACAAACCTTAGTTCCGCCACTGCTTACAACCTCACAATCTTCACAGCTCAAAAAGAGAGACCAATCTTAGCACAACTAAAACACACAGCTTAACAAATTTGTTCAATTAACGGTCGCGAAATGGCGAAAATCTTGATTATTTAAACTAACAGCGCAACCAGACAACGATCCACCACCATCGTATCGCACAAGAAATAAACTAAGACGAAAATTAGGGTTTATAAGATGAAATGAAGAACAAATTACACAATTAGGGTTTAACAGACTAGAAGAAAGTACCGAAATCAGAATCTGAGAGGCGGCGGAGCGCGAGTGATTCGGAGAAAGCTTGTATGATAAGATATCGGAAGGTTTGAAGCTGCCATCGGCGATTGACAGTGGTCCGACGCCATTGTTGACCAATTGATCTTGCTATTGTTGGAAATTTGGAATAGCCGCCATTTTACTTGGGACTAGGGAGTTTTCAAGTCATAAAGTAGTACTCCCTCCTATTCTACATAACCCTCCCCTTTCATGGAGGACACGAGAATTAAGGGAGGGGAGTATTATATGATAAAGTATTGGAGTGGGGTAGGAGATTGGAGAGAGGGAAGAAAGGTGTTGTGTGATTAAAATAAGTATTGTTGTGGGGTAAGGTGATTAAAATAAGGATTGTTGTGGGGTAAAGTGATTAAAATAAGACAAAGTATGAGTATTGTAGGGTATTGTTGTGGGGTGGGGTGATTAAAATAAGTATAAAAATTTGTCAAATAAGGAAATAGGGAGAGTATTGTGAATAGACGAAAAAGGAAATAGGGAAAGTTATTTAGAATAGGAGGGAGTAAAATGGATCAAGTTCACGTTCTTATATTAAACTGAATTGAATGGAGCTGAATTGAATTGAATGGAAGTAAATGGAGCTGAATTAAACTGAACTGAATCGAGTTAAACTGAACTAAAAGCTGATTAGTGTTGAAACGAACTGAAATAATAACAATAACAATAAAAATAAAAATGATGATAATTATAAAAAATTAAAAATAATTATAAAAATTAATAATAATAATAATAATTATTATTATAAAAAATTATTAATAATAATAATTAATATAACAATTAATAATAATTGTAATATAATAATAATAATAATAATAATAGTAATAATAATAATAATAATAATAATAACAATAATAATAATGACTATTATTTTTCAAATGTTCATATTCATATCAGGTTTTGTCTTTGGTACTGGATCGTGTCCAGATGCCTATTCCAACTGGTGATTTGCATAGTCTTCTAGTGTGGGCTCATAGGCGAAAGCCAAGGAAATACTGGAAGAATAGGTGGATTGGGTGTAGCATTGCTACTGCCGTATACTGCCTCTGGAAAGAAAGGAATGCTCGGGTTTTTGCTGGCCAGGAGAGGAGTATGGAGCTCCTTGTTCGGGAAATTCATGACCTGGTAGGTCTGATTCTCCTGCATCGGGCTCGGGTGGATGAGGAAACCATGATGTCTGGGCTACTTAGCCATTAGTAGTGTATGAAGTTTGTGTTTTAGTGGATATTGTTTGTAAGAAAAACTCATGTATATTTACCCTGATATATATGAGAAATAACTTTCTTGCAAAAAAAAAAATAAAAAAAATAATGACTATTATTTTATTATAAGAAGAAGAAAAACATTACTAATAATAATATTATAATAATAATTATATTAATTTGACTTATTAGCTAGGTAGTCATCACGAACCATAAATTACCATCAATCCTAATTAGGTGTAAAAATGGAGCACCGATTTGCTATATTGTTGTTCAAAGTCTAACTCGTGTATCATCCTAATTTGAGCGATTAGGTAGCTACCACGAACCACCATCAATCCTAATCTCATCTTTAACAAACAAATAAAATTTGATTGATTAGTTAAACTCAATAAATAATATTAATAATTGATAAACAATTAATTACTTTATAAGTACCCATCTTTTAAGTCATTTGAGCAATTAGATTAAGTTTTAGGGAAAATGTTGATTTAAGAGTTCATTTCGTTTATGAAAAAGTGTATGTGAAAAAGTAAAGTTCGTATATGAAAAACAACTAGTTTTGTGGCTCGTGAAATTCACGGGATGTTTTGTTTTGAGTGTGATGTTTCTAGTGTTTTTATTAATTGAAATTTTATAAAATATCAAAACATATAGTAAGTTCACCTTATGAATCATTTATCATTGATTGCGTACTTAGATTACGGGCATTTACATGTTAACATAAAGATCAAAATCGATAAATTAAATAAGCCAAAGTAGGTGAATATTGCTATTTTTTCGAAGTTAAAATGATGGGAAAAAAAACAAACAAATACCAAAATAAAAATATACATTTGAAAAAAAAAAGAAAAAAAAAACTATTAGTCATTCACGTTGATGTCATCAATCTTGTAGAGTTGTAGTTAGTCTCCAATATATAGTTATTTAAGCTATCCTAGTATTTTACTTCTTCATATAGTCTTCTTTTTCCAATAACGAATCAACCGTATAATAAAAAAGTAACTCAATAATTACTCTGAATTAACCAACAAAATTGTGAAATTTGTTTTATGCAATATTATCGTTGTTAACTTAAGTTTCCTCTTAAATAGTGAAAGAAAAAGGGAATGAGAATGAAGTCGTAGAGAATGAGTATTACCTTTGAATAACTCAACACCACAAATCTTGATATCCCCTAAATGAGAACAAAACAAACACAAACGATGAAATTGAAAATGTGATGAACATTTCATAACCCAATGGAACTTACATAAAAAGTAAATAAATTAGTTAATAATTTTAAAACCTTAATACACTTGGCTTGATGTTAATAGAATAATAGGAAAGTTTAATGATACATTTAGTTCTACTGACGATAGAGATAAGAAAATTTTTGGCTTATAAATTTTGTCTTCCATCAAAAATATATAAAGAATTGAGGATGCGTTTTATGACTTTTGAGCATCCTTTTTTCATTATTATCAAAATTAATATAGGCATAAATATCAATCAAGGTTCACGACTTTTGAGCATCATTTTTCATTATTATGAAATTTAATATAAACATTAATAAGGAATAAAGAGAAATGAAATGTATAAGTTTTGCTTGATTATTATTATTATAATTTTTTTTTACAAATCCACTTTACAGGAGAATTATTTAAGATGTTATCTTATTATGTAATTAAAATATGACATGTAAATGATGATAGTCAGTTTTGCTTGCCTTTTAATTAGATTTATATATTTTATATTTAAATTATTGAGTTATAGATTTGTCTCATTATTATGAAATTTAATATAGACATAAATATGGAGGAAAGGAGAAATGGAATGTAAAAGATTTGCTTTATTCACATTCTTATTATTTTTTTTTTTTTTTACAAAATCTACTTTGCATAAGAGTGGTTTAGAAATTATCTTATGGAATTTAAAATATGACATTCAGATGATGGTAAATAGTTTGGCTTACTTTTTAATTATAGATTATAGTTTTATAAATTCAAATATTATTCCATGCATGTTATATTGTCAATATAATTAAATAATCAATAAAAATGAATAAGAATTAATGGGGTGTGAAAATGTCATGTGAAATGAAATTGAATGTTCTAAGCTACCCTTTTAATTAGATAATATAAATTTCATGCAATGTTATTGATAATTTAGTATCTCATCTTCCTGAAATTTCAATACAAACACAAAAACAATAACTAAATAACATTCTTACTATTAATAAATTTAAAACATAATAAGGATAAAAAGCGAAAGAATTCATTTAATTATCTATGTATGTATACTTTACCTTCCAACTTTTTGAATAAAAATGAAAATTAGGATTGTTATAATAGTTATATAGGAAACTTTTTGTTATTAATTATTGATTAAATTCAACAATTTATTCAATTTATTCGAGGGAAGAGGAACGATTTTGTGAATTAAAAGGGAGATAAAAAAAATTATGATAACTACAAATTATAATGATGGTGAGAGAAAACCAGAAAACCATCCTATTAAATAAAAGAAATTAAAGGTTAAATAAATAAGTAGATTAATAACCAAATTTATGAGAGGAAAATAAAGAGTTTGTATTAATTTATTTTTTGTGTTTGCAATTAATATTTTTTTTTTAATTTTTTTTACTTATAAGCATGTGACAGTTTTAAAGATAACTTTTTAATACATAATCTAGCCTTTTATAATATTGTATAAATAAATAATCAAGTAATCAATATAGATGAATTAGTATTTACCAATAAAAAATCGGCATGTGAATTAAAATTAAATGTTTTTAGTAGCCTTTTAACTATATTGTATAGGTACAATTTTTTTTTGTTTTCAACTTCATTTATTCTTCTTCGTTCTTAATTTCATGTATTCGTTTTTATTTCAAATACATATAATACTACTCCATATGAAATATCTTGAAATTATTAACTTATAATTAATGCGTATTTTTTTATTGTGTTTTTTTTAGTTAATTAAGTTTAAAGCTAATGGAATATGGATGGATTTGTAAAAGAAATAAGTGAATTAAATTAATGTAATATAATAATAAATTGATAATCCATGTCATATTAGTTTGCCAAGTCACATTGTTATTGCATACGTGGCTTTTTTTCATCCCATGTGGCATTGTCTACGTGGCTTTTTTTAGACTAGCCTTTTAATAATGTTATATAGATTATATATTAATAATAAAATAATAAGATTAACAATAGTAATATTATTAAGAATAATAATACTAAAATATTAAAATTAATAGTAACAATGTTATTAATAATATTATTATTAATTAATATTAATTTTCATAATAATAATAATAATAATAATAATAATAATAATAATAATAATAATAATAATAATAATAATAATAATAATAATTATATTAATATCAATGTTATTGATTTTAATAATCATAATATTCATTATAATAACAATAATGAGGACCATGGTTTCCAGACACAGGGTCCTCCTTATGCTAGCTGTGCAGGACAGATTAGCTATTGTGGCTAAGCTTATGTCTCGAGGTCTCCCTATGGCAAACAGGTGCAGTCTGTGTAAACAAGCTTCTGAAACCTCTACACATCTCTTTTTCAGCTGCAACTATACTGGTGAACTGCTGCATTGTGTCAAACAGTGGACTAATATACACTTTAGTAGCACTGAACTTTCCTCTTTAGTTCTTTGGTATGCTCAAAACTTCAAAAGAAATGATTGGAGAGGCAAATGGGTGAGTTGTAGTCTCGGATGTCTGGTTTAAGTTATTTGGCAGGAAAGGAATCTCAGAATTTTTGAGGGAAGGGAGAGGTCTGCGCAAGCTCTGTTCAAGGAAATTCAGTTCATTGTTAGTACCTTATTCCTTCATTCGGTCACAGATCGTGTATATTTGGATGTGATTGATGCTCTCCATATATAGGAATTCTTTTGTATAGATAATATAAATGGTTATTGGACTTACATTGTATAGTGGGTATTCTTTGTAAGAAACTCATGTAATCCTTTTTTTTTGGAATATATGAGAAATACCTTTCTTGCAAAAAAACAATAATGAGGATGATTAACTAATAATAAATCACTAATAATAATAATAATAATAATAATAATAATAATAATAATAATAATAATAAATAAATAAATAATATTAATTATATTAATAAAAACTATTAAGTTTAAGATGAGTTGAACTGAAATAGGTTGAACTTAGTGGAGTTGAACTAAACTGAATGGAGCTGAGTTGGGATGAACTGAACTGAATTAAATAAAGTTGAACTGAACTGAACTGAATTGACCTGAGCTGAACTAAACTGAACTGAATAGACTTGAGCTGAACTAAAGTGAGCTGAAAATAAGTCAGAAAGAATAGGGCCTAAATAAGACCAAATCTGTATAGATGGAACAAATGGCTAATTACAATGTATTCTGTTTTTCTGTTTTATCACTTTTGTAATACCATAGATTTCTGAGTATAGAGTACTCGGTCGAGTGGGTGGTACTCGACCGAGTGTGTCATCGGGTGTTCTGAGTCAGGCTTCTGACTTAGGTGCACTCAAATGAGTTGGGTGGTACTCGGTCGAGTATGTTTAATACTCGCCCGAGTGCCCGGTCGGGTATGTTTCATCGAGCGGTTTTGATTGAAATGATTAGAGGAATATATAATACGTGTTAAGCAGTTTTCAAATCATTTTCACAAAACTCGACGACGCTTTAAATCTCCTCTAATCATCTTCATCATCTACAAGCAAGGGTTGATCGATCGTGAGTCCTTGTATCTCGTTTTCCGTGTCGATTCCGTTGGTAAGTCTCTAGCGTTTTCTTAATCGGTATATGGTTGTCATTAAGAATTTATGCGAACCCTAAATTAGGTTAATTTGGGGTAGAGATTGATTTTTCGATTAGTATTGTTTGATTACCATTGTTGTAGGAGACGATGTGGTACTCGTTGTGCATCTGTATGATTGGCTGCAGTATAACGGATTGCGAAAAGGTAGGGTTTTCCTACTCAATTGCTATATGATTGATTATAAGATGATGAGTTGTTGCATGTTTACTGTGGATTGTTGTTGATATGGTTTCATTGTGGTTTATTATTGGTATTGAGATTGATTGTGAAGCCATTGTCGGGAGATGGTCTTCACCCTCATGTTCCTGTTGGAATATGTGTCCTCAACAATAGTGCGATCACATGATTTAAATATCATAATCAAATCTCATATTAAGAATACGAAAGGGATGATAAATTAATAGTCAACTGATCAACATTAATCGGTAACGATTGGCTTTCTAGAGTTTGACGTTACTGTCGTAGGACGGTGGTGGTCAGTTGATCCCTTAAGGTCACATCTAAAAGATGATGCCCTTATCAGTAAAGTTGATTAATTGTATGATGATACAAGTTAATCAATTCCTTAAAATTGAACAATTCAATTTGTGAGAGAGAATATTTATATCTTATTGTAATGGGATTAAATAAGATTTATTTTAGTAATTGAAATACTTTATTACTAAAATTGATTATTGTTTGTGAAACAATAGAGATAAGAATGAATGGTTAATTATAATTACAAGATGTTGTGAATTATAATTATATGACCCATTTTATTTATGTGATCAAGTATCACTAGTCAATTTGTTATATGTAATTTAATTAATGTATATAATGGTATTTATTTGATAAGTATGCATTAATTTAATTAATAACATGTGACATATTACATGTGACATATTGTGTGACAAATGACAAATTGACAAAATAAAATGGTAGTCCATTTTATACATATGGACCGAAATATTGTAGGTTGTAAAGAATAATGGGTGATTTATTTTAATGGTTAAAATTATAATAATCATGCCTATTGAAACATAGCCTTACACCTACAATTTTGAGAAGGCCAAAAGCAAAAAGCAAGATGCCAATTTTGGCTTATTTGCCAATGCCCCCACCGGTTGCCTCCTCTTATTATAAGAGAATTGTTCTCTTATTTTTACTTACACATTCATTCATATTCACATCACATGCAAACTCTCTCACATATTTATTTTTCTTTCTATCAAAACTTGAGAAATTTTGATTCAAGTTGTTCAATGAGATTACTAATATTATTAGTGTAATATATGAGTATTAGTAATCAATTTTAAGGTAAACTACTAAATTAATATCTATCAAATATCATTTAGTAGTAATAAGGGTTAAATCTTGGGTGCAATCAAGAGGAGAATCTCTACATTGGGATTTTGGAGGATCATCCAACATATTAAGCTCAATAAAAAATAAAGAAGGTGACCTTATTTTTGCCCATTAATTCGAACCATTATACAATGTAAGGGACATTGTTTTTCCTTATAAATTTCTTATTTTGTTATGCATGCACTAGATCTAAAGAACAAATAATTAAGAAGTTAATTAGTTCACTATTAGAGGAGTCTAATGTTCATATACCTATTAGTTCCCTCCTTTGTGGCTCCCGTCACAAGGGAATGTGCACATTAATGATCTAGGTTTGCTTGTTGCGATGAGCGGGGCTTTAGGTGGGTTGGCTGCGGTCTACCACTTGCGGTGTGGATTACCTGTTGCGGTCTAATAATAGGTATATGAACCTAACAAGTGGTATCAGAGCATAGGATGTTGCATGCATAATCGGTTGTTGTTTTTCCGAGTTAAAATGTTAACATATAAAACTAAAAATTTGTGATTTATAAGAGTAAGCCACGAAATAATTACGCATGTTATATATTCTGGTCCTAAAATATTTTTAGGTCATTTCTATGATTTATGGAAATTTATTGCTCATTATAATGATTTTTAGTGATTTTATTACATTTTTATGAGTAAAATGAACTTTTATTCACCAAAATAAGTTAACCTCACTACTGGCCGTGGTATTTTAGTATGACCTCACATGAATATTTTATGTATTGCATGTAAAATATCATATTAATGTGATTAATATTTCATGATTTATGAATTTTTAGTGTAAAAATGGCATAAATGGAGGTTAATTGACTAAAAATGGTTAAACTTACTCTTTGACCTTGAAACTTTTATATGACCTCAAATGCATATTTTGCAAGTTGTGTGTAAAATCTCGTATTAATTGGATTAATATTGCATGATTTATGATTTTTATGAGATAAAAATGGATTAAAAGAGGTAAAATAGTTAAATTTCGAATTAGGCCATGAGATTTTAATATGTTGTCACATGCATGATTTAAAGAGTGTACTAGGTTTGTGACCCGTGAAATTCACGGGTTTATCTGTTTTAGTTTTGATATTTTTATCGTTTTTCTTAATATTTGTTCGAGCAATTAGTTGTTGATCTATTTAAAAATATACAATCTTGAAATACATATAAATTAGTTGGTTAATACCTTACTAGTGTAGTTCCCGTACTATAGCACGTTACTTTTTAGATTTATTTTATAAAAAGATATTATCAATTAAATTATTTGCATAAATGAAGTATACTTTTAATTTCATATTATAATCTGCTAAATATAATATTAATAAGAGGTTGAAAAAAAAGTTTACTACCATAAGAAGACATTTTAAGTTAAGTTATTTTTTTACTATTAAAAATAACACAATAATTTTATACCGTTACATGCAACTAATTTATAACTGTTCCGGGTGTAATTCCAGAGCAAGTATAGTTACCACCCGTGGCTTGTTGAATGATGTCTTGAGTTGGATTCTCCCTTGGTCTTAATCGTTCCTCTCGGCCTCTTCTGCAACAATGAACGAACTGAGGGCTTGGCTTTGAGCCAAGCGTACCCACTCCGACGCCCAAGTCAGTAAACTTAGATGTATAAGTTGTATGCTAATTGGCTAGGAATATATTGTAGAGAGATAAGGAAGATTATACCAGATGAATAGTGTATTTAGGTTAAGTTGTGTATTTCTGGATTGGATCCTTTCCTCAATGAAGGTTGAGGAGTATTTATAGACTTCACCTTTTGTCACGTAGTGGCCAAGTGGCCAAGTGGCTAGCGGTGGAAAGATCGATCTACCCCTCGGCCGAGGGACCTATGGCTGGCCGGCGGGCCCGGTGACTCACCGCCGAGGGTCTTGGATATGAGTACGCGGGTATGTGTTCCGGCTGGCGAGGTTGTCATGCTCATGCGGGACCCGTGTGAGCGATGGGCCGCATCGGCTAGGTCGTCTAAGTCGTTGACTTGCTGTGGATATCTTTGACCTTGCTCAATATGTTGACTTGGTCAGCGGTGCAGAATATGCCCCATCAATTTGCCCCCAGCGTAGTCTATGCCGTGGTATGGGCTTCGATGTACGTCTGAGCGTATATTCTGCGCAAGTAGTTTGTAGAAAATTTTCTGCATCGGCTTCTTCTGCGGCGGCTTCTTTTGCCTCTGCCTGGTCTTTCTTAGGCCGTACCATATCCCCCCTCCACATGGATGTGTATTGGGCATCCGATGTGGAAAAAAGAAAGGGACGCCGGTCGAGACCGGGTTTGAGAGTCTTAGGTAGTTTTGATTGCCCCGGCGGCGCCGTTGCCGGCCTGGTTGATCATGTGGCCGGCGGAGAACAGATGCTTGGGAATTTGTTGAGGAAGGTGAATAGGCAAGGAGATATGAATAGGCGTGTTGAAGACGCTTGGTCACTGTTGCATTGATTGACGTCTAACTGTTGCAACGATTGACATCCCGTGGTTGCATGTCCGACACGTGTCCGCACGCTGATTGGTTGACGCTTCATGGGCTGTTTGCTGATTGGTCCTTCTTCATGGGCTTTTCCCTATAAATAGGGCAGTTGCTCCGTGAAATTGGTCACCAATTTCATTCTCCAAAATTTTTTCTTCTCTCTAAACTTTCAAGGGCTTCTGTCTTCTAACATTCAGAGTTGTTATTCCGGCGAGTGTTTTTCTTCAAGGTAAACAAACAAACTTCTTCACTTTTTATTTTGTTAAATAATTGTTGCTATTATGTCTGCTACTGGCGCCGGGACTAGTACTTCTGCGCCGGAGGATTCCCCGTTGCGTCTTGATGGGGAGGAGATACTAGACGCCATTCCGATAAGGTTTGGGGGCCCTAGGTCTCCTTCTCCCGTAGTCGATCCACCAATTACGGAGGGACGGGAGGATGAGGGTGAGGATGCGATGAGGATGAGGGGACCCCTTCGATGGTGGGAGGTCGTCTGTCCCGGATCATGGCGAGCCCCGCACGACGGTCTTGAACGTGGTTGGTCCCATAAGTTCGCCGATTGTTCCGGCGAGACATTTTTCGAGAGCCATTTCTCGTTCGGTGAGGGGTATAAGATCGTTATTCCTAAAAAGAGTCAGCGGTCTGTTGCCCTCCACCGGTCATACCGGCGTGTACATCGGGCATCCGGAGTATGGGGTCGCGGTTTCCTCTCGAATAAATACGTCGTGGCCATTATCGAGCTATGAACGTCGCGGTGGCCCAACTACATCCGCGGGCCATGAGGACGATAGTTGGCTTTGTGTGGCTTTGTCTCTTTAGGGGGAGATCCCGACGTCAACTTATTCCGCCGACTCCACGGTCTTCGACCGTCAATCGATGCCGGTAAAGTGGGGTGGTACAGCGTACGACGGAGCCGAGCTATGTCTCCGTGAACAAGCTTACTTCTTGCAAAGACGGCAACGGCGGTGGGTGTATGTCCAAGTGCTTGGAGGATTACCCATTGCCCCGGTCTTTCCAGAGCCCCGTTTACTTGCGGTGTGAGAACCGGGAAGAGTATGAGGAGTGTACCTCCCGGGGTAAGGTGAAAATGGACGCTTCGAAGGTTCCTCTTCGAGGATGAGGAGCGGGCGTCTGCACTGTTCGATCTGAGAAGGGATGGCTGCCCCTGACTCAAATTATTCTTCAAGATGAGCTGCTCTGTCACGTCGGCCTCATACCGGCCCTCAGCCAGGGTGAGTGGGGTCGGTGTGAGGCCCATTTTTGCCTGTTATGCTCCTGTTTTTTAGAGCTATGTTCTATTCCTGTCGTGTAATTCTTGTTTGGTTTTTGCAGACCGGTTTGGCCAGGGTCTGTCCGAGAGTACCTTGAAGAGGTTAGGCCTTGATCAGGACGGGAAGGTCGTTGAGCGGATCCTCACGGCTAAATCGCGCGATCGTAGACCGTCCCCAACGAGCTCATGGATAAGCGGTTGAAAGGGGTAGATCCGGTGGCGGCCCAAGCAAGGGTTCTCGGAGGCGTGCCAAAGAGAACGAAGAAAGCTGCGTCCAGGTCGGGGCGGCGTCTGTGCCAGCTCCCTCTTCGACCTCGGTGGTTCAGAAGGAACCTGTGGAGGTCGTTGATATTACTGGGGGGTCGGTGACCGTTGCTAAGGAGCCACCGCTTGCTTCCGCCGTTGTCGGGGAGAAGAGGAAAGATCCGCCATCTACCTCCGCCGTTGGCGGGGAGAAAACTGGCCCACGAGCGAAGAGGTTCCAAACTGGTACGGATCTAACTTATGGTTCGGATTTAGCTGGTTCGCTGGATATCCCAGATGACCGGCTTTCTGATGTGTCAATTCAAGGTGACATGGATGCTTTGTGTAAATTTTTTGTAGATCCTCCCTCGGCGACCGTCGTTCTTACTGAACGGCAATCAGGGAAGCAGCCTGAGAGGGCTGTCGAGAAGGCGGGTGACGGAAATGTCATTGTTGACTCCTCTGCTCAGAAGATCTCTGCCTCCGAGCTTGTGGCGGAGGGTGTGAAAATGTATAAGAGGCTGGCGAAGTGGACCCAACAAGCCGGCTCCTATATCGCGGAGCAGGAGAAAACCATGGCCCAAGCTGCGCCGCTGATGGCGAAGCTTAAACTTGACCTCTCCGCCGCGAAGGGGGAAGCCGCGAAGTTTAAACTGGATCTCTTTTCTGCCAAGAAGCGCGTGGAGGAGGTTGAGAAGCTGCTGGGGCCGAGAGGGCCAAAGTTGAGCAAGGCGATGCCGCTCGCCAAGATGATGGAGGAGCGGGATAGGTACAAGGACGCTCATAACGCCGTGGTCGCCGAGGGTGAAAAGTGGAAGAATCGGTTCCACCACCAGGCGGAGGCGCTTAGGGACGCGCAGTGTCCCCTTGCTCAAAAGGAGAAGGATATTGCCATGCTTCAAGATGATCTTCTCCCTAAAATGTGCGCCCAATTCCGGGACCAGGCCGAGGAGGCGACCAGGGAGGCAATAAGGAAGCTCGTCCCCGAGGGCTCTTTCCCGTGGGATAAATTTGAGCGACTTTTGGACGAGATGGCCGAGGCTCGCGACGCAGCGGCGGCGGAGAAGACGGAGGCCGTCGTGATGCGAGGCGAAGGAGGGTGACGTGCTAAAGGCACTTGAAAATGTAGAGCCCTCTTCCGAGCCGGCCACCGAAGAAGCTGCTGCTGCTGATGGAGGACAGCAACAGGCATAGGGAGACGGGCGGTCGTCACCAGACTCACCCGGCGTCTCGGATAGCTTTAGCTGTTCGGGGGCCAACTATTGAGCCTTCTCTCCCTGCCATCTTTTGGCGCTTCAAATCCTAAGTCTGTAACCTTTTGTTTTTCTTTGTTTCCTTGCTTTTTGTAAAGCTTTGGTAGGTAGAGTTTAGGCTATCCTCATGGGGACGGCCGTCGTCTGTACTCTCCTTGCAATCATTTTTAATAAAGTTTTATCTTTTGGTCCTTGGCTTTGGCCGGGACTTTGATCATCATTCTTCACTTGTCTCTTTGCGTTATTTAATTGAGTGCCTTCGTTTTACCGTCGGCATGGCCGAGGCAGTTAGAATGCACATCTCAACTGTGTTAACGTCTTTAGCATTTCTTCTAGCATACCGGTCATTGTGTCCCCGTCGCTCTCGGCTAAGGCCGAGGTAATCGGGGTTATGGCTCGATAGCGCGTATCGGTCATTGTGTCCCCGTCGCTCTCGGCTAGGGCCGAGGTAATCGGGGTTATGGCTCGATAGCATTCGTAACTGTAGGCATATTGACCGCCAGACTTGCGTCTCAACTGCACTGAGTATACGTTTCTTCTAGCATATCGGTCGTTGTGTCCCCGTCGCTCTCGGCTTTGGCCGAGGTAATCGGGGTTACGGCTCGATAAGCGCGTATCGATCATTGTGTCCCGTCGCTCTCGGCTAGGGCCGAGGTAATCGGGGTTATGGCTCGATAGCATTCGTGAATCGTAGGCATATTGACCGCGGACTTGCGTCTCAACTGCACTGAGTATACGTTTCTTCTAGCATATCGGTCGTTGTGTCCCCGTCGCTCTCGGCTTTGGCCGAGGTAATCGGGGTTACGGCTCGATAGCGCGTATCGGTCATTGTGTCCCCGTCGCTCTCGGCTAGGGCCGAGGTAATCGGGGTTATGGCTCGATAGCATTCGTAACTGTAGGCATATTGACCGCCAGACTTGCGTCTCAACTGCACTGAGTATACGTTTCTTCTAGCATATCGGTCGTTGTGTCCCCGTCGCTCTCGGCTTTGGCCGAGGTAATCGGGGTTACGGCTCGATAGCGCGTATCGGTCATTGTGTCCCCGTCGCTCTCGGCTAGGGCCGAGGTAATCGGGGTTATGGCTCGATAGCATTCGTAACTGTAGGCATATTGACCGCCAGACTTGCGTCTCAACTGCACTGAGTATACGTTTCTTCTTTGGGTGACTGACCGGTGGCAACTTATGGAGGGGACAAGCACTTTGATGGAAAATTTGGGTGATTCTTCATTTGTTATGATTACGCATTGGGGTGTCCACAATGGGCTTGGACACCTCCGCCGCTATACAAAGTACTTTCTTAAGTTGTCGGTGTTCCAATGGTTCATCAAAGGCACGCCCTCCATGTCCGTCAGCCGGTATGTACCCGGCCTCATCTCTTCAACCACTTTGTAGGGACCTTCCCAGTTGGCCGTCAGCTTACCGTGAATGTTTCCCTTGTTAGTGGCAGCCGACTTTCTTAGGACTAGGTCTCCCACTCTTAGGTCCCTTTTGTGGACTCTTCGGTTGTAGGCTCTTTTCATCCGGTTTTGATATACTGCCAAGTTGAGGCGTGCTGTATCTCGGCTTTCTTCGACTAGGTCTAAGGAAGCTCTCAGGCCTTCCTCGTTTTCAACTGGGTTAAAGGTAGCCGTTCTGAATGTTGGCACCGTCGCTTCAATTGCGGGGGATCGCCGGAACCGTAGACTAGGTGGAAAGGGGTGTACCCCGTTGCTTCTTTCTCCGTGGTTCGAAGGGACCATAGGACGCCGGGTAGTTCATCGGCCCACCTTCCCTTAAGGTCTTCGACTGTCTTCTTCAAACCGTTGAGGATCGTTTTGTTGGCCGCCTCCGCCTGTCCGTTGCTCTGTGGGTGGCAGACGGAGGAGTATGCAAACTTGATACCAAGCTCTTCTAACCAATTCATTATCAGGTCACTCCAGAACTCTCGGCCGTGGTCAAATACTATAACTTGGGGTAATCCGAAACGAGTTATAACATTTTCCCAGATTACCTTTCTGACGGCCGCCGTGGGTCTTCGCCGTCTCGCTACGACTTCAACCCATTTGGTGAAGTAATCAACAACGACGATCAAGAACTTCCTTCCTCCGGAGGCTGTTGGGAATGGCCCTAGCATGTCCATCCCCCACTATGCGAAGGGAAGAGGGCTAAGCACCGGTTGTAGGTCCCTGGAGGGAGCGTGTATTACCGGGGCATGCATCTGACAGTTCGTGCACTTCTTGGTCTTTGTTCTGGAATCTTGAAGCATGGTGGGCCAGAAGTAGCCGGCTCGTAGAGCTTTGTGGGCTAGCGTTCTTGCCCCCATGTGGTGTCCACAGATGCCTTCGTGAATCTCTGTCGATGATCGCTCTGCGTCGGCCGGACCGACACACTTCAAGAGTGGTCTTATTACGGACCTTCATACGTTCTCCTTCGAACACTAAGTACCTGGCGGCGATCCGTTTTATTTTGGCCGAGGGATTGCGGCCCTCCCAGTAATTCACCCGTAAGTTTGTATTTCATTATCGGAGTCATCCACGTTGTCTCGGCCTCTACGTTGCCCACCATGCCGTCGGTCTCGGTGATGCTCTTCGCATTCCTCGATATCTACCAAAGACGGTTCGGTGACGTTCTTGATGGTTGAGCTGGCAAGTTTGGAGAGAGCGTCGGCCCGGTTGTTCTCGGATCTGGGAACGCATTGGATTTGGAAAGACTTCAATTTCGCTATGTCGGCCTTTACCCTTTCTAGGTACCTTACCATTCCGTCGTCCCGAGCCTCAAACTCCCCTCGATTTGGTTAGTAACCAACGGTGAGTCCGTCTTCAACACAATGTGCTCTGCTCCGGCAGCCCTAGCTAGCTCGACCCCGGTTATCACCGCCTCGTATTCGGATTCGTTGTTCGATGCCGAGATGGTGAATTTCAAGGCGTACTCGAACTCGTCCCCGTTTGGGCTGATGATGAGGATGCCGGCTCCTGAGCTGTTCGTCGTGGAGGAGCCGTCGGTGTAGACCTCCCATACGCCTGGGTTTGGCTCTTCTTGATACGTGCATTCGGCCAGGAAATCTGCAAGTGCTTGCCCCTTTATCGAAGGTCTTGGTTTGTACTGAATGCCGAAGGCGGAGAGTTCCACTGCCCACTTGATGAGCCTGCCGGATTGTTCGAATTTTTCCAAAGCTTTCTCTAACGGCTGATCGGTTAGGACCGTCACGGGGTGCGCGTCGAAGTAGGGTTTTAACTTCCTCGTGGCAACGACGACGGCGAAGGCTGCTTTTTCGATTAGTGGGTAATTTCTCTCGGCGGGCAACAGCGTATGGCTGACAAAGTAGATTGGGTGTTCTTTGTTTGTCTTCTTCCCGATGATCACCGCACCGACCGTGGCCGAGGTAATCGCTATGTATAGGTATAGCGTCTCCCCAAAGATCGGCCCGGGACAGAGTTGGGAGAGTCCGAAGATGAGCTTTCGATTGTTTGAAAGCCGTGCTCTGTTCCTCCCCCCAGCTGAAGTCTTTATTCCCTTTCAATACCTTGAAGAATGGGGTGCTCTTGTCGGCTGACCGAGAGATGAAACGGGCGAGAGCCGCCATTCTCCCGGTCCAAAGATCATAACCTCTTTTCGATTCCTTGGTTCCGGTAGGTCTAGGATTGCTTGGATCTTGTCCGGATTTGCATCGATGCCTCCGCACCGACAAGTACACCGAGGAATTTACCCGGACCCGACACCGAAGTTGCATTTCATTGGGTTGAGCTTCATCTTGTATTTCCTTAGTGAACAAAATGTTTCGTGTAAATCGGCCAGGTGCTCGCTGTCGGACTTGCTTTTCACAATAGCATCGTCGACGTAGGCCTCAATGTTTCGCCCTTTTTGATTTTGGAACACTTTGTCCACCACCTTGATACGTTGCGCCGGCGTTTTTCAAACCGAACGGCATCATTTTGTACATGTATGTGCCGTTAGCGGTGATGAATGCGCATTTAGGCATGTCTTCCTCAGCCATGAAAACCTGGTGATATCCCGAGAAGGCGTCTAGCAGGCTTAGCATGGTGTATCCTGCCGTGGCGTCGATCAAGCTATCTATTCGAGGCAAAGGGTAACAATCTTTGGGGCATGCTTTATTAAGTTGGGTAAAGTCTACACACATTCTCCATGCCCCTGATGATTTCTTTACCATCACAACATTGGCTAACCACTCAGGGTAAGTGCAAGGCATAATAAAGCCCGCCGTAAGCAGTTTATCTACCTCGGCCTTGATGGCCTCATCTTTCTCGACTGAGGAGTTCCTCATCCTTTGCTTGACAGGGCGAGCGGTGGGGAGTACGTTCAGCTTGTGAATAATTACCTCCCGGCTCACACCTGGCATCTCGGCCGCTGAGTAGGCGAAGACGTCTTTATTTTTCCTTAGCAGGTCCAGGAGTTCGGCTCTGAACTTTGGTTCCAGGTTGACACCGATGGTTATGGTGCGGCCTGGATCAATCTCCACCTCCTCGGTCTCTGCTCCTTCGACCATGCTGATGGTTCGGTCGTTCTCGGGCCTGGGAGTATCTTTGATCGGAAGGATTTTAATTTTGAAGCGCCGGCTCTCACCCTCTCTAGATACCTTGTCGTCCTATAGTCCCGAGCCTTGTACTCTCCTTTGATCTGGTTGGTCACTAGGAGCGAATCTGTTTTCACTACGACGTGCTCCGCCCCGGCGGTTCTGGCTAGCTTGACTCCGGTTATTACTGCCTCGAACTTGGATTCGTTGTTTGAGGTTACGGAGGTAAGTTTTAAGGCATGCTCAAACACGTCTCCGTTTGGGCTAAAAATAACGATGCTGGCTTTCGAGCTACCCGTCGTGGAAGGGCCGTTGGTGTGTATCTCCCATACGCCGGGTTCCTTCTCGTTCTTTGAGGCGAGCTTATGCGCTTTCCCCCGGTCCGAGACGTATATCAATGTCAAGGCCCGGATGGAAATTACGGCGTCGGTCTCACTCAAAGTGACCCGGCCTATGAGCACGTTGTGGGCAGATGCGCCGTCGATGACTATAAATTCGGACATAACATTCCCCGGCTGCGTTCCCTCGCCGAACCTCACCGGCGATCCCGACCGACCCCAGGGGTACCAGTGCCGACCCCGGAAAAGGCATACAAATGGTTGGTGCGAGGGGCTCAAATCTTCGACTCTCGGGCCGAGGCCGAGAAAGCATTCTCTGTACATAATGTTTGTGTAGGCGCCCGTGTCAATCAGGCACCTCTTCACCAAGTGGTTGGCTATGTCTAGGTGGACCGTAAGTGGGTCGCTGTGAAGAGCGACGACTCCCTCGTAGTCCTTCTTCCCAATGGTCATATCGGGGATGTTGGAAGCGGGGGTGGGGCTGTGTTGGGCACAAAGTTGATGGTCCGCACACGGTTCATTCAGGTGCCGTTTGTGCCCATGAGCGGACCCACCATTCCCGTTGCCCTCGATGATAGCATGGATTACTCCTATCCGTTCAAGACGGATTTGCTTTGTTTGACCCGCCGCATTCGGTTTCGGCCTTTGGCAACATATTTGGCGAGGCTCCCCTTCCGGATCGGCTCTTCAATGGCGTCCTTCGGATGTCGGCGATCGTTGGTTAAGTGTCCGGTGTGGCCGTGGTACTCACAAGATACTAGCTCGTGTCACCGTCACTCCTCGGCCTAGGGGGCCTTTCCCACTTCGGCCTTCGCTCTTGCTCGGAGCGAATACCTCGGCGGCCGACACGACTAGGGGTGTGATCGTTGTACCGTTTTTGTAGTAC
Organism: Silene latifolia; assembly: GCF_048544455.1. NCBI lineage: Eukaryota > Viridiplantae > Streptophyta > Magnoliopsida > Caryophyllales > Caryophyllaceae > Silene > Silene latifolia. The sequence goes on from NC_133536.1 coordinate 23,689,087, forward strand.
GCTCCCGAACTCCCCGCGCCCGTCGAGTCCTGTCTCCCGGCGATTTGTCGACCGTGGCCTATTGTTGTCACGGCGTCTTTCGTCGGACCGTGACCCGTTGTTGTCACGACGTCTTTCATCGGGGTTGTCCTCCGACGCTCTTCTTTCGAGTGCTCGGCCTCGTTGGGGCCTAACCACGTCTTGTGATAGTCTTCTACTTTGATGGCCTGGTCGACCATTTTCCTGGCGGCATCCAAGCCCAGGCCTCCGCACTTGATGAGCTCATTTTTCAAATCTCCCCTTGGGAGGCCCTTCATCGCCGCGAAGGCCGCCGATTCGGGATTAATCTCTCGAATCTGTTGGACCTTTCCGTCGAACCTCTTCACGTAGCTTCGTAGAGACTCGCCCCCTCCTGTTTGATAGTTAGGAGGTCCGATGTCTCCACGGCCCTTCTCTTGTTGCAAGAGTCTTGGGCTAAAAGGCGTCCCTTAGGTCGGCGTAGTAGTACACCGAGCCGTCGGGAAGCCCCTTGTACCAACTTTGAGCCATCCCATGCAACGTTGTTGGGAAAACTCGGCACCACACTTCATCGGGCTGCTCCCATACCGACATGTGAGACTCGAAAGCCTCAGCGTGGTCGGCTGGATCACCTTCCCCTTTGTATGATATGGGCGGCAACTTGAGCTTAGTTGGCACCTGGACTTCTAGGACGTAGGCGCTGAGGGGCTGTCTGATCACATGCCGGATGACACGTGGCGATCGGCTCCTTGCATTCCTAACCCGGCTCCTCTCCTCGTAGCGGGAGGGGCTCCTTCTTCGACTTGGACTTCTTCTCCAACTCTGCTGAGTCGGGCTTCTCTGGCTCCTTTGGGGTAAGCCTCGTTCGTGCTGTGGGGACGCTGTCCTCCCGTGAGTACGGGAAGGACTTAGGTCTACCACGCCCACTTTGGGCTCCCCCGGCGACTTTGCTGGGTCAGCTTCTCCTAGTGCTCCGTTCAAATTTCTCGGAGTCACATTTTGGGCCCTGGTCTCCTGGACAGTTTCCGCCGCTCTTGTCGGCGTGACAAAGGTGTGAGCGGACGTATTACTAATTAGGTCCAGGACCATTTTCAGCTTTGCTATGTCAACCACATGCCCCATGATGGTGACCTGGTTGGCGGCGGCAAGCGGCGTGTCTGTATTATCGGCATCCCGAACTCCGGTTGGATTACCCCGCCGGTGGAGGGCTGCACGACTCGCACTTGTTGAAGGTATCATCTTGGTGGAACGCGGTTTCGTCGGTCACGACTGCGTCTTGTTGTTTCGACATCTTCTTAGCTTTTTGGGTGGGTTTTTGTGTGTTTTTTTTTGTTTTGTTTTGGGAATGAATGTGACTAGCTTCTAGTGTCTCTCCCCACAGACGGCGCCAATTGTTCCGGGTGTAATTCCAGAGCAAGTATAGTTACCACCCGTGGCTTGTTGAATGATGTCTTGAGTTGGATTCTCCCTTGGTCTTAATCGTTCCTCTCGGCCTCTTCTGCAACAATGAACGAACTGAGGGCTTGGCTTTGAGCCAAGCGTACCCACTCCGACGCCCAAGTCAGTAAACTTAGATGTATAAGTTGTATGCTAATTGGCTAGGAATATATTGTAGAGAGATAAGGAAGATTATACCAGATGAATAGTGTATTTAGGTTAAGTTGTGTATTTCTGGATTGGATCCTTTCCTCAATGAAGGTTGAGGAGTATTTATAGACTTCACCTTTTGTCACGTAGTGGCCAAGTGGCCAAGTGGCTAGCGGTGGAAAGATCGATCTACCCCTCGGCCGAGGGACCTATGGCTGGCCGGCGGGCCCCGGTGACTCACCGCCGAGGGGTCTTGGATATGAGTACGCGGGTATGTGTTCCGGTGGCAGGTTGTCATGCCGGGACCCAGTTGGCAGGCCGATGGGCCGCATCGGCTAGGTCGTCTAAGTCGTTGACTTGCTGTGGATATCTTTGACCTTGCTCAATATGTTGACTTGGTCAGCGGTGCAGAATATGCCCCATCAATAACATTAATAGTACAATTATTAAGTTAGTTGTATTATTTTGTTAAAACGCGTATTGACCTTAAAACGGAAAGCAGTAAAAACTATTCCTCGCGTCGAAAAAGACAATTTACGAATTATTAAAATAACGTTTTCACTTTTTTATTTCTAATAGAAAATACATAAGTGTTTTTACATCCTTAAAAAATAGTCCATATTATTAAGACTAAAATTTACATAATAAATAACTGATAATTTCTTACAAAAGAGGTAACATATAAATATAATATAAATTTAAATTTATACAAAATCAAGTTCACTCATCTAACTTATGATATGACATGTAGAGTCCAAAATTATGGTCTATTAATAACTTTTATTCTGATAGATGAGATAGAAAAAGTGGGCTACATATAAGGTCCACAATTTACAATCCATCAAATCTTGTTGTGTTAGTAGTATCCAGAAAAATAGGCCCAATTAAGAAGAAGTTTCTTTAGGCGGGAAAACTAAGAGAATTTTTATTCTCTTAGTAGTAGGGGGATTTCTTTTACAACTTTGGTTTAATTTTTTGAATCGAATCCTGTAAGAGACAAAGTGGTAGCTACTAATTTTGAGAAACTTAACAACGGAGCAATGACAAAGACGAGTCATTATATATAAGTGTGTTTTACTCCGCAATATAATAAAGTGTGTTTTTTAAATATTAAAAGTTAAAACCATCCGTATATAATAAATTCCGTATGGAAAAATCTTCAATGACGCCTTATAAGGTTGTAAACTCAATATCTCGGTATAGTCATCTCCAAATTATTTTCAGACCTCTCCATCAACCCTCCTATAGAAATATCTTTAAAGTCTTATCACCACGTGCATGCTTCAAATATTATTTACATCCGAAAAACATTTATTATATCGATAGGAAAATATTAGATATGATTCAACGGTATGGTCAGTATCTACTCCATGTATTACGAATTAAATTTTCATTTCAATTGCTCAATAATCTACAAAACTATATTCCCTAAATTCGAATTCCAAAAGGTTAATAAAATTTTTTAAGTTCCTTATTACTATTTCAAGAATTTGATCCATCACTTGTTATACTTATGTCCACGATCCTCTATAAAAATAAAAATAGTATTAAAGACTATAAAATAATATATTCCTGTTTTGAAAAAAAAACGCATAAACTTAAAAATATACGGATTAGAATTTAGAAACCATACTATTTAATATTTATCTGAATGTTCACTATCGCTTCCTTTTAGTACGCTTCATTTTAGTACATGCCTTGAATAATAGTTCATATGAAATGAAAAAAAAAATATGATAGAGATGATTATACTCATGAATACAAAAATACAAATTCAAATAGGTTGATCAGGAAAGCATAACAGTAAAATTACACAACACCCTTAATAACAAATTTAAAGAAATATTATAATATCTCCATTTTGAGATCAACGATCATCTTATAATGGTTAAATGGCATAAACCACTTTAAAAGTAAAGTAAATTTTATAGAAAAACAATCAAAAGGTGGGACTTGGAGAAAACTTAAATTGGAAGAGGAAATGACATAATTAAAATGATTAATTATTGTCATGATGGTTCAAAAAGTAAATTGTGAAATTTTAAAGATTTTTCATTCAATTATTTGTACTTTTTTATTTACCATTAATTATTAGAGTAGTTTTTTTTTTTTTTTTTTTTTTTTTTAGGAAATTATGAGAGTAAGTTTTACGTATTATTCTTGTTTTGACAAAAAAAAAAACACATAAACTTAAAAACATACGAAGTAGAATTTAGAAATCATACTATTTAATATTTACCCGAAAGTTCACTTTCGCTTCCTTTTATTACATGCCTTGATAATAGTTCATATAAAATGAAAAAGAAAAATATATGTTAGAGATGATTATACTTGTGAATACAAAAATACAAATTCAAATAGGTTGATCAGAAAAGTATAATAGTAAAATTACACCACAATATACGTTTAATAACAAATTAAAAAAAATATTATAAGACTTCTATTTTGAGATCAACAATCATCCATTACTTATCAGCTTCTACCTTACATTTTTTTACCTTTAATTTTACCTCAGTTTCGTGCCTTTTGTATTTCTTCCCTCTTCAGATTACCCACGTGATGGTTTGTCTTATATGTATTCACATACATTTCATGGTACTTTAAAGTTATATATAAAAAATACATTGACCAAAAGATAAAACATCAACCTGGCAAAAACTTGACAAACGAATCAAAACATTGTCACATGTAAGTCACTTAAATTAAACCAACTGGAAAACATGAATTTAATTATAAAGCAAACGATTCATAAAACCAACAACATAACAAATTAAAATATACTTTATTGGACAAAACAACAACAACAACAACAACAACAACAACAACAATACTCGACAATAATACTCAATATAATCAAATAAATAAATTAAACCACAACTTAGAAACTCATGACAAATGGGCATATTTTAAATAAATAAAGTGAATAGAAACTATTATAGGTATTGTAGGTTTTATAATCATTACACAACCATAAATTCCCATATTTTAATTTAATTTTTAATTTATTTTGTGGTATTATTAAATTAGATAATTGATTGTCAAGGACCTCAAGAGATGAATTAAATAGGACAAAATGTTAATGAAAATTATGGGTGCTGAGTAATATAAGGGGTTTTAATAAAATTATTAACATATTATATTACAAAAATTAATTAAATAGGAAAAACTTTTAATTAATTTGGTGTGTGTAAATTATTATGACGAGTTTAATCAATTTACTACCATGTTTAATTAAAAAAAAATAAATAGGAAAATTTTAATAATGGCGGGTGTTCAGTAATATGAAGAGGTTTAATTAATTTACTAGTTTTATACCTGTGCAAAAAATGCACGGATCGTAATAGCAGGCGCTATCATTAAATATGTGAGCATATAATTGGGCGTGATTAAGTGTTCAATGCCGTGACAATTTAAATAGTCCATATTCGGAGATTTGAATATTAGATAAATATTAGATTTAAATATTAGATAATATATATAACCGTATTTTATTATAATTATATTAAAGGTATTTGACATGTTAGACCCGTACAAAATTGCACGGGATTGGATATGTAATTGCTCGATGGAATGCGTAAATATTGAAGGCTAATTTGCACAAAAAAATAATTTAAAATTTAAAATAGTAACATTAATCAATATAAATCAAGTTTCAAAGAATATAAATAATGTAATAAAATTACAAATATTCGAAAAACAGGTTAACGTATGTTTGATTTATAAAATCTCTAACTCACCTGACGACTAATTGGGTCTTATTATTTTATTGGGTCTTAATCTTTTATGAGCTGAAAATTTATTAGTAACCCAAAATACAATTAATATTCAGTATCTTATTAGATATTACTCCGTAATATATTATGGACTGAAAATTTATTGTTAGATTAAAATACAATTTACCTATTAAATATCCTCACGAAACAAACCCTACGTCCATACTCATTTCCCTCTGCCTCTGCCTCTCACTCACTCTCACTATCACTCATATAACCTCATTCCTCCTCCTAAAATAAATTCCCAGATTTCACCCCAAAACTCATCTCCCTCATCACCCCATAACTCATCTCCCTCATAACCTCCAATAATAAATAATATTTCTTTGTCAATTTTGAGTTTCGATCAACATTCAATTGATTATTGCAAGTCCGTGATTAATCTAGATCATGTATGTGTTCTTTGAATAATATTTTCTTGTGTATTATATCCATTACAATGTTATATGGAAATTATGTTGTTTTTTCTTCTACTTCTTAAATGAAGGTTTCTTTTTCTTTTTAAATTCTCCAAAATAGTATAGTATTTTAGGAAACAAAATATTCAGATCTAGTCATTATAAATGATTTGATTTTTTTAAAGAATAATCTAATAATTCCGTTAGAATCTTATTTTTTTTTTTACTGCGATTTTATTGGTTTATTGGCCATTTTTTTTTGCATTATTGATCAGATTTTATCTTATGTGAAATTATTTGTTTGAATAGGTTAGATCTAATTAAAAATTTCGATCTAATTTAAAATTTCGATGTTGTGAAATTATTTGTTTGAATAAGCTTTATTTTGCATTATTTATCAGATTTTATCTTTTGTGAAATTATTTGTTTGAATAGGTTAGATCTAATTAAAAATTTCGATTTTTTCTTGTCATTTTCTCACCAATTTTGTACATACATTTAAATCTGAAAGCAGGTTAAATTAAATTATTTGTTTGATAAGAACGCGATATATAATCATAATCATATCATATCATATAGTCCCTTAAATTAATTTTGAAAGCAGGTTAAAAGAGAAGAGAGAGTAATTAAATACCAAATAAGGAGAGAGGGTAATTAAACAATTTGTATAGAACGTGGTTTTATTTTTCCATTAAATCTTGCAGCCAATAGCAAGCTTTTAAAAGTTTCAGCTTTTATAGATAGGGGATTAACAGGTTTAATTACAAAATTTTTAAAAACAATGAATTAAATAGGAAAATGTTAATAATGGTGAGTGTTTAGTAATATGAAGAGGTTTAATTAATTTCTTAACATGTTTTTTTACAAAAAATTCAATTAAAATTTCAATTTTAATTATAAATTATGAAATTTATTAATATGTTTTATTACAAAAAATTTCAATTAAAATGTCAATATTAATTATAAATTATGAAATTTGATGTAAATTTGTAAGGGTTATATAAATTTTGAAAGACAATATATTTAATATACAAAATTAATTTAAGAATAATTATAATATCCTTTCATATTATAGATATAAGTGAATTAAATTAATTTATAGATAAATGATTTAAATTAATGTCATGTAATAATAAATTGATAATCCATGTCACATTAAAAATATGCAACATCACATTTAAATATGCACATCACATTCAATTTTAATCTAGGTGACTTTTTGGATCCTACGTGGCTTTGTCTAGGTGGCGTTTATTTGTCATTTTAAGGTAGCCTTTTAATTATATTTATGGATGTAAATTTTGAGATGAAATGATCTCATTTAGCCTGATTTATGAATTTGTAGAGTAAAAATGGCATAAATAGTGACTATTTTAGCATAAATAGCTAAAACGAATTGCATGGCATGAGAAAATTATTTTAGGTTGCATAAATATCCCACTAATCAGATCTAAGGTTGTAAAATTAATTGGATTAATTTTAAGATACTTTAGATGTTTTATGAGATAAAACCGATAAAATGCAACTATATTTTCTCAAAATTAATTCGAAAATTTTGGCCATGATTTTTGACATTATGAGTGTCATGGAAATATTCCAGAATGTTCAAAAATTTAAAATTCAAATTTTAAATTATTGTAATTTAATTTGGATTTATTTCATATATATTATGATTTTAAGGTCAAATATGAGCATAAAAATTAAATCAAGTTGAATTATTGTGAAAAATTGAGTGATGACTAATTTTTGAGTCCTAAGAGTGTTAGGATAATTAACTTGAGCTTAGATGTGATTTAAGTGTTAATTTGTGATTTTAAGAGGTTACGATCACGCATTTCCATAAAACCGGGTTATATATACGATATAAGTTAAATAGGGCGATTTGACACATAATTTGGCATGATAGATACATATTATAATGCTGCATATTTCAATTATTGAATGTCTTTTATTTATATAATTTTGAATTATGTAATTTTATCTTAGTATGACCTTAGTTTTAATCGATATTACCCGTAATGAAAGGGAATATTGATTCGGTTGTAATTTAATGTGATCTCGTATCACTTTTATTTTTACTAATTTTTCCATTTTACAAATGTATAATAGGAATAGTTTTGTATTTTTATTATTATTTGTAATTATGTAATTGCTTCAAAACGGTGCCATTTGGAAAGGTGTTCCGACGAAGACGGTGTTCTTGGAAGGCGTGTCACTTGAAGATTTAAGGGACTAAAGGAGTTGGTTTCAGAATATGTAATAGATTATTTGATTTTCTATTTTAGAAAGGCCATAATACGAATTTTATTATTGCTTTGCATTTCTTTTAATATGTTGCATGCATTGCCAAATCGCCATAACAACACATGCATATCATATCGAGTCATCGATCGTGTCAATTATAATTACCGTAGTTCACCGCTTTAGTTCACTTAAAACGTGATAGATAATAAATTGACATGACCTCTCACTTATAATAATTGAGAATTAGCCTTACGACAGTAGGTTTTATAAAAAGTAGGACTTAATAAAGAGATTTCTCACGGGATCTCACAGTGTCAATTCACAGTTTCATTGCCTCCATTCCTCTTGGAACGATCCTTTCATTCATTTAGGTGAGTGAGAGAGGCACACAGGTCTCTAGTGTCTTCTAACACCATAGAACCTTCTACTCCATTCCATTTATCACCATCGTTCAGCATCTAAGAATTCGGGGGATGTACACTAAGTTTATACGGTCATATAAATATTTTGTTTCTACGGTATTAGTTTTGCTTAATTAGTAGTGCTTGTTACTGTAAAGAGGGCAAAACTCGTCAAAGAATAACTCAAATTAATAGGTAAAAAAAAATGATAAATATTCTCCACATCAGAGATATTTCCAGAGTAAAAATGTCCAGTCAGAGTCCATTCTTTCTATTTGGATCACATTTGGGTCAAACCCCATCTTTTTCAAAATATTTTCAGAAAATAAAAATAAAAACATTTTCAATACTCATTTCAAATGTTGACATTTTTTGCATTCATCTTACGTGCATCATATCTAGGACATGCATTTTCATTTTAGGTGTCATATATTTGTCACTAACTACTCCCAGTCAACTACTTTGTCGTTCATCTTCCAGATTCATCCAAAGTGGGGGCTTTCTCATAAGGTCTCATTTTATCGTAAAATAAAATTTTGCCAGTTTCAAAATCAATCAAAAAATTATAGTCTAATCTTTATGCGAAATAAAATTTTGCAATTCAATCCCTTTTCGTGAATAAAAATTTACAATTCTCAAATATAGCTTCTTTATGAAATTAAAATTTTGAAATTAAACTTGGTGGGCAGGCCCTGACATGCATCTGAGTTCTTAAAATAAATTTTTCTGAACTTATCCTTTTTTTGCGAAATAAAATTTTGCAATTTTCAAACTTATTGGTCGGCGGGCCTTGACACGCATCTAAGTTTGTAAAATAAAATTTTACGATCTTATCCATCCCTTTTCAAAATAAAATTTTGAAATTTCTTGGTCGGCAGGCCCTGACATGCATTCTGAGTTCTTAAAATAAAATTTTCCGAACTTGACTTTTTGCGAAGTAAAATTTTGCAATTTTCAAATCCTTGGTCGGCAGGTCCTGACATGCATTTAAGTTCTTAAAATAAAATTTTCTGAACTTGCCCTTTTTGCGAAATAAAATTTTGTAATTTCTAAATCAATCGGTCGGCGGGCCCTGACACGCATCTAAGTTTGTAAAATAAAATTTTACGATCTTATCCATCCTTTTTCAAAATAAAATTTTGAATTCCTTGGTCGGCAGGCCCTGGCATGCATTTAAGTTCTTAAAATAAAATTTTCTGAACTTGCCCTTTTTGCGAAATAAAATTTTGCAATCCTTTGGTCGGCAGGCCCTGACATGAATCTGAGTTCTTAAAATAAAATTTTCTGAACTTACCCTTTTTGCGAAATAAAATTTTGCAATTTTCAAATCATTCGGTCGGCGGGCTCTAACACGCATCTAAGTTTGTAAAATAAAATTTTACGATCTTATCCATCTTCTTTCAAAATAAAATTTTGAATTCCTTGGTCGGCAGGCCCTGACATGCATCTGAGTTCTTAAAATAAAATTTTTTGAACTTGCCCTTTTTGCGAAATAAAATTTTGCTAATCCTAGATTGTAAAATTAAATTTTACATTCTAATCCCTTTTCAAAATAAAATTTTGAATCCTCGGTCGGCGGGCCCTGACACGCATTCGAGCTTGTGAAATCAGATTTTGCAGGTACACTCTCAAGTGAAACAAAGTTTCGCTCTACCAGATTCCAGACCAGCTAAACAAAGTTTAGCTATTCCAGATTCCAGACAAGCAAAACAAAGTTTTGCTTTACCAGATTCCAGACCGGCGAAACAAAGTTTTGCCATACCAGTTTCCAGATTGGTGAAACAAAGTTTTACCTGCTCCATTCCAGATTGACAAAACAAAGTTTTGTCATGTTAGTTCCAGACCAGCTGAACAAAGTTAGGCTATACCAGTTCCAGACCAGTGAAACAAAGTTTCGCTATGCCAGTTTCAAACCAACGAAACAAAGTTTCGTTGCACCAGTTCCATCTTCATTCCGGATTTAGTAAAACAAAGTTTTGCTAAGCTAGATCCAATTTCCAGCTACTCTACACAGGTAATATAAGAGGCCCAAGTACGTTTCTTATCCTTTATCTGTCCCGACCGGACTACTTTAACCTTCGTCTTACTCAGACTCGGTCAAAGTGGGGGCTTCTGTAGACACCTCAAAATGTCTACCTAGCCTTAAGGGTACCCGATGATGAGGCTCAAATTTAATGACTAATATGAAGATTGATAATGTCATAATTAAATGGCTCTTTACGCTTAATTTCTGAAAAACCACTTCAAATGGGGTACAACAATAATTAAGTCCACTTTTTCCTTCAATATATTATACCTTTTAAATAAATTATGCGGGTTTATATAAATTAAACTACCGTTCAAAAATGGTATTATTGGCACATAACCAATAAAATCAAAGAAGTGTTTTGCTTAGAAGTTGATACGAAGAACGGATGGTATTTTAATGAAGATGGTGCCAAATAAATAAAACCGCACGTCTTGGATGTCTTATTACATGTTGGGCCGAATAAATAAAAGTAGAGAAAGGTGAAGGAAGAACATCATATTACTTTTTTTGGTACATATGAGGGGCAAGCCACAAAGACTAAGTAATAACTAAACGAGGAAACGCCGCACTCAAGATGTCATCGCGTAAGATAGATCGTAATCCTTCGGGAGGAGACTCGAAAATGGTGATAGCCGATGATGCGTTAATTCCATTATTCGCTAGCCAGACCGCCGCACGATTGGCTTCTCTATAAACATGATTAATCTGGACTTCCCAACCATTCAAGGCTATCAATTCTTTGCACCTGACGACTAGTGGCCGTAGATCATTGCTAAACAGCTGATTGTTTTTGAAGAAATCAACACATGGACTATTATCCATGTGCACTAGGAGACGAGGTACCTGCAACCTTCTCGCTTGCTCCAAAACGGTTAGTAAGGCTCGCATCTCTGCTCTCATAGATGAACAATTGCCACCTGAAAACATAAAAGCTGAGATAAAATTACCCGTATCGTCACGAACTATGCCACCACAACCAGCCGGACCCGGATTACCGCGTGAAGCCCCATCTGTGTTAAGTAACATCCAACCATGAGAGGGAGAATGCCACCTTAAGAAACGCTCCACTCGAGTTGTACCAGGAGCCGGGATGAAGAGGGAAAAAGGATCGAAGGCTTGCTTCGATAGTTCGAACTGACGGTGAAGAAAGAAGATAGGATCGGTTGGATTTTCCATAGCTTTGCCAAAGACGATATTGTTCCTCCATTTCCACAACCACCAACACGTAATAGCAAATTTCATTGACCAATTAGTAGAGACCATAGTGTTAGAAATTATTAATCTCATTAATTTACATATTCTTATATGACTTAATTTATTTAGTCATAAAATAAATTGTTGATCTTATGCATGCAAACTAAATAAGAAGAGATAAGAAAATCGATTTCTCACCATCTAAATTTCGGTCATTTGTGGGCACCAACAAGATCTCCTTCTTGTTAGTTCTTGAGCTTTCCAATAATGAATGAACATTCATGACTTCAAAATAGAAACCCTCCAATAAGTAGCACCCAAGACTATCCCAAAATCCCACAAACTAATATGTACTAGATATTTGTAATGTGGTTTACCTTAGAATCAGTTACTAATACTCATATACTACTACTAGTATTATTAGTAATTGATTTGTACCAATTAGATTCACAAAAATGAATTTTATGAAGAACAAAAGAGAGAAGGTAGTGTTTTTTCATAAAAATGTGAGAGAATGAATTATTAAGAGAAAAATCTCTCAATGGTTGTCCACAAAACCGGTGGGGTGGAGAGGATTTTAGGCCCTTTTCCTTTTTCCTTTTTGTCTTCACAAGACAAATAAGTGTAAGGCTTTTCATGGTCAAGTCACTATCAAGTGTCATAGACAAATGAATAAGACAAATGGAAAAAGACAAATCTTCTAAAATGCCCACCAATATTTCGGTTTATATGTGTAATATGGAGTCCATTTTATTTTTTGTCAATTGTACAATTGTATGTCATGTGACATGTGACATGTCTTATGTCATGTTTTAATTTAAAATGCATATTTAACAAATTAAATATCATTTACAAATTAAATAAATCACATTTAACAAATTGACTAGTAATTCAAAATTACTTTCACATAAAATGGTCATTTAAATACTAGTTAGTATAATTCACAACATCTTGTAATTATAACTAACTTATCATTCTCATCTCGCGTGTTTCGCAAACACCGATTAATTTTAGTAATATAACTTCTTGTTCCGGGTGTAATTCCGGAGCAGGATTGTGACCACTTAAGCTTGTAGAATGATGTCGTTGCTCGTCTCTTCCTTTCACTCTTTTCTGTCAAGATGAACAAACTGAGGGCTCGGCTTGGGGCCGAACGTACTCACTCCGACGCTCAAGTCAGTAAACTTAGAGAGATAAGTTATATGTTAACTTGGCAAAGTATATTGTAGAGAGATAAGGGAGTTTATACCAGATATTCCAGTTAGTTTCTTAATGAGAGATGATGAGTATTTATAGACTTTCACCTTTTGTCACGTAGTGGCCAAGTGGCATAGCAGGTGGAAAGACTGTCTTACCCTCGGCCGAGGGACCCATGACAGGCCGGCATGCTTGGTTGACTCCATGCCGAGGGGACTGGATGTGAGTACGCGGATATGCTTCTCGGCCGGCTAGTTGCCGAGCCGAGACCCAGTGACAGCCGACAAAGCTTCGCTTGCTAGGTCGCTTTTCCTTTGACTTGTTGTCTTTTGGCTTTGACCTTGGTCAATATGTTGACTCGGTTAGCGGGTGCAGAATATGCCCCATCAATTTGCCCCCAGCGTAGTCTATGCCGTGGTATGGACTTTCGATGCGTGTTGAGCGTATTCTGCGCATGTCGAACTTCTTCCTCGGCTTGGTCCTGTTCAGGCCGTACCATATCCCCCCTCCACATGGTTGTGTAATGGACATCGAATGTGGAAAAGGAAATGGCGCTGGCCGAGACCAAGGTTGAGAGTGCCGTGTGCTTTTGATTGCCCCCGGCCGGTGCTGCCAAGCTTGGTTGATCAGCTGGCCGTTGGCAAGTAGATACCAAGGAGTGTGTCGAAAAAGATTGGTCACTGTATGTCGATTGACATTCTGTGGCTGCATGCTTGACACGTGGCCTGGTGCTGATTGGTGGACGCTTCATGGGCTTTGCTCTGATTGGTCCACTGAGTGGGCTTTGCTCTATAAATAGAGCAGTATGCCCCTCATTTTGACCTGCAAACTTCTTTTTCTTAAAAAATTTCCTCTCTCTAGTTTTCGAAGCGTTTTCTCTTTCTAATTTTCGAAGCGTTACTCGGCGTAACACTTTCTTTTAAGGTAAACAAACAAATTCTTCCCCCAACTTTTATTTGTTAAGTATTTGTTGCCACCATGTCTGCTGCTGATGCTCCGCCTAGTACCTCAACCCCGGCGGGCGAACCACCGCATCCTGATGAACAGGAGCCATTGGTTGTCACCCCGGTAGGGTTCGAGGGTCGCAAGTCGCTTTCTCCTGAAATTGATGAGAAATGTTTGGAGGATTTTGATGATGATGAGGAGGAAAAGACCCAATCTGATTCAGAGAGGCCGCATTACTTGTGGCACGGCGAAGCCTGCTCGATTAAACCTGATCGCGTTTGGACGAGCAAGTTCGCTTCTGTCTCCGGGCCTGAACTTTTTGAAGACCATTACTCCTTCGGCAGGGGGTATAGAATTATTGTCCCTGAGGCTGATCAGGCAGTCTGTTGCCCTCCCGAAGGCTGTATAGGCGTGTATATTAGGCATCTGGAGTATGGGCTCCGTTTTCCTCTTCATGAACGCGTCGCGGCCATAATCAAAGCCATGAATGCCGCCGTGGCACAACTGCACCCGTTGGCCATTAGGACGATTATTGGCTTCGTATGGTTTGTCTCTTTAAGGGGGTGGCCCCAACGGTGAACCTTTTCCGCCGGCTCCACCATCTTCGGCTGTCTACCCTAGGCGGCACGGGGTGGTGCAGCATGCAGACCGAGCCGGGTTACGTGACCGTCTACAAGCTGACATCCTGCAAAGACTGGAAGGGGCGATGGGTATATGTCGACGTTCCGGAGGACTACCCACTGCCCCGGTCCTTCCAGCGCCGCGTCAATTTGCGCTGCGAGAGTCAGGGGGAGCATGAAAGATATGTCTCCCGTAATAAGATTAAGATGGACGCCAAGAAGGTCTATCTTAAGGACGACGAAGTGCGGGCAATGAGCATGTTCGAGGCTGAGAGGGATGGCACGCCGAAGGGATGGATGCCACCGACGCAGATCGTCCTTCAAGACGAGCCGCTTTGTCACGTCGGCCTCATACCGGCCCTCAGCCAGGGTGAGTGGGGTCGGTATGAGGCCCACCTTTGCTTTTATGCTTCGATATTTGAGCCTCGGTTTACTTCTTTTGCTTAACTCCTGCTTTGTTTCTTGCAGATCGATTTGGCCGGGATCTGTCTGTCTCCATCCTAAACAAGTTGGGACTTGACCAGGACGGGAGAGTTGTTAAGCTGCACCCTAAGGCCGCGCCGCGTGATCGCAAGCAGGCCCCGCACGAACTCATGGAGCAGGCGTTGAAGGCAATGGATGTCGGGGCGACTCAGCGAGATTGGCGATGAACGTGCGCGCCGAGACCAAAAACAACGTCTACGGCGGCTACGACGTCAACTCCAACTCGATCTCCAATCCCCGTAGTCCAAAAGGATAAGGTGGTCGTCAATGTTGACGAGGACGTCACCGTTCTGGAGTGTCCTCCTCCTTCAAATAAGAGGAAAGAAGCAACGCCTGCTGCTGCTGCTGTTACCGAGGCAGGGAAAGAGGAGGGGTCAGCCGGCCCTCAATCCAAGAAGGCCAGGACTGGTACGGATCTAACCCATGGCTCGGATTTAGCAGGTTCCTTATGCATTCCTGATGACAGGCTTTCTGATATGTCGATGAATGTTGACATGGACGCTTTGTCTGGGTTTTTTATAAATCAGCCGTCGCCAGCTGTTGTTCTCACCGAACGGCAATTGGAGAAGCAGCCTGTGCAGACGGGCGACAAAAATGTCGCCGCCGACTCCTCGTCCGAGAAGGCTTCCTTCGTTTAGCTTAGGGCGGACGACATAAGGTTGGCCTAAAGGCTGGTGAAGTGGGCTGAAGTTGCCGGCACTCATCTTCTCGAGCAATAAAAGCTCGTGGCTCAAACTGCCCCTACGCTCGAACGGCTTAGGCTTGAGCTTGCCGCTTCTAGGGAGGAGGCCGAGAAGACGAAGCGGGACTTCCTGGCCACCATGAAGGACTTCCTCGCTGAGCGAAAGCTTAAGGAGGACGCTGAGAAGGTGGTCCTGGCCGAGAGAGCCAAGGTTGAGTCTGCGTTAGCTGATGCCGCTAAGCTGCGGGAGGAGAGGAACAAGCTTGAGGGTGGTTACAAGGCCATGGTTGAACAGAGGGAAAGATGGAAGGCCCTGCATTTGGCCGAGGCGAAGGAGCATAAGGGCACAAAGGCTATCCTTGCTCAGAGGGAGAAGGATATTGAGATGCTGAAGACCGTTATCATCCCTGAAATGTGTGCCCGGTACCAGGAACAAGCTGAAGATGCTACAAGGGATGCGATTAAGGAGCTCCTTCCTGAGGGCACTTTTCCGTGGCAAGATTTTGACAGACTTCTGGATGAGAAGGCGGCTGCGGAGGAGGCCAAGGCCGCGGCAGAGGCGACGACGACGAAGGCTGCTCAGGAAGCAGCGGCCAAGGCGGCCCATGATGCCAAGGTGAAGGAGGCTAGAGAGGAGGCTGAGAGGGCAAGGGCACCTGAAGCTGCCAAGTTGTCCTCTGGGCCGCCCACCGACGGTGATGCTTTCTGCTGCTTCTGCCGTGGCGGCGAAGAATAAGCATAGGGAGACGGGCGGTCGTCACCAGACTCACCTGGTCTTTCGGACAGCTTCAGCTGTTCGGGGGCCAACTTTTGAGCCTTTCCTCCCTGCCATCCTTTTGGCGCTTCAAGTCTGAATGTTGTAATTTTTGTTGTTCCTTCTCTTTTTTTTTTGTTAAACTTTGGTAGGTTGAGCTTAGGCTACCCCTATGGGGACGGCCGTCGACTTTATTTTGTCTCACTTGTAAACATTTTTAATGAAGTTTGTTTATCTGCCTTTGGCTTGGCCGAGGCTTTGATCTCATCCTCCATTTAGTTATCTTCTTACGTTTTTAAACATATTGAGCGCTTTTTCGTTTTTACCTTCGGCTTTGTTGGGGCTGGTGTCCTTTACAGTTAGTGCAAGGACATTTAAATCTCTAAAAGGATCAAAGGGTATACTTTTGTATCATAATCAGTTGGTCCACGTTTATCAATAACGGTTGGCTTGCTAGATAAGTTTGACGTTATTGTCATACAGATGGCGGTGATCAACTGGTCCCTAAAAGTCACACCTATAGGATACGTTTGAGAGATGTGACGGTATGAAAATACAGTCATGTAGATGCCAAATTTGACTAACCAGTTAGTCCGAGTTATTTGACTAATAATTAGTCAAAATGTGATGTTGAGATATTTTATTTAATACGGATTAAATAATAATGGCTAAGGTGAATTAAGCAGTTAATTGGTAAATTGAATATAAGAGCTTTATATTTAATTAAATGTATATTGAATATAATTATACAATATTGTCTTTGTCGGACATGTATTAATAATTCAACTAACCCGTATTATTAGTTGATGCCTTAATTTCCGATAACCGATGACAGTTTATAATGAAACCGCGTCATATACACTTAGCGAATTACATGTCGGACTACGAGTTAAGATGAAGAGGAAATGAAAGCCCATTCCTCTCCCTTGGACTCGGTTTGGCCGAATCAACAAGAACAAAAGAGAGGCTTTCTCTCTTTTGTTAACCTAAGCATTTCATTTGTAAAAAAACTAGGGTTTTGGAGATTATTTTTCTCTGAAACCTAGATCTCTCATCTAAAAAAAAAAAACTCACAAAATAATCCTCTCAATATTGCAAGGCAATTAGAGGGTTCATTCTAGCACAAGGGCATTTCTCAGACGATCTTTGGTGCAACAATTAGGAGGAGATCTACTTTGATCTCTCATTGCCGAATTGCACTAGGACCGGAGGTTATTACTTAATCTTTATCGTTTCATTATGTTTTTCGTTTATGACTATTAATCACGTATAAAATTTGCGTTATAATCCTTCAATTTATGGGTTTTATACGGATATTACCTTTCAAGTGGTATCAGAGCGAGGCCACGTAAATTTTTCTATGTGATTTTCATCAAACGAATATTGAATCGATGGTTTTTTATTTTTTTTTCATTCGGCTGCCACAATTTTTTCTCTCGGCATTATTATTTTTTTTTGCTGCGTTTGCTGCATTTTTTTGTGTGCCTTGGGATCCGTGTCAAGTTTACACGGTGATGGCTGTCGTTTGTTTTGTTTTAATTTTGATCTTTGCATATTGTTTTGTAATCGATATTCATTGCAATATGTTAAAGATGTATCAAAATTTTTGCATAAAATTTCGTGAGGCATCAATTTTTGTCTCGGCTGGTTTATTTTTTACACGGCCTGTTTTTGCATTGGGAACCGTGTCCAGTTTACACGGTTGCTTTGGTGACGATTTTCTGTTTTGTTTTCGTTTTGTTCTTTGCGAATTGTTGTTTTAAACGATAATTACAACAATATGTGAAGATCGTGTCAATTGTAATTTTGTTTTAATCCGGATTATACTCAAATTGCAATTGGTTTTTGTCAAATCGATTCGGTATTGGATGTTTACTCTCGGTTTGAGCGGCTGTTTTTTTTTTCTTTTTGTTGCTCACGGTTTTAAGCAGCAATTTTAAAAAAAAAAAAAAAAATTTTTTTACGGGTACTGTTCACGCCCAGCAGTAAAAGAAAAAAAAAAAAATTTCTGTTTTTTTTCGGCCTTTTATTGCATAATACGGATTTATGCACTCGCTTTATAGTGAAACGGTTCACCCACGACCAATTTAGTTACTTTAAAACGATTTAAAGTAACGGATTATCACGAATTAAAATTAAGTTGATGAAGCGGTTTTGTCATATAATTTTAATTGTCTTTGGTGGTTTGGATAAATTTAACATAATTACGGAATTATGTCACGAATAAATTTAAATTTTAGTTGATGCATTTTATTTATCGTTTTTGATTTTTGAATGCTTTTAATTACGTATTTATTTAATTTTGCAAACGGTTGTAACTTAGTGTGGCCTTAGTAGAACGTGTTACCGTAATGATGGAACACGGTCTTGGTTGTATTTTGAGATCTCGTATCTCCTTTTTATTTCTTTTAATTACAGTTTTTATTTAGAATGTAAATAGGTTTATATTTTGTAAATTTTAATTGTAATTTTGAGAAGACTAAAGAAGGAGATCGGATGCTCACTCCCGCTACATGGACAAAGATGGAACATCAAGACAAGCTTCTCGGGTCCAACGGTGGATTCCAAAGTTGTATTATGTTCTTTTTACTAGGATAGGCCACACTAGGAATTTTATTTACGTATCGCATTCATTTATTTATTTTATCGTAACGATAGTATGCATCATATTCCGCCTAAAAACCAAACCACCTAATTATTGCATGAAAACTGACTCATGTAGAGGTCACGCGTTAGTTTTCTATGACATTCGTATGTCACACGATTTAAGCCATCATCTAAATTAATTCATTCACGCAGTTGCTAGTTATTCGTTCACTTAAAATGAATTGAAACTTAGTTGATGGGATCTTCCTCGTATAAACAAAAATTGAGAACGGTCTTTATAGGTCAAACTCCAATGAATCCCTTCTTCGTCGGTAGGCATAATATGACCCCTTCTACGTCGGGTAAGTTGGAACCGATTGACTTATTTTATCTCAACACTATGGTCACTCGTACGATCCTGTGATTATGGTGGACTATAGATAGGATTTCCAGAAATCTATCGACCAAGAGTTTTTACGGAAGAACTAGCTAAACAGTTGGCTTATCAATTTACGGAAATTGAGTCTTGGGATCACTTGTATTATTCTTGAGGGAGATCAATTATACAAGTGCAATGAGTCTACACGATTAAAATAAATTTTAATAGACTTAAATCACCTCGATGAGTTGCTTATTTCGTTTTGGTTTTTCTTTCTTTTTCAGTGTAGATCACGTTCACATAAACTGCTAATAACAATATGGCTGGTCACTTGAACGACCCAATGCCAAGTGCCACATTGGACCGTGAGTCCTGGCTTCGGATCTTCATGAATCAGATGAATCAATCAACTCGATCAAGAATGATGGATCAAACTTCGCGGGATCGGGAGGCAAAGATTACGGAATGCTTGCCGCTGCCGACGGGAAGCTCAAATTTCTGCTTGAGCCCATGCCGTCAAACCCAGGCCCCACGGCTGGAATTAACGAGATCGACAAGTATAACGATTTCGCCTTGGAAGCGGGTGCGATTAAAAACGTACTTATTTTTGCAATGGAACCCAATTTGCAGAAACGCTTCATAGCCCAAGGTGCAAACAAGATTTTCACCACGC
Organism: Silene latifolia; assembly: GCF_048544455.1. Classification (NCBI taxonomy): domain Eukaryota; kingdom Viridiplantae; phylum Streptophyta; class Magnoliopsida; order Caryophyllales; family Caryophyllaceae; genus Silene; species Silene latifolia. The sequence continues at coordinate 23,709,029 of NC_133536.1, forward strand.
TCACCAAGGAATTCTCGAAAGCACCGAGAATCGTGACCTATGAGCATACCACTCGCTTCTTTGATGCGAGACTCGAAAAAGGCCAACCAGTTAGCCCACACATTCTCAGCATGATTGAGAATGTCGAGAAGCTGGAGACGCTTGATTGTAAGATCAGCGAGAACATTGTTATTGACCGCATGCTTCACTCACTCCACGATGGTTTTTCGCAATTTAGAGCGAATTACTATATGAATGATTTGAAGAAAAGTCCCCATGAACTCGCACTCCTTCTCGTATGCACCGAGAAGGACATGAAGTTCAGTGGGAGCATGAAACAAGATGTTCTCGTTGTGTCAAACAAGGGCAAGGGTAAGGGCAAAGTTCAGCCAGGCCTAGCGAGGGCAAACCGAAGTTCAAGAAGTCGGGTCCAGGTAAGAGTGGGCCTGGTGAGTCGAGCACCTCATCAGGCGCGACAAAGAGCAAGAATGAAAACATGGAATGCCATCATTGCCACAAGACTGGGCATTGGAGGCGTACATGTCCTGTTTATCATGAGGACTTAAAGGCAGGTCGTGTTAAACCTGTTGGTATGTCTTCTTCTTCTACTTTTATTCATATGATTGAGATTAACCACGCAAGTTACGGAACTTGGGTACTTGATACTGGTTGTGGTTCTCATCTGTGTAATCATGTGCAGGGGCTCCGAAACATCGAACCCCTCGTAAAGGGTGAGGTGGACCTGCGTGTTGGGAATGGAGCATGAGTGGCTGCCGTCTCAAAGGGGACATATGTGATCCAGCTTCCTAGCGGATTTGAGTTGTCATTATATGACTGCTATTATGTACCCAGTCTTTCGAAAAACATTATTTCAGTTTCTGCACTTGACAAACTTGGTTTTTCATTTGTAATAGAGAATAATACTTGCATTTTCTCTTTACACGATATGATTTATGGCAAGGCAGTCTCCATGAACGGAATTTATGTTTTAGATCAGACCACCGAAATATTACACGTAATGAATAAAAAGTTAAAGGTTGGTGACAAAGATCAAACGTATCTATGGCACTGCCGTATGGGACACATTAATGAGAAACGCGTAAAACAGCTCATAAAGAATGGAGCTATCTCGGCCTTTGATTTTCAATCATTTGGCACGTGTGAATCATGTCTCATCGGTAAGATGACTCGTATTTCCTTCAAAGGTGTTGGAATGCGCGCTGCTGACCTATTAGGACTCATACACACGGATGTATGTGGTCCTATGTCAATCACCGCACGAGAAGGCTATAGGTATTTCATCACTTTCACGGACGATTTAAGTAGATATGGCTATGTCTACTTAATGAAGCACAAAAGTGAATCCTTTGAGAAATTCAAAGAATACCAAAATAGGGTACAGAACCTACTTGGTAGAAAGATTAAAACACTACGTTCAGATCGTGGTGGCGAGTATCTTTCTCACGAGTTTGATCAACACCTCAAAGATCGTGGGATTGCCTTACGATTAACTCCACCGGAACACCTCGGTTGAATGGTGTGTCCGAACGGAGAAATCGAACACTACTTGATATGGTTCGATCCATGATGAGTCACACCGTGTTGCCCGACTCATTGTGGGGTTATGCTCTTCTCATCACCGCTCTAATACTTAACCGAAGTCCGTCTAAAGCTGTTGACAAGACTCCATATGAACTATGGAAGGGAACGGTCCCTAACTTGTCCTTTATACGGGTTTGGGGCTGCGAGGCTTATGTCAAGTGGAGACACGAGGATAAGCTCGGCCCGCGATCGGTCAAGACATACTTTATAGGTTATCCTAAAGGAACACTTGGTCATTACTTCTATTCGCCAACCGAACAACGTGTTTTTGTTGCGGCTAGTGCGACATTCTTAGAGAAGGAATTTCTCGAGAATGCAAAGAGTGATAGAACCTTCGACCTGTCGGAGATTCCAGAACCAAATACCGAGCAACTATTGGAGGAACCAATTCCTTCAATCCCGGCTGTGGTGAATATTCCTGAGGAACCTAGGAGGTCGGGAAGAGTCTCTATTCCTCCAGACAGATACATTGGTATGGTCGAGGAACATGACATAGATGACGTTCTACTCTTAACGAGTAGTGAACCCGCAACCTATAAAGGTGCCATGACTAGTTTCGACTCAAAGCTATGGCTTGAGGCCATGCAATCCGAGATGGACTCTATATATGAGAACAACGTATGGGATCTTGTTGACTTACCTGCTAAGGTTCGTCCCCTTCAATGCAAATGGCTTTACAAGATAAAGCATTCGGTGGAAGGTCAACAAGATATCTATAAAGCACGACTAGTTGCTAAAGGTTTCACCCAAGTGCCAGGTTTGCACTACGATGAAATTTTCGCACCCGTAGTCATGCTGCGTTCCATTCGGATTATCTTAGCGATTGCCGCTTTTCATGACTATGAAATTTGGCAAATGGATGTGAAAACCGCCTTCTTAAACGGTTTTTTGGAGGAAGAGTTGTACATGGTACAACCCGAAGGTTTCATCGATCCACAACATCCTAAGAAAGTGTGCAAGCTTAAGCGTTCCATTTATGGACTTAAGCAAGCATCTCGGAGTTGGAATCATCGATTCGACCAAGTGATTAAAGAAAATGGATTTACTCGATCGGTCGAGGAACCATGTCTTTATATCAAGTCGAGTGGGAGCAAGATTGTCTTCCTAATATTGTATGTCGATGACATACTCCTGATTGGGAATGACATACCTCTCTTAACTTCGGTGAAAGTATGGTTGAAAAACCATTTCCAGATGAAAGATCTGGGAGAGGCACAAAGAATTCTAGGCATCCGTATCTATCGAGATAGATCACGACGGATGTTATCTCTCAGTCAGGAGTCTTACATAGACAAAGTCCTAGAGAGATTCAGCATGACTAACTCCAAGAAGGGGTTTCTTCCTATGGCTCCAGGGGTGCATTTGAGCAAGTCTCAGTCACCAGAGACACCGGAAGAGAAAGAGCGCATGACACGGATTCCTTATGCCTCGGCTATAGGATCAATCATGTATGCCATGATATGCACACGTCCGGACGTGGCATATGCATTGAGTATGACAAGTCGATTCCAACAGCATCCAGGTGAATCACATTGGATGGCTGTCAAGAACATTCTTAAGTACCTACGGAGGACTAAAGATTGGGCATTGACTTATGGAGGCGAACAAAAGCTATGCGCAACCTTCTGCGAGATGCTAGCTTCCAAACGGATCGTGATGACTCGAAATCTCGTCTGGATTCGTTTTTACTCTTAATGGCGCTGCAGATCACCGGAAGAGTTCCAAACAAACTGTTACAAGATTCTACGACGAGTCCGAGTACTATGCCGCGTCCGAAGCTACAAAGGAAGCGATATGGATGCGTCAATTCTTACATGGACTATCTCGTAGTGCCTAGTTCGAATGACCCGATCACCATCTATTGCGACAATAGAGGTGCCATCTTCCAAGCTAAGGAGCCTAAGTCTAGCAACAAGTCTAGACATGTACAACGGAAAGCTCATCTAATCCGGGATTACGTGGAGCAAAAGGAAGTAGTGATAGAAAAGATTGCTACAGATGATAACATAGCAGATCCTCTCACTAAACCATTACGACAAGATAAGCATGAAGGGCATGTTAATTCCATGGGAATTAAACGTGTTCCTAAGTTGTAGTACTCTTTTATGGATTAGATTCATTCTCCTTTGTACTCTATACGACATCATCGTTTTGATAATTTTTATATATTTTGTTTTTCATGTGGTTTTGTACGACAAATTTGAACACCACAAAGTGAACTGAACAAACATAATATTTTTGGTCCTTAATTGCCCACGTGAGCTGATAACTCAAGGTAATTATTTTGTGACGTTGGTTGATGGTGGGTTCAACGAGCCATAAGTCAACAAAGTTGATCCCAATCACGAGAGGCGATTTATACGGATATATCGTAGGACACAATTGTGACATCGACGTGGAGTCCTAAATGTTTTATAACATTCGGTGCCCGGTCGTGGATAGGACCTCCATGGTGATCCTAAGAGTCGATTCTTTTGACTATCGACTGTCTCTTGAGACTAAGGCAGATTTTGGGTGACTTTGGTTTCTTTCTCACGGTCATCCGTAACAGGGGGCCAAGTAGATTGTTTCTGGGTCATTTCATGCTGTGCTTAGATCGGAAGGAGTTCGAGTTGAAGGAAATATTCAGCCTTTATCGTGTACTCGATATTTCTCGGGGCCACTCGAGGAGTCAGAATCGAAATGCATGGCCATGCTCGAATACGAATTCGTTTTATCGGTTGAGTTACTCTCTAGTCGGGGAAACCACTCTAGATACGGATCGATTGTAAAATACGACCTTTGCGGATCCGGATCTGCAAATTATTTTACATTGAGTGGGAGAAATTTTAAATGAATATGAGAATCGGTTATCGCACATACACTTGTACGGACAAGTGGGAGTTTGTTGGAGCTGTGTCCTCCAGTTAGTGCGGATAACGTCATTGCACATACACTTGTACGGACAAGTGGGAGCTTGTTAAGGCTGGTGTCCTTTACGATTAGTGCAAGGACATTTAAATCTCTAAAAGGATCAAAGGGTATACTTTTGTATTATAATCAGTTGGTCCACGTTTATCAATAACGGTTGGCTTGCTAGATAAGTTTGACGTTATTGTCATACAGATGGCGGTGATCAACTGGTCCCTAAAAGTCACACCTATAGGATACGTTTGAGAGATGTGACGGTATGAAAATACAGTCATGTAGATGCCAAATTTGACTAACCAGTTAGTCCGAGTTATTTGACTAATAATTAGTCAAAATGTGATGTTGAGATATTTTATTTAATACGGATTAAATAATAATGGCTAAGGTGAATTAAGCAGTTAATTCGTAAATTGAATATAAGAGCTTTATATTTAATTAAATGTATATTGAATATAATTATACAATATTGTCTTTGTCGGACATGTATTAATAATTCAACTAACCCGTATTATTAGTTGATGCCTTAATTTCCGATAACCGATGACAGTTTATAATGAAACCGCGTCATATACACTTAGCGAATTACATGTCGGACTACGAGTTAAGATGAAGAGGAAATGAAAGCCCATTCCTCTCCCTTGGACTCGGTTTGGCCGAATCAACAAGAACAAAAGAGAGGCTTTCTCTCTTTTGTTAACCTAAGCATTTCATTTGTAAAAAAACTAGGGTTTTGGAGATTATTTTTCTCTGAAACCTAGATCTCTCATCTAAAAAAAAAAAAACTCACAAAATAATCCTCTCAATATTGCAAGGCAATTAGAGGGTTCATTCTAGCACAAGGGCATTTTTCAGACGATCTTGGGTGCAACAATTAGGAGGAGATCTACTTTGATCTCTCATTGCCGAATTGCACTAGGACCGGAGGTTATTACTTAATCTTTATCGTTTCATTATGTTTTTCGTTTATGACTATTAATCACGTATAAAATTTGCGTTATAATCCTTCAATTTATGGGTTTTATACGGATATTACCTTTCAGGCTTGGCCGAGGCAATTAGATTGCGTATCTCAACTGTACTTAAACGTTTTTAGCATATTGGTCGTGTCCTTTGCTGCACCTGGACAGGCCGAGGTAGCAAGATTCACGTTTCCCAATTTGCTCAGCAACATGTTGGCATGTCGGTCGCTTCCTCCTCCACTCCCGGCTTTGGCCGAGGCGGTCAGATTTGCGCTTCCCAACTGCTGTTGTAAACATGTTAGCATATCGGTCGTTTCCTCGTCACTCCCGACTTTGGCCGAGGCAATCGAGGTTACGGCTCGACTGCATTCGTATCTATAGACATATTGATCGCTTCCTCTGCCACTCCCGGATTGGCCGGGGCAGTCAGATTTGCGTTCTCAACTGTACTTATACGTTCTTAAGCATGTTGGTCGCTTTTGCGAGTATCAACTGCATTTGTAGTGACTGCCCGGCTTTGGCCGTGGCGTCTACTTTGGTATGACTACGGAGGGGACAAGCATTTCGATGGAAAACTTGGATCACTCTTCATAATATATAATCACGCGTTGGGGTGCCCACAACGGTCTCGGACACCTCCGCCGCTATACGAAGTATTTCCTAAGGTTGTCTGTGTTCCAGTGGCTCATTAGAGGCACACCCTCCATGTCTGTCAGCCGGTATGTCCCCGGCCTCATTTCTTCAACCACCCCGTAGGGTCCCTCCCGCTTGGCCGTCATCTTACCATGGATGTTTCCTTTGTTTGTTGCGGCCGACTTTCTCAAGACTAGATCTCCTACTCTTAAGTCCCTTTTGTGGACCCTACGGTTGTATGCTCTTCTCATTCGGTTTTGATATCTTTGCCAAGTTGAGCCGTGCCGTATCTCAACTTTCTTCGACCAGGTCTAGGGAGGCTCTCGGCCTTCTTCATTTTCGATCGGGGTTAAAGGTTTGCGTTCGAATGCCGGCACCGCTGCTTCAATTGGCAGGACGGCCTCAGACCCATAGACTAGGTGGAATGGACTGTACCCTGTTGCTTCTTTCTCCGTGGTTCGAAGGGACCACAGGACGCCGGGTAGTTCATCAACCCATCTTCCCTTTAGATCTTCAACCTTCTTCTTCAACCCGTTCGTATCGTTTTATTAGCCGCCTTCGCCGCCCGTTGCTCGAGGGTGGCAGACGGAGGAGTATGCAAATTTGATACCGAGCTCTTCCAACCAATTCATCACCATGTCGCTCCAAAACTCTCGGCCGTGGTCAAATACAATGACTTGGGGTAACCCAAAACGAGTTATGATGTTCTCCCAAATCACCTTTCTTACGGCCGCCGTGGTCTTGGCAGGTACCGCGACAGCCTCGACCCATTTGGTGAAGTAGTCAACGGCGACGATCAGGTACTTCCTTCCTCCGGAGGCCGTCGGAAATGGTTCTAATAAATCCATCCCCCACTGTGCAAATGGTAGGGGACTAAGTACCGGTTGCAGGTCTCGGGAAGGTGCATGTATTACCGGAGCATGCATCTGACAATTCTTGCACTTCTTGGTTTTTGCCCTGGAATCTTTCAGCATGGTAGGCCAGAAGTAGCCGGCTCGGAGAGCTTTGTGGGCTAGCGTTCTCGCCCCCATGTGATGTCCGCAGATGCCTTCGTGAATCTCTGTCAGTATAAGCTCCGCGTCGGGCGGCCGACACATTTCAAGAGTGGTCTTATTACGGACCTTCTGTACAATTCTCCTTCGAACACTAAGTACCTTGCAGCGATCCTTCTTATCTTCTGAGACAGACTGCGGTCCTCCGGTAACTCTTTTGTCAGCTTGTATTTCATTATCGGATTCATCCACGTCGTCTCGGCTTCGATGTCGCCCACCATGCCGACGGTCTCAGTGATGCTTTTAGCATTTCTGATATCCACCAGCACGGTTCGACTGATATTTTTGATGCTTGAACTGGCAAGTTTTGAGAGAGCGTCGGCTCGGTTGTTCTCAGACCTGGGGATGCACTGTATTTGGAAAGATTTTAATTTTGAGGTGTCATCTTTTACCCTCTCCAGGTACCTTACCATCCCATCGTCTCGAGTCTCATACTCTCCTCGGATTTGATTAGTCACTAAGACCGAGTCTGTTTTTAACACAATATGCTCCGCCCCGGCAGCTCTAGCTAACTCGACTCAAGTTATCACCACCTCATATTCGGATTCGTTGTTTGAGGCCGAGAAGGTAAACTTCAAGGCGTACTCAAACTCGTTTCCGTTAGGGTTGATGATAAGGATGCCGGCTCCTGAGCTGTTCGCCGTGGAGGATCCGTCGGTATACACTTCCCACACGTCGGGATGTGATTCTTCTTGATACGTGCACTCGGCCAGGAAGTCTGCAAGCGCTTGCCCCTTTATCGAAGGCCTCGGCTTGTATTGAATCCCAAAGCCGGAGAGCTCCACTGCCCATTTGATAAGTCTGCCGGATTTTTAGAATTTTTCTAATGCTTTCTCCAATGGCTGGTCGGTTAAGACCGTCACGGGATGTGCGTCGAAGTAGGGTTTTAGCTTCCTTGCGGCAACGACGATGGCGAAGGCTGCTTTTTCGGTTAGTGGGTAATTTCTTTCGGCGGCCAGCAGTGTATGGCTGATAAAGTAAATTGGGTATTGCTGCTTGTTTTCTTCCCTGACGATTACGGCACTGACCGTGGCCGAAGTAACTGCTAAGTATAGATATAGCGTCTCCCTCAGCGTCGGCCTGGACAGGGTCGGCAGTGTCAGAAGGTGGGCTTTCAGTTGCCTGAAAGCCGTGCTCTGTTCCTCCCCCCAGCTAAAGTTTTTATTCCCCTTCAGCACTTTAAAGAACGGAGTGCTCTTGTCGGCCGACCGAGAGATGAAGCGGGCGAGAGCCGCCATCCTTCCGGTCAGCGTCATAACCTCTTTTCGATTTCTCGGCTCCGGCAGATCTAGTATTGCTTGGACTTTCTCCGGATTGGCATCAATTCCCCTGGCGCTGACAAGCACGCCGAGGAACTTGCCGGCCCGGACACCGAAGTTGCATTTCTTTGGGTTAAGCTTCATTTCATATTTCCTTAGTGAACAAAATGTTTCGCTCAAATCGGCTAAGTGCTCGCTGTCAGACTTGCTTTTTACAATAGCATCGTCGACGTAAGCCTCGATGTTTCGCCCTTTTTGATCTTGGAACACTTTGTCCACCAACCTAGTGTAAGTTGCGCCATCGTTCTTCAAACCGAACGGCATCATTTTATACATGAATGTGCCGTGAATGGTGATGAATGCGCATTTAGGCATATCTTCCTCGGCCATAAATACCTGATGATACCCTGAGAAGGCGTCTAGCAGGCTTAGCATAGTGTAGCCTGCCGTGGCGTCAATTAAACTATCTATTCGAGGCAAGGGATAGCAATCTTTAGGGCATGATTTATTAAGATTGGTAAAATCAACACACATCCTCCACGCCCCTGACGATTTCCTCACCATTACAACATTTGCAAGCCACTCAGGGTAAGTACAAGGCATGATAAAGCCCGCCGCTAATAATTTGTCTACTTCAGCTTTGATGGCCTCATCCTTCTCGGCCGAGGAGTTCCTCATCTTCGCTTGCTGACAGCCGAGCGGTGGAGAGTACGTTCGGCTTGTGAACGATCACCTCCCGGCTCACGCCGGCATCTCGGCACCGAGTATGCGAAGACATCTTTGTTCTTCCTCGGCAGGTCTAGGAGATCGGCTACGAATTTTGGCTCCAGTCGACACCGACGATTCACGGTGCGCCCTGGGTCAATTTCCACTTCCTCGGTTTTGGCTCCTTCGACCATGCCGACATTAGTATTCATCAGGTCGCCCTCCTGCTGCAAGGATGGGCTCTTCCCTTTCTCGGATTTCTTCGCCACTTTGAGGGATTGCATGTTGCACCCCCTTGCAGACACTTGGATATTGACTATTTCATCTCTCTCGTCCTTTGAGACGAGCTTTTGTGCTTCCCCGGTCCGAGACGTACATCAATGTCGGGGCCGGATGGACATAATCGCATCGGCCTCGCTCAAAGTGACTCGGCCTATGAGAACATTGTAGGCGGACGAACCGTCGATAACCACGAACTCAGATAAGACATTTTTAGCCGCATCCGCTTGGCCGAACATCACCGGCAGTCTGATTGACCCCAGGGGTACCAGGCCGGCCCCAGAGAAGCTGTATAGCGGGTTAATGCAGGGGCTCAGGTCTCCAATCTTCAGACCCATATTAAGTAAGCACTCCCTGAACATGATGTTCGTGTAGGCGCCTGTGTCAATCAGGCACCTTTTAACCAAGTGGTTGGCTATATCCAGGTGGACTACAAGTGGGTCGCTGTGTGGGGCGACGACTCCCTCGTAGTCCTTCTTTCCAATGGTTATATCGGGGATGGTGGAAGCGGGGATCGCTGTTTTAGGCACAAAGTTGATGGCTTGGTATAATTCATTAAGATGTCGTTTGTGCCCATTAGCTGACCCACCGTTCTCGTTTCTCCCGATGACAACCTGGATCACTCCCATCCGTTGGAATACTGATTTTCTATTCGCCCCGTCGGCGCTTGCTCCTGGGCCTCCAGCTACATACTTGTTGAGGCTCCCCTTTCGGATTAGCTCTTCGATGGCGTTCCTTAGATGTCGACAGTTGTCAGTTTTATGGCCGGTGTGGCCGTGGTATTCGCAAAACTGGCTTGTGTCACCGTCCCTCCTCGCCTTGGGGGGCCTTGCCCACTTCTGTCCATCATTCTTGCTTAGGGTAAAGACCTCGGCTGGAGAGGCGACCAGGGGGGTGAGACTGCTGTACCGCTTCTGGTTGTATGGTCCCGAACTCCCCCCGGCGCCCGCCGAGTGCTGTTTCTTATTAAATCTCTCAGGCCGTGACCTATTCCCATCACGACGACCTTCATCTACGTTGTCCCACCGGCTCTTCCTCTCTGGGTGCCCAGCTTCACCGTGGCCTACCCAGGTTTTGTGATAGTCCTCCACCTTTACGGCTCGGTCGGCCATCTTTCTGGCGGAGTCTAGGTTGAGGTCTTCGCACTTGACCAGCTCGTTTTTGAACTCGCCTTTCGGGAGGCCTTTCATCAGCGCGAAGGCTGCCAGTTCAGTGTTCAGCTCACGGATCTGCTGAACCTTAGCATCGAATCTTTTCACGTAGCTTCGGAGGGACTCGTCCTCCCCCTGTCGGATAGTTAGGAGATCTGATGTTTCCACGGCCCTTCTCTTGTTGCAAGCATACTGGGCTATGAAATTGTCTCTTAGGTCGGCATAACAGTATACCGAACCATTAGGTAGCCCCTTGTACCAACTCTGAGCCATCCCATGCAGGGTCGTTGGGAAGACTTGGCACCACACCTCATTAGGCTGCTCCCATACCGACATGTACGACTCGAAAGCCTCGGCATGGTCGGTCGGGTCGCTATCCCCTTTGTATGATAAGGGCGGCAGCTTCAGCTTAGTCGGCACAGAGATCTATAGGACATAGGTGCGAGGGGTCATCGACCACGTGTCGAATGACACGCGGCGATCGGCTCCTCGCAACCTTAGTCCGGCTTCTCTCCCTCTGGCGGGAAGGGCTTCTTGTCCGACTTTGGTGAGTCAGACTTCTTTCATTCCTTCGGGGCTAGCCTCGTTGTTGTCGCGGCGACGCCCGTCCTCTCGCGAGTGGGGAAGGACTCGGTCCGCCACCGGCACCACGGGCTCTGGCGTTCTAGAACGCCCAGCTCCTTGTATCGCTCCGGACAAATTGTTCGGAGTCACTTTATGGGCCCTGGTCACATGTGGATGCGCTGCCGTCACAGTCGTCGTGACAGGGGTGACCGGCGTACTACCCATCAGGTCCAGGAATAGCTTTAATTTGGCCGCATCGACCACATGTCCCATGACAGTGACTTGGTCGGTAGGCAGCGGTGTTCTCGGCTCTTTCGGCATCCCGAACATCACCGGCTCGGTGACTCGGCCGGTGGGGGATCGCCGATCTCGAATTAGGAACGTGTCATCCTGGAAGAATGCAGTTCCTTCAATCGCAGTTTCTTGTTGCTTTGACATCTTCTTAGCTCGCTGAATGGTTTTTTTTTTTTTTTTTTTTTTTTTTTTTTTTTTTTATATAGGTGACTAGCTTTTAGTATCTATTCCCACAGACGGCGCCAATTGTTCCGGGTGTAATTCCAGAGCAGGATTGTGACCACTTAAGCTTGTAGAATGATGTCGTTGCCCGTCTCTTCCTTTCACTCTTTCCTGTCAAGATGAACAAACTGAGGGCTCGGCTTGGGGCCGAACGTACTCACTCCGACGCTCAAGTCAGTAAACTTAGAGAGATAAGTTGTATATTAACTTGACAAAGTATATTGTAGAGAGATAAGGGAGTTTATACCAGATATTCCAGTTAGTTTCTTAATGAGAGATGATGAGTATTTATAGACTTTCACCTTTTGTCACGTAGTGGCCAAGTGGCATAGCAGGTGGAAAGACTGTCTTACCCTCGGCCGAGGGACCCATGACAGGCGGCGGGCTGGTTGACTCCATGCCGAGGGGACGGATGTGAGTACGCGGATATGCTTCTCGGCGGCTAGTTGCGAGCCGAGACCAATGACAGTGACAGCCGACGGCTTCGTCGGTTAGGTCGCTTTTCCTTTGACTTGTTGTCTTTTGGCTTTGACCTTGGTCAATATGTTGACTCGGTTAGCGGGTGCAGAATATGCCCCATCACTTCTTAAATTACTAAATAAAATCTTATTTAATCACATTATAATAAGATGTCATTTTCTCTCTTATGATAATAATTTGTTCAATTTTAAGAAATTAATTAATCTGTATCGTCATACAATTAATTAACATTTTCAATTAAGGGAATCGTCCTTTAGGTGTGACCTCAAGGGATCAACTGATCACCACCGTCGCACGACAGTAATGTCAAACTCTAGCCAGCCAATCATTACTGATATGTGTGGACCAGTTGACTATATATTTAATGTATCATCCCTTTCGTATTCTTGTTATGAGATTTAAATATGTGATCAATATGATCGACAATTGTGATCGCATTATTGTCGGAGGACACATATTCCAACATATAGCTGACCCATTACTTGCATTTTTAGCTATCCAACAATTAAAGGAATCCGTATAAAACGAATCCGAGTTTGTTCCATCTCCAAGCTCTGACCAAATATCTATAGATATCGGACAATGTCTTAGCAAATGTTCAGCAGTCTCATCCTCTTCGAAACAGCGGGGACAAATAGTATCATCCGATAAATTCCGTCGCACTCTGTTGTAATTAGTCATTAGACGGTCATGGGCGGCGAGCTAAATGAACATACGAATCCGTTGTTGGACTGGGAGCTTCCAAATAAGTTTCCATGCCATCTGATTTTCTTCAGCCGGGTTGTCAGCTCCTTTCAAAATAATATGAGCCGATTTAATGGTGAATTTTCCATAAGATGTACCATTCCAGTAAAGCTCATCTTGTAAATACGGGTCAATACATAGAGAATATGAGGCGATTTTTTGGAGCTCTTCTTGTGGTAAATAATTTGCAAATTCATCCCATTACCATCCCGAATTCTCGTCCCACATATCGCTTACTGTAGCTCCAAGAATAGTTTCCGGAACGGGTGAGAGTACTTTGTCCGACAAGCAGCCTTTACCGGCCCATGAATGGTCCCAGAAGAGTGTTCTTCTTCCGTTTCCAACTGCCATAGAAACCCCTTTATGTATGAATTCGGCATTGGAGGTAATGCCTGCCCATACGTTTCACATATTAGCCTTAGGTTAAAACATGTCGATGTCACAACGACCATTACAATACTTAGCTCTAAGAACTCGTGCCCAAAGGCTTGATGGTTCAGAAAGCACGCGCCAACCAAGCTTGATTAAAAACGCAGCATTCGACTCACAAGAAGAGCGTAAGCCCAACCCGCCAAGGGATTTTGGTTTCTGAACCATCTCCCAAGAAATAAGATGAACCTTTCTCGCTTCCTCATTCCCGCCCCAAAGAAATTTCCGAGTTTTCTTATCAATATTATCACAAACTGACCTTGGTATCTTCGAGGTTTGCATACTATAATTAGCGATAGTAGATAGAGTCGACTGTATTAATGTGCTCCGTCCGGCCAAGGATAAGTGTCTGGTTTGCCAACCCGCTAATCTCTTGTTAAATTTTTCTTCAAGATGAGCAAAGGTAGCCTTAGTTACCCTACCATTAATAGTAGGCATACCTAAATAAGTTCCCAGATCGGCAGTGCCTTCGAAACCGAGTATACTACTAATCTCCTCTTTCTCGTGCTCATGTGTATTAGTAGAAAAGAAAATTTTTGATTTAGCAACACTAACCTTCTCCCCGGAGGCACGACAAAAATTATTAAGGACGTAATTAATAATATAAGCTTGGTCGGCTCTGGCTTCTGAAAAGGACGTAATTAATAATATAAGATTAGAAATTTTTGGACCATTTTTGCATATAGGGATAGGTAGCCAATCGGAACCTCGAATCCTTTCATCAATTGCCTGCTGTAGCTTCTCGAGGCACACAACAAAAAGATAAGAGGATAAAGGATCGCCTTGACGAACTCCTCTTGACGGTTTAAATTTTTCGGTCGGATTCCCGTTCCAAAGAATCTGCATAGTCGGAGTTGTAACGCATTCCATAATTGTATCAACCATAAGAGGTGGGAAGCACATATCTTTCAGCGTAGCCTCAATAAAATCCCATCGCAAACGATCATAAGCCTTTTCTAAATCGATTTTGATCGCCATATAGCACTTATTCCCCTTAGCCTTGCGCATAGTATGAATAGTTTCTTGAAATACGAAAATATTATCTGAAATTTGTCGTCCCGGTACAAAACCGCTCTGATTCTCGAAGATGAGCCGAGGTAGGACCTTCTTAATTCTATAAGCAATAGTTTTACTGACAATTTTATAGGCGACATTACACAAGCTTATTGGGCGAAATTGAGAGATATATTCGGGTCCGGAATTTTTTGGAATTAAGACTATATGGGTATCGTTTAAGCCATTAGGGAAACCTTTGCCCTCTAAAGCTTTCATCACCATGGCGCAGACATCTTCCCTAATAATTGACCAATGCTTTTGATAGAAAAGTGCTTGATAACCATCGGGACCTGGAGCCTTGAGTGAACCCATATCATGTACTACTCTTTCGATTTCAGCATGGGAGTAGTATTTTGTAAGCCAACTCCAGTCATCATTGCTAAACTCAGGAAAAATATCATAAGGGATATCAATATTTTCGTCATTAATTGCTTCAGTCGTGTATAGTGTCTTATAATATTCAACAATCATATTCTTAACTTCTCCCTCATCCTCTATCCAAACCCCATCATTGTTCTTCAGAGAAGAAATGCGATTTCTCCATCTTCGAACAAGTGTGCTAATGTGAAAGTAAGAAGTATTTATGTCCCCGTCTCGAATAAACTCAACCCAAGATTTTTGATACCAAAGCAGTTCTTCTCGTTCCAAAACCTCATCTAACTCGCGTCTGAGCTTTGCTTCGAGTTTAATAAGATTATTCTCCCTTTTAACCGAAAGATGCTTTTGACAACCTTCAATTCGAGCCAGGAGTTCTCTTTTTTTGTGAAAAATGTTTCCAAAAACCTCTTGATTCCAATTTTGAAGTTTATGAGATAAAGAGGATAGCTGATCAACTAGGGATGATCCGACAGTCCAACTTTCGTCAACAAATTCCGCAAACTTCTCATGATTTAACCAAGCAGCTTGGAAAGGGAAAGGTTTCCGGACCGATTGTAATGGGGCGAACCCATTTGGTGAAATGAGCAGGGGACTATGGTCCGATTGGTAAGCAGGGAGATGCTTGACACTGGCGTTCTCAAACCGAGTACCCCATTCGCTATTACATAAAGCACGATCTAATCTCGCACTTTGCCTTGTTTCACAAGAATTGCCCCGAGCCCAAGTATGAGAAGGACCCGAAAATTCTAGTTCAATTAACTCACAATCTTCTATCTAATCGTTGAAAAGTGCATATCGTCTTGCCATGTTATGATCTTCACCGTGTCTTTCTGTTAAAGACCTAGTCTCATTAAAGTCCCCGGCTAACATCCAAGGATAATTATTAGCTTTCGCATAAGTTTCTAGTTCAGACCACAGTTCATGGCGATTTTGCGTTCGATCGTAATAAATTGAGCATGAGATTTAACAGGAACTACATTCACTATTTCCGGGCGCCAATATAGCCAAATACCTCCACTAAAACCAACCGTGTCAACTCGGGAATGTCCGTTATATCCTAATACTGATCGAATTTTCTCAGCATGATTGCCATCCATATGTGTTTCTACCAGAGCAAGGATGGATGGTTTATAGATTTTAACTACTTCTTTTAGAGCGTTAATTTTAGTTTTACTTTTCCTCCCCTGGATGTTCCACACCATACAGATGATTGGGGTTAAATTGGGCGACAAACGAGGAATTCTGTCCGATATAAGATAAGGTATGCATGGTAAAGATGATAGATAAGCTCGACTTACTAGCGAGAGCATTTGATTAACATTCCATGGAATCGTCATCTCCACTTGGAGACTTACCGGCACATCTCTGAATAGTCGGAACATGACATCCATGACTGGACTCTCCGGTATCATCACCCCCATATAGGGTGCGGACATCCCCGACCATACTCGTACTTTGCAGGCTTGAGCAGGGAGAATCATCTCGACTGTTGGTGGTTGGGGGAGGTATCGTAGTTGTGGCAACGATGGGTGAAAGATGGATATATGAGGATTTGGAATTGGCAGCATCTTGAGAGTTGGAGGAAATTCGCAAGTTCGATGGATTTTTAGCGGCAGTGATAATAATATTTTTCTGAATGAGGGTGTTTGAATTAGTGATATCTTTTAAGATATTAGTTGCACCAGTATTGGACGGCTTTGGAATATTGAGAGGGTTTTGGTTTGATTTTTTCTTAAAATATTTTGAGGTCTTATTATTGGAATATTTTTGCATTATGTGGAATACTAGAAGGAATATTTGGTTGATTGGCTGAGGATGTGAAAGTAATATTTTCATTCGGAATTTCAGGCAATATATGTGGAGAAATTACCTCCTTAATAATTTGTGATTGGCTTGATAATATTTGGAATCTTGTACCAGAATTGTTAAATTGATTTTTTCCATAATTAAAGATACTGTTGGCTTGTGGATTTCTGATTATCGGCTGGACATTCCTTCGAGGAGGTTTTTTGACGAACATCCATTCACTAAAATTTGATTCCATATCCTGCTGGGCTGGTATTGAATTGATATCGGATTCCTTCTCCATTAGAATGCACTCTGTATCCTGACTAGACTATGGGTTTGAATCAATTGGAGCTATCTTTGCACTACTACAAATACAGGCAACCACAACGGCCCTTTAACAACGCTTATTCACGAAAATCATCAAAACACGTTGTAGAATTTATTCCGCGAATTTTACCAAACTTAATTACAACGGTTATGTGTTGTTAACCGTTGTTATTGGTTTTAACAACGGGTCATACTTAAACAACCGTTGTTAATGAAAAAACTAGTAACAACGGTTAAATTTTAACCGTTGTTAATGGTTTGGCGCCAAATTAGTCATTTTGCATGGCATGGTAAATCATTTTGAGTCATTTTCAGACCAATAATTTGATGGTTTAATTTATTGTTAAATCAATAATGGTCATTATATTGTTAAATAAAAATTCCCAAATTTGCATGGCATGGTAAATCCTGTAGCTTAGATATGCAGTATGCATGCATGCTGGTGTTGTCTTATTTTCTTGATCTTATTATTAGATGTGGATCTTTGGTGTTGAAATTGTTTGAATAATGTTGCAAAGATATGGTGCTTCTGCTTGTTACAATATGTATTGTTACAGGTTTGGACTGTAATGGAATTACAGTAATTTTTTTAAAAAAAAAGAGGTTCAACAATAACAACGGTTATATTTAAATTACCCGTTGTTAATACTTTCAACAACGGGTGTAGTAACTCTACCCGTTGTCAATGATTTTTTTTGACATATTTCATTTTGGCGCAAATTTGGTGAAAATATATTACAACGGGTATATTTTAACCGTTGTAATAAACTTTTGACAACGGTTGACTTTTATTGACCCGTTGTTATTAATATATAACAACGGTTCTTCTTTGAGCACCCGTTGTCAATAGTTTGTCTTAATAAAAAACTAATATAGAAACCCATACAGCATGCCATACACAAACACACACAACATTATTAGTTCAACCGTTGGTATCCTGTGTTAATTCTTCTCTCTTCCTCGCTTTTTACATTCTCGTCGCCGCCGTCGTCGTCCGCTTTCCGACGCCTTGATTCCGTTGCCTTCCCTTATCATCCTGCTCGTTCTCTTTATCATCATCATCAACAGGTATGTTCACTTTAATTTTGTGTTTCGTCATTAGGGTTTTAAGACGATTATCTTGTTTTTTTTTCATGCATCTGTTTGTTTTTCGTCTTCTTTGTTATCTTTATCATCCCGCATCATCTACTTTACTCCTCTTATTAGGGTTTAGGATTTTAGAAGCTTAATCTGTTGTTTTAAATTTTCATTCCTATTAGGGTTTAGGGTTTTAGATAATACTTTGCATGTACGTTGTTAAGTTGTTCATTTCCAGCTATATCATTCATATTTGGGTTTTAGGATTATCATGGGTGAAAAACGTAAAAGAAGTCAAAAGAATAATGAGCCTGGTGATAATAAGCCTGGTGAGAGGGGTGCTACGAAGTGCCGAAAGTCCTTGCGACTATAGCCGCTAAAAAGTAGTTCCAAATAACATGGAGTGAGATGGGTTTCCCTCTTTGGTCCAAATGCGGGTCTTTTCTCCAGTTGGATTGGTACTTGCACAAGACAGTTTGTGCCTATCCATTTAGATGATTTTAGAACTTTGAATTCAAAATTGGCGGAGTTATACTTGGCCCGTGTAAAGGAAGGTTTTATTATACCCGATAAAAGCCATGATGAGTATTTAATGCATAAGGCAGCGGATGTCCACAGGCAGTGGAGGTGTGGCGTTGCTAGGGATTGGTTGTATGTGGACAAGGCAACGGGGGAGATGCGTAAGAGCCCACCGGAAAACAAGTGTCCCACCATCAAGCAGGAACAATGGGATCTTTTCAAAAAGATGAGAACTACTGAGAAGTTTCAGGTTAAATATCCTCGCCTTTTAACGATTTACCTATCATTTTTTTAATTAATGAGTCCTTTATATAATCTTTTTATTATCTCATCTACTTGCGCTTTTATATAATTATTTGAAGGTCGTTAGCAGAAGAAATCGTGCTAACATTTCATGCAAGAAGGGGAAATTCTATGGTTCTCGAGGCGGTTACAGAAAGATAGAAGAGGACCTCGTAAGTAGCATGCATTATTCCCCTGTGAGACTTTATTTTTTTAATCACACTTGAACTTGCATTGATACACATTTACGTGTATAAATGTTACCATGTTAATGTGTAGGTGGCAAAGGGAGTGAAAGAGGTGGATCGGCATGTAACTTATAAAGAAGGGCACACGCCTAAAGGATCCCGGTCGTCGCGTGACAAATATGATGAGGAAGTTTTGGCCAACATAGTAAGCATTATTTTATTAAGACGAGTTCATTACTAACTTTATTATTTTAGTCACAAATATAATTTGAAGTTTATTTAATATATTATAGGACAACGTATTGAAAGAGGTAGAAGAAGGGAAATTCACTCCCAGTGGTCGTAATGACGTTCTTTCTAGAGCGATCGGCCGACCCGAACATCCAGGTCGTTTAAGGGGCGTCCCGTTACAGGTTGGAGTAACAAAATATTATGGGAAAACTGCCCAGATAAAGAAGAAAAGGAAGACTAAGTCTGAGAAGGCTGACATGGTAACATTTATTCTAGGATTATTTCATGGGAATAATCCATCCTATGAGTGCCCTGCAAATAACACTCTAACCTATCAGTAATTCTAATTAAATCCGTCCTATCTCCCTTTCTTCCCATAACACTCTCGGAAGACGGGCAACCTGAAGAACAGGTCACCTTGTAAAAGACGCTAACAACAAGTAGACTGTTTTAAGACAGTCAATACCAAACCCCAACCACTGTCAACCACCACCCCACCATCATCGTCGACGGCCGCCGGAGACCTGACCCACACTTCAAACACGACTCCCCTACATCAACACTGTCACCTTTCAGTCTTTCACCACCAATTGAAACAACCGTCTCGATGTCGGAATCGAACTAACTTGAGCTTGTTGCCTGTGTTTCATCATGGGTTGATGGTTGATCTTGAGCATTGTAAGTGTTCGTTTCAGCTAACAATGCCAAACTTCTTTTCCATACAGGACAAGATTAGTCAACTTCCAGATGATATTTTGCTCAAAGTTCTTTCCACATTAGACTTAAAAAATGCTGTGAAAACTAGCATCCTTGCAAAAAGGTGGAAATACTTGTGGACATGGCTCCCTGTTCTCGACTTTGATTATAAAATTTTGTCCGACAATTTCAAACCGCAAAGATACATAAATATGATATAATCAAGTAGTTTATGGACACCGTGATCTCTCTATTAGCAAGTTTAGAGTTTTTTTTCTGTTCTTTGTGGGGCAGTGAGGTGAGCCAAGTTGAGAAATGGGCCCGATTTGCCTTTTAAAAAAGAGTTGAGGACCTGAACTTGGACCTGGACCTGAAGCTTCTAGCTTCCACAAACACTTCGAGATTCTCTTTAGGATTAGACCTTTTAAAGCATCCTCAGAAATTCAGAATAATGGCATCATCAACCTTAAATCGCTCTGTCTGTCATGTGTTGATTTAAGTGACAAAGTCTTACTGCATCAATCTGAAGCTGTTTCAGATAGATACAATTTATCAAGGTCAAATGCTTCAATTTATCCGACACGATGTTCAATCTGTGCAGATCAGTTTCCATTTTAAAGACATTCGTGAATGCGTCTTGACACACATGGTGTTTAAGAGGGTTCCAAAGCTTGTTGAAGCAAATTTTGACGGGGAAAGTTGCATTTACCTGTTTCCTATCTTGGAGCGAATTTCACACTTACCAAAGCAGCTGACGAAGCTTTCCTTTTCTCCATCTGTGAGTATAGAATCGTAATTTTTTCCTCTTTTCAGAAATGGAATGCAGCTCACAACTTCCTCTTAGAAAATCACTTCAACCTTCATTAAATCAATTCCTAAATCACCCTATTCAATTCACTAACACCGGCTCAACTTGCATCAAATTCGAACCAAATTAAGCCCAGAATTCCAAAACAAATCCAAATTTTAATTTGATTCACATAATACTTTAAAAAGAATTGGTGCTCTCTGCGAGTTCAGCGGAGGTGTGGTGGTGTTTTTGACGGTGGTGATTTTGGCGGTTGTTGAGTGGTGGTGATGGGCGAATGGGAGTTGTGATGATGGTGAAGGAGAAACTGAAAATGGGGAAGAAGAAGAAGAAGAAGATTGGTTATAAAAAGGAGGAAGTGAGTAGTGATGACCTAATGTAACCGGTCAAAAATTGGGTAAGTTTGTTCCGGGAAGAAAGGGGGATAGGATGGATTTAATTGGAATTACTGATAGGATAGAGTGTTATTTGCAGGGCACCTATAGGATGGATTATTCCCATGAAATAATCCTTTATTCTATTATTTTCATTTAAGTTCAATTCACATGTTATTGTTGGGATAAAAATTGCTGACACATTACATTCTTGGCAAGCAGCTTGATTAATGGCATCCGTACTACTAAAGCCGAATCTTTGGAGGTAAGCTTTCCAAGAAGAAGTGAAGATGATGGAGGATGTCATTTCTAAAGGGGGTAATAATAAGGTACAACAGATTGGTCAAGAGGCCGCTACTACCTTGGCAATACATGAGAAGGAAGTATCGGTCAACGAGATTCAGAAAAATCAGGTACCTAATAATGCTTCTGAAGTTGTAACAACTAAAGCCGATCAGGTACCTAATACTTCCTTATTTTTCTTTTCTTTTTTTTTTTGGGTAAGATCGGGGGTGTGTTCACTCCCACTCTAATGCTATAACTTTGACATGGTGCCATTGAATTGGTTAATTTTATTAGGTAAATAATGGGTCCGAAAAGGAGATGCAACTTGAGAAGACGGTGATGGAAAACAAAGATACATCCCCTTCAAGTCGGTTCCTGTTTTCGTAAGGTATGCATGAAGTGTTTAATTAGTTAAATTTATATGAATGCTGAAGTTTGTGCAAAAATCGGCCCGAGACAGAAAGCGTTTTTGCAAAATCTTTTGAATTTTGAAGCGTTTTTGCAAAGATATAATAATGTATGTGTATATTCTTCAGCCGTAAACAAGAGGCCGATTATTCTTGTTGACCCTAAAACCGAAAAGCCACATGTGCGTGTTGGCCGGGGTCTCGTAGAAATGCACACCAAATCAGAGCAATGAAAAATCGTAGTTCATGGCGAAAAACTTTTGCCGAATCATACCAAAGTAGAGATAACTACGGTCTTACCAGCCATGAAAACTTGCAAATCGCTGTCCCGATTCAGACGACATTACCATTCCGGGAGATGCGCTTGGAAGTTTCATCCAATGGCCTGAAACTCACATCTACTTGGCGAAGATATCTCCGCCGCCTCGCAAGCTGAAAGCGATTGGGGTTAGAAGAAATACCTTTATATATATGTTATATTTTTAATTGTTGAATGTTTTTATATGTTAAATTTATATGTTATTTTTTTTTTTGTAGGGAACAAAAAAGACGGCTTTGACGGATAAGCCTAAGTCCACAGACATGCCAACGACCTCGTCGAGACAACAACTTGATGAGGTATTTAATTAACTTCTCCATTTTTTTAAAAATTAGCCTCGCTCCCTTTATTTATATTTTGTCTGTATTTATAAAAAGCATGGTAATTTTGTAGGGGACAAAAAGACCGATAAGCCTAAGTCCCCGGTCTTACTCGCTACTACTACCTCATCATTGAAAGAGCAGGTTGACGAGGTATTTAATTAAGTACGCTTTTATTTTTATTACTCCAACTAGGATATGTTACCTTTGGATTTTTTATTATTTTAATTATCTACTACATGTGTAGGCTGGTGGTAGTAGCACAAAATCAAAGACTCATTCTTTCCCGGACGTGAAAGTTAGGAGTTTAAACTCCACACAATATAAAGGGAAGGATTACATGCAAAAAGTAAGAACGGTGACGATGATGAGTGTAACGCCCCGTAATTTCGGACCATTATTATTTTGCGGAAGTAATTTATTAATCAAGTAAAATTTGATATTAATGTATTTGAAGTAATAATAATTCAAAGAAATATAATTTTATTATATTTTGAAGAAAAGTATTTATTTTGATAGTTTCGAAATGTTTAAAAATAGTTTAAACCGTGTAAAAACTTTTTATTTCGAAATAAGGGCATATCGGGGAAAAATGACAACTCTTTTGAAAATTGGGCAAACGATTTTGGAAATGGGTCGTATGAGTATTCAATTTTCTTGTAATCTCGTGTTTAAGAACTTTGGTCTTGTCGGAATTTGCATTTGACAAGCGGTTCTAATTATTATCGAAACGAACCAAAACCGACTCGTAAAATCCCGACTAAAACCCGCACCTTCCTCCTTTCCTCTCCCTTTCACGCGGCACCCTCCCCCTTCCTTTCCTGTTGCTTTTCTTTTCCATCTACTCCAAACAATTCTATCACCAAAGAAACACCATTTTTGTACCAACTAAGCTTTTCAAGCCAAATTTCACCATAACTTCCTCATTTCTTGTCGGATTTTCACATAATTTATATTTCCGGAATTCTCTCGTCGAGATCTACAACCTAGTATGTTTTAATTTCAGTTTTCATTAAGTTGTTTTAAGACGAATTTGGGTAATTTCGGTATTTTATACTTATTATTGTGTTTTTATTGTTTATTTAGGTGAAGATTTGGAGGACGAGTTTGGGGACTCGTATATTGTCGAAGATAGTGGCTAGTTGCTTGTTAGGGTTTGGTTTTCAAGGTGCTAATTGCTCATTTTCTAGCTTAAGGTAACATATTTCGAGTTACTCGACGAATAATCGTCACATTCTTTGTTGTTTTTGTATGTTTTTGTGATTTTTATTTAAGTAGTTAATTCCACATGATAATATGGTTGCATGCATGGCTAATTCATGTCTTTTGGTTAGTTTAAGTTAACATATTAGTATGGGAACGATTAATTATGTTTCAGACGGTGTTATACTGAACAAAAATGGAGAAATGGAGGTGTGGGAGTGGCGGCGCAGTGCAAAGCGAGCCCACGGTAGTGGGGTTGGCCCGGTTGGTCCGTCGCTTGTTTCGCGGTTTTTCATGCTTTGTTCATCGTTTTAGGTTCATTAATGTTATAGTTAGTATAAGTTACATATGAGTACATTTTTGAATTGAATCATATTAGTAGTAAAAATTATGTTAATGGTAAAAAATTATGTTTATATTGGTAGTTGCACATGTTAGGGTAGATTATAAAATGAAATTGTAATGATTAGGCTCAAAATGAATTTTATAGCGATAATTGTAATGTTTTGATGATTGTGCCGAAAACTTAGCCTTAGTCCCTTTGACTGATTCGATGTCAGTTAATTGAGTGATTGGTCAGCCGCAATTTAACCTGCACTGCCGCAGGTCAGGGGTTGCGGGTAAAAATTCGGTTGGATGAAATTTTATATGAATTGGATAATCGGCCTTTTTCTTGTGTTAGGCCATTTATCAAGTTTTTAGTTCACATGTATAGTTAGTTGAATTTAATAGTTTCTTATATTGTAGAAACGGCCCTAGATTCCCCGAAACCTTTAATATTGTTAATAATGTTAGAAATGGAATTTGTATTGAATACTTCTTGCAGGTTGTTGTGGTTGTCATAGATAGGTCTTTATAGTCTTTGACGAGTATATGTTCACTGCTTAATAGCCTTTGTGTTCCTGACTTGGTGGGATTATATCCAAGTTGGGGCATGACCTCGTTACTTATTTTGGTAGTAAGTGGTCAGCTTAAGTACTAGCCAACCCTTTGGTGGACTCCTTAGGGTACTCACTTTGTTTTAGAAAAATTGTGGGTCTTGGGTGCGGTGGTGTGTATCCGCATGTCTAGGTCTCATGCATTTTAGGCTAGGGTTGTGTTGTGTCTTGGCCATGTTTTGATAGAACCTCTGAGCCAAGATACCGGTTCGATTACCTTCCCTACCTCGTGGTATAGACTCGAGTTACAGAGTGACTATTGACCGTACTAAGAACTTATGCCTGTCTTTGATATATTGCCCTTTCTTGTATGGTGACTTTATGAATTGTAATAGGTGAGATGTAAGCCGGTTACAGTTGATAAAGTTTGGATTACTACTTGTTATATGTTTCACATGATAATTTAAATTGGTCAGTTTAGTATTCATATGTTAGAATACTTGGAAATTAGATTAATTATCATGTTGTTTACATGTTACACTACATGTTACATTAAAAATGACATTTCGTGGCTGGGAGGACTCGAAGTTACTCCCCACTGAATTGTGGCTTTCGTGTTTGTATAAAATGCGATTGACAGGTACTTGATGCTTAGTTGGGGTTCACGGACGAGCTAGTGAGCAAGAGAACCTTGGACCTAGTTTGGCTATTTTTATAGTAAACCTTTAGACTCTTGGTTATGTATATATTTTGAAGGGACATATGTCTCCCTCTTTTACTTTGGTTTGTATCTCTATATTTTCTTGCCTTTAGCATAGATATGTAAATTAGTTGTTGGTATTTACAGGTTTTGGCACCCTCCTCTTGGAGATGTTTGTGAATGGTTTAGAAAAGTTTTAAAAATTACAGGTTTTGTCTAGTTGAACCAATTACAAACATATCCTGTCAGTTTTTCTGTAGAATTTACGCAATTATTTATCGCTATATTTAAGGGTGTCACAGTTGGTATCAGAGCCTGTTGCTCCCGACGCACGTTTGTGCACCCCACTTAAAATCACTTGACCTTTAAATAATAAACTTGAGAGATGGGTAGGATGGGTAGATTTAGGATTTTATGTGGTAGTCTGTTTGTGATTGCTATTTGTTAGGTTCTAACCAATGTTCTATTTTGCAAGATGGCTCTCCAAGAAACGTAGATAATGCAATCTTACCAGTTGGGTTTGTTAATTGTTAGTTATTAATTTTCGTGCCGTTGAAGCTATGACCGTGATCTTACTCGTTGGTGACCAAGACTGAGTGGCCGTTGCCGAATGTTGAAGATTGGTTATGCCAAATGAAGAATGCTTCCACTTTCTCGATACTTCTTTTCGTGTTCAGTGTATCTTACCTTAATCTTCCAATCTCGTTGTTTATTCGACTTTTTAATTCCTCTTCTCTCGCCTTGGAAACTACTCTTCTATTCTTTCTCCCGATTCATCCTTGGTTCGTTTTCTTTTTATAATAAGAGTCCTTGTGGACACCTTCCTTTTATTCCGCAGGATAGTTCCCTTGTTCAAGAGAACCCAGTTTTGAGAGAATGTATCATTGGAGGGCGTGAACGAGTTGAGAAATTGATTGTTTAGGGTTTGAGTTGTAAAGGAGAATATAACTTGGGATCCTTTGGTTAGTCTTGTTAGTTGTGCTTGATATGAGAACTTAGTGAAATGAGAAACACCTTGGGATTTATGTCTATTGAGAGCTTGTTTGTTATAGATGATTGAGCATGAGTACTACCATAGCACATAAGATGGAATGAACCTGAGCTACTTCATTTGAGAGTCTCGATGTTTCCTGTGGAGAATTAAAGGAATGATAGTTAGCACTAATCCTTGTAGGCCTTGAAAGGAATACAATAGGACATTGATGTTGCTTAATGGATTGGTATCGTACTTTGGAATTAGTTAGTTTGTTAAACCTTTTGAGTTGACCAAATCTAGTATAGAGTAGCCCTTGTTGACCTTTCGAAATTTGAGAACACGTGGTTGACCTTATTAATCATATCTGGATTTGGGAATTTTGGTGGAATGTTGTTAGATGTAGTTCGTGAGTTCAAGGATGTGATTCTAATTTATGATATCGGAGACTAGAAGTATTAAGTGGTGAGATGATGGAGTAGACAAGCTATGGTACTTGGGGATGACATAGTAAGTGAAGTTCAATGACGAGAATTGTAAAGGAGATACTTTGGGACATGGGTGGTAACAAATGAATTTGTGTGGTGAATTGATTTTGGCTCTTAGAACCAATTGAGTTGAGGAATACCTACCCTCGTGGAGTCCTTGTTAGTCCTATGATTTGGTGGACTTTTGAGGCTTTGTTGAGCACCTTAGTGATGTAACCTTACCATATCGATCATAAGCTTTGATGAGTGTTTGGTAAGCAGTAACCCTTTCATTATGCCGCTTCTGTTCTCCTTTCCTTCTCTTTAACGATCATTGAACCCTGTTTTTATGCCAAAGTTTACGTGTCTTCTTCTTGCCCGAGATATCTTCTTAACTCGAATACCTCTTATTTTTGCCAACCGTTATCTTTACGGTCCGACTCCTTAGTTTCCTAACTTGTCAGGCTCATGCACCCTTCGAAAATATTTTACCGTTTCTCTATCCCGTTATCACTCCTTATCCCCTTAGTATAGTTGGTACCTTGTTGACCATGTTTACAGAGTTAGTGAGATGTGACTTGAGGATATAGGATTGACTAAGTAGTCGAGTTTGTGATTGGCTTCCGTAATCACTTTGGAGATGAGGGTTTGATAATGTAGATGTTACCGTGTGAGAAATGTTAAATGTGGGATTATTAGTTGGTTTTAGTGAGTGATATTGATTACTACTTGAGGTATGGTATGAGAGTGAGAGTAAGCTACATTATTGGGAGGTTTTAGCACTTGTTTTGGTAACTAAAAAGGGTAATGGTATGGTTGACACCAATTGTTAGGCTAAGGAACATAATTTCAATTTATGGTTTTAAGAACTCTGAGGTGATAAAGTGTTGTTACAATTATGACCTTGTTCCTTGAGAATTTGATGGTAAGTAAGTTTAGGATATCAAATTTGAAAGAATACTCCTTGGGGATGTTGATGACCAGAATGGATTGGTGATGTGATTTGGTATTAGTTGGCTCTTGAGAGTTCTTGAGTTGAGAGAGACTTAGTATTGAGAAGAATTTGTTAATCCTATAGTTTTATAGACCTTGAGGTCGCATTGAGTACTTGAGATGATGGGACGGTGTTGTAGCTGAGTGTAGCTGAGTGTAGCTGAGTGTAGTTCCGCTTTTGGCAATCCTTAATAAGTAAAAGGATAGAGGAACTTGAGATCCTATTGATTTTTCGGATTTTGGGGTTGGTATGTTACTACCTTGTTTTGAAATGAGAACCTTGTGGAATATTTGAGGAACCCATAGTTGACACTAGTTGGATACGAATATAACTTTGTTGGAAGCCTTGACCTTAGGCTTGTGAAAGTTGTTTCGGGATGTTTGAGGATTTGGAGCGATGAGATCACACTTATAGTGAAATATCTTGTTCCAGGGAATATATTAGGAAGAGGTAACATAAGCGATTGAGGAAACCCTTGGGAGTGATGTGGTTATGAGTTTTGTTGTTAGGAAGTTTTCAGAACCGTTTTGAGTGATGCTGTTGTTTGAGATAAGAGTGTCTGGCGTTTCCTTGTTGTCTAATCTCCCTTCTTCCTTGATCATGAGCGTTACCGCTCATACCTCTCTTCCTTACTTCATCATACTCCTCTCATAAGTTTGATGTTGGTAACCTATGAAACTCCATCTTTGACACCCTGTTAGGTTCGACTTCAATTCTTACCCCATGAAATTCATTATAGCTCTCTTGTTGATTAAGTTTGAGCTCTCTTAACATACTTTGTTTTTATGCTATCTAAGTTACTTTCTTTTTTTGTACGACTTCTAAACTTTCAAGCTACCAGTTTCGATTCATTCATAAAAGTTTATGTCACTTCTGCAAACCTAACCTATTTTTAAAGATTTGAAAATGAAATTTTGATTTATTTCCGTAAGGTATTCCTTTTTCTTACTCTTTTTCCGAGTTACTAAGCCGTGTTTAATCATAATTAGTAAAGATATTATTCTTATTATAGAACTTTAAACTAAAAGTTTGAAAATGCTTTTATGATTTTCAATGGTTTTAACATTAGTGAATGTTAAATCTCGTTGTTGGAGACGTCCCAATAATGGGTTTTCTCATTTATTGGTGTAGAAATATTTTTATATCTTGATATGAATGTGGATGTTCTTGTCTGATCAACAAGAGTATCACCGTTTCATTGAAAAGATACCAATATTTTCTTATAACTATATTATTAAGATGTTGTATACTATAATTTCTCCTTCTAAGTTTCGAGGGCGAAACTTTTTAAAAGGAGGGGTGATTGTAACGCCCCGTAATTTCGGACCATTATTATTTTGCGGAAGTAATTTATTAATCAAGTAAAATTTGATATTAATGTATTTGAAGTAATAATAATTCAAAGAAATATAATTTTATTATATTTTGAAGAAAAGTATTTATTTTGATAGTTTCGAAATGTTTAAAAATAGTTTAAACCGTGTAAAAACTTTTTATTTCGAAATAAGGGCATATCGGGGAAAAATGACAACTCTTTTGAAAATTGGGCAAACGATTTTGGAAATGGGTCGTATGAGTATTCAATTTTCTTGTAATCTCGTGTTTAAGAACTTTGGTCTTGTCGGAATTTGCATTTGACAAGCGGTTCTAATTATTATCGAAACGAACCAAAACCGACTCGTAAAATCCCGACTAAAACCCGCACCTTCCTCCTTTCCTCTCCCTTTCACGCGACACCCTCCCCCTTCCTTTCCTGTTGCTTTTCTTTTCCATCTACTCCAAACAATTCTATCACCAAAGAAACACCATTTTTGTACCAACTAAGCTTTTCAAGCCAAATTTCACCATAACTTCCTCATTTCTTGTCGGATTTTTCATAATTTATATTTCCGGAATTCTCTCGTCGAGATCTACAACCTAGTATGTTTTAATTTCAGTTTTCATTAAGTTGTTTTAAGACGAATTTGGGTAATTTCGGTATTTTATACTTATTATTGTGTTTTTATTGTTTATTTAGGTGAAGATTTGGAGGACGAGTTTGGGGACTCGTATATTGTCGAAGATAGTGGCTAGTTGCTTGTTAGGGTTTGGTTTTCAAGGTGCTAATTGCTCATTTTCTAGCTTAAGGTAACATATTTCGAGTTACTCGACGAATAATCGTCACATTCTTTGTTGTTTTTGTATGTTTTTGTGATTTTTATTTAAGTAGTTAATTCCACATGATAATATGGTTGCATGCATGGCTAATTCATGTCTTTTGGTTAGTTTAAGTTAACATATTAGTATGGGAACGATTAATTATGTTTCAGACGGTGTTATACTGAACAAAAATGGAGAAATGGAGGTGTGGGAGTGGCGGCCGGCAGGCCCAAGCAGGCCCACGGCTGCCGTGGGGTTGGCCCGGGTTGGTCCGTCGCTTGTTTCGCGGTTTTTCATGCTTTGTTCATCGTTTTAGGTTCATTAATGTTATAGTTAGTATAAGTTACATATGAGTACATTTTTGAATTGAATCATATTAGTAGTAAAAATTATGTTAATGGTAAAAAATTATGTTTATATTGGTAGTTGCACATGTTAGGGTAGATTATAAAATGAAATTGTAATGATTAGGCTCAAAATGAATTTTATAGCGATAATTGTAATGTTTTGATGATTGTGCCGAAAACTTAGCCTTAGTCCCTTTGATGATTCGATGTCGATTAATTGAGTGATTGGTCACCGCAATTTAACCCGCACTGCGTCAGGGTCAGGGTTGCGGGTAAAAATTCGGTTGGATGAAATTTTATATGAATTGGATAATCGGCCTTTTTCTTGTGTTAGGCCATTTATCAAGTTTTTAGTTCACATGTATAGTTAGTTGAATTTAATAGTTTCTTATATTGTAGAAACGGCCCTAGATTCCCCGAAACCTTTAATATTGTTAATAATGTTAGAAATGGAATTTGTATTGAATACTTCTTGCAGGTTGTTGTGGTTGTCATAGATAGGTCTTTATAGTCTTTGACGAGTATATGTTCACTGCTTAATAGCCTTTGTGTTCCTGACTTGGTGGGATTATATCCAAGTTGGGGCATGACCTCGTTACTTATTTTGGTAGTAAGTGGTCGAAACTTAAGTACTAGCCAACCCTTTGGTGGACTCCTTAGGGTACTCACTTTGTTTTAGAAAAATTGTGGGTCTTGGGTGCGGTGGTGTGTATCCGCATGTCTAGGTCTGCGCAGATTTTAGGCTAGGGTTGTGTTGTGTCTTGGCCATGTTTTGATAGAACCTCTGAGCCAAGATACCGGTTCGATTACCTTCCCTACCTCGTGGTATAGACTCGAGTTACTGAGTGACTATTGACCGTACTAAGAACTTATGCCTGTCTTTGATATATTGCCCTTTCTTGTATGGTGACTTTATGAATTGTAATAGGTGAGATGTGTAAGCGATTCTGATTGATAAAGTTTGGATTACTACTTGTTATATGTTTCACATGATAATTTAAATTGGTCAGTTTAGTATTCATATGTTAGAATACTTGGAAATTAGATTAATTATCATGTTGTTTACATGTTACACTACATGTTACATTAAAAATGACATTTCGTGGCTGGGAGGACTCGAAGTTACTCCCCACTGAATTGTGGCTTTCGTGTTTGTATAAAATGCGATTGACAGGTACTTGATGCTTAGTTGGGGTTCACGGACGAGCTAGTGAGCAAGAGAACCTTGGACCTAGTTTGGCTATTTTTATAGTAAACCTTTAGACTCTTGGTTATGTATATATTTTGAAGGGACATATGTCTCCCTCTTTTACTTTGGTTTGTATCTCTATATTTTCTTGCCTTTAGCATAGATATGTAAATTAGTTGTTGGTATTTACAGGTTTTGGCACCCTCCTCTTGGAGATGTTTGTGAATGGTTTAGAAAAGTTTTAAAAATTACAGGTTTTGTCTAGTTGAACCAATTACAAACATATCATGTCAGTTTTTCTGTAGAATTTACGCAATTATTTATCGCTATATTTAAGGGTGTCACAATGAGACTGCATGAGGAGGCTGGC
This sequence comes from Silene latifolia, assembly GCF_048544455.1. NCBI lineage: Eukaryota > Viridiplantae > Streptophyta > Magnoliopsida > Caryophyllales > Caryophyllaceae > Silene > Silene latifolia. The sequence continues at coordinate 23,740,606 of NC_133536.1, forward strand.
CATCGCATAGCCACCGAGCAAGTGATAGTTATTCCGCTCGAGGAGGATATTCTAGGGGCTGAGCGCCAAGTGCTTATATCATGGGATCTGTTAGCCGTATGGGCTGGCCTAGACTAGATTGATATAGCACACATATTTGTTTGGATGAAGTAAGTTTCTTAATAAATAATTTCATAGTCTAATATTCTGACTACTAGATAGTGTTTTAAATACCGGAATTAATACCGTAATAATGTAGGATATTGAAATTGAGAGTGATCCCCGAGAAGAATATTCCATCTGATCAATACGGATTCCTGTGCCACTATGTTTTATCTTTATTTATTCGGGATTTCTCGTTCGAACAACGGGTAGATTATATTGCTCAGCAATTGGCGACAACCAAGAAGCTGATTTTTGGCGTTTATAATGAAAAAGGGTAATAAACAAATTAATATTACGTTTCCCCCTACAATTGCATTTTCATAACTAATATATGTACTTGTTAATAATGATGATGTCTCTTGATGTAGGACTCATTGGGTGCTAGCAGCCATCATGCCGACAAGGAATAAGGTTTTCTGGTTGGACTCTTTACATCATCAACCAAGCGAGACTTTTAAGCACTTGATTAATATGTAAGTTTATAATACTGATTTATTTATAATAACATTTTCAATTTTTATTTATAGAAAAAAGCTCTTTCATATTTTTGCCCCTAAAAAAATTAGTTTCTGCCTCCTTTTTTATTTTTTAAAAAAAGGGCCTTTAGAGCATCCGCAAAGGTGAGGCTCCCCATATCTTCTCTTTCCTTTTCTTATTCGTCCACCTCATTTTCCACTAACTTTTCCATTTACCCTCCCCATTTCATAATTACATTTATGCAACAATGGGGTTCCCCAATTCACACACAAAAATTTGGGAACCTCTCCAAAAGTAACACAAATTGCCTTACTTTTTTTTTGGGGAGCTCCTCTAAAAACAGTGGAACCTCAAATGTTGGGAAGCTTTGTGCAACAATGAGGAGCCCCATATGAGGAGAGAGAGGACATATGGGGAGGCACCTCCCCACCTTTGCGGATGCTCTTAAGAAGAAAAGAGCAAACGAGCAGGATCAACCCACGAAAGATTCTGATGTTGGCCCTGATTTTATTACGATAACAGGGGTACGTGCTCAAATACAATAACATTAAGTGCAAAATCTGTGTTTAATACTAATACAATACCTAAAGTTCAAGATTCTGATGTGAGCCTTCTCTCGTCTGTTTTTTTTATGTAATAATAGGCCCCTCGCCAGCCAGATAGCATACAATGTGGATACTACGCTTGTCGGTTCATGTTGGAGATTATTAGGCGAAGATATCTCGTTATTCCAGAAAAGGTTAGTAATAATTTAAACATGTGTTTATTACTTTTTTTTTAAATTAGAGCTAATGTTGTCTTGCTTGCTGCTATATATACCATGATGTTGCTAATGTTGTCTTGCTTGCTGCTATATATACCATAATGTCTTCTCTTTGTTTTTTCCGCAAGATGCAATCAACCCGTCATAACAGTTGAGCGTACTCAAGTATAGATATAGACGAGGTAAGAGACATGTGGGGCAACTATGTCTTAGAATATATTAGAAATGCATGATACTCAGAGTTTAGATCAACTTATTAGTAAATTTTTTGTTGAAGTTAGGGAATGATTAGTTCATGTAAATTCAACTCCTTGTAAGTATATATATATATATATATATATATATATATATATATATATATATATATATATATATATATATAGTGTTGAGATCAAATGAGTCCCCCTCCTAAGTGTGAGTCCATAAGTCCTCCTTAGAGCCCTTGGATGAGCACTATGGAAGGCTGAGATTGAAGACAAAAAACAAGGGATTAATTCCTAATTAAGCCCACTCTCTCACTACCTTAACTAATCCACCCTAATTATCACTAATTTCACTATATATAATTTATTATCACACCCATTTATCTCTCATCTCACACAATTCATTCACCTTCTCTATCAAAAACCCAATAAATTCAAAAAAATTTCCCCCTCTTTTCCTCACCAACCCACCATTCCCGACACCACCATTCCCGACACCACCACCATCTGCCGCCACCCCCACCACCCACGACACACCCACCACTGCCACCGTCACCCTCTCTTTCCTTTGCCGCCTCTCCTCCCTCCATCCGCGACAACTCACCACCACGACCACCGACCACTCCTTCCTCCCACCACCCCACAACCACCACTCACCAGCTCCGTCGGTCAGATCTACTGCTCCGTCCTCCTTGCACCCCCTGCCACGCCGACCACCTTTCGTCCTTCATTTCTCTTTTTTCATTTTTTTTAATGTTTTGATGGTGGTTATGTAAAATGATGGTGGTCATTTTGTTGTGTTTTGTACTCCGTATTGTTTTTATTTGTCTTTCCCTTTTTTGTTTTTGTTTTTATTTTATTTTTTGATGTTTTTGTTTTAAGTTTTAGATTTGTTTTATTGATTTTGTTTTATGTCATAAAGTTAGATCTATCTTTGAAAAGTTAAGTTTTTTTCAAATTTCATATGTCAAATATCGTCTTAATTTCTATTTTTTAAAATCTCATATTGTTTAAATTCGTCTTGTGTGCTAAAAATTACACATTGTGGGCTAAAAATCTTGCATTTATATTTTTATTTCGTTTTTTTAATTTATTTTGTTTAAATTTACCTATTGTGTGCTAAAAATTATGCTTCCAATGATTTCAAAATTCAAATTTTGAAATTCCCGCCTCCAATGTTTTCATGCGATATTTGTACTCCATTTTATGCTTGTTTCTATTAAAATTATACTTATTTTAATTAAAATTACACTTTTTTCTGTTAGAATTACACTTTTCTCCATTAAAATTACACTTTTTTCTGTTAAAATTATACTTTTTTTCTGCTAGAATAACACTTGTTTCGGCTAAAATTACACTTTTTGTTGTTAGAATTACACTTTTTTCTGTTAGAATTACACTTTTTTTGTTGTTAGAATTACACTTTTTTCTGTTAGAATTACACTTTTTTTTTGTTAGAATTACACTTTTTTTTGTTAGAATAACACTTTTTTCGACTAAAATTACACTTTTTGTTGTTAGAATTACACTTTTTTTCTGTTAGAATTGCATTTTTTTCTGTTAAAATTACACTTTTCTTCATTAAAATTACACTTTTTTCTGTTAAAATTACACTTTTTTCTATTAGAATTACACTTTTTTTCTGTTAGAATTACACTTTCTGTTAAAATTACACTTTTTTCTATTAGAATTACACTTTTTTTCTGTTAGAATTACACTTTTTGTTAGAATTACACTTTTTTCTGTTAGAATTACACTTTTTTCTGTTAGAATTACACTTTTTTTTGTTAGAATTACATTTTTTTTTTAGAATTACACTTTTTGTTGTTAGAATTACACTTTTTTCTGTTAGAATTACACTTTTTTCTGTTAAAATTACACTTTTTTCTATTGGACTAATGTTACACTCTCAATGGACTTGGTCATATTCTCATATTCTCATTGGACTAATGTTACACTCTCAATGGACTAAAATTATATTCTCAGTGGACTGAAATTATACTTTTCTGGACTAAAATTACACTTTTATGGACTAAAATTACACTCTCATTGGACTGAAATTACATTTGCCTGGACTAAAAAAAATACTTTCCTGGACTAAAATAACACTTTCATTGGACTGAAATTACACTTTCCTTGACTAAAATAACACTTTTTGTCGTTAAAATAACACTCGAAAAATGCTAAAATTACAATAAGTTGTGATAAAATTACAAAAAATTAAAACATTCCTTAAAATTACACTTTTTGCTGTTAGAATTACACTCGTAAAATCCTAAAATGTCGAAAACTTGTCTCGAAAAAAAAAAAAAAAAAAAAAACGAAACAGAAAAACGTTAACAAAATTTTCATAAACTTCAAATTTTTTTCCGTTGAAATTTCAAAATAAAATCCGTCAAACCGCAATTTTTTCCGTTGAAATTACACTTTTTTCCGTTGAAATTACACTTTTAAAACAGTGAAAGTGTAGTAATATTTGTATAAAAGTTTCGATCCCAAAAAAAAAATTATGCTCAAAAATTTTTTTTTGTGTATAATTAATCCATTAGTGAATGTATAATTAAAGGTAGAGAGATAAAGTGGATTAATTAGTGTATAGGAAACTCATTAGTGTTAAGTATACTTTTTTGCTTTCAATCTCAACCATCCTTAGTGGGATATCCAAGGGATGTAGTGAGGACTTAGGGACTCAAAATATATGGTGGACTCATAAGAACTTTACTCTATATATATATATATATATATATATATATATATATATATATATATATATATATATGATGCGATTCTTTGTTGTGGTTGAATTGAATCTATTGAGTTCGATGAACCCAAATGTGATTTATCTTTGGTCTTTGGTATATGGTCTTTGTGACATATGCGGGTTTTTGAATGGCATGAAACAAATTTAATTTTTCAAAACATTAGGAGTTAAGTAATAAAAACGGTTACTAAAAAAACCGTTGTGAATACCTTTCACAACGGTTAATAAAAATAACACCGTTGTGAATGACATTCACAAATACCCGCGCATAATATTCAACAACAGGTTTTAATCGAAGAACCGTTGTTAAAAGTCTTCACAATTTTGGAGGTAAAATTACAACAACGGGTATTAAACAAAGAACCGTTGTTACTAACAATTTCAACAACGGGTATGTACCATAAACCCGTTGTCAAAAGACTTCACAATTTTGGAGGGAAAGTTACAACAACGGTTATACATACGACAACCGTTGTTATATAATTCCCTCCAAAATTTTGAAACACTTTCCACAACGGAGAACACCCAACAACAACGGCTTTTAACCATGGTGAATACTTTAGACAACGGTTTCATTAAATAACCAAACCGTTGTAAATACCTTCTACAACGGCCGCTTTAACAACGTCCGCTTTTTGTTTTTACAACGGTTTTTACCCGTTGTTATAGCCTGTATCTGTAGTAGTGTTGATGGGTCAAAAGAGCAGTCACTCACCAAATGGCCTAATCGACCACACTTAAAACATATCATACGTAAGCCTTCATAATGTATATGGTAGATCTTCTTATTCAGACGAAACTTTGATAGCAACGGTTTCTCTAGATTGACTTCTATGCTCATACGAGTAAACTGACCTCGCTCTGCCATTTCTTTATTTTTGTCTATCCTTACAACCGTACCTATTCTTGAACCAATTTTAGTAAGAAATTCTTTATTAAAATACTCAACTGGAAGTTTTGGAATACGAACACATGCTGTCAGGTGTTTCAACTTGTCCTCCGTAGGCACGAAATTCGGAATCCATTTGCGTATAGTCAAGTAGTGATCGTCGATCATCCATGGTCCCTGTGTTAGAACATGCTCATGGTCATTCCTCGATGAGAAGCGGGCGACGTAGTAAGAACACCCCAGATCCGTAAGAGTGAGTTTTCCTTTAATGGCCCACTTTCCTTGTAATTTTCTCATTAGAGACAAGTAGCCGATCTGTTTATCGTACATTTTGATGATTAGGGCATGTCTCCAAGGTTTTATGAGCAAAGCCTTTTCATCCTTATTGAGACGAATCGTAGGACAAAATTCGTCTTCCTGTTCTTCCTCTGAAAGGATGTCATCGTCTGAGTCAATCGCTAAATCCTCTAAGTCATATATATCTTCCTCCTCAGTGCTGAAACTTAAGCCTTGGGCCATATCCTTATACGAGGTTCTCCTCTCATTGACAATGGTGGATTGCTCATGTCTAAAAGTGTGAACCCCGGCCTTGGTTGCTTCCTCTGTCCTGCAGAAGGCAGATCAGTCGCAAGAAATTCACTTACGTGCATCGTCTTGCGCTTAGTGCTCTTTGGCAAAGGGGGGAAGTTCGACGAGGGGTCTGTCATTGAAGTATCATTGGATGAGGAGGGAGGTAGCCGTGAAATAGTCTCCGGCGGGAGACCTTCCGTTGAGGCTTGCATTCAAAAAGAGAATTGGAATATTTTAGAGAGAGAATATTTTAGATAGAGAAGATTTTACTGAATAGCAACGTACAAATCAGCCCATAAGCATACGTAGTCCTTCATTCATAGGATGTCGAATGTCAAGCCCAACATGCAACATAATCCATGGAATATAATACAGAGTTGAGTGGGAAAAAAATTCAAGCGCATGTGAATGAGTATGATCATGCCACTTAATAACAAAAGCTAAGGTCAAACTCTACTCCAAATATCAACATAACACAATATAAAATTCTTATTTGGAATCCGTGAGTCTTAGTCAACTTCCTCCTCATCTTATTACTATAAATACTCCCGCAAATACACGGGAAAGAGGGGGACAATCAGAAAACAAAAACCAGCGACACAATATTGCGAGACGATAACTCTTTCTCTCTCTTACATCCCCTCCTCTCTAAATATCCCAAAAAAAACCCAAACCCATCCCTTTTATTGTCCCACCACAGCTGCCACCCATCCAGTCTCTACCCCATATCTTCCCGTCTTTCGCCGGAGATGACGCTTTCAGGTTTTGATTGCGCTCATCTCCGGCGAACCACCATTCCTTTTTCTGATTAATTCATTATACCAATTTTTCTTTTGTCAATGGGATTGAGTGCTTTCTCGTCTTCCTTTCTATATACAAGTTTCTGAGTTGCATGTCGTTCTCCTCTCTTGGATGTTGCCCTCTTTGTGGTCGCTGGTTGTCTACGATCATCGTCTTTCCATCTCTTTTCTTTCTGAGCTATCGTCATTGTCCAAGATGGGTGGTTTATGTTGGTTGTTTTTTTAATGGTGGGTTTGCATGCAGCAGATTGTTTGACTTTCTCATCCCTCCGTTCCCTCGTCCTGTCACCGTCGGTCTGGATTCTAACCCAGTGGTGATCCCCCTATTTCCCCCACCACTGGTTTGGATTCCTTGTATTTGGTTTTTCTGTCTGTGTCGATGAGTATAGCTCATCTGGTTGCGGCGATGTTGTACTAGGTGGTCGTATTTTGGATCCGATTTGGTGATCCCCCCATTTCCCCCATCAATCGGTCCTTTTACTTTATCACTAGTGTTTGTCAGTGTCGTCTTCTAGTTTGGTCTGGTTGCATGTGTAGCAGTGGTCCTGGGAGGTGTCGTTTGGTGAAACGGGTGTCTTTTACGGTCTTGCATGTCCCCTTGAGTCGGGTCTTTTTTATCCTTTTCTTGGTCTTGACTGACTTCCCTGGGTTGTTGGTTTGTTAGGGATTGGTTGGGCTTTGAGAGTCGGTCCTTTTGATTATTTTGGTTGTCGGTTGCGTCTTTTGCAGTTGTTCTTTCTTGTTATAGCTTTTGGCAGACGGTTCTCATCCATCCTCTGTTCGTCTTAGTTTAAAATTGGTCTTCTGTGTTAATCATTATGAAGATGGTGGGTCTGATTGTGTCGATATGGGGTAGTACATGATTTTGGGTGTGTCCGTTGCGGTGGTCTCCTACAATTTCAATGGCTTCCTTTAGTTTTTTTTTCGTCATGTTTTTACAACTAATCTTCCTTTATGGGAGATTCTCCAATAACCTTAGTTATGTTGTATGGAATAATGGCCTTTCTATGGTGTCCTTGGTAGTAATTGGTGTATGGTTGGCCGGGGGGACCTTTCTGGCCTTTGTTATCATCATACTTGCTTCCTTGGGTTGTTGGTCTTTGGACTGTTTGAGCCAATCGCCACGATGTAGGGGATTCTTCTCCACTGAAGACAAGCTGCTTCAACTTGTTCTTCCTCCTTTCTTTCTACGCTCTTGTGGCGTAAGTGCACCTGGCTCGTCTCGTTGGCTTATGGAAGTTGATAGTATTGCTGATGATTTGGTCGAAGTTATTCGTGGCCTTCCTACCTCATCTTACCAGTTTCGCACCGGTCGTCTCTTTTGTCATACGATTGAGACGGTGCTAGTTTTATTAGATTTATGGTTTAATTTTCTCTTAGCCAATGTTGAATGTAATATTATTAGGATTGCTCATGCTATAGCTATGTCTATGGCCTAAGCGATCTTTTTCTCTCTGACAAAAAAAAAAAAAATATTGCGAGACGAGGACAGAAAATAGGCCGAGAAACTCACCACGACCAGATCACAAATTCTATACTCTTATACACCGTCTCAAATATACAATCTCAATTCCCACTTTCAAATCAAACCACATATATTAAACAAAGCGTCTTGCTTGTGACGGGTTAATCCCGTCACAAGCTGAAAACCTCTCACAAAAAGGGAGAGGGGACAAGGTGGGGCACCCCCATGTGTTTCCCCACTCACCTCTCATGGGTATTTTGTGAGAGGAAATGGTATCCGTCACAAGCTTGTCAGTGTAAACTAACCTATTAATTTTATTGTGTTAACTAACCTATTAATTTGTCAGTGTAAATAATTGTATAAAGTTTGTTACTAACTTTTTTTTTTGTCTTATCTTCGTCAAATATATAATATTACAAATAAATAGTAGAGGCCGTCAGTTTGATGGGCGGTTCGGGTGCCTAACACCTTCCATGGTCGTACCTTTACCCCCGAATCCGCAATCTTTGGTTCAGACCGAAGTGACGGATCAATCCCCATATCAGGGATCAAAAGGGGCCTTTTCCGTTAACTTTATTTTTGTATGTTTTTTTATAAAACCTACTGGCGACTCCTCTATACCTATTTACTTAATTTTAAAAAGGAGATTTCTCACGGGATCTCACAGTGTCAATTCACAGTTTCATTGCCTTCATTCCTCTTGGAACAATCCTTTCATTCATTTAGGTGAGTGAGAGAGGCACACAGGTCTCCAGTGTCTTCTAACACCATAGAACCTTCTACTCCATTCCATTTATCACCCTCGTTCAACATTTAAGAATTCGGGGGATGTACACTAAGTTTATACGGTCATATACGTATTTTGTTTCTATGGTATTAGTTTTGCTTAATTAGTAGAGCTTGTTACTGTAAAGAGGGCAGAACTCGTCAAAGAATAACTCAAATTAATAGGTCAAATAAAAATGATAAATATTCTCCACATCAGAGATATTTCCAGAGTAAAAATGTCCAGTCAGAGTCCATTCTTTCTATTTGGATCACATTTGGGTCAAACTCCATCTTTTTCAAAATATTTTCAGAAAATAAAAATAAAAACATTTTCAATACTCATTTCAAATGTTGACATTTTTTGCATTCATCTTACGTGCATCATATGATTCATATCTATGACATGCATTTTCATTTTAGGTGTCATATATTTGTCACTAACTACTCCCAGTCGACTACTTTGTTGTTCATCTTCCAGATTCATTCAAAGGGGAGGCTTTCTCATAAGGTCTCATTTTATCGTAAAATAAAATTTTGCCAGTTTAAAAATCAATCAAAAAATTCTAGTCTAATCTTTATGCGAAATAAAATTTTGCAATTCAATCCCTTTTCGTGAATAAAATTTTACGATTCTCAAATATAGCTTCTTTTCGAAATTAAAATTTTGAAATTAAACTTGGTCGGCAGGCCCTGACATGCATCTGAGTTCTTAAAATAAAATTTTCTGAACTTATCCTTTTTTTGCGAAATAAAATTTTGCAATTTTCAAACTTATTGGTCGGCGGGCCCTGACACGCATCTAAGTTTGTAAAATAAAATTTTACGATCTTGTCCATCCCTTTTCAAAATAAAATTTTGAAATTCCTTGGTCGGCAGGCCCTGACATGCATTCTGAGTTCTTAAAATAAAATTTTCTGAACTTGACTTTTTGCAAAGTAAAATTTTTAGAATAAATTTTCATTTAGTCACTTATCCTCTCACTTACGATAGTAAGACTTAATAAGCGGGTAAGACTCGAAATTGTTTGTAATATTGTATATTTGACATTTTTTATCCTAGTTTATTATTAAGCTACACATAAATTAACCTCGCTATAGTTTGATTTGCTTCGATCTAGTGATTAGCGTAGGAATTTACATATGAAAATAACCCACTTAACATAGAATGCGAAAAGGCTAAAAAAATAAAAATAAAAAATAAAAAAAAAGTTGTATGTTTGTGTCGCAGGTTTTGCATGCAATCCAACTAACTATGCTTTTGACTAATTCTATAAATCTGACTTACGCGTGTCTCAGCCTAAGCAAGGATGTAATAATTTTTTTTTTCTTTCGCCAATCTTATCTTTATTAATTCAGAAGACAATACTCAATCCAGAACGTGCCACCTCATTATTTAAGCCCTTTTTTTTTTAAATTCATGTTATGGTGGGACCCGTTAGTGTGCAAAGGAGTATATTTCTTCAGAATTACGCCAATACAAATATCCTACAAATTCCGTCGTAGAACAAATACTATGAAATAATTTTATACATTCCGAATAAATGAAATTAATGGCATATAAGCAGTATGAATTACAAATCGGAATAAATGAAAATAATACTATGAAATAATTTTATACATTCCGAATAATTTGATAAAACTATATTTATACATATGCAATAAATTTACTGACAACGAGTCCAAAGGGATAATAGCCCAAGCTTTACACTTTGATTTTATTTGTATACAGATTATTAATTTTATTTTAACAATTCGAAATTTTATGATAAATACGACATCTTTGAATTTATTAGTTAAAAATAAGAAATATTTAATTATCGAAACAAAATACGAAGTATTATTTATCGATCCATGTACTTCATTGTATATGGGCTTACTATCAGACACTAATTTCAGCAATAAATCATATAAGCTTTGACATTCTGATGTTATACTAAGGCATGTTTGGTAAAACTACCTCAAAAGGTAGCTGAAACCTGCAAAAGTAACTGAAAACTGAAAAGCTAACTGAAACCTGAAAAGGTAAGGTAGCTGATTATATAAAAAAAATGTTTGGCAAACTAACTGAAAAAGTAGCTGATTTCGATGAAATGACGTAAAAGGATATGATAATTATTTAATAATATAGATTTAAAGGGTAAAAACGAAAAATCAAACTAAATCAGGTACCTGAAATCTCAAATGCTACTCTAGGTAGCATTTCATTTCAGGTAGCTTATTTGGTTAAATAAACTACTTGCCAAACGCTTACAAAAAAATAAGGACCTGAAATTTTGGTCAAATAAGCTACTTTGACCAAATCAGGTACCTGAAATGTCTTGCCAAACGGAGCCTAAGTTGTGTTAAAATAGATTATTAAATTATATTTCTTTATTCGGGATGTAAAGTTTTTTTATGCATGCAAATTTTATTTACAATAATATATTACGTTATTTCCTCTTAAACCATTGCATTTGAACACGTATTTGAAACAAGTGTAAACACTAATTATGTAGATCGCTGATTTAGACCAACTAGATAATTATAATAGAAATGCAAAAAAAAAAAAAAAAAAAAAAAAAAAAAATCATCCAAAATCATTAATACCGGCCCAAATACATACCCGTGCAATTTTGCACGGGTTTAAAACTAGTTGTATTTCTATTAGAATATTGGAAAAGACAAAAAAGGTATAGGCTCTCCGTAAGCCAATATTATGCCATTTACATTCCCTAATTCACTCTCGGTAAAGTATGTTGTATACTTAGAAGGTCCATTCGACCGACTGGGTCTTACACATATTTTCCACCTCATGACGTCGCGTTTTGGCAACTTGTCTGGTCCATATGAGGGGGAGCACAAAAGCGAAAGATACCCTCAGGTATTTTAATGTCTTGAGTACCCAATTTCCAACCCGTAAATCTAACCATAGATCCCGTAGAACTTTTGTTTAGGTCATGTTATAATGTGTGTTTTGCCTATTAACGCTTTTTCTACCATGTGTGATTTTGTCTTGTATAATCAATCACCCGTATAACAGTAGATTTTAAAAAAAAAAAGTACGATGCATGCACTAGTATAAGTAGACATGCGTATACACTTCAGTAAATACGTATAAAATCTTGTTTATTACTCCATACATAGCTGCTATTGTCCACCAACATTTTTGAACTGTCAAGTAATTAAATACGTACATTTTGTGGTTCAGACTTCAGAGTCCACGTTTTAGTGTAGGATAGCCATGCACTCGGTTCCAATATGTACTATTTTCTCAACGTCTGCATATAACATTATTCCTTAATAACTGCTAGAAACATACTTCCTCCATTCAACTCCACTCTACCACTTTGCTTTTTCACGTTGGCAGCGTGTTTTACGCGGTAAATATCGTTAACTACGTATTTGCAAAAATTATAAAAGTTAGATATTTTTAATGTACTCGTAAAAACGAATCAAACAAGATCTCACATGAATACATTTTCATTTACGTATTGAGAGAAAATCGAGATTGAATGTGCATTTGTGAATAGTGTAGAAAATAGAAATAGGTAGAGTGGAGTTGAATGGAGGAAGTACTTGCGTTCATCTCAATTACATTAGTCAACACTTGCATTAGTCCTCATGCATGTTATTTTCAAAATAAAAATATTTTCTTTTTTTTCAAAAAGGGGTCTTTTTTTTTCAATTTATTTAAAAACAAAAAAAATCTTTGACAATTTTCCATTTTCCACTTTTTTTTTTTTAACCCATATGTGGTCCATATAGAAATTTGTATAGGCCGTTTTACACTTCAAATCTTTCTATCAATTTCTAAATAACTCTCCCAAATTTCTGTTTTTAAAGTTTTGTCAACCGGTTTAAAAGAAAAATACGGAGTAAGTCCAAATATGTCAATAAAACAAGAAAGAGTCACTCTCACGGTCTTATATCATAACTTTTTTTTGCTGCCAACACCAAATAACATGTACTCCGTAGTTTACCGTGTCTAATTAATATATGACCATCCTAGTCCTTTTTGAGTTGAATAAATAAAAAGAGCATATGTCATTTTTATTAGTCCCTTGTTCTACTTTTTACCCTTAACTAGTAGAATAGACTTGAAATACTTTAGGGCGTATCTCTTTAGTGTAGATCAATCGACCTCTTAGAATCAGCCTGAACGAGGGCGTGCATTTGACCATCTTTTCCATCTTCTGTGGTGTGATAATTCCTTGATCGACGTGTCTCTAGGTGACCTCTAAGTTTGGAGACTCTTTCTTTTTCCCGATTTGTCAAATTTTCCATATTTCATATGACTACTAATCTAAATGAGCACATCCCTCTATTTACCAAATCTCAAATGACTACTAGATGAGCACAACCTCATATGATCGATCAATTATCCAAATATTATCATTCATTCCCATTGGTGCTAGAAAATTAGCTCAAAAATATTCAAACCGGATTTCTAGAACACCCGTGCCCAAACTTACCAAATAAGACACGGGAGCGCGCACTCCGTGCTGTTTTAAAGGTGACCACTAGTCCTTTAGAATAAACTTAAGATGTGAGTCCAACTACCAATACAAGCTCAAAAATATTCACATAAAAGACTCACAAGTTAACAAAAATTCCAGCCAAAGTTGCAATCAACTCCAGTACCAAAAGTTTCAAAAATTCACATGACGTAATTTTTTTTTTTATCTCAATCAGATTCAAATCCAATGTCAAAAGTCTCAAAAAAGTCAAAGACAAGAAAAAATATGATCTCTAATAGATATAATTCTAGTGACAAAAGTATCAAAAAACACTACTACATTGTGATCATGTAGCAACACTTAGCTATTGTTGCATAATGTCGTATAAATGTTGCTTTAGAGTTTATGCAACACTTAATGAAGTGCTACATAAAGTCTTGTTGCATTAGCTCATTGCAACACTTAATGCAACACTTTTCAAACTAAAGCAACACTTTACACTTTGCATATGTTATGTTTATGCAACGCTTTTTTCAATTTCAAAGGCAACATTTTTATTTGCTAATGCAACACTTCTTGTGAAAAAATAGCAACACTTCTTGAACTAATGCAATACTTTTCATGTTGAAAAGCAACACTTATAACAACCAAATGCAACACTACTTTATCCAAAGACAATACTTAATTGTAATTATCACTAATTGTGCATTCAATTGCAAATCATTTCCAAAATTGCAATACATTCAGTCTCAAAATGAATGTCAATTACATTTCCAAAAAGAATCAAAAGTAGAACTTCGCAAATGTTTAAGTAGAAAAAATGTAGCAGATGTTTAAATAGAACAAATGAGTAACAATTACTTCCTCCATTCAACTCCACTCTACCACTTTCTATTTTCTACACTATTCATAACTTAACATTCAATTTCAATTTTCTCTCAATACATAAGTGAAAATATATTCATGTGAGATCTTGTTTGATTCGTCTTTACGAGTACATTAAAAATACCTAACTTTTATAATTTCTGCAAATACGTAGCTAACGATATTTACCGCGTAAAATACGCGTTGGCAAACGTGAAAAAGTAAAGTGGTAGAGTGGAGTTGAATGGAGGAAGTATTATATTAAAAGTCTTCATTGTTGTACTTTGGACCATATGTATGTTGCCACCCGAACAGAAAATCAACCCACAGCAAAATAGTAATACCTCAAATACAACCTGTAACGTAAAAAATGGAAGACAATTAGATTTGAGGATCGTGGAATATTTAAAGGCTTTGATTGTGCTTTATTAGGAAATATAATGCGGAGTAACCAAAGGACGGATTAACATATGGTTGATGAAAGGAAAGTTAGAGGTAATCCCATGTGCATAACAATAGTTATCAACAAATTACAAGCAAAAACTCAAATGGGAACAACAGGTTGTAATGCGAGAACTGCATCAGAGAATCAATATCAGATTATATATGATCTTATTACTAGCTAATACAGCTTGTCACCCTAGAGAAAGCTAAAAAAAAAAAAAACAAGCAAACCAAATGATTAACCCCAGCTAATGCCGACAAGCGGTTGATTCAATTAGTAAATCATAGCCATCTCAGCCAGGAAGCTAATTAAACCCATTCGTAAGTGAAGCCCGATCTTGTACTCGGACACTCGCCCACCCCAACTATAACCATATTGACACTACAATCATAGCTTTTTCAGCCAACAACTACTGTGAACATCACTATAAGGTATGCCTAGGCTGCAAAAAGTAAGATCACATAGAATAATAACAAATGCACTTCCTGCCCTCCAATTAATAGAGCTTTTGCAACCTTGGTCAAGCATAAGCCATATTAAATTTGACAAGCCTAGCCAGCAATGAAGAAGATATTCTTCTTTCTGTTCTTTGTTCCCACATTAAAACAGGGGGCAATTCTCATCAATAACTCCTCACATTCATCGGCAAGACTTACGGGAGAAAAGAGAGAGAAATAAAAAATCAGCAATGAAGAAGATATATACATACCTCAAGATAAGTACTCCTTGACAACTTCATCAAAGTACTATAATGTTAATCTTTAAAATGGTGGATGTTCAACTTGGTCTGGTTCTCCTCAAAGTTTATTAATCACACTACTATAATCACAGCCAGGCCTCGATACAATTCAATAATGAATTTGAACAATGAAAACAATACTTTTAATTATATAAATGATAAAAATAATTGAAATTGGAGTATCATACCTTTTGACAAAATACCAATCAATTATATCGACAAAATCCCAATCAATTCACCATTTTGTGATTGAATCAGGAAAAAGAACACAAAACATTCAAGTTTATCATTTATCATTGAGTATGCTCAGAGCAACAATCATAAAAATAAGCATGTTACGTGACGATGTTAGAGTTCACATATCATGCTACACTTATTTAAACTATCATCAATACTTGTCTAAGACGGTTATACACAAATTTAATAGGGTGTGTTTGCACCAGTTTAACAATTATATTAGTATAAAACCGCCTTACAAAAAACAAACTCTTTTACTAGATTTCCGAAAAACCTATTGTATACCTGATATCCAAGTCCAGTGAGCATTGACTTCAAGGCTACCTCCAAATTTGACCCCTAAAATCATAACAAAAAAATAATAATAAGAATAATAATAAAGCTGGCAAAAAACCAAACAACTAATAATACTCTCTGTATCATTCTTTCGTTAAACCAATCTGATATTATATGGTCAATAAACTAAGATCAATATTGGGTATGCAAAAAATGTTACGCTAATCTCAATCCTAGATTAAGTAATTAATTTAGGATTAATTAACGAGAATAATCCGTTACTATAGGTGCCCTTCTTATATTACTCCACACTATGCTTTAACTCTCTTTAATCCATAGTATCTTACATCCTTCTTACATTGCACCCGAGTGGCCAGATTAACAGGTAACATATCTTACATGAATTGAATTATCTAACCTTCTTCCACATAACACACTGCTTCTCCATTGTTACCCAAAAAATTGTGTCCATTTTCCTACCTGAAACATTCAAATCAGACGATCTTCACTAGCTCTCACCGCTGCGCTTAACATTTATACAATTATTAGCAACAAAATTCGATTTTCTTGGTGCCCTTGTCATGAAAATTTGTTTATTTTTTTTTTCATTAGTACCCAAAAAAAATGAAATTGTTGATGATTATACTCCGTCTTTATCTTTGTTGTGTAATTTGACATTTTGTGGGTTTTTATTAATTGTTATTTGGATTGAAAATTATACGAATTTGGCAAATCATCAATTTGGGAATTTCAAAATTAAGATGTTTCAGCATATTTTACAATGGTGGGTATTTGTTGTGCGGTTTCGATAGCGGCATTTCCGTATTTGCATCCACGGAGATCGACTTTGTCTACAGTGGTGGTAAATGGATGGTGGGCCTGGTGGCTGAATTTGGAACTGTCGTAGGGGTGGTCCGTTGGTGGTGGCCTGATGAGTAGGATGTGGGGTCAATGGTGGTGGTTGAGTGTGGTGATAATGGAGGTGTTAGATACTTAGATTTATAGTTGGTGGTTCTTAATGGTGGTAAAATGGTAATGGTGAAAGGTGATGATAATGAGATCTTAAATAAATAAAAAAGGATAATAGACATTACCTGAATTAGTAGGTAACAAATTGAATAAGTGCAATCACGGAAAGGATGTAGGATAGTTTGGATTAATGTGAGCTAATGCATAGTTTGGATTAATATAAGAATGAGCCAAATAATATGGATTAATCTCATTAATTAATCCATTAATTTATTAGGCGAAAGTATAGTTTGACAAGTATCAAGCTATGAGAGCTACTATCAATCGATCTATACACAAACATAGACAAGATGAATACACAAACATAAACAAGAGCAACTGTAATATGATACTCCCTGCATCACAAATTTTATTGTCATTGTCTTCTATACTTAATTATTATCCTCTTTGAAAGCTATTGATCGACCCTCGAGGAAAAAAGCTTATAAACAAATTTGTGTATCTATTGATTGACCCTTGAGGAAAAAAGCTTATAAATAATTTGGTTGTATCCTGATGGCTACTGTAAATTCACAAAAGGGAGAATCAAGTATAAACACACATAGAAAAAGAATACATATAAAGACTCAGCCCTCCCTCCTTGTGGCGGTCACAAGCTTGTGAGTGGTATTTTAATCAAAGGTAAACAAATTAATGGAACGAAATCGATAGTTGATTAGTCTAAAGTTGGTTACATTGTCTCACATGCAATGTTTCTTAGTTAAACCTATCCTATAATATATGGTTAATAAACTAAGATTAAAGATAGGTATACAAAATGTTGTAATGTTACACGTCTTTCCTTTGCAAATCTTCCACTAGGAAGAGATTTTTTCAAAAAGATAAGAAACTGGAGAAAGTTAATCCATGGAAATCCAACAACTGAGTGGTTATTTCCAACCCTTTTATCAATTAGCCTTTGCATACCTGACTAAACTAATTGTTATAATGTTACGTACACATCTTCCCTTTGCAAATCTCCCACTAGTCAGACATAAACATTATGTGACCCTAAATTATTGTAACCCTTTTCAGTAACATTGGCGAGATAGGATAGTCACAACTTCCAAGTATTCCACGAGACGCGAAATCCTAAATACAACCATTAGACACGGATGTATCTCGAAATGTGTTTTTAAAAAAAAAAAATCATGTCTTTGCCTAAATTAAAGTGGTGTCTTGGAAATGGCGTAAATTTTCCATCAAATCCTCAATACACATGACGCAGCTACAGTGGCGCGTCAATGTAACAAGTACTCATCTTCTTCAAGGAGTGTCAATTATCTATATTTTCAGAAACAACATTCCTATTCAGATACTATATGAAGTCTCAATATTTAGAGAGAAATTTTTTGGCAAGGTCTAAAAATGGTTTAATGCTCAACCAAAGTACATACCTATGAGCTATCAGATAGCACTTCCCGTTACTTTCCTTGTAGTGCTTAGCCTGATCAATCGAAACACGCAAAACATAAGAACACATCTAAAGAAAATGCATCTAGCATGGTCCATAATGATGACCTTTCTTTTATTCTTAACTTGCTTGAATAATTGATTGGTTACAGTCGTCAAGTGTCATAACACGAAAAGTGGCATTAAGATAAAAACTTAGGTAGAATATTCAACAAATAAAATCTTGAACACACATATCTAAATATTAATCATAGACTACTCAAAAAGTAGTGACTACTCTTAGCATATGAAGTCTATCATATTTACTCAGAACATAACTAAAAGGATATTCTTTTAAAATTTCTATTTCCAGAATATGCATTGCTGATCGAACTTCTAATGTGAGGGAACATCTTATTACAGGTTAATGACTGAAATCACAGGCATAAACTAGATTTTTTCAAGCCTTAAGTTTTCTTATCTTATAATCACAAAAGTTGGAAATATAGTAGCTGAAGCTACTGCATAAAACTAGAGCTCATTTCACTGAATCAGGAGGACTGTTCTTGTTTAGTACTACTTGAAATCACAATTTGCCAAATGCCCATGGCAAATAGCTATTTTGAGTACTTGATTGTATGATACCAGACACTCGAAACCCCAGAAAAAATATAAAATGTGAAAGAAATAGTAACGAAACGAAACAGATGGCCTTGAACCCAATTAAGACAACTAAACAAAATCACTGATTTGAAAAGCAAATTTCTTCTAATGCAGAAACTTATTTGCATTACAAACAAAAGAAAACTTATCTTATGAACATAATTATGTAAAATATTGCAAGCCAAATGCCCATGACAATCTAAATGGTACTCTTCCTACAAAAGCCATCTCGACACCATCAAGAAGAGTGAGTGCAATTACAACCAAATATTATCTCTGATAGTTCACACAAATAAAATGATAAGAAATAATTCAAAAGAAATTAAATTGAAATCGGAGTATACCTATGGATAGAATCTTAATCAATTATATTGAGCGCTGCTTGATTGTATCAAAAGATGACTTCAACAGTTCTTCCCAATTGAAATCCTTGATTGAAATTGGATGATTTCTTAATTAGGATTAGAGAATGAGTGAAAAAAAAAAATCAAAAATAGGACTTTAAAACCATGGTTTTGATGAAGTAGAAGAGACGTGTTGTTAGGTAGATGTTTCTAGGTTTTTTTTTTTTGTTTTTTTATTCCCTTTTAGTTTAGTCTTTGATGATTAGTATCCCCAAAAACTAAAATGGCCCCTAATTTTCACTCTAGTATTTAGGAAGGCGGTAAATGAAAAAAATTAATAGGAATATGTGACACTAGTGTTGTTTAAGTGTTGCGATAAAATGCAACATTTGTGTTAAAATGTTGCACTTATAGTAATACAATGCAACACTTTTCTTAAAGTGATGCCCTTTATAAGTAAAGGCAACATTTTTGAACAAAGTGCTGCATAATTAACTCAAAATTGCAACATAAGCATAAAGTGTTGCATACAAAATGTTGCATTACGTCCATTTTTGTAGTAGTGAAATCAAAGGCAAAAAATTATGATCTCAAATAGATACAATATCAAAAGTCTTAAAGCTCGATCTCAAAATTTCACAAGACAAAACAATTCCAGTCAATCAAGTTTGCAATCAAATTGCAAAGTAGTCACTTTTCCATCTCTCAAACGAGTCAATCCACACTTACATTGTCTCCATTCCTCTTGGGATGACCCTTTCATTCATTTAGGTGAGTGAGAGAGACACACAGGTCTCCAGTGTCTTCTAACACCATAGAACCTTCTACTCCATTCCATTTATCACCCTCGTTCAGCATCTAAGAATTCGGGGGATGTACACTAAGTTTATACGGTCATATAAGTATTTTGTTTCTATGGTATTAGTTTTGCTTAATTAGTAGAGCTTGTTACTGTAAAAAGGGCAAAACTCATCAAAGTATAACTCAAATTAACAAGTAAAATAAAAATGAAACACATTCTCCACACCAGAGAATTGTGAGTCACTTTCAGAGTAACAATGTCTAGTCTTTCTACTTGGATCACATTTGGGTCAGACCCCATCTTTTTCAAAATATTTTCAAAAAATAAAAATAAAAACTTTTTCTATCTCATTTTGAATGTTTTCAAAAACAACATTTTGCATTCATCAGTGCATCATATCTAGTCGTCCAGGACATGCATTTGCATTTTAGTTGTCATATATTTGTCACTAACTATTCCAGATCTCCAGTCAGTTTTGTCATTCATCTTCCAGATTCATCCAAAGTGGGGGCTTTCTCATAAAGTCTCATCTTCTCGTAAAATAAATTTTTGCCAGTTTCAAAATCAATCACAAATTTCCTAGCCCTTTTCGTGAAATAAAATTTTGCGATTTTCAACTCTTTTTTTCAAAATAAAATTTTGAAATTCATCTTGGTCGGCAGGCCCTGACATGCATTTTAAGTTCTTAAAATAAAATTTTCTGAACTTGTTTTTCCTTTTTGCGATATAAAATTTTGCAATTTTCAAATCATTTAGTCGGCAGGCCCTGACATGCATTTGAATTCTTAAAATAAAATTTTCTGAACTTAACTTTTTGCGAAATAAAATTTTGCAATTTTCATTTCCTTGGTCGGCAGGCCCTGACATGCATTTTAAGTTCTTAAAATAAAATTTTCTGAACTTACCCTTTTTGCGAAATAAAATTTTGCAATTTTCAAACTTATCGGTCGGCGGGCCCTGACACGCATCAAAGTTTGTAAAATAAAATTTTACGATCTTATCCATCCTTTTTCAAAATAAAATTTTGAAATCCTTTGTTCGGCAGGCCCTGACATGCATTTAAGTTCTTAAAATAAAATTTTTTGAACTTGCCTTTTTGCGAAATAAAATTTTGCATCCTAGTTTGTAAAATAAAATTTTACATTCTAATCCATTTTCAAAATAAAATTTTGAATTCCTCGGTCGGCGGGCCCTGACACGCATTCGAGCTTGTGAAATCAGATTTTGCAGGTTCACTCTTAAGCGAAACAAAGTTTTGCTTTTCCAGATCCAGACTAGTGAAACAAAGTTTCGTTGCACCAGTTCTCAGATACCAGATTCCAGACCAGCTAAACAAAGTTTTGCTAAGCTAGTCCCAGATTTCAGCTACTCCAGACAGGTTATATAAGAGGCCCAGGTACGTTTCTTATCCTTTATCTGTCCCGATTGGACTATTTTGACCTTCGTCTTACTCAGACTCGGTCAAAGTGGGGCTTCTGTAGACACCTCAAAGTTGTCTACTAGCCTGAAGGGTACCCGATGATGAGGCTCAAATTTAATGACTAAATGAAAATCGACAATGTTCTAATTTACGGCTTTTTACGCTTATTTCCCGATAAATCACGTAAAATAGCATAAAACCTCCTCTTGGATCCTATTCAGCCCACTTCATATTATTAATCATTCGATAAAACCCGGGATTGTTATTTATGGAGGTTATCCGAGTAATGTATTATTGGCCTGAAACCAATATATACGAAGGAGATATATCGTACAAGCATTGAACTAAGTCCACTTTATAATTAATTAATGCCCAAAACGTTTGTGATCTATGGAACCCGTTTCTAAAATGGGCGATTTTCACTAATTATTTAACAGAATAGGTCGATTCCCAAAATAATTGTCGAAAATGGGTCCACGTAGGCTTGGAATTTACGAAGTTATGGTCAAGGGTCAAATCGCCACGGCGCTTGGCGACTTATTTCGAAGACATATTTCCGCGACTCCCCTCCCCTTCCCAGTTTCATAGCCCCAAATCAGGAAAAAAAAATTTAGGCCAAGTAGCCAGCCCCCATGGCTACTTTAGGCCAAATCGCCAGCCCCATGGCTACTTGAATCTCAGACATACCATACACTGCCCATTCAAGTCGCCAAGGTGCATGACGACTTTAGGCCAAGTCGCCAGCCCCCATGGCGATTTTATGCTCAATTACCATAACAGCAAAATTTAGGTTTGGTTGCAATTTGGGTATGGTCGCCAACCGAGTTGGCGACTTAAATACAAACCTAGGTTCTGGTATGACGTGGACCCATTTTGGGTAATTAATTTCAAAGTCGACCCATTTTATTAAATAATTAGTCAAAATCGCCCATTTTAGCAAAAAATTCTGATCTATGGCATTGCTGGATAGAAGTAGTTTTATATAAGCCCAAGCATGATTGGTAAGCCCACTTGCCAAACAAATAATAAAGGGGCAGCGGAAATACTCAAGTAGTTCGTGTAAGATATGTAATAGGAATAAAAGACAATTTTCTTAGCCTACTTGGTCACGTGAGTATATTGATGAAAGATGTCTGTCATGGGTGGACTTTGTGGTGTTTGTTATTTCAAGATCGAACGCAATATAATTTGGATAGGTGTCGTATGTGATTAATGAGATAGAAGTTCATGATAACAATTTTATCTTCTCAAATCCCAGACCTCCACAAATTCCAACTCCAAATACTATAAATATACACCACGAGACAGAAACAAAGGGGGAGGACGAAATACAAGAAACGGACGAGCCATACACACAAAACCAGATCCATAAATTCAATATATCGTCTCAAATATATTGTCCCAATTTCAAATTAATTTGTATGCAATAAATCAATACATTGTCCCAGTTTCAAATCAAACTACATACCATAAAATCATCCACAATAAAATTGTCCCAGTACCATATAAGTGCATAAGAGCCATTAATTTACAACAAAGTCGAAATTCATTAATAGTCAACATCCACATAGGCATGAGGGTACCAGATTCAAATAAGTTTTCTTTACTTTCTCCTTTTATTTAATTCTTTTATTTTGTCTATTTTATTATATAAACTAACCTATTTAATTCGTTTTTATAGTTGTTTCATCTTGTCTTGTATAAAATTGTATAACTAACCTTCTTTCGTCTTAATTTCGTCAAATATATAATATTACAAATAAATAGTAGAGGCCTTCAGTTTGATGGGCGGTCCGGGTGCCTAACACTTTCCCTGACCGTACCTTTACCCCCGAATCCGCAATCTTTGGTTCAAACCAGAGTGACGGATCAGTCCCCATACCAGGGATCAAAAGGGGACTTTTCCGTTAAAATTATTTTTGTATATTTTTATAAAACCTATTGGCGACTTCATATTATTTACCTATTTTCAAAGAGGAGATTTTTTTCAGGGACCTCACACTTACCAAATAGTAGAAACCATGAGTCCCAATTTCATAAGGAAGTAGACTCGGCTCACAAGGGTACTAAACTTGTTACGTTGGGTAAGTGAGTAATAAAATGTTATTACATCAAAATTTGGATTGAGCTCAACGGAAGTATTCGTGACCGTAGTCGCATGTGTTCCGAGCTAAAGATAAATATTAAATTAATTTTTATCGACCGAGAGTTCTAGAAGTAGAATCGATTAAGAGTTAATCCACCGAGTTATATTATTAAGGGATGAATCGGCTCACCGTGCCCGAGTTAATATGAATTTGGATCACGGGATCATTTATAATAGTTGAGTAGAGGTCACTATATAAATGCTTAAAACTTGTTTAAAATGTTTACAAGTATTGTCAAAACGATAGATGTTCATTAATTCCTTCACTTCCTATTTTGTAGTCAAAAATCGTTTTCTCAATTACAATAGCAACTCCAATCACATCCGCAACCACTAGTTCCAACACGCTCACCAATGTGTCATGGCTCCGATCCTTCATGGATCGTTGTAAGTTAGAACAGAGTGGGTCCAATTTCGCCGATTAGGACGCGCAACTTCGCTTGGCCGCGGAGGGTGACGACAAGTTTCGTTACCTTACCGAGGCATCTCCCGCCGAACCTAATGCTAGGTCCACCGCCGCTGCTAGGCAAGCATATGAGGTTTACCAAAAGGAGTCGGCCGCGATCAAAAATGTGTTGATCTTTGCAATGGAGGCCGAACTCCAAAGAAGTGCTATAAAGATTAGCACCGCTCATGAGATCTACATGAAACTTGTGAACATGTTTTCACGAGCTCCACGGATCATACAATATGAGACGGCTTCCGCATTCTTTGATCTCAACATTAAGGAGGGCCAAAAAGTTAGCCCTCATGTGCTCAAGTTGATGGATCATGTTGAGACCTTAAAGATGCATAAGGTGGAGATTCCCGAGGAACTCGTGATTGATCGGATTCTTCATTCCCTTAACAAAATCAAGACATATGTTCAATTTCGGGTGAATTTTAATATGCAAGACAAGAAGGTTTCCCTTGATGAGTTGCACAAAATGCTTGTACAAGCCGAAAGGGATATGAGGCTAAGTGTTAGCTCCACCAAAGATATGCTCAATGTCAATCATAAGAGTAAGGGAACTTTCAAGAAAAGTGGGAACAAGGGAAAGAAGCGAACTCCCAACAGGAACAAAGGTAAAGCTTGTGAAGCTAGTACCTCCAAGCCCAAGTACAGTGCCTCCTACGGGGACAAGTGCCACTATTGTTGTGGTGTTGGACATTGGAAAAGAAATTGTTCGAAATATCTTGGCGATATTAAGGCTGGAAAGGTTATTCTAGTAGGTATAACTATCCCTATCTTTTATGTTTCGATCTCAACTTTGGTATGTTGATACAAGTTGTGATGATTACCCTTTTTATTGTAATTAGGGCATCCTAGCAAGGACAAAGACAAAAAAAAGCAAGCTTAGAGGATCATGAGGGAAGCTAGAGGTAGCCGACCGTGATGATGAATCTATGGAAGCTTGGCTTTAATTTGCTTTGTCTTTAATTTTATGATGTATTTTGAGACTTTTAGAACTACTTTAATTCCTTGTGTGACTAGGAAATTTGTTTGTATCCTTTAAACAATTTTTGTGCTTTGGATATTTGTGATTTGGTTTTCAACCCAAGTCACTTATTTTATCATATCATTTGTTCTAAAATCATCATCATATACTACTTGCATAGTGAAACATTAGATTATCAACTTAAATTGATCAAATAGACAATTATGATGATTAGATCATTATATGTCCATAAGCTATGAATTTGATTCTCCTTATGCATTGTTACTAAAAGTAAACTCATGTAAGATCAAATTGTGATGAGCTATTGAACTTATAAAGTAGGGAATTTGCGATACAATACAAACACATTATTCTAAAACGGATGGTTAACCAGGAGATACCTAAAATAGAGAGTCTATTAAACAAATGACATGGATAAGACTCGCATATTACATGAATCAAACTGCCATGATAGGGATGGCCTTTTGAAAGCTAATGCATAGTCTACAAAAACTCCTAATACTCCACCATATATATGTTTGTAACTCACAAAGGTACCTCTCAAGAAGATAGATGTACTTCTGAGAGATAGAGTGGGAGTAGATTGGATCGTTACAAACATGTCTTATAGTGTTACTTTGTGAAAGTAATGGAACTATAGAGTGGGAGTATAGTTGAACTATAATCTATAAAGATAGAGTGGAAGCATAGTTCAGTGTGAGTTTATCGCACATGTCTTATTGGTTAAAATATTGCTTTGTGAAAATGATAGTATTATGACCTTGTTACATACGAGCCGTAGCAATACAATCCGAAAATTGTTACTCAAGAGTAGATTTACTTTAAAGCGAAGGTCTCTTTAAAGGTAAATAGAGCTTTAGAGTACTCAAATGTATAAGATTGACATAAAGATGTTGATCAAGATAAATTATGTTAGGAATCGCCAAATTTCATTTTGATGAAGGATGACAAATGATATTAAAAATTCGCTTTTCTAAAATGGGAATTTAGAGAAGGATGTGTTTGGAACACAAAACCTTAGATAAAGATCTAAGAATCCTAATATCTTATGCGTAGCTTTCTTAAGTGATCCTAGAATGGTCTTAAGCAAGCATTAAAGGATTACACTTTTCGTTCATGTGATAATAGTGAATGATTTCATTCACATGATTGAAGAATCATGATTATACATGAAGTTAAGCCCGGGTGGGGTAATTAGATTTTTGACAGAATATTCTATTACTTGCCCTTCACATCAATTTTTCGGACCAATAATCTGTAGCCCAGATATCTCGTGGGCCAGTTTGGCACAACCGGTGTCATCCTCGGGCCGGGCTAGTGTCGATACTACTTCCTCCGCCTGGCCGGTCCCAACACTAAAAAAAAAAAACAAGTGGTTATAGTCGGTGTGGCCTGGCTGCGCCTGGCTCGCTAGTTAGTAGGTTGGGCTCGGGTAGACCTGGCAAATCGGGTTAACGGGTCGGGTTTGGGTCGGGCCAATTCGGATCGGGTCATTTCGGGTTTCTCAAATTTTCGGGTTAGCTCGGGTCGGGCCGGGTCATTTCGGATTCCGGGTCTGTTTCGGGTTTGTTGGTCGGGTCTGTTTCGGGTCAAGTGGGTCGGGTTGTTTTGGGTCGGGTCATTTTCAGGTCAATGATTAAGAGAGAAAAAAAGCATTTCAAGTCTTTTGAGGTCAATTAGAATTATATTTTGTCGGATCATTATCGGGTTGAGTGGTTTCGGGTCGGACATTTCGGGTCCATGAAAGCTCAGGTCATTTTCGGTTCGGGTCGGGTTAATTCGGGCTTCGGGTGTCATTCGGGTGCGGCAGTTCGGGTCGATTTCGGGTCCCGGGTTAACCTTTTCGGGTCGGGTCAATCGGGTCGGGTTGATTTTGCCAGGTTTAGGCTCGGGCCCAACAAACACTGGCACAACCCAGTCTATTAAGTAGCGAGCCGGCGCGGCCTCACCCACTACTTAGCAGGTTGGGCTCGAGCCAACAAACACAGCACAACACTTGCCCGACCCAGCCCATCCCTCACTCTTACAATCATTTGAGTAATTAATCATGTGGTAAAGTTATGTTTTGAAACGAATATAAGTATTTTTTTTTTCCAAATTTTTAAAAATTGTAATAAATTTACCTATCTTGGATAGGGTTACGGATTGGGCGGATCTTGATCCTTAATGTACGGATTATTATCGGATCGAGTCTTCTTCAAATTCGGGTTGAAAAAAAGGGTTATTTCAAGATTATTATCAAACAAATTTCTATCAGTTTTTCAAACCTGCCTGCTAAAGATCGTCGACACATTACTAATTATTGTCGACAATTTGTAATGACTTTCCTAATCTACCCCTCACTCTAAAGCTCCCATATATTAACATTTTTTTTCAAGTACGACATTTCCGTCACCACCGCTTCAATTCCGTTAGCAAATTCAAGAAATCGACGACAAGTAATCTAAACTAGTTTAATTTTTAAAAAATTTGTAATTAGTTAGTGGATTTAGGTAGTTTAGAATAGAATCATTATTGTTAGAACGGATTAGTGATTATCGATTACCGCACCAAAAATTAATCTAAGTCGGAAAATAATTTTTTTTTTAAAAAAAAAAAAATTCCGGACGAAAAACATTTTCGTCCAAACCAAGGTCCAGACAAAGAAATTTTTCGTCCAGACCATGGTCTAGACAAAACAATTTTTCGTCCAGACGGAAAATATTTTCGTCCAGACCCAGGTCCAGACGAAAAATATTTTCGTCCGGATATTTTTTTTTTTAAAAAAAAAAATTCTGGACGAAAATATTTTTTGTCTGGACCTGGACGAAAAATATTTTTGTCTAGACCATGGTCTGGACGAAAAATTTATTTGTCCGGACTTTGGTCTGGACGAAAAATTTCTTCATCCAGGCCATTTTTCAACAAATTTTTTTTAAATTTTTTTTTATTAATTTCCGTCTTAAATTAGTTTTGGGTGCGTGGATTGATAATCGTTAATCCATTCGTCAAATCATAAACTTGAAACGTAAACATATCTTTTGAACATCGTTACTAGCTTGATCGTTGTTACCGTCATTAGTCGATATGTTTAAAACCGTTTTAATCGAAAAGTTCGTAAATTAAAGTTCTATTTTTTTTTTTTTTTTTGCAAAAACCATCTTTTTTGTTTTAGAAAGATTAGAGAGAGACAAATGAGTTAATGGGGGCAATATTGGAAAGATGTGTTAATTATCGACGATAATTAGTAAAGTGTCGACGATCTTTAGCACGACCCTTATTTGTTTGGTTGTTTAATTTGGGCTCTAACCACGACCCAATTTCAAATGAAAATGTTGCATACGTATTTCCGACCTCTAAACACGACACAGAAACTGTTATTTTTTTTTTTGTTCTTTCAATTAAAAATTCATTATGAAAAGATTTTTTTACTTAAAGTACTTAAATTTGTAAGTTATAATTTCCTTTTTCAACTATGTCTTAATTGTTTCATTTTATTCATGTCTTACAATTTTTACTACTATTAACATTATCATGTGTTATTTTATTAATTTACTTATCTCAAATTTCTCAAATTTGAATGTTATAATTTCTGTATATATATATTTTTAATAGAACACATGTTCAGTAAATAAAATTGGTTATATAATTATTTTCAATACGCCTCCGGTTAATATTGTTTTTTTCTACTCTTTTTTTTTCAAGATTAAATTCATTATCTCTTTAATTTTATCAAACTCGAAACCGATCCCCAACCCGACCCGTTATGGACTCGATTAAATTTATAACCCGATTATTATTAAGCTCAATATCGATCAATTTGAAAGTGAATTATTGGTTAATCCTATTAACATTATCATATGTTATCTTATTAATTAATTTACATATCTTAAAATTTTGAATTTTGAATGTTATAATTTCCATTTTTATATTTTAATATTTATAATGATATTATATTATTTCTTTTTTATTTTTAAAAAGTGCATATGTTCAATAAATAGAATTAGTTATATAATAACTGAAATTTATAGTCATCTTTAGAAAAAACATACACAACCCTGTGATTTTCCACGGGTGTTACACTAGTGTATGACTATTATATTACAAATTTTTAATGGAACGTTAATCAGTTTGGTTAATTACGAATAAAAGAAAGCCGTACGAATCTTCTTCAACTCTTTCAACACAAATTCTTACGGGAGATATCCGTTTATAATTATAGACGGGTCAAGTATCCACCTACTTCAAGTATAAGATAAACAACAAGTTGTATGGTGGGGTCCAAAAATGTCACCACTAAGCATATTTGACCCGTCTTTCACTTTATACGGATATATTCGTCTATAATGAGACTAATTGCTCTCTCAAAACTACTCATAAAAGCAGGGGCATCTAATACTCCGGGCGACCACGAGCGGCGGAACCGGGCCTCCAGTTTTGGCCACCGAATTTATAAGCTTTACTAATAAAATTCAATACAAACTTAGACCTATAGTACACTTATACATTCATATTTGGGGCCTCATTTTTTGTGGTGCACCGAACCTCCATTTACTTTAAAACGCCCTTACATAAAAGAGTACGAAAAAACGGGTATCTTAATAACATGATGAAAGCTTACACAAATTACCGTAACAGAAAATAACTAAGAATCTTAAGCTTTCACAAATCTTCTTGAACTCTCTCTCAAAACTACTCGTTTGCTTGACTTGACTCGTTAAGCTCTCAAGCCGAACCTAAACCCGAGCCGATCTCGAGTTACTCGTAAACTGTCTCGTCTCATTATTACCCCTATCTATGACTTAGGTTGCACCAAAACGGACACGGACACGGACACGACACGAACACGTGACACGGCATCCCATGAAATTTAGGACACGGGACACGACATTTAAATTTAATAAAATATATATTTTATAGTTATATATGTGTGATTTTATTTTTGAAAAAGTATTGAATATTAAATTTAAATAAGTGAAAGTAAAACTTACGTTAATTATAACTCATTCTCATTTCCAAAACCAAAACCAACTTATAATCAATCTATTTCGACATCTCATTACTAGTCTAAATAATATCATTTGTCTCCAATTCAACTTATTCCCCATCAAATTTAACTATATAACAATTCTCGCCATTTAACTTAAATTCAACTTGATTCCGTTTGGAGGCCAGGTGTGTCCAAATACCATGGACACGACTCAAAATACCATGGACACGTGCCGAAATAAAAGATGAAAGTTAGACATGGCTTTACAAGTGTCCGACACGTTTTGACGTGTGTCCGACGAGTGTCGTGTCCGACACGTATGTCCGACACGAAAACGCCGATTAGGAGAAGTGTCCGTGCAACCTAGTCTATGACCCATCATAAAGAAAACCCACTAAATTAATAAATGGTAAGAGTAATTGACCGACATTTATTAAAAGTCTTGAAAGCAAATTAAATAATTTGAAAATTGGATTAATACCATACGTCACTGCCGATGTAAGAGTTGCTTCGCTTTGTTAAAAGTTCGAATAATTTGGGTATCTTCCTATACGAACTTGGAAAATTTAATCGAGTCATTTTATGATAGCATAAATGCAGGGTATACTGTATAATTATACGGAGTAGTAATATACTCAACTACTCTTTTGCTCTATACTTAATACAGAGTAACTTTTTTTTTTTTTTTTTTTTGACAATGGCGGTAAAAAATTACTCATACTCTTGCTGCCTGAGCAATTGAGTGAGCAATCTTATTAAGAGACCTAGGACAATGACTTATAGAAAAGCAGTGACAAGAAAAAGATAACATTCTAATGCTATGAAGGATAGTCACGATATTGAGATCATAATCAACCGCTTCCCCAACTTGTAGTGCAAGACTTAAACAGTCAGTGGTAGCATCAATGTGAAGGAAGCCCAGAGCAAGAGTATCTTGAACAGCAAGCTTCAAAGCCCAAGCTTCAGCCTGGATGGATGGAGGAAGCTGCCCAAAAGTTTGCCTGGCCAAAACGGATCCTATCACCATCCATGTTTTGGAGGAACCAACCCGCCGTAGCTTTAAAGTCTGCAGTCCAGGAAGCGTCACACTTAAGACGAACTGCATCAGTGCAGATTTTGGATCCAACAATGAAGCAAGGAAAATGATTTCTAATTTTAAAGAAATTGTTATAATCAGAAGAAACAACAAAGGAAAGTTGGCGACGTCCGAGAATAATGGTTTTCTGCGCCTCACAATTATCATTCGCATCAATAATAAGTTGATCAATAGCCCACCGAAAAAACAAGTTGCAGCCATTGAAAGTCCTAGAACATCTCAGACACCAAATACGCCATAGAGTGCTAACGAATAAGGAGATAGCCTCGTCCATTTTCCTTTTGCAGAAGAAAGAAATCCAATTGGTAATCCACTGCCGGATAGGTATAGGAAAACCAGAATCGCATCTAATCCCCAGAGGAGAAGCAGCCCAAAGACGCATAGAAAACGGGCAATCTCGAAAGAGGTGAGACAAAGTTTCCACATGATGGAGAATTGGATCACAAAAGTGACAGAGGTGATCCCAATCAAGGTTGCGCCTCTCAGCCTCCCTTCCACAAGGTAATGAGTTGGACAAGATTTTCCATAAGAAAACCTTCCACTTGTTCCACTCCACCAAAAACGTGCAAGCAAAGAATCAATCTTTGAACACACTCTTACCGGCATTTTAAATGCCGATAGAGAGTAAATGGATAGTGAAGATAGAAACAGAGGAAATAAGTGTCAGTCTCCCAGCTGGAGATAAGTAAGAGTTGTTCCAAGAGAGAATTCTCCTTTTAACTTTATCAACCACACTAGCAAAAATTTCCTTCTTACTAGCACCAAACTCCGTAGGTAGACCCAAGTAGATACCCATGTTTTATTACCAGGAGCATTAAGAATATGTAGACATTTCTTTGAGTTTCTTAAGGTACAATTTGGACTGAAAGTGATAGTGGTTTTATTCGAATTTATTTGTTGTCCTGAGGCATTACAAAACGACACCAGAATAGATTGCAGCTGTTGACAAGCCTTTGGGTGTGCATCAATGAAGAAAATAGCATCATCAGCAAAAAATAAGTGTGAAATAGGAGTCGCTGCTTGGCAAATACGGACCCCTTTTAGACTGCCCTTATTTTGAGCATGGCAAAGGCACTGAGATAGCACCTGTGTGCACAGAGCGAAAATAAACGGAGATAGCGGATCACCTTGACGAATTCCCACAGAAGGCTTGAAAATTTTCCCAGGTGTTCCATTAACTAAAACTTCATCACAAATTCTTGTTTCAGACCGACACTCTTGGTCTTATTTGTCAGACGGATAAAATGTTGCCATTTTTTAAGAAAATGTAACCAATTAATTCACAAAATGTTATGACTAGAGGTGTCATTTTTTACCCTGAAAATGATGTGAACAATAATGGTAACATGTTATAAAAAAATAACAACATTTTATTGTAAAATAATGACATGTTACCCGTTTTATTTCAGACCAAAAATAATGGTCTTAAAAAAAACGAACTGAAACTTCATAAGTAGGGATGTCAATGGGGCGGGGTGGGTGCGGAGGAGGGGTAACCCGCACCCGCCCCGCGAGTCTATAATGCGTACCCACACCCGCCCCGCGACCCGTGGCGGGTTGAACTTTTCAAACCCGTCCCCGCCCCGCGGGGACCCGTTGACCCGCCAAATTACCTATCTCCTCATAAACAATTTTTAAAAATATAAATCTAAAATCTAAAATATACTAGTCGTACTACTTATACAAATAAGTTTTCGCAAAATATACATTCAATTAACTAGTACACACGTTTTTCAAACCATGAAAGAGTTTTACAAACAATGAAACGCATGTCCAAAGTAAACAAAGCTGCTTGATCAAATTAACAGAGCTTCACTCATTGTTCCCTCAAATCATCTAAAGCTCCGTTAGCATTCTTACCAAGTATCATTGGTTTGGGCTTTTTATCCTCTTAGCTTGTTATAATTTTCTTTTATTATTATAGTATAATTACTACTACTTATTATAGGTGGGTTGGTGATTTGGAGATGAGTGAGGCGGGTATAAGCGGAGCGGGGACATGCGGAGCGGGGCGGGCGGGGTGGGTGTGGGGCGGGGTGGGTATGGGGCGGGTTTCATGTGATACCCATCCCCGCCCCACGACCCGCGACGAATGATACTTTTGAAACCCATCCCCGCCCCATGACCCGTCAAATCATTACCCGCGCCCGCCCCAAGTGGGGCGGGTGCGGGGCGAGACCCGCCAAAACCCGCCCCACTGACATCCCTATTCATAAGAGACTGAGGAAATACACTTTACTCTATGCTAAACTCTCATTGATAATGAGGTTATTGTTTAATTATTTTACGTGAAATTTACTATAAACCGGTCCAATATAAAAAAATCACTACTTTGTTTTGTAGTATTTTATTATATGAAAAAAAAGTACACAATTGTATTCATATGAGAAATATTGTTACCAAGAGATAACTTCATACAAGAAAAGGTAGGTTAAAGAACTGAGGTTCAACAGGACAAGTTAGGACTTGACCCAAATAAGTGGACTAACAGTCTAGTACCCAATCATCACTCGGGCTGAGGACCCGACTTTAATGCCCAACACGAATTGACTCGTTTTCATCTTAAGTTATATATTGTCCTAGTGCCGTCTTAAGAGAAACTTACTTACGGATCGAATACCTAGCTTGATTTCTCTATGTATGTACTGTGTACATATATAATTATTGTCCAAAAAGCTTCGAAATTTAATAATGAGAAGGTGACAACATAGAAATGAAAATCATCTTGACTTCTTCCAAACTACCTATATATAATCACAATTACACAAAATCATCAAAAACCAAAACACTTTTAACAATTCACATAAAAGAAGGAAAAAAAAAAAAAAAAAAAACAGAGATCAAATGACAGAGGGAAATTGTGAGGTGAAGGTGTTAGGAGCATGGCCAAGCCCATTTGTAATGAGGCCAAGAATTGCACTAAACTTGAAAAATGTTGAATATGATTTCATTGTAGATTTTATGAAACCCAAAAGCGAGCTTTTGCTTAAATCGAACCCGGTTCACAAGAAAATCCCTGTTCTGTTGCATAATGACAAACCAGTTTGTGAATCTAATTTGATTGTTCAATACATTGATGAAGCTTTCTCATCTGGGTTGTCCATTCTCCCCTCTGATCCCTACGATCGCGCTGTCCATCGTTTCTGGGCTGCTTATATTGATGACAAGGTACTTTAGTTTTTTTGTTTGTGCATAAGTTGTACCAACTTGTTATCGAGAGACCATTTTTTTTGTAGTCTTCTATATTGTTGTAGACTTGTGAGAGACGGCCTTTATATGTTTCAATTTGTTATTGATCACGATTGATACGTATTAGCTTTAGGCCTATAGACTACTTTAGACTATTTAGTGAATAGTGATACAAATTTTCCGTGCCAGGCATGAATGTCACAAATTCTTATTTGTGACTCGTTAGAAACTTGTGACGAAGAAGTGTATTCATTTGACTCCCTACCATCCAAATTAAAGGTAGCACTTACTTTTTGGCACTATTTATGGTCGTAGGGAATCTTTGATATTATTATTAATCTATAAAACAAAATATAGTCATACAAGAGTTGTTTTTATTTATTGTCATGAATTCTATAAGAATATTAAGTTTTTATAATTTTTAATAAAGTTTAATTAAAGATATTTCTCGACAAGTGTGAATGTGTGATAAAGGGACTGTATCTTTGGTTTGAATGAGAGGATATATGATGATAAAAGAAAAATTCTTACGTCTTCCGGGAGTACCGTACTCCTTACACTTAAAACTAATCCACCAAATAAAATATAATAATAACTTGGGTATAAAGAGTACGGTACTCCCGGAGTACACAAGAATTTTTCATGATAAAATGTATAGTTTCTCTTGTTTAATAACATGAGTGATGTACTCATGACTAATGAATGAGTAATGACTAATTGACTAGTGTATTTAAAGCTGCAAATCACAATCCTCCACACAAGTTGAAGTTGACCAACTTGGGTGTATTAACTAATACACAAATTTTCATTATATCCGTCTATAGTTATCTATGGGTTAATTATCCACTCATTTTAAGCATAAGACAAGCAACAAGTTACATGGAGGGGCCTAAAAATGTCACTATTTTAAGCATATTTAACTCGTCTTTCACTTTAGATGGATATATCCGTCTACTAGTTTTATACCCGTATAAAAAATATACGGGTCGTAATAGCAGACGTTATCATTAGATACATAAGCATATAGTTGAGCATGATTAAGTGTTAAATACCGTAACAATATAAATAGTCAAATTTGGAGATTCGAATATTTGATAAATATTAGATTTGAATATCAGATAATATACAACCGTATTTTATTAGAATTATATTTTAGGTATTTGACATGTTAGACCCGTTAAATGTATGTAAATTGCAACATTTTATGTAAATTGTGACATTTTAACTTATATTTTAACATAAATAGTTAAAATAGGAATATGAGATAAAAATCGGATAGGAGGAAATGGGTTAAGTAGAGAGAGTAATTAAATAGAATAGAAAACATGAGGGGACCCACATGTTGAAACTCAACAACCAATGGGAACTCTTTAAAAACTCGGCTTTTATACTATGTAGATAGTGAAACTAATTGAATAAAACTTCACTGTCCACCTGTCAAAAAAAAAAAAACTAATAAAACTGTTTGGGTAGGTGCCGACTGCCGAGCCTCCGCATTCCGCAACAATGGAATTCCCTATATTTTGTCTCTCTTTCTTATTCGTCCACCTCATTTTCCAGTAATTTTCCCATCTACCCTCCTCAATTTATAACTATATTTAGAGCATCTGCAAAGGTAGGGAGCTAACCTCCTCATATGCCTCTCTCTTCTCAAATGGGGAACCCCATTATTGCACACCCCCTCCCAACAAATGGGGCTCCTCTATTTGTAGGGAAGGTCCCAAAGAATAAGTAAGGTGTTTTGAGTTGCTTTTGGGGAGGAGTCCCAAATTTTTGGGTGTAAATTAATATTGTTGGAGAACCCAATTATTGCATAGATGTAAATATAAATTGTGGAGGGTAAAATGGAAAAGTTAGTGGAAAATGAAGTGGACGAATAAGAGAAGGAAAAAGAAAATATAGGAAGTCTCACCTTTGCGGATGCTCTTAAGCAATAATGAGGTTCCCCAATGACACATAAAATTTTGGGAACATCCCCAAAGGGAACACAAGTTACCCTTACTTTTTGTTGGGAAGCTTCTCTAAAAATGGTGGAGGCTCAAATTATGGGAAGGTTGGTGCATTAGTGATGTTACCCATATGAGGAGAGATGGTGCATATGGGGAGCTATTTTTCCACATTTGCGGATGCTCTTAGCCAGTTACTTAACTCTTGTAGGGTTTAAAACCGCATGCGCAAATCATAGTACTTCCTCTGTTCTCATATTATCTATCCATTTTATTAAAACTAGTGTAGTTCCCATGCTATAACACGGTATTTTTAAGATGGAATTTATAAAGAGGAACTTTTAATAAAATTATTTGCATAAATTAAAGTTACTTTTAATCTAATGTTATAATATACTAAATATAATAATAGTAAGGAGATAGAAAATAAAGTTTACTATTAATAATAACACTATAATGTTAAATCGATAAAGGGGAACTAATTTATGAAATTAAGTTAGATGTAAAATCTAGTTAAAAAACCTATTAGCCTTATTAAGAAAACTGATAAAAATAATATACTACGCGTCTAAAAAGACAATTTACAAATTATTAAAACTAACATTTTCACTTTCTATTTCCTATAAGAAAATACATAAAAATTGTTATACATTATTTAAAAAATACTCCCTACTCCATATTACTAAAATAAAGATTTCATAATTCGAGAGTGTAATTGATATGCTGTAAAATTGCATAATATAGTAGGGGGTAATTGATTGTGATTGCATATTTTCGGGATAATATTGTAAAGATTGCATAATTTGAGAGGTTGTTTCCATGTATAGGATTGCATTTATTCGAAAAGTCAAAGCATATATTTGTTTCCATATATAGGTTTTCAATTGATTCAAATCATACGTTAGACTTGACGCAAAAACAAATTTGATTTAGTAAAAGTCGGCGGCCCAACTTAGATTGGCCCATCAAAGAGTAGTGTAAGTTAGGCGGGAAAACTACTTGAGAATTTTATT
This sequence comes from Silene latifolia, assembly GCF_048544455.1. Lineage (NCBI taxonomy): Eukaryota > Viridiplantae > Streptophyta > Magnoliopsida > Caryophyllales > Caryophyllaceae > Silene > Silene latifolia. Next base: position 23,777,869 of record NC_133536.1, read on the forward strand.
TTCTTAGTAGTAAGGGAGATACTACACTTATATATTCAACAAATGGGTAGATTATATGAGAACGGAGGAAGTATAAGATTGTTGTATAAAATGAGATCAATTAAAAACTTATCATTTTATGTAAAAAAATGATCATTTTGATAATTACTACTTTTGTACTACAGTGTTTTAAGAACTATTACCAAAATAATTTTCGTTTAAAAACTACTCCCAGTAAGTTTGAATTTTTTATAAAACACTACCAAGTCTCATCCAAACCTCAGTAAAACACAATCTCGGCCATTTATTTTTGACTTTTTATCTTAGGTTGTACATTTTATCCTTTTAACACTACCAACACTATCATTTGTCAATCATTTTGGGAAAAAATCACTTTAACCTAGTTTCATCTAATTCACCTATCTAAGGTAAAAAAGTTGTAAACTTCATCAAAATAACCGGTTAAAGCGATAAAATTTACTACATAAAATGGAAATTCACAAATAAATGGCTGAGATTGTGTTTTATTGGGTTTAGATAAGATTTGGTAGTGTTTTTTTTTCTTTAAAAAAAAAAATCAAACTTATTGGTACTAGTTTTTAAACGAAAATTATTTTGGTAGTATTTCTTAACACAGTGTAGTATAAAGATAGTAGTTATAAAAAAAAACCCTAAAAAGTAATTACTTTTTATTATTTTATAATGACCACTATTTAAAAGTGGTCGCTTTTTAACGTAAAATGGTCAAAATGTATATATCATAAAGTAATACTTATTGCCTCATCATACAATGTCTGCAACTCTCCACATAATAACTAACTACTGTAGATCTCCGTGCTACAGCACGGTATTTTTTAGTTTTGTTTTATAAAGAGACATTCTCATTAAATTAATTGCATAAATTAACTGTACCTTTAATGTTATAATGTACTAATATAATCTTAGTAAGAGGTAGAAAATGATAGTTTATTTATTTTTGTCTTAAACCATTTTTATATTACTTTACTATAAAAATTAACTCTATAATGCTATATCATTGCATGAAACTAATTTATGATATTAAATTTCAATTAAGTGATGTAAAAATGTAGTCTAATTAAAACGCATATAAAGCTTATAAAAAAACAGGTAAAAACAGTATACCACACACTTAAAAAGATGATTTACGAATGAGTAGACTAATATTTTTTTTTTAATTAAAAAAATACATTAGAATTGTTACGTCCTTTAAAATATAAACCATATTTAGAGTGTAACTGATGAAAGATAATATAAAAAACAAGTCTACGTAATTTTAAGGTGTAAGTGATGACAATAATTATGTTAAAGACTGCATAAGAAGTATGTTTCCGTAATTTTAGAGTGTAACTGATAAAGAATAATATTTATAGAATTGAAAATGATTGTATAATAAATTATGGATTTTAATGAAAAAGTCATAAATATGAATTTTAATTAAAAGATTAGAGTTTAATTATAAGAATATATTAATTGAAAAGATATAATGTAATTAAAAAAAAATTACTTGTTACCTTATTTAGCTAGATGCTTTTTGGAGGGAAAACTAAGAGAATTTTTATTCTCTTAGTAGTAGGGGGATTATTAACTACTTCTACTAACCATCGTCATACCACAATATACGTTATTAAATACTCTTAGGTCTTGTTTGGATATCAAATTTAGAAGGGAAAGAGAGGAGAGGAATAGAGGAAAGGGAAAAAAGATGGGAAAAGAGGCGTGAGTGTTTGGATATAATTTTCTTTTAAATTTTTTCTATTATAGAGAGCTTTTGATTTGTCTTGAAGGAGGGAAAATGAATCCATCTAAATCTCTCGATTCATTTTCCTATAGACTTATTTGCTATCTAAACAAGGGATTATAAATCCTCTATGCTCCCTCCTTTTCCTTTTACTCCAAATCTCTCTATCCAAAAGGGCTTCTTTGGATCACACATTCTCATTTGTGACGGCCATATCCGTCGCAAGCATGCGACGGGTCAAGTACTACACATGTGTGGTAGATAAGACAAAAGCAGAATGCCTAGGGAGTAACAATCTGTTTTGTCGTATTTATCCACATGGGTAGTATTTGACCCGTCGCAAGCTTGTGACGGATATACCCGTCACAAGGGAGACTTGCTTTATTTGGATAGCAAAATAGGATAGGAGGGAAAAGGAGGGGAGAGGGAAGGGAAAAGGAGGGAAGAGGGAAGGGGAAGGAGGATGGAGGAGGTGATTTTCTCACCAAATTTTGCCTTTGTTGGTGGAGAAATAAATTGCCTTGTAGGAGGGAAATAAAGGGATCCATTTTCCTTAGGAGTGAGCAAAACTGGATATCTGATACGGTTTTGGAAGCCGTATCGGATATCCGGTTTTTTAAAACTCCTTTTTTAGTATCCTTATCTAATACGGTTTTTCCGTATATATATGGAAACCGTATATCCGGTTTTTCCGTATATACGGAAACCGTATATCCGAAAACCGTATATCCGGTATCCGGTTTTCAACCTCACTTGTGTAATTTAATAAGGAGTATATTTTTTCTTTTCTATGTGTGATTGTTGGTTTTTTTTAGTAACTTAAAAATGTTTTAAAAAAATTATAAGAGTAAATAATTTATAAAGTTTAATACTAATAAGGTTTAATCACCAACATATTGGATATTTTGTGATTTATGTATATATTTTACTCCCTCCATACCAGACCAATGGTAACATTGACCGTTTTGCCACTATTCATTAGGGGTGAGCAAAAATATACGATACGGTTTCATAGTACGGATACGATACGGTATACGGTTTGAGTTATACGGATTTCCGTATATACGATACGAAAATCCGTATATACGATACTGTTTTTTTAAAACCGTACCGTATCAGGGTCGGGCAAAAACGAAACCGTATATACGGTTTCTGACACGGTTTGAAGCTTTTGTATTAAAAAATAAAACAATGCAAAATTCCTCTTTTCACTCCACTCTTTTAATATTTTTTACGACTTTTTCACTAACTTATCTCAATAAACAAAAATCAGCCCTTTATAAGAGGTGATCATGTTAGAAGTAATTATTAGCTCTTGAATAATTACAATGCTTAATTGGGCATTTATCACCAAACCGTATCCGTATATACGGATTCCGTATACACGGTTTTTTCGGGTATCCGAAAACCGTATATACGGTTAAACTGTATCGGATCCGTATAGCGATTTTTGGGATTTTTAAAACCGTATACCCGATACGGTTTTCAAAACCGTATCGGGTACACGGTTTTGCTCACCCCTACTATTCATGGTCGTAGGGAATTTTCGATATTATTCTTAATCTATAAAACAAAATATAGTCATGTGAGATCTTGTTTGATTTATCGTCATGAATGCTATAAGAATATCAAATTTTTATAATTTTTAATAATGCGTAACAAAAGATATTTACGTTGCAAAACATGTCTCGACAAGTGTGAAAAAGCCAATGTTACCATTGGTGTGGTATGGAGGGAGTAATATTTTATTATAGAAAAAAGGCAACCGTATATTCGGTTTCATATTTTGCCGATCCTTATCCAATACGGTTTTTAAAGAACCGTATCAGATATCCGGAAATCCGTATCGGATATCCGGAAATCCGTATAATTAAATTCGTATAGCGTATCAGATACGTATAATAAAACCGTATCGTATTATTTTGCTCAGCCCTAATTTTCCTTCCCCTTAAAATCCCTTCACCCCATTTTACTAACTAAACAAAAGATTTCTCATCCCTCAAAATTCTTCTCCTCCTTTTCCTTCAAAATCCCCTTATCCAGGGTGTATTCGAATAGGAAAAAAAGGAGGAAGGGAGGAAGGGAGGGAATGAGAATGGAGGAGACAAATTTTAATTATGTTGGTGAGGAAATAATTTGCCTTATATGAGGGAAATAAAGAGATCATTTTTCCCTCCCCTCCAAATCTTTCTACATTTATTTTACTAATCAAACAATGAATTTTTTATCCTTTCAATTTCATCTCCTCCCTTTCTCTCTAAATTACTCAATGCAAAAACACCCTTAGCATTTAGTAGGAAGATACTAAGATAGTCAAACCAATTTGTGTTAGTATAAAGTAGGAAACTAAGATAGATAGATAGTCATACCATTGTAAGCATTCAATTTATTTAATTTTTGTGGACGAGTAACTTATTTAATTTATATATATCTAACAAAACGTGTACTTAGTCGTATTATAGTAGGGGGAAGGGAAGGATTTGAACCTATCATCCCTATTATCCACAATACCTCTATCTTCACCATAATATAATTTGTACTACTTACGTCAATAAACATAATAATTAAATTGTTTGGATTACAGTGGTGTCCAGTTTTGATGACAATAGTCAGGGCTGAAACAGCAGAAGCAAAGGCAACAGCTTTAAAGCAACTTAAAGAAGGGACCATCCTACTTGAGGATGCGTTTGTGAAGCTAAGCAATGGGAAGCCCTTTTTCGGGGGTGACAAAATCGGGTATGTTGACATTGCTTTTGGGAGCCTCCTTAGCTGGGTCCGGATGTTGGAGAGGAATAACAATGTCAAGCTCTTAGATGAGGCAATCAGTCCTTCTCTTGTAGCTTGGGCTGACAAGTTTTGTGCCGATGAATCCGTTAAGGATGTTATGCCTGATACTGATGAGCTTGTTGAGCTTGTTAAGATCATGCTAGCTAAGATTAATCCAACCTCTTCCACTTAGATTAATCTATCTATGTGTTGACTGTTGATGGTATTATTCATAATGATCTTCTGTCTCATTTTGTGTCATATCTTCCGTTGGCTGCTTTTCGATTTTTATAAATTAAGACAATGTTAGGTGTCTCGTGAGTTTCACATTTCTTTTCTTTCTAGTAGAAGATTGTACTTTCAGTATATTTGTTGCGAGTCTATTGCTTTTTTCGTCATAAATTGTTGTATTTTGGTAATAAAAAAGATCATCACTTTGGTACTTTGGTTTGATAGGCTGTTCGTTGCATGAATTAATTAATTATTGTTAAGTTCTTAAATTACTTTTAGTCCTTATTAGAATTTGAAATTCAAATTTTGATAAAAGGAGAGCAAAATATCTAAGTAATTTACAATATTATTCCAGGTGTCGCTCAATTTAAGTCACACCCTATAATACCTCGTATTTATGAAAGTGAATACTTGATCGAATAAAGGGTCCACTCGGCCGAGTGCAACTCCACTTGACCGAGTGGAGGACCGAGTACCCTTGGGCAGTGGGCTGGATGCCTGGAAAAATGGTCGGATCTTTCATATACATTTGTCAAGTCGGATCATATCGGTTCAGATCAAGACGGGTCTCGATCAGCTTTTGTGCCTGGTTTGACTCATTAATTCATTACCGGGTCAATTTTCTCCGATTATTGATATACCTCACAACAAACCCATAAAACTCAGCTCTGATAGTCAATCGGCCCTCTATATTGCTCGCAATCCGGTCTTTCACAACGCACAAAATACATTGAACTGGATTGCCATTTTATAAAGATGAAATTCGGAAGGGTACAATTGCTACTAGTTATGTCCACACGAAGCAACTACTTGCAGACATATTCACTAAAGCCCTCGGTCGTACCTCATTTGACGATCTTCTATCCAAATTGGGCGTCTCGGCTCTCCACGCTCCAACTTCAGGGGTATTATTTACAAGGCAATATTTGCTCCTCCATATTCTTTCCTTGTATATATATTTTGTAGCTGTTACCTTGATTATATAGCGTAATAGCTCGATTATGTATTTGCATATATAGGATGATATAGCTACTATACAAAGCACGATTCTTTACTCAATTTGTCAATGCAACTCGATTCTTAATATATATGCACCTCTCTAAAACAACATTATAATCACACAATTACACAAAATCATCCAAACAAAAACACATTTCTTCAAGAATTCACATCAAATGGGAGAGGGAAATTGTGAGGTGAAAGTGTTAGGAACATGGCCAAGCCCATATGTAATGAGGCCAAGAATTGCACTAAACTTAAAATCTGTTGAATATGATTTTATTGTAGAAACTATGTTCCCCAAAAGTGACCTTTTACTTAAATCGAACCCCGTTTACAAGAAAATCCCGGTACTGTTTCATAATGGCAAGCCAGTTTGTGAATCTAATGTGATTGTTCAGTACATTGATGAAGCTTTCTCATCTGGGCTGTCCATTCTCCCCTCCGATCCCTACGATCGCTCCGTCCATCGTTTTTGGGCTACTTATGTTGATGACAAGGTACTTTTGTTTTTTGTTTGTGCATATAAGTTGTACTAATTTGTTATCGAGAGACCATTTTTCTGTACCCTTCTATGTTGTCATAGACGGTCTTTATTTGTCACAATTTGTTATTGGTCATTATTAATACAGACTATTTTAGACTATTTAGTTTAACATAGTACTAATTTTGTTATCAAGAGACCATTTTTCCTCGAGTTTCAACTTTCAAGTAACTCTAAACTCAAAAGTCATGGGACTATGGGAGTGCTCATATATTTTGTACCAGTAATTATTGTGTGAGACGGTATCACACTCTTTTATTAATTAATAACAATATATGAATGAATTTTTATTGAAAAAGGACTTTCTCACGTTGAAGACCGTCTTATTTTAAAATTTATGATTTTGTATTACGTATATTAATGAGCACAATAATTAAATTGTTTGAATTACAGTGGTTCCCAGCTTTGATAACAACAATCAAAGCCGGAACACCAGAAGCAAAGGCAACAGCCTTTGAGCAACTCAAAGAAGGGACCATCCTACTTGAGGAGGCATTTTTGAAACTAAGTAATGGGAAGCCCTTTTTCGGAGGTGACAAAATCGGGTATATCAACATTGCCTTTGGGAGCGTCCTTGGTTGGGTCCGAGTGTCGGAGATGAATAACAATGTCAAGGTGCTTGAGGAGGCAATCGCTCCTTCTCTAGTAGCTTGGGCTGACAAGTTTTGTGCTGATGAAGCTGTTAAGGATGTTATGCAGGATACTGATGAGCTTGTTGAGTTTGTTAATACCATGTTGGCTAAGAATAAGCCACCCTCTTCCACTTAGATTTATCAATCCTTAATGGTGATGGTATTATTCTTAATGATCCTCTGTCTTATTTTGTGCCGTATCTGTATTAGTTACTTTTCGATTTCAATATATGAGTTTTTATATATCTTTTTCTTTCTTGTAGAATATTGTACTTCCAATTTGTTGCGACTTTGTTCCTTTTTTCGTCATATGTTGTATTTGTTACTCCGTAATAAAAAAGATCGTCATCAATTTGGTACTTTAGTTTGAATTATTTGATTTTGTGTTGTTATATGGGTTTGCTCCTCTCAATCTTAGCCAAAACGTACATTTAGTTACTCCGTATTTAGTTCGACTAGGTGTTGACATTCTACATTGACTTGGTTTGGAGAAATTCGAGAGTTGAAATTCGAATTGAGTTAAAATTTGATGGAGTCGCCATGGAATTTTATGGGGGTTCGAACATATATTGAAACCCACTTTGCACTCTAAAGTCTAGACAATAAATCTCAAAGCAATTTTGACGTATAATGCTTGAAGCCCTTGGGGTTCGTCCCTTGCATTCTACATCTAGAATGTCTCCTTGACCCTAAAATTCGGACTTCAGAAGCTAAAGATTTTGAGTGATGGATGAGGGTACAATATTTTTGGTAATACGTTACGGTTCTGGTAAATTTTGTTTGCTTTGTTACTTAATGACACAATTATTAGTTGAATAGATTACTTTTAATCGGTAGAATGAGAAGAAATAATCAATACATTAGATCTATTAAATTTTGGCTAATATATAAATTTTCAATGGAAAGATAATCACTTTAGCAATCTGAAGTTCCTCCTTAGTCCTTACTCCTTACATCTTCAACTAGGTCTTTACATCACGACGCTCGTTCAACTTGGTTAACTCCGAATCAAAGAAGGTCGTACAAATCTACATGAACTCACTCAAAACAACTCATAAAAGAGTATGGAAAAAGTGGTATCATAATAACATAATGAAAGCTACCTCTAATCTCGTAGGAGCAATACATCGTGCATCACGACTCTCATAATCAACATGGCTTGCTTCCGTATCAAAGAAAGCGAATTGGCGTATTTTGGTGAACCTATTTTAGAAGAGGACGCTGAAACGGGGAATTGTTGAGGGATATTAATTTGTAACTTGGATGTATTTCGGGAAATGTAGCAAACTTGGGATTATTTCTGTAAATTTTCTCAACCACACCGCAATATAACAACATATTAATCACGACATATATTATTTTTAGGCATACTTCAGTCAACTGCACGCCATCTTACATAAATGAGTACATGTTTGTGCAAAACCCGACTTATACAAGCATTTGTAAGTACTCATAATACTCCGTAAGCAATTTGAAGGCTGACAATTACGTTATGAAGCTCTCAGTCATCAATACTAAAAACATCCAACCCAAAAGTCATCCATTTAACTCCAGCAAAAATTGAAAATGCCGAAGATTCCCAAAAGGGAATAAATGTATATAACTGTGTTCTGAAATAATCGCTATCTAATCAAGAGTTCCATTTAATCGCCTCTTGACATGGTGAATTTATTTGACAAACAAAATTTGAATGTTCATGAAACAAAATTCGGATCAAAGTCCTCCTTTGATCTCTACTACACAAAAGATGAATCGATGTGTTGCATTGATTAGGCAGTGGATTCCTTGAGATATGCAATGAGGTCCGCGCGGTCCTGAGGCTTCTTCAAACCGGGGAACACCATCTTAGTACCGGGAATGTACTGCATTGTTTACACGAGTTAGTGAAGACCAATGCAGAAAACAGTCGTGGGCAAGAAGGGAAATGTATTACCCGTGACAGGTTTGTATCACCCGTGACAGGTTTGTCGGTTCTACTTTCATGCGGAGAACTACATCGCTAAGTCAAGAAAGGCGGGAGAAAGAAAGGGTGGATAGAAGAAGATTAGCTTGAGTTCTGTGAGAAATTTATTTAAAACATACCTTCTTTGGGTTCAGCAAGTAGTCATACAGCGTGTCTTCTCCCCAATGGACAGCCTTGTTCTTGTTGGCAGCAGAGTAAGAGTAACCAGCAGCAGTCCCCGACTGCCTCCCGAAAAGGCCATTTAGGTTTGGACCCAAATGACACGTCAGTACAGCATGGATGTATACAACTTTATCCCTATGTTAGAAAACACCAACAAGTTGTTCCCAAATGACTCAAAATTGCTCCAGCTTCATATAGAGTATAAATGAGGGACGAGCACCTCCTCTCTAAGGCATGAACTATTTCAAGTCCGTATTAGTTAGGAGATTGGAAAGAAACAACGAGAGTAACACACTAATGCAAGATATCGGTCAGAAAAATAGAAAGACCTAGCATAGTGATGATTAGCTAGCGTCCACGGAAAAGGAACAAAGAGAGTAACACAAGAACGCAATACACAAGTAAAAGTTACCACAAGCTTTCCAACACACATATCAGTATCCTCAGCTACTAAAAGTCCAACATCATTGCAGTTCTATTGCCTGAATGAAACTCTCAGAGATCATCATCTTAAAAACACACTAAGTCTACCACATATTCTCTCCCTTGAAACAAAATTAAACTCTCTACTAGATCAGTTTAACTTTCCACTGAAAACAACAAGCAGCTAAGTCCTCACTTTTAGATAACCTAAGATTATTCAAAATCACAAACAGCTAGATCTCCTCTGTTAATAAAAACAGGTAAATAACCTTACAACTTTAGTTGAAACAACAAACAACGTGTAACAATAAGATTATTCGAAATCACGAAGACCTTGATAACTTTGCTACTCCATTCACAGGACAACCATATGGCAACTACAAGGAATATTAAGGCCTAGTTTCAATACCAAAAGGGGAGGGAAGGGGGAAAGAGGAAATGAAAAGGGAGAAAAAGAACAAGGAGGCGGAATGAAGGGAGTTAGTTTTCCCTCTTAATCATTATTGGAGGGACATAACGAGATCCATTTTCCCTCCCCTCCAAATCGCTTCACCTCCAAATCATCATACAGAAAACACTAATTTTACCCAACATAGGCACATATTCTCTCCCTTGAAACAAATTTAGCCTCTCCACTAGATCAGTTTACACTTCCACTCAAAACAACAAACAGCTAGGTCCTCACACTTAGATAACCTTAAGATTATTCAAAATCACGAAGATTATTAACAGCTAGGTCCTCAAAACAACTCTATTCAAAATAACAAACAGCTAGATCTCCTCTATTAATAAAAACAGCTAAATAACCTTACAACTTTAATTGAAACAACAAACAACGTGTAACAATAAGATCATTCGAAATCACGATGACCTTGATAACTTTGCTATTCCATTCACAGGACAGTAATATGGCAACTACAAGTAATATTAAGGCCTTGTTTCGATAGCGAGAACAAAGTGATTGCGGTATAATCTGCAAGTGCAAAGAACATAAGCAAATTTATGGAATAGCGAGAATAGACTGATTGTGATGACACAAGAAAAACAACTTCAATACTTCAGCAAAGTAATATGTTCATGTACTCCATCCGGACTAGAACTTTTTTAAATTATTACTGTGTATATCGCAACGCAAACTCCGCTCTAAGAGTCTATAGCATTCACCACTGAAAGCATAGATAATGGAGAAAGGATATGGTAGGCATTAGGTGAAACAAACACTCCCTCCGTCCCAATCATTTGTTTACCTTCTTTATTATTTGTGAGAGGTATTGTAATCAAAGATAAACAAATGAATGGGATGAAGGGAATAAACCTTTTATGAACAAGAATCAAAACGATTTAACACAGCAAGAACTTATCCACTGACCTCACCAAACAAAAGTATTAATGTCACTGAAATGAGGATGGCACCCCAAGCTGTAACCAAACTATCCATGAAAATTGGGAGTGTCTGAAAAAAGATCGCACAATCATAACCTACACACGCTATTAGAATGATGGACTATTATTGCATTCCTGGAAGAATTTACCTCCATGGCGGCAGCATTGCAGATAAGCAAGGTACAGAGTAGTAAATGCTGATTCTTAACAACCGGCAATATTTTCTCTGTCATTAGAATAACACAAAACAGCTATAAGGGCCATTCATATTAAGTGCAATAGAATCTAAGATTATAAAGGACGTGCTAAGAATGACATGAGTCCAATTCAAGTCCCACAGACAAGCAAGGAACAGGACTCGAAAGAAAGGCTTAAAATATCTCGTACTTAGACATATGAGTATATACGGAGTACCCAACATTTTTTAGTTTCTAGTCTAGGATGATGTCTAAAAGACCTTCATATCTACCAACACCAGACAAGAATCATTATATTAGCTTTCCAAAATAAAACCTCAGTAGACTAACAAAACTTTTCAAGTCAAAAACCTGGTTATACATATAAATAGAAACCTATGGCTTGCCGATAATCAAGCAAATGAAGGTAATCTACTTTTGGTCTATTCTTCACACTACCACAGATTCGACCAATGAAACTCCGTCAACCTTGACAATAACTTTTATACACTCTACCCTCGGCGTTGTCATGCATGAGTTTAACTCAACATCCACCTCCAAATTAGGCAAAAAAATCTTTTTGGTGTTGACCAGGAATTCCCCTACCGACAGTTGAGGCAATCTCCTTTGGAGTACTGAAGGCAATTTAATGGATTGACCCCTCCCAAATTTGACTTTTTCATTCGCAAGATTCAGGAATCGAACCCCTGACCACTTGTTTAAAAGATGAGAGCCCTTATCACTCACCGCAGCCAACTTTGGTAGGCGAAATCATATCTAGAAACATGGTAAATTAAGTAAGTTCGTAATATTCCTATCAAAATCAGCTTCCGCACTTGCCACTAGCCATTATAATCAACCTCATATACAACAAAAAACGCAGTCTAAAATTCTCCAGCTTACAAAAATTCAGCAAGTATTCATCAATTAGTCCAGCATTCAATTCATGCAATGACAACACCACTCATCTAACAAAGCATCACAAATTATAGCACAAGACCGTCTTACTGCATGAAACGGTCACTGTACTGATTAAACACTCATTTGTTACTATCATAGTGTAAGACGGTTTTACACGATAATTATTAACAAAACACAGCTGAATACAGTATCGAAAATCACTTCAACTAAACTCAAACATTAATTACACCAAAAGAATTAATAATCAGCAAAATAACGAAATGAAGAATGATCGAATTATACCAGCATATTTGCGATCCTTAGGAGTACCAGATTTAGCAAGAACTTCAAGATCAACAAGACTCAGAGACATAAGACCTAAAGTTAAACCAGACATTAATCCTGCAAATATTACCAGAAATACAATTATTCCAATGTTCAGGAAAAACTTGGTCTCGCAACACGTGTACTCCACCGCCATTACTACTATTCTGATACTACTGTATTATGCTTGTTGTTTATTGAATGTTCGTCGCCATTTTTGTCGGAAGCCCTAGCTTTGAAATTGTTAATTCGAGCTGTGTGTGTTTGTGTGTGTGTGTGAGTGTGTGTGGAACAGAAGTTGAAAGAAAAGAGAGAAATGTGCGTGTGTAAAAAAAAAGGAGAGGACAGGGATAGGATTCGCTTCTTTTTCGGGAAATGGTGACGCGAGTCATTAGAAAGAGTATGGAGAATTTGTTGGGACTTTCGATTAGACCTCACACTTTGACTTGAAACCTTGATATTTGAGGTCGGCCATGTATATCATCCTAGGTCGGCAACGTAAACCGGTCAACTGGATCGAGTACGGGTTATTTTGAATACCGCTAGTCTTGCTATAGACGGATATATCCGTCTATAGCTAAAGACGAGTCAAATAGCTTCAAAGTGGTGACATTTTTTGTCCCCACCACTCCATTTGTTGCTTGTCCTATTAGGAATGTGGTATTGTATTTGGCCCGTTTTTAATTATAGACGGATATGTGCCGTCTATAATAAGATTTTGTGTTTTGAATAATGATCTAAAAGACTAAGGCCTCGTTTGGTTCATGCGGGTGTTGAATTCCTGTGTTAATTTTGCAACTCACTGGAATTCAACTCCCGTATGAAATTCACATGAATTGACAAAAACATGTTTGGTTGCCTTGAAGGAGTTTGTTTTTCCCATGAATTAAACTCCCCCATATTGTTTGGTTGAAATGTGTTAGTTCGCCTAATTTTAATCTCTAATTACCACTATATCCCTTCGTAATATTAGTAACACATAATCTCTCTTTTTAAAAGGGCAAATGAGTAAATTTAATTAGCAAATGATGTAGGAGTTTACAATGACCAAGGAGGGGGTGGGTAATTAAACTTCCCCATCATGTTGGAATTGGAAACTCCAAAGGAGTTCTAAACTCCACCATTTTACAAGAAAATGGGCAACCAAACAAGCTTTAGAAAACACAATTCATGAGATTATGAAATTCCCATAAATTAGCAAGGTAACCAAACGAGGTCTAAAATTAGTTTAAACCTGTTCCGGGTGTAATTCCAGAGCAGTTATTTGTTACCACCCGTGCTTGTAGAATGACGTCTTTGGTTGAATCCTCCTTGCGGTCTCCTGAAACAATGAGCAAACTGAGGGCTCGGCTTTGGGCCGAGCGAACTCACTCCGACGCTCAAGTCAGTAAACTTAGAGAGATAAGTTGTTGTTACTTGGCGAAGTATATATTGTAGAGAGATAAGGAAGATATTACCAGATGAATAGTGATTCTTAGGTTAAATTGTGGATGCCCTCTTCAATGAGAGTTGAGGAGTATTTATAGACTTTCACCTTGTGTCACGTAGTGGCCAAGTGGCTAGCAGGTGGAAAGACTGATCTACCCCTCGGCCGAGGGACCCATGGCAGGCCGGCGGGCCATGTTGACTCACCGCCGAGGGGTCTTGGATATGAGTTCGCGGATGTGTGCCTCGGCTGGCTAGTTGCCCAGTAGGGACCCAAGAGACAGCCGACAGTGCGTCGGTTAAGTCTTTCTAAGCCGTTGACTTCTTGTGGATATCTTTGACCTTGCTCAATATGTTGACTGGTCAGCGGGTGCAGAATATGCCCCATCAAAACCCTTTACAATAAATGCACGATATTATAGTTTTTTGAATAAAAAAGTTTCTTTTGTCAAAAAAGGCTGCGTCGGTTAAGTTGTCTAAGCCGTTGACTTGCTGTGGATATCTTTGACCTTGCTCAATATGTTGACTGGTCAGCGGGTGCAGAATATGCCCCATCAAAACCCTTTACAATAAATGCACGATATTATAGTTTTTTGAATAAAAAAGTTTCTTTTGTCAAAAATTACCTTATATTTAGGGATATTTGTAAAAATATTACCTTATATTATTTTTTTGTTTTCAACTACCTTTATTTTCTTTATTTTGGTCAATAACTACCTACGCTAAAAGTCTAGACGTATTTGGTCTGTTTTCCGGCTTTAACATATCTCACATGACTCTTTTATGCTTTAATCTTCTTTAGGGCGATTTTGGGAAGTCGTGATGTACTTTTGCTTAACTTTAGTAGATATTTGTAGTTATTGCTGAAATGTGAAATCCATATATTTTGCTTATCTCAAGTTAAATTGTGTTTCGACGCATTTGATAATTGTTGTTTGATGTTAACAAAGTCATGTGAGATAGGTTAATGTCGCAAAATCGATCAAAGCTCGCCATATTTTCGGCATAGGTAGTTTTTGACCAAAAAACGAGAAAACAAAGGTAGTATAAAACAAGAAAAATAATATAAGGTAGTCTTTTTACAAATACTCTTAAATATAAGGTAGTTCTCGACAAAAAACCCAAATAAAAATTAAAAGTAATATAGTGATATTTTATTAATTGTCCATATTTCTCATTATTGCATTTTGCTTTGTTGACAATTAATCAAGAGAATTGGGTAATGTACTAAAATGTATTTTAAACAAAATATTGTTTTACCCACAAAGCGAAAGCTTTCAATTTTTTAATTTTCTCAATTTTTTTTGTCACAAAAGTAATAATAGTGATTTACATACTTATTTTATATGTAGTATGTTATGTGTATCAAGTCATTCTCAAATAATGTAATAATAAAAGATTTAGCAATTTATAGTTTTATATAAATTTTATTTATATTTTAATTAAGAAAATATAGCTTAGAGTTAGGTGAAATAATATAATTTGCTGAAAAAATTAATTTTAATTAAATATAATAATTCAATGAAAAAAATGTAATTATTAAAAGGTAAATAAATAAAGCTAGATTTCCAAAAAATATAATATTCCATAATTATTTCGATTTAACTTAATGTATATATGTAATATATTTATATAAATATATAAGCATCTTAAAATTACATGTCTAATAATAAAAGTAATTTTGTTAGTAGTGAAAAAAAATTGTAGTAACATTGGATATAGTAATATTATACTTAATTAGTCATTTGAATAGTCAAAGTTACAATATTAGCAGTGAGCGAGAGTAGTGAAAGTAATAGAAGTAACAATGGGAGTAGTGAAATTAACAATATTAATGCGGCAGTAGTGAAAGTAACAATAATTACGCAAAAATAATTACGGCGGGAGTAGTGAAAGTAACAATAGTAATAACGAATGTAATAAAAGTAATAATATTAGCAACAAAGAAAGTATATATGAACAATTAGCTAACCAATTGATTTAAATAAAATATTAATAACGAGTGTAATGAATTTTTCTCATAATTTATTTCATCGTAATTTTAAGATATGTCATAAAAAATATATTAATGATAAATTTATGAGTTATGCAACTTTAAATAGTTTTATTTAATTGAAAATAAATTTTAATGCTACTAGAGGTAGCATGGGCGAAGCTGGGCACTAATACTAGTATATATATTTTTTTTTAATTTGGACTAATACATTCATGTTATAACTTTTTTTTTGACAATGGGGGAACTCGTAGTCGTCATCTTCGGTGAACACTGGGTAAACCCTCGAGTTTACGTGATAGCCTGTAAATTAGGTAAGTCACTCGAGAATGATAGGTTCGAAGTCTAGAAGGCATAGACTCAGGCCATAAATACTCCACAAAATTGCTCTTGGAAGGCTTCAACAAGAGGTACATGGGAATTTCACCCAACTTTTAACCACTAGACTCCACCCTTGCGGGCATGTTATATTTTCTTGTAGGTGAATTTGTTTTACTTTATTTTTCTTGTTATAATGGTTGAAATATAACGACTCGATATTGTTTGCAGTATTTTTAAACTAATTTGTTACCGGATTGTGTAATGTGCGTTATTATCGAGTCATTGCTCCTCTTGTGTCGCTTCGCTTAGTAACGGCCTCTGACAAATATGGTTGTTATATGTATCGGTTTGAAGTCTAGTTGATATTATTTGGAGTTTTATTAAGAAATATTTACACGACTTTCTTTACTAAAATAATTTTTTTACATTGAGAGTAAAAGAGAGGTGCATACTCTATAAATAATCTTATTTAAAAGCTTTTGGTCGATATCACGGTTTTTCTATATACTATATGAGCAAATTTATTGATGATTATAGGGGTAAATACACTACGATTAATACATTCCTCACAATTCACAAATATTAAAAAGTGGGGCAATTCTAATGAATCGGAGATACTATAATACAAATATACAATAACATGTGTATAAACCTTTTTATATAAGCATTTGCCCTGCATTTATGCTATTATATAAAATGACCAGACAAAGGTTTCTAATTTTATATCGGAAGATAACCCCATTTTTATTATTGGACGCATTTATGCTATTGAAATTTGACTAATGTTTCTTACTTTCTTACTCGTATTTCTTATCGGAAGATATCCTTTAGGAGGTGTTTGGTTCGCGCGTGGGTATGGGTTTGGAATCAGGAATCATACCCGGGTGGTATGGGTTTGGAACTTGATTCCACATACCATGTGTTTGTTTCAATTTTAGGTGGAATGAGATCGAACTTCATGAAAGTTGAAAAAATCTAAAATATAACATTAAAAATATTTATTTTTGATACTAAAAAATCATGAAAATGAAGAGCTGATCAAATAAATGAAAAAAAAATCATTTGAAAAGTTCCATTTAAGGTTTTTTCATGTTTTTACTTGATACACATGGGTATCAATCTCATAACCACCTCCCTCCTGGGTATGAGAGCATCCGCAAAGGTGGGGAGGTGCCTCCCCATATGTCCTCTCTCTCCTTATATGGGGCTCCTCATTGTTGCACAAAGCTCCCCAACATTTGGGGTTCCACTGTTTTTAGAGGAGCTCCCCAAAAAAAAAAGTAAGGTAATTTGTGTTACTTTTGGGGAGGTTCCCAAATTTTTGTGTGTGAATTGGGGAACCCCATTGTTGCATAGATGTAATTATGAAATGGGAAGGGTAAATGAAAAAGTTAGTGGAAAATGAGGTGGACGAATAAGAAAAGGAAAGAGAAAATATGAGGAGCCTCACCTTTGCGGATGCTCTGAGAAACCCATACCTCATGGGTTTGAGGTATGGGTATGAAACCTCTATTTTTGCCAAACAAACACTTGGTATGAGTTTGGCTCATTCCAAACCCATTCCTCATACCTTTATGAGTTGAACCAAACACCTCCTTATTATTATTATTATTTTATTTTATTTTTTGATGACGAGGGGGTTGAGTTCCCCCGGGCCCATGCATTCCCGCACCACCACATAGACCGTGTAAGCCACCCCTAAGGGGGCTGTAGTGGATCAGTGGCCAAGTGATCATCGCCCCAACTGATAGTCGAACTTAACAAAGCGGACAACTCTTACATCGGCAGTGACGTATCACGTATGGTACGGTGATTAAAGTCCGTCGCCATTGAAAGTGTGTGTATATATATATGCACCTCTCTAACACAACATTATAATCACACAACACAATTACACAAAATCATCCAAACAAAAACACATTTCTTCAATAATTCACATCAAATGGCAGAGGGAAATTGTGAGGTGAAATTGTTAGGAGCATGGCCAAGTCCATTTGCAATGAGGCCAAGAATTGCACTAAACTTGAAATCTATTGAATATGATTTCATTGTAGAAGTAGAAACTATGTTCCCCAAAAGTGAGCTTTTGCTTAAATCGAACCCGGTTCACAAGAAAATCCCGGTTCTGTTTCATAATGACAAGCCTGTTTGTGAATCTAATGTGACTGTTCAGTACATTGATGAAGCTTTCTCATCTGGGCTGTCCATTCTCCCCTCCGATCCCTACGATCGCTCCGTCCATCGTTTCTGGGCTACTTATGTTGATGACAAGGTACTTTTGTTTTTTGTTTGTGCATATAAGTTTTACTAATTTGTTATCGAGAGACCATTTTTCTGTACCCTTCTGTGTTGTCATAGACGGTCTTTATTTGTCGTAATTTGTTATTGGTCATTATTAATACAGACTATTTTAGATTATTTAGTTTAACATAGTACTAATTTTGTTATCAAGAGACCATTTTTCCTCGAGTTTCAACTTTCAAGTAACTCTAAACTCAAAAGTCATGGGACTATGGGAGTGCTCATATATTTTGTATCAGTAACTATTTTGTGAGACAGTATCACACTCTTTTATTAATTAATAACAATATATGAATGAATTTTTATAGAAAAAGGACTTTCTCACGTTGAAGACCATCTTATTCTAGAATTTATGATTTTGTATTACGTATATTAATGAGCATAATAATTAAATTGTTTGGATTACAGTGGTTCCCAGCTTTGATAACAACAATCAAAGCCGGAACACCAGAAGCAAAGGCAACAGCCTTTGAGCAACTCAAAGAAGGGACCATCCTACTTGAGGAGGCATTTTTGAAACTAAGCAATGGGAAGCCTTTTTTCGGAGGTGACAAAATCGGGTATATCGACATTGCCTTTGGTAGCGTCCTTGGTTGGGTCCGAGTGTCGGAGAGGAAAAACAATGTCAAACTGCTCGATGAGGGAATCAGTCCTTCTCTTGTAGCTTGGGCTGACAAGTTTTGTGCCGATGAATCTGTTAAGGATGTTATGCAGGATACTGATGAGCTTGTTGAGTTTGTTAATACCATGTTGGCTAAGATTAAGCCACCCTCTTCCACTTAGATTTATCAATCCTTAGTGGTGATGGTATTATTCTTAATGATCCTCTGTCTTATTTTGTGTCGTATCTGTATTAGTTACTTTTCGATTTCAGTATATGAGTTTCATATATCTTTTTCTTTCTAGTAGAAGATTGTACTTCCAATTTGTTGCGACTTTGTTCCTTTTTTTCGTCATATGTTGTTGTATTTGTTACTCCGTAATAAAAAAGATCGTCATCAATTTGGAACTTTGGTTTGATACTAGTTCGTTGCATGAATTATTTGATTTTGTGTTGTTATATAGGTTTGCTCCTCTCAATCTTAGCCAAAACGTACATTTAGTTACTCCGTATTTAGTTCGACTAGGTGTTGACATTCTACATTGACTTGGTTTGGAGAAACTCGAGAGTTGAAATTCGAATTGAGTTAAAATTTGATGGAGTCGCCATGGAATTTTATGGGGGTTCGAACATATATTGAAACCCACTTTGCCCTCTAGAGTCTAGACAATAAATCTCAAAGCAATTTTGACATATAATGCTTGAAGCCCTTGGGGTTCGTCCCTTGCATTCTACATCTAGAATGTCTCCCGTGACCCTAAATTTCGGACCTTCGGAAGCTAAAGATTTTGAGTGATGGATGAGGGTACGTTTCCAGAATATTTTTTGTAATACGTTACAGTTCTGGTAATTTTTGTTTGCTTTGTTACTTAATGATACAATTATTAGTTGAATAGATTACTTAATCGGTAGAATGAGAAGAAATAATCAATACATTAGATCTATTAAATTTTGGCTAATATATAAATTTTCAATGGAAAGATAATCACTTTAGCAATCTGAAGTTCCTCCTTAGTCCTTACTCCTTACATCTTCAACTAGGTCTTTACATCACGACGCTCGTTCAACTTGGTTAACTCCGAATCAAAGAAGGCCGTTCAAATCTACATTAACTCACTCAAAAGTCAAAACAACTCATAAAAGAGTACGGAAAAAGTGGTATCTTAATAACATAATGAAAGATACCACTAATCTCCGTAGGAGCAATACATCGTGCATCACGACTCTCATAATCAACCTGGCTTGCTTCCGTATCAAAGAAAGCGAATTGGCGTATTTTGGTGAACCTATTAATATAACAACATACTCCATTAATCACGACATTTTATTTTTAGGCATACTTCAGTCAACTGCATGCCATCTTACATAAATGAGTACATGTTTGTGCAAAACCCAACTTATACAAGCATTTGTAAGTACTCATAAATTCATAATACACCGTAAGCAATTTGAAGGCTGACAATTACGTTATGAAGTTCACAGTCATCAAAACTAAACATCCAACCCAAAAGTCATCGATTTCACTCCAGCAAAAATTGAAAATGCTGAAGATTCCCAAAAGGGATCAATGTACACAAATATGTTCTGAAATAATCGCTATCTAATCAAGAGTTCCATTTAATCGCCTCTTGACATGGTGAATTTATTTGACAAACAAATTTTGAATGTTCATGAAACAAAATTCGGATCAAAGTCCTCCTTTGATCTCTACTACACAAAAGATGAATCGATGTGTTGCATTGATTAGGCAGTGGATTCCTTGAGATATGCAATGAGGTCCGCTCGATCCTGAGGCTTCTTCAAACCGGGGAACACCATCTTAGTACCGGGAATGTACTGCATTGTTTACACGAGTTAGTGAAGGCCAATGCAGAAAACAGTCTTGGCAAGAAGGGAAATGTATTACCCGTGACAGGTTTGTATCACCCGTGACAGGTTTGTCGGTTCTACTTTCACGCGCAGAACTACATCGGTAAGTCAAGAAAGGCGGGAGAAAGAAAGGGTGGATAGAAGAAGATTAGGTTGAAGTTCTGTGAGTAATTTATTTAAAACATACCTTCTTTGGGTTCAGCAAGTAGTCATACAGTGTGTCCTCTCCCCAATGGACAGCCTTGTTCTTGTTGGCAGCAGAGTAAGAGTAACCAGCAGCAGTCCCTGACTGCCTCCCGAAAAGGCCATTTAGGTTTGGACCTAAAATGATGCAAGACGACACGTCAGTACAGCAAAAAATGGTAATAAAATGATGCAAGACGACACGTCAGTACAGCAAAAAATGGTAACTAAAGAATCCCAATGGCGGGCTAAACGATAAAATTGATAAATGATATAATGCACAGAGCACGCCAAAAGCCAAACAATAACATTGAGAAATCAAGTAGCTTGCCATTGAAAAAAAAAGCTACTAATGTCTAGAGATAAGTATAAGCAACTAAGCATCAGACCATATTGATAACTCGCCAAGTCTAGAGATAAAAGTATACTTCCAAGTTTGCGTAACCGAAAAAACAGACAGAATCCAGATACCTGTTCTAAGAAAACCTCCACCTCGTATCAGCTACCCCACCCAAATCCAACGACAACATTACCCTAATAACTCACGGGGTCTCCACTAATGTGGTAAAAGGAGCATGGATGTATACAACTTTATCCCTATGTTAGAAAACACCAACAAGTTGTTCCCAAATGACTCAAAATTGCTCCAGCTGCATGTAGAGTATAAATGAGGGACGAGCACCTCCTCTCTAAGGCATGAACTATTTCAAGTCCGTATTAGTTAGGAGATTGGAAGGAAACACCGAGAGTAACACACTACTAATGCAAGATATCGGTCAGAAAAATAGAAAGAGCTAGCATAGTGATGATTAGCTAGCGTCCACGGAAAAGGAACAAAGAGAGTAACACAAGAACGCAATACACGAGTAAAAGTTACCACAAGCTTTCCAACACACACATCAGTATCCTCAGCTACTAAAAGTCCAACATCATTGCAGTTCTATTGCCTGAATGAAACTCACAGAGATCATCATCTTAGAAAAACACCAAGTCTACCACATACTCTCTCCCTTTAAACAAAATTAAACTCTCTACTAGATCAGTTTAACTTTCACTTAAATAACCTTAAGATTATTCAAAATCACAACGATTATTGACAGCTAGGTCCACAAAACAACTCTATTCAAAATAACAAACAGCTAGATCTCCTCTATTAATAAAAACAGGTAAATAACCTTACAACTTTAGTTGAAACAACAAACAACGTGTAACAATAAGATTATTCAAAATCACAAAGACCTTGATAATTTTGCTACTCCACTTACAGGACAACCATATGGCAACTACAAGTAATATTAAGGCCTTGTTTCGATACCAAAAGGGGAGGGAAAGGGGAAAGAGGGAATGGAAAGGGAGAAAAGGAACGAGGAAGGGGAATGGAGGGAGATAGTTTTCTCTCTTCATACTTATAGGAGGGACATAAAGAGATCCATTTTCCCTCCCTTCCAAATCGCTTCACCTCCATTTTTCTCACCAAACTAAAGGAAATTAATTCTCCCTATTTCCCGCCCCTCCCTTCCTCTCAAATTCCTATCCAAACACGCCTTAAGAAAGAAAAGTTCTCGGCAAACCAAGAATCAAATAAACCTATAGCCACAATTACAGAAGCACTGTCACTGAAAAACTGAAATCGTGACATACTAAAACGAGAAGGAAAATAACGATTTCAACTAATTTACCACAAAATAGACGTATAATTGCTATGAGCCTGACAAAAAAAGATAGTCCATGAAGACATGTAAATCAATCATATAAGGACGAACTATCATCACTCATTTCAAATATTCATCATATACCGGAATTATTGTACTTCCTCCAATCCAATCCAAACTACCCACTTGCTTTTTGGAGGTCAAACTTTGACCGTTAATCCACAGAAAAATATAAAACTGTGGACGATAAAATTTACATATTTAGTTGTATTATGAAAATATCTTTCATAAATTATATTTTTTGCAAAAAAAAGAATTAGGAAGAAAAATGCGGTCAAAGTGTCGTCTTGAAGACCACCCAAAAGCAAGTGGTTAGTTTGGATTGGATTGGAGGGAGTAATTCATTCGGCCACAATAATGTGTATATTACAAAGTCATGAATTATTCATTTGTACATAATTAATCCGTGAAGGTTTAGCCCAAACCAAGCGAACAATATCATACTAATGCGGAGATGACGGTAGTGGCGGCAGTCACAACAGAGAATAAGATCATCAACTAGAATAAACAAGGAAATTCCAAAACAAAATAGATCCCGCCTAAACAAAACTCCATATGCATAGATCTGACTAACTACGCACCGTATAAACAAATCCTCACTCCGTCCCAGTCAATTGTTTACTTTTTATTCTTTCTAAAGAGTTTTAATCAAACGTAAACAAATGATTAGGACGGAGGGAGTAATTCTCTACCAGGGGATTTCTAATTCTAATAGAAGGTAAATAAATAAGCGAGACGGAGAGAAAAGAAAGAACCTTGTTTGTGGCCAGCGCCTTGATCAACGGTGTGACATTGAGCGCACTTCATCTTGAAGATCTTTTCACCTGCCTTTGGGTTTCCAGCGGGGGCTTCGCCGAATGACGCCATTCAATTCTGTTGGCCTTGTGTGATTCTCTCTTTTTCTTTCTCTGTGTTTTTTTTTTTTCGTTGGGGGGTGTGCAATGTGAATGAAGCAAGGCTTTTGAAGTTGGGGAAAAGTTGAGGGACTCTTGGTTTCTTGGAAGAGAGGAAAGCGTGTGTGTTCCTCACGATTTTCTACCAAATCTACCCTACGCCACCTTTTTTAGACCGTTGATTCGGTGTTAAAGCCTAATTAATTTAAGTTGATACGTGTCTAGTGACTTAATGTAATGCACCAATACGTGGTCTATTTCGTTATCGGTCAATCTAAAAGACACTCTCATAATAATAATAAATTTACACAAATTCTTGTTTGTGACGGCACATATCCGTCACTCTTGAGTGACGGATACCATTTTAGCTCACAAAGTACCCACTTTTTCTCTCTCTGCAACACTGTTCATGTGGTCCCCTTTCTTCACTAACCCATTTTGTTATCATTTTAACTCACAAAATATCCGCCACAAATGGTAACCCGTTACAAGGGAGACCAATTGATAAATTTATTAATTATTTACTAAACTTGTTGGTGTAATTATTCACTAATATACTAATTTTTCTTTTGAACGCACTATTACACTAAATTACGGATAAAAGTCGAATCCCTAACATTATACCTGAAATAAAAATAAGTGTGAATCAGGTTCTGATAAAATAAGTACTCTTTCGTACCAAAAAAGTAAAATAAATTAAGTACTCTTAAAATGGGTACTAAAGTGTTAGTCAAGAATTGATTAGAGGCAACCAATGCATGATCAAGCTGAGCACGTTTATCGAGAAGCAAATAAGGGTGTTGATTTATTAGCTAACCTACATATTTAGAATTTTTTTAATGAGTTGTATCTCATTCTTCGGGAGGACATATTTGCAATTGATATTCCCGGTATAATAGTTAGTACTATAGTTTATTTTTGTGGCGTGTCCCCTCATTTACACCAAAAAAATTAAAATAAAATGGGTACTACAGTAAAGATTCACTTAAATCCCACTATCTTTGTAACACCCCCTCATACCAAGGTACCTTACCAAGGACTACCCTAGCATGAGAGGCTGTTACTATCTCGGTTGCCCGAGGTTAGTATATCAAAAGCAACAATCCAAAATAACTTTATTAAAGTATAAAGAGAGTTTAACGATTACATAATCTCAGACCAACCAAAATAAAAATGTAAGGAACTCAATACAACTAAAATCAGAGACAGCTAAACTCGTAACAGCGGAAGCTAGACTCGAAGTGATGACTCCCCATGACTGTCCTATAGCTAAACATCTGCATTACCTGTCATAATCTGCTCACCATCCCCGAATGGATCACCGCAGGTTTTACAAAACAACAACACGGGGTCAGTACCGTTCAATCAAGGTGAGACAAACAAACAATGGAACCGGCCGATCATCCTCCACAGTAACTGACTACACACTGAAGTGTGTAGCCCTGCCGGATTACCCATCGCAACAGGTAATCCACTCCGCCGGTGGAGGACCGCAGCCCATCCCCACCTAAGTCTCGCTCATCAACGAGCGATAACCCTGTCCCTTAATGTGCGCATCCCCTCCCATGACGGGTTCCATGGAGGGCGAACTAGGGTGTGAAACCACTCCTGCAAGTGACTCCACCACAATCAACACAACACCACAGCATCACAGCTGTCACAACACCACAACCGTCACAACACAACCACATCACCACCGTCACCACAACACCCATACTCCGATGATCAGCAGATAACAACAGTTACAACACAAACACAATCTTAAATCAATTAACAGTAACTGAGTAGGGAAATCCTACCTTTTCGCAATTCGCTTACGCTGCAATCAACCATACAAATGCATAACAAATACCACATCGTCATCTACAACAACAATTACATAATTCCAATCACTAACTGCAAAACCCCATTTCCCCCAATTCATGATTAAAGGCAAACCCTAGAATTAATCATCAACAAACATGGGAATAAAGACTTACCGAGGAAAGGATGAAGGATTGAATGCGATTGCTAAGATTGTCCATACATACACAGAGGAGAGATTGGGAGTGATTAGAGCATCGTAGGTTTGATTAGGTTTGTAAATGGTGTTTTAGAAACTGATTATCGAATTATATAATCTCTAATTACTCCCGAATCAAACCGCTGAAATATTACTCGCCAGACCGGATAGTCAGTCGAGTATAGAGTATACTCGGCCGAGTATCCTCTACTCGGTCGAGTATTCATCATACTCGGCCGAGTGTTCCTCGGCAGTAGCCAAACAGACTCCACGATACACACTACTCGACCGAGTAGGCCATACTCGGTCGAGTACCAGCCTATAAAATTCGTAGTATTACAGTCTTCCCCCCTTAAAAAGAACTTCGTCTCCGAAGTTCCAACCCAACCTATAAAACATGAACACCTAACACTAACTCTACCAACCACGCTTACTAGATAACATATCCTCTCGATATTGACTCCATAATAATATCGAATAACCACAATATAATATCGCTAACCTTGTCTCACTTCCATAACACTCACTAGCAACTCAATACCAAGACAATCCACAAAATAAGATCAACCATCAAAACGGAATGTTACATTCTACCATCCTTAAAATGAACTTCGTCCTCGAAGTTTACTCACACACATAAACATCCTCACACACAATCCATTACTCACACTCCTAAACATCATACTACTAGGAGCACTGCCATTACCTGTAATAAAATCGACCATCACACAAATCCATCCTTATTCTATACCAACACTCAAACTTCCAATTGCAACCTGTATGACCATCAAACTCGCTTGTCGCATCCTACTCCTCTTAAGATAAATGTTACGTCCTCGTAACTCATTAATACTAGGTCCTTTGATATACCTCCCATAATCCTCATTACTACCGCATGACAACGATAACCCACTATAACCTCAACACATACAACCATTCCTATATCCAAGACTCTCTTTCTTTAACAGTTCTCGTGCCTCAATTATTCGTTACTCCCATAACATATATCATAAAATTCTCAGTATAACCACTACTCCATCTCTTCTACATTACCACAACACTGTTGGAAAATGTGTCCTCAACAATAGTGCGATCACATGATTTAATATCATAATTAAATTTCATATTAAGAATACGTGAGGGATGATTTATTATATAATCAACTGATCGTCATTAATCAGTAATGATTGGCTTACTAGAGTTTGACATTACTGTCGTGTGACGGTGGTGGTCAGTTGATCCCTTAAGGTCACACCTAAAGGACAATTCCCTTAATGGATAAATTGATTAATTGTATGACGATACAAGGTAATCAATTCCTTAAAAGTGAACAATTTACTTGTGAGAGAGAATATTGATATCTTATTGTAATGGGATTAAATAAGATTTATTTTAGTGATAAAAATACTTTATTACTAAAATTGTTTATTGTTTGAGAAACAATAGAGATTAGAATGAAAGGTTAATTATAAATACAAGATGTTGTGAATTATAATGTTATGACCCATTTTATTTAAATGATCAAGTTTCACTAAACAATTTGTTATATGTAATTTAATTAATTTGTAAAATGATATTTATGTGATAAATATGCATTAAATTAATTAATAACATGTAAAAGACTACATGTGACATATTGTGTGACAAATGACAAATTGACAAAAATAAAATGGTAGTCCATTTTATGGTGTATGGACCGAAATGTAGGGTGTGTACATGGGTTGTGATTATTTTATATTATGTGAAATATAAATAATTGTACCTACCCTAATATAGCCTTACACACCTAAGTTATTGATAAGAGAAAAAGGGAAAGGAGATTCCATCTTTTGTTTTGTTCTCCTTGACCCCTCCCACCGGTTTTCCACTTCTCTTTATAGAGAATTTTGGTCTCTTATTATACTACCAATTCATTGACATCTCATACATGCAAATATACTCCTTCTCTCTAGTTTTCTCTAAATAAGTTTGAGATTCACAAGCATTTGTTCATTCATTTCTAATATCACAATAAGATTACTAGTGTAGTAATAATTATAATATTAGAATCATTTTAAGGATACTAGTATAATAATCTAGTTAATTAGTATACTAATTTAAGGGTAAGTCTTGGGTGCAATCTAAGGAGGATTTATATACTTGGGATCTTGGAGGATCATCCATCACATTAAGCTCAAGAACAAGTGAAGGAAGGTGACCTTACTTGTGCCCTATATTTTGAACCATATAGTAATGTAAGGGACACTGTTTTTCTTATCAATCTTTCATTTTGTTATGCATGCACTAGATCTAAAGAACGTATAATTAAGAAGTTAATTAGTTCACTATTAGAGGAGTCTAATAATAGGTATATGAATCTAACAAACACGACATACTTCTATATACGTATACACTCATCTCCACAATCTTATCTCACAATCCTCAAGTGTTACACATACTTACATTAGCTTCTCAAGTTTATCTCTTTTATTACCACAAAACTCACCCTTAACTTGACATGACACTAAGTTCCAAAACTCCGTACTCACTGCCCCAATAGAAGGTGCGAAACCACATGCACTTCCAGTTCAATACCACACATGCTCCACAATTCTCTTGTCACCACTATGTCCACCAATGCCTCATCTAAAACAAAATCAAAAGTACTCCAACAACACCTCACCACTGTGTCCCATTAACAGTTTATTACTATACCATAACAACAATAGAACCATACCCAACTCTCTTTCCTATCATACTCTATAAAAACCAACATAACCATACTCATGCCGACACTGGCAAGAAACATCGGGAAACAAAACAACGGTTTAGATGCCCCGACCGACACTGACAAGAACTAGCAGTAAACAAACAACGATCTATGACAACACGAAAATATATACTCCTATCACAACACGAATTACCGTGCACAGTGCACAACAACCACATCGATAGCTATCACAACTTTTACAATCTCATAACACTGACTCAACACAACTTCCTTGACCACAAGACTTTCTTAAAACTGCTCTACCAGATCACGGCGTATCATATTAGACAGAGATCACAAATACCAACCTTATGGATATTATCCATACCATGACTCTTGAGGCCGGAACCTCACACCATTACTTACAGATATCATACATACACATATAAGTATAACATATGACGCGGAACACACATATAACGACTCGTAACTATCACGCCATACCATTACTCGTGAGGCCAGGACCTCACACAAAGTTTTACACACCTCATGGACCCATAATCGAATTTAAGTAGCCAATCCTGATCACGTAAGTTACCACTTGACAATGAATACCTCTCATCCGGACTTAACTCAGGTGCCCTTCATAACATATCCTCCCATACACACAATTATCACCCCTCCGGCAAATGTAGCCATAACATCAGTACCCAACTTTCAGCGAACACCTCATATATCCACTTCTTATACTTCCTCACAACCAAACATACTAATCACCTCCACAAAATCAACCTCATTAGAACAACTAACTTCCCTAAAGTAACATCATCCTCAACCACTAGTGACACTACTATGACACCAACATCCTTCATGTGACTACTCTCTTAATATCACTTATTAATATAACAATCCATTTCCTCTCTTTGGTTATCATCCCAAATATCGAACATCCAATCCATCAACAAAACATACCTCAACATTATTCCCAATTCTATCATTTATCATATCGTTACCTAACTCTCCACCAAAATTTCAGATCGTGCAAACACTCTACAAGCTTCTTATTCCCTTAATACTTCGAAACTCACGGCTAACATGTCGTCCTGCTCTCATATCACTACTACATATGCAGTCTATAACAACGGGTAAAAACCGTTGTAAAAACAAAAAGCGGACGTTGTTAAAGCGGCCGTTGTAAAAGGTATTTACAACGGTTAGGTTATTTACTTAAACCGTTGTCGAAAATATTCACCACGGTTAAACGCCGTTGTTGTTGCGTGTAAGCCGTTGTGGAAAGTGTTTCAAAAATTTGGTGGGAATAATATAACAACGGTTATCATATGAATAACCGTTGTTGTAACTTTCCCACCAAAATTGTGAAGACTTTTAACAACGGGTATATGCTAAAAACCCGTTGTTGATAGTAATAACAACGGGTGATATAAATATAACCGTTGTTGAAAGTATTAACAACGGGTAATTTAAATATAACCGTTGTTATTGTTGAACCTTTTTTTTTTTAAAAATTACTGTAATTCCATTACAGTCCAAACCTGTAACAATACATACTGTAACAGCAGAAGCACTATATACTGCAACATTATTCAGCCATTTCAACAACAGCATCCACATCTAATAATAAGATCAAGAAAATAAGACAACACCAGCATGCATGCATACTTCATATCTACAGGATTTACTACGCCATGCAAATTTGGGAATCTTTATTTAACGATGACCATTGGTTCTATTGGCTTTTTAAAGCTACCAAAAGCTAAAGACATACAACACATCTCAAACTTGCTATAAATTCAGAAAAGAGGCATCCCATTAGCTCCCCACAACTCACAAATAAATTAAACCATCAAATTACTGGTCTGAAAATGACTCAAAATGTTGGTCGTCCATATCACTGTGTCCTGATGAATGCGCCAGGCCACATGGATATAGACAATGGAAAATTTGCTGCCAAGAGCTTTTATCCTTTGAGGAATAAGCTTATTGAGCTGGGATACTCGGTCAGCAAAGTTAAGCCACAATAGGGGCCATGGGGATTCAAAGGGAGTCTACTCATTCAGTTTGGAACATCACCTTCACATGCAGAATCAGCATTTAAGCTTGACATGATGTTTCAACTCAGAGGCCATGGCAGGAACGACTGGAATGCTCCGAATAGGTCAACACTCGAACCATACCTCTGGGTAGCGACAGAGCCGGATGCTGAGCTTCTGAAGAATACCGTGGACTATGTCCAAGTGCCGTATGCGACCATCATTGATGGGCAGCAGTCGGCCAGGTCAGAAAGCGTCGATGCCTACAACCAGGTTGTGGTTGTTTTCCAAGCAATGTACCCCTAAAACCCCTACAAAATGTGTCCGTGTCTACAACCAGATTGTGGCTGAAACTTCCAAGCAACGTCGTGTGTTATTTGTTGAGTGTCAAACTGTGTGTGTCTGTATCCGCCTATCATAAGCAGTGTCGTGGGCCTGTATGAAAAGGCAACTTAAATAAAGATAATGTGTAACCCTGTGGTCTTGTAAGATTTCCAGTACGTTTGTATTAAATATGTAGTTCCTTCTACTAATCTGTTCAGTGGAGATAGTTATTTAAAAAAAAAAAAAAACTAAAAGGAAGATATATATAAATTTAAAAAATAAAAATAAAAATAAAAGCTACTATTTCATTATAAGATACAGTGGGTAGATCATATGAAAACGGAGGAAGTAATAACTTTACATTATGGACCATCTTAGGATCGGGGATGTTTCTTGGATGTCATAGTTTCTTCGTTAACCCAAATACCTTCACCATGGTCATCACGCATATAGATGCTTTCAGTGTCCTCATGATCAGTGTCAACATCGTCGAAATAAGATACAGTGATAGAGTGATCCATTCCCTCAAAAACGACATCCTGATCATCATCACCATTATCGGATGGACTACTTCTTCTACTCCTTATAGACAGTACAACAGACCACTTCTTATCCATAGGATCGGTGACATAGAATACTTGTTTAGCTTGGGATGCCATTATGAAAGGATCATCCTTATTATTGCCAACCTTACCCAGATTGACCAACGTAAATCCCATCTTATCCTTTCGGACACAATGGATGTTGTTATCAACCGAGTTACATCGAAACAAAGGCATTGTGAAATCAATGTAATCTAGTACCAATATTTCTTGAATAACACCATAATAAAGGCATTTTCCCCAAATAGGCTTTTTATCTTTTGAAGTAGCAAAGTGCATTGCCTCAAATTAAGAACTCACACCACTATTTTGCATTGTACTCAACTCATCTTGCTCGCGGGTGTAAAAAGTATATCCATTAATGGCAAAACTGCTGTAAAAGGTGACCCTGGCATTTGGACCTAAACCAAGACGTAGTAACCTAGGAGAGATGTCATTACCAGTTTGATTCGTACACTCTAAGACAATATTTCTAAACCACTCTGCAAACGTCTTCGTATGCTCGTTTACAATCTACTTCTTGGTCTTGTTTGGGTGATCGTATTTGAGCTCATCTTTGTGTTGTTGAATATAAGTTTGAACCTCATCTTCGTTGTTTAGCACATACGTATGTGCTAAATGCAACATTTCACGTTTCACAATTTTTTCAACCCGGCTCCTAATACCTTTTCCGGTCATCCGGTCACTATGACGATTCTTAGGAACGCCAATCAACTCCTCAGGGGAGAGATGAGCGTAACAATATGAAAGAGCTTCGTCTAAAATAGCGCGTTCAGCAATACAACCTTCCGGACGATACCGATTAGATGTATAGTCCTTGTAGACTTTCATCAATCTTTCGAAAGGATACTGGTATCTCAAATACACGGGCCCAAGGTACAAAATCTCCCTAACCAAGTGAATGGTCAGATGAATCATGATAGTGAAGAAAGAGGGTGGAAAATACATTTCCAACTGACAAAGAGAGGTTACAACGAGGTCCTGCAATGAATCCGCGTCATGGGGATCGATGACTTTCTCGCATATGGACTGGAAGAAGAGACAGAATCTAGTTATAGCATATCTTACCCTTTCAGGTAAAATAGAACGAATAGCCACGGGTAGTAATTGCTGAATCAAAGTGTGACAATCATGTGACTTTAACCAGGTGAGTTTTAGGTATTGCATCGACACTAGGCTTTTGATGTTCGAGGAATAACCATGTGGCACTTTAATTCCATTCAAGCATGCACAGAACTCTTTTTTCTCATTCCGTGAAAGGGTATAAGTCAGTGGTAAAAATGTACGATTACCACTCTTCTGTAGTGCCAACTCTAGCCTAATACCCATCATTTTCATATCTTCTCTAGCTGCGGCGTTATCCTTTGTTTTACCGGGAACATTCAGAAGGGTATTGATAATATTATCACAGACATTTTTCTCAATGTGCATGAAATCGAGGCAATTCCTGACCTCCAAGTCAGGCCAATATGGAAGTTTATCAAAAAATATGGAACTTTTCTTATACCCACGAGTAGACAATTTAGAGCCGCTCTTCTACCCATAATCTATCTCAATATGCTTTACTTTCTGATAAACTTCATGCCCACTCAAAATTCTAGGAGGTTGACGAAGTTCGTGTCTTCCATTGAATGCTTTCTGCATCTTGCGATAACAATGGTCATGATACAAGAACCTTCTATTTCCCACATACACATACTTACGGGAAGACTTCAAGTATTCAGACTCGATATCCTCCCCACACAATGGACAAGCCTCTTTCCCATGAACTGTGTGCCCAGAAAGGTCGCCATAAGCCGGATAGTCAGATATTGTACACAATAACATCGCTCTCAAATTGAAAATTTCGTTCTTATATGCATCAAATACTTTTATCCCACTATCCCACAACATTCGCAAATCATCTAGAAGAGGTTCCAAATAGACATCTATATCATTTCCAGGTTGTTTAGGGCCGGAAATAGATTTTAGGTCATTTGGGACGATTTATGGATTTTATTGTTCATTTTATATATAATTGGCATTAAAATGTGATTTTTATGAGGAAAATGTCATTTTTGGACGAAAAATAGTTAAACTTCGAATTTTTCAGTGGTTTTTGGATATATTTTCACATGTAATACATACTGATGGCTTGTAAATTTCTTGTTAAAATATGTTGTTTTGCTCGAAATATGAATTTTATAAGTTAAAATCGTATTTAAATGGGTAAATAGGTTAATATGAGTTATATTTCGAATTTAATCATGATTTTTTTAGTATGTTGTCACATGAAATTTTACAAGATGTGTGTAAATTTTTGGGCTATAGTGAAGTCTTTTTGCATGATTTATGAATTTTTGATGAAAAATCACATAAATAGTGACTATAATTAGTTATAATGCTAAAACATACTTCATGACTAAAGAAAAACCTCACATGTTGCATTTTATCATATATTTCAGATCTGAAAGTGACAAGTTGATGAAAATAAATTTTCTCATATTTTAATGGTCATATTTGTTAAAACCGATAAACCGCAACATTGTTTTTCCTCGATAATTTTTCGAAATATTTAAGCTAAGTTTTGAATATTATGAGTGTCATGGTATTTTTCCAGAATGTTCATGAGTTTAAATTTCAAATTTTGAAATTATTTGAAATTTTTATAATTTAATTTGGAGTTTATAGTTTATAATTGTATTTTGGGTCCAATAATGAACAATATAAAGAAATCAAGTTGAATTATTGTCAAAATGTTAGTGAAGACTAAGTTTTGAGTCCTAAGATGGTTAGGGTAATTAACTTGTACATAAATATGAATTTATGTAATTATTGTGATTTTAACAAGTTATAATCACGGAAATCCATAAAAACCGAAGTAATATACGATATTGGCTCTTATAAGGCGATTTAGCATAAAATTGAGCATGTTCATACATATTATAATGCTGCATTTTATTTATGATTGTCATATTTTATTTTTATATAATTTTTGAATTATGTAATTTTACTTAGTATGACCTTAGTTTTTAATTGATATTACCCGAAATGTATGGAAATATCGATTCGGTTGTAATTATTGTGATCTCGTATCACCGTTATGTAATTTAATAGATTTATTATTACAAATGTATAATAGGAAATTATGTAATTTTTATTTATTACTTTGTAATTTCCCGGAGTTTCCATGAAGACGGTGTTACCTCGAGATGCGTGCCAAGACTGGAGTTCAAGGGACCAAAGGAGTTGGTTTCCGCATTTGTAATAGTTTATTAGATTTACTATTTTAGGAAGGCCATACTGTTAGAAATCTATATCTCATTACTTAACATATTCATATATGTTTCAAATTAATTTAGTCATAAAATTAAATGTTGATCTTATGCATGCAAACAATAATAAGAATAAGGAAGAAATCATCATTTTACATTGAAGATTTCGGATTATTTGGGCACAAGTGAATTCTCCTACTCACTTGTTCTTGAGCTTCCTAAAATGGATGAACAAGGATTCAAGTACCCAAAAATCTTTATTTTGTTCTCTTTATTTCGGCTAAGAGAAGGGAGAAAGAGGAAGAATTTTATCTCTCCAAAACTCTTATTTTAGATGGATGATAGAATGAATAATACACTAGTATTTGATGTAGTGTATAAGGTAAAAATTAGAAGAAAAACCCATGGTTTTCTCTTCATAAAACCGGGTAGGGGGAGGGGTTTTTAGGGCCAATGCACGAGCAAGGTGCTCTTCACAAGAGGCACTAGGTTTGCATGGCTAGGTTTAGGAAGAATGATTATGTTTTCCACTTAATAATTCAACACAATATTAATCCTAAATCACCCCATTATTTCGGTCCATATATATTAAGATAAAATGGATTCCATTTTATCTTTGTCAATTTGTCAATTTGTCACATGTCACATGTCATGTAAAATTGTTATGTATTTTTAACATATTAAAAATCAACGCATTAATAAAAATACGTCATATACAAAATTGACTTAGTAATTCATAATTACTTGTACCAAAATAATCTACCAATTATAAATCACAACATCTTGTATTTATAATAAATTATTACCACAACGGTTGAGAGATGAAAGAGAAAGCTAGAGAGAGAAAGTCCGTTCCTCTTTTCTAGGGTTTCACGCGTCTTTCAGCAATGGCGAAGGAGCAATCTGGTTCTCAATCATCTCATAATCAGAATAAACAAAAAACTAGTAATTCCAATAACAATAATATACAATCAATTAGTAAATCTCAAACTAGTAATAAATCAAATAATAATAACAATGTTTCTAATGCAAAATCTAAGGACTCAGAAGGAAATAGCAATGCGAGTACTACTGAGATTCGTACAGCAGAAATTGCGCTGATACGACAGGAAGTTGCGACTCTGTTAGCTGCGGCGGGATATGTGGTACCGGAGGATGTGGATGCTACAGGCACCAGTGGATGGACCGAGGTTGTCTCAACAAGGAAGAATAAGGATGTGAATGGTAAATTGGCGACAATTTCGGAGGAAGAGACTACTGAAAGTTTGGAGAAAGGTAAGCCACTCAAACTAACTGTAGAGGATGTTCAAGCTGAAATTGATTACTGGAATTTGGCTGTCTATGGTTATGTTATGGGGGCGAATCCGCCTTGGGAAGTGTTAGAGGGGTATTTGCGTCGTATATGGCAAAATTATGAGATTACTAAGATATCATTCCTGCCAAATGGTTTGTTTGTTGTTCGTTTTGCAAAATTGGAGCACCATAAGCTTGTTCTAGCACAGGATATGTTTCTCTTTGAAGGGAAACCAATCATTCTAAGAGCCTGGGACCCCAATGTTAGGATATCGAAGGTTTCTGTGAAAACTGTTCCAATTTGGGCTAAGTTGGTTGGTTTGGATTTGAAGTTCTGGGGGAAGCAATGTTTGGAGAAACTAGCTGGACTTCTTGGGAAGTTTCTCAAAATTGATGAGCTTACTCTTGATAAGAAATTGCTTGGTTATGCTAAGGTTATGGTAGAAGTTGAGGTTGATAAAAGCTATCCAAATAAAATTGTTTTGAAGATGAAAATGGACAAGAGGTGACTGTTCTCGTGGAGTATGATTGGTTGCCTATTACCTGTTTGAAATGTAAAGGTGTTGGTCACAGGGACACTCAATGTAGGGGGAGAGTGCCAAGGAGGAGTGCTCCTGTGCAGAATCAGACTGGCCCTAAGCAGGTCTGGAGGAAGAAACCAGAGCCTGTTAGGGTTCTTGATCCTAAGGAATTCCCTGATTTACCAGTAACTGGTGGGGGTAATGAGCAGGTTGTGGCAGGGACTAGTAAGCCTTCTCCTGCTGCCAACTCTGGTCTAATCACACCAGCTTGTGTGCAGCAGAGGTCGTCTTACACACCGGCTAGAATTCTCACTAGAATTACAAGACATGAATCCAGGGTGCCTGGAGGACAGGTAGCTGAATTTATACCCAGTATAACTAATGAATTGATAAAAGATGCTGAAATGGTTGATAAAGGAGGGGGGGAGGTTATTCCTCCTCATGGTTAAGTTTGGAGTATGGAATGTTAGGGGTCTCAACAGTGATAACAAACAGAGGGATGTTAAGTGGTATATGCATCATTCTAATGTGTCATTGTTTGGACTCCTTGAGACTAGGGTCAAACCTAGGTCTCTAAATAAAGTAGCTAAAAATATATGTGAAGGGTGGTCGTTTACTACTAACTACAATTATCATAGTGGAGGTAGAATTTGGGTTCTATGGAAGGATAGTCACCTTAAGATTGATATAATTGTGAAGAGTGCTCAGTATATTCATGTCAAAGTTACTACTATTGAGGGGTGTGTTTTCTTTGTGACTTTTGTGTATGGTTATAACAAGATTGAGGAAAGAGTTCCTCTCTGGAATGATCTAATGGTTTGGACTATTACTCAACCTTGGGTGGTCTTGGGAGACTTCAACAATGTTATGTACTCTAATGAACGAATTGGGAAGATTGTAAAAGATGCTGAGATGAAACCATTTCAGGATGTTGTTGCTGCTTGTGAATTGCAGGATATTAAAACTACTGGTGCATTCTTCACATGGACTAATAAGCAGCCTAGTGAGACAAGGGTTTACATTCGTATTGATAGGGTTCTTGTGAATAATGAATGGAAGAGGAAATGGCCTGATTACTATGCATACTATGCTCCTGAAGGATACTTTGACCACTGTCCTTGCCTTGTGGATTGTGTGTCTGGCAGTATTCCTAGAAGGAAGCCATTTAAGTTCTTTAATATGTGGAGTAAGGTCTCAGATTTTCAGGAAGTGGTCAAGGTGGGTTGGAATTGTGACATTCAGGGGACTTATATGTTCAGGGTAGCCAAGAAATTGAAGCTGCTTAAGCCAATGCTAAAGAATTTGAACAAGCAGTTATTTTCTGATGTGGAGAGGAATGCTGATATTGCTTATGCTGCCTTGTTGGATTGTCAAAAGAAATTGCAAGCTGATGCTGGAAATAAAATTCTTATGGATGTGGAGTATCAGTTAAGGGAGAGTTATTTGGTGCTTGCACAAGCAAGGGAGGATTATTTGAGGCAAAAATCAAAGGCTCATTGGGCTAAAGATGGAGATGATAATACTGCTATGTTTCATAGAATTATCCAGCAGAGAAATATCCAGAATAAAGTAATGAGAATTGAGGATAAAGAGGGTAAGTGCTGTACTGATCCTGAAGATATTCTTCAAGCCTTTGTGGCTTATTATAAAGCTCTCTTGGGGGAGAATGGTAGCACTAGTAGTTTTTATACTCAGATTGTGGAGAAAGGAGAGAAAGTTCATGGTGAGGATTGGGCTAAGCTGTGTGCCATTCCTACTAATGCTGAAATTAAAACTGTGGTTTTCTCAATACCTGATGACAAGAGTCCTGGTCCTGATGGGTATTCAAGCTGTTTCTTTAAAGCCAGCTGGGATATCATTGAGGAGGATTTGTGTAAGGCAGTCAAGGACTTCTTTTTCAGTGGGAAGTTGCTGAAACAATTCAATTGCACTAACTTGGTGTTGATACCTAAAGTTGATAATCCTGTGACTGTTAAAGAGTTTCGACCCATAGCGTGTTGTAATGTGGTTTACAAGGTAATTTCTAAGCTTCTCTGCAATAGGCTTTCTCAGGTGCTTCCATATCTCATTTCTCCTTCCCAATCTGCTTTCATTAAGGGTAGGATTATAATGGGTAATATCCTTATTAGTCAAGATCTTGTTAGACTGTATAATAGGAGGAATGTGTCCCCAAGGTGTATGCTCAAAGTGGACTTGAGGAAAGCATATGATACAATTGAATGGACCTTTGTGAGGCAGATGATGGTCAGTTTGAAGTTTCCTTTGAAGTTTGTTGAGTGGATTATGCAGTGTGTGACAACTACTTCATTCTCTGTTGTGCTTAATGGCCAGACCTATGGCTTCTTTGCTGGGCAAAAGGGACTTAGACAAGGGGATCCATTGTCCCCTTTGCTGTTTACTGTGTGTATGGAGTACCTGAGTAGGTTGATGGCTGAGGCTAGAGGGTTCCCTGGTTTTAAATATCATCCTCTTTGTAGAGGCATCAAGCTCACACATTTGATGTTTGCTGATGACCTGCTACTGTTTTGCAAAGGGGACATTAAATCAGTGATTATAATGCTGGAAGTTTTTCATTGTTTTTCTAGTGCTTCTGGCTTGACCATTAGTAGTGAGAAGTCTGATATCATTCTGAATGGCATTGATGATGATACTGTTGGAGCTATCCTGGAGCATACTGGTTTTAAGAAGGGTTCCCTACCTTTCAAGTATTTGGGGGTTAAAATTTCACATAAGAGGTTAACAAAGACTGATTGTAATGTTCTTGTGGATAGAATGGTCCATAGGATTAGAGGGTGGAATAAAAAGAAGATCTCTTATACTGGTAGACTGACCCTGGTGAAAGCTGTTCTCTCTACCATTCACACTTATTGGTCCCAGTTGTTTGTTCTCCCAGCTGGAGTCATGGAGAGGATACAGGCTTTATGTAGGAATTTTCTGTGGGAAGGAGGTGAGGACTACACCAAAGCCCCTCTAGTGGCTTGGTCTGTTCTTTGCAAGGGGAAAGATGAAGGGGGGCTAGGTCTGGTTGATTTGAAGAATTGGAACATAGCAGCAATTGGGAAGCTTGTTTGGTGGATAGCTAAGAAAAAGGATCATTTGTGGATTCAATGGGTAGATAAAATTTATATGAAAGGTCGATCTTGGCTTAACTATCAACCTACTGCTGCTAGCTCTTGGGCATGGAGGAAAATCTGGGAGGTTAAAAAGAAGTTCCAGGAAGCATATAATCAAGGTAAGTGGATGACTGATGGGGATGAGTATACTATTGCTAAGGGATATGCTTGGTTAGTTCAGAGCACACCCAAAATTCAGTGGCATAAGAGTGTTTGGAATCGGTTTAATATTCAGAGACATTGCTTTATACAGTGGCTGATTAAGCATGAAAGACTACTTACTCTTGATAGACTGCATAAAATGGGTGTGACTCAGAGTACTACCTGTTACATTTGTGGCATAGCTGCTGAGAGTCACAAACATCTGTTCCAAGATTGTGTTTATGTGACTAAATGCTACAAGGAGTTGTATACCTGGCTAGGAGTTTCTGATCAGAGAAAGCAGCTGGTTTCTGCTGATAAAGTGCTACAACAACGAGGTTGGTCTGGATTTGTGAGGTTGGCTACCTGTGCTCTGGTGGTGGCTTTGCAATATCATATTTGGCAGACACGGAATATTTGCAGGTTGGAAGGCATGGTGCCTCAGCCAAGGACACTGCTGAAACGGACTCAGAATGAATTTAAGTTGAGGTTGATGGCTGTGAGCAAAGGAACTATGAAACAACATGATCTGATGTGGTGTCAAAATAGGGGTCTCATGTAATTATTTTTTGTAGGCAATTTTGAGTATGAGTCTGTTCGATGTGGTAGATGTGAAATGGTTGTAATGGTGACATTTTTTTGGCCTTTTTTAGGGGATGAGCTAT
Source organism: Silene latifolia (assembly GCF_048544455.1). Taxonomy (NCBI): domain Eukaryota; kingdom Viridiplantae; phylum Streptophyta; class Magnoliopsida; order Caryophyllales; family Caryophyllaceae; genus Silene; species Silene latifolia. Next base: position 23,818,063 of record NC_133536.1, read on the forward strand.
AATACTACTTACATTTCCACCAAAAAAAATATAATAAATTATTCATTCAAATGCAATTGTTTCCTTAAACAATAATTTCATCTAAGTAATAAAACAATTCGATCACTTAGATCGCATCTTATTTAATCAAATTATAATGAGACACGTAAATATTACTTCCAAAATCGTCCGTCAATTTTAAGTAATTTAATTAACCCGTATCGTCATACGATCAATTAAATAATCAATTAAGAGTGTTATCCTTTAGGTATGACCTAAGAGGATCAACTGATCACCACCGTCGCACGACAGTAATGTCAAACTCTAGTCAGCCAATCATTACCGATATGTGTGGACCAGTTGACAGTAAAATATTACTTCCCAATTGTATTCTTAGAATGAGACTTAAACATGTGATCATCATGATCGACAGTTGTGATCGCATTATTGTCGGAGGACACATATTCCAACAATCTCACACTTGTCCTCGACAAGTGTGCGTCACCAATTCTCTTGTCCTATTACTATCTCCCACTCAATGCAAGGTGTCTTTCAGGTCGTACTTGCAAGTGATCATATCGAGAGTGGTTTCCTCGATCTGGAGAATAACTGATTGACCGGATTTATCTACCATAGATATCTTCCGAGCGTGGCCACGCATTTCCAGTTCATTACTCCTCGAGTGGCCTTGAGATATTGTTATAACCCTGACTAGGGGTGGACAATTCCTATCGCACTCATTCCCTTCGGCTAGCCACAGCCATCATAACCCAAAATATGCCCATTTGATCCCATTTACGAAGGTTGTAGTAATACAAATCTAAGTTAATCTGAAACTGTGCCATCTTAGGCGAATAGTCTTTAGTCAAAAGAATCGACTCATTAGAATACTATAGTAGCTCTCGCCACGACCAGGCTATATAAATTTGCCAGAACTCTATAAGCGGTCATAAGGCCCGACAAAGTGTTCCTAACAGTCTGCCTATGTGATCGACTAGTCATTCTCATATGACTCCATGGCACTTGAACTTGCCATCAATTGCATCAAATTCTAGTCACTTCGAGACGTCACCTCATGTAAGTAACTATGGGTGGATACAATGTTAATCCGTGTTCACTTTAACGGGGTCCAATTGTCTCTACAACCCGTTTGGATGTAACAAAGTATAAGATGAGTTAATAATAACTCAAACGACAAATGTTGACATCACATATGGGTGGTCAATACCATATTACAACCTTGTGGTGTATATCGTAAGTGTGTAAACACTAGTTGATTGCAATAGAAGTTTAACATACCATGTGTCCATGTGTTCAAACTTCTTTTATCGCATTTTCTTTTACATTCATGTTATCTCTCATAGCATGAACCTTACCAAGTACACATACAGGTTCCCAACCTCGGTTTGGGTTCTTTATCTTGAAAGAACTTTCTGGTTGTTTATCACACAACCAACGAATTTGTTGTGGATGATATAACTTGCACTGGTCAAGTGTTCTACCAACTCACAATGCACTAGGTATATGTTTTGTAGAGTCTTGCAACAATTGTCAAGATGATTAGCCTAGCACTTCTCATAAGTCCTAGCATATTAGAAAATATTAGTTTTGAGTAACTTCTTACTTCAACTAAGTATCTTTCCTAACGTCTTATTTCTCCTTTTAGCTTGAAAAGTTTAGGATTTTTCATAAATCTTTACGCGTGTTCGAACTTTAATATGTGAAACATCTTGACACATAACAGAGTGTTCTGTCCAACACTGAAATCGCTCATCGGATTCTCCTCGAGAATTCATGACGATTCTTCTATGGCTTGCCAATGATTCATCATGCTCTTATGCATATGATTCATTATTGGACATGTGCATGATTATTCTAATGGAAGAAACATTAGTAACTAATAATCATGTGATCAACCATTCTTAGGTTCAATGAATGACCATGACTGCTAATGGCAATTCCATTTTCATTGACATGAATAACCTACGTTTCTCGTTGATTCGATGTGTATATCTCAATATCTATCCAACATTTCATGATGTGATTGGATTCATCATAGTCCATTTTCATCCAGAATTGAAAACTCAATACTTCTTTGTGAAAGAAGGTGTTAGCTCGTCATTCTCAATGAGTAGTGAGTTATAAATTTTTACAAGATGATTGCTCCCACTAAATTCCATGTCTTCACATGATAATTTCCAACTCCCACTTAATTCCACATGTTTCGCAATTGACTACTCAATCGAAACATTTCAAGAATTGAAATATATTTTGCTTTGCTAAGTTATTAAGATAAAACCATATATGTTCCCATCATATCCTTTCAAAATACCTATTTTGAAAAAGTTTCAATCTTAACCTTATGGAAAGAGATTTTAATCTCTAACTCGTTCATTTTGTAATGATGCGTAGCAATGTCATTATTTAAATGTGGATTAAATATACGTCCTTCTCAAAATACCCTTTTCGGAAGAAGGTTTAACCATTTCATTTTCATAATGAGGTTAAGTAACGACATTAGCGTGGTTAATACTTAACTTAGCTCTTGACGATATCGGCATATCATTCTTTGCAACTTTTAGTCATAAATCTCATTTATTTTCGAGGATGCAACTTTGATTCATTTAGGCTCTTAAGTAAATATCAATATTGAAACTATTGGTCAAATGTTGGTCATAAACTAGTCAAAACTCTTGCTAAGACTTTACATTAGTCATTCTTATTCCAAAACTTTCTTTTGGTCTCCTCGTGTAGTTATCTTGAGAACATATTCTTTTGATTACTTCACTTGGTCTCTTTTGTCATGTAGATTTCGAGACCATAGATCTCATCTATTCGTGTACACTATATAAAATAGGTATACAAATCATTCTTTAATCATTCTTTCTTGCGTAGATCTCATTTACACAAGTACACAAATTTTGCTTGGTGTTCTTTGTGTCTTCATTTTTTCCCACTCTACCTTTAGAATGAATACACTAGAGATTCAAAGATAGCATATGAGACACAAATAATGATTTTTGAAGTATAAGGAGAACTATCTCATAGGTTGACTAATTGTTATAGATTTGATAAGTGTACTTGGTGATTGACATTCCTTTAAGAGAGTTCATCAACTCAATATCACTTTATAATTGATCATACACAAGCCTTAAGCTTGTGGACATATAATGAATCCCATCATTATAGTTGTCTATTAGATCACTTTAAGTGAATGATCATATGTTTCTATGAGCAAGCATATAAAGACGAATTTTAGAACAAGGATAAAATACGATAAAACGGGTGACTTGGGTTGCAAACCAAGCCACCATAATCCAAAATACAACAATTGTTTTAGAAAGGATTAAACATTTTCATGTCGAACACGGAAATCAAAAGGTTCTAAAATCCGAAACATAATTAAAATAAGACAATAAAAAGCCAAGCTTCATGGAAGCTACTCCTAGCTTCTTGATGGTTTCTCATGCTTGCTTTTCTTTTCCCTTGTCCTTGCTTGGTGGAGGCCCTATTTACAATAAAAGGGGATACATTATCACAACTTTGTATCACAATACCATAATTGAATTAAAAACATAAAAGAAAGGATAGTCATTTACCTACTGGAGTGATCTTTCCAGCTTTAATGTCACCAAGATATTTGGGAACAATTTCTTTTCCAATGTCCAACACCATTACAATAATGGCATTTATCAAGAGGACCCTTCTTGATCTTGGAAGTGCTAGCTTCATAAGTCTTAGCTTTGATGAAAGTGGGAGCTTACTTCTTACCCTTCTTCCCATTCTTCTTGAACTTCCCCTTGCTTTTGGTGCTTATGTTAAGCACATCCTTAGGTGGGTTAACATTTAACCCCATGTCTCTTTAGGCTTGCACAAGTAACTTGTGCAACTCTTCAAGAGACACGTCCTTGTCTTGCATGTTAAAATTCACCCGGAATTGAACATACGCTTTGACTTTGGATAAGGAGTGTAGAATCCTATCTACAATGAGTTCTTTGGGGATTTCAACCTTTTGAATCTTCAAGGTCTCGACGAGCTCCATTAACTTGAGCACATGAGGGCTAACCTTTTGGCCCCCTTTGAAGTCGAGATCAAAGAATGTCGCGGCCGCCTCATATTGGACGATCCGCGGTGTTTGTGAAAATATTGTCACAAGCTTGGAATAGATTTCATTAGCGGTGCCCATCTTAAAGGCTCTCCTTTGGAGATCCGCCTATATTGCAAAGATTAACACATTTTTCATTGCGGCGGACTCCTTGTGGTAAGCCTCATATGCTTCCCTAGTAGCGGCGGTCGACCTAGCATTAGGTTTGGGTGGAGAGGCCTCGGTGAGGTAACGAAGTTTGTCGTCACCTTGGGCGGCTAGTTTGAGTTGGGCATCCCAATCGGAGAAATTTGACCCATTCTTTTCAAGTTTACATCGATCCATGAAGGATCGGAGCCATGAAGTATTAGTGAGAGGTGTGGCGTTGGTGTTTGGAGTGGCCATTTGTTATGAAAAATAAAAGCGGTCCACAAAACAAAATATAGAAGGAATAAAACATATGTCGTTTTTAAAATAATAATACTCGTAAAAATTTTAATTTAAACAAGTTTTATTGCATTTATCTAGTGACCTCTACCGAACTTAGATAAATGATTCCAAGACCCAAATTCATATTAACTTGGGCACGGTGTGGCCGATGAAATCCTTATCAATATAACTCGGTGGATTAACTCTTTTATCGATTCTACTTTTAGAACTCTTGGTCGATAAAATTACATTAACATTTATCTTTAGCCCAAAACACATCCGATAAGGGCACAGTGTGGCCGATAAAACCCTTATGAAAAACTTTTGTTGAGTTCAATCCAAATTTCGAATAAATGTGTCCATGATCCAAACCCACATTAACTTGGGCACGGTGTGGCCGATGAAACTCTTATCAACATGAATTCGGTGGATAGACATTTATCACCCACTTCCCTTACGTAACAAGGTTTGTACCCCGGTGTGGCCGAGTGCACTCCCTCACGAAATAGGTTTTCATGGTTTCTACTTTTTGGTAAGGCTAAGTCTCAATTGTTTATTTTTAGCGAGAGGTCATGTCAATTTATTATCTATCACGTTTTAAGTGAACTAAAGCGATGAACTACGATAATTGTAATTGACACGGTCGATAAACTCGATTAAAATGATAACGCATGTTTTAGTTATGGCGATTTAGCGATGCATGCAACATATAAATAAAATGCAAAGCATAAATTAAATCCTAGTATGACCTTCCTAAAATAGAAAATCTAATTAACTATTACATATTCGGAAACCAACTCCATTGGTCCCTTGAACTTTGGTTTTGGCACGCATCTCGAGGTAACACCGTCTTTATGTATCGCCTTCTTGAGTGACATCGTCTTCAAGGAACTCCGAAATAAATAAATTACATAACAAATTACATAATTTCCTATTATACATTTATAATTAAAATAAAATAAATCTATTAAATTACAAAACGGTGATACGAGATCACAATAAATTACAACCGAATCGATATTCCCATACATTCCGGGTAATACCAATTAAAAAACTAAGGCCATACTAAGTAAAATTACATAATTCAAAAATTCCATAAAATAAAATTATGACAATCATAAATAAAATGCAGCATTATAATATGTATGAACATGCCCAATTTTATGCTAAATCGCCTTTAAGAAGCCAATATCGTATATTAAATGGTTTTTACGGATTTGCGTGATTCAACCTTTTAAAATCACAACTAGTTTTGGAGCCCGTGAAAATTACGGGATTATTAATAATTGACTGTGTTTAAGTGTTTAATTTGTAAGTAACTTATATGGAGTAGTCCCCCTCTCTCACTCATTTGTTTAATTTTAATTAAAAACCACTCACAAATAATTATAAAAAAAGGTAAATAAATGAACACGACCGAGGGAACGGTATTTTAAAAGAAAAGTTTAATACACTCCAAATTTTTGATTCTGGATGATACGCAAACCAAAATGTGAATAGCTTGGTTGTTTTGAAGCGAGGACACAATCCGTCAAATTGAATATTCGGGTACTTCTGGTCTTATGGACAATCTTGACGCCATAGAAGTATTGGAACATGAATTTGCGCTCCATTGTCGTCCCTTATTTTCAAAGGATTTAAAAATATGAGTATAAGTTTCTACTAATAAAACAAAACATTAAAAGAAGTCACCCTTCCATATATGAACAAATTGCATTGAAATTTATTTTCTACTACATATGCAGTTAAAAACCTCATAACTTTGAAATTTATTTTCTACTACATATGCAATTTCATTCATTATCCTTTCTTTCTCTACAAAAATATAACCTTCTTATTACTTCACTTATAGTAAGTACACATATAGATATAAAATTTAAATAAATACTCCCGTCAAAATCCTAAAACTCGTACAATATGGATAATTATGCTAGTCTCGTAAAAATATTTCTTATTGGGTATGCAAAATAATTACGCGAAGTTCAAAGCACATCCATTTTAGGATCGCATTAACATATACATACTTACAATAACATCATTAATTAAATTATTAAGTTAATTAATTGAATTGGCACTTCCAATTAAGACTATTAAATATAAATAAATGAACATAAAGAAAAGGAAAAAGGAGACACAAAATTCCAATAAAATACTCTAAATTATAGAGAGAACAAAAAAACTGACTTTTGTAACGACGGGTAATGTTGGTTTGGACAACTTGGTATCAAATAACACAATATGAGTCGGTATTTTGATGAGATTTTATAGAAAGAATATCCTAAAAAAAAGATTTTATAGAAAGAAAATCAATGACTCTCAATTTTCTCGTTTGAGTTGCCAATGATTTTTCAATTGCCTGTTTAATTAATGGTTTTTCAATTGTCTCTTTAATTAGTGATTCTTCAATTGTCTCTTTATTATTTAACCATTACATTGACCGGCTTAAAGATTATAGAATATGAATGGTTTTTTCACCAACAAACATTGCATTTTGCCTCTTTATTGCTTGAATGAAGATACTGTTTTTATTGTCGTTTTGGTGCATTTTAAAGTACTTCGCCCTATGTTTATCTTGCAAATAAACGGTCGTGAACTTTTATGTGAACAACTTTAATAACTATCCAAATAATTCGAAGGAAAGGTTACATATATTTAAAATATCACATTTTGTGTTATGATGTTATACTCCGTAGTATATATAAGATTAGATTTGGGACAAAAAGTAAGAGAGTAATGTAAGGATCAAAACTTTATAGGTGAACTCTAATAATTATTATTAGTAGTATAAGATGAGCAAAGCTAATTACACATTTCTCGGAATCACGCAATAAATAGAGATTTATGCATATACGATTCTAAACATAACTTCTTCATATTCGATCATTCACCAAAAATTATAATCAAAACAATACTATTATACTTCATACGTAATATTAGCCTTTCCTAATTCAGGAGAAAATAAATATAAACAAATCATTCAAAAAAAATATTTATCCAAAAAATATTGTGAGTTACAGAATATTATATTTGATGGAAAACAAAAAATGATTTAAAGGCTTGAAAGCATTGGAATTAAAACAATGAATTGGAGAATAAGAATCGGTTTTTAACTAATTACTATTTATGCATATTATAACACTATGATAAGATCAAATTGACATGTGCATCGTACTTTAATAATTTGGCTAAGCAATTTGATTTGTAACCTGCTTGACAAAATAAAAATAGAACATAAGTGTTATAAAGGAGACTAAAGTGTAGGAAAGAGTGAAGGACAATAATGCAACAACATGTCAACAACTTATTAAAGATTTTTGCTACCATTCGATATTTCTAATACACCATTGTAGAAAAAAGAAAAAATGACAAAAATGAAAGAGTCATTCAATCTCTGCATTGTTATTGATATGTGAGTATGTCATCCTCCTATAATATTAATACAAACTCACACAAAAAATAACTAATAAAATTCTAATTAATTCAAAACATAATAAAAATAAAAAGTGAAACAATTAATTTAGTTCTCATTGTATGGTTTACCTACCATTTTTTGAATAAAGTTGAAAATTCATTCTCTTGCAATATTAATATAAACACAAAAAAGTAACTAATAAGATTCTAATTAATTCAAAACATAATAAGAATAAAAAGCAAAATAATTAATTTAGTTCTTTAGCTATAGCTTACCTACCAATGTTTTGAATAAAGTTGGAAATTCATTCTCCTGCAATATTAAAACAAACACAAAAAATAATAACAAATTAATACAAAACATAAGAAAAATAAAAAACGAAATAATTAGTTTACTTTTCTATGTATAATTTAGGTGCTATTTTTTGAATAAATTTGAAAATTAGGATGAATATAATAGTTATATATATGAAAAATTATATTACAAATTCTCTCAAAATTTTATGAATGAAAGAAAAATAAAAAAATATGGTACATAAATACGGACTATATATAGTAATGATGAAAGAAAAGTTAAAAGGTCATTTCATTAAATAAAGAAAATAATGGTTAAATAAATAAGGTAAATAAATAAAAAAAATTATGAGAGTAGATCAATGGTTTATAATTTTTTTTCTTTTTTTTTTTTGTGTGTTTATACCTTATATTTTTTAAATTTTTTTACCTTATATTTTTTAATTTTCTTAAATGGGTAATCCATATCACTTTTTTTTTTTACCACGTCACAATTAAACTTGCAATGTCACATTTTTTAAGTTAGTCTTTTAATAAGATTTTATAGATAGAAACTATTATAGGTTTTATAGCCATTATACAAGCATAAATTCCAATATTTTAGCTTTATTTTTAATTTATTTTATGGTATTATTTAATTGGATAATTTATTGTCGAGAAACTCAAGAGGTGAATTAAATAGGAAAAAATATTAATGAAAATTATGGGTGTTAACTGTTAAGTAATATAAAGAGTTTTAATCAATTTATTAACATATTATATTATAAAAATTAATTAAATAGGAAAAAAATTTAATTAATTTGGTAGATGTTAAGTATTATGAGGAGTTTTAATCAATTTATTTCCATGTTTAATTAAAAAAGTGAATTAAATAGGAAAAAATGTTAATAAAAATGGTGGGTGGTAAGTAATATGAAGAGTTTTAATTAATAAGTTTTAATTAATTTATTAACATGTTTTATTACAAAAAATTCAATTTTAATTATAAATTATAAATTTTATTAACATGTTTTATCACAAAAATTTCAATTAAAATGTCAATATTAACTATAAATTATGAAATTTTGATGTAAATTTCTAAGCTTTACATAAATTTGGGAAAACAATATATTTAATATACAAAAATTATTTAAGAATATAGATAATATCTTTTAATATTATAGATAAGTGAACTAAATTAATTTATAGATAAATGAATTAAATTAATGCTATGTAATAATAAATTAATGTCGGTTAACGAAATGAGCTGAAAAAGGGGGATTGTCGTTGTCAGTAGAAACAGTGATGATAAGAGACGGGGTAATTGGGTATGAATGTGTGTGTGGCATTTGGGTCATGCGGCTGACGTGAGTTTCAAATGTCTGCGTGGCTTTTTTTATCCTACGTGGCATTGTCTACGTGGACTTCATTGGACATTTTAGGGTAGCCTTTTAATAGTATTTATAGATAAATTATATAAAATCATATTTATGCACAAGTTAATTACCCTAACCAACATAGGACTCAAAAATTAGTCTCCACTAACTATTTGACTGTAATTTACTTATATTTCTTAAAATTGTTCATTAATGAACCCAAAATTACAATAAAATGCTATATAAACTCCAAATAAATCATAAAAATTTCAAATAAATTCAAAATTTGAAATTTAAACTCATGAACATACTGGAAAAATACCATGACACTCATAATGTTCAAAAACTTAGGTTAAAAATTTCGAAAATTTATCGGAAAAACAATGTTGCGGTTTATCGGATTTATCAATAATAATTATAAAAACATGAGAAAAATTATATTTATCAAATTTTCAATTTTAGATCTGAAATAGGCAATAAAATGCAACATGTGGCGTTTTTCTTAAGTCATGAAGTATGTTTTAGCAATTATTCACTAATTAAAGTCACTATTTATGCTATTTTCATCAAAAATTCATAAATCATGCATAAAGACTTCATAATAGCCTATTATTTTACACACATCTTGTAAAATTTCATGTAACAACATACTAAATTTATATGACCAGATCCGAAATATTTCTCATATTAACCTATTTTTCATTTAAATTCGATTTTTATCATGAAAAATCCATATTTCGAGCATAAAAACTCCAAAAATTCTGAAAATTTACAGGTCATCTAAAAATAATATATGTGAAAACATATCCAAAAACCACTGGAAAATTTGAAGTTTAGCTAATTTTAGTCCGAAAATGACATTTTTATCATAAAATCACATTTTTAATGCCATTATTATATAAAATGAAAAATAAAAATCCATAAATTAACCAAAATATCCTAAATACATTTTAGGATCAGAAACTTTAACATGCATAATTTATTTCGTGATATATCATAATAACACAAATTTATAAGTTTTATATGTTAATCGTATAACTCGGAAAAACTATAACCGATTTGCATGCAAACAACCTAAGGCTCTTGATACCGCTTGTTAGAAATCTATATCTCATTACTTAACATATTCATATATGTTTCAAATTAATTTAGTCATAAAATTAAATGTTGATCTTATGCATGCAAACAATAATAAGAATAAGGAAGAAATCATCATCTTACATTGAAGATTTCGGATTATTTGGGCACAAGTGAGTTCTCCTACTCACTTGTTCTTGAGCTTCCTAAAATGGATGAACAAAGATTCAAGTATAGAATCCCTCCCAAAGAATAATACCCAAGGTAACTACTTAATAAAATTAATATTATTAATACTAGAATAATATTAATTTAAATAAAATTGACCCAATTTTTTTTATTTTGTTCTCTTTATTTCGGCTAAGAGAAGGGAGAAAGAGGAAGAATTTTATCTCTCCAAAACTCTTATTTTAGATGGATGATAGAAAGAATAATATACTAGTATTTGATGTAGTGTATAAGGTAAAAATTAGAAGAAAAACCCATGGTTTTCTCTTCATAAAACCGGGTAGGGGGGGTTTAGGGCCAATGCATGAGCAAGGTGCTCTTCACAAGAGGCACTAGGTTTGCATGGCTAGGTTTAGGAAGAATGATTATGTTTTCCACTTAATAATTCAACACAATATTAATCCTAAATCACCCCATTATTTCGGTCCATATTAAGATAAAATGGATTCCATTTTATCTTTGTCAATTTGTCAATTTGTCACATGTCACATGTCATGTAAAATTGTTATGTATTTTTAACATATTAAAAATCAACGCATTAATAAAAATACGTCATATACAAAATTGACTTAGTAATTCATAATTACTTGTACCAAAATAATCTACCAATTATAAATCACAACATCTTGTATTTATAATAAATTATTCATTCAAATGCAATTGTTTCCTTAAACAATAATTTCATCTAAGTAATAAAACAATTCGATCACTTAGACCGCATCTTATTTAATCAAATTATAATGAGACACGTAAATATTACTTCCAAAATCGTCCGTCAATTTTAAGTAATTTAATTAACCCGTATCGTCATACGATCAATTAAATAATCAATTAAGAGTGTTACCCTTTAGGTATGACCTAAGGGGATCAACTGATCACCACCGTCGCACGACAGTAATGTCAAACTCTAGTCAGCCAATCATTACCGATATGTGTGAACCAGTTGATAGTAAAATATTACTTTCCAATTGTATTCTTAGAATGAGACTTAAACATGTGATCATCATGATCGACAGTTGTGATCGCATTATTGTCGGAGGACACATATTCCAACACATACTAGCATTTTATTTTTATGCTTTGCATTTTATTTATATGTTGCATGCATCGCTAAATCGCCATAGCTAAACATGCATTTTAAATCGAGTTTATCGACCGTGTCAATTACAATTATCGTAGTTCACCGCTTTAGTTCATTTAAAACGTGATAGATAATAAATTGACATGACCTCTCGGTAAATAAACAATTGAGACTTAGCCTTACCAAAAATTAGAAACCATGAAAACCTATTTCGTGAGGGAGAGCGCTCGGCCAAACCGGGGTACAAACCTTGTTACGTAGTGGAAGTGGGTGATAAATGTCTATCCACCGAATTCATGTTGATGAGGGTTGTATCGCCAAAGCGTGCCCAAGTTAATGTGAATTTGGATCATGGACACATTTATTCGAAATTTGGGTTGAACTCAACAAAAAAAATTCTCGACCATAGCCGGATGTGTTTTGAGCTAAAGATAAATATTAATGTAATTTTATCGACCAAGAGTTCTAAAAGTAGAATCGATTAAAGAGTTAATCCACCGAGTTATATTGATGAGGGTTGTATCGCCAAAGCGTGCCCAAGTTAATATGAATTTGGATCTTAGAATCATTTATTATAGTTGGGTAGAGGTCACTATATAAATGCTATAAAACTTGTTTAAATTATTTACAAGTATTATTATAACGATAAATGTTTTGTTTTCATTATTCCGTCATCGTATTGTTCCATTTCTTTACCTCAAATTATACGATATCATTTCGATTTTAGTTCAAATCTCCATTAAAACATCGTAACTAAAGACAAATATGAATTTTCTTCTAAAACCTCGTGTTATCCATTGAAAGGATATCTTGTGAAGAGTATAGATAAAAGTTATTCGTGATCAAAAGGGTTTTTGATTCTTGACTAACATATCTACTTACAATGAATTGTTTCTCATATGCTTAATTGAGTTAAGTACTTTGAAACGTTAAATCATTTTGGTAACTAGATTTGTTGGAAATCAAAATTGACCAAAATACCGCAACCACTTCAATGAAAGTTTTAAGACTAAACGAACGAATGAAGAGTAGTCTTCATGAAATCCAATTTTGCTTCTCTAAGCAAAGACTCATTGAAATGAGTGGGAGCATTCTCTTAACCGTTAAGAAAAGGACAAGGTTCCAAGAAGTAAAATTAGAATGGAATTGATACAAGGTAATGGTAAAAGTTAAGTTATTGAGAATAACGATACTAAACCTATCAATCCCGACTGATAAAGTTTCCATTTTGGAAGTGTTGGACAGTAGAAAGGAAACTACCCCAAATTATTGAAAGAATAAGCAAATTAGTTATGAGACATCTAATGAGACTTTCTTCTATAAATGTTTATTTGATTGACATAAATTTTGCTAGTACTACTTCGTCAATATTAGAAACCGGTGGTGGTTTTCATCATTATATTCGATACATAAAGATGATTATGATATGACGACTAGCATCAAATAATGTCGAGAGATAGAGTCATTGTGTATTCAATCTAGTTTTTGGGTTTAAAGTTGTACTTAATTATGACTATTAAGTGCATAAACTCTGAATAAGAATATAATCTTGTTAAGATACAAAAGAGGTTTCACTTTTATGACCCTATACATCATGATTTGATGTATGGCTAGCCCATTATCAAGGTTTATATTCTAAACCAAACTAGAATAATATATCATGTAGATGATGCAAGACTGAAATTGGTAACCCAAGATTAAACTATAAATTCTGGAATGATGAACGCAAAGAGTTAGCGAGTACTCTTGGAACCATTAGATTGTTAATCTTATGGTATATGCATATCTTGTATTCGAAGCAAGATGTCTCGTGCCTATTGGTTGAAAAGGAGATCGAGAATGTAAATCATTGATACAGAATAGGTTGATCATTTTCTTTTACCAACGATTTAAGTTGACACTAATGTGTTCACTTAATAAGGTAAATGGAGAAATCTTTGAAGAAGTTCAAAGAGTTCCAGAAATCACGATTTAGTCGTGATGGGATTATCAAAGTGAAGACTTTGATATAAGCCAAAGAAAATGTGATATAGTATCACAAGTTAATCTCTCTTAGCGCACATTATGGGATAAGGTGTGGTTAAATGAAAATATCAAACCTTATTCGATATGGTTTGGACTTTAATCAAGTTACTTTGAGTTACTTGATCCTTTTTTGGGATTTTATCATTTTGAAAAAAAATTATTTTTACCACTAAATCTAAATCGATTCATATGAGATATGAAAAAGTAAGGTACCATGCTTGTAAGTTTTCACAAGAAACAAATACTCATTTTTCTTACAATAATCACGAGTACAACGGGTTTGTGGCTCGTGAAGCTGTCTTTCTAGAATACAAGTTTATTTCTAGAAGATAGAGTGGGAGAAAATATTAAAGAGCCACAAAAGAATTGTGTCAAAATTTGTATGAAATTGTATGTCGCAAGAAACTGTATTTTCTTGGCTACATGACGTTGTTTCTTCGAAACCTAGGAGGTTAAATTCATCACTTGTTGAAGATGATGAATTCATGTTACTTTTAAGAAAGTAAAGAGCTTACAACTTACAAAGAAATTGTTTGATTCAAGTTACTTCTGGAAAGTAATGAATATATGACTTACATGAGAGTGGTTAAGTCACAACTCAATACAAGGCTTAGAGCCGTGAAAATCCGAAATAAATTCCAAGTGAATTGTCAGATATCAAAGCTTGATTGGTGGCAAAGGGTTTTGCACTAGTTGAAATGCTTAAGTCTATTTGGATCTTCTTAGGGATTGTGTTTCATTATGAGATATATAGCGAGTGAATCTAAAACCCACTTCTTCAATTAGAAGGAATGTATTCAATACATGTCTTGAGTTTTGTAGATTCTTGCAATCCTAAGATAATGTGAAACTTAAGAGAGGGTCTTAAGTAGGACATCAATGAGTTGGAATCAATGTTTTGATCATGTTATAAAACTTTTCTCGATAAGTCGAGAAGTTGTGTTTATACATGGAGTTTAGTGGGAGTTACGGTAATTTTAATTAGTCTAATATGTGGATGACATATTCATCATTGGGAATGATTTAAGACTTGGAGAAATATAATACATCTTTAATATCCAGATTTATGGAGATAAATCCACATGATATTAGCGTCAAATAAGAAGTCTTATGTTGATAAGATTCATGACTAGTTCAATCAAGTTGAACATATTTGATTGATTCCATTTGCTTCCGCTGCCGGATCATTAAATGAGTAATGATGTATAGCATTTTATATACTTTGAGTATGATGAATTGTTTCAAAATCGAATTTAAGTAATAGTTATCAAATAGCCATATAGATTATTCTTAAGTGCTTGAAGAAGCATTAAGGATGGAAAGTTAAGTGTTTTTTATGCAATTCACAAATTTGTGTAAGGGCTTACACTAATGACTGTTGAGATTGCATAAGGTTTCGGACAAAAACCGTATTCGAAACACCTAAAGATGGTTAAAGAACCATTGTGGCTATGTTATTTAAGAAATGGATTTGCCAGAATCGTTCTAGGCAATAAAGAGCAATGAGAGATGCTTACAACGGAAATTGAGTACACTTGCAGTCATGAGATGTGCGAGAGGGATGGGTCCCGCACACTGTGAAAAACAGTGGGAGCTTTTGTCTAGATTGGATCTAGACACGTACTCAGAAAGTTTTGTAATACAAATGTATACATTACAAAGGAAAACGAGTATGCAGTAAGGTTAAGTAAGGTACAAGAAGTTGATAAAACCTACTGACCAAAGCCTTCTCATAGGCTTAACATGATGAATCATGTCATTTCAATTGGATTGAGATGAACAACTACATACATGATTAAATTGGATTATAAGAATATGAAGTAGTAATCAGGTATTGACTATTCATATGTGATAATCACATTTGTCGTTCGAGTTTTTATCTAAAAACTCCTTTTATACTTTGTTACATCCAAACGGGTTGTGGAGACAATGTTGAACCCCGTTAAAGTGAACCCGGATTAACATATATTCGCCCATAATCACTTGTATGAGGTGACGTCTCGAAGTGACTAGAGTGTGATGCGATTGATGGCAAGTTCAAGTGCCATAGAGTCATGTGAGATGACTAGTTGATCACATAGGCAGACTGTTAGGAACACTCTGTCGGGCAATGACCGCTTATAGAGTTCTGGCAAATTTATAAAGCCTGGTCGTGGCGAGAGCTACTATAGTATTCTAGTGAGTCGATTCTTTTGACTAAAGACTGTTCGCCTAAGGTGGCACGGTTTCAGATTAACTTTGATTTATGTTACTACGACCTTCGTAAATGGGGTCAAATGGGTATATTTTGGGTTATGATGGTTGTGGCTAGTCGAAGGGAATAGTGCGATAGGAATTGTCCACCCCCTTGTCAGGGTTAAAACAATATCTCAGGGCCACTCGAGGAGTAATGAACTGGAAATGCGTGGCCACGCTCGGAAGGTATCTATGGTAGATAATTCCGGTCAAATCAGTTATTCTCCAGATCGAGGAAACCACTCTCGATATGATCACTTGCAAGTACGACCCGAAAGACACCTTGCATTGAGTGGGAGATAGTAATAGGACAAGAGAATTGGTGACGCACACTTGTCGAGGAGAAGTGGGAGATTGTTGGAGTGTCCCCGACAATAATGCGATCACAATTGTCGATCATGATGATCACATGTTTAAATCTCATTTTTAAGAATACGTAAGGGATGATTCATTTTATAGTCAACTGATCAATATTAATCGGTAACGATTGGCTTGCTAGAGTTTGACGTTACTGTCGTGAGACGGTGGTGGTCAGTTGATCCCTTAAGGTCACACCTAAAGGATGATGCCCTAATATGTAAAGTTGATTAATTGTATGACGATACAAGTTAATCAATTCCTTAAAATTGAACAATTCAATTTGTGAGAGAGAATATTGATATCTTATTGTAATGGGATTAAATAAGATTTATTTTAGTAATTGAAATACTTTATTACTAAAATTACTTATTGTTTGAGAAACAATAGAGATAAGAATGAATGGTTAATTATAATTACAAGATGTTGTGAATTATAATTTTGTGACCCATTTTATTTATGTGATCAAGTATCACTAGTCAATTTGTTGCATGTAATTTAATTAATTTGTAAAATGATATTTATGTGATGAATATGCATTAAATTAATTAATAACATGTAAAAGACTACATGTGACATATTGTATGACAAATAACAAATTGACAAAATAAAATGGTAGTCCATTTTATGGAAGTGGACCGAAATGTAGTAGGTTTAGTGGATGGTGGTGATAATTAGCTAAAATAACATCATCATGACACTACTTACTTGGCCTTACATGCAAAAGCAAAAGTGAAGGACCATATATTGGTCCTCTACCCCTCCTAAAACCGTGTGGCCTCCTCCACTTTAGAGGATTTTTGTTCTCTACTCATTCTCTATATTCTTGTCCATTCAAAATACATGCAAAGGTTATGCATTATTCTCTCTACTCTTTAATCTTCATCTAAAATATGAGAAGATTCAATCAAAATTGTTCAATCAAATTACTAATATTATTAGTGTAATATATGAGTATTAGTAATCAATTTTAAGGTAAACTACTAAACAAATATCTAGCACATATTATTTAGTGGGGATAAGGGATAATCTTGGGTGCAATCAAGAGGAGTGACTTCTATACTTGAGGTCTTTGGAGGATCATCCTAATACTCATCATAGCTCAAGAACAAGTGAAGGTAGGAGACCTTACTTGTGCTCAAATATCCGAAATATCAAATGTAAGGAACCGTTTTTCTCCTTACTCTTGTATTTGTTTTGCATGCATAAGATCCTTAAGTTTTATGACTAAAACTTTGAACCAAAATATGTGATATTTAAAATATGATTTCTAACAACATATATCCTTAAGCAACACAATCCTAACCGTCTCCCTCCATAAATCCTTACACATCCCAATTTGCCACTATTCGCATCCCTCATCTCGATCTTTCATCCTCACATTTCTTTACACTTATCACTCTTGTCCATAAACACTGACTTTTATATTACTCAACACACGACTATATCACTCACCATATCTCACCAACATGTTCCTTACCTTGATTAACTCATCATTCCTTCCTTTCCTTTTTCCACTATCCCCCAGAACCATATTAACACATGTATTCCTCACCCAACACATGTCCTTCACAAGCCGGAATTCTCCTTGTCATGGCCTTTGGTAACTTACGTATCCAGACCGTCACATATATAAAAGAACGCTTTAAGACCCAAAACATACATGTATACATATGCTATGACTCAAAACAATGTAAGAACATAGCCACCGACAAAACAAAAGTAAGAACATAGCCTCCGATTAAAATTTAAGGTAAAAACATAGCCACCGACTCAAAATGGCCGCCCACTGAGGTACTCGGTCGAGTACGTGGCATACTAGGTCGAGTACAGGGTACTCGGTCGAGTATGAGACTACTCGGTCGAGTTCACGACTCTAGAAGCTAAACAGGATTATCACAGAGAGATTACTCGGCCGAATATGGAATACTCAGTCGAGTATGAAAGATACTCGGCCGAGTAGGGACTACTCGGTCGAGTATCGGCACAGTTCTCAGCACCGTCCAGTTTTCGTAAAACATTCATATCTCACTCATTACTTGGTCATTTTGGGCATGTGACCTATCGTTAGAATCGTAAGAAGACAAGCTATCACCTCAACTTGGAATCACAGAAATATCATATCTAGAACTAGACTTATGTTAGTATTAAGATAACCATTCCGTAAACGATCTTCATACGAATCAAATTTTCTAAACAAAACGACTTGAACACGAATAAAGCAAACAATAACAACTTAATACTTCTAAAAACCAGTACATAGGTGAACTTTCATCATATCCACACGTACATTAAACGCAACATAAACTTACGATAGCAAACTTAAACATGCAATTCTATGTACTATGCCTCGCTACCCAAAGTTAAGCATATTACGTCATAAATCTGAAAGCCACATAGTAAACACGTAATATGCCAATACTTTTCATGCCAAAACCGTTTCAACTGATTTCACACATCAATTCCATCATGCCTTTCTACCACTTTCACAATGTTCTTCACAGATTTTCACACATTACACCTTCTGCCCCATGTTCCAAGCATTCAATTTCGACACACCACACGCATGAATCAAATAAACACACAACACAGTTCCCCCCCCCCCCCCGTGACCGGCTTGAGTTTGTGAGGGCCATAATGCGACTCCGGGATGTCTCCCAAGTCCTTGCGGTAGCTCCAAACAACTGTCCCCGGGTTCATTTTATTTAGACTCCCTAAATTCATTGGGTTCATTGGTTTTAGGTGCCGGAATCGTCGGCTCTGATACCCCTTTGTAACACCCCCTCATACCAAGGTACCTTACCAAGGACTACCCTAGCATGAGAGGCTGTTACCATCTCGGTTGCCCGAGGTTAGTATATCAAAAGCAAAAATCCAAAATAACTTTATTAAAGTATAAAGAGTTTAACGATTACATAATCTCAGACCAACCCAAAATAAAAATGTAAGGAACTCAATACAACTAAAATCAGAGACAGCTAAACTCGTAACAGCGGAAGCTAGACTCGAAGTGATGACTCCCCATAACTGTCCCATAGCTAAACATCTGCATTACCTGTCATAATCTGCTCACCATCCCCGAATGGATCACCGCAGGTTTTACAAAACAACAACACGGGGTCAGTACCGTTCAATCAAGGTGAGACAAACAAACAATGTAACCGGCCGATCATCCTCCACAGCAACTGACTACACACTGAAGTGTGTAGCCCTGCTGGATTACCCATCGCAACAGGTAATCCACTCCGCCGGTGGAGGACCGCAGCCCATCCCCACCTAACTCCCGCTCATCAACGAGCGATAACCCTGTCCCTTAATGTGCACATCCCCTCCCGTGACGGCACTACTACAAATCCAGGCAACTACAACGCCCCTTTAACAACGATTATTCACGAAAATCACAATAGACGTTGTAGAATGTATGGCGCGAATTTTACTAAAATGAATTACAACGGGTATGGTTATAAAAACCGTTGTTATATGTTTTAACAACGGGTTACACATGCACAACCGTTGTTAATAGTTTGGCGCAAAATTGACGCAAAGTTAGTGAAAAGTAATTGATGGGGCATATTCTGCACCGCTGACCAAGTCAACATGATTGAGCAAGGTCAAAGATATCCACAGCAAGTCAACGACTTGGACAATCTAGCCGATGCAGCCCATCGGCCCGTCAGCCTGGGTCTCGGC
The DNA here is from genome assembly GCF_048544455.1 of Silene latifolia. Classification (NCBI taxonomy): domain Eukaryota; kingdom Viridiplantae; phylum Streptophyta; class Magnoliopsida; order Caryophyllales; family Caryophyllaceae; genus Silene; species Silene latifolia. The sequence continues at coordinate 23,838,308 of NC_133536.1, forward strand.
ATGGTAACCTGCCAGCCGGGACACATATCCGCGTACTCATATCCAAGACCCCTCGGCGGCGAGTCAACAGGATCCGCCGGCCAGCCATAGGCCCCTCGGCCGAGGGGTAGATCAGTCTTTCCACCTGCTAGCCACTTGGCCACTTGGCCACTACGTGACAAAAGGTGAAAGCCTATAAATACTCCTCAACCTTCATTGAGGAAAGGATCCCAACGAATACACAACTAAACCTAAACACACTATTCATCTGGTAATATCTTCCTTATCTCTCTACAATACGCATTCAGCCAAGTAACAACTTATCTCTTAAGTTTACTGACTTGAGCGTCGGAGTGAGTACGCTTGGCACAAAGCCAAGCCCTCAGTTCGTTCATTGTTGCAGGAGAGGCCGTGAGGAACGATTAAGACCAAAGGAGAATCCAACTCAAGACATCATTCAACAAGCCAAGGGTGGTAACTATACTTGATCTGGAATTACACCCGGAACAATTGGCGCCGTCTGTGGGGAAAGACACTAGAAGCTAGTCACATTCATTCCCAAACAAAAAAAAAAAAAACAACAAAAACCCACCCAAAAAGCTAAGAAGACATCATTCAACAAGCCAAGGGTGGTAACTATACTTGATCTGGAATTACACCCGAAACAGTAATCACAACGGTTGCTTTTGGAACCCGTTGTTAAAACTTATTTGACAACGGTTGTTGATTTACAACCGTTGTTAAAACTTATTTGACAACGGTTGTTCTTTAATAACCGTTGTCAATACCTTCCATACTATAAACCACACAAACACAAGTCTGCTACAGCCACAAAACACAAACCTTAATACACAAACACAAACCCAGCGGACAAACACAAACACAAACACAAACACAAAACACACTTTCTCATCGTCTCTTTCTCTCTTTCTCATTGTCTCTTTCTCTCTTTCTCATCGTGTCTTTATCTTCTCGCCGTCACTGTTGATTTCATCGTCTAATTATTAGGTAAATCTCGCCGTCACTGTTGGTTTCATCGTCTTTCATCGTCATTATTTTCTTTTTCTAATTATTTCATTTGCATGTGTATGTGTTAGTTTTTATCGACCATTATGTTATTTCTTTAAGTATTATTCGCTTAATTAGCTAGTAAAACAAATTAAATAAACTAAAACAAAGAAGAAGCAAGATGATAGAGAGGAATGCATGATAAACATAATTAATATATATATATATATATTAAAAAAAATTACATTAATAAAAATGCAATTCTTATATTTTCATAGAGGGTCTTATTCTCCTCTATGATATCCGTCCTCTCCTCCTTGGCTATTTGGAGGTTCCGTTCAGCAGTTGCTATACCGTCATATAGCTACAACTGCTGCTGCTCCGTCAAGCCATCTTCTTTGGCGTCCTTCAGAATGGATCGAGCATCCGCAAGGTAGCTCCTGAAACTTTCCTCAATGTGGAGCAACCGACGGATGAAACTGTTGTTGTTCTCGATCATAGTAAGAGTCTTAAGGATGATATCATTCATTTTGTTGGAGTTTGGAGTTTGTTTTGAAAGATTAAGTAGGGTTAATTTATTTGGAGTTTGTTTTAGCAGTTAGGGTTTGGAGATGTATATAGTGAGATAATAGAATGTTAGTTGAGATAATGCATGTATTTATACTAAGCAATGTGTGGTTTGAGTTGTTTTTTAATTAATATATATGTTAGGAAGTTGTGCCATAATCATCATCATATCTCTCAATGCTGCTTCAAATATTATTACTAACCCTTCTCATTCCATATTGTCCGTTCATATGCACAGTAGTGATGGCAGTAATAATGCATGCATCAGAATTATAACGGGCCGTAATTATGCATGCATCTATTAATATTTCATTTTATTTTTATTTTTTAAGAACAAACAACAACGGTTATTTATTAAAAAACCGTTGTCTTTAGTTATAACAACGGTTTTGTATATTACAACCGTTGTTATAACTTTCCCTCCAAAATTGAGTCACACTTTCCACAACGGGTTTTTATACTTAAAACCGTTGTTAATAGTTTTAACAACGGGTTCCTTAAGAAAGCCAACCGTTTTTAAAACCTTTTACAACGGACGCTTTAACAACGTCCGCTTTTTTATATAACAACGGTTTTTAACCGTTGTTATAACCTGTATCTGTAGTAGTGCGGGTTCCACGGAGGGCGAACTATGGTGTGAAGCCACTCCCGCAAGTGACTCCACCACAATCAACACAACACCACAGCATCACAACTGTCACAACACCACAACTGTCACAACATAACCACATCACCACCGTCACCACAACACATACTCCGATGATCAGCAGATAACAATAGTTACAACACAAACACAATCTTAAATCAATTAACAGTAACTGAGTAGGGAAACTCTACCTTTTCGCAATCCGCTTACGCTGCAATCAACCATACAAATGCATAACAAATACCACATCGTCACCTACAACAACAATTACATAATTCCAATCACTAACTGCAAAACCCCATTTCCCCCAATTCATGATTAAAGGCAAACCCTAGAATTAATCATCAACAAACATGGGAATAAAGACTTACCGACGAAAGGATGAAGGATTGAATGCGATTGCTAAGATTGTCCATACATACACAGAGGAGAAATTGGGAGTGATTAGAGCGTCGTAGGTTTGATTAGGTTTGTAAATGGTGTTTTAGAAACTGATTATCGAATTATATAATCTCTAATTACTCCCGAATCAAACCGCTGAAATATTACTCGCCAGACTGGATACTCGGTCGAGTATAGAGTATACTCGGCCGAGTATCCTCTACTCGGTCGAGTATTCATCATACTCGGCCGGGTGTTTCTCGGCAGTAGCCAAACAGACTCCACGACACACACTACTCGATCGAGTAGGCCATACTCAGTCGAGTACCAGCCTATAAAATCCGTAGTATTACAATTATAACTAAAAAAAATCATGAAAAAACATTTTAAAAATAGTACGGAAAATGAACTTTTAATAATTCAACCAACCATCTCTTCTAAGTATTTGCGCTATAATGCGAATGAAACTAGTTTATAAAAAAAGTAGTTTTGAACAATTTACTATGTACTCTTCAAGTTATGAGAAGTTGGGAAAAGATGGGCCTTTGATGTTTCGTAATAGGGAAATGAGTGTGTTGCTCACGTAATATACACCCTTTGTTCCAATCTTTGGGACATTTAGAGAAGGCAATGAGTCGTGCTTTGACGGCTCGGGTTCCGGTGTTCCAATCTTTGGGACATTTAGAGAAGGCAATGAGTCGTGCTTTGACGGCTCGGGTTCCGGTCCACCGTACCTAGCCATAATTTTGGCCCGTTCAAGGCATAGTCAATTGCTTTCGGGCTGCACCGTGCCGGCCCGCTTCCCCGGGGAGGGGGTCCACCCCTTAGGTCGAGCAAAGTCGTGCCGCCCAACGTGCTTGAATTATTTCTAATGGTTTTTTAATTATTTACCCCTAAAACCGACCCGACAAAATATAACTCTAATTGAACCGAAAAGACTTGAATTGACTATTTCTCTATTATTCATTGACCCGAAAATGACCAGACCCGAAACAACCCGACCCGCTTGATCCGAAACAGACCCGACAACAAACCCGAAGCAGACCCAAAACCCGAAAAGACCCGGCCCGGCCCGAATTCAACGAGAGACCCGAATTGACCCGACCCGAACCCGACCCGTTGACCCGTTTTTCCTGGTCTACTCAAGACTACCAATAATCTACCCTAGTCTTTACAAAGTCTTAAGTTGAGTCTTAGAAATCCAAGACTCAATTTAAGACTTTGGGTGAGTCTTGACCCCACTTTAAAGAAAAATTATCCAATGGGTGAACAACATGTGTCCTTTCTTTTTGTTAAAAAAATAAAGTGGAGTGAAAAAGTAGAGTCTGAGGTGAGTGCGACGGATAATGTATAAAGTCTGAGGTAAGTCTGGATGAGTCTGAACAATAAAGAAATAATAAAAGTTAGTGGAAAGCTGATGTGACAGAGTCTAAGACTTGAGAGAGTCTGACTGATAATCTCACCCTAAAATTCCTATCTTTCAAAAATTGTTTCCAAAAGTTGTTTTTTTTTCCCCAAACAATACTACCGGCCTTATGTGGAATCTTAGGCCTAACATTCAAGTCCACTTTATTTTGTTAAGTCAACTAATTCTAGACCGCAATTCTTCTATAGGATCATCTTATAACATAGGATTAACCTAATAAAAGAAAAGCTTAAGCAAAAACATTGAGAGATTAAGTTTTTGATTTTATTTTGATAACTTTATACTTTATAATGAAAACTAACCTATTTAAATATGTAAGTTATTAATTTAAAATATTAAATTATTAAAATAAAAATATTATTTCATATTATTTCATAGTCTTTTTCGGGTTTCTGACTTGGAAAGTGAAACACAATTGTTTGATTTTTGGGCCTAACTTGGACTTATGACCATTACTGTTGGGTTCTAAAACGTAAACTATGTTGTCCGGGAGCACTAATATGGCATATGGGCTGGCATCGGCTAAATATCATGGAACACTTGCAAGCCTACTAATTTTATCCCACTATACGCAAGAGGCCAAGAGGACCCGTTAGGATTAGGGCAGTTAATGATCTGAGCCTGCTCATTGAGCCTTTGAAATCGGCTCGGTCATAGCTTGATCCGTGCTCCATCAAACTGAGCTCTTGTCTAAATACGAGTCGAGCCCCAGATTAGCAAGGCTCGGCTCGAAAGCCTGATTAAGCTCGTTTATAATTTTTCCTGTAGAATTTTTATAATGTAATTTTTTTAATAAGTTATACGCTATTTAGTCATTTATAAGTATATTATAATATTATTTGTTTTTTTAAAATATTTATATTTAGTAGATTCAAAAGACGAGAAAGTGAAAATAATATAATGACAAAATGAGCTCGAGCTTTTTCCGAGCCAGCTCGAGCTCGAGCTTCAATTTTTTAAGCTCGCCGTGCTTTGAGCTGAACCTTAGCTTCGAGCTAAAAAATTCAAGCCAAGCCCGATCACACTCATGATCGACTCATATATAGGGATGTCAGCGGGGCGAGTACAAGTGGGTACCGCCCCGCATCCGCCCCAGTTGGGGCGGGGATGGGTAGAGCTTTGGAAGGTGGTGGGACCGGTACGAAAATTATACCCGCCATGGGTCATGGGGCGGGGATGAATTTCCCATCTTACCCACCTAATACCCGCCTACCCGCCAATCATTAAAAAAATTAGTAGTATTATGATAATTTTATAAATCTTATTTAGTTATAGTTAAGATATAATGATAATAATACCTATTTTATAAAGTTTTTTACTAATTTATTTGGTGAAAAATTAAAATTATAATGCTGAATTCAAAAAAAAAAAAAAGAAAATTAATAGTGATTAAACCAACTTTTATGAAAAAATTTATCGAATAAAATTATGGTGTAGCGGGTTAATAAGTAGGCGGGGTGGGTACGGTTTTATATTTTTACCCGTTGGGGCGGGGATGGTTTTGGAAATTTGTACCCGGGTGGTGGGGCGGGGATGGGTACGAGTTTTTCTTGGTGGGTACGGGTACGGGGAAGCCTATATCCACCACCGCCCCGCCCCAATGACATCCCTACTCATATACAGCCCTCGATAGTACATACACACCTCATAATCGACGTACTCGTGTCGGACGCGCGACAAAACATGTCTGATACCTATAAAGTCGTGTCTAACTTTCTTCTTTTATTTTGGCACGTGTCCGACAAGCGACCATGGTATTTGGACACATTTTGGACACACTTTCAGACGGAATTAAGTTGAATTTAAGGTGGATGGATGTAGGTTATTTTATGGTGAAATATGGGGGGAAACAAGTTAAATTGGAGGTAAATGATGTTCTTTAACGAATAATGCAATCTGAAAGAGATTGATTATAAGGTGGGTTTTGGTTTTGGAAATGAGAACTAGTTCTGTAACCCGTGAATTCACGGGTCTGTTTAAATTTGCACTAAAACTTTGTAGGCATAGTCTCTCACTAAGTTATTGAGAGACCACTTTTGTCATATCCATTTATGTAAGTGAGAGTATTAAAATGTGAAAATAACTCATAATACTGAGTAGTTTTTACTTTTCAATATATTGTTCCTGAAATATTAAGTATGTGTTTAGCCTAGATTTTAAGGTGATTTTGGATGAAAATGTACAAGTTAGCCAAACAATTATTTTTCCTAAAGTTGAAAATAGCATCTTAGAAACTCAAAACCCACTATTTTCCCCTTAAAATAGAATTAGCAATTTGGTGTTTTTATTTTTCAAATTTCAATATAATCCTTCGATTTTATTTCTCTTTTAGAGTTTTAACGGAAAAAAATTGAGGCAAAGTAGTTGGGAGGAAAGAGATTTCCTAGAATATAAAAATGGTTAAAATGTTGCATATATTGCAAAATGGGGGAAATTTATACTCATCTTGGTTGTCAAAAAATAAAATAAAAAATACTCATCTTGTAGCTGCAAATGATCAAGGAGCACAATAATATAGCATGAGGTATAATGTTTTAGGAGGTGAAGATAAATACAATGCAAAACAGTTTTGTGAATGACAATATTAAACTAAGATGTATATTTGATAAGAACAATGTTTCGAAAAGAATGGTAATAATAATTCGTTGTTTGGTGGTTAGAGCATGGAGTGTGGAGATGAAGGTAGCATGTTAAGAAGGAAAGGAATTGAATAGTAGTCGCCGTCTCATATAACGACTACCTTGAATTTAATTAAAAAAATGATCGTAACGGAGGGAGTACCTTATCGCATGAACACGAAGGATAATGTATGTTTCAAATTTCAATACTTTGCACAAAATTATTCACATAGTTACTCTAGTAGTTTCTTTAATGGATCCACTTATATCTATTCAACTCATAATATTCAAATGTAAGCAAAACCTTTTAAGAAACCCCAAATTCAACTTCAATTATTTGGAATTGTTTTTAGTCAAACAACCAACTATGTCAGGCTTAGTGCATTATGTTTTTACTACAAAAGAGAAATTTGAAGTAGTAATCAATGTGATTCATTTGCTCCTAACGGATTCCCATGTTTTACCGCTTAATGGTATGCGATTCTTTAAGAGGATGGATTTGTTCAAGGTCGACATTGACAAAAGGTAGTGTGAGGGCTCCTAGACTTTGAGGACTGACAATTTGTAGTGACGGATATGTCTCTGCAATGATCAAAAGGTAAAGTTATTATTAGCTTATAAACAATACATGATACTCCGTGTTTTATTCTTTGTGCATTAGAAAAACGTAATGATACTTGACTCAAGAACATAATACAAATACAAGCAATCACAATAAATATACGATATTTTAGAGCTTATCTAGAATAGAGAAAAACACGGACGGGATACAAATTGACAACTAAAGAATACAAATAGTAAAAAAAATAGGGATTACAAAATACCCTGGAGAGGACAACATAGAAGCAATTCCGAATTGAGGAAGTCATGAGTAATGGCAAGGGTAACGGTGGTGGAGAAACTAAATAGCCTGAAAGCAATATTAAGTATTATGTACTAATAAAGATAAATAATGGCTTGGGTAAATGCAATTGAAGGCCATTAACAAAGAGGATTGGATGGTTATTCCAACGTTTCAAACTAGTCTTGGAACCCGTGCACTGCACGGGTGGTAACAAAAAATATTATTAAAACTTAAACCTTATTTATTTTTGGATTTAGTAAATTATTAAATTTTAAAAAATTAATTTTACTTTGTCTACCCATACACGATAAATTTATGCTTTTTAATTTTATTTGAATTACTTGGATTTTTTTAATCAAATTTTTTCAATTATGAGAGTTGAAGTTCGAAAGGTAGATATTTGTTATAAATTTTATAGCTAATCATCTACATAATATATATTTAACATTGTTGAACGCTATTTATCATATTTTCCATCTTGACTCTTCACCTCTCAATTGTTTACCTTTTCTCCTATCTTCCATCGCCTGGACGTGTGACAACAGTGTTCGCCATGACTGACGGACTATCTCGTGATCCACCAACAGACCCTCCACCGCAGTGGTGAAGTCACCTAATACCTCAGGCCACAACGTCCCTCCAACCTCTATTTCAGAACCCCTCCCCCCCCCCACCGAACAACTAACCACCACCATGCATGCAGTCTATATTATATGTCTCCCAACTACCCTACCCCATACGTCCTTCACCGGACCTCCAACATAACCACCATCCCGGCCCCACCCCCGTGCACGACCTCTAACCCTTCTCGTAACCTTATGCGACTCCCCACCCCATCATTACCCATCCATTGCGACCCCTGTCCTATCACGACCTCCTACCATCGATACCGCCAATTCATTTGCCTTTGTAGTAGCCAAATACTATTTCTTTTTCTTTTCTTTTGTTTATTGAGTCATGTTAACACTTGCCTGTAAATATTGTAATCAGTTTGTATGCAACACAGTTAATTTGTGATAATTTAAAATGGGAGATTGAACAAGAAAATTAAAATGGTTAAATTTTTTTTTTTTTGCTAACACTTTATTTACTCATTACCTTTCAATGTCATCACGATATGCTTTAGTTGTTAGATGATTTTTTAAAGTCACTCCAACTTATATAAATTGAAAATAATACTAACTAATTATTAAACTGATTTTTTTGTTAATTCTATATTATTTATTGCTCAGGATCTAATATACATTATGGAATTACTTGAGAAAATTCAGGTAATTTTTTTTTATTTCTAAAACTCAATAACAGAATAAAGTAAAAGTAAGATTGTTAAAGTAATGAAATATCGCCTTCCGCTTCTTTCGTTAAATGACGCCCTTTAATTTAGAGAAAGAATCAAAATTTATGATTAGTAGCAAACTTACTCATTATAGTAGCTTGTGAGATGCAATTTTGACAATGGCGCCTTGGCTTGCAAGTAAAGATTGGTTGTTTAAAAAAAAGAATCTTAATTTAAAGCATACGTATGATAATATTACAGCTAATAATATGATTATGTTTGGTACTAAATGAAATTTTAAATATGTCAATTTCTCATGCTTATGACATCTGACACTCATATAAACTACGGGTTTCAGCTTTAGTATATAATATATAGTACGATATATGATATGTAGTACCCCGTTTGATTTAAGAAAATATTTACAATTTTATTATTCCACTATCATCTCTTCTATCCCTATTTCATCAATTTATGATGGTCGATTATTTTGACGGCATTGCTTTGCGTAATTAGTTACAAAGTACTCATAGTAGGCATGAGAATAGTTATTTAGTTACTCACCACCCCTAACTCCTTAAGTACTTAAGACAATGTATTATGGTACAACGCATGTGATGAATAGTAATTTTCCAAAATACAAAGGAGCTACAATGTTACAATATTGAAATCAACGGAAAACATACGCCTACCCTTGCATCAAAATTTATCAATCAAGAGAAAATTCTCGACTAAAAAACACTTATCACTATTTGAACATTTTATCCACTTGACCCGAATTAAGACAATTATCAGAAACTAACAAATCACCATGGCCAACATTCAAAGTATATATTTTCCTCTTTATTAACTCATTCAACCGTAAATCTTATCGAAGCAACTACAAACATTATGGAACCATAAGCTCTCTTGTAATACTAATTTAACCATCCTGTATTCATAAACTGTAATCATATAAAAAATGATACATACGACTAAATATTGTGAAGAATCCAATATTATCCCATGTGATTATCCTACATTGGAGAAAGAGAGATTGTACCACTTTATAACGACGAAATACTAATTTCATAGTTGAAAGACTAAAGTTATTTTAATGTGCTAATTTCATAGTTGAAAGGCTAAAGTTATTTTAATTTAAGAGTATTTTCAATTACTCAAACAAATTTAAAACTTAAAACAACTTTCAATCATAAGCATAGTAAAAACTGGATAACATCTTTAATTAAAACAAAAGAAAATTTTAAATCCGTGTAATGGAAAAACTACTATTGTTGAAACATGACATTAGCAGAGGATTCACTTATGTTGTCGGAAACATGTTCTCTAAGAGAATCATTAGTGAGATCATCGATACCTTCAGCCTTCATGTCCTCCAGATTGATGGCAACAACTCGGACATTCGATTTTCGAACCGATTTTATTGATGGCGGAGGCATACTATATGGCTCTTCTTGGCAATATAATTAATTATTCTTCTATGTATTTAAGAGTTAATAAGCCTTGGAGGGTATGAGATTTGGGGAAAATAGGAAAGGAGGAAGTAGAAATGGTAAGATCACGCAGAATTGAACGGTAATGATTTATTATACTGCGTATATGTTTAGAAAACCTACCAAAATCAATCCCTAAAATCATGGGTAAATCATATTCTGTTAGTTTATAATTGTTTCCTCAAATAATCTAAAGATGCTGAGATTACGCAGATTAACAAATCATTATATTATTCGGCTAAGATTACTCAAATTACGCAGATTTGATATAGATTTTCAAAAAGATATTCATCTTATTTTGGAAAATCTTCTAAAAATCTTTCAAATATGGAAATTATGCTGATTATACAAAAATGGAATAATTAATTTGCAAATGACACGTGGCAGAAGCCATCTGCCGATGACACGTGGCAGATGGTTTCTGCTTTAATATAATATATGATGGGGGAAAGAAACGTCTTCTACACCAGATATGGGGAGGGAGCAATAGAGCATCCAAAATGAAGGTGCCACGTAGCATAGTTTGGTGATGCCACTTGTTAATCAAATGCCGCTCATAATGCCTTTTTATGTTATTATATAGATATAGATATAGATAGATATAGATGAGTATAATCAATGTCAAGTTTTACCTTCATTTATTAAGTTTAATATCAAAATGCCTTTTTAAAAATAAAATCGTCCATATATAACTATAAAATATATATTTTATTAAATTTAAATAACATTTCCCGTGGCCTAAATTTCGTGGCATGTCGGTGCTACCTAGCCCGTTAATATCCAAGTATATTTAAATTATTTTATAAAAGTAATTACATTTTTATTCGAGACTAATACCTTACAGTAGGGATGTGAGTGTGTAATCGAGCTGATTTGAGCTCGAGCGAGGGTGGGCTTGGAAATTTTCAAGTTTAAAAAATTAAAACTTGGGAATCAGTTCAGATTAGGCTTGAGTTCGGTTTAATTAATACTCTGTATTTTCTTTACTTTCTTTAATTTTTAAATCAAATTAAAAATAAATATATTTAAAAAAATGCAAATATAAATACTTGCAAAATATAATAAAATTAATCATATATTTTAAAATAACATTTTTTCAAGAATATAAATAATTGTAAAATGCCAGAATAATATTTTTTTAAAAAAAGAGAGCACATATGAGCTTTCAATCTCGAAACCGGCTCAAATTTAGTTCACCTCAGTTTTGGCTGATCAGTCGTATTAGGAGATTGGGCCGATATTAATTGGGCTATGGTTGTGGTTTCGCTGGATATTAGACAGGGACAGTGAAAATCTCGTTAATCCATTCATACACGTCATTAATTAGATGACGAGGCATTTGGCTACCTTAAGAGAGTCATAGATACTCCCACCGTTTACCCGCGATTAAAATTCTTCACTTTGACATTCAAAGCACCGGACATAAATCACATTGCGTTAACATCCGCAAGGGCCATCCAAGTTTTCCAAAATTTTCAACGTATTCATAATCTCCGTGATTTAGGCTCATTATGGCGGCGGATAATTACCATGATTTCAACTAAAAATGTTTCATTGAAGTCACTCGAGCCATGGAGGACTACTCAGATGTAGGCGTCAAGGTAATGGAAAGCAGGATCGATAATGTTATAGATTACTTGATTGAAGCTCGGGATTATTTTGCTGCTGTTCAGGCTGAGAGTTCGAATGAAGGTCATGCCGAAAGGCTTCTTGAGGCTGAAACTGCAGAGGAAGAAACAAGAAATGAATGTATGGAGTTGCTTTAGGATCATGACGACTTACTCGAACGAAAGGCAAAGAGATATGGAAAGGTACTTTAAGGCTCCCTAACTTAGTAAATCTTTAACTCTAGTTTAGCCAACCATAGCCCAATTAATATCAGCCCAATCTTATAATAAGTCGACCTAAAGATAAGATCTTATCTTTATAAATAAAGAAACATTTAAAGCATCCATATTCACCCACGTCATCAAATGCAGTTTTTTTACACAGTAAATGTGGGACCCACAGCAAAGAATCTGGAATTAATTTCTCGAAAACCACCATGTTTTGTACGTAAATGTTTACATTTATATTTTTTATGTAAATATAAATTATTACGGAGTAATAAATAACGCATAATCTCCAATTTATCTTATGATATTAATTTATAGGAATTATACAAAACTATAGATTATACAATCACACACAAACTATGTAAAATCATAGGTAATACAATTACATTTCCTAAAATATTACCAATATCTGAACAAAGTATAAAAACAAAAAACAATTATTATCGAAAATCATTTTATTTTTTGGTTGATAAAATCGGTAAAAAACATAAAAATAAAATAAAATAGCATTCCTTACCAAAAAAGTTCGTAAAAAAAATAATAATTAAGACCACGAATTTAAAAACTGCAGAAAAAACAAAATAAGACCACAAATTTATACCGTCTTTAAATTAAATGATAAATTTGCAAACAATAAATTAAATGGTAGATCTGCAAACTGTTGCAGAAAAAAATAATTATAATGATATTAACATATTAATAATGGATATATATGCAAAAAAAACATTAAATAAAAAGTGAAAAATTATTTAAATTGAAAAAGGTAAAAAAAGACTCATTTTTTGGGGAAAAAAGTCTCAGAAAATACATTTCAAGACGCAAAAAAGGCAAATCATGGATTATACAACCAGTTATATATGTGGATCTTTTACTAAAATGACAATTTTCATTAAAGTATTTACCAAACTAACTATTCTCATATATTAATTCCCATTCTAGCCATTTTTGAAACACTAGAAACATATTAATTGTGATAATGGTTAGTTTGAGAAATAATTTAGGTAAAATTGTCACTTTAGTAAATTATATTTTTAAAATTTTTCATCAAGTATTTTTTCCTGGTAATAAAAGCTACCATAAATGTTAAGAAAAATTGCAATTTTATCAGGGAATAAAAAATCAAATGTCTATTTTATTGAGGGAGTCCGATTTTCAGTTTATTTTAGATTATTATCAATATTTAATTGTTATTTTATCCACATTTTTTTTATAACTTTGCTCATTATAATTTTTTAAAACCAATATTTTTATAATGGAGTTCAGATTCTTTCAAATAAAACTTGTAATGTATAAGTCTAAGTTTAAATAATACATTATAAAGCATTAAAGCTCAAATTCTTTTCTATACAACTGATTGTATAGTCTACTTACTGAAAGATGTTAGGTGTTATAGTTGTTCTCGTTAATTGTAAAGTTTTTATCTCGTAGATTCTCCTGCTTTCAGAAGGCCTTCATTAATTGAGGCACTTATTTTTGTATATATTTTAACGGTTTTTCTAACCTATGCCCACTAGGTATAGGATAAAAAACTCCAAAAGGAAAGAAATAAATGATATTTGTATGGGAAATTGCAATATCAACTACTTTTACTTTGATTTACAAGAAAATACATTTATTACTTTCTATTTTGGGTTTTTATTCTATGTCTAGTGGGCATAGGTTAGAAAAACCCATATTTTAATAATTTTTTTTTCTGTGAATTATCTATGATATCAAAAGTTTAAATCATCAATCATCGTAAATGAGCTATAAAAAACTGCATTAAATGTGACTACAATTACTTAATCTACTATATCGCACAAATTAATTTGTTGAAGTTGATTTGTAACTCATGAACTATGAAATGCCATCTTCTATTTGATGATGGGAAATATTTAATTTTATTAGTATATATTTGATGATGGGAAATAGAGGTGGCAGACGGGTCAACCGGATCAGTTTTGATTCGGGTTCTTTCGGTTAATCTTTTTTATCGATTTCAATTCGGTTCAACTCGGGTTGGATTCAGTTTTCACTTTTAATCGGTTGTAGATATTTCGGGTCGGTTCAAGTTCGAGTCAGGTCAATATCGAAGCAAATGAGGTTCGAGTCGGGTCAATATCGAAGCAGATGAGATTCGAGTCAGGTCATAATTAGATCGGATGTCAAGGGATTTGGGTCTTTATTCAAAACATTCGGTATAATACAAATAATTTTTTTTTGTAGAACTACGATATAATATCAATTTATTGACGTCAAGTGGGTGACACTCATGTACAAAAAGACACTTTAGATGTGACGCCTAGGTACATACAGGTCATTTTGGGTGTCAATGTTGGGTTTCAGTCATCAATGTATGGGTTGAAATCGGTTCAGCTATATATCGGTCCAGATTAATACAATTCAGGTTGAAACAGTTCAGGTTCATTCGATCTTGGGTCCATTTCGGATATTACAAATTCGGTTTGAGTTCGAATCAATTCAGGTTAATTTATGTTTCGGGGTGAAGTCCAGTTATACCTTTTGGATGTACGGTCAGGTGTCGATTCATGTATTTTCGATCGATTTTTCGGGTTCGGTATTTTTTGCCAGGTCTTGAAATACATAATACTCCCTATCTAATTGTTATCATTGGAAATTAAGTTTGACATTATCGAAATCTATTTACCAAATTAGTCATTTTATCCAAATTATTTCCCAAAATAATTATTGTCAAAGTTAATTATGTGGGTCTTTTGCAAAAATAACCATTTTAGTGAAACTAATTACCAAATTAACCATTTTTAAAAATTATTTTCCAATGTAACCATTTTACTATACTTTCCTATTTGACCAAAATCAAAGCTATGAATCACATTTTTTTACCAACTTCATTGTGGCAAAAATCTTCATCTCTCTCTCTTACTTCGTTCCAATTTTCATAAATGTTTGACAACATTGGTTAATAATCAGAGTAATATTTGCCAATGTATCGCATTCGAATTCTCGTCTCCTAGAAAATAACTCGTCTTCTTCTAACTTTCCTTCTATCTCACTTATCGATATTACAATTGTTTGGTTATTTCATTCCTCTATATATCAAGAGGTATTTATACAAGTTCATCCAAAATAAGTTTTACTAAAACGGTCATTTTGGCAAAAGACCCTTATATTGCTAAAACCTTAAGAATGGTTAGATTGGAAACTAAAATTTGAAAATGGTTAATTTGAAAAATAATTTAATTAAAATGGACATTTTGATAAAAGACCTACAATATAAGTGTAAGTGTAATAAGTGTAATGCGAGCTAAAGCACGCCACATAATAATCCTGAAATATAGTCGATTGATTGCATGCAGCATGTTTCATACTTTGATAGTTTGATGTCATGAATTTATGATAAATGAAGGCCATTTATGATCGATCATCAACGTTTAGTCATTCCAATTACAACAAGCACATATCATGCTGATTGCTGGCTACTACTATACATCACGTACACCTCACAAGTCTAACAAAATTGAAATAATTGGACTTAATAATATGTTTACAGTAATCTTATTTTGTCCAAATTGGAATAAATAAACATTTATTTCGAATTTTGGAATAGTTTTCACTTGTTATAGTGTAGTTGAGTAGAATTCAGCATTTTATTTTGAGAAAACGTAACACAATTATTGAAATGAGAAACGGGTACAAGTACTTATGTTAAGAGTAGTACTACGGAGTATAAACGATTATAAATGTTGAATTCGATAAGTCATTAGACTAGTACATACTATGTTTTTTTTGTGTGTGACTGATTAGGCTAGTACATGCAATAAATTTCTTTAACCAAATCCAAAGCACTCAAAATGACAATTCATAGACTATACATCTGAGGTAATACCTCAAAATGATGCTTCTTTTCATTGAATCTAATAGGAGTATGTATTAGTTAAATGTGCTATCCAAAGTCCATAGTTTAAAATTAACATCGAATAAAGTCAAGTTTTTTTTAATGAGTTGTCTCGGATTTAGAGTTGGCCAAAGTAACAGGTCAACCCGGCCCGACCCACAACATGAGCCATTTTTGGCTCTGCTCGCCCCGGCCCGCCCAATACACAAGCCGGGATCGGGTTCCAAAAATCCAGCCCGGCCCGCTAATTTAGGAATTTTATTTTTAAAAAGGCGAGGCCTGCCTTTGACCCGCATTGGGCGTGGCCCCGGTCACACAACCATCTAGCCCGATACAGCCCGCTCGCCCCTCCCATGGGCCGGTTCAGGCCTTGGCCAGGTGAGCCCGACCCGACCCGAGTACAACACTACTCGGATCTAAAAATGGATCAAAACCTACCCCAAATTAATTTTTAAAAAAATGTAATTAGGTTTTTAAATAATCATAAACTGATTACGATTAGGTCTTCAAATTTAATCCAATTACGACTCGTTTATTACTTAGGTTGATCTTATTTCCCTTAAAAAAAAAACAAAAACATGATTTACCAAAGGTCACAAAATGACTCAAAAATTAATTATTTATTGTGAGCTGGTGTCGAGTATTCTTGTGAATAGTAGCCATTGTTGTTATATAAATAGTGCACAAGAGTATGCATGTTTCCTAAGACAAGCAAAGAACAACACCCATAACAGTATAACACAACCCAAACCATAATGCAAACATACCCCCTACAAGCTTAGAAATTCTGGCTTAATCTCGATTTCTTCGTATTTATTCGCCTATAAGTTTTGATAATTGTTTGGATTTCAAAAATCCTGTTTTTGTTACTATGGAATTTTCAATACTCGCTTTAATAGCTTGCATTATTTTTATGTGCTTTCACTTTGCAAAAATTTTAACTAAAAACTCTCGTACCAACTTTAGTGACCAACTCCCACCCGGTCCAAAACCAATCCCTATATTTGGTAACATTTTCGACCTAGGCGAAAAGCCTCATCGATCTTGTGCTAACTTAGCCAAGATCCATGGTCCTTTAATTAGTTTGAAATTAGGAACTGTCACAACTATTGTGGTATCTTCCAAAGACGTTGCAAAAGAAATGTTCTTAAAAAATGACCAATCCTTGTCTAACCGGCCCATTCCTGATTCAGTCAGAGCGAGCAACCATGACAAACTTTCAATGACATGGTTGCCCGTCTCTGCCAAATGGCGCAATCTTAGAAAGATTGCAGCTGTTCAACTACTCTCCCCACAACGGCTCGATGCTAGCCAAAATAATAGACTAGGCAAGGTAGAACAACTCCTTAAATACGTCCAAGAGTGTGCACAAAAACAGAAACCTATTGGGATAAGTAGCGCGGCATTTACAACGTCGCTTAACTTGTTATCTAACTCGGTTTTTTCAAAAGAATTTGCAAATTACGATTCTAGTGCATCGCAAGAGTTTAAGCAACTTATGTGGTGCATTATGGTGGAAATCGGAAGGCCTAATTATGCTGATTTTTTCCCTATACTTGGTTACATTGATCCTTTTGGTATACGACGTCGTCTTACTACTTACTTTGACAAATTAATTGATATGTTTCAAGTAGTTGTTCGTGAAAGACAACAAGATCGATTGACTAATTGTTATGATGTCAAGCCTACAAATGACATTCTCGACACTCTTCTCAATATCTACGAGGATAATGAGTTGAGTATGGGAGAGCTTAATCATTTACTTGTGGTAAGTTTTGCTTTCTTTTCGAGTTTTCTTATAGATACTCAAATGATACGGATCAAATCTCTAACCTCATGATATGGTCTACATATGAGTTGTATAAGTGCACAATTCGTTATGTCTCATCTCGACAGCTTATACTTAGCTTCCCTAAACGCGACTTCAAAATAACATATTAGATCGTTTGACAATAATTTAAGATCTTATAAACCGAAAATCTATTGATTAACACGATTTCCAAATTGCATTAATGTCAATACTAGCGCAGTTTAATGCTCCTTCCTTCTTAATCATTTACTTACCTTTTTTTATACTCTTAGCTTCACGAAGAAATATAAAAGTTAAACAAATTATTGAGACGAAGGGAGTACTGCTGATAAGTTCTTGTTAAGTCGATTTTACTCTACTCTTAATGTCAATACCAAAGGCAAAAGTCCGAGTCTTGGTAATAGACTAGTGATTTGCATTCCACCTATTAACTAACTGGTCCCAAGTTCGAATCTTAACAATGATACGAAATCTATATAGTATAAAAGTTGAGTTTTTTCTTAACTTCTAATTGGCTGCTGAGTTTTTACATGTGGGTCCCCCCATGTTTTCTTATTCTATTTAATTACTCTCTTCTCAACACAATTCCTATTCATATTTCTTATTCCTATTTTAATTACTTATGTTAAAACATAAGTTAAAATGTCATAATTTACATAAAATATTGCAATTTACATACATTCAACGGGTCTAACATGTCAAATACTTTTAATATAATTCTAATAAAATACGGTTGTACATTATCTAATATTCAAATCTAATATCTATCAAATATTCGAATCTCCAAATATGGACTATTTATATTGTCACGATATTGAACACTTAATCACGCTAAATTATATGTTCATATATCTAATAATAGCACCTGCTATTACGATCCGTGCATTACGACCCGTGCATTTTTTGCACGGGAATAAAACTAGTGACTAATAATCCTAATGATAATATGAAATGACTTTCCATGGCATGCAGGACATCTTTGATGCAGGGACAGACACAACAGCGAGCACATTAGAGTGGGCAATGGCGGAGCTAGTGAAAAACCCGAACATTATGACCAAAGTCCAAAACGAATTTCAACAAGTCCTAGGCAACAATTGCTCATTGATCAAAGAATCAGACATTCCAAACCTACCATACTTACAAGCCATCATCAAAGAGACGTTTCGACTACACCCACCAACAGTGTTCCTCCTACCGCGTAAGGCAGAAGTAGATGTGGGCTTGTATGGCTATACGGTGCCCAAAAATGCACAAATCCTTGTGAACCTATGGGCAATAGGTCGCGACCCGAAGATATGGTCTCACCCTGAAGTATTCTTGCCTGAGAGGTTTGTAGGGTCGACAATAGACTACAAAGGGCGCGATTTCGAGCTCTTGCCGTTTGGAGCAGGAAGGAGGATATGTCCTGGTCTTGGATTTGCTAATAGAATGTTGAGCTTGATGTTAGCCAACCTCCTTCATTCCTTTGATTGGAAGCTTGCTAATGATATGGAACCAAAAGACTTGGATATGGAGGAGAAATTTGGGATAACTTTGCAAAAGGTTGAGCCTTTGCAAGTCATTCCTATCCCAAGAAAATCGGTTTAATTAAAGGCTTTATTGAGGTATTTTACAGTATACCGTAATATCTCCAGCATTGGGTATCAATGCACTGTACTCTCATGTCATAATAAGCATAAGTGATTGCATCTTGTAGACTTATAGTTCCATCATGCAACCTATTTTCCAGTTAGATGGAGAATACGAGTTTTTTTTTTTTTTTTTTTTTTGGTTGCAAGTATTTGCAACATATTTGAAGGTTCACTCGAGTTTGTAAGCTAAATAAAGTTCGGGCTTTTATTAAACGCTAGTGTGTTATATGGAGTCCTTAGTGCATACAACTTTGATCGTTGATATTCTTCATAACTCTTGCCTATAGCTCAGAGAAATTGATTTCCAAACTAAAGATCGTGTAAAATCCGTGAATTTGAAAATAAAAATAAAAATTCACCGCTTTATGGATTCATTGTTACAAGTTTATTCGGTCTAAAAGCCTTCTAGTGGCTATAACTTCCAACTACTAGTTTAGAAAGCTGTGATTTTGTTTTTGAAACCGAAAATCTCGTTAATATGATCAATTCGGAATTTTTTTCCCGTTTTTTAAACTCGTAGCCAAGAGTCACTACAAGAATTCAGGACACGACGACTAATTTCGGTGGCCAAATTGAAACTGATCTGGTCGTTTTTTATTTTAGAAACGGACGATCGATTTTAGTCGCCAAAATTGGTGACCACTGAATAGTCGCCAAACTGACCAATGGGCGACTGGAGAGGATCGAGTGTGCGTGGTCACCAAATTGGCGATTGAAATCGATGTCCAAGAGATAATTTCAGTCACCAATTTGGGGACCATGCTCCTTTTGAGTCGCCAATTTGGCGAATGATAATCAGTCGCCAATTCCCTTTCAGTCGTCATTTTGACTGGGGGAGGCAGTACCATGCTAGGTTGAATGGGTGCTCTGTTTTGGCGGCTGAAGGTGGTCGCCAAAAATACATGTTGGTCGCAAAAAGTGGTGCTATTTTGGCTGAAACAACTGGTTAAATATAAGCCAGATGACAATCAAACTGGCATAAAGCCTTACAAAACAACACCAACCCCAACACCATCAACAACAACATCGACAACACCAACATCTCATTATATAAAAGGAGAATAAATCCGAGTTACAATACTAGTTAAGTTCACCAAGTTTTGTATAACAAATCTAATCCAAGTTTGATTGACCAAGTTCAACAAACCTAAGTATTGAAGAGTTAAGAACGATAAACACCTAAGAGGGGGAGGGGGTGAATTAGGTGTACCTTTTAAAAATTTTATTCTTAACTTGGTTAATTGATTAACTTAAGTAAGGAATATCGAAGTACAAAACTTGAGAGACTTAATTGAATGTAAGTTCACAAGAAGGTACAACAGTTCTATGTCACAGTATAGGTGACTGTAACACAGAACTTGATGAGGTACATGCGAGAAATAGCAAAGTGGAAGAACGTAAAAGTAAATGAACAAACAAACGACATTTTAAAAATTGGTTCAGCCTCTACTCCGAGGCCTACGTCCAACCGTTATTTTAAAAATGAACAATTGAAGACTTTAAAAATCTGAAAAACGTTTTGCAAACACTTGAAGAACAAAGCTTTAAATGCACAAATGATTTGCAATGTCTTACAATAAATGCTTTGAAAGTCTTGAGAAATAAATGAGACTAAGACACTCTATTTATAGTGGATTTAGTCTTAGGTAAGTACAACTTAGGAAAATTAAATCCAATATAAAAATAGTAGCCTTGAGTGATGGTAGGTGTTAGACTATAGGCTTGGGGCTTAAGAAATCAGAAAACTTAAGCTACTACACTCAACATGTGAGCTTTTACCAAAATGGCAAAAAACTTTTCTTACTTTAGAAGTTTGACAAGTCTTCCTTACCATTTTAGTAAAAGGTGTTTGCACAAATCTAGAGGCTTAGTCAAGTGGATTTGTGACTCCAAAATTTCAGATTGTTTTCAAGCTTTTGAAAATTCAAATGTTTAAGGTTTGAAATTTGCAAAGTTTTAACACTTAAAACATTTTGTCGAAAGACCCCCTCCATACGGTAGTACTAGAAGCCACAGTACAACGTACTGTTGCATGGTTTTGCCATAACTTGACTTAAATGAGAATGTTACACTTACTCTTACATTTTTCGACTAAGGCTTAGAAAATATCATTGTCTTGACTTTCTTGATTATCTTGATCATCTTGAATCATTGTTGAAAATCCATTTGATTGCTTCAATCACTAATCATTCAACTAAGAGCAAACAATCAAATAACAAAGGGGATTTAGCATCATCAACTTAATGTGTTCTAACAAGTATCAATAACACGGAAAGCTCGCGCCAGCTCCACTACCACCTCCACGCCAAAGGGATCTCTTGGGTCAGGGTGAGGGGGACGAAACCCGGGGTTGCAAGAGGAGAAATAAGCTTGCCATCATGTTGAATTTTTCCTTCATTTGCCATATTTCTTCATCCCTTGCAGCATTTGCTTTCCTTTCTTCATCAAGTTGCTCTTAAAGTTGACTTAATTACGATCCTCAACATATTGATAATAGGTTTTCTCAGGTTACGAGTCATCATCGGGGAGAGTCAGGCGAGTTTTGGTTGGCCATATTTTCGGGTTCTGTGCAGTAGGGTTTCATCAAATTGGGGTCGTGTTTCTCGGGCCTCTTCTTCTCTGTATTTGATTTATTCTCCTAATATCTTTTACATTATGCTCATTGCAATGAAAACCAGTTGCTTGCTTTTGGACAATGAGAGAATATGCAATCATTACCGTTTTGCTAATGGATTGCTAGTTGCGACCAATTTAAGCGACCAGCTAAAATTAACTACTAAGTCTCTATTTCAACTAATGAAAGTTAGTCGCTAGTTAGTGCTAAATCCGATTATATTACGGAGCAAGTTTTGATTATTTGCTCGAATTTGTTGGTCGCTAGAACCCCCATTTTTGTTGTTGATTTCGAGTATATGAGTAGAAAAGGTAATTGGTCGTGCCGTGCCGGCTCAGGTCCCGACTCGTCGTGCCTAGCCGCAGTTTTGGTCCGGCCCAGGCACAGTCAATTGTGCTTTCGGGCCATGCCGTGCCGGCCCGCTTTTCCCACCCCCCACCGTGCCCGCCGTTGATCCAGTCAAATTCGAGCCGCGTCGTGCCGGCCTGTAGTGCTTCGGGAATTTTTAATTGTTTTTTAATTATTTACCTCTAAAAAATCGTCGTTCCTGGTCTATCGTGCCTCGTGCCATGCCGTGTCTAAGCACGACATTATTCCCTCTCGTGCGTCATGTCCCGCCCCTTAACACGCTGTGCCGGACCCAGGTCAGCCCGCACCGTTCCTCGAATTCGTGCTGTGATCGGGCTGCCTGCCATGCTTTGGCCCGAAATGCCAACTCTAATATGAGTAATAAATTAACCCATGAGGAGGAAGTCCAAAGGCTGGTCCAAAGGCTAAGCTAACAGCTATAAGACGTACTATACGTCAATACGCGTAGTATGATTAATTGACAAAAGGAGTACGTGTGCTCAAATTACAAAACTATGAGCCACAAAAATAGACTATATATTATATAGATTAAAGTCAAATCTTAAAGAATATCGAGAATAATAATACATTGTACTAAAATTGGAGATGAAGAATGTCTAGCTAAATTAAGAAAATTATTAGTTGTGCAGATGATGCACATTTATTAACAAAATGCACAAATTTGCATACGGGTGACTAAAAAATGAAGAACTAAATGCATAATATTCAACTTTCAACGCTTAATGTAGTTGTGTTAATTAAAGCAAGAGCGATCCAATTCCATAGAAAAGACCAGTAAATTCCAAAGTAAGCCGGATATAACCATACGTAGAGGAGATCAGTACTTAGAGAGACGATGTATGCACTACGCAAATATGACTTGACTATTGATCGATCCCATTCAGTCGTACTCTCTTAAAACGGATATATACATCTTATAATCAAAATAAGTTAAATAACACTTAGTAATAGGAATAAGTATAATAGTTGGGTCTCAACCATCACCTTAAGATTTTGGTTGAGATGGTTCATCTATCATGGTATCAGAGCCAGTCACGGGTTCGAATCCTGACAAACTCAAAACTTCTCAAAAACTCTCGAGCTGAAATTCCAGCATTTGAGTGAGGGAGCGTATATGATTTTATTTTTGAAAAAGTATTGAATATTAAATTTAAATAAGTGAAAATAAACTTACGTTAATTATAACTCATTCTCATTTCCAAAACCAAAAACCAACTTATAATCAATCTATTTCGACATCTCATTACTAGTCTAATTCAACTTATTCCCGCACCAAATTCAACCATATAACAATTCTCGTCATTTACCTTAAATTCAACTTGATTCCGTTTGGAGGTGTGTCCAAATATCATGGACACGGCTCAAAATACCATGGACGCGTGCCCAAATAAAAGATGAAAGTCGTTAGTCACGGCTTTACAAGTGTCCAACACGTTTTGACGTGTATCCGACAAGTATCGTATCCGACAGAGGTATCCGATACGAAAACGCCGATTAAGAGGATCTCCGTGCTACCTAGTCTATCACCTAGTTGGATTGAGACAAGCTTTTTACTCATCCTTTACATTCTGCTTTGGTTATAACAATTTTATTTAACCTTTTCTAAAACGAATATATTCGTTTGAATAAAAAATTTGTAATTCCCATTTTGGTAGAGAATTTTTTTTCAAGCCAAATTTTAAACAAGTACCCAACTATGACAACCTTTAGGCAAGCAATAACTACTATAGTTGAGTATAGCTATATATAAATATAATCACAGTTGCCAAACTTTTGTCTAGTAATTAAGAGATAAATGAAGTAATACGATAGTCATTGTTTCTCTTATACTCGTAGTTTACGTGTTTTTGGTTGGCAATTTTGGTGTATTTCAATTTTAGTCTGGATTTGACCAGACAACCACAATCAGGGGCGAACGGCGAACCCAGAAATAAACTTTTGGGGTAGCGAATTTTTTTTGATGTTGTTTTACACTTATGTTAAGGTGTATATTTAAAAAAATTGGGGTGACAAAAGTCGATAATCTTTATCATTTTTTGGGAATTTGGGGTAGCGAGTGTTACCCTTTGCTACTATGTAGATTCCCCCCTTGTCCACAATATAGACCTAATTAGTCTGGATTTTGATCTTTCTTTATAACTATTTATTAAGGAAATATCCTAAGTCAACTAATATTATTTAGTCAATTATTATGGTTATTAGTCTTTGTATTTAGGTAGTTTGTTACAAGGGATATAATAAGAAGACTAGTAATCATAATAATTGACTAAATAATATTAGTTGACTTAGGATATTTACTTAATACTATTTGCAGTCAAAGTTATAAAACTCTTAACTAAAATTATACGGAGTAATATGATACTTTAATTTGTATTATAATATGAAATTCAAATGCAGAATTATTAAGGCAATACGAGCGAACTAGGTTAAAACTGATTTTATTTCGAGTTTAATCTTTTCTCGAGAAAGCAAATGTTAGTTCGCTTTCAATACAAATCATTTCAAACTTTTGAGGTTATGATCGAATAACAATGAGGATAGTTCAAATCAATTTTTGGCCAACAAGTTCATTTTGCCAATTCTAATAGATAACAGTTGGCCAATTCAAGACACACACTTTGTATCATCTGATAAACCAATATGAATATGAATCCCATAATAATCTCATAATTAAGAGACGAGATGAGTAACTACGTTCTAAGAAACACGTGCACTTAATTAAACTTTTATCTATATACCAATTTAGATTTGTGATTCATCAAAAAAGTAGGCCTTTATTAACTAAAATTAGAATTAGGCTAAAAAATTCGTTGATAAACCAACCTTTAGTATATTCCACGTAATTTTATCAACATTTGCAACGTGTGAACTTCTACTTCAAGGAACGTACGTAATTCCTTATACTCCGTATAAGCTAACCAAGTAGACATGCATGCATATAAATACACATCGTAGATACCTATTTATATACATCAACTACTATCATATACGAGTAATAAATCCTTATCTTTAGTTCATTTCTAGGTTGTTTTTTTGTCATAATTTTGAAAAATTTAAGGATATGCACAATGGATTATACTATACTAACCATGCTACTTTCAATTATGGTAATCCATCTCTTAAAAACCTTCTTGCACCATCCTAAACCTAATAAACTTCCTCCGGGTCCAAAACCGATTCCAATTTTTGGCAATATTTTCGACCTTGGAGAAAAACCTCATCGATCGTTCGCAAACCTATCGAAAATATACGGTCCATTAATGTCATTAAAACTCGGTAGTGTCACAACCATAGTCGTATCCTCGTCAGCTGTGGCCGAAGAAATGTTCGTTAAAAACGATCAAGCTCTTTCAAACAGAACGATCCCAAACTCCGTCAGGGCAGGTGATCACGACAAACTTTCCATGTCGTGGTTACCCGTGTCACCAAAATGGCGAAAACTAAGAAAAATAGCCGCAGTTCAATTATTCTCGGTCCAACGACTAGACGCTACCCAAACCGCTAGGCAAACCAAGGTTGAACAACTCCTTGAGTACGTCCAAGAGTGTTGTGATTTACGTGTACCGGTCGATATTGGTAGGGCGACATTTACGACAACACTTAGCTTATTATCAAACACTTTTTTCTCTAAGGAATTGGCTCATTATAAATGTAGTAAGTCCCAAGAGTTTAAGAAGCTTATGTGGGCAATTATGGAAGAAATTGGGAGGCCTAATTATGTGGATTATTTCCCCATGCTTGGATTCTTGGATCCGTTTAGCATACGACGTCGTTTGGCTAATTACTTTGATAAATTAATCACGGTATTTCAGGAAATTATTGGGGAGCGATTATTGTTGAAGAAGACAGGTAGCAGGGATACTCCAAATGATGTGCTAAGTACACTACTTAGTCTCTATGAGCTAGATGAGCTCAGTATGGATGAGATTAACCATCTACTCGTGGTAAGTTCCTTTTTTACGCAAGTTAACCTAGATACTTCTTGTCCGTTGTTTACTTTTGGTTAAAATACCCTTAGAAAAATAAAAGAGGTAAACAAGTAACTAAACATACTCGTATGTAGTGAATATCTAAATTGCACAATTTAGTAGTAAAATAACACATTTCCCCCAGGTGACTTAAAATCATGACTCCGTCACTGATATTTATTCATGACGCAACTTACGTACATGTGAGCCCATAACCTATCCAGCTTGGTTGCATGGACATGCATGGTTGTGTCGTGTGTGAACTGCTTACAATATTTAATTTGTAGAACTCTTATTCTAACATTAGTTTGGCGGCTTACGGTTTAGGTACGCATTTCACATACTGCCAAAATATTTCTTTCCTTCAATTGTCACGGTTCTAAAGGAGGATATTAATATTTCTTTCGGCTTTTTACTTTTGGACAATTTTAATCATTAACTAGTCTTCCTTAAAACGGCGGTATCCGTGTTAATATTAAAACAGATCATATAACATCTCATATGAGTATATAGAATCATTGGCATTGTTTTATACTTTAATAATTCTATAATTTTCCAAGATGTACTCTTTAGTTGTACAATAAGGATTACTTATTTATTTGGTTAATTGAATTGAAGTTGAACTATGACAGGATATCTTCAACGCCGGAACGGACACAATTGCAAGTACACTAGAATGGTCAATGGCAGAGTTAATGAAAACCCCTGAAATAATGACCAAAGCTCAATTCGAAATTGAACAAACCTTTGGTAAAAACCGCCCTGTAATTCAAGAATCCGACATCTCAAACCTACCCTATTTACAAGCTATAATCAAAGAAACATTACGACTACATCCTCCAACCGTATTCTTATTACCTAGGAAAGCCGAGGAAGATGTTGAATTATACGGCTACATTGTGCCTAAAAATGCACAAGTCCTAGTGAACTTATGGGCCATTTCGCGAGATGAAAAAGTATGGGTGAACCCGGAGGTGTTTCACCCTGAAAGGTTTCTAGGATCCGACATTGATGTAAAAGGTCGTAATTTTGAGCTATTGCCATTTGGTGCCGGTAGGAGGATATGTCCGGGAATGACATTGGCTTATCGAATGTTATGCTTAATGTTGGCTAATCTTGTGAATTCGTTTGATTGGAAGCTTGAAGACGGGGTTAGTCGAAGCGATTTGGACATGAATGAGAAATTTGGGATTACTTTGCAAAAGGTCATTCCCCTCAAACTCATTCCGGTTGCTAAGAAGTAATGGTTCTTACTTCTTAGTTTACATGATGGTGTACCGAAGATGTCTTAGTCTAGTAGTTAAGAAGGAGGTATTGTCCGATGTTTGCCTTAGTTAGTACTTATAAAAGTGATTTTGCTTTTCTAAATAAGCTTTTTAGTTTAATAAATAGATTTTAGGAAAAAAATTAATAGCTTTTGACCAAAGTTGTTTAGAAAAATGTTTGTACATAGCTTTGTTTGGCCTAATAAATTTAAACAAGTGTATTTTATTTTATTAATTGAATATAATTTTTTAACTTATATATCAAACAATAATCATACCACTAATAAATTCTGCTAAGCAAATTTCATTTTATAATTTACTCCGTATTTAGCATCAAATTTTACATTACATTGCAATTTTTAAATTCATTAATTTAAATGATCGATAATAACTAAGAAAATACAAGTTGTTTTATGCACCTGTCTGATAACAACATATTGAAGCATAGACATTTATTACGGACACGTTATATGATAGGACGATTCCATAAAAGCGTTGATATAAAAGTCGACGAGTAGTCGAGTACCCAATTTCAATTATGTATGGGCCATCATGTCACTAGTTTTTCTTTTAAGGAAATCTGTACGTATATTCATTAGATACTCCTACAGTCGTCCTCCTAGTGGAATACCAAATAAACCAGAATTCAACCTCCAGTAAATCTCCAAGAGACGGTCTTTCACTACAACTGATGAGAGATAACCAATAAACAAGCTAAAAATTAATTAAATAAAAAAGATAAATAAAAATTAAATAAAAATAATAATAACTATCTATTATGAAAGAGACCTCTTACTAATATTAATGAGAGTTAGTCTTTATTAAGAATTTGGCTAGATCAGGAAAACCGTTGTTATATAAACAAGGTTTCGTTAAGTTAATTAATCATAATCACATCCAATATATGATCCATAAGATGACTAAGATAACATATGATCCTGAGTCCGAAGTTTCAAATATGTCTTGCGATCGCGACGCAAACTTGAGAAGCTTGATTGCTCGAAAGAAGCTTAATCTAGTCCTAGACTTGGATAACACGCTAATCCATGCGATTAAAACAAAAGACATCACCCCCAGCGATCAACAATGCCTCAAACATTTGCGTTGTCGAAATTGGTTCAAGGAAGGAAAATTGTTCAAACTTGATGATTATTTGGTTAAACCGAGACCTAATGTTTACACCTTCTTGAAAGAAGCGAGCGCTTTATTTGACTTATCAGTCTTTACGTTGCAAACGAAAGACTATGCAAATAAAGCGGTCGAGATACTTGATCCAAAGGGGTTGTATATATCACCCTTAAACGTGTTTTCCAGGGAGGATTGTAAGAAACCTATGATGAAAGATCTCGATGTGGTGAATCAAGACGAGCGGGTTACTTTGGTGGTGGATGACACGAAGTGGGTTTGGGCTGCTGATAATCAGAAGAATGTGATCGGATTAAACCCGTATTTGTTCTTTGAGGTGGGTAATAAACAATGGAATATGAAACACGCAGGGTTGCAATTGAGAGGAGATGAAAGCGAGAAATATGGTGAACTTGCAAGAGTTTTAAGGGAATTGAAGAAGATTCATATTGCTTTCTTTGATACGGAAGCGAATCAAGTTGATTACGAGAATCGCGATGTTAGGGACGTAGTTGAAGATGTAAGGAAGAACTTTAGGTTATTGAAGTAATTAGCCTCTTTAGAAATTAAGAATAAGCATAAGAGTTTATTAATCGTAGTAATTAGTAGGAGTATGTGTTATTTAACTTAATTTAATCTAGTGCACTTTGTGATTTATTCTCCAATTTATTTTTTAGTTGTTGTATGAGCAAGCACACATATATTTCAACTCATTTGTTATCTTGAAGCAATCTCTTCCACTCCTTTGGTTATTCACAAATTCTCATTCATGACGGGCAATATCCAACATTCAGTATCGTTCGAATAATTTATACTCCTATCAAATTTATTATGGGTTCGTGTATTTTTTTTTTTTAAATATATATAGCAGTGTGTGAATATCAATAGTTGATGGCAGAACATAAATTATTTAACCAGAGAAGGTAGAAATAAGCCCGGAAATTGAGAGTACTTAGCAAAACTCCCAAGGCTACTTACGTTACAAATTTGAACGTAAACTAGACAATAGGTATAACAAGTAGATGTTACTACTAGAGGTGCCAACTACCGCGGTTTAAGCTCATGTTAATAAGGCAGGTCTTATTGTATCAGATTCGGGTTTACAGTATCAATTTCATCCTTCACACCAAGTTAGATTTGGTTCAAATAGAGTCGCCATCTGGTGATCGAGTGAACGAAGTAAATTGTTTGTTACAACAAAAGTGTAAATAACTTCATGAAATGAACAGCTAACGAACGACCCAAAGTAGAGTATGTAACCAAATCAGTCGGAGAAAGACAAACCAACCATTAAACTCTCAAATCTCAATAATAACCTGCTCCAACTTCTTGCCGATTCTTTTGTTAATTGTTTCCTGAACCGTATTGATGATTATTGGTGTCATTCAGTTTCATTCATCAACCTGTACCTATTATGAATTTTCCAGAGATGATAACATGGACAACTGAGTCCAGCAATAACAACTTGTCTTTGCATCAGAGTGCCATTTGTTTGCCCGAGGAGTGTCCAGACATCCTGCAATGAGATATTGAGATGTTAACCTGCAGCCAATCTAACAGCTTCACCAGACAGCCTCGCTATATAATTAAGCAGGAGGACAACCATGGGGCATGACTATAGAAACAAGTCGAATCTACTGAACATTTGACTGGATACTCTGTTCTACAAGCAGGCAGTATAAAATGTACTCCATATATAATAAACCAAGGTACAATACACGTTCAAGTGTATTTGGGAAACTTCAGGAAAATTGGATTAGAATTATATATGTTGAATTTTTGGGCAAGCTAAGCACTAAAGGTATTACATTACTTTCCTAATTAAATTTTCTGAACTTGAAAACATTGTAGCATATGAACTTCAGAATAATCATCTTTATTACAAAAACAAATTTCAAAAGAAACTGACCTCCGAACGGTCTTCTCGGTGAACCCACCAGTTTTTCCTCATCTTCTGAACCCCTTAGGGAAGATGAGCACCCAGTCCCCATTATTAAATTTAGAAATAGCAATGTCATACACTCATCCCCCTGAAATAATTAAAATGCATAAAAATGTGGCAGAAGAAACATGATTGTTAACCTGAAACATTCAAGTATTCAACTTTACATCACATCATCAGTTTTAAAAAAACAAAACCAATTCTTGAATCCCGAGTTCATATACTCAGTAAAGACTAACAGACAAGCCTTAGTTAAATGAAGTGAGTGTTGTTTCTAATCTACGAATTCGATGTCAAGCTCAATGAACTAGGCAACTAGCTAGAATAAAGCTCTCCATTTTCTCGAGCCCGATTTACTAAACAAGGAATCCCTTCGCCTCACTTCTTTTCTCTCCAATCCAATCCAACCAATGCAAGCATATAAGGATATCATAGGTTGATCTTATCGTGATCAACCTAGTTTCTTTTTCTGCATTAAAAGAAAGCACAAAAAAAAGACTTACTTCATCGAGAGATAGTGCCTGGCTTCACTCTCTACTCCTCTCAGTCGTATGACAAATCACTGCAGAAAATGTCCATTGACCTCCTCAACTGAACGATATAGCATAATGGATGCTGCAACCCTTGACAAAAAGAAAGAAAGATACAAAAATTAAAACAATGTAGCACTCGACCAATATGGATTCATCTAGCAAAACATCTTTGGAAACTTCAGCAGTTCAGCATCAAGCCCTCATTAAGCACAGGATCTCAGAGAACTTCAACAATGTTGTAAGTGGTTGCCAATTGATCTAGCTTAACTAAAGTTCTGAAGTAGATAATCTGGAAATGCAACACAACAATGACAAAACTTACGAGTGTTTTGTCATCCTCGCGAGTCGCGAAATTAACTTGCTCGAACCCAAAGCAAAATCTCCATCCAATAAATATAATGCACCTTTGAGTGCCGAGGAACCCACCTATAACATCATTATCAGACAGCCAGTAGTAGGAAGATGACAATTGGCAGGGAACAAGTAAATGAAGAAAAGAAGACCGTTATCAAAATCAGATTAAAGAGCGCTTAGTTAAGAACTAGCTGTTTTCGAGCAGACAAGTTTGAAAGTAGGCTGACGGCACAAAAAAGCGTGTGCCGCACTCACGAGGGACTCCCAGTGATATACAGCAGGGAGGGTGTGAACTGTGACGTACAAAGTACTCACACCTTTTGCTTGTAGACTATAAGTTAATATTTACCCACAGGCAGTATGAAATAATCAACTGTTAAAAATAATTTTATAAAAGCTCCACGCCTCCACACATACATGCCTCTTTAACAAAAATATAGAAGGTGATCAAAGGCTCAATGCCTGAAAACTCTTCAAAATTACAAAGTCCTGCAATTCCAAATAACTACAACAAATAGTTTGGAGTATTCTTTTCTCCTCACATGGATGCAACAAGAACAATGCCTTCAGACGAAAATGATTCGAAGAAACGCTAGCATGAATCAACCAATGTAAGTTATGTAACTGTTAATGTGAGGTGTGAAAACATTGTGAACGTGGGTAAAAGGGAGCAAACAAAGATAAATCAACATAAGTGAAAAAAATGACCATGTAAGTTTTTTTTTCTTTATGCTAACAGACAAGCCTTAGTTAAAAATGTCCTACCGTAAGTTATGGTTAGATCATGTATATTTTCAAAATTAAGTGATTTATTTTATCCAAAGCAACTTTAGCCACTAAAGTTATGATGGTAGTTCTAAAGGCCAAACACTGTAGATTTTATAGAGCACTAAAGTGATGCGACATTAATGCCTCTTTATTTAAAAAATAACAACTTTCCGGCTACTTCAAAATGTCTGTTTACAGTGCTATACAACATACTACAGAAACTTACCCGTCTCTCTATGTTCAGCGGTCTACAACTGCGGAATATATCCATCCCTTTTCATCTCTAGGGTGAGAGTATTTAGAAAAGTATAAATGTCATCTGCTTGGTGATGAGATTGATCACTTGCCGTGAAGACATGAGTGTGATTGTCTACCTCAATCCAGCTACAACCAGGACTTTTCTTCAATCCCATATCTTTAACCTTGGACCTAACCTTTGCAACTTCATTCAATTTACAAGAATCCTCGTATAAATTGGATAGGAGTACACGATACCCAATACTAGTAGGATCCAACTCAAAAATGTTCTTGGCTACACATTCAGCCAACTTCTCATTGCCATAAATTCTGCAAGAGGCAAGTAATGATCCCCAAATGCGATCATCTGGATTATATGGCATTGCCATGATCAGGTCGTATGCTTCATCTAAATAGCCAGCACGGCCTAAAAGGTCAACTAAACAAGTGTATTGCTCAATTCTAGGTTCGAGCATATGTTCTTCTACCATGCTTCGGAAATAATTCAACCCATCCGTAACTCTCCCAGTGTGGCTGCATGCCGAGAGGACTGCAGTAAATGTCTGATGATCGGGCTTCAAACCCGCCTTTCTCATCTTGTCAAAAAAGACAAGCATTTCATCTGAATTACCGTGTAGCCCTAGCCCTAGCAATATTGAATTCCAGGACACTTCATCCTTATGCTCCATCAATGAAAAGACTCTTCTTGGGCTCTCCATGTTTCCAGTTTTCGCATAGGCGACTATAAGGGCATTATTCACTAAAGTATTTGTCTCAAACCCGTTGCGTATGATATAGCCATGAATTTCCTTACACTTTAAATTTCCAAATACACAAGCACATATTGATAACATACATGCTATAATCACAGCATTTGGTCGGATTTCATGGCAATGCATTTCCGAGAATGCTTTTAAAGCATCGGCCCACAATTCATTTTGTGCATACCCGGATATCAAATTACTCCATGATATTTCGTCCTTTAGGGGCAACCTGAGAAAGGCTTTTTGACCAGATGCTATGTCTTGGCATTTCATATACATATCTATCAGAGCACTGCCAATGTAAATCTCAGAATCCAACCCCAACTTAACTGACAGTCCATGAATCATCATGCCTTCAGGTTTGATAGTTAGTGCTGAGCATGCTCTCAATACAGCCAGTAATATCACATGATCCATAAATCCATGTTTGAATCCAGCAACACACAGATCCAGTGCTTTCCTAGAATAACCGCTTCTGGTGCAATTCGTAATTATTGTACCCCACATGACTATATTATGATTGTCGAACCTGTCAAATAATTTTAAGCCACATCCAGGATTTGCACACTTGAAATACATGTCCATCAATGCTGTTCCAACTCTAACATCCATCTCTAAACCCATCTTCATAGCATGAACATGAATTTGCTTCCCCAAGCCTAAATCTATGGATTTCGAGCACAAGACTAAAAGTGCCACCACTGTTGAAGAATCAGGTTTGATCTGTAAGAACAACATCTGAATAAAACATAACACTGCCTTCAAGAAGTTACCGTTGTCCATGTAACCAGATACCATAACATTCCATAGCACTGTATTTTTTCTAGCATGCTCAAGACTGATTTCAAAAAGTTTTTCAGCATTACCAACAGAAGAACATTTCATATACATATCAAGTAATCCATTCAGCACATACTCATCAACAGCCAACTCACTTTTAATCACATATGCATGTATTTCTCTCCCGTGAATTCTGGATTTGAGGGAAGCGCATGATGAAAGAGCTGAAAGGCAAGCTACCCTATTCGGATAAATACCAAATTCAGAGATCATGCGAGTGAACAATTCCAGTGACTTATGGAATAACCCTGAATGATGAAAACCAGAAATCATAGTGTTCCATGAAACTAAATCCCTGTCCTCCATTTTCATAAACATTCTTACTGAATCATTCGCGGCACCACATTTCCAGAAAGCACTCACAAGTGAATTTGCAACATATATATCCTTAATAGCTCCGACTTTTATCAAATTCCCATTTATTTGCCTGGTTAACTCCAGATCAGATAGAGCACCAACAGCTTTAATTAAAGCAGGGAAAGAGACAAATTTAATAGGTATAAAACCACTATTTAGCATGTCAATATAGCATGTTACAGCATCAGCATATAATCCCTTGGAAGTAAGATCCATAATCAGCTGATCACCTTCCATTTCATTACAAAAACCATCCTCCTTGGTAACACAGCATTCAATCATTAATTTCCGACAGTTATGCAGATTTTGTACAGAAATAGTATTCTTCTTATGCTTAAAATTGCAGTAAACAGAATCATATCTAGTACTGCGGCAAAGAGGTAATATCCTACATTGTTCAATGTAGAAACTGTGCCGATATGCATAGTTATACTGAAACTGAGGGACTAATACCTCAGATAGTTGAACCGAACCCATACTTTGATTCTGATGCCTTCTACATCTGAAAATTATTTGCAGAACTTCATGCTACCGACAAACTCTATTGCATTACCAACCTAACAAAAAGTAAGTAAGTTTTATTCAGATGAGGCTTAAATCATCAACTTAGGAAAAGATAGATCAACATATAGCACACACAACAGATGTCAAGGGGAAGAACAAGGCAGTGCTTGCAGAAGATTGAAAAGTAAAGCCTACTGAGTAAAAGCACACAAAGTTGAAAAGACAGCCGTGTTTGACTGCAAAAATAGTGCTCCATTTCATGTATTTTCCACCAACAGATGATACACATATTTTAACAAAATTACACTTCCCCAATTTCTAAACTCGAGCAAGAACGTCAACCATGTCAGAAGATGTAATGGTAATTGAGTACAGCGCACCTGGACAGACATTTCTTGAAACGTACAAAATATCATAGATACTCACAGAGAATGAGGTGATGGAACAGACGCATTATCAGCAAATATTCATCACTGAAACGAGGGCTTGTGCGACTGGTAATTTCAGTCTATCTCGAGTTCCAGCCTATCTTACAATCATTCACCCTTTAAACTTAACCACTCAAATAATGTCCCATTGGTTAAAATTGACCAATCAAATAGTCTAACAAATGGGAATGTTAATTCAAAGTAACCAATTATGAAGCACCTGATTTAGTCCCAACGTGGTTTGGGGTCGGCTAACATGAATCATCTTCCGAATTCATATAGGCTCGAATCCACCAATACGGTCAAGGGTAAAAAAACTGAATTGTAAAAAATAAAGCAAAGCAAGAAAGATGTGAAAACCGAAAGTAAACTGGCAAAATGTGCGTGATAGTAGTAACAGCAAGTCAGAGTAAACTGAATTTACTTAAACTTGTTCTTTAAGTAAAATGGTAAAAAGAGTAAGTAAAGATCTAAAACTCAAACTATATCTTCAACATTAATTCTTTCTCTCCACAATACAGTCAGAGTAAACTGGATTTCAGCTAAGTAAAAGCAACCGATATACATGTAGAACAGTGATAGTAGTAACAGCAAGTCAGCAACCAATATACAAAGAATCTACGAAACAGGCTACTATATTTAGGGCTTTCTTGAATTTACTGTAGAACCCTCAAACATCAGCTAAATTTTGACCAAACTCCTTTTCTTTAAGGCTAAATCATGGTTCATTGACAAAATGATAGTTACATACATGCTAGTCCACATCAGCTTGGCAATAAATTCTCATAACCAATTGGGTTTCTTGGGGAACCTGACTCCTGGATACAAGGGTCTTCTGTGTTATCTTGAAGCTTAAGATCAGCCATAGCAGAACTCAATGAATTTGTGAAGGGGGAAGCCTTTTCTCCATTTCCTGCTGCTTCTTGAGCGGCTATTGAACTTGAAACCATGAGGGTTTCATCTCTAATTTGCAGTTCGAGTTCCTCTAGCTCGTCTTCAATAGCCTCATCATCCTCCGTATTTGATTCTAATGCCTGATTGACTTCCGCTTGTGAAAGCATCAACTCATCAAGCTCTCGCAAACATGACTGAACTTCTTCAGCTTCAATTCTATGTTCCTTGATTGTCTGAGCACCAACCTGGATAGCTTCAGATACCTTCTTTGTTGATTCTAAATCCAAAACAACATGGAGTACGTCCTCGACTCGGTTCAAAAATGACAACAGTTTTGCTCTACTTTCAGAAGCTAGCTTCAACTGCCTAGCATTCCTCAGAGCTATGTTCTTGTCTCCAGACCTCAGTGCAGCTAAAGCGAATTGTTTTGATCTTTCACACTGTTTGTCAGTAACGTCAAGCTGTTGTTGAAGCTCTTCTACCGTCCAAACCAATTGCAGCATATCATAATCTACATTTATAATACTTGAAATGGGTGCAGAAGAGAGGCAAACTTTTACACCCTCGATGAGTTCCTTCTTCTTGATTGATATGTACTTAGCTCTTCCTTGTTCCGACAAGTAACTCAAAATTGCATATGCTTCACGTTTCTCTTCAAACAAACTTTCAAATTTCTTCATCGTTATGATACATGAAGATGTCCAATGGCTTTCTGACAAAGATTTGACAGCTTCAGCAGCTTTATCCTCCAGCCTTGGTACAAGAATGAGAAGCTGATCATTGAGAACATGATCAACACTCGACAATCTAAAGGCACTGGAAAAGCTTATCATTTTTTTAAAGAGATGGGAAAGGTGTCCACTCCTTGGATCTCCAAGATCTGTCATCCGCAAAAGATCACCAGATTTGTACATTTCCAGAAGGACATTATTAAGGCACAAAGGCGTTAAACCGGCTCGGTTGAACCATCTATTCTTGAGGTGAGAC
Organism: Silene latifolia; assembly: GCF_048544455.1. Taxonomy (NCBI): domain Eukaryota; kingdom Viridiplantae; phylum Streptophyta; class Magnoliopsida; order Caryophyllales; family Caryophyllaceae; genus Silene; species Silene latifolia. Next base: position 23,875,630 of record NC_133536.1, read on the forward strand.
GGAGAGATAAAGAGAAGGTTGAATCGACGAGCAATACTGAGTATCAAGTCCCTCCAAAAACGAAACTGAGGCTCCCAATCCGACCTTTGCCCACTGAGTGCCTTAAACCGGGCAGTCGCCTTCACTGGGTCATCCCAATCTGGAACCTTCTCCTTTATGAATTCCCTCACTTCCACATCCATCTCCTCCATTTTTCCTTTAAAATTAGAGCAATCGGTGATTCCTCATAACACCACAATATTCTCCTCAAACTTCCTCATACAACCAAAAAAAACACCCCTCCTATCCAATCCAATCCAATCTACACATATTTCAAAATTTCCCTCGCATATCTCGCAATAAGGATAGACTGGGTTGAATAGGATCGAGCACACTTTAAATATCACTGAATTAGAAGTTTTAGGTTTCATCGTACACGCTAGTCCGTGATAAAACTAGAATCATAAAAGTGAGGGTTAGATTTCTACTTCTAATCTAAAGCAAAACTAAAGAGAGTTAAATTAGAAATTAGCGTCTACGATAACATGTACTCCCTCCGTCCCAATCATTTGTCCAATTTGATAGGAGTAGTTCATTGGTTAACCATTATTTATATAATCACTATCATTACATTACAAATTATCTAAATTAAAATTTCATACTACTAACATTAATATCACAATTCAAAAATGATATTTCAGTTTGAATAATTTTAATTATGACTTGAATAAACAAGTTTGACAAGCTTAATTAGTTTACTTAATACATTATTAATCGACCTCACATTAACAGGCTACCATTGAAATCAACATCAAACACCAAATGAAAAAACAAAAGGAAACAAAATACAAACAAAAATCAAGCATCAAACATCAAGCAAAAATTAAAGTGAATGAGAGAGACGATATTACCTTGATAGAAAGACGATTTGATTGAGAGAATTGGGTTGTTTGGAAATTCGAGAGGGTTGATTTCAGCAATTGGGTCCTGTTTGTTTTGTTTATGGTTGGAGGATGAGGGACTTGGTACTTGGTAGTTACGGATTCCCGGTTTACGTTACTCCCACATTTTTACTTAGCTGTGATGATGCCGAAACCTACACACTTTATTTTAAATCAAAAAATTATTGAAAAATTCACGCAAAATTGTTGTATCTAGAGCTGTTCACTCAATGGCTCGGACCGAAGACCAGACCGGACCGCTCAATTTGGTCCGGATTAGACCACACCATAATTTATTTGGCCGATCCACGGTTCAACAATTTATGTTAATTTGGTTTTTGATCATGGACCAAATCGAATTGACCGTAGACCGGACTACGGCAGAATTCCCAAAATATAATACATACCTAATATGAAATACATATTTTTCTAGAAATTTCAAAATTTTGGTTAATTAGTTAGTATTTAATTTATAGTTTAGAGGAATTATCGTTGCTATTACTTTTCACTAACTTTGCGCCAATTTTGCGCCAAATTATTAACAACGGTTGTGCATGTGTGACCCGTTGTTAAAACTAATAACAACGGTTTTTATAACCATACCCGTTGTAATTTATTTTAGTAAAATTCGCGCCATACATTCTACAACGTCTATTGTGATTTTCGTGAATAATCGTTGTTAAAGGGGCGTTGTAGTTGCCTGGATTTATAGTAGTGCAGGACCAATGATTGGCCCGGTTTCCCCCCCTTTTTTTCTATAGTTTGGTCATTGGTCCACCTAATTTGGTATATAGATTATAATATTTTTAGTATTATAGAAAGAGTTTTTCCAACGTGTGCCCCTAGAGCACACATTAATAACTCATATATGGTAATATTTACAACATATTCAAATGAGATACTCAAGTATATTCTCATTTTTACCATATTTAATGAGAATATATTGTAAATATTACCATATATGAATTATTAATGTGTGCCCATAGGGCACACATTGGAAAAACCCTTATAGAAAATATAGCTTGTGACTTGACGATCTTCTTCATTAATTTTGTCCTAAATCAAGTAAAGTTATCTTACACCAATGGCTAAAAGCCTAAAATCATGCACCATCATCAAAATCCACTGAAATTTAGCGAAAATCAACCTATATATATTCATTTAACCTTCCTCATAATATTACATCCTAAGATTCACATTCCTTATTGCTTTGTTCTCACCCAAAACAATGGCTCTCTCTAACAATTTTTTAGCCATTGTTTTGGTAATTGGGCTTTCAATGGCCAACATTTGTTGTGCTACAAGCCTAACTAGCAAGCTAAAATATATCGTACCACATAACATGGCACGTGCAATAGAGCACTTGCCACCAGTTACATGGAACGATACACTTGCGGCATTTGCTAAAGCATATGCCAGAGAGAGAGCCGTGGATTGTGCACTACAACACTCTGGGTCACCCGTATATGGTGAGAACATAGCAATGAGCACAGGAGATCTTAGCCCGTCCCTAGCCATTAAATTATGGGTCGGAGAAAAACCCGATTATGACTATGAGTTGAATACTTGTACGGAAGGCAAAATGTGTGGACATTACACCCAAGTTATTTGGAAGAATACTAAGAGTATTGGGTGTGCTAGTGCAAGATGCCAAAATGGGGGTACTTTTATCACTTGTAATTATTATCCTCCTGGAAATTATATTGGACAACGCCCTTTTTGAGACATATATATGTATTCCGTTGTCCCAAAATTTTCACATTTGGCTTTATTATTGTAGTTTTCTGTGGCTACAAACCTACAATGTACGAGTAATGAATAAAATTAAAAATTTATCGTTTTATGTTAACCGTAATAATTTTTACATTCTCATTTATTGTTTATTTTACGTAGCTTTTAAAATGTTGATGCAGACTATCTATTGTGAATGTGTTGTTAATTCATGTTATGTAACAGTAGAAAATGATGAACTCTTACCTTGACCCGGCAAGATCATATCTCGTAGTCCTAGATATAAGTATTCATATGTCGACGTTATTTAATAATTTGTCAAACTAAGTAGCAGCTTGTTATATCTGTGGACCTTATTCATTTTTTGTAGCCCAAAAAATGGAGAGTTTGAAGACATCTACCTATTGCTATAAGTTAAGTAGACATGAGATTTGGGGTTTGATTCATTAGTTTTTAATTTTTAGTTGAAAATCACGTTCTTAGTAAAATTTTAATTTCTAAATTTTACAAAGTAAATTTTAAGCGTTATTTTACATATTTAATTTTTGTTTCAAGCTAATGATGCGTAAAATCGAATTCATCACTCAAGGAAGTATAATCGTGTAGGTCAATGAAATACTCTCTTTGTTCCAGTTTGCTTTTTTTTTTTTTTTTTTTTTAAAAAGTATTTTAATCAAAGACAAATAAATGATTGAGACGGAATGAGTATTGTTCCGGGTGTAATTTCGGAGCAGTGTTTTGTGACCACGTAAGCTTGTGGAATGATGTCGTTGCTTGACTCTTCCTTTCAGTTTCTCCTGTAAAGATGAACAAACTGAGGGCTCGGCTTGCTACCGAGCGTACTCACTCCGACGCTTAAGTCAGTAAACTTAAAGAGATAAGTTGTATGTTACTTGGCAAAGTATATTGTAGAGAGATAAGGGAGTTTATACCAGATTATGAGATGTTTAGGTTATATTTCGGATCCTTTTCTCAATGAGAGAAGTGGAGTATTTATAGACTTTCACCTTTTGTCACGTAGTGGCCAAGTGGCCAAGTGGCAGAGCAGGTGGAAAGACTGTTCTACCCTCGGCCGAAGGACCCATGACAGGCCGGCTGGCCTGGTTGACTCCATGCCGAGGGGACTGGATGTGAGTACGCGGATATGCTTCTCGGCCGGCTAGTTGCCGAGACCGAGACCCAAGTGACAGGCCGACAGGCTGCGTCGGTTAGACTGTCTAATACGTTGACTTACTGTCTTTTGTCCTTGACCTTGCTCAATATGTTGACTCGGTCAGCGGGTGCAGAATATGCCCCATCAATTTGCCCCCAGCGTAGTCTATGCCGTGGTATGGACCTTCGATGAGTGTTGAGCGTATTCTGCGCAAGTTTGAACTTCTTCTCCGGCTTCTTCTTCCTCGGCTTGGTTCTGTTCAGGCCGTACCGTATCCCCCCTCCACATGGATGTGTAATGGACATCAAATATGGAAAAGGAAATGGCGCTGGCCGAGACCAAGGTTGAGAGTGCCGTGTGCTTTTGATTGCCCCCGGCCGGTGCTGCCAAGCTTGGTTGATCAGCTGGCCGTTGGCAAGTAGATACCAGGAAGCGTGTCAAAGAAGAGTGGTTACTGTGTGTCGATTGACATTCCGTGGCTGCATGCTTGACACGTGGCTTGGCATTGATTGGTGGACGTTTCATGGGCTTTGCCCTGATTGGTCCGCTTCATGGGCTTTGCTCTATAAATAGAGCAGTGTGCCCCTCAATTTTCCGCACAAATTTCATTTTCTCAAAAAATTTCTTCTCTCTAGTTTTTTTTTTTCGAAGAAACTTCTCTCTAGTATTCAAAGCGTTACTCGGCGTAACACTTTCTTCCAAGGTAAACAAACAAATTTTTTCCAACTCTTTTATTTGTTAAGTAATTGTTGTTACCATGTCTTCTGCTGACGCTCAACCCAGTACCTCTGCGCCGGGGGGCGAACCGTCGCATCCTTATGAAGAGGAGCCACTGGTTGTCACCCCGATAGGGTTTGGGGGTCCTAAGTCGCCTTCTCCTGAGATTGATCCAAAATTTTTGGAGGGTTTTGAGGATGACGATGATGAGGCGACCCCTTCTGTTGTAAAGAGGCCGCACTTCTCGTGGCACGGCGACGCCTGTTCGATCAATCCTGATCGTGCTTGGACGAATAAGTTCGCTAGTTGTTCCGGTCCTGATCTTTTTGAAGACCATTACTCCTTCGGCAGGGGGTATAAAATTGTTATCCCTGAGGATGGTCAGGCCGTCTGTTGCCCTCCCCTGGGTTGTATCGGCGTGTACATCAGACACCTGGAGTATGGGCTCCGGTTTCCTCTGAATGAACACGTTGCTGCTATAATTAAAGCCATGAATGTCGCCGTGGCCCAACTGCATCCGTTGGCCATCAGGACGATTGTTGGCTTTGTATGGTTATGTCTTTTTAAAGGGGAGGCCCCAACGGTGAACCTCTTCCGTCGGCTCCACCATCTTCGGCAGACTACCCTAGGTGGCACGGGGTGGTACAGCATACAGATCGAGGCGGGTTATGTCACCGTTTCCAAGTTGACATCTTGCAAGGACTGGAAGGGGCGGTGGGTATACGTCGAGGTTCCGGAGGACTATCCGCCGCCTGCCCTCCTTTCGAGCCGCGTCAATTTGCGGTGTGAGAATCAAGGGGAGCATGACAAATATGTCTCCCGGAATAAGCTTAAGATGGACGCCAGCAGGGTCTATCTTAATGAGGACGAAGAGCGGGCAATGGGGCTGTTTGAGGCTGAGAAGGATGGCACGCCGAAGGGATGGATGCCCCCGACACAGATCGTTCTTCAGGATGAGCTGCTTTGCCACGTCGGCCTCATACCGGCCCTCAGCCAGGGGTGAGTGGGGTCGGTATGAGGCCCATCTTTGCTTTTTTATGTTTCTGTTTTTGAACCTTGGTTTATTTCTTTTGCTTAACTCCTGCTTCGTTTCTTTTGCAGACCGATTTGGCCCGGAACTGCCTGTCTCCGTCCTCAAGAGGTTGGGACTTGACGAGAACGGGAGAGTTGTTGAGCTGCATCCTAAGGCCGCGCCACGTGATCGCAGACCGGCCCCTCACGAACTTATGGAGCAGCAGTTGAAGGCACTGGATGTGACGGTGGCTCAAGCGCAGATTGCTGGTAATGTGCCGCGCCGGAGACCAAAGACAACGTCTACGGCGGCAACGACGTCAACTCCAGCTCAAACTTCAATCCCCGTAATCCAAAAGGAGCAGGTGGTCGTTGATGTTGAAGAGGAGGTCACCGTTGTGGAGGCTCCTCCTTCTTCGAATAAGAGAAAAGAGGCAATGCCTGCCGCCGCCTTTATTCATAGAGGCCCGGAAAGAAAAGGGGCCATTGGCCCTCTCGTCTAAGAAGGCCAGGACCGGTACGGATCTAACCCAGGGCTCGGATTTAGCGGGCTCTTTAGGCATTCCTGATGACAGGCTCTCTGATATGTTAATGAATGTTGACATGGATGCTTTGTCTGAATTTTTTGTAGATCAACTGCCGCCGGCTGTGGCTCTTACTGAACGGCAGTTGGGGAAGAAGCCTGTGCAGACGGGCGATAAAAATGTCACTGTCGAAGCCTCACCCCAGAAGGTTTCCCCCGCTCAGCTTGCGGCGGAAGGCACAAGGTTGTCCAAGAGGCTGGCGAAGTGGACTGAACTAGCCGGCGCTCACATTATGGAGCAAGAAAAGCTCATGGCTTAGGCAGCTCCTGCGCTCGAACGGCTTAGGCTTGAGCTTGCTGCTTCTAAGAAGGAGGCCGAGAAGGCTAAGAAGGACTTCGTCGCCACCATGGAGAACTTCCTCACTCAAATAAAGCTTAAGGAGGAAGGCGAGAAGCGGGTCCCGGCC